>NC_072411.2:113485000-114735000 GCF_028858775.2 Pan troglodytes
AAGCACAGATACAGTCTAAATAATCCAGAGATGTGTGTACGTATTTGATCTCAATCACAAATTAGCCAAGTAACATTGGACAAGGCATGTGGTCTCTTTGGGTCATAGCTTCACATCTAATTAATTTTTAAATATCCATTTCAGCTGTTTTTTTTATGATTGTAGAAATATCTATTAACCCAACATATATTGAATGTCAAAGGAAAGGGTTCCAAATGTAGTAGAACAAATATAATGCAAGATCAATTGGAGAATTAGGGAGTAAAGAAAAGAGAGACAAAGATGGAGGGATAAAAGAAATCTCTCTCATTCACAAGCCAAGGTTAAATTCAGCATACTGAACACTTAATGTAACTGCTTTTTGTTATTTCCTTTTGTAGAACTGAGCTATCAGGTGTTTTTCACACTATTTGATATTCTTTTTTTCCCATTTGTTCCTGGATGTAGGAGCCAGTGTGCTATAGGGGAAGAATGTTCTCATGCACAATCCAAGATCAGATTATTTGTATTGGTTAATTCCAGGTCAGGAAGAGTTAGGGTTGTTTCTTTGGGGTGATGGATTCCTTTGGCAGAACAGGTTAAATTTTGCTGCAGTAAATTATCATATGCTCTCATCAGTACGCCTTCTTCCTTGGTAACTTTCATAGTATGTAGAAGTAGCCTCTGAGTTATGCTAATGAATTATTACCTCCTGCCCAGAATTGCATGCACACGTCTTCAATGCAGCTGCTTGCATGCAGTGGAAATGAGAAAATTTTATGAAATAATTATCTTCAGAATAAGTTTGAAAATTTATGAAATTAAATGCTATTTATTCATTAACATTTGAAAAACCAGAAATATCTTTCCATCTGCCTTTGATGAAATCAGCCCTTTATTCAGTTCAATATTACCACAAATTAGTCTGCTTGCTTTCATAGCCTTTTCACACTCTCCATTTCCTTCAACTCTTAGAAGTGATGCTCACTATAGCTTAAAGACAATGCTCTCTGCTGATGAAACAACTGCAAATTACAGATAGACAATACAGGAACATTTAATAAGCTGAATAGAAGGATTTACAATATGCATCTATGCATGGCTGTCTGAACACTTTTGCTTAGATTTCATATTTTACTTTCTATGGCTGGTCTGATGGAAGTCTTAAGAGAATAATACCATTTTGTAGCTTTTCGTGATTACTATTGTACTCTGTTATAAACTGTATATTCTTCATTTAGATATGCTAAACAGTTTTTTCTTTTTTAATAATGGGGAAAATCTCCTTTTATACAGTGTTCAGAATGAAAATTAATATTGTTCTCTTCTGGGTTAGTAAAATGAATTTCAATAACTTCAACTGTGGAAGAGAAAAGATGTTGAAATAAATGGATAAGATTTGGGCATAGGTTCTAAAACTGTTTAGCTGGTAATGATTTACACTGAAGGTGCTTTTATTATAAAATAAATTGGTGAGATCAAGTAAGTTTAGTTACTTCTACTAATTTTGTTATATTAAAATGGGAATTGCTCACATAACGGGGAATTTATTCTTACATATTAAAAAGTGTTTGAGAGACCATCCTGGCTAACACGGTGAAACTCCGCCTCTACTAAAAAATACAAAAAATTAGCCGGGCATTGTGGTGGGTGCCTGTAGTCCCAGCTACTCGGGAGGCTGAGGCAGGAGAATGGCGTGAACCCGGAAGGCGGAGCTTGCAGTGAGCCGAGATCATGCCACCGCACTCCAGCCTGGGCGACAGAGTGAGACTCTGTCTCAAAAAAAAAAAAAAAAAAAAAAAAAAAGAATGGACTTCTATCGAGGCTGTTCTTCATTTTTTGTATGGAACAGGGTTGATTCCATTTCGCATATTTTGTTTCTTTTTTTTTTCCCCAACAAATTAATGTCAAAACTACTACAGCTGGTGAAACATCTTTCATAGTTTGCTTTTGTTTTTTTCTCTGTATGCCAGTTGTAAGAGTTCAATATTTTAGCAACATATTCAGCTAAATGTAAGACTCTTAAGCAATCATAATAGTTGGTAGTTTTCCATCTTAACAAAAGATTAGTTCTGAAAAAGTCATTAGATATCCTTGAACTATGTAGTTATTCTGTCCAAGACTTTGAACATGCACTGTTATAGAAGTCATTCTCATTCTGTTAGGCATGTCTACCAGATACCCTTATTTTCATGAGCATTATCATATAACGTGTGTAATATGTATGTGTAATGACCTATAAAAATGAATGTCTTATAATCTCCAAGGATGTGAACCAGCAATGATATACATATATGTGTGTGTGTGTGTGTGTGTGTGTGTGTATCTCAACAGAACCAGAGTATTATCAATATATGTATATTGTATATTTTTTTTGTTGTTCTGTTGATTATACACTGGTTTTATATTTTTTTGTTATTCTGTTGATTATACTCTGGTTCTTTGCATTTACTTTATATCTCCATTTTATTATCCTCACAGTAAACTTTTCTGACTTGATGTTTCCCTTTTGTAACCTATTTCAGCACAGTGCTGCTACTTACTCATTGTCCCAAGTCCCTACTGGTTAGGTTGGCAATGACCATGTCTATCTTGCTGATAGTTCAGTCCTCAGCAGCTGGCACTGCCTGAGCTTCTAAAGGCAATCAGTGTTTGGGTTTTTGTTCAATTTTTTTTTATTCTCTTATTGATACATGATCTCACTATGTTGCCCAAGCTGGTCTCGAACTCCTGGCTTCAAGTGATCCTCCTGCCTTGGCCTCACAAAGTACTAGAATTACAGGTGTAAGTCACCATGCCCAGCCATCAGTGTTTGTTAAGTGAATGGATAAAGGATTGCTCTTCACGGCTTAAAAAAAATCAGTGGTTTCACATTTCTTATAGAATATAATTCAAATTCATTACCATGACCTCAAGGTCTTTTTCAACTGGCTACACAACCTGTCTCATTCATCTCTTACTGATCTTTCCTCACACCTTACAAACAATATACATAAGCGACTTTCAACTTACTTTTCTCCAACAACACCCATGACAGTTGATATTCATGGGCATGGGACACTTCTGTAAGCACAACCTTTGACACAGACGGAGAGCACGATTTACAGAATATGACTCATAACATCACCTTTATGTCTCTCACTCAGGAAATCTTATTAGAATGCCAATCAGTTAAATAGGTGTTATTTTAGTGAGCACTTTAAACTCACTCTAATTTATTTTATTAAAAAATTAAGAAAATTCAGTGTACTTTAATTATTACTTTTAAGATATTATTGTTGAAATATCATTCCATTGAGACTCCATGTTTGAGAACTCTTTTTAACAATAATAGTTAGCATGGTTTGCTTACCTTCCAAATATTGGGATTTTGTTATGTACTTTATATGTGTTAAATTTTCCAAAAACCTGTGACGTAAATAACACTATTATTCTCATTTTATAGAAGGTAACATTTAAGTGCAAGGAGCCTAAGTAATTTACTCAAGGTTATACTTCTGTTCAGTTTATGCGTTTTTCAATTAAAGATTTGTTTTAAAGTACTAAAGATGGTTCTCAAAAAGTCAGGAAACAACAGATGCTGGAGAGGATGTGGAGAAATAGGAAAGCTTTTACACCATTGGTGAGAGTGTAAATTAGTTCAACCATTGTGGAAGACAGTGTGGTGATTCCTCAAGGATCTAGAACCAGAAATACCATTTGACCCAGCAATCCCATTACTGGGTATATATCCAAAGATTATAAATCATTCTGCTATAAAGACACATGCACACATATGTTTATTGCAGCACTATTCACTATAGCAAAGATTTGGAACCAACCCAAATGCCCATCAATGACAGACTGGATAAAGAAAATGTGGCACATATACACCATGGAATACTATGCAGCCATAAAAAAGAATGAGCTCATGTCCATTGCAGGGACATGGATGAAGGTGGAAACCATCATTCTCAGCAAACAGGAACAGAAAACCAAACACTGCATGTTCTCACTCATAAGTGGGAGTTGAACAATGAGAACACATGGACACAGGGAGGGGAACATCACACACCAGGGCCTGTTGGGGGGTGGGGGAGAGAGAGCATTAGGAAAAATACCTAATGCATGTGGGGCTTAAAACCTAGGTCATGGGTTGATACATGGCACATGTATACCTATGTAACAAACCTGCACATTCTGCACATGTATCCCAGAACTATAAAATAAAATAATATAAAAATAAAATACGTTTGTCAAACTACTTCCTTTCCCTGTCTCCCATTTTATACCTTGAGGTTGACACGTAACATACATAGACACATATATATACACATATGCACTCAGACTAAATTTTAGGGCCTTTGGTACAAACTATTTGTTTAAGAATTCTATGATATTGTTATAAATAAGAAAAAAATATAAAAGTACTTTTTGGCTGGGCATGGTGGCTTAAGTCTGTAATCTTAGCATTTTGGGAGGCTGAGGTGGAAGGATCACTTGAGTCCAGGAATGCAAAACCCGTTTGGGCAACACAGTGACACCCTGTCTCTACAAAAAATAAATAAAGTACTTCTTTAGTAGAGTAGATATGATTATATAGGTAAGTATGTAACGGGCATACTTGAACCTAACACAGGAGAGTTTGGTTTGGATGTCATTTTTGCTAATAATGCTTTAAGCATTGCCTTATGGCAAGGCTGAAAGGGAGCATCCCATTTTAAAAAATTTAACATCAAATTGAATTCCATGTTCTCCAAATTGATTAGACCAAAGCCTGTTGTTTCTGTTTCACACAGGAATGTGCTGCCTTCAACCTTTGCTCTGTGAGCAAACTATGCCCTGATCTGATATGTATTATGTGGTTAAATACTTTTTTGCGTCAAAAGTCCTACATAAAACTTGGTGATACCTCCCTAAATGTAGCTATCATGCCTTTAAAATATTTTTTAAATGATTCCACTGCTTTATCTTCCATGTCTAGAAAGTGGAATTTCACACACACAAACACACACACACACACACACATGCATACACAAACAAAGTATATATTTTACAAGTGTGGTTCGGTGCTCCTTTCCTTGATGAGGATAATTCACGAATCTTCCAACTTTTCCTTAAGATGCTGTAAAAAGTAAACATCCTCTGGGTAAACCTCTTGCTGAATCTGATGCTTTACTTCAGAAACTTAGAACCGCCCTCTGCATCTCAATGAACGTAGCTAAAGGACCCTACTGGATAGCACACACTTCTGCGGAAACAAACATTTACATTTTTATTTGTTTTTCATTATAACCAAACACAATATTTTTAGTTGGTATAAACGACCAACGTATTGGAAAGGATAAACATATACAGCAAAGTTTACAATTAAAATATAGAATGTCGAATGCCTTCTCAACAGGCTTGATGATGCTGAAAAATAGAAGAATGAAGATGAAGACAATGTTTTGACTTTGATAAAAAATATCAGAGGCCGGGCGTGGTGGCTCACACCTGTAATTCCAACACTTTGGGAGGCCGAGGTGGGCAGATCACCTGAGGTCGGGAGTTCAAGACCATCCTGACCAACATGGAGAAACATAAAAATACAAAATTAGCTGTGCATGGTGGTGCATGCCTGTAATCCCAGCTAACAGGGAGGCTGAGGCAGGAGAATCGCTTGAACCTGGGAGGTGGAGGTTGCAGTGAGCCAAGATCGCGCCATTGCATCCTAGCCTGGGCAACAAGAGTGAAACTCCATCTAAAAAAAAAAAAAAAGAAAACAGAAAGAAAAAGTTAATGAAAGATTCTTATTTATTTGATAAGTGAAAATGAACAAACAAATATTAGCGAGAAGATAAATGGCCTTAAATGGCCTTAAGCCCAGGATCACAGAAGAACTCGAGTAAACAAACTAGTTTGGCAACTTTGAAAAAGTGTGGTCAGCACTGGAAGATAAATAAAAAGGGAAGAAATAAGACAGAAAGGATTTCCTTCCAAAGGGCAGGCTAGATTCTTTTTTTTTTTTTTTTTTTTTTTTTGAGACAGTGTCTTGCTCTGCCACCCAGGCTGCACTGCAGTGACACGATCTTGACTCAATGCAACCTCCGCCTCCCGGGTTCAAGTGATTCTTGTGCCTCAGCCTTCTGAGTAGCTGGAATTACAGGCATGTGCGAACACGCCCAGCTAATTTTTGTATTGTTAGTACAGATGAGATTTCATCATATTGGCCAGGATGGTCTCAAACTAATGACCACAAGTGATCCGTCCACCTCAACCTCCCAAAGTGTTGGGATTACAGGTGTGAGCCCCTGCGCCTGGCCTAGATTCTTATTAGGTTAGAATGCCATGATCAGTTTTTGAGAGATGGAGAACTTGAGAATAATTAAGAATGCAGATTTTAATGCTTTAATATTTGGAAAATAAGAGAGCTTAAGACAAGATTTTCTCAACCTCAGCCTTATTGACACTTTAGACTGGATAATTATTTGTTTTGGGAGCTATGAATTGTAAATATTTAGCAGCATCTGTGGCTTCTCCTTACTAGTTTCCAATAGCACCCCCACTTCCCCAGTTGTAATAATCTACAGTGTCTCAAGACATTGCCAAACATTCTTTGGGGAAACGAAATATCTCCTAGTTGATGATCCCTGGCTTAAAGGTACTATAATCATTAATTTAGGCAGGAGGTGAGTGAAAAAGAAACTGTGGATTATAATTGATTATTATATAGAATATATTATTAACTTTTTTCATTCCACCAAAGCCCAAATCAGAAGCAAACTAGATTGTTTTTTAATTGTATAATTAGCTCTTTTGAGAATATGCAATGCCTTTCAATTTATAGATTTCTAAAACAGGTATCTATAGTAAGTATAATTCTGAGGTTAAAATATTGTCTGTTGGTAAAGCAGGTTTTTGAAAAATTTTGATATTATATCTACAATATTTGATTATTTTCTTTATGTTAACCCTTTATGAAATAAATATTGAGGACTTCAAACATACTCTAATGTTAATAAGGAAATAGATAATATGCAGGTACCACCCACTCAGATTTAACAATACCTGGTCCTATTAGCTTCAGATATTTTTCTTTCTTAGGATTTATGTTTGTTTCATTTGTTTTCTAATCTTGTAGTTATACTTAGAGTGTCTTCTTGCCCATCCTAATATGTATGTTTCCTGCCCAGTGGTAATCAATTACCTGTAGATATTCTTTCTGTGTATGTTTTTATTGTACAATTTAGCTATGTCTATTTGCATCCATGATAGCACATAGTGTTGAGTTCTTGGTGGCTTTGTATGTTTTTACCTAAATGGCATCTCTCCGTGTTTATCTTTTTATTTTTTGTTTTTCATTCAATTCATATATGCAAGATTTATTCATGTTGGCATATGTAAGTATTTGCACAGTAGGTACAATAAAATGCTGTGAAGCAATTAAAATAAATGAGCTGACTTAAGCACTTATAAACAGCACAGCTACAGACAAAATAGGGACAATGTACAGTGCTTTTTAGTTCACTTATAAACTAAACTTAGCAGCTAAAGCAAGGCATGAAAATTCCAGAATTGAAAATGTTTGATCTGTCATGACCCTAACGGTACAGGAAGAACTGAAACATAGTCGGAAAAACATTCAGGCTCTTTTTGTTTTCCATGGGAAAAACATTAGCTTCCTAGAATCTGAGAGAGTGCCTGGGTGGGCAGAGAAGCCTGACCCTTCTCATGGGAGTAGAGGCCTGATGAGCCTTTCCAATGGCTCATCTGGATTTTAAAAAGGAACACATGGGAAAACCACTAGGAAAGAACTCTTTACTCAACAGCAGGCTGTGCGTGACTCTAAACAGCCGCTTATTTCTGAGCTAGCCTGTCTTTGTTGGGTACAGCCTATGTATGAAGCCCAGGGGTAGCAAGCACAGGGTTTTTGAGAGCTGGAGACCTTGGTGGTTGGAAGGGGCCATAGGCAGAAAGTAGTGTGGGGCTTAGAGGAATTTAGCATATTGTGACCATAGCTCCAGTGAAAGTGGCCACTACAGGAGGTAAAAATAATGCTGAGAGGGAAGAAACATGCCCTGTGGTCATGACTGAAGGCCCTACTAGTTCTGCCCAGGGGTCCAGGATAAAAGACTTGGACAACAATAGCAGGGATTCTTGAGCCATGGCACGGGGCAGATGACACCTGGAGGAGGCTAGGGGTCCAGTGTGTCCACTGATGGGTGTTTGAGTGACAGGGTTTTGTTGTTTTGCCTTTTCTTTGGTTAGTGCTCCTTGATTTAAAGTCCTCAGGCTGGTGGGACCTGGAAAAGCATCTAAAATTTATGAACGCAAGGAGTGTTTATCTATGTTTTGGTGAGCGTTTCTTTAGACCTAGTAACTTGTCTAATGTTAAAGTTCTTTGAAAAATTAATGCTTGATTTAAAGCTCAATAAAACTGATAGGTCCAAGAAGATTCCAACATCAATTTCCCATATGCTGAGTAGATAATTCTTTGTCGATATTTTTGTATCAAGAAAGAACACAATCTCAAGATTTTTAAATTTGAGACTTGTGTCTCCTGAAATAAAATTTGGATGCTGTGTTAGTTTTACTTCACTACAAAAGCAGAGTCTGAGGCTCTGAGGCAATGACTTTCAGGCTGGTGGTTTATTTAGGATGTGGCTTTAAGGAAAAGGAGGAGGGGAATGAGAGAGTGGAAAATAGAAGAAAAGTCAAAACAAATACGCATTATCAAGTTGGATACAAACTAAATTCTACCACAACCTCTCTTGATGCATTTATAGGATTATCCACAGAAAATGTCAACCTATGGGCTCCTTCTCTATGGGTAGAGGGTTGTTAACTTAATCCCACTCCCAGGTTGTACATGTCTGAGTGCTCAGCAGGTGCTTTCAAGGATCTCATGCACCAGAGAAGACCCAGGCGGAAAACTAGAGATCCCCGGTACAACTGAATTGAGGAGCTCTCCAGTTGTATCTGCACTAAGCAGGCTGCCACGGCAGTGGTAGGAGGAAACCCTGGACTCAGGGGATGTGAGAGAGGGCACAAGAAGTATTCTAAGACAGATGTGGAATTTTCAAGAATTAATTTACAGACCAACTTCAAGTTATAAAGATGTGATTCTCAATTTTGGCCAAAGGTCAAATATGAATAGATATCAAATTTTAGGTTTGAGAAAAACTGCATGTTGAAAAACATTTTTTTCTTCCTTAATCTAAAATGGTCTTTGCAAAAGACATCGACAGTAGACAACTTTTAGTTGGAGACATTCTTAAATTGCACTGATTTTTGATTTTGGAGGGAGCAGAGAGCAGTGATAGTATTGTTAATTAAAGAAACTATTAAGGAAGATAGCATTTTATAGGAAAGATTTGAATAGGCTTATCAGTAATAATTTTTGCATAGTTGGCAATCAGACTCCAAATGAATAGAGTAGATGTTATCTCAAACTAAGGGCATTCAGATGCTGAGTCTATCAAATTATCATCAGGAGTGCTACAAGGGAGATAAGCCCATAACTATGAAGACAAAATCTTACAGTGATATTCTGAAAATTCAACTTTCAACAGGTAGATTGAAAAAATTACACATTTTTTTTCCAAAAGGCACCTGTGACCCAAGTTATATAGTTTAAAATGCAGATGGATGTATTATAATGCCCCACCTGCTGTCCTATCGAATTTAAAAGTAGTCTAGCACAACTCATCAGGGAAGAAAAGAGAAAACAGGAAAAGAAATAAAATGAGCTTCTTCTGCTACATTTAAATAGTGCTGAATAATGATCCTAAGTTTTGTTGCTAACCCAGCAAGTACGCTGATCAATATTGTGCAAAGCCAAATGTAGTAGACTCAAAGCCAAATGCTATTTCAGAATACTTCATCATTTTTGCCAGCCTCGTGCAATGTTCAAAATGGGAAATATTTCATATGATCTCAGATATAGCAAAGTTCTTCTTGAGCTTGAAGTATAACTGAGAATTACAAGAAAAATGAAAAGTCTGGGGAATTTATATCAAACTTAACAACAAAAAAAGACAAAATTAGGTATCTACTTTTTTATGTGTAACTATTTCCTTTATTTTTAATAAAGTATACATTAAACCAATATTTAGGTTTTTTTGCTTTTAGTTTTAGAGGAATGATCATACATAGTTATACTTTAAAACAGCACCAATTAAAAATCTTGTTATGGTCAACTTTGTATTAGAATAAACACTGGCGTTATAAGCATAGTATTTAAATTATCTTTGTTAAACCTTTGGCAGAATGTATCATGCCTATGCCTAAATTGATCTTTTCTTAAAGAACACAGATGTTCTCCAGTTATTGCCTTTTATCACACCCATATCTGTAAGTATATATGTATGGAATACAATTCTCCTCTTTTACATTATAATATAATTCTAATTACAATTTATCTCATCATCAACTCCTTTTTTCTCCATGATGACTTTGTGATTTTCAACTGAAAGTTTTGTTTTTAAGTTGATATTTAGTTTGTTAAAAAGACTTTTAGAACATTAAATAAATGTCAGTAATTCTGAGAGACTGAAAATCTATCACAGAAATATTTTTCTAGGAAATAGTGTCAGGTAGAAATGAACTGAATCTGAGAATTTCTTATATCTTTTTGATGTATCTTTTCTCCTTGGGCATTCCTACTCATTTAGTATCTACATTAATTTAGGGGATTCAATATGTTATCTCCTTCAAGGAAAATAAAGCATGACTTAATTTCCAAAGGATTGAAGTAATATTATTTTATAAAAATTGGTAGATAGATTTTTTTTGCTTTGCTTCTTTTTTTTCTCTCTTTTTTGTATATTTACTTTAAGTTCTAGGGTACATGTGCACAATGTGCAGGTTTGTTACATATGTATACATAGGCCATGTTGGTGTGCTGCACCCATTAACTGGTCATTTACATTAGGTATATCTCCTAATGCTATCCATCCCCCCTCCCCCTACCCCACAACAGGTCCTGGTGTGTGATGTTCCCCTTCCTGTGTCCAAGTGTTCTCATTGTTCAATTCCCAACTACGAGTGAGAACATGCGGTGTTTGGTTTTTTGTCCATGCGATAGTTTGCTGAGAATGATGGTTTCCAGCTTCATCCACGTCCCTACAAAGGACATGAACTCATCCTTTTTTATGGCTGCATAGTATTCTATGGTGTATATGTGCCACATTTTCTTAATCCAGTCTATCATTGTTGGACATTTTGCTTGGTTCCAAGTCTTTGCTATTGTGAATAGTGCCACAATAAACATACATGTGCATGTGTCTTTATAGCAGCATGATTTATGTTCCTTTGGGTATATACCCAGTAATGGGATGGCTGGATCAAATGGTATTTCTAGTTCTAGATCCATGAGGAATCACCACACTGTCTTCCACAATGGTTGAACTAGTTTACAGACCCACCAACAGTGTAAAAGTGTTCCTATTTCTCCACATCCTCTCCAGCACCTGTTGTTTCCTGACTTTTTAATGATTGCCATTCTAAATGGTGTGAGATGGTATCTCATTGTGGATTTGATTTGCGTTTCTCTGATGGCCAGTGATGATGAGCATGTTATCGTGTGTCTTTTGGCTGCATAAATGTCTTCTTTTGAGAAGTGTCTGTTCATATCCTTTGCCCACTTTTTGATGGGGTTGTTTGTTTTTTTCTTGTAAATTTGTTTGAGTTCATTGTAGATTCTGGATATTAGCCCTTTGTCAGATGAGTAGATTGCAAAAATTTTCTCCCTTTCTGTAGGTTGCCTGTTCACTCTGATGGTAGTTTCTTTTGCTGTGCAGAAGCTCTTTAGTTTAATTAGATCCCATTTGTGAATTTTGGCTTTTGTTGCCATTGCTTTTGGTGTTTTGGACATGAAGTCCTTCCCATGCCTATGTCCTGAGTGGTATTGCCTAGGTTTTCTTCCAGGGTTTTTATGGTTTTAGGTCTAACATTTAAGTCTTTAATCCATCTTGAATTAATTTTTGTATAAGGTGTAAGGAGGGGATCCAGTTTCAGCTTTCTACATATGGCTAGCCAGTTTTCCCAGCACCATTTGTTAAATAGGCAATCCTTTCCCCATTTCTTGTTTTTGTCAAGTTTGTCAAAGATCAGATAGTTGTAGATGTGTGCTATTATTTCTGAGGGCTCTGTTCTGTTCCATTGATCTATATCTCTGTTTTGGTACCAGTACCATGCTGTTTTGGTTACTGTAGCCTTGTAGTATAGTTTGAAGTCAGGTAGCGTGATGCCTCCAGCTTTGTTCTTTTGGCTTAGGATTGACTTGGCGATGCGGGCTCTTTTTTGGTTCCATATGAACTTTAAAGTAGTTTTTTCCAATTCTGTGAAGACAGTCATTGGTAGCCTGATGGGGATGGCATTGAATCTATAAAGTGCTTTGTGCAGTATGGCCATTTTCACAATATTGATTCTTCCTACCCATGAGCATGGAATGTTCTTCCATTTGTTTGTATCCTCTTTTATTTCATTGAGCAGTGGTTTGTAGTTCTCCTTGAAGAGGTCCTTTGCGTCCCTTGTAAGTTGGATTCCTAGGTATTTTATTCTCTTTGAAGCAATTGTGAATGGGAGTTCACTCAGGATTTGGCTCTCTGTTTGTCTGTTATTGGTGTATAACAATGCTTGTGATTTTTGCACGTTGATTTTGTATCCTGAGACTTTGCTGAAGTTGCTTATCAGCTTAAGGAGATTTTGGGCTGAGACGATGGGGTTTTCTATATATACAATCATGTTATCTGCAAACAGGGACAATTTGACTTCCTCTTTTCCTAATTGAATACCCTTTATTTCTTTCTCCTGCCTGATTGCCCTGGCCAGAGCTTCCAACTCTATGTTGAATAGGAGTGGTGAGAGAGGGCAGCCCTGTCTTGTGCCAGTTTTCAAAGGGAATGCTTCCAGTTTTTGTCCATTCAGTATGATATTGGCTGTGGGTTTGTCATAGATAGCTCTTATTATTTTGAGATACGTCCCATCAATACCTAATTTATTGAGAGTTTTTAGCATGAAGCGTTGTTGAATTTTGTCAAAGGCCTTTTCTGTATCTATTGGGATAATCATGTGGTTTTTGTCTTTGATTCTGTTTATATGATGGATTATGTTTATTGATTTGCGTATGTTGAACCAGCCTTGCATCCCAGGGATGAAGCCCACTTCATCATGTTGGATAAGCTTTTTGATATGTTGCTGGATTCGGTTTGCCAGTATTTTATTGAGGATTTTTGCATCAATGTTCATCAGGGATATTGGTCTAAAATTCTCTTTTTTTGTTGTGTCTCTGCCAAGCTTTGGTATCAGGATGATGCTGGCCTCATAAAATGAGTTAGGGAGGATTCCCTCTGTTTCTGCTGATTGGAATAGTTTCAGAAGGAATGGTACCAGCTCCTCCTTGTACCTCTGGTAGAATTTGGCTGTGAATCTGTCTGGTCCCGGACTTTTTTTGGTTGGTAAGCTATTAATTATTGCCTCAATTTCAGAGTGTGTTATTGTTCTATTCAGAGATTCAACTTCTTCCTGGTTTAGTCTTGGGAGGGTGTATGTGTCGAGGAATTTATCCATTTCTTCTAGATTTTCTAGTTTATTTGCGTAGAGGTGTTTATAGTATTCTCTGATGGTAGTTTGTATTTCTGTGGGATAGGTGGTGCTTCTATTTAGGTGTTTTATTCAAGTAGCATCACTATTAAGTTGCTATTCTATTGGGGAATGCCAGTTTTCTAGATTGTTGACAAATCAAGAATGTTAGAAGAGGATATTTAAGAAACTGAAAGTATTTTAAATAGCATGAGAATAAAGAGAATATCATTCCAAGTAAGCACCATTTTTCATCCAGCCTAGCATTCAGACTGAGAAAGACATCAAAGAATTTGGGAGTTTTTTCAAATGTCAAACTAAAAATTCATAGGTGTTCCTTAAAACACCCTTAGCATTCTAGGTCAATCATCTTGACTGTTCTCCAAAATATACTTCCAAACCCATTTACATTCCAGAAGTTGGTATTATTATTCCACATCTTCTAACCGGGAGCAATGTCCATGTATTTTCTTCTTTCATTGTTAAAAATTAAGTATCTTTATTAACAAGACCTCTGGCACATCCCTCGGGGCCTAAAACACTGAAGATCTGAGTTGGTTTTCTTCTGTGTATATGCTTGAATATAGATGTTTTTGTTTTTGTTCGTTTTTTACGGGACTAGGGAGGAAAAGAGGTTTTGTTTTAAAAGTTTACCTAAACTGCCCCCTGTACATCAATCAAGTTCTATTTAACTGGGATGATCTGGAAGGGTTGTCTTTGAAATTTGCACCTAAAACTTTTGCTAATCCCTCAAGCCTCTGCTTGCTTATATGTATAAAGACTCTACAGATCAGTGAGTTTTAATAGGTACTAGTATGTTGGAGAAGTTTCCAGAAGAAAAACAAATTTAGTCTTCCTTGGCAACTCCTTTTTAAAGTGAAAGTATTGACAACAAGCAGTTTTAACACATTCACTAGAAAATATGGTGTATCCTGAGATAATACAATAAATATCTTCTAGAGAACTTTTGAAACCTTGTGAAAACTTACTGATCACTGATTTTTTCCACTGGAAACACCAGTAGTGTAAGAATAAGTCTGAAATCAATTTCTGTTGATATGTGTAAGCCCTTTATTGAAGGTTCAAAAAATTGCATGAATTAGTGTCTAAAATATTTAGCACATTTTCAGTTACTATATTTTCGTCATCATCATTATCAACATCATGTCTAACATTTTTTGGAGATTTACTACATATTAAGCACAATTCTAAGCACTGCACACATTAACTTTTTAAATCTTTATGAAAACCCTATAAATACTCCTATATTCCTAATATGTAGATAATGTTCTTAAAATTAATTGTAGTTAAAAAATTTAGGTAGATGATAGACAGATTGGTAGATAAATATTAGATGGCTAGACAGATATTAGATACCTGATATTAGATAGAGAGATATCAAAAGTAAACTACTACTGTAAATAATATCAAATAATATATTTATTTTCTAGGCTATTGACAATGACAGCAAAGAACCTCTAGCCATAGGTAATGTTCTACCTGTATTTTGTAGAATGGGCTGTATTTCTATGACATGTAGAATGACATAATGGACACTAGAGAAGAGGGTTTGCAAAGCTAATAGCAGTAATTCTTATGTAAAGCAATTTCTCTCTCTCCTTCCATTACCACCCTCTATCCACTGGATTCCTATGGAGTTCCAAGACCCAAGACTAAAGGTACATGAACTGGTAAGGCTTAGAGGACATTTGGGTTTGGAAGTTAACTCCTATTATGATTCTCAGAAAGACTGATTCCTAAGATTTGATGAAATAAAATGTATGTGTTCTTAGAAAATGATAATAGTTGATTTTAATAGCAAAAGATCAAACAATTTGAAAGTACACCCTATGTCAAAAAGACATGTTTCTGAATTAAAGTGTAACAAAAGCCTTAAGAATCTGAAGCTGGGCATGGTGACTCATGCCTGTAATCACAGTAATTTGAGAGGCTGAGGCAGGAGAATTGCTTGAAGCCAGGAGTTTGAGACCAGCCTGGACATAGTGAGACCCCATTCCTACCAAAAATAATAATAATAATAATAATAATAATAATCAAAAAAAAATAGCTGGATATAGTGGTGCATGTCTGTAGTCCTGGCTACTCAGGAGGCTGAGGCAGAAGGATCACTTGAGCACAGGTGGTAAAGGCTGCAGTGAGCTGTGATCACACAACTTCACTCCAGCGTGGGCAGCAGAGTGAAACTCTGGACAAAAGGAAGGAAGGAAAGAAGGAAGGTAGGAAGGAGGGAAGGAAGGAAGGAAGGAAGGAGGGAGGGAAGGGAGGTAGGGAGGGAGGGAAGAAAATTTGAGTAAGAATAAGTGGATTAAAAGATACTAATACTTAACATTATAGACCACTCATTCAGGTT
This sequence comes from Pan troglodytes, assembly GCF_028858775.2. NCBI lineage: Eukaryota > Metazoa > Chordata > Mammalia > Primates > Hominidae > Pan > Pan troglodytes. The sequence goes on from NC_072411.2 coordinate 113,500,896, forward strand.
GCACTTATAAAAATGCTTTTAAAATATATATATATTGAAAGTGGTTAGATGCAGTCGAGACATCCAGTTGCATATCTGTGTCATAAAATATCAGTGACAAATGACATACTGCAAAAAGATGGCTTTCTTTGTTAACAGTTTGATCTCTTACAAGATTAACAAAGCAATGAGTATATTTACTATTCTAAAGTTAACTGCAATCAATAATAACATGATTGGTGAACTAGCAATGTTCTTGGGAAAATGTGACAATTGTCATGGTGAAGACTATTAGAGATTATAAGAGTTTTCCATTTTTAGTCTGCAAAACTCATCTTAGGGGTAGGCTATAATATACCTTTTTGACCTATGCTAGCTATTTCAGCAAGCAGTAGGTGTTAGTTACCTAGTGTCATTTTTATTATATTCTGAGTTGGTTATGTAAGGAAAAAATGGAGGGGGTAAGGTCTTGAATAATTGACCTCTCTTTGAGGCTAAATTATACTTAAACCATCTCTGAAATATAGGTGATTAAACAATCTATTTCAAAATGTTCTCAACTTTAATATATAGTAAAAATAGGAGGACAAACTGATGATTTCTTTCATATCAAGCAACTAACAAATTATCAAGCATTTCTTAAGTGCCTACTTTATGCTAAGAAATTAATGTAGCTGAAAACATTTGATTATTCTTCATCCTTCTTTTTCCAACTGAGTAATAGTTTCTTAACTTTTTCTCATTTAAATAACTTAAACATATATAATAAAATATTGTACTTTACATGCATATTTTCTTCCAACCCTGTGTTTTATATTTAACCATAGTTAATTATTTTGCCTTTAAATGCTTTTAGATGGTGCAATTTGTTCTGACTGCCTTAGCTTTTCTCTTCGGTCACACAGCTGGAGTGAACATGAAAACTCCATGGAGCACGTCTCTCTGGGTGAACATTTTTAAAAAAATCACAACTGGTAGGCGAAAAGCCATTTCCTCTAGTCAGGCTGTGGTTATCTTGATCTAGCATGACAAATTGGTGTTCCCAGAGTGGCTGCAAAGTAATCAGACTGTGACAAATGGTTTACTTATAGCAATTTGTTTCCATTTTACTGAAAATTTCTACAGTCTTAAAAAAATAAAAAGATTTTTAATGGTATTTGAACATTGTTGAAAGTGAACTGCTTGAAATGGCCAAAGCTGGAATCTAGAATCATTATGCTTTCCCATAAGATATGACCAGAAACGTGACGTCCTGGGTCATGGATTGCTAGAAGGAATTCACTCTTCAGTCCACTGTTCACAGAACCAAGTGACTCTAAGGCAAGAATTTCAAGCTCCACTCATCAAGACTTACCAGATAGAATACTTAAAAACTCTGTTCTCATTCTAGACTAAAGTTTCAATGGTCATTTAGTTTGCTATAATTAATCTTTTCTAAAGGTCTGCCTCAAGCCCAGCAAGATTTGTTTTTGCTGAAATGAAAAAACTTCGGTTTGAGATTGGATTCTCTGTCACCTCGCTTCCTCTTTCTGGAATGGTACTCTCATATCTCTACGTCTTTCTGTTTATCTTTTAGCAAGTTTATCTTCTCTCCTTGGTTGGACACTCCACAGTGACTCAAACCCATTCATCCTGTGCCCTGACTGACTTGTTTCCTAGTCAGTGCAGTCTTCTGTCTCTTCCTCACCTCAGAGGCCATCTATGAATGGCCTTCAATGAGGCCCTCCAGGTACTTACAGACCTCCTTCTTCTTCCCAGATTTCATGAGGGAAAATAGAATTAGAGCATAAAAAGGGCAAGGTATAGTGTTAAGAGTTAGCTCTGTACTAGGCAGACAAGTAAAGTGATTTGCCTATGTTATCCCATGTTACCCAGAAAAGTCAGTTTGATTCTCCCTATTTTATAGGTAAAGGTAACTAAGAAAGATGACATAAATTGTTAGAGATTAAGTATCTGTGACATTTTCTTGCCTGCTTTCTCAACACCATGACTTATTTTTATCTCTCAATTTGTAAGTAGTCTGAGGAATTTGTTTTTTTCCATTGGTTTGTGTTGTGAATTAATGTAACTGACAAAAAAAAGTAAGAAAAATTTCTATGTATTAGTTTATAATAGCTAATAATCTAGATACCCAATGGAAAAGAAAAGAAATGAATTATTAAAGCCATTGCACTGTTAAGTTTTTCAGTTCACACACATCCCTTTCAAAGCCACTTGCATTACTCTGTTACTTGGTATTTTAACATCATACTATATTACCTCTTTGATGTTGTTGTTTCTTCTCTTAAGAGTACCAAATACGAAAACTTCCTAAACAAGAATTTTTTTTTTTTCTTGAGAAGGAGTCTCACTCTTTTGCTCTGTCTCGGCTCACTGCAATCTCCACCACCCAGGTTCAAGCGATTCTCCTGCCTCAGCCTCCCAAGTAGCTGGGAGTACAGGTGCGTGCCACCACGCCCAGATAATTTTTTTTGTATTTTTAGTAGAGACAGGGTTTCACCATGTTTGCCAGGCTGGTCTCGATTTCCTGATCTTGTGATCTGCCTGCCTCAGCTTCCCAAAGTGCTGGGATTACAAGCGTGAACCACCGCACCCAGTCTAGAAATGTTGTTTTTTATTCTTCATAATATATCTTTATAAGACTAATTATAATATTACATAGTAATTTCCATATGTCAGCAGTATTGTCTAATAATTATTTGAAATTCTGTGCAATACCATGGGATTTCAATTAACTGAAACTTAAATGAGTCACAACTCTGTCAGGCCTCTGAGCCCAAGACTGCCCATATACATCCAGATGGCCTGAAGCAACTGAAGAATCACAAAAGAAGTGAAAATGGCCAATTCCTGCCTTAACTGATGACATTACCTTGTGAAATTCCTTATCCTGGACAATAAGTCTCCGGAGGTCCCCACCGAGCACCTTGTGACCCTCGCCCCTGCCTGCAAGAGAACAACCCCCTTTGACTATAATTTTCCACTACCTACCCAAATCCTATAAAACTACCCCACCCCTAACTCCCTTTGCTGACTCTCTTTTCGGATTCAGCCCACTTGCACCCAGGTGATTAAAAGGCTTTATTGCTCACACAAAGCCTGTTTGGGGGTCTCTTCACATGGACGCATGTGACATTTGGTGCCAAAGACCCGGGACAGGAGGACTCCTTCAGGAGACTGGCCCCCTGTCCTTGCCCTCATTCTGTGAGGAGATCCACCTACAACATCAGGTCCTCAGACCAAGCAGCCCAAGGAATATCTCACCAATTTCAAATCTGGTAAGCCATCTTTTCACTCCCTTCTCGAGCATCTCTCACTACCTTTCAATCTCCCCGTCCTTCTAATTCCAGTTCTTTTTCCTCTCTAGTAGGAAAAAAGGAGACACATTTTATCCATGGACCCAAAACTCAGGCACCAGTCATGGACTCAGGAAGACAGTCTTCCCTTGGTGTTTAATCACTGCAGGGATGCCTGCCTGATTATTCACCCACACCCCATTGGTGTCTGATCACTGCGGGGGTGCCTGCCTTGGTCATTCACCCACATTCCCTTGGTGGCAAGTCAGTTGCAGGGACACCTGCTTTGGCTGCTCACCCACATTACAGCCCAGGGCTGCTCACTACCCCCTTCTCCATGTCTCTACCCTCTCTCCTCTCTTTTCTCTGGGCTTGCCTCCTTCACTATGGACAAACTTCCACCCTCCATTCCTCCTCCTCCTCCCTTAGCCTGTGTTCTCAAGAACTTAAAACCTCTTCAACTCATACTTGACCTAAAACCTACCTGCCTTATTTTCTTCTGCAATATCACTTGACCCCAATACAAACTCAACAATGGTTCCAAATAGCCAGAAAATGGCACGTTCGATTTCTCCATCCTACAAGATCTAGATAATTCTTGTCGTAAAATGGGCAAATGATCTGAGGTGCCTGATGTCCAGGCATTCTTTTACATATCGGTCCCTTCCTAATCTCTGCTCCCAATGCGACTCATCCCAAATCTTTCTTCTTTCTCTCCTGTCTGTTCCTTCAGTCTCTACCCCTAGCTCTGAGTCCTGTGAATCCTTTTCTACACACCCATCTAACCTCTCCCCTCCTTCCCAGGCTGCTCCTTGCAAGGCCACAGCAAGTCCGTCAGCCTCTGCTCCCCCACCCTATAATCCTTCTATCACCTCCACTCCTCACACCCGGTCCGGCTTACAGTTTCGTTCCGCGACTAGCCCTCCCCCACCTGCCCGACAATTTCCTCTTAAAGAGGAGGCTGGAGCTAAAGGCACAGTCAAGGTTAATGCTCCTTTTTTATTTATCCGACCTCTCCCAAATCAGTTAGCGTTTAGGCTGTTTTTCATCAAATATAAAAACCCAGCTCAGTTCATGGCTCATTTGGCAACAACCCTTAGACGTTTTACCACCCTAGACCCAGAGAGGCCAGAAGGCTGTCTTATTTTCAATATGCATTTTATTATCCAATCTGCTTCTGACATTAGAAAAAGCTCCCAAAATTAGATTCTGGCCCTCAAACCCCACAACAGGACTTAATTAACCTCTCCTTCAAGGTGCACAATAATAGAGAAGAGGTGCAATTACTTGCCTCCACTGTGAGAGAAACCCCAGCCACATCTCCAGCAACAAGAACTTCAAAACACCTAAGCCACAGCAGTCAGGCATTCCTTCAGGACCTCCTCCCTCTGGGATCTTGCTTCAAGTGCCAGAAATCTGGCCACTGGGCCAAGGAATGCCTGCATCCTGGGATTCCTCCTAAGCCGTGTCCCATCTGTGTGGAACCCCACTGGAAATTGGACGGTCCAACTTGCCTGGCAGCCACTCCCAGAGCCCCTGGAATTCTGGCCCAAGGCTCTCTGATTGACTCCTTTCCAGATCTTCTTGGCTTAGCGGCTGAAGACTGATGCTGCCCTTTCGCCTCGGAAGCCTCCTAGACCATCACATACACTTTGGGTAACTCTTACATTGGAGGGTAATTCCATCCCCTTCTTAATCAATATGGAGGCTACCCACTCCACATTACCTTCTTTTCAAGGGCCTGTTTCCCTTGCCTCCATAACTGTTGTGGGTGTTGATGGCCAGGCTTCTAAACCTCTTAAAACTCCCCAACTCTGATGCTAACTTGGACAACATTCTTTTATGCACTCCTTTTTAGTTATCCTCACCTGCCCAGTTCCCTTATTAGGTCGAGACATTTTGATTAAATTATCTGCATCCCTGACTATTCATAGGCTACAGCCACACCTCATTGCCACCCTTTTCCCCAGTTCAAAGCCTCCTTCACATCCTCCCCTTGTATCTCCCCAACTTAATCCACAAGTATAGGGCGCCTCTACTCCTTCCTTGGCAACTGATCATGCACCCCTTACCATCCCATTAAAACCTAATCACCCTTACCCGACTCAATGCCAATATCCCATCCCACAGCACGCTTTAAAAGGATTAAAGCCTGTTATCACTTGCCTGGTACAGCATGGCCTTTTAAAGCCTATAAATTCTCCTTACAATTTCCCCATTTTCCCTGTCCAAAAACCAGACAAGTCTTATAGGTTAGTTCAGGATCTGTGCCTTATCAACCAAATTGTCTTGCCTTATCCACCCCGTGGTGCCAAACCCATATACTCTCCTATCCTCAATACCTCCCTCCACAACCCCTCCACAACCCATTGTTCTGTTCTGGATCTCAAACATGCTTTCTTTACTATTCCTTTGCACCCTTCATCCCAGCCTCTCTTGGCTTTCACTTGGACTGATCCTGACACCCATCGGCCTCAGCAACTTACCTGGGCTGTATTGCCGCAAGGCTTCACGGACAGTCCCAATTACTTCAGTCAAGCCCAGATTTCTTCCTCATCCACTACCTATCTTGGCATAATTCTTCATGAAAACACATGTGCTCTCCCTGCTCATGTCTGGCTAATCTTCCAAACCCCAATCCCTTCTACAAAACAACAACTCCTTTCCTTCCTAGGCATGGTTAGGTACTTCCACCTTTGGATACCTAGTTTTATCATCCTGACTAAAACATTATATAAACTCACAAAGGCAAACATAGCTGACTCCATAGATCCTAAATCCTTTCGCCACTCCCCCTTCCGTTCCTTAAAAACAGCCCTAGTAGCTGCTCCCACACTAGCTTTCCCTAACTCATCCCAACCCTTTTCATTACACATAGCAAAAGTACAGGGCTGTGTGGTCAAAATGCTTACACAAGAGCCAGGACCTTGCCCTGTAGCCTTTCTGTCCAAACAACTTGACCTTACTGTTTTAGGCTGGCCCCCACCCCCATGACTGTATCTCTCTGATCCACCTGACAATCACTCCATTTCCCTACATTTCCTTCTTTCCTTTTCCTCACCCTGATCACACTTGGTTTATTTATGGTAGTTCCACCAAGCCTAATTGCCACTCACCAGCAAAGGCAGGCTATGCTATAGTATCTTCCACATCTATCGTTGAGGCTACTGCTCTGCCCCTCTCCACTACCTCTCAGCAAGCCGAACTCATTGCCTTAACTCAGGCCCTCACTCTTGTAAAGGGACTACGCGTCAATATTTATACTGACTCTAAATATGCCTTCCATATCCTGCACCACCATGCTGTTATATGGGCTGAAAGAGGTTTCCTCACTATGCAAGGGTCCTGCATCATTAATGCCTCTTTAACAAAAACTCTTCTCAAGGCTGCTTTACTTCCAAAGGAAGCTGGAGTCATTCACTGCAAGGGCCATCAAAAGGAATCAGATCTCATCACTCAGGGCAATGCTTATGCTGATAAGGTAGCTAAAAAAGCAGCTAGCCTTCCAACTTCTGTCCCTCATGGCAGTTTTTCTTCTTCTCATCAGTCACTCCCACCTACTCCCCTACTGAAACTTCCCCTATCAATCTCTTCCCACACAAGGCAAATGGTTCTTGGACCAAGAAAAATACCTTCTTCCAGCTTCACAGGCCCATTCTATTCTGTCATCATTTCATAACCTTTTCCATGTAGGTTACAAGCTGCTAGCCTGCCTTTTAAAACTTCTCATTTCCTTTCCATTGTGGAAATCTGTCCTCAAGGAAATCACTTCTCAGTGTTCCATCTGCTATTCTACCACTCCTCAGGGATTGTTCAGGCCCCCTCCCTTCCCTACACATCAAACTCGGGGATTTGCCCCTGACCAGAACAGGCAAATTAACTTTACTCACATGCCCCGAGTCAGAAAACTAAAATACCTCTTGGTCTGGGTAGACACTTTAGAGGCCTTTCCCACAGGGTGTGAGAAGGCCACCGTGGTCATTTCTTCCCTTCTGTCAGACATAATTCTTTGGTTTGGCCTTCCCACCTTTATATAGTCTGATAACGGATTGACCTTTATTAGTCAAATCACCCAAGCAGTTTCTCACGCTCTTGGTATTCAGTGGCTCCTGGTTTTACCTCAAACCACCACCCTTAAGTCTCTCTTGAAGTGGATGGAAGATCTTCAATGGCAAGATACACTCTAATACTTTCACCCTGATGAAGTCCTATTCTTTACTTTTATACTCACTCTTATTCTCATTCCCTTTCTTATGCCACCCTCTACCTCTCCTCAGCTATCTCCACCACACTAACAATCTCACTCACTTTCTCCTAGCCATTTCTAATCCTTCTTTAACAAACAATTGTTGGCTTTGCATTTCTCTTTCCTCCAAAATCGCATAGGCCTTGACTTACTCACTGCTAGAAAAAGAGGACTCTGTATATTTTTAAATGAAGGGTGTTGTTTTTACCTAAATCAATCTGGCCTGGTATATGCCAACATAAAAAACCTCAAGGATAGAGCCCCAAAATTCGCCAACCAAGCAAATAATCACGGTGAACCCCCTTAGGCACTCTGATTGGATGCCTGGGTCCTCCCAATTCTTAGTCCTTTAATACCTGTTTTTCTCCTTCTCTTATTTGGACCTTGTGTTTTCATTTAGTTTCTCAATTCATACAAAACTATAACCAGGTCATCACCAATCATTCTATATGGCAAATGCTCCTTCTAACAACCCCGCAATATCATCTCTTATCACAAAATCTTCCTTCAGCTTAATCTCTCCCACTCTAGGTTCCCATGCTGTCCCTAATCCCGCTCAAAGCAGCCCTGAGAAACATCTCCCATTATCTCTCCATACCACCCCAAAAAATTTTCACCACCCCAACACTTCAACACCATTTTGTTTCATTTTTCTTATTAATATAACAAGGCAGGAATGTCAGGCCTCTGAGCTCAAGCCTGCACATACACATCCAGATGGCCTGAAGCAACTGAAGAATCATAAAAGGAGTGAAAATGGCCGGTTCCTGCCTTAACTGATGACATTACCTTGTGACATTCCTTCTCCTGGACAATAAGTCTCTGGAGCTCCTCTCCAAGCACCTTGTGACCCCTGCCCCTGCCCGCAAGAGAACAACCACCTTTGACTGTAATTTTCCACTACCTACCCAAATCCTGTAAAACTACCCCACCCCTAACTCCCTTTGCTGACTCCTTTTTCGGACTCAGCCTGCCTGCACCAAGGTGAAATAAACAGCTTTATTGCTCACACAAAGCCTGTTTGGTGGTCTCTTCATATGGATGTATGTGACAAACTCATGATCTCCTTCTAATTTTTTGCTTTATTTTGGAGTCTTTTCTTCTCAACTTGCCCTTTTTCTCTTCTAAATGATCAGATTTTTTTAAATTTTATTTATTTTTGTATTATACTTTAAGTTCTAGGGTACATGTGCACAACGTGCAGGTTTGTTATGTAGGTATACATTTGCCATGTTGATTTGCTGCACCCATTAACTCATCATTAACATTAGGTATTTCTCCTAATGCTATCCCTCCCCCAACCCCCGCCCCACACCAGACTCTGGTGTGTGATGTTCCCCACCCTGTGTCCAAGTGTTCTCATTGTTCAGTTCCCACCTATGAGTGAGAACATGTGGTGTTTGGTTTTCTGTCCTTATGATACTTTGCTCCAAATGATGGTTTCCATCTTCATCCATGTCCCTACAAAGGACATGCACTCATCCTTTTTTATGGCTTCTTAGTATTCCATGGTGTATATGTGCCACATTTTCTTAATCCAGTCTATTATTGATGGACACTTTGGTTGGTTCCAAGTTTTTGCTATTGTGAATAGCACCGCAATAAACATACGTGTGCATGTGTCTTTATAGTAACATGATTTATAATCCTTTGGGTATATACCCAGTAATGGGATGGCTGGGTCAAATGGTATTTCTAGTTCTAGATCCTTGAGGAATCCCCACACTGTCTTCCACAATGGTTGAACTAGTTTACATTCCCACCAACAAGCAACCTACAGAATGGGAGAAAGTTTTTGCAATCTACTCATCTGACAAAGGGCTAATATCCAGAATCTACAAAGAACTTAAACTTAAACAAGTTAAGTCTTGTAAACTTAAACAAGTTTACAAGAAAAAAATCAAACAACCCCATCAAAAAGTGGGCAAAGGATATGAACAGACACTTCTCAAAAGAAGACATTTATGCAGCAAACAGACACATGAAAAAATGCTCATCATCACTGGTCATCAGAGAAATGCAAATCAAAACCACAATGAGATACCATCTCACACTAGGTAGAATGGCAATCATTAAAAGATCAGATTATTTCTTAGACATAATATATGTGAGTCCCCTTGTGCTTTTTCCTTTGAGTTTTAAGAAAGACCTTTGAAATACACATGTCTTTATTTTGTCAACAGAAGAAAAAGGGGAATTATTTGGTTTTAGTTAAATAGCAAAGGTACTTTATATTCCTCTCTCTTTTAAATGAAGTGACAATCACGTTTCACACAGTCATGGTTGTACACAGCCCATGGTCTATTTAGTCATAGCCCCCTTGTTCAAATACCATTGCTAATGTGATTGTATTTGCATTTTTCCTCATGGGATTTTACTTTGCAGTCTAAAATAATAAATATATTTTCATCTTTCTAAGAAAGTAGGGCAAATAATTAAGTACGCAAATTGATAAAAATGTGTTAGCAATGTGCAAAAACATAATGTTTTTTAATCTTCCAGGACTTCGTTAATAATCCAAACATAGTCTTCTATGATTTGTTCTTTCCTGATCTTTAATGTAGTATCAAATATGGGCTTTATACTTATTAGTGAGGTGCATATCTCTAATCTGTTTTTATTTTCATTTATACCGTTTAATAAAATGGTCTTTGTGCTACACTGCATGCCTGAGTGTTTGAGGAATTCTCTGAGTTTTCAAAAAGTAGAAAGAATCTGTTCTTGTTTAAAGTCATTGTGTTCTTGATTGATTTAATTTGTGCTATGGCTTGAATGTTTGTCCCCTCTAAAATTCATGTTAAAATTTAATTGTCATTATAGCAGTAATAAGAGATGGGTCCTTTAAGAGGTGATTTGGCTATAAGGGCTCCATCCCCATGGGTTGTATTAGGCTCCTTATTGGCCCTCTGAAGTTTCACTGAAAAATCAACTCACAAAAGACAGAGAAGAGGCATACAAATTTATTTATCATGTATACACAGGAGCCTTCAGAATGAGGACCCAGTCTCTCAGTGAGGTACAGAAACTTAGATACTATCTTGAGGTTGTAGAAAGAATGCAGGCTCAGAGCATGGCCCAAAACAGGTTATGTTGATAAATCAGGTTTAGTGGCAAGACAGGACATGAGAGGGAGAAAGGAAGAGACCTGGCCAGCAAAGGTGATCTTGTTATGCAGATGAAGCCTCATACATAGCAGTCCTCAGAATAGACCCTAAATATCTCTTTTCAGACCTTTAAAGGTGTCACATTCAGTTAACCTCTCCGGATCTTGTAAAGGCCTAGAAAAGGAAGGCCTGGCTTCCTTAACAGAGATTCTCAACAGAGGCAAATTTCCCCCACCTCAGTTTGCTGGTCCTGTTGCAACTATTTCAAGACAGGTCAAAGAAATATATTTTGATTTTCTTCATTATAAAACGATGAGTTTAGCCCCCTTTTGCCTTCTCTCTTTGCCTTCTGCCATGTGATGTTTTCTATTGTGCTATGATGCAGCAAGAAGTTCCTCACCAGATGCTAGCACCTTGATACTGGACTTCCTAGTCTCTAGAACTGTGAGTGAATAGATTTCTATTTGTTATAAATTACCCATTTTGTTATATCAGCTCAAAACTGACTACAAAAACTTGATTCTGAATTTGGTGACAAAGTCATGCTGGGAAAAATTAATTACTATATATACTGTGTTGTCTTTCTATTGTTTTGGGGAAGCTTGATTAGTTAGCCATGCTAGTTAAAGAGGTTGAGAAGGGAAGAATTTGTTTTTGAAACTGCGTTTGCAAAAATGATAACAGTGAGAAAATTACAACACTGAAAGAGATTTGACCTAACCAACTCCAACTTGCCTTTAACCTGAAAACCGCCCTTGTTCATTCCTGGATGTAGGCCAAACTAACTAGAGGATGAGTTTAGTTTATAGTTTAACTTTGAAATAAAGATAGTAACAGCCCTTCCTGAAACAAGCCCTCTCCTTGCTTGGGGACCAGACCAGCTTTGTAAAACTAACAAATTAGCCACAAGATTAGAAATTATGGGTTAGGAGTCAAGTAGAGGCCACAAGATTTCTAACCTCCCCAATTACCTCTATAGATAACATCACTATTGTAAAACCTGATTAGTGTTCAAGATATTTTTCAGACCCTGCATTCTAATGGACTAGCTGGTGCCACCTAGATTGGTAATCTGCCTTAACTAGTTCTGTGATTCTGCCAAGGAAGAGAAGACAGCAAAAGGAACCCACATCAACCCCCTACAATTTTATATCTGACATGACCAATCAGTACTTTCCTCTCCCTCATCCCCTACCTGCCAAATTATCCTTGAAAAATTCCAGTCTCCAAATTTTCTGCAAGACTGAATAGAGTTATAAAACTCCATTCTCCCATTTAGCTGGCTTTGTGTCCATTAAACTTTTTCTACTGCAATTCCCCTGTCTTGATAATCCAGCTCTATCTGAAGAGCAGGCAAGAAGAATCCATTGAGTGATTACATTTTGACTCCAAATTTTGACATAATGGGCTGCATTTGCCAAATTTTTACCATTAGGGAACACATCCCAGTCGTGGCACCAAAGTACGTTACCAGTGGTGAATCTTTATGGGTCTATAGCAGCCTCAATTCTTGCCTGTTTGGAAGAAATAATTCAACCAAGGGGCATAAGGCAGGGTGAGAGACCAAGGCATATTTTAGAGTAGGAGTAAATGTGTATTAAAAAGCTTTAGAGCAGGAATGAAAGGAAGTAAAGTACACTTGGAAAAGGGCCAAGTGAGCAACTTGAGAGATCTAGTAGATGGCTTAACCTTTGTCTTGGGTTTCTATATGCTGGTATTCCGCATGCACGGTCGCTTGCCAACACTTTGAAAGGGCCACATGTGCAGTGTGTTTACTGGAGTTATATGCACGCTCACTTGAGGCATTTTTCCTTTACCAGTTGAGTGTTTCTAGAGGAAGGTCATATACCAGTTAAATGCCACCATTTTGCCTCTTAATGCACATGTGTGAGCCTACTCACCCAACTCCTGAGATCTTATCGGGAAGCTACTAATTACCAGTTTCGGTGTTTTTATTTATTGGGTGACTGCCTTTTCCTGGCACTGGCTGTGACCAATTATTATTTTAGAGAGACAGTGTAACAACCACCTAGTCATTACCTGCTGGTCGCCTGACATTCCTCGTGCAGGAAGGGCCATCTCCTGCCCTGCTCATATTTCACTAACTGCTTACATAACAAATTTAGTAAAATATTGCACTTTTTTTTTTCCTAAAAGACTACATACTGGACATGACTAATGCAGGGAGATGAACGCATTGTGTAGGGTGAAAAAAAAATCCTTGGCTTCTCTTTCTAGAACAGATTGAGTGGACATTTAGAAACTCTTCAGTCCAATTCAACAACAGAAATTCTTGTCACTCTGCTTCAACAAGGCTCTTTAAGAGGTGAATATGAGGATATAAGTATATTAATACATATACTCCTCCACATTGCTAGTAGAATATTGAACTCAAAGGAGGCCTCCTAACCTCAACCAACATGTTCCATGTTAATGCTGTAAAAATAGACTAATTAGTAAGAATTAGCTCCAAACTGAATTATAGTGTGAGCTCTGGGAAATACAATCTATATTCCCCTGAAATATCTTGGTGAGAGCTCTGTTGAAAGCCATTTCCTAAGCCTGACAATACTGCTTTAGGAATACTTCTAGATTACATTTTTACTACCATTCTTCCTTTCTGCATGTCCAGAGAAAATTCCCTTCAAACCTAACTGCCCAGTGTCAATCTATATGAATATTCAACAAAGGCTGCTGCCTACTATTTTTATTACAGCAGTAACTTAGATAATATTAACTTCAACTATACATCTGTTGGTTAGCCACCAACTCAAATTCAAAGCCTTTGGTCAATTATTTTCTCACTTAGCATCACATTGCATAATTATCCTCTTGGTTCCTCCATTAACAATTAGCTTTCTCAATTTCTCTTTTCAGTGGCTGCTAGAACCCCACATACTTTTACCACACTGCTCTATATCCTTAATCTCTTCACAGAAAACTTCTGCTACTTATTTATTTGAAACATGGATCTTCCCTGAAAGTACCTCTTTCCTTATATTCTAATTGAGTGCAAGCTTTTTATTTTTTCACCCTAAAGAATCTGATGGCCTAGAGGTAGCATTGGCAATTTCTTAGGTCCTAAATATTTTTTTTATCCTAAAGCAAAAATCACACTTTCATTAAGATTCATAACTGGGTATGCCATTATGTACTACTCTTTATTGATGTCATCCTTTGTAATCTTGACTGCTCACATTTATTCACTGTGGACTTTGAAATATGGCTTTTAGTCTTCTTTACTCCTACAAGGAAATCAACCATCACCAATTGGGCCATTTCAGTGTGTAGATGACCTTTCCAACAAATAGCCTCAAAGTGACTTGACTTTAATATCAACATTCTGATCTTATTTCAATCCTACAAACCACTGCTACAGAAATACTGAAATAGTCATCACTCAAATTCTTTTGCCTGAAATTGTGAAATTCAAAATTTCATCATCCTACCAAATCTTCTGCTCTTTTGGGTCCTCCACTCCCGTTCCTTTTATTCATGGAGAATTTTGGACTCTCGTTCCCTCCAGTTACTCACAGCACATAACCCCTCTCATAGTTTTATTTTATTTTCTCCCTTTCCTTGACACCTTGATAGTTCATTTCAAAAACTTTCTTGCCATTCTAACACTCTCATTCCTTCACCTAAAAATCATGAACGTTTTTCAGATCATCTGTCTGACCATCCATCTTATTATTTGCTGTACCCAGACTTCTGAGTTCTGTTAGAAAAAAATAAAGCAATTGTATGAATTAGTGCCAACTATTTGGTCTCCAGATGGGTTTTCAGCATAGCTAAGCAGTTCTTTTTCAAGTCCCTGGTTCTGTTCTCTCTCTAATTTCTCATATTTGCCATTTTTAAACCAAACTAATAACTTGATAGTCTCTATTCCACCACTATTTTCCTATTTCTCAAGCAGATAACTTGCCTGTTAATTTAGAGACATTTACAGGCTATTCTGTATCATACTTCCTTAACTTCACACATCCAAATTCAAAAATGTGATATTGTCATGCTTTTCTGATAATAAATTTGTGCTTTCTCCATTTTATTTCCTGTTCTTGTTTCATCAAAAATAACTAGCTCTCTTTTAGTCTCTTACTTCAAGAGTGTTTCAGTTATGAGGGCTAACAGAAGCTGCCTTCCTTTTTGTTTGTTTGATTTTATAGTTGAGATGAATGAACAGATTATAGTAAATATATCTAAAAGCCACAGTGAAAATTAGAGCATTCCTTAGGGGGAAAAAGGAGTGATAGTTCTATACCTAGCAAAATATTTTTCAAAAATGAAGATAAAGATGTTTTCAAAGGAAAACAAAAGCTAAAAGAATTTGTTATCAAAAGACTTGACCTTCTATATATAGTAAAGCTTGTAGGAAAATGATCCCAGATGGAAGCACAGAGCTTCAAGAAGAAATAAAGAGCACCAGATATGGTAAATTTAATGATCAAATGTAAATTATTAATGACTTGATAAAATAACAATAATAAAAATATCTTGTGAGATTGGTAACATGTAGTTATACAAATATGAAAATAATAAGGGGATTGAATGAGTTAAACTGTTGTAAATTTTTATATCAGCTAGAAAATGGTAAAAGTACTAATTTTAGGGAGATAATATACTCAGGAGGCTAAGGTGGAAGGATTGCTTGAGCCTAGGAGGTAGAGGTTGCAGTGAGCCATGATCACACCACTGCACTCCAGCCTGGGTGACAGAATTAGACACTGTCTCAAAAAAAAAAAAAAAAAAAAAAAAGAAAAGAAAAGAAAAAGGAAAAGAATAGAAAGAAGAAAAGAAAAAGAAAGAGAAATACAAAAATTGTAAAATTGTAACTAAAATCCTAATAAGAGGAGAATGTGTATAATAATAAAACAACTTTGTCAATAGAAGATTAAGCAAAAAGGAGGAATAAAGAAAAAAAGATGGAATAGAAAATAAATAAAAAGATTTTACAGTTACACTTAAATAAATCAATAATGACAATAAATGACCTAAGAACTCCAATTAGAAAATTAAACAATAAAATATTAGCTCATTACAACAGAATATGGTACATCAAAATATGCCACTTTGGCATAGGATCATTTTAAATTGAAAGCAATTGAGAGGAAGCAGGTTCCTGCCCCGTTTGCCAAAAAGCAGAACATAAATTTACAAAGGTATCCCTCCTCCCCTCTTATACCAGAAAGGACAAAAATTAATCACCAGAGACCCTTATATGCCTTGAGGGGGTACCACAGAAATCTACATAACAAAACTGTCCTAATTAGCCTTTATCTATCATTAGTTTATTTCTATAATTGCCTTCCCACATTTTGCCACCATAAAGACCCAAGACCTTTTCCCTTTGTCTTGTCACTTCTCTAAAATTCTATTGTTTTTTCTTGAAGGTGCTATCTATAAGCTGAATTTTTAAGCCACCTCTTTGAGATTTCCTCATAGGTATCTCTCGAGTATCTATGCAATATACATGTTAATAAACTTCTGTTTGTTTTTATCTTATTAATGTGTCTTTTATTATAGGGTCCCTAGCTGAGAACTTGGAAGGGTAGAGGAAAACTTATTTTTTCCTTCCCTATACCAACCATATGCCATTTACAAGATACAATTTTAAATAAGTAAACATAAAGAAATGAAAGTAAAGGAATGAAAAGGATATACCAGGGGAAAAGATTCTACTTATAGACAAATATCATTGAAGGGAAAACATATTAAAGATACAGAGGAATATTCTCAGATTTATAAAAGGCAATTCAATAGAAACGTAGATTCGAAAATTATATACACCTAACTAGATGGCTTTAAAATATATAACAATCCAAATGGCCATTTGAAGTAGAATGCATACATATATTATGCATACTATTTGTATCACAGAAGATAACATAAAAATGAATGGCTTACTATTACCTGCAAACCATGGACGAATCAAAGGGGTAAAGTGTGCCAAACACCAGAGTTCATAGGAATGAGTTATTTCATGCAATGCTCAAAAACAAGCAAAACTCATCAGGTGGGAGTAGAAGTCAGCATAATGGTTACCTTTGAGGAGGGGGGCAGGTAATGCCTGAGAGAGGTCACTAGCTAGGTATCTGAGATGCTACTAATGTCTTTCTCTTGATCTGGATTGTGAGAACCCATGTGTGCTCACATTGTAAAAATGTGCCCAGTTTACTAAAATAGAAAGTTGGAATTATATTTAACAACAAGACAGTTGGTGTTTACCTTACTTATCAACAGAGTTAGGTAAAATCCATATCCCAATGTCTGTGTGTCAATACCACTCCTCACTGTGTCACTGTTTAAAACTCAGATCCTTGTAGCTTTCCCCTGTAGAAAACTCTGAAGACGTGAGTATACAATTTGCCTGAAATAACGCTCAGGAGTCCAATGTCTTGACTAACATCAAAAAAAGAAATGGAGGATGTTATAAAATTTTATTTTTAGAAAATGCAAGAATGATTAATGGGTAATTGTTTCATATATTTATTGGCTCTTTAGGCTGTGTACAGCAGTTTTCTGCTGTCATTTACTCTTGCCCAGGGCCTGCCTCTAGGTCACAGTCAGAGCTCTGAGGTATTCTGAAGATAGATCCAACTCCACAAAGCATTAAAAGAAAAATAATACTTAACTGAAACTGCATGGGGAGACAGAGAGGAAATTTACATAGCATAACACATGTAAGAAATTTAATCCAATTTCCTTTAGATATCTCAATTTTCCCCCACAATGTTTCTCTTCCCTCTGGTCTTTTCATCTTTCTCCTTTCTTTTTTCTTTCTTTCCATAACCTATAGAACTTCTTTTCAGCAGTTCAATGGTATCCACAACTCAGCACATCAACATTTGTAATTAGCTGAACAGTAATACTTTAAGAGCAGTTGTAACGTAACTCAGTTCATCTGAACAATTAGGTCATTTAAAATGTTCTGCCTTATGTTTTGAGACATGAAGTTTTGAAATAGAAAACTAAGGCACCAAGATGTGAAATGATGTTTCCTAAGCTTACACTGATAATTAGTGAAGCATGAAGTTAAATCCTTGACCCAGTTCTGCTACTGAATCTGCCTTCTTCATCACTCACTAGGTTCTTCATAGAAGGCATTGTGCTAGATGAAGAAACAAAAATAAAAGATTGCCTGCCTTCAAGTGTTTGAAAGCTTGTGAAAAGGAAGGACACATGTATAAATAGCTGTAATCTAGTGAAGAATATGAAACCTGATATAATAGAAGTACATGTCATTGAACCACAGAGAAGACAAAGAATAATTCCGGGAGGAAAGAGAAAAGATGGGCACGAAAGACTTGAAGAGAAGACCATTGATCTAACAAATACCCTGGGGTTGTGTATCTGCCAGTCATACTTATCTAATTCTAAAATAATACTAATCATTGCTTTCTGTGTTTCATATTCTGTTTTCTATCTTCTTTTCAATTTAGTAATTAAATCTCACCAAGTTTCTCTAAAAGTTTTATTTTAGTACTTAAATTATGTCCATCACTCTTAAGAGGCACATTGGGCTTTTCTAGAACATGTAACATGTTACAACTTTGTGGCAGCAGTTATTTATATAATGTGTCTGAAATTCAACATTTCATTTTATTTACTTATAAGTGACATTTAGCTGAATATCGATATCTGAACTATATGAATCCTTTATCAGTCTAATGGAGAAGTATTGATATCAAATATCCAGAGAAACAAGTCACTGATCATTGTATACATTTTTTCCATCTCTGCCTTTAATATCTGTAATATTATTTACTGTTATTTTGAGTCAAATCTAGTATTTGAATGTATTGTTATAGGTTACATTGGTATGTTATAGGTTACACTGGTATGAAGACTTCTCTACTCGTGATTAATATAACAAAAAAACTTTTTTGAAAAGATGACCCCTCTTAGCTCACTTTCCTCTTGCATGTTAAATCGAACACTAAGCCCTCTCATTCCTAGCACCTAAATATCTCTCAGCATTCTCTACTTCTTTCCATCCCTTCTTAGTTTCCTACTGCTGCTATAGAAAATTACTACAAGCTTAGTGCCTTAAAGCAATACATACTTATTCTTTCAAGTTCTGGAGGTCAGAGATCCAAAATGGGATTCACTAGACCAAAATCAAGGTATCAACATGGCTGCATTTCTTCTGAAGTTTCTAAGGGAGAAATAATTTCCTTACCTTTTCCAGCTTCTAAAGGCTTCCTAAATTTCTCTGCTCATAGCCACTTTTCTACATCTTCAAAGCAAGTAGTATGGCATCTTCAAATTTCTGACTCAAACTTCCTCCTCTGCCTCCCTTCTACTTTAAAGAGCCCTTGTGATTATGCTGGGCCTACTCATATAATCCAGAATAATGTTCTTCTCTTAAAGTCAGCTGATTATTTTAAAGTTCATCTGTAACTGCAATTGCCTTTGCCATGTAACATAATATACACACAGGTTCCAGGTATTAAGAGGTGGACATCTTTGAGGGGTTATCATTTGACCTACTGTGTTACCTATAGTCATGGTTCTGGCCACTATCAGCCATGTATCGAAAGTCTGCAGGACTCTCTTAACTGGTCACCACGCTTCCATTCTACTCCCCTCCGAATCTTTTCAGTACACTGCAGGCAGAATGATCTAACCATATATGCTTCTTAGCTCCAAACCTTTAGAATAAGGTTCAAATTATTTAATATGAATTTGAAGGTTATACATGATCTGAGGTTATTCAAATCCCCAGTTGCCTCTCTGATCACTTCTTCTGCAATTGTGCCTTCAACTTTACCAGTATGTAATGAGTTTCAGTTCCCTGAAGGAATCACATTCTCTTGCCTTTTGCTCCCTGCTTCTTTGCTTGGAACATGCTCCCCACTTTTATGTCTTGGCTAACTCCTCCTTATCATTTAGATCTCAGCTTTGGTGGCATTTTTTTCAAACATCTTTTCCTAACCACTGCTGAACATACAATCATCCAGGAAACTTAGGCTTTTCTCATATATGATGCTTTAGAACTCTGCACTTTTTATATCAGAACACTTAACACACTCTAGTATATTGTAAATACAATGTCTTCTTTACTTGCCTGTATTCCTGACTACATGGTAAATTCTACAAAGGCAGAGACTTTTCTCTCTTTTTCAAGGTTGCATCTCCACTCCTTATACCAGATCCTGGCATGCCATATGCACTAAGTAACTGTTTCTTGATTGCATGATATCCTTTAGGAAAAATAGAGTGTATTAGTCCATTCTTGAGATCCACAATTATGATTTGAGAAGGCATATTGTCTGAAGACAATGAATGTGCCTCAGTAGTCCCTGCTGCTATAAGGACATACCTGAGACTGGGTAGTTTATAAAAGAAACTTTATAAACTTTATTAATTGAGTCACAGTTCAGCATGGCTGGACAGGCCTCAGGATATTTACAATCATGACATAAGGGAGAGCAAACGTGTTTCTTCACATGGTGGCAGGAAGGAGAAGGGCTTGGGTAAAGGAGAAAAATCCCCTTATAAAACCATCAGATCTCGTGAGAGCTCACTATCATGAGAACAGCATGGGGATAACGGCCTCATAATTCAATTACCTCCCACCTAGTCCCTCCCATGACACCTTAGGCTTATGTGAACTAAAATTCAAAATGAGATTTGGGTGAAGACACAACCAAGCCATATCATAGAGTCAGCTCCACTTCACCCATCACCACTGCTACCAAATTGCAACTCATTGCACTTCCTCCAACCAAGGCCAATGTATTTTAACTGTAGATTTTAAGATCTTACTTTGATTGTTGACTGATGTTCAGCACTTATCCTTGAGATCCACAATTATGATTCAAGAAGGCAGATTGTCTGAAGACAACTAATGTGCCTCAGTAGTCCCTGGTCAAAAAGGTGAGATAACAGCCAAGAGTATCATAGAAATATACTATGGCTGTGCTAAACTATATCTGCAAATATGGTCCACATTTTAGGTCTGCAGATAACTCAGAGCAAAAGCTGAGCTCCATAGATGTGTGCATGTCTGTGTATGCAGAAGGGAGTTTTGGGAGGTGTTGAATGGTGGGATAAGGAGGAAGAGGGGGAGAGTGTTCTAGAAGAAAACAGAATGAACTCAATCACAAATAAAATCTCTGTGGTTAAGCCTCAGTGTGTCAGCAGTGGCTTTGTATAAAGAGAAATGACAGACTTCTCTCTTCTAATATTTTATTTAATTATTATTTTGTTGGACCTCAGGTAAACCGAATTAAATTAACACAAACTCTCAGTTCATAACACATTATTTGTAAATAGCTAATGTCATTTCTAAAACAGGAAATAAAAAACATATTGCTAGGTATTCTGCTCATAATATGAAGGTAACATTTATCTTCCATGTTCCAGGCACTGAATTAGGACTGCAATGTACTCATGCAAGTCTTAGCATCCTTATTGATAAACCCCTGGATATAGAGAGCTTGTTCACTGTGATTTGACAACATCAGGCCTGAGAGTGTTTTTAATAATAACACAAATGTTAGTGTCGGAAACCCTGTGGGAAAATGTGGGTAACTTTTTTCACAATTAAGCTTCAGATATAGTAGCCTTTCCTATGGATAGCTGGACTAGTAGAACATAAAACGAGCCCTTTAAATATTCACTATTCATCTAAAAGACAAGTAGGGTGGGTACACTGGGCAATAATAGCCCATATGTAAAAGAGCTCAGTGATTCTAGGTGTCACATGAGGCTCTTTCTCTCTGACCATCTACCAACGTGATCCTCTATTCTACCCTCTTCCTACTCATAATGCTTATCATGAAGAAGAAAGCTGGCATTTGGAGCCTACAGTATCTGGTAGGGGAACCCCCTATGAAACAAGCTGCTCATGAAAGGCATTCCGTTAGCCAAGCAAGAAAAGCCCCAGAGACTGGAGTTTGGCCGGCATAGCACTAGCACTGACAGCTACCTGTAGGCATCATGAAGATCTGTGGTCTGGAAATTGACAATGGAGTGGACAGCAACCAAGTAGGAGGACAAAGCTCAAAAGATCAAAAGAAAAGTGACAGGAAAAGATAGCAAGGCAGAGAGATCTAATCATAAGGCATGGACAGCAGCTGGGAGTGTGTGAACTAGATTAACCTCCTTCCCCTTTTTTTTCAACCTCAGCTCCCACACATACAAACACAATGAGCCAGAGCCTTTCTCAGAATAATCAGGAAGGGGGTGACAATAAATATCATGATAACCAATTACATCTGCTGAATACTTCAATCATATTCTCTCATTAGCTCCTTACAATAACCATGCAAGGTTGATACTACTACTATGCCACTTATTTTTTTGATGAGACAAAATAATGCTTAGTGAAGTTAAGAAACTGACTATGGGATAAAGACTATCACAAAGTAGAGGCTCGGGGCAGTGAGAATGAGGGGCTTGCTCTAACTATTCTTCTTTCTCTTTATTTCATATCTACATACTGGCAATGAAAAAGGGAATAATCAGGGTCCTTTCACTGTATGTTCCATGAGTCAGTCCAATTACTTTATATGTCTATATCTATAAATATATGGAAAATATATATATGTGAGAGAGAAGAGAAGAGAAAATGGAAAAGAAATTGTCATTATGATCTTTAGTGGCAGGGAGAGGCTGAACTTGAGACTATTTGTTTCTTTGACATTCTCGCCATCCAAACTTTAGGGTTAGAAAAATATACTACAGACATTAACAGATATCCATGCTTGGGGAAAAAATATTTGGTGACAATTTCCCATAGAACCTTGAGCCATAGTTGCTATATGCAAGTGATTTATCAGGTTCAGCCGTAAATCACTCCTGTTCAGCAGAAACCTCCTGGTCAGGTTGCAGTTAATGAGTGGTCCTGTGGGAGCCCACCTTCTCACTGTACCCTCTGACTCTTTGGTCACAAAGTCAGTACCTGCACCCAGTGTCAGTCCTCCAGTGGAGAGTATCATTGTCTTTGCCTGTAAAGAAGGAGCTGGTTCCCCCACCACCCAGAACCCTGCAGTTACCACACAAATGTAAAAAAGTGACCTCAAGATCTTAAGGCTAGCCTGATTTCTCAGTGTGCCTTTCACATTTCCAAAAGTAGCCACAGGGCCAGCTCACTCACCCCTTGAAGCTGACTGAAGTTTCCTTCTTTGGAGCTGCCTGGGTTTTGCCTTTGAAGTTTAAACCTGGGAGCAGTTATCTGCCAGCACAGATAAGCATTCCCAGAGCTTTTGCAGGCAGCCCATCCTAACAAAGGAGGGATAAGACCTCTGAGTGTGCTTTGCCATCTACCGACTTTCAGGGGAATAGAGAGTAATCAGGGTTCTTTCCACAGGGTGCTCCAAGAGTGAATCAAATTAAAGAAAAGTCAAAGAGAAAAGATAAAATAGCTTCAAAAGAGGACCCACAGCTATAGACTTACTTGTCAATCAGCAGGGGCCACAAGCCAATCAGAAGTGAAGTTAAAAATTGTTTGAAAGAAAAAGCATTTGAATCCGTTGCATTCCACCAGCGTAGCAAAAAGAAGAAAAAGTTGGTCAATTGGCACAAGGTGCAGAGAAAGCTGATAATCAGTACCTCTAAGTATGTCAATATACATTACACATGTCTATCTGAATAGGCAGGAATTTTCAGTGTTCACCCGTGATTTGGGTACCCTCATAGGCTACTGTCCTTAATCCCACAAAGCTAGTATAACCAAAATAATCAACAAAACTATTAAACAATAAAGTATGTCAGCTTATTTGGTAGGCAGATCTAATTTAGTAATTGGTGTGATTTTTTTCCCCCTCACTGATGTAGCAGTGTGCCTGACCGTCTTAAGAAGGTAATTCAATCTTCACGTTCTTAACTATAAGGAGTTGTTTATTTCAAAAAACAACACCCAAAGAAGAATATACCAGACAATACCACCCAGTCTTCTGTTCAGGAAAGATCAGGCTCATTTAAGCAATGGAGCTGGGTAACCTGTGAGCAGGAAGGAAATGAAGTCTTGGAGAAGCCAGTAGTAGCAAGACCAGACAAAAATGGTTAGCTTGCTAAAATAGCAAGATGATGGCATTTGAGAAGGTTCTGTGTTAGAAAACCATAACATACTGGTGTGCAGCATCACTGGTAAGGGAATGATAACAAGAAGGATGCTTTTGGAACACATGTTGAAGCCTTGACAAGATTTCCAAGGGGTTCATGACAGGTCTGCAGTCAGTGGGGTGCACTGCTCTCTGGAGAATCTCTGTACCATCTTGAAATAGCACAACCTGCCCTAAGGAGTAACAGTGAAGATGGTAACAGTCAAGGATCAAATCTGGACCCATCTCCATTTTTTCTGGCATTATGGTAGGCAGTATAATTGCTTTCCATAGATGCCACATCCTAATCCCCAGAATCTATGAATATGTCACCTTACATGGCAAGAGGGACTTTGCAGCTATGATTGATTAAGGATTTTAAAATGGGGCAGTTATCCTGGATTTTCTAGGTGGGCCCAACATAATCACAAATGTTGTTATAAGAGGGAGAAAGGAGCATCAGAGTCAGAGAAGGTGATGTGATAACAGAAACTGGCATCAGAGAGAGACATTTAAAGATGCTACACTGCATCTTTAAATGCAGAGAGACATTTAAAGATGGAAGGAGTCAAAAGCCAAGGAATACAGCTGGCCTCTCGAAACTACAGAGGGCAAACAAATGGGTTCTCCTAGAGACTCCAGGAGGAACACAGCCCTGCCAACTCATTTTGGAATTCTGAACTCCAGAAGCATAAAAGAATAAATATGTGTTAAGCCACTAAGTTGGTGGTTATTCATCACAGCAGCAATATAAATGAATATAGCCATCTTTTAAAATCAATATTCTTGCCTAATCTATGACACTATGGAAAACTTTGCAGCTTTTAGAAGTGACAGACTATACATAAACAGAGAGCCATGGGTAGATCTTATATAAACAAGCTGAGTGAATATAATAAGAAAAGAAACAGCCTATAGCTCAATATATATTACAAAACAGTACCACATATTTTTTAAATGTGCATACCTAACACACCAATGGAGTTGATGTTGATGAAGGGACAGAAACGGGAACAGGGAGGGAAGGGGTGTAAAAATGAATCAATAAAACAATTAATCAATAAAGTATGATTATCTCCAATTTCTGTGCCTCAGTTTCAAACATTTTCAAAAATAGTTTGCCCATTTAGATTTTAAAATGGGAATTCAAACTTTATCTTTGTGGCTACACACACACACACACACACACACACACACACACACACACACACACACACGCATGCATGCATATCTATCTATCTAAAAAATCTAGGAGAAATTGTGACGTATTCTGATAACCAAGGTATCCATGAAAAATTACCAAATTTTATAGCTAAGCAGAGTTAATGAAAATTTAGTTTACCATAACGGAAATGTTGCTTGTGAATTATTCTTTACTAGGCATTTTTAAGATCCTCACTGTTGAGATGATTACTTTATGTTCTACTCTCTCACATCCTCTGATTTTCCTTCCACAAATGTAATGCATCACTGATCATTTTGTAAAAGTACAATGGCTCAATAAGAGAAATTGCTCCTTAGTCTCAATGTAATTTAGACATTTTTAAAAGACTTTTATTTTAAGAAGGAAGTCAGATTGATATTTGCATTCCAGCAATTTCTGAGTCACAAATTAGCCTGATGACAATTAGTGGGTATCTCCTGCATTTTCTTCCAGGTAAGACCTGTAATGCATGCTTTTAGCAAAAAATAAAGAAGAGAGAGAAGGAGAGATGAAGTTAAGAGAGACACAGGGATCTCAAATCAAAAGTATTTTTAAATATCACAACAATAATCAGAAAAATAAAGTATTTTACAGACCATATCAGCATTGTAGTGCTTCATATAAAACTGAAGGAAACTTTGATTTACTTAGGAAAGAAATGAATCTTCTAGATCTTGAAAATCTTTTTTAAAGTAATAATTATATTTTTAGGGGAGCGGTGAGCCAAGTGAGACTCTGGACATCTGATTGAATGAAATTAATTTGCTATTTATCTGTGTGTAATTCAAATGAAAACAGTCTTTGTGTGTGCGCACGTGCATGCGTGTGTGTGTGTGTTTGTGTGCATGCATGCGTGTGTGTCTGTGTGTATCTGTGGGTATCTGTAAAGAAAGGGTATCTGTAAAGAAAATAGCATTAGATTTTGTAAAGAAAAATCAGTTTTATCCAAACATTACATAATAGTTGTGGATGGTACAAAAGAAATTTTGAAAATATTTTTCCTAATTTTAAGAGAAAAGAAAATATACGATTTCCCTGAAAAATATGTATAATTTGCAAATTCCTTGGCAGTAATTTGAAAACTTTAAATACAGCATGGATCTTCGTGATGAACTAGCTGCTCAAGGAGTGAAAACAGTGATGTTAATAGTTATTGTCTCTCTATTCTTTCCTCTCTTATAGATGAAATAATGCTCTTCCACCCCAAAGACGTATTCCACCTTAGAAAGACTTTAAAAGTATAGAGAAAATAAGATTTTTTCTGTCTTAGGAAGTGATTCCTGAGGCTGAATAAATAACTTCAAGTAGAATAAAAGAAATATAGCTTGTTTTTATTCCAAGAAGATTCTAAGCAACTAAAACATACAGTTCTATAACCTTGATCAACGTTGTAAATAGGTAAATCCTGAAAGAGCAATGGGTATATTATATTCAAGATTGAGGGCTTTTTATTCCTCAGTGGACTCATGGTAATTCTTTCCAACTTTTCACAGACTTTCAGAAAAGTAAATTAATTTCCCAATATAGGCTGTTTTTGTTCTCTGGTGAAGATAATGCTCCTCAAAGAAAATGAATCAAATTACCCATCAACTATGAAAAATATTCATGAAAACATCCTGACAAAAAAAGAGAAGGGTTGCTAATACTACCAGTCACTTCCCTGCCCAGAGAAGTGACCTCAAGTGTGCTTAAGAACTAACTAAAAAAGAAATCCTTTTGAAATGTTATTATTATTTTTAAAACTAGATAATGGGCTGCTTTTTTCTCTTTGTTTGAGCCAGCATTCCAGTTGGGTATGCTTTCCTGCTATACAGATTATATTTCTTCACAGTCAAAATTCAACCTCAACAGTACCTAGCGTCTTTCAATGGAGATCGACACACGACAGGGTATACAAGCCTCCTTTATTTTCCAGAATGTAACCAAATGACCTTAATAGTTCACCTGGATCTGTGTTTCTTTTGCATTTGGGGCCCTTACCTTATTAGTGATAATAAACTATTATATTTCAATTCAAATAGATATATCCTAAGTAATGCCCAATGAGTTTAAAGAAAAATGTCAGAAAATTATAGTGTGCCTTTTAGTCAAAATGATGTACAAATTAGCTTTAATGATTTTTTTTCAAGTAGTTATGGTGTCTTGGTAAGATAACTGATTTTAACAATGTGTGTGATTTGAATGATAAAACTGTTTCACTGGTTTAGAACTTATGTTGTCCGCATCTGTTGGTAGATCAGAACCCAGAACCGGGGGATGTTTAGGGTCCACTACATGAACAATATCTCTTGGTTTGCCATTCACTTTGATTAACTGAATTCAAAAGATAATAAATGTAAGAAAATAAAACATTATCTTATAAAACATAAAACCTTATACAGTCACTACATGGGAAAAATACTTTATGCAGTAGTCAAGGAACATCTTCATTTTTCTCTCTGCCTGTCTCTTTAAACCTACTGTGTTAGTTGTGCTTCCCCTGGCTTTGGATGACTACTCCAAGAAGCCATTTGACTTTTCAAGTTTTATGCAATAAAAATTCAAGTCATACAACATAATCTCACTTAGTAAATAATTTTCCAATAAACTTCATTTTTGTTTTAAAGTTTAAGCTCTCTCCCTTCCTCAGTTTGTGTCCTTTGCAGTCTGATAACTGCTTCTCTGTCCTGTCTGTATTTTTGCCGTGGAGACACACAGAATAAACCTATAGTCACACTCCTGACCTTTACATATTCAAAGACCATGCCATTTCACTTTGTGCCTCCTATTTTTTATATTAAAAATTATACGTAGTCACAAATTCTTTCCCACAATCAGGATTGCCAGACCTTTCAAAGTCTGAACACCCTTGTATTCATTTGTTTCAGGTGCTATTGATCTTTTTAAAAACTTGTACAGAATGTAAGATAATTACCCTAGATGAGGATGTATCCAGAGCATCCTCTCCAGTATCTGTTAACTTGATGCTATTCACCCAAATCCTTGGGCCTCCTTGTTGGTTTCTGTGAACATTCTAAAGATTCCATTCTGTATTTAGTCTCGAAGACAAAGTTGTCAGATATTTGTATTAACTCTTTGGTATTATCCATTACTTATGTCTCTTTTTTATCTGTTATAATAACACAATAGCCATGTATAGACTTACCTGATGACAGTACCTTGCCTTATAATCATACGTTTTTAATAACATTATAAGATAACGTTTACTCAGTATGTGCAGCCATAAAAAAACAGCAAAGTCCTGTCCTTTGCAGCAACATGGGTGCAGCTAGAGGATATTACCCAAGTGAATTAACTCAGGAACAGAAAACTAAAAACCACACATTCTCATGTACAAATGGGAGCTAAACATTGGGTACTCATGGATGTAAAGATCGCAACAATAGACACTGGGGACTATGAGGGAGGGGGAAGGTGGGAGGGCGGAAAGGGTTGAAAAACTAACTGTTGGGTACTATACTCACTATATTGGTGATGGGATCATTTGTGTCCCAAACCTCAACAGGGTGCAATATACCCATGCAACAATTCTGCACGTGCACCCGTGGTTCTAAAATAAATGTTGAAATTATTTTTTAAAATTTAAATAAGTAGAAAAAAACATTGAAAAATAGATTCAATGTGGTGAGAATAAAGGAGGGAAGTGATAATGAGAAGACAGGGGCAGATAGAAGATACCTAAGTTTCTTCTTACCACCTCTGCATAGCACTAAACTTTCTCATTTTCTCCTTATCTCCCTGCTCATTAATACCTTTCTCCATCAGCTTCAGTGACTGAAGACTGCCACCTGCAAGCTTAGCTTTGTGCAGTTCTTAGTAAGCCTGCTGTCAGCCTCAAGACAGCCAGTGGGAGGGACCTAGAATTGATCAAACTGTCAACTGTTGTGAGCTCTGAACTCCCTACTTTTCACTGAATTTCAGTGGGAATTATTATTATTTTTTCCAGTTTGGGTGACCATATCTCAGGTGTAGGTTACTGATTTCACTCCAGTTCCCTGCTAAGCTTGAAACCTAGCCCTGGCCTTTACTCTTAGTCTGCTAGATTGAGTTCTGAACATTTTCTAGCTTTTACCAATTTTCTCTTTACTATTGAAACAAGATCCCACTTTGTACTCCTCAGTGTTGGCTAAGATGTAGGTCCAAACCAGATGTATTATCGAGGACTGTTAAGAAACTCTTTCCCTAATCATAACTCTTGCCAATTTTATCGGTATAGTATCTTAATACAACCCCTTTTATTTACTTCACAATTCTGGAGTTGAACAATTTAGGCTGGGCTCAGCTAGGAAAATGTTTAGTTCTTAGCTGGTCACACATCTGCAATCAACTGCAGTCTAGTTTCTAGGGTGACTGTACCTAAATTCTTCTTCAGCAGGTTGACCTGGGCTTGTTCTAATGGAGAAAGGAGAAGTTCAAGAGAGAGAAAATTCAAGGCCTTTTGAGGGCTAGACTCAGTACTGACACACTATCACTTGCACCACATTCTTTGTAGCAAAACAAGTCAAAAAGCTAGCCCAGGCCAAAAATAGGGAGATAGATGCTACCTTTTCATGGGAGGAACTACAAAGCTACATTGAAAATTGCGCAGGGTTGAAAAATTGGGCAAGTTTTATAGTGATGTACTATACGCTACTCAGAAACATTACTGTATTGCTATCCATCCCTATCATCATGGATTGCTTTGGATAATAGTACTAATGTGATGCCACTTAATTTCACTGTACACTTTTGGAATCCATATTTGGACTTGTTAATTCTACTTCTCAGGAGAATGAATGGGGAAAAGCAGTACCATCGCTGATATATCTGGTTGCTATACACCTAATCTCACTCACTCCTGGTTTTATTATTTTTTTCCAGTTTACTTTTCTTTGCACAGTGCTGCTGGTTGACTGTCAACCAATAATTAAACATGTTTATATTAATATTTGGAGGGTCTTTTTCTTCCTTTGGAGCACCACCTTAGGGAAATTGGATCCAAAGTGCTTATAAAAACCTGAGTCAGTCAAGACAGCTATTTACCAGAATTTAACACCCTAAGTAATTAGAATTACAGTCCTATGGCCCATCTGAAGCATTCTGACATTCTGTTTCCCCTACACGAGTATCATTTCTGAACTTTAATATTCAGACATGACAGCTTCCAAATAAAGTTCAAGTTGAAGAATCAAATAGTGGTTTCCTATCTTTGGAATAGATAGAAAAACTGAATTTCCCTAAGAACATAGAATAAAAT
Organism: Pan troglodytes; assembly: GCF_028858775.2. Lineage (NCBI taxonomy): Eukaryota > Metazoa > Chordata > Mammalia > Primates > Hominidae > Pan > Pan troglodytes. Next base: position 113,531,010 of record NC_072411.2, read on the forward strand.
TCACCATCTAAGCAAACAAAAAGCTGTTTTATGTATCTAATATTAATTGGTATGCCATCAAGAACCTAAGTGACCACGGACTTAGTGAGTAATCTAACACTCATGAACAAATCTAAAGATTGAAATAAATTAGAATGAATTAATTCAAAATGTTAATAATTTCTATAACACAGTGTATTAATAGCTAGCATTTTAGCATTACTTTGAGCATTTATGTAATTTTTCTCATTCAATCTTCACAACCTCATTAGTAGGTGTTATTATAAACAATTAATAGATGAGGAAACTGGGTTTCCAATAGCAAGAAATTTGCTCAAGAGTTACACGGCTAATCAGTGGTTGAGCTTATTTGAACTCCAGTCTACTTACCTCTTAACAATTATTTATAATACTGGATTCATATAAACTACTTACAAGAACGAAATTCTTAATTGAAGGCATATTAATAAATGGTACAGCCATTAAATTAGTTAAAACAGAAAGATATTCTTTTGTTTTGAAACCTGTACTCTCCCATCTCCATTCAACTCAAATCCTACATCTTCTAAGAAGCTTCCAGAATGTGGTCAGAGAGATTCTCAGCAATAAGCGTAAGTGAATTCTCCCTTACCTAGGCTTCTTACGTCCAATGTTCACATTTCCAATATTTACTTTCAATATTGATTCTATTCTGTCCTGTATCAAAGCTCATATTGAGGCTTCACATAAAGTTTCTGGAAAGTGGGGACTTTGCATAGAGTCCAGCTTTACCTGTCATAGAAAGTAATATGTTTCCATAGTATTACATACATGTTAAAATAAATATGCAGATAAATGCACACATATGAGTTAAAAATGAAATCTTCATTCTTGATTCTCGTTAGTTTCAACCATTCTAGGATGATGAGAGAATGCTATTTCTAATTTAAATTAAATCATGGTCATTTAGAATTTAGTTAGAAATTTCAGTTTTTCATGAAAAATTCTAGTTATTGAGAGATCTGTCCTTAAATATCAAAGTCTACCAATTGTGAAGAGCAGCAATAGAAATAAGCCACGGGCCAAGCTAATGTATCATATTATATTCTTTTATCACTAAAATACTGTATAAACAGTAACAAACAGGTGGTGACATTTCAGGGATAAACCCTATTCTAAGGGATTAATTACCATTTATAATAATGGAGTTTTAAAAAGAAAATGGACCCACTGGGCTTGTTTACTCACTTTTTAACATATAGAGGGCATTTTAATTAACTACATTGCGTTTAGTGCATTTCCCATGTGCTAGAGGTAAGACTCCAGTGCTTGAACATAAGATATAATGAAACAATATATTTTCTTCTTTATTTTGTTGTTGTTTTACATTCCTTTTGAAAATAACTTAATCCTATTTAAGTATAAAATTAAATGATTATTAAAGTATATACAGAATATACTTATTAAAATCCCTTTCCTGGAGACAATTATTGTAATCAATTTCTTAAGAAATAATTTTAGAAATATTCTATGCATCTATAAAATAAAAATATACATACGTTTTTCTTTTGCTTTTTAAAGCAAATGGTAGATTATTTTATAATCTTTTCTATGTATTATTTTTATACTCGATGGTACATAAAATTGCGTATTAATACATATTACTACAAAAAGAACTTCCTTATTCATTCATTTGGTTGCATAGTATTCCATTGCTTGGATTGATATACTATATACTTTATTTAATGAGTTCTTTATTGATATACCTTTAGGTTGTTGCTAAACAGTTATACCACAAACAATACTTCAACAAACAACAACATCATGTGAGTCTTTCTCACATATGCAAGTGTACTTGTAGTACAAATACCTAGAGGTGGATTTCCTCTATATAAAGGGATGTGTTAGTTATATGTGCTAGGCATTAGTCAAAATACACTCCTAAAAGTGTATACCCGTTTATATTATCACCCACAAGCAAGAGAGTGCCAGTCTTTGCATACCCTTGCCAACAAGGTTATCAGCTTTTCAACTCTTGTAAATTTGATTGACTACAAACAGGATAACAGTGTTCTGACACACAGTATTTAACTATGAGTGAGACTGAGCATCTTTTTGTATTTTTAATTTCATCCTTCTCTTTAATTGCTTTTTGAGTCTTTTCCAAACTTGTTGATTTGGACATTTAATTCTCATATTAATTCTCATTTGTTAATATAAATGCATTAAAATATTTCTAAATATAAGTAATTTCCCACTGAGCATTACATTGACTATGTCCTTAGGTGTCTTTATTATCATAATAGTGTAGCATTTTTACTTTTTGCTTTTGAATCAAGTTACAAGTGTCTCCTGCTTCCCACCCCTGGAGCTACATTTTTTTCTTATCTGAATTTTTAAAAATGTATAGTTTCACAGCGTTGACATCAGTTAATATAAAATTTCTACGTTTGAACAATGTATGGAAGTTTTGAGGTGCTAACATATGGTCAACTTCAGGGCCCATGAAAAGATGATGTATCCTCTGTTTTTAGAACATAAAGTTTGACATACATCTATTAGAGACACCTTGGTAACCAAGGAACATCTACTAGATACACCTTATTATTTAGGTAACATATATTGTTAGTTATGTTTTACTTACATGCATTGAGAGGGGTGAGGCATTTTACATTTTACTATAACAAATAGCTTTATATTTATTGATGTAGTGTTTACTATCGGTATAGACTCTGGTTCTTATTTTATTCAAAGTATTATAAACTGTTATTATTTCATGCTTATGTTATCTCATCTTTGAGAACTTTTTCAACTTGGCTCCTGTAATTTGGGACATCGTCTTATTATATTTCATTCTGTTTTCTCACCATCTATTCCCAAGATTTGTATATATGCTGTATAATCTTGTTGCACAGATATGATTGCTTACGTTTTTAACGCATGGGGAAATGTAATGTTTTCATCTGCTTTATGACAACATTTTCCTTTTGAGTATTCTTCAGCTGTCATTTGCTTTCCACTTGTTTTCATCATGTTTTGTAGTATGTTTGTATTAATCTTCTGTTAATTTCTCTATAATAAACCATCTTTCAATAAAGTAAATTTTCCAGCTATTTGCAGACAATTGTAAGGAACAGCCTGGAGTTGTGTCTTGGCTAACAAAAATTTTTTAGGAGGTATTTTATTCTTTACTTCTCATTAGTCATAGAAAAAGGCTGAGAGCTGTCAAACTAAAAAGAATTTCCTCTCTATTTCCCTAACCTTCAAAATAGACACAGTTACTACCTGAAACTTTGCCCATGTTTTTGTTTGTTCATTTTAAAAATTCTTTGTTCTGCTCAACATTCCTGCTTTTCAGAACCCAATCGGTATAGAGAAGTTCAACGCATCTAGGTCCTGCTTCTACAAGTAGGATTTTCTATTTTTCACCTCAGAATATATAGTTCACTTCGGAGAATTGCACTTTTGCTGGTTCTTTTTGAAGGTGGCAATCATGGCTATCTTCTTTCTACTTTTGCCTATATCCCTGCTCAATCTTTACTTCCTAGGACACAATTTACACATATTTTTTCTCTTAATTTCAGCCAAGATGACATCTGTGCTTCCGTTTTTTAAATATCCTTGCTGCCTATGATTAATTTTGCAAAAAAGCAAAAGAAATGCTGATTTTATGAACTATCATCAAAAATTTTGGAAAATTTTCATAATAATGTCTGACTTTTGAATATTGACTTATTTTGCTAATATAGAAAATAGGGCAGTGGTTTTTTAAAAAATCATACTGATTGTTAGATCTCATATAGAATACTCTATGAGTGGGGGGGAATTGCAAATGGCAACAAACTCTGCAATTCCTAATTATTAGCACTGACTTAAGTCTTTATATAAAAGTTATTGAGAAATTATTATACAAGTACAGTAATTAAGAACATTGGACTTTTAAATAATGTTGAAGAACTTCTAAGCATGAAACAAAAAAGAAGCCCTAGTGGAAATGACTAAAAAATATTTAATAACATGAAAAAGAAAACTTGTATATGATCAAAAAAAGATCAAAAGACAAAGATTACATTGAAATTCGTAATTTGCAATATACATAGTAAATTAAAGGTTTATAGTTTAACATGTAAATGGTCCTAACAAACCAATATTGGAAAGATTAGTGCAAGATAAGAATGAGTGAAGGAAAATTTTCCAATCATATTTATCTTGATAAATGTGTATTTAACTCAATTATTTCCTGTGTTTCTATATTTGTGTTTTATCTGACATTGCTATAGTTTTAGAGGAGATGCATCAAAATGAGATTAATTATACCATCTTGATAAGAAGAAATTCATTTGGCTAATAAATATTCAAATGAAAATACTCAAATTCCCTGTAATAAAAGAAATAAAAATTAAAATTATGAGGCATTAATTTTCCTCTCTCAGATTAGTCATGTTATAAAGGTAGATAATGGTCATAACATAAAAAGGGGTTTTCTCATGCGATGTGAGTCAGAATATAAATTGACATAACCTTTCACATTTGCTTTTTAAATTAAATTTTTTAGCCATTTTAATTCAGAAATGTCTAGAAATTTGTCCTTAGAAAAACTCTATACAAGGATGGTCATGACATATGATTTATTTTAATAAAAAATGGAAACAGCCTAAATATTTAACAATCTGATTAAAGTATAGTTTATTAATGCAGTGAAATATTTAGCCATTAAATATAAAATAGGGAGAATATGACTAAGCATTTTGTACAACTTGAAACTGCTTTTAAGACACATATACTTCAAACATTTACAAACAAAACATGTTTAAATAAATATGTCATCTAGACATCTGCTACTCTATTGTTACACAGTCCTCTAAGGTATTTTTTAATTTAAATAAACTTATGGAGCCCCATCCCAAGTACTGTGGGTAATCAAGTTCTCTACCCAATACCCCAAGGGTTATCAAGATGTTGATTCTTTTTACCCTCCTTCTACAGGCTTCTTGATTCCTATTCTGGTTTTACATTCTGAGTTGGCTCATTACTATAATCCATGTTGCCAAAGGCAAGAAATAGTCTCTTTCTTCATTGTTCAGAAAAAAAATTATACACAGCTATTGTGTACTCCCAAGACAGCTGCTTGCAAGTATCTAAAGAAGGTTATAGCATGGCACAGAGCAGGCAACAAATTAATACTGAATATGAGACTTTCCAGCTCTAAATCCCGAGGGTATGTCTACCGCATGTAGGTAACCTAGACCTACCTGTAGATCAATTTCTCTCCCAAAAGGTTTTTTCTGTCCTGTTGCCTGGTCAGGCTTTCTCTCTTCAGAGACTGCTTTTTGTACCTCACTATTGTATCAGTTTCTGATCCCAAACCACAGGTTTCCAGGAAAGGATTCAAAATTTTAATATTCATCTGTTACATTGGGCAAATCAATGTAACTTTTTTTGTAATGACCCTTTCCTTTTAGACTATATGTAGAATACTAACATTTTGCAATTAAAAAGCATTCCAACAAGGTTTTGCCTAATCAACAAAGCCATTCTCTCCCTAAGAGAAAATTCTGCTGAACTCCGAGGGCATCCAACATAAAACACAGTAAGCTTTTAAAGGCAACTTTGAATCCTTCCTATTGAGATAGATACAGGTATTCGCTGAAACACATAAATAATTATGTGTGTGAGCTAGGAGAGGATGCACACAAAATGTATATAAAACTTATCTCTTGTAGTCGAGTTGGGTATTTGGGTGGTGTGGTACTCAATTTTTGAGACATTGCATCTATCAGGATATGTTTGAACAGTAAACAGGCATTCGGTAATTTTTAAGAAGTTAGAATATGAATAATTCAAAGGTAAATTTGGTGACATCTCAGACAAACTGAAATAGGATCGTTCAGACTTTCAAAGCTGTGTGTTTCCAGAGGCAAAAGAGAATCTCATTCAGAATTGCTCATCAATGTTTAATTTCCAGTCTGGAATACCAAAAGGGAATTGACTTAGGCCCTAGAGAGTTGGTTTCTTGTATTTAAATGGAGATATTAGTATCTTTCCTCTCTGTTAGTATTTAACATTTATCTCCTTATTTAGAAAATGCTGAAGCACACAATTAGAGTCTTAGAGTTGCACTGTTCAGTATGGTAGTCAATAGCACCATTTAGCTATTGAGCACCTTAAATGTGGCTAATGTGGCTGAGAAACTAAATTTTTAGTTTTACTTAATTTAATTTAGTTTTTAAAACTAGTACTCAATTCAGTTACTAGAAAACTCTTAAGGCTGTTTGGGAAAACTTGGACATACAAATCTATTTTTCGACTGTACATTTTATAAAAGGTAAATATAGATCGAATATTTCCAATGAAAACTCAGTGTCCAAATTGAGATGTAAGTGTAAAATACACATCAAATTTCAAAGATGTAGTATAACAAAAAAAGTAAAATATGTCCTCAATTTTTATACTGATTACATGTTGAAATTATAATATTTTGGATATATTGGATTAAAATCCATTACTTATATTGATTTCACCTTTTTAAACTTTAAAAAATGTATCTACTAAACAATTATAAACAACATATGTGAGTCACATTGTATCTTTAATAAACAGCAACACTAGAAGGTAAAATCAAAACTTACTGCAGAAGTCACAAGCTGGTAGAGATCATTTAGCCCACAAACTTCTGTATGTCATCCATATAATGTTTTTAATTATTTTTAATTAGTTACAAGTATTTAATATATATAGTTAATTTTTGAAAAATATTGGTAACTGGCTCCTCTTGAAAAGTTAGAAAATTTGACAAAATTACATTTTTTCTTGCATGGCAAGAATTTGCCTGAAATGACAGTGGCTGCCCCCTGTAGCTAGCCCTAAGCTATTTCGCACCACCCTCCCAGTTAATAAAAAATAAAATCACTCTGCCAGACCACTGAAGACATTTTAGTTCGAAATCTTTAAAGCACATGAAAGGATGATGTAAAAGAAGTGGGGATTTTTACCTGCTAAATTTGTTCTACAAATGTTCTCTACATTGGGTAGTTTCCGTTTTTCTAGCCACAAAAATTGATCAACATTTTACAAGGTGGAAATCCCGTTGAACAATTGAACAGCTGTCCATAAATCATGTAACAGAACCAGAATGAAGCGACATCTTGCCTTGTGGTGCAGAAAATCCTAGTTATATTTAATGCGAAGTCTTCTCCTTTAAGTCCTGGGAACCTCCCAGGTCCTCCCTGCTCTATTGACCTATATGACAGGCTTTAATTAGCACAGATTTTTCACGTTCATGGATAGATTTGAAATTTGGAAGTACTTAATGAAAAAGGTCTGTTACCTTGACCAGGCTGAAATTGCAGTTAGAGGACATTTGCTTGCTCCAAAGGCACTGCATACAAATATATGAATATTAACACTATGCATACAAAAATGAAGCTTTCATTTTTTTCCTAAAGGAATATTCATGTTGATCTGCTGTTAATACTCCCTGAAAAATGTGGATGATATCTTTAAAACTTATGAACTCAATGTAGAATTAAATATAACTAGATTGTTTGACAGCAATTCAAGCATCATAACTTTTTCTTTGCCTGTTGGATTAAAGGAAATTAGATGAATAAATGACTCTGTTTATCTTTTACTAAAGCCTGTATATGTAGCCTACAGACTAATAGGATACAGAACTGATAGATACATACATACGTACGTATGTATGTATACACACATACATACATACGTACGTATGTATGTATACACACATACATACATACGTACGTATGTACATATATACATATGTATGTATGTATATATATACATATGTATGTATGTATATACATACATGCAAAGTAAATAAGTAGAATAATTACAAAGTCTTCAAATTGTGATGAAGAAAAACATGCAGAGATAGAGAATGATACTGGGGGATTAAGAAGTAGTCAGGGATCGGATGCAGTGGCTCAGGCTTGTAATCTCAGTGCTTTGAGAGGTTAAGGTGGGAGGACTGCTTGAGCCGAGGAGTTCGAGACCATCCTGGACAACATAGTGAGATCCCTTGTGGTCCCAGCTACTTGGGAGGCTGAAGTGAGAGGATCGCTTGAGCCCCAGAGGTCAAGAGTGCAATGATCCAAGATCATGCTACTGCACTCCAGCCTTGGCGATAGAGCAAGACCTCTCAAAAAAAAAAAAAAAATAGTGGTCAGGGAAGACCTCTTTGCAGGGCTGAAATTTGAGGTGAAATCTGAAGAAATAGAGTTACGTGAAGAGCAAAAGAATGGTCCACATCCAAACAGAGGGAAGAGCATGTGCAGAAGTCTTGAGGCACGTATGTTTAACTGAAAGAAGGCCAGTGTGGCTACGACAAAGTCTGACCTGGCCACCTGGCCTGGGAGCCATTGTGCAGACCTGACCATCATTTTGGGCACCATCATTTTGATTCTGACATAGCACCCTCATTAGCAGAGGCAGCTGAATGCTGCCATCCTAGATGGGGTCTTCACATGCTCAGCATAAGCCACCTCAGCCCATCCCAGCACGCACCTAAACCAACCAGCTTAGATGTAACCTGCAGCACCAGAGACTTTGCTCTCCTCAAATCAACTAGAGATACCCCTGCCCCTGACTTTTTTTTAATTTTTATTTTTTGGCTTTAAAAGACCCACTTCTCCTCTTGTCCAACCTTCTTACCTGGAGCTGAGACTCTATTCTAACATGCGTTCCTTACTGGACAGGAAGATTTTTCCACATTGTGCTCACTCTTTTTGCTTTTATCCATTGTTTTTATCTTTGAATAGGAGTTAGGTAAAAAGCAGTATAGATGAATTGGGAAGGTAGAGGAAGAAAAAAATTATTATTTTATCAACCCTCAGAAGTTACAGGGAATGGTCCCTGTAACAAAAGACTGATTAACAAGAGAAAAGCAAATAGAAGTTTATCAACATGCATACTTCATGTGTACATGGGGGATACCCAGACTATGAGTAATTTCTCAAAGAGATGGCTTTAAATTACATAGCATCTTCAATAAAGAACAGTACATTTTTGGAAAAGTGGCAAGTCAGAAGAAAAAGACTGATTTTCTGGGGGTGGCCACTTGTGAGAAGTCAAACAAATGGCAGATGAAGGCTAGTTAGTAAAGCTTGCTAACTGTAGACTCTCCTGGTGCTATCTCCAGGCCCAAAATGGGTCTAAAGTAGTCTTCAGTAGTTAACCTGTGTTATCCCTGGTAGAAGGAAGAGGTAGGGCGATATCTTTTTTCTTTGTAAATCTATGTCCTGCTTTTCGGCAAGAGAGGAAGGGCAGACAGCTTTTCTGCATCTGCTTCTTAAGTGCCTCCAGCTCAACAAAATTGATATACCAAAGAGGTATAATTTATTTTGGTGTGGTATATTCTGGTCTTCCACAGAGTCAAATAACATAGCCATGGAAAGAAGTTTGGAATTCATCTTAAGTATAAAGTCAGATTACTAAAGGGCATTAAGTAGGGGGAGTGATAAATCCAATTCAAATTTTGAAATGATTATTCTCACTGCTATGCAAACAAATGAATAAACAAAAAATGCTTGAAAATGGGTAAAAGCGACAGGTCAAGGACCAGAGGGGAGGAGGGAGGTATCCGGGTGTTGGAGTGGGTGTTTGTTAAATTGGTGCGAGATCAACATGTCAAATTAATAGACTCATGCTAACAATAAATGTTGGCAATTACAATTGATGACAAGAAAAAGCAATATTTATTGAGTGCAAGCTGCCTTATGTTTTCTCCATCAAAGTTACACAAGCTTATAAGTGTGTTAGAATGAGCTCATTTTTTTTAATCCAAAATGTGTTTATTGAGATGATTTCCCACTCATCTTGATTCAGAGTGCTTTTAGCGCTGCTTCCTCCTGAAGGCACATCCTTCTGTAAATCTTGCTTTTCCTCCTGTAGGCAAGTGGAGGACAGTGGAGCAGCCAACACACAAAACTACTGTTTGTGCATAGCTAAAGACCGTGGTGATTTTATAGCGTCCTGGGCATTTCACATCCCTGAAGTAGGAACTGGGGCTCTGCACCAGGTATTACTTCTTGTGTTTCCTTTTCTCCTCTTCTGGAGAGGGATGAAAGAGATCTTTTGCAAGAAGCACGTTCTCGTAGGTAGGTCATCACCGCCAGAAAGGTAGAATGAACTCATTTAACAGTCAAAAAAATTTAACTCAGACGGTTTGGCTGAAGTCACACCGCGATTAGCTGAGATTCAAACCAGACAGTAGGATTACTAAGCTGGTACTCTCATATATGTAAATTTAATTAATTAACAAGAATTGCTGAGAACATACTGCATGCAAAGTCATACACTGTTTCTCAAGAAAAGGAAAACAAATGAAAATGGAAAAAATCTTATAATAGGCTTTTGTTTACTGTTATGTAATAAAAACATTGAACAAGATTTTTTTTTCTGTAAAAAGAATATAAAACTATTTCCAGGCAAGGTGTCAGAGTCCTGTCAGCATAGAGTGGTTGGCTCATGGGTAGTAAGAAGAATTTACCAACAATGGTATAAGTTAGAAAAGGAAAGTTTTATTAGATAAAAAGAACGCTCTAGCAGAGTGCAGCAGGGCACTTATGCAAGAGGACTGAGTGTGCTGCAGTGGATTTTCCTTAGAGGTATTTATGAACCTTAAAGCAGGAGCTTAAGGGTAATGTGGATCACATTAGCCACATAGGTCATGGTAAATGATTACATTTGTAGACATTTTGGTGTCTTAATGTCAGCAAGAGCTGCACAATGAATTTTGACATGCATGCATTCCAGAGATGTATAGAAATTCTAGTTACTTATAAATTTTTGGAAACAAAATGTGAAATCAGATGCCCACTTTAGATAATAGGGAGGTCAAATTACTTCTAAATTCTTCAGATAAGGAGTTTTGCCTCTGGATGGTCTGCTTGATAGCCATCTGGTGGACTTTGCTCTGCTCATTTTTCCCCTGACAAGTATCTCGGTCAAACCTTTGACCCTTTATAATCCCCTATGCTCATGTCCACCTGCTGCCTACCAGGGTCTCAAGAAAGGGAAAACAGCATAGTGAAGATGAGCATTGGGTCTGTCTGGCTGCTTCCTGCTGAAAGGGGCTGTGGAGGGGATATGTTTTGTTTTCCCCTTTTTCGTTCTCTGTCATGAAGGGAATGAGGGGTCATGAAAAACTTGTTCAAAGTGGGAAGCCTAGATTCCATCAACAGGCCCCGTATAAGTGGAAGTTCCTGTTGCCAGCTGGTATTGGGATTGCATAGTCATCTGCAGGTGGAATTGTTGTTATCTGGAAGATATAAATTAATTAGCACATTTAAAAGGCAGGGACCATATATTAAAAGAAGAATGATTAGGAGTAAATGTCCAAGGAATGGAAGAAGCAAAGTGATTCTTGGAAACCAATCAGTTAGAGTTTGGGTCCAGTCTTGGTTACTTTGGGAAAGTATGTGTAGCCATTTGGCTTGTTTGAAAATGTCTTGGACACTAGTTTCCACTTCTCCAGACACATGAATGTAGGCGAAACAGGTTTTGTTGATGACAACACAGACTCCTCCTTGTTCAGCTAGGAGGTAATCTAGAGCTTGTCTATTATCTAAAACCATTCCTGCTAGTGAGCCTAAAGACTTTCCTAGCACTGATGGACTTGAGCCAGTTTTTGCTAAGGCTATTTTAAGGAGGCAGTAAGTTCCTATAGTGTGATTTCATGGTAAGTAAAAACCTCCCCAAAAGTTGAGAGTTGTAACAGTTCCCATAACTCCAGTCACAGTAAGTCCTAGAGCCCTTTTTCTTTTAGAATGGGATTTTAGATTGGAAGCTATGTTGAAGATAGTGATTTGAGCAGGATCTATTTTACCCAGAATACACTCACCATAATGAAGAGAATTATCAAGGTAGGATAGGGCCAAAGCTTGAAAAGGGTTTAAATAGTTATCAGCAGTACCGCAAAGCCATAACAACCTAGAAGGGGTGGGTAATACAATGTGATTGGTTCGATTCAAATACTGGGAAAAAGGGAAGGGGGTCTTTTGACAGTTTTTGAGAGGCCTTATACATGAGGAAAAGTTATGTTTATGTCCCAGTGGGAGAGGTTTAAAACTAGAGCGGTGCATGAGCAATGAATAGAATATAAAATAAGTGGCACAATCATTATTTTCCACATTGGTTATATCATTAGAGTAACATACACGAATGGTATTGGGAAAAATTGCCTTGCAAATAAAAATCTACTGCAAGTTGAACAATTGTATGTGGGTTTTAAGTAATGATAGTTGGATAAAGAGTAAGTGAATTGAGGATAATATTATAAAATTGAAGGATATTGCTAAATTGAATAGTTTTGACAAGGGTTTCCATTAAGCTCTTCTGGAGCACATAAGTAAGTGAAAAGGGAGGTGAAGGAAAGTAGATAATAAAGACAGCAAAGAGTTTCTGAAAAAAAAAAAGGTTAGTGTTACCTGGTTGTTTATGAAACAAGAATCATAGATCTTCCAAGGGCTCACAAGTGTGAGTGGGCCGGTGTTGGTGCAGACTTTATGCAGAAAGATAGATCCCAGGGGAGATTCCCTATAATTTAACAGCTGTAGGAGAGGTTGGGAGGATTTGAAGGAGTCTAGTCTAGAAAGCCTGAAGGAGTTTTCTGTTTGAAAGTAAAGTTTTTAAATATACCCAGTCCCCTGGGTTAACAAGAGGGCTTGTTTCTGACCAGGAGGGGTCAAGTTTTGGATGATATTTGTCTTTGTATTCAGTAACGGCCTGGATAGTTTTCCCCAATAAGACAACAATTATAACTCAAAACGCTTAGCTTTTTCTTTCCTCTTATTATCCATGGGACTTTTAACAGGTATACTTTAGTCCTATGTCCTCAAGATAGCTTCAACATTCTACGTAGAGGTAATTAAGGAAGCCACGTAAATCTACCAGGTGTCACCCTTACCAATTCCTAGCTAGGTGATTCGGGCTTCTCAAAAAGGTAGAAATGGATAGGAGATAGTGGAGGAAATCAAGCCATGATCTAAATAAAGTACCATTGATTTGCTAGTAGCTCTGTTAAAGCTCTTTTTGTTGGGTGACTAAACAACATGGGCACTGGTCAGGAAGATGAATTAGTATCCTTATGGTTACACAAGTCACCTTTTGATCCAAATCAGGAACATTCATGCCCTATATACCCAGCCACCTTGTTATTTATCTGGATAGGTGTGAGAGAGGAAAAATTCAGTTTGTATTCTAATCATACCCTGTTAGCACATCTTTTAATTCATGGGCCCTTGCTTTTTGTTTGCTTGCTTGATTTTTTTTTTTTTTTTTTTTTGTATTTCAGAACTAAATCCATTTTTGACATTTGTACCCTTTTAATTCCAGCTAGTCATTTAAGAAGGCAAATTATTCTCAACATCAGAAAGGACAGGCAGGCTTATTTGCTTTCTCAGACCTTCCACCCGGGCACTCATAGCAGGGTCCATTAGCACATCAGCTGTGCTCCATACATTTAGCTACAAAAGCATCACAGTTTCAAATGGTACCTTGGAATGTACAAACCCACCGCTCAAAAGCTCAGACGTTTTCAGTAACACTAGGTTTCATCTTCCTTTCCCTACTTCCTGCCCCTACCTCACATCGCACTCTGGGAAGATAGCCCCAGTGGAAATGTTTTCTTTCTGTTTCAACCCCCCACTTCCATGAAATTAATTAAATGATGTCATGCTTCATTTTATCTGATTTGGAAGCAATTCATCACCCTTTTGCTGGTTGTATTAGTCCAAGCGATCAGCATATTAATTCATTTGTGAGAATAAGCTCAAGGGTAATTACAGTGAGGAGGTTTAATGCCTAAACGTGTTAATGTCTGTAATCAGAAGTATTTTCTCAGTGCAGAACAATTGTTAGACAATTACTGTTGGATATGATTGCCCTGGTAGACAACAGACGTGGTGTCAAGAGGGAAATAGCAAAAGCTTGTTTTGCAAGTACTGTATTATCAGCAAGTTCTCTCTTTTTCCCCCTACAATATTTTCTAAGATGTTCAGCTTATGTATAGCCATCCTTGTACTTACTCTCTACATTGTTGATTAAGTAAAAAAGTTGTATTTGTTATGTAAAAGGATCACAGGAGACAGCTTGACGCTTTCTGAAAGTCTTACCCTTTTCTTATTCTTTCTCTCCTGGTGCTTTGATTTTTATTTGCATAAAATTACCAACTTAATCACTGCCTTTTATTTCCCAATATGCCCCAGAGCCTTCATTACCTAATTTTTTCCTGTAATGAGAAGATTCTTAGGTCTAACTGAATAACAAGACCCAAATATCAAGACCCAAGACCCATTCTTAACAGACAGCAGTCCCTCCCGATTAGCAAATTGCTAATGAATTGAATAAACATAGTGGTAGAACTTGATCATTGATTATCACTCATTACTCTGCTAGAGTAATTTTGTATGTGAATTTTAATTTAATCTCTATTACACTTATTTTTTCCTAGAAATTTTATGATACAATTAAAAATAAAATTGTAGTCATAGTTTTCTTTCTACATAGTCTGCTTTCCAGAACCTCTGTTAGGCATGCATAAGATTGTATCTAGTTGCAAGGAACAGAAAAAAATGACACAAATAGTCTTAAACCATAACCTATAAAGACGATATATCACTTTGTGTAACTGACACATTTCAAGGTAGAGGAAGTTTAAGCATGTTTATCACAGGGCTGTAGTGCCATTTATCTGCAATTCCCTGACTTCTCCATTCTTCTCTATGTTGGTTTTATCTCCAAACTGGCTTTCCATGACTCCAGCTAGATATGACATCCCCAATTCTCACATTTGTATGTGCTCTGTGTAAAACTCTGGTTTACTGAGCTCCCCAAGCATCAAACCAGAGTCAGATATTTTTATAATTTAGTTTAGACATACCTTCTACATCTCTCAATAGAACTTCACCATACTTCTCATGAACTTGAGTTCAAATGAAAGTCAGAGAAATGTAGTATATATGACTTTTACATACTCCATTTTACTCACTCTATTTTACTGCTATATTTTGAGTTGTAGCACATTTGGTTTATTGTTGTTATTGTTGGTGATGGTGCTATTGCCTTTTAAAGCATCTACTGTTAATACACTGCTGAACGATTAGAAATGGCAATATTTTTGTTCAACCATTAGATTATTATAGTAATATTCCAGCTTTACAAATATCACTCTCAAGGAAGTAAATTCATGTAAACTTCTTTGTAAACTGCATAATGGAAGTAGATATCTTTCTCTGTCAAAGGCTGAGAAATTGCTCAACTATTACTTGTCCTCATTTGTATTTCTCCTGCATCAGGGCTTTGGAAATAGTAAATGTATCTCATCTACACAATGAGGCAGCTGAAGGCAGGAAGGAGTCAGACTGCAGTTTTCATGACGTTGGAAGCAAATGCTATAGCATAAGATATATTAGTGAGCTAAGGCTGCCAGTACAAAATACTACAGACTGTTTTCGTAATACAACAAAAATTTATTTTCTCCTAGTTCTGGAGGTTAAAGTCTAAGATCAAGCAAGGTGCCATTAGGGTTGGTTTCTTGCAAGGCCTCCCTTTGTGGCTTGTAGACAGTTTTCTTCTCACCTTGTCTTCACTTGGTAGGTGACAGAGAGATCTCTGATGTATTTTCCTCTTCTTATAAAAACACCATTCCTAGCTGTCTGCGGGGGCTCACTCCTGTAATCCCAGAATTTTGGGAGGCTGAGGCAGGTGGATCACAAGGTCAGGAGTTCAAGACCATTCTGGCCAACATGGTGGAACCCCATCTCTACTAAAAATACAAAAAATTAGCTGGGCGTGGTGGTGGGCACCTGTAATCCTAGCTACTCGGGAGGCTGAGGCACAGAACTGCTTGAACCAGGGAGGCAGAGGTTGCAGTGAGATGAGATCACACCACTGCACTCCAGCCTGGGTGACAGAGCGAGACTCTGTCTCTAAATAAATAAATAAATAAATACGCTAGTCCTGTAGGCTTACATTCCCACCAAATGACCTCATCTAACCTTCCATCCCTAAGGGCCCTATCTCCAAATACAGTCACACTGGGGGTTATGGTTCATCAACATATAAATTTTGTGGAGACAATTCAGTCCATTACACAAAGCTTAGGAGTTATTAAGCAGAGCTATTCTTCAAATAAACACAGAATACTCTATGTTAAAAAAGGTTTTTTTTTTTTAGCACCCAGATTTTGGTTTCTAATACCGTTCTGCAAGAAACTTAACCAAGACTCCTCAGAGAAATGACTGATTCTAGAACCGAGACAGGAACTATACAGGATGAGCCTAAAGAATCTTGTACTACCAGAAAGTAAAGAAGTGCTACTAAAAAGACACACAACGATGAGGATTGTGTATCAGTAGACCACAGAGGCCAACTGAAAGATCTCCCAATGGCTAATGATGAAATAACTTCAGCAACAAAATAAAAAGTTTTATAAAGTAGGAAATAAATATCCATTATCTGCACTCAGTATGGACATTTACTTATGTGAGTAAATGATTAAATATACTAATAAATGGTGGGGTAGGGAAGGAAGAGAAGAAACAATCTATGCAGAAGAATTCCAAATAATATATGTAGATACTCTGTCCTTGAGAAAGGTAGCATAACTCCTCACTCCTCAAGTGTGGCCTCTGCACAGCAACTTCCTCCAAAGAGCACAGTGTGGACAGGGAGAAAGAACAGAGAAAACTTTACAGGGGAGAATTGTTTGAGATCTAAGCGGTACCTAGACAAGTGACCCTTGATCAAAATCATAGTGATAAATCAGGCTGTGCTATGGTTTGGATATTTAACCCTTTCAAACCTCATGCTGAAATTTGATTCCCAGTGTTGAAGGTGGGGCCTAATGGGAGGTGTTTGGGACAGAGGGACAAATCCCTCATGAATGGTCTGGTGCCATCCTTGCTGTAATGAGTGAATTATTGCTCCATTAGTTCTCGTCGGAGCTGGGTGTTAGAAAGAGCCTGGCACCTCCCCTCTGTCTCACCATGTGACTTCCGTACATGCTGGCTCTACTTCACCTTCCACCAAGACTGGAAGCAGCCTGAGGCAGAAGCAGAAACAGACATTGGCACATGCTTCTTGTACCGCCTGCAAAACCATGAACCAAATAAACCTCTTTTGTTTATATATTACTCAGCCTCAGATATTCTTTTATAGCAACGCAAATGGACTAAGACAAGTTCATAGTATGTACAGTTGATATGATGTGATAAGAATGGCATTTTACCTTCTTCATTGTTTTCCTCCCAAAACCCAAAACCCCACTCCAATGAGGAAAAAAAATCAGACAAATCCCAAATGAGGGATATTCTGTAAAATAGCTAACCAGTATTCCTCAAAACTGTCAAAGTCCTCAAAAAACAAGGAAAGATCAGGAAATTGGACAGCCAAGAGGAGCCTATGGAGACATGAGAAGCAAATGTAATGTGATGCTGATGATGGAATCCTGGAACAGAAAAAGAACATTAGGTAAAAACTAAGGAAATCTGAGGAAAGTATGGATTTTAGTCAATAACGATGTATCAATATTGGCTCATTAATTAACAATAGGCAAAACTGGGTGGGGGAATCTGGGATATTTGTGTACCACTTTTGCAATATTTCTATAAATCTAAAATTGCTCTGAAGTAAAAATGTTTTTTTAAGTGATAAATAGGCACATAGCTGAAATTTCTTTTTATGAGGAGGACTGAGAGAGTACAACACTATGAGGAAAAGCAGCCACTGGCATGATCAGTAATTCCAAATAGGCCCTAGAGACATAATCCTAATATTAGAAAGAGTCTCAAAATTATTTCACCCAGTTTCTGATTTTTAATTAATATGAAGAGTTTGTAGCAGTACCTGACGTAGAGTAGCTATTCAATAAATGTTAACTATTGTTATTACTAATAATAGTATTATTAACACCATTAAGGACACCACCTACACAAGTGAAACTTATTTCTTCTGAGCATCTGCTGTCAGCAAACATGACCTTTCCTCCCTATCTAAGTGATGTAGCTTCTTCTTGCCTCCGTAGTGACAGGAAATAAACACTGGGCAGGGTATGAGGGACCAAGTCTACTGTGAGATGATTCAGGCAAAAGCTCTTACATCAGCTGGTCCCCAAAAGTCATTACTCTGCCTGGTAACTCACAAAGGCCTTTGAGGTTCACAGCCAGTATGCCATGACTTAAGAAAATCGAGGTATTTCTCTATTCCATGCACAGACACACTAGAAAATGATCAGAGTACCACTTGGGGAAGAGCAAGAGAAAGAGGCCTGTTGATTGCACTATCGGAGGACTCTTCCTTCTTACAGTGTCCACTCTGTTCAGGGGCTCTGGGTCTGTGCAGGGAACTGGTGCAGGGCAGTGATTTGAGGCAGAGGCCATGGCTCTCCACAGTGGTGATTCTAACCAGTCCCCATTCATCAGCAATAGATTGTTATTCCTGTGATTTGTGTGTTCTTAACTTATATTGAGACCGTTGAGTAGTGTGGCCACCTATTTCAGTTGCAGGGGCATCATGATTAATTAACATGATAACTATTTCTGCAGATCAAACCATTTTGATGACAGCTGCAGCTACAATTATGCCCTCTTCCCCTGCTCATAATGTTTATGTGCCTCTGCCACTCTGGAATGCCATAACACATCCCCATTGAAATTAAGGAGCTCATTTTAATGGTAGAAACTCTCACTGTCATACCTGGTCTGCAGACAACATATACCAGGATTCCAGGATTCTGGTGCTTGCCTTGCTAATGTATTTCCCAATATCTTGATAACGGGAATGTCCTCTGGAGCTTCCTAAGAGGCATGATTAGGGATGAATGGGCAAATCACTTAAGTATATGTCAATATTCCTACCACTCTAAGACTGAATTTTTTACAATGCACAGAAGTAACTTTTTAGTTTCATTTTATATAATGCACCACTAAATCCAGGATTCAGTCATCAGAGAGTAAAATGTTATATCCATCCCTAGAGTTTAAACTTTCACATTGAATAAGTCCTGAACAGTGTACCCGTATCAATAAATTCAGTTCAAACTTGATCTAACATTTTTAGAAGTGTTTCTCTTTGGTCTAACAGCTTAAGAATTTATTTATATACAAGTACTCTTATTTTCTTCCAATATAAAATGATAAAACTTGTAATTTTGGGGGTGAATGGCACTTGCTTCTACATCAGACATTTTGCCTCTTCTCCAGGGTCTACCAGTATTTTGGCCTGGAAGAAATGTGAGTTGGTGGGAGTAGGTCTTTCAGAGAATGGACAACAAGCCTATGAGATAGAGGAATCGGCTTACTTGCCTTAGGTCATGAAACTTACTAGTCTAATAATTGTACCCCACTTATACATATTGCTTCCTTCATGCATTCCTTAATTATATCTAGGCAAGAACCCCAAAAAGAGTAGGTCCCAGGTAAACAGTTCCTAGAGATTGATATTTATCTAAATAGGGACTACAGAAGAATCACTCCCAAGATACAGGCATATTCATGTTATCTCTATTTGATATTTCATTATATTTAATATCTCTTAACTCCTGCTTTTGCCCGTTTGGTCTGTATGTTTACTACTTTTCATGAAATTCCTAGATTTCCATTGGTTTCCTTCTGTGCAAAGTAAATATATGAATTCCTAAACTTTGCCTAGATCTTTTGAGAAAACCTATGACTTTTACCTGTTTCTAACATTTGCCAACCCTCACCTGATCCAATTTTCCACAAGGGAATGGCATTCTATTCTGACTTAGGGAGGATTCCCTGATTCACAAAACAATGGAATGGAACGGACCAATGACTAAAAGCAGTTTCCAGAATACCTCTATTACTGTATTAAGGCCTTTTCAATATTTATGGCAGAAAAACTTCTTGTGGGAACTCATGAAAAAAAGATTACTTGAAAAGATTTCTTATTTTATTTTAAATTCTGGAGGCCTTAAGGATTTTTGTAGTACAAAAGGGCATCCCATTTAGCTGCAAGACACTGCTCTGCACTGCTGTTTATAAAATCATGCTGGTTTGCTTTAGAGCCGTGAATGTGAAAAGCATTTACGCAGAAGGATAAGAAATGTGCAAAAACAAAACAGAGAGCTTAATGGGCTTTTTATTTGTACTGAAAACTTTAAAGGGTTCATGCTCAGATACTTCAAAAATATTAAATTCGCATAGCAGCTCTAGGGATGTAAATTTATGACTAAAGTATAATATATGTATAATATATGTTACAAGGAGCTTTTACCGAGGTATCTTAAGGCCAGTGCTCCTTTTCTTGTCATCTCTGTGACCTTGGATAAATCAATTAACTACTCCATGGGCTCAGTTTTCTTATCTATCAAATGGAGGTTCATTCATTCATTCATTTATTCAACACATATTTATTAAAATTTAATAGGGGCAGGTTCTGTGTTGAGGTGATAATATAACACCATGCAAATGAAATCTAGCTTAAAAATTCACTATACAGTAAAAGACAAATACCATAAATAAATAATTCAGCCCAATGTAATAACAGCAATCAAAATAAGAAAAAATGTTTTGTGGGAATATGGATCTAACATATGACAGTGAGATGAGGAAATTTTATAGAAAGTCATAGAAGAGTTTGGTTTGAAATTCAAACTATCAATTTGCAAGAAGAGGAACTTTAAAGGGTTACTGTGAAGGTTCTATGAGCTAACAGATATGTCAGTGCTTTCAAAATTTTAAAATTTAAATAGAAGTTAACACAAACCAAAAAAAAAAAAAAAAAGGCAATTGCACATGAAGTGATGAAGTGAGTACTGATTAGCTTTGAACAAATAATTTACCTCTTTGTTGCTATACTTCCACAATTTACTACTATACAGTCATTTTATACTCAGGGTCTTTATAATAATTATCTATATAAATAATACATTTGATATTGATTGAGCTCCTACTATGTTTCAGGAACAGTTAGGGGTGGGGTTTAACAACGTTTTTAGAAGTCCCTTAACAGCTTATTTTTGATAAAGTACCTACTCCTATGTAGTGTATATTCTAAAATGAGAGGTAGATGCACAATAAACAAGCATAAATGTAACAAGGTAGATGTAAATAAACAAGCAAACAATACTAAATCACATGATGATAAGAATTTTTTAAAAAAATAAATCTTGTAAGAAGATAAAGGATAAAAAGAGGAATGATATTTTGAATAGAATCATCAAGGAAGAACTCTGATGAAATGATATTTGAGAAAAGATTTCAGTGAGGTAAAAGAATAAACAAATGTAATAGTTTTGGAAAGGCACTGCTTTAATGAATGGACTTCTTCAATGTTTGCCAGCACCTCACTTCCATCCAGTGCCTTTTCTTCCGTCATACCAATGTAGCCGAATTCCAACCTTGGAGCCCAATAGTTTGTCTCCGTTCCTATCCCTGAGTTGCTAAAAAATATCACACTGTCAAACACATGACTCTACCATTACCAATTCAGTTTCCTATCCAGTTGAGTCCTGGTCACTATCCAACATTTATTCTAATTTCTTCAGAATTCTTCCCCAATCTCCAATGTATGATAGCTACCCTAAACCTTCTTTATGTTCCACCAAACTCTGAGACCTCTCCTCCCCTCTCTTGCTTCCTCCTTCATGGAGAAAAACTGTAGAGAACACACTAGGCAGTTACTCTTGCAAAATCTTGCCACAATCCTACAAAATTCTAGCATATACAACTTAATTTTTCTTTCTCTTTCCTGGTTCTAATAGAAATTGTGCTGCTTCTCCAGTGTCGGCTCACTCCCTTCACCTGTGCTTTTATGAGGAATTTCACCCTCTCTCGTATCTTCAATCTTTTTCTCTCTACTGTTTTTTCTATCAACATTTAAGCACATTTGTTTCTTTATATAATAAAACGAATACTCTCTTAATCTCCACTTTTCATCTTTTAATCTAGTTGGTCATTTATAATTCATTTTATTTAAGTTAGCTAACTAATTTAGTCCATTTAATATGTAATAGCATTGTACTTGGCCCTGAAGATATATTAACATACAAAATATAAAATAAAAGCATGGTGTATGCTTACCAAATAATATCACTAAAAGATATTCAATTCAAAATTGTGATAAATGTTTTGAAGAAAAAAAAAAGACTACTGTAAAAAAGAACACCTCTCCTTTGGGATCTGACATAGTCTGGAAATTCAAAACAGGCTTCCCTGAAGCAATGAGTATAGAGGGATAGTTTTTCAGGTACAGGGAAGAGCACATGGAAGGACAGTGTAGGAGAATCCAACAATGTATCTGGGCTGGAGAAGGCAAAGGAATGTGGAAGCAAGAAGAACTTGGATAAGTAGCTGTTTTTTATCCAGAGCAAAGGAAAATCATTGAATATTTTAAGCAAGGCATTGGCACCATTCAGTTTAAGCTTGGAAACATTTGCTATGGTACTGTGTAGGGAATGACTTGGAGAATAAGAATAGATGAAGGAAGATCGGGTATTCCAGAATTCAGAAATTCAGGAAAGATATGATGGTAGATTAATCTAAAATGGTAGTAGAGAACAAATTGTGAATTCAAGACAAATTTACGAAAGCAAACTGAAAATGCTGGTGTATGATTCAACATAGGTGGGAAATAGATAATGGACACCCAGTTTTCTGGGTTTTATAACTGAAGGGAAGGAGTTGACTGACTGAGGTAGGATATACTGGAGATGACCAGATGAGAAGGATGGATGGGCACTGCTGGGAGTTTGAGATCCATAAGTTTGGTTTCTGCCACCTTGCTGTACCCCCATTCCCTGCCAGAACTCCTCCACAGGATCCTGGAAGCCAAGTGGCATCCCAGGAAAGTGTGAACACATATGCTTAATTTTCTAAATTAAATTCTGCTTACATTTTCCAATTATATATGCATAGTTTAAGCCATTTTTTAAAAAGTTCTATCTTTTAGAAAGTTATTTTTCCCCCTAAATAATGGAATGGAATGCTGAAAAAATTAAAAGTTCCCTTCACTCAATCTGTTTCCACATACATTGTGTTTTGTTTATTGCGTGAATTTGAGAGATGAATAATAAAATAATTTCAACAAATTTTAAGCAAATTATTGATGAAGACACTTCAATTTCTAATAAGATAGCATGTCCCGCAGAGAAGGAAAGAAAAAATCATCTAGATATGAATTTTTTCAAGAGGAATTAAGAGATTATGAGGGAACTCCTGTTTCCATGGTGACAACTACATTCCTATTACGTCTTCCAAGAAGACAGGTGCATTTTGATTTACAAGATTGAAAACATTAGTAGCATAATATATGAAATTATCAAAAAGTATACCATTTCTGTCCTGCAAGCTGTAATGCAAATGGTTACAGTCTCTTTTTTAAGTTTTTGACTCAATATGTTTTTACTCAATGCTAATGTAACTTTCATTAGTAAAAGAAAACTTGTTGGAACATTTTTAAAGAAATATTAGGATTTTCTGCAATACAAAATTTCATTGTTATGGTTCAAATGTTTTTCTCCTCCACAATTCATGTTGAGATTTAATTGTCAATATAATAATATTAGGAGGAAGGGCCTTTAAGAGGTGATTAGGCCATAAGAGCTCCACCCTCATTGGCAGGTTTAATGCCTTAATAAAAGGGCTTTTCCTAGTGGACTCTCTCTCTCTCTTTGTCCTTCTGTCATGTGAAAGTGAAGAAACAGGCCCTCACCAGAGGCTGGCCCTGTGATATTGAACTTTCCAGCCTCCAGAACTATGAGCCAACAAGCTATATTCATTGTAAATTACCTAGTCTGTGATATTCTGTTATAACAGGATAAAACAGACCAAGACAGTCATAAAAAGTCAACTAATTTCTAATAATGTGAACATTTATTTTGAAACAATTCTTAAAGATTAATTTAGATGTTTGACCTAAATAATCTCTCTGGATTTCAGTTTTCTCATGGGCAAAATAGAAGTAATATTATCTACTTCAAGAAGTTATTTAATAATAGTTAAATAAAATAATAAATGTATATGAGTTCTATAATACTAAGGTGATCATATAATTTATTATCCAAAGTTTGACCTTTTGAGTAAATTGGAGTGGTAAAAATAATTTTAAAGTGCATATTTATTTAAACTATTTAATAGCAAATTGCTATATTTTATTGGTAGACACAAATTATAAAAATATAAAAATTGCATAATTCTATGAACATTAACAAAGTATTTAATTGATTATTGTAATATCAAATATAACTTCAGGGAAATAATTATCCTGGGCACTCAGTCAAATTCTTTACACAATATCTAGACTATATCTGCTTCCAACACATTATTACTATTGTTTAATGAAGACTGTATAGTTGTATTTATTTATTTATGAGATGGAGTCTCCCTCTGTCACCCAGGCTGGAGTGCAGTGGCGCAATCTCAGCTCATTGCAACCTCCACCTCCTGGGTTCAAGCGATTCTCCTGCCTCAGCCTACCAAGTAGCTGGGATTATAGGCGACCACCACCACACTCAGCTAATTTTTGTGTTTTTAGTAGAGAGGGAGTTTCACCATGTTGGCCAGGCTTGTCTTGAACTTTTGACCTCAAATGATCCACCTGCCTTGGCCTCTCAAAGTGCTGTGATTACAGATGTGAGACACCATGCCCAGCCTGATTGTATAGTTTTTCTTTTTAATTTTTTAATAAAATTATCTACTCCTCTCTCACTCCCTCGTTCAATTATCCTCCTGCAGTGAGAGCAGTGTCTCTTAAACAGCTATTTACTACTTTGCTTAAACAGTCATTATCTCTTGAAGGCTACCTAATTATATATACTGACCACAGTGCCTGAAACACTGTACCTGCCTCATCTCCTTCGTTCACATGGCTATTCACCCTCCTGCTCCAAGTATAGTCTTAGATTTAACTTCTTCCAGGAAGTCTCCTCTGAATCCCCGAATTGGGGTAAAATCCTCTGTGCTCCAAATGCTCCCTTCATGTTTTCTATTATGACACATATCCTTCAGTAGTGCACGTCTCTTTACGTGTATGTAGTAGATAGATAATGATGTTAGTGCCTGTCAAGTATCCTTTCCTAGGAATTAGTTATATCCTCCAATCCTCACCTATAATTTTAGTGGGGACAGCCTATTATAACGCGTTTTCTTCAATTCTCCATATGAACCCTCTGCGTTCCCTGCAAAATACCTGTGCTAATCTGTCAGAAAAAGGGTATTTGAATCAAGGTCAGTCCTAGTCTTTTTCTAGAAATTTTGGTGCTGCAACTAAGAAAGAGATGCCACACTCTTTGAAGTGCCTAAAGTGGAAGGAGTAAGGCATGAGAAATGTTTGAAGTCATTTTTTCTGTCTGCTGTGGTCTGAGTGTTTGTGTCCCCCAAAATTCATAGGTTGAAACTCAATCACCATTACAACATATATTAAGAGGTGAAGCTTTTAGATTATCAAGACAGAGCCCTAACAGGGATTAATGGCCTTAGAAAAAAAGGCTCATGGGAGCTTGTTTGCCGCCCCCACACACACAGCGTGATGACATATAGAAGGTGCCATCTATGAGAGACAAGCCTCATAGGGACAGCAAATATGCTGGCACCTTGGTCTTAGACTTCCCAGCCTCCAGAATTGTAAGCAATACATTTTTGTTGTTTATAAATTACACAGTCTAAGGTATTTTGTTGTAGCAGTCCTAACGAATTAAGATACTATTATTTAGAGCTAAAAACCTGGGGATGCTAATCTGTTAAAAAAAAAAATCAATCCATCAACTCTCTGTCTCTGAAAAGAACATCCTTGGTGTGCTATTGGTTAAAAGCACCTCTAGCTGCTATGAGACTCATCCATGTTTCTAAAAATAGATTATTTGATACTCTTAAGTATCAATATAACACACACCCTTTGTGTTTAAATTAAACCAAGTCAGATTTCTGGGCCTTACCATCAAAGAGATATTAACTTTTATGTAGTCTGTCTCTATCATTGAAGTATCAACTCTTGATCAGGACAGGAACCCCAGAACCGAGTGCTATGCCTGGTACATAAGAGGTTATCAATAACCACTTATTAAATGAATAAACACATGGGACTATGATGAAAATTGCAAGCACACTATCCAGCCAATTAGGCCTCAGTACTGTGCTCACTGGTAGGAATCCCCACTGCCTAATGCCCTGTGAACCTATTTTCCAGAAGAGCTTTGGGCATTAGGACTCCTAGTGCTACAGCAAAAGAAACTACTATCAGAGCAAACAGACAACCTAAAGAATGAAAGAAAATTTTTGCAATCTATCCATCTGACAAAGGTCTAATATCCAGAGTCTACAAGGAACTTAAACAAATTTACAGGAAAAAAGCCAACAATCCCATTAAAAAGTGGGCAAAGGACATGAACAGATACTTCTCAAAAGACATTTATGCAGCCAACAAGCATAGGAAAAAAAAAAATCTCAACATTACTGATCATTAGAGAAATGCAAATCAATACCACAATGAGATACCATCTCATGTCAGTCAGAATGGCAACTATTAAAAAGTCAGGAAACAACAGATGCTGGCAAGGTTGCAAAGAAATAGGAAAGCTTTTAAACTGTTGGTGGGAACATAAATTAGTTCAACTATTCTAGAAGACAGTGTGGCAATTCCTCAAAGATCTAGAATCAGAAATACCATTTGACCCACCTATCCCATTACTGGGTATATACCCAAAGGAATAGAAATCATTCTATTATAAAGACACATGCACATTATGTTCACTGTAGCACTATTCATAATAGTAAAGACATGGAATCAGCCCAAATGCCCACCAATGAGAAAATGTGGTACATATACACCATGGAATACTATGCAGCCATAAAAAAGATGAGTTCATGTCCTTTGCAGGGAGATGGATGGAGCTAGAAGCCATTATCCTCAGCAAACTAATGCAGGAACAGAAAACCAAATACCTCATGTTCTCACTTATAAGTGGAAGCTGAATGATGAAAACACATGGACACAGGGTGGAGAAAAACACACACTGGGGTTTGTTGAACGGGGTGGTGGGGATAGGGAGAGTATAAGGAAAAATAGGTAATACATGCTGAGCTTAATATCTAGGTGATGTGTTGATAGATGCAGCAAATCACTATGGCACACATTTTCCTATTTAACAAACCTGCACATCCTGCACATACACCCCAGAACTTAAAATGAAAAAAAAAAAAAAAAAGAACTCCTAATGCTAGCTCCCACACCATAGAAATCCATTATAAAGATATATCACCCAAATACATTAAACTAATTACATATCATTCAAGTCTAACTCTGATATTAGATGGGTTGCAAGCATACAGAAAAGCTCAAAGACTCCCCATGGATGTTATAATAGTGTTAATTTATTTACAATCAAGGCTAAAGGAAACAAATTTCAGGGATGATGGTGCAGAAATAAAGATAAACCTGGTGAATATTTTGCCACAGATTGGAGACAGAAATAAGATACATTGCCCTCAACAACTACTATGGGGAATACATGGTTACAGTAAAACAAAATGACTTTAGATACTAAAGAGCTTGGTAAAAGGACAAGAGAGAGGTTCAGAACCCACCACCCGCCAAAGAAAAGTAGAACAATAATGGCTCTTCTTTAGTTAATAACTACAGTTTTTAACAAGCAAAATGAAAGAAGAATCATACAAGAATACACATGGAAAAGAGAAGAGAGGGACAGAGAAGAATGAGGAAGAAAAGGAAAGTACATAGGAATAAGTCTGATGGAATCAAGTAAAAAATATGCATTACTGAGAACAAGAAATTCAAAATCTGATATTGTGTGCTTAGTGCAGATTAGCTAGTCACTTCAGATAATTTCATTTGGTACCTATTTAAATAACTCAAAATATTCTCCTAGTGTCTTAGGATTGATTTGTATTTAAATTATTTAGCATTATCATTGTAGTTAAATAACATAGTCACTTATGCTCAAATGCATGTGATAAAACTGCTTTACAGGGCAGGTGCAGTGGCTCATGCTACCCAGCACTTTGGGAGGCCAAGGTGGGCAGATCACCTGAGGTCAGGAGTTTGAGACCAGCCTGGCCAACATGGTGAAACTTTGTGTCTACTAAAAATACAAAAATTAGCTGGACGTGGTGGCACGTGCCTGTAATCCTAGCTACTTGGGAAGGCGAGGTGGGAGAATTGCTTGAACTTGGGAAACAGAGGTTGCAGTGAGCTGAGATCGTGCCACTGCATTCCAGCCTGGGTGACAGAGCAAGACTCCGTCTCTAAAACGAATAAAACAAGAAACAGACAAAATAAAACTGCTTTATTCAGTTTATTTCTTATGAAAAGTTTGAAGAGCATTTCTCAAATGATTTTTTCTAAGAGACATTCTCTCTCCCATCTCCTTTTTTTTGTTACTTTTATCTTCTCCAATATTACTGGGGCTTTCTCTTGTTTTAATTTGGATCTACATGTACTACTGTGTACAAATTAGCCTTATAAGACAAATATTTTATTCTTACAAGGTTGGTAAGGTCTTAATAATTGTTGCAAACAAGATGTGCTAATAGAAAAAACAAATTTTGTATCTGCCAGTAAAATCAGTGAGAAGTTATACTGTTTTAAAGGAAATAAACTGGAAGGGAGAATTATAACTTTCACATAACTAGGAGCTAATAAACAAACAAACAACAACAAGAACAGAAGCTAAATAAAATTCATACTTAAAAATAAATAAGCAAAACACTAAGAAATTTCCAGGGGAAAGTAATTATTGATTGGCTAAGTACAGCCAAAGAAATATATATATATATACACGTATATATGTATATGAATATATATATACACGTATATATATGTATATGAATATATATACACGTATATATGTATATGAATATATATACACGTATATATATGTATATGAATATATATATACGTGTACATATACATATATTCTGGTATATTGAATATGCACTAGTAGCTCATTAATTTAATATATTGAATGAAATTTTCAAAAATATAGTAAAATTACCTTGTAGGGTTCACTGAAATTACCTGAAGAGCCTTAACTCATATGACAAGATTGGTTAGCCTACTCAAATCCGTAGCAAAGCTCTTTGACTCTTTTTGTACTGCTTGGTAGGATTCAAATAATATATGCTGAGACTTATGGTTCCATATTCCTTTGGTGGGTTTTATTGAAATGAGTTCTATTTATAATAAAAATAATAAAAATCATAGAGCTTAAGAAAATAAAGAGAAATAAAAAACCTTCTGGGCTTCATACATGTATATATATATGATCGAATGTATTTTTTTTTTTTTTTTTGCCAGATAGGCGAGATGTCTTTAAACCAAAATCTGACATGTTGGTGTTTATAACTAATGTTTCTTAAATCTAATAAATGAATTCATGACTGCACTTTAAAACCATCTCTGCGGTGTTCACAGAGGCCATCTCCACTGCAACATTATTTCTGAATTTTTTATTTGCTGCCATGGGCTGTTCACATTTTCTCCATCCATTTATTATTCCCAGACAGCTTTCTTCAGTAAATTGAAGAGATTGTAAAAAAATTTTTTAAAAATTAAAAAAAAAAAGAAAAAGAAAATTTCTAGTTATGAATGTCTAGGTTTGCAGTTACCTAAACTTTTCTGAAAAGCTAAGAAAATTGGGAAAGAATGTAGAATTTTTCTCTAGGAATGACATTAAAGATACAGACTGGTTTTTATGTGCCAGCTGGTCAATGCTTTCATGCCACCCTGTTAAGATGTCAAAACTATTTACAAGAGTTATCTCAGAATCTTCTTAGATTTTGGCCAAATTGACCTTTAAAATTCTCTCCTTTACCCAGTTACTTTCTCATCATAGACAGAGCTACTATTCAGTCAAGCAATGGTCTTTGGAGGCTGTGCAAGACAGGGCCTGAGAATGGCCAAGGTAATAGTCATGCCTCTATTGGCACATCTGCTTTTCCTTTCAGGAGCACTCACTGTCCTCACATTTTTCTCATCCACCTTTGGTTTCATGGTAATCATTTTAATAACAGTCTTTGCCAACATTGTAAACTCTCTTCTTACTTTAGGGATTTTTATCCAACTTGTCTCGGGGGGAAATCCCGTCTTTCAGGAATCCCTTTTCTTCATTTATATGCCTGAGTAGGCATCGTTCCTAGAAACAGATTAGAGTGATTCCACTATGAATTCGTTATCCCTGACTTGTACTGGGATCTCCATGAGGCTCATGCCTAGGTCCCCCACTGCCCTCATTCTGTAACTTCTCATCAGGTGATTTTATCTCTGCCTATCACTTCAACTGTCACCTATAACTAGATTGTTCTTACATTTACATCTCCCGCTCAGTCTTATCCTCCTAGCACTAAACTGGCATATTGAACTGTGTAAGACAAAGTCTCAGGGGCACCTCTAAAGCATGCTATATACAACTGAACTCAGGTTATCTCTCCTAATCAATAAAGTGCTTCATTTTTCCTCTATTTTAGACAAAGGCAATACTACCTATTCAGTTATAATAATAATAATTGTAGGAGTCATGCTTAATACCTCCTTTCCATTATCAAGTCCAGTTGCAAGAATATGTGTATATTTGTTTGTGTAATTGTGTGTATACACATATAGTCCCAACTTCTATTCTGGCACCCTTCAAACTGTTCTCACTGCATACAGACAGAGTGATAGTTTCCAAATACAAATCTGATCATTTATTTGCTTAAACCCCTTCAATAACTTTCCATTGTTGTTAGGAGAAAGATCAAAATCCCTAACATGATCTCTAATGGTTTGTGTAGTCTAAACTTTATTTTCCAGCATCATGTCACATTTCTCTGCTTCTTCTCATTTGCCAAAACCTATACTTTGCTGGGAGTTCATTGGCCTGATGCTTCATATACTCTGTTCCCTCTCATTGGAGTGCCCTTTTCTCCCCTCTTCACTGAAGTAATTACAACTTATTCTTCTTTATATTAGCTCAAGTGTCAATTCCTTGAGAGCTTTCCCTGTCTACCCAGCTGGCTTTCATTCCCCATCACAAGCTTTCATAGTACCAGATAACTCTCTTTATCACACTTACCACTCTTAAAAAATGACTTTTATTTTTCTGTCTCCCCACTAGACTCTAAGTTCCAAGGCAGCAGGAGATACATCCTCTTTACACAGTATCGATTTTATCCCTAATCCCTCTCGTAGTGTTTAGCTAACATATCCACAAGTTATGGGAGTCAGTAAGTGAATGAGTGGGTGTACTTGTGTGTATAAATAGGTAAGAAATTGTTGAAGCTAAAGGCAGAGGTGGAGTAAGAAAGCACCTTTGTGTTTTGAAATTATTATCCACTAATATTTGCTAAAGGCTTGCACGGGGTCAGGCATTTTTCTAAAGATTTTACATTCATTAATTAATGCATTATCTAATTTTCCCCATTTTTCTTAAGAGAAACTGAATCTCCAACAGAAGTGGGGTCACAAATTCAAATTCAAGCTTGTCTGATTTCTGAGCCTGAGGCCTTATTTTCTCCCAGTCTCACAAGTCTAGCTGAATCTGATCTTCTCTAGGGAGCTGTTTCTGATTTTGCCCATAAGAATTAGTGAATGTTTTGTCTTCACTCTGATAACTCAAGCTAGTAGTGTTATATAACACTTATTTATTTTTCACTTTCATTATGTTTAGTTGTTTATGTCTTATTTTTCTTCTTGAAGCAGTTAGCAAGACATACAGTTTACAGGACACAAGGCTTACAAGTTACAAGACAATACAGAGAGGATTCCCAGTGTCTAGAACAGTGATTGAGATATGGCGGAGGGGCAAAAACATTAAAATGTCATAGAACATGCTCATCAAATTAGGACTGGCTGTGAAAAAATAATAGTTCCTAAAGAAATCTAGCTTCCAGAATTCAAATGTCAGAAAATTAACATTCAGTCAGAATGGGATATGGCTTAGACATTATGCTTTTATGAAGTTCTTCAGGCCGTCCACAGTGGCTCACACCTGTAATCCCAGCACTTTGGGAGGCTGAGGTGGGCGGATCACCTGAGGTCAGGAGTTGGAGACCAGCCTGGCCAACATGGTGAAACCTCATCTCTACCAAAAATACAAAAAATTAGCCAAGCATGGTTGTGGGCACCTGTACTCTCAGCTACTTGGGAGGCTGATGCAGGAGAATCGCTTGAACTTGGGAGGCGGAGGTTGCAGTGAGCCAAGATTATGCCACTGCACTCCAGCCTGGGCGACAAGAGCAAATTCTGTGTCTAACTAACTAACTAACTAAATAAATGAATAAATAATAATTTTTTAAAAATAAAGTTCTTCAGCTGATTCTAAGTGTAGTAAGTTTAGGAAAGTCAGTGAAATTTAAAACAGGAGTCCAGCAGCCCTGAGAGTTAGAGTCCATCACATGAGGCTACCATGTCAGTGTGTCCCTGAATCATTATAAAATTTTGCATAGACTAGAAAGAGTGACAGAGAGGCAACTGAGAACTGTCTATTTTAGTGTCCAGGAACTTTGTTTCCCACCATTTAATGTACTCCCTGTGACATTCGTAAATTAAGGAGCCTAACCTCAAATCACAGATGGAACTAAAAGTAATATAAAATTTTTATTAATATAATTTACTTCCAAAATTTGAAATTATTCTACAAATAATAGCTAAATGTGCATTCTGTCTTTAAACAGTGTCCTTTAAAAATTCAAAGGCTAGTTATCACTGAATACCCTGCTCCTTCCAGCAGTGGAGCCACTGGGTGCACCTGTGTATTTCTTAGGGGTCCCACTGCCACAACTGGTGGCCCTGTTCCCTTCATTTGCAGAGCTGCCACACACCCTTGCATGCACCCCTGAAAGGACCTGAGAACCAGTCTCTTGGGCCTGCCATTGGCAGCATCTCCACCCCCTTCAGCAACAGAGCTGTCACACGCTCATGCGTGTCTGCCCAGAGCCCCAAGACAGAACTACTTGGCATCAGCACTCCCCAGCAAAGCTATACCACAGCTTTGGTAAACAACTGCAGCCTAGGCCACCAAGGCACTAGCACACACTGTTGAAGTGGATTAGAACTCAAGAAATCATACAGAAACTATACAATTGCACTTACCCAGAACCAAAGTCAAAATACTCTATTTGACCAACACTATAGGACATATCTATAGAAGAAAGATTTTCCCTACAAAAACTACCTCATAAAACTGGAAAAGATGACTGTTCCACCAGATGCAAAGATATCAATGTAGTAACACAAGAAATATTTTAAAAGCAAGGAAACATGATACCCGTAAAGGGACACAAGAATTCTCTAGTTACAGACCCCCCAAAAAGAAAATGTATAAAATGCCTGAAAAGGAATTCAAAGTAATAATTTCAGGAAACTCAGCAGGATACAAGAGAACACAGACAATTCAGTGGAAGCAGAAAAACAATTAATAATTTGAATGAGAAATTTAACAAAAAGATAGACATCATTTTAAAAAAACAAACCTTAGAACTGAAGACTTTAATAAATGGAATAAAATATACAACTGAGAGCTTCAATAATAAACTACATCAAGCCTAACAAAATAGTTCTGAATTTAAAAATAGGTCTTTTGAAATAACCCAGTCAGTCAAAAAAAGATAAAAGAAAAAGAAAAAAGAATAGAGAAAGCCTAAGAGACATACAGGACATCCTTAAGCAAACAACTGTCTTCATTTTGGAATTTTCAGAATAAGAAATGGAAAAAGGAATAGAGAACCTATTTAATGAAATAATAGCATGAAAACTCCCCAAGTTCTGAAAGAGATATGGACATCCACATACAGAAAGCTCAAAGCTTCTTAGATACATTCAATTCATAAATGGTCCTTTTGAAGGCACATTATAGTCAAACTGTCAAAAGTCAAAGACAAAAAGAGATTTCAGAAATAAATAAATAATAGAAGAGAAAAAGATGAAGTTACATATAAGTCAATGCCCATCAGACTAACAAAAGATTTCTTAGCTTAAATGTTACATTTCCAGAGAAAATGAGATAATATATTTAAACTGCTTTTTAAAAATTTTAGTCTACCAAGAATCCTATACACAGCAAAACTGTCCTTTTGAAATAAAGAAGAAATAAATTATTTTCCAGACAACCAAAAACCTGAGGAAATCAGCACTGCTAGGCCTACTCTACAAAAAGATGCTTAAGGGGGTCCTATATCTGAAGGCAAAAACCTGATCTCTATCATCATGAAAACACATGAAACTGTAAAACTCACTGTAGAGCAGGTACAAAAATGAGAAACAGAAAAAAAAAGTTATAACCATAAACACTGCCAAACTGCAAATAGAAACAATAACAGAGGAAAAAAATGAATAAAAGATATTAAAAACAATTTTAAAATGACAAGAGTAAGTCCTTACCTATCAACAAAAATGTTGAAGTTTAGATTCCCCAATTAGATATGGACTCACTGAACAGATTTCAAAGAAAAAAAGACCCAACTCTATGCTACCTACAAGAAACTGACTTCACCTTTAAAGAAACACATAGACTGAAAATGAAGAGATGAGAAAAGATATTCCATGAAATCCAAAACCAAAAGCAAGCAGAAGCAACTATATTTATATCAGATAAAATGGATTTTAAGTTAAAAAGCATAAAAAGAGACAAGATCATTACATAATGATAAAGGAATCAATTCAGCAGGAGGATATAGCAATTGTAAATATATGTGCACTTAACACTGTAGCAATAAGATATATAAAGCAAATATTATTAGAGCTAAAGGGAGAGATTTCCCCAGTACAATAATAGTTGAGGACTTCAACACTTCACATTTAATATTAGACAGATTATCTAGACAGAAAGCCAAGAAACATTAGATTTGAACTATGCTAGAGACCAAATGAACCTAGGAGATATTTACAAAGTATTTCATCCAGTAGCTGCAGAATACATTTTCCTCTCATCAGCATATGGAACACTATCCAGAATAGACTGTTAGGCCACAAAACAAGTCTCAACAAATTTTTTAAAATCAAAATTATATCATGTATTTTTTCAGACCATAATGGAATAAAACTAGAAATCAATAATGAGGAATTTTCAAGACTATCTAAGTACATGGAAATTAAACAACATATTTCCGATTTACCAATAGGCCAATAAGAAAAGTTAGAAGAAATTTTTTTAAATCTTGAAAAAAATGAAAATAAAAATACAACATACCAAAGCCCATGGAATATAGCAAAACATCTAGATTAAGAGTAGAGAAATTTTAAATAAGCAACCTAAAAATACTTCACCAGGAACTAGAGAAGCAAAACAAACCAAATCCAAAATTAGTAGAAGGAAAGAAATAATAAAGATCAGAGCAGAGCTAAACAAAATAGAGCCAAAAAAAAAATACAAAAGATCAACAAAATTAAGGATGTTTTCTGAAAAAAATAAAATATACAAACCATTAGC
This sequence comes from Pan troglodytes, assembly GCF_028858775.2. Lineage (NCBI taxonomy): Eukaryota > Metazoa > Chordata > Mammalia > Primates > Hominidae > Pan > Pan troglodytes. Next base: position 113,566,372 of record NC_072411.2, read on the forward strand.
TAGACAAACTACCAAATATAAGAGAAGATCCAAATAAATAAAATCAGCCATGAAAAATTGATACATGACAACTGATATCACAGAAATTCAAATGATCGTTAGAGACTTTTATGAACAACTATAGGACAATAAATTAGAAAGACTGAAGGAAATTGGTGAATTCCTGGACACATACAGCCTATCAAGATGGAATCAGGAGGAAATCAAAAACCTGAACAGATCAATAATAAGTAGCAAGATTAAATCAATACTAAAAAGTCCCCCAACAAAGACAAACCTTGGATCAGAGAGCTTCACTGCTGAAATCTGCCAAACTGGTAAAGAACAAACATAAATTCTTCTCAAACTATTCCTAAAAATTGAAGAGTAGAGAATTCTTCCCAACTTCTCTACAAGGCCAGCACTACCCTGATACCAGAACCAGACAAGAACACAACAAAAAAAGGGAATTATAGGCCACTGTGTCTTATGAACATAGATGCAAAATTTCTCAACAAAATACTAGCAAGCCAAATTCAACAACAGATCAAAAGGATAATACACCATAGTCAAGAATGATTGATCCCAGGGATACAAGGAAAAGTCAATATATGCAAATCAATAAATGTGATACATCACATCAACAGGATGAAGGACAAAAGCCAAATGATCATCTCAATAGGTGCATAAAAGGCACTTGATAACAGTTACCATCCTCCATGATAAAAACTCTCTATATATAGGTATAGAAAGAATGTATTCAACACAAAAAAGGCCATATATGACAAAACCACAGATATCATCATGCTAAATGGAGAAAGACTGAAAGATTTTTCTCCAAAAACTAGAACAAGACAAGGATGCCTACTTTTACCACTTTTATTATCACAGTACTGGAAGTCAGAGCAAAAACAATTAGCAAAGAGAAAGAAATATGGGGCATCCAAATTGGAAAAGAGGAAGTCAAATTATACCTCTTTTTAGATGGCATAATCTTATATGTTAAAAAACAAACAAACAAACAAACAAAAAACTAAAAACTTCACCAAAAAACTCTTAGAACTAATAAACAAATTCACTGAATTTTGGGGATAAAAAATCAATGTACCAAATTAGTAGCATGTCTACATACCAGTAACAAATTAGCTTTAAAAAAAATAGCCAGGTGTGGTGGCTCATGCCTGTAATCCCAGCACTTTGGGAGGCTGAGGCAGGCGGATCACTTGAGGTCAAGTGTTTGAAACCAGCCTGGCCAACATGGTGAAACACCATCTGTACTATAAATTAAAAAAAAAAAAATTAGCTGGGCATGGTGGTGGGTGCCTGTAATTCCAGCTACTCAGGGGGCTGGGGCAGGAGAATCGCTTGAACCCAGGAGGCAGAGGTTGCAGTGAGCTGAGTTCATGCCACTGCACTCTAGTCGGGGTGACAGAGGGAGACTCCATCTCAAAAAAAAGAAAGAAAAAGTATGGAGGACAGTAACATATCTCCCAATTTGTCAGGTAACTAAAGATCATTGAAAAAAAAATCAGGAGTCAATAGAAAAAATATTTTTTCTTTACATTCTCTATTGGCTGTGACTAGAATTTCAGACTTGGACTGTTATTTTTTGTAGATTTTTTAAATGTTTAAATGCCAAGGATTTCTACGTTTTTATCCCCTAATAAGCCTCCAAGCTTAAAAATCAGATTCTGAGGGCAGATATAAAAGGCTGAGGTATCACTGTGTTCAAGAATTCCATAAATGTTCTTTCATTTCTCTTCTTTTACTTCAATTTTTTTCCATTATTTTTTTTAAAGGAAAATATTTCAGAGAGGTGGTGAGGCAGAGTTATTGTCTACTCCTAATACAAATTTTACTGGGCATGCGTTTTTAAACAAGGCCATTAATGTCTTAAAGTTCAGATTCAACTAATGCAACAGTACTCATTGAGGTTGACTTTATGTAACTAAAATAAGAAACTGTTTATTTGCTTGATTACTTACCTATTTTATTATAAGAGACTGGGGGTGATTTTTTTCCCTCTCAAAGCATGCTGTGAACATTTATAGAACAGAAGACTCTGAAAAGCAGAATATCCATCATTCTGACAAGTTCTAAACCCACAACATGTTTTCTGGTGAACATTTAAAGATCACCCTGTCTGTAAGAGTTAACAATTCTATAATGCTTCTTGCTAAAAGAATATGCTTATTAAATTTATAACAGAGTAATCACATTTTAAACCCATCAGTCCATTTTCCTTACTGGCTTCATCAGAGGACCTTTCACCCCTGACCCCCACCCTCACCCCCAGGTGATAAGGTGGCAACCCCACTACCTTATCTTTATTAATTTTGGTCCAACATCATTAATGTTAATTGACTCCTAGATTTCATTCTTACAGCAACTGAAAATGTGAACTGAACCCCATATTTTAGCAAATGGTGACTGCAGAAGCTATTTATTGGTGATTCAAAAAAATATAGTTTATTCCTCACTTGGAATCTCCAGATTAAAAAACAATACATTTGGAGATTGATGGATATAAGGAAAGAGAGCCATATAATAGATTGTATCATTGCTTCTGTATGATGACATTTCTCAAGCAAAATTCCTAGAAAAGTGGGTTTGTGCACAGCATTTCACTTTTACTGATCTGTTACAAACTGCTTTTCTTTCACACCCTCACTTTTTTGTCTTTTAAAATATTATTGTATTTCGAACAAACCAACACATCTTTTTCTTCCTTAATCAGAACGACTAATACCTATCTTATTCACTCACAATTCTAGGATTTATGAATGTCCACAAAGAATTTGTTGCATTTTACCTGAACTTTAAACTCCCACTTAAAATATGCTGGCCTTTGGTAAATGCAATTTTTTTCCCCCAGAGAGTTATGTTAATAAAATATTATTTGAAATTCTTCTAAGTACAAGAAAAAAATATTTGATCATTCCTATATTTACAGCTACAATTTTACCTCTAAACATCAGAAGAACAAAATAAAAAGTGGCCTGGGTGTGTATGTGGAATCTAGTTGCCTCCCAGACACATGAGACAGGGCAGGCTATGGCAAATCCAACTGAGAGCTCTGGAGTTGAGATTAACAAAAGTTATAGGGAAAAGTCAGTTTTTACAAAGAGATTCATATACGATTAATAATGTAGGATCCATACACAATAGAGTCTTTGGTATGAAATATACCACATGTTGGCTTCTACTGGAGATGCATAATAGCTCAGGTACTCAGTTCCCAAGTGAAAAGAGAGAACATGCTATATCATGCTATCAGGATAAGTTTCATCTTTTTTTTTGAGTTAGAGTCTTTCTCTGTGGCCCAGGCTGGAGTGCAGTGGCACAATCTCGGCTCACTGCAACCTCCGCCTCCCAGGCTCAAGCGATTCTCCTGCCTCAGCCTCCAGAGTAGCTGGGACCACAGGCATGCACCACCACACCCAGCTAATTTTTATATTTTTAGTAGAGAACGGGTTTTGCCATCTTGGCCAGGGTGGTCTCGATATCTTGACCTCAGGTGATCTGCCCGCCTCGGCCTCCCAAAGTGCTGGGATTACAGGCATGAGCCACCACGCCTGGCCTATCTTTTTTTTTTTTTTTTTAGCAAATTATTATCACACATGGCAGATGCGAATAAAAGGTTCTCTTTTCCTTGGGAAGAAATCTCTCCATCCAAGTTATCACAATCTGCTAAGCTTTTGGATTTACTTCTAAATGGTCAAGTATAACATATGGCTGAATACTGATTAGTCATAAAGCATTCTCATTAGTTAAGTCCCAATGTAATATTTCACAAGGTTACTCACAGTCTATCACTGCTGCTGGTTTTTTTTTTTTTGGTTTTTTTTTTTGGTAATTTAATTGTTTGTTTTGTGCAGCAACTACATCTGGGGATCTGGGGATATCTACTCCTTCAAAGACAAAAACCACAATATTTAAATCTAGGATTGTTGGTTACCTTAGATTTGAGCAATAAACTAAATATGATGCCAAAATTTGTTAGTGATATATGAGGTAAACAGGGTTGCTGTTACAAATTCTACTCATTCTGTATCACACAAGAGAAACAAAATCCAACATCAACAATCATATGTATATCTGTATCTGGGCATGTCTATGCATATGTACACACACACACACACACACACACACACACGCGTATACTTATATATTGCTGTGTGTCTTTATTTATATTTAAACTTGTTGAATAACAATGTAAATACCAGCAATCAACAGACACACCAAATGTAGTTTCTAGAAGTCTGATGTAAGTATGTGTTGTGTGTTAACAAGGCAGTATTCTTTGATTCTGTGTCCTACAACTTCATATTTATTCATACATTTCTCTTTCTTTATTACATATAGGTTAGAGTATCACTCTTCATTATTACTAATAGTGAGTAGTTTCCAGATAGCCTGTGATTTCCCAGGGCATCTTGGCAGGAAAGTCAGTAATAAGAAAGTCATCAACTAGCCGGGCGCAGTGGCTCACGCCTTTAATCCCAGCACTTCGGGAGGCCGAGGCAGGTGGATCACGAGGTCAGGAGATTGAGACCATCCTGGTCAATATGGTGAAACCCCAGCTCTACTAAAAATACAAAAATTACCTGGGCGTGGTGGCACGTGCCTGAAATCCCAGCTACTCAGGAGGCAAAGGCAGAAGAATTGCTTGAACCCGGGAAGCAGAGGTTGCAGTGAGCCGAGATCACGCCACTGCACTCCAGCCTGGCGACATAGTGAGACTCTGTCTCAAAAAAAAAAAAAAAAAAAAAGAAGTCATCAACTGATTCAAAGTCAAGTCCAACCATGAGTCAATGACAAGAGTCAAAAACAACAGCAACAAAAATTTAAACTTCTAAACTGAGGAGAGAGCAAAGATTACCTGGTGGCCATCAAGTAGACCATTTGGAGGCAAAGCCCCTTATCTAAGAAATTCAGAAGTAATTAAACTTCCCTATTATCTAAAGCCACATCTGGTATCCAGCTTCTTTCTCAAGAATTTATAAGTAATTAGAATTTCTATTCATCTCCTGAATGTGAGCATGTCAAAACTCATTGTGCAACCTTGCTGACATCAAGGCACTAAAATATCTACAAATGTAATCATCTACCATGACCTATGTGACCAATGTTACCTCTAAGTTCAGATCTATATGACTAATGTTACCTCTAAATTACCTCTAAATTCCCACTTTAAGGTGCATAAATACCCCTAAGGAAAATCCACTGCAGCGCACTCAGTCCTCTCGTCCTGAAGCACCCTGCTGCACTCTGCTGCAGCGTTCTTTCTAACAAAACTTTCCTTTTCAAACCTATACTGTTGTTGGTAAGTTCCTTTACCACCTACAAGCCAACAACTCTCTGCTGCTTAGGCTCTGACATGTTGCTGGGGATGAACTTTCAGTTCTACATAATATAAGCCCACAAATATTTTTTCAATAAAAATAATGACGCAGGATTTTTCTCGGTCACTTTGCCAACCAGGGACCTCTGGCCAGCAATGTCCCAACCTGGGCCTCGCTTGGCCATGCTGCCTGCTGCAGGAGGCAGCCCACCTGCTTGGCCCACCTCGGCCACATCTAGCTTGTACACTGGCTCGGTCTGTGGCTGGGCCAAGCGTGACCAAGCACACCTGTGTTATAGCCCATACCCACGTTTGGTGGTTCCTGAGTTCTTGTTCTGCATCCAAGAATGAGGATACACTGACAATTGAAGGGTGGCAAGGACAGAGAAGAATTTTATTGAGCGATGGAACAGCTCTCAGCAGACAGGTGTCAGAAGGGTGGTCCCCCACCGGAAGTCTGGTGGTTTCTCTCAGTGTGGCTGAGACAAGTGCTTTTACGAGCTCAGAATAGGGGAGTGTGTGCTGATTGGTTTGTGAGTATGCAAAAAAGTTGAAACAAAGGCACCACTCAAAGGTGAGCACTATAATGTAAAAAACAATTAGGCAAGGATAGATATATGTAAAATAGGTGAAGGGTAGGGATCAATCCGAGGAAGGTGTGCCAAACGGGAAGACAGCTTCGCAATCCAGTCCGTTGATTTACCTAGGACTTGTAGCTAGGGTTTAAACTGTTTTTGCCTTGAAGGTGGTATTTCACTGGGTGTGTGCCCTGATCTGCCTAGGAGTTGTCTGCCTTCTACCACTCTCAATAACAAAAATTGAAATTGCACAAATCTTTCAATTACGGATGATGACAAAAACACTATTAAACATTAATGGAGCTTTGCCATTTTTAGAGATTGGAATTAAAGGCTGACCATGATAATCCCTTTAAAGTAGCCACTACAATTAACTGCTACCTCTTATCCCACAAATTATAAAGTATCTTCCTATTAGAGACATCTCAAAGCACTTTGGGAGGCCAAGGTGGGAGGATCACTTGAGTTCAGGAATTCAAGACCAGCCTGACCAACATGGTGAAACTCCGTCTCTACTAAAAATACAAAAATTAGCCAGACATTGTGGCATGCACCTGTAATCCCAGCTACTTGGGAGGCTGAGGCAGGAGAATCACTTGAACCTGGGAGATGAAGGTTGCAGTGAGCCTAGATCATGCCACTGCACTCTAGGCTGGGAAAAAGAGCGAGACAGTCTCCAGAAAAAAAAAAAAAAAAAAAAGGAAGTAGAGCATCTGAATCTATGTTTTAAAAGCTAGATCTTTTCCTTCCAGGAATCCAAAATAGAAATCAAAATGTTTGGGGGGAGCGGGGAGGGACAGCATTAGGAGCTATACCTAATGCTAAATGACAAGTTAATGGGTGCAGCACACCAACATGGCACATGTATACATATGTAACAAACCTGCACATTGTGCACATGTACCCTAAAACTTAAAGTATAATAATAATAAAATTTAAAAAATAATAATAATTCAAAGTGTTTTACATGAGGATAATGATAATTGCTGGAAACGGGAACCAGTGTTGTATTTTCCAGAATGACATAAGTACATATCCTTTCAAATAAAGAAATCTTTCTACCTTAAGAGGTTCTTGGCAGGTATAACAGTTCCATTCTAATACAGAATGTACATATTGTTCAAGAAGTTTATTTACCAACTGTCAAATGAAAACTTGCATGGACAAAGTAAAATAGACAAGGAAGACTTCATTTAAGGCTATCGCAGTAGGGTAGATAGGCCAGAACTCAGTCTGAGCTCAAGTCTACTGAAACAAAGGGCTGGAGAATTTTTTAAGAACTGGGGTGGGGTGAGGGTGGGGAGAGATAAGGTCATCTTTGTTTGCTAATTGGCCTTACCTAAAGGAAAAGTAAACTCTCCTGCCCTCCTGACAAAAGGTAGCTTGCAACAAAAGTGTCCACTTAAAGTAGGCTTCTACCCTCCCACAGTGACCGGGAGATAGGATCCGGGAGATAGAAATACTGTCTTCCTTGATGATTACATTTCAAAGGGATGGCTCCCAGATCAAAATTAACATCTCAAAGGGGCAAAGAAAGAATTTGCAATGACAAGCTTTCTACAGTAAATGTTCTTAAGAAAGGGATGTCAAAAGCCTACAGATTGAAAGAAACTTGTCTCAAGTTTGGCCAAGCTGAGGGAAATTTTGAGGCTCATCTTGGTCACCTCTTATAAAGCATGTTCATTGTTCCTTGCATGTAAAAAGTGTACAAGAAAATTTCACAGTTAGTGTAAAGTAAGGCAGAAAGAGTCTAATGCTAATAAAAACACTTTCTTATTTTACAGTATTTTTAAAATAATGATTTTTTCCCCCATAAACTCTACACTGGTCTGAAATTTTTCAGTAGTATAGTAACCAATTTGTAAGATTTCAGGGTCTAGAATGAAAGAATACTAAGATACGAGAATGACAAAAGTCATTAAATATTCTTCAGTTCAATCAACTTAATTAGCCACAGAAAAATCTTGTTCCGCATCCCCTATGTGTCCTCACAAAATAATGTTTCTAAAATATAGTTATTTCTTCTTAATAATAACAACCACCACCTAGAAATGTTTGCACTGTCATTTACACATTAAGATGTCTTACTTCAAGAGACTTTTCTCCTAGCAGCTTGCTAAAATCTTATAAATAAAATAATAGTATTTATAATAAAGGAGGAGTAGCAAAGAAGAAAATGCGTGCAGTGTTATGAGCCTGGAGCAAGTTTAAATGGAATACCACAGCTGAAACATGTGCTCGCCTGGAGGAGAGAAACAGGAATTAGAAGGTCAGAGAGAAACAGAGAAAAGAGAAACAGAGGAAAAAAGGCATTTTTTGTTTTTCAGTTTACTCCAGTACCAGTTCCGCTTCTAATGAGGTTTAGTTTACAAAAGATTTACCAGGAAATATTATGCTTCTATTTAAAAGGACTCTCTGCATATACAAAAACTGCAGTTACTTTATTGAAAGCAAAAAGAAAATGATTTATTATTTACTATAAAAACAAAAGCACTACCATAACAATATAATAGCAGAGCAAATATAATAAGAAGTTAAAGCAATTCAGTAAATGAATGGTACGATTCTATTTAAATTTAATCGAAAGTCTTGACAATATGCACTAGTAAATTTAGTAGTAAAAACTCTTTGTGCATCCTGTTTTAGAACCTTTACATACATTTATTCCCTTCATTTTTTTTTTCCTTGCAAAATTTGTCTTTGTAAGGTCACTTTTGGCTCCAAGTAATAGAAATACAACTTGAGCAGTTTGAGAAGAGTGAGAGGAAAGCAAGAAAAAAGCATTTATTGAGGGTGGATGATGGAGAGGAGAAAGTGGTTGCCCTGATGACATTGAGTTTTTAATGTTTTTAATATATAATCTTGGTTCACTTTCACAACAAGTTTATGATGTGGAAATAGAAATAATCTTTGTTTATAGATGAGGAAATAGTAATAACAGGAGCTCATCACACTGGCTAGAGGTGGAGCTGCCATTAGACCTGAACCTTTTGACAGCAAAGTCTGTTTTTTTAAGCACTGGGACCAGGGAGATTTTATAAACATCCTGGGAAGAAATTATATCTAAATGAGTCTTCAGTTAATGTTTTACAAAGATTAACAACGAAGCAAGGAATAACCATATCAGACCTTTTAGGAAGTGAAAGGGAGACACTTGCCTATTTGGAGATTTTCCAGTCTTGCTTGACAGAAGGTACCAACAAAATAAAGCACAATTCTTTCTTTTACCTCAGCAAATAGTGCAAAAAAGTCACATAGCAGGCATTGATTTAGCCTTCAACTGGCATCTTCTAAACTAGAAGTGAAAAAAAGGCTTAAATTCTTTGGGATGGCTGGCAAAACCCTAACTCCTTGCTTATTGATTTTTATGTTATTGTTCCTGGTTATGAATTGTGGATTTTAAAAAAAAACAACAACATTTATGATGGCTAATAAAAAGAGAAAGCCAGGAGAAAAATCTCCCTCCCCAACCCATACTACCCTATTAGTTTCTTTTTCTTTTTTATATTAAGCTATAAACAGAATTTTGGGGGAAAAGTATATAAAAATCCAATTTGTATCATAGAGAGGCATGGGTAGATTCCAAGATATAAGACTCTATGATAAAGTTAAAAAAAGGACCTTCTACTTCTCCCAGAGGCAAGCCAGAGAAGTCATTAACCTTTTCCTTGCCAAAGAATTGTGTACTTGATAATCAGTAGTAAATTTCAATCACCAAACACTGAAAAGAATTTGTGAGTTCATTTTCATATATGCAGCCCACTATAAGCATAAAGTTTCACAAGCTGATTTTGTTATATCATTGCAGGAAGCTGAAATATAAGGTGTTGAATTGCTTCTCTCTTATAAAGAACTACAGCTCATGTGTTGTTTTTATAATGGCTCATTGGTCCTACGTCAATCTTAATATGTAGTTTCAGTACTCTTAAATTATAATTTGACAAATAGCTTTCTAAAAATTATGTAAATAGGGAGAAATCAAATTCTCTGTATACATACATAAAATAATGGACAGGTTTTATGCATTACAGGAAATGAAAACTTTAAAAAATATTCTCTACTAAATAAACAGTAGTGGTATTTAATTCAAAAATCCTGGGTGAGTCTCATTAGAGTAATAGGGTTTTTAAGAACAAACACCACCATTCCTGAGACTTAAGTTATGATTGTGAGACGAGGTCATCTAACCTTTCTATCAGTACATTAAAGAGCTCAGAGATGACTAGTCTAGACTCACAGGCAGCAAGAATAAAGTGGAAAGCCATCAAAAGATACAAGACTGAAAAGCACCATAAACACAAGGGATAGTAGAATTATCAGCTGTATAATTTAGAAATTGAGGCACTAATAATGACCACTTCCTATAAAAAATCCAACAGCACTAAAATTTCAGAATGAGCTCTGCCAAACTCCTTTGGTGAAGTTCTTTTTATAGCACATGTTTTACATGAATAAGTGAATACATCAATTTAAATAAATCTGTGCATTTGTTTAATAGGTCTAGAATATGAATCAGAATTTCACAATCACATGTAGACCAGGATAGATAGTGCTGTGGGGGGTTCATTGACCTTCCCTGGTATGAACACTCAGGTGCCTAGCACCATGCAAGGACCTTTCTATATGCTAAACTTCATTACATTTATCCTGGAAAGAAATTGTTGTTTTTTAAAAATATATCTTTAAAATACACAATTGTAATTCATACAGATTAATTAACTTCCCTAATACCACACAGCCAAAAGGTGGCAAGCTGGGATTCAGACCAGTTTGTTGATCTTCAATAACCATGCTTTTTCTCTCATTTGCTGCTGCTTAATTTGCTAGACTCAAAAATAGAAAAATTAGTCTCTGGCATTCACAGTTTTTTAAAGCATTCATCTGTAATTTTCACTTTATCAATACCTGGCATAAGATTCCTATGTTGTCTTTTCTTTATACTTCTGTTTCTATCCTGTACCAAGAACACACACACATACACTCACACCCCTCTTTCTTTCCCTATCTTACATTTTCCAGCCAAGTAACTAATGCTTTGACATATTTCCTCAAGTACCTCTTCTTCCTTCCCGGATGACAGAAATAACACAAATTCTTGCACTTAAACAAATTAAATTTTGTTACAAATCCCTCCCTTCTCATATTTGATAATCTGTACATCATATCTTCATATTGAATTATCCAAGGAATGTCCAATTACTCCTCCATAATCTAGTCAAACTGTTATTTAAATATAATCCATATATCCTTTCCTCCATGCTTTTTGCTCCATATTTCAATTCTTTAAAAAGTTATTATTCATCAAGTTCTGTACTAAATAGAGAAATACATTAGTGAGATTATCGCAACGCAACATGAGAAGTGCTAAATCATAGAATGTTGGAAAATGGATAATTTTTTTTTCTTTCTTAGGAAGATAACTCCAGTATTAATATGAAAACTTAAGAGCCACAAGAGTGTATTAGTTATCTATTGCAGCATAACTATTTATCCCAAAACTATGCAGCTTAAAACAACAAACATGTATAATCTAACACATTTTCTGGCAGTCAGGAAAGCAGGAACACCTCAGTTGGGTGGTCCTAGCTCAGGGTCTCTCATGAAGTTTCAGTCAAGAAGTTGGCTGTGGCTGCAATCATCTGCAGGCTTGATTGGGGCTGGAGGATCCACTTCCAAGATGGCTCTCTCACATGGCTGTTGACAAGAGGTCTCAATTGCTTATCACATAGGCCTGTGAATAGTGTCCCTATGACATTCAAAGAAAGAACAAGAGAGAATAAGAGAATGATCAAGACAGACATTAGAGTGTCTTTCCTAATCTAATCTTATAAATAATATACTATAAGGGCTGCCAATCTTGTTATGATATGGAAGGGTGCTAGACAAGAGCATCAATAACAGGAGATGGAGATCATTGGGGGCCATCTTGGAGGTTGGCTGCAAATCAGGAGAAGACTGGAGCGAGAGAGTCCAAGCTCTTGAAATCTTCTAGAGTCTAAACTCTTGAAATCTTCTAAGCCTAAAATGGCAATCAGGTAATGTTTCTGAGACTAAAGCTATGGAACAATTTGCATGGAGTAGGATAAGGAAGAGAAGTTAAACTCAAATCTCAGATTCGTAACCTTAGGCCCTCACTGATATCATTAACCACAATACAGGATGTAAGAGGAAGAAGCACCTAAGTCTGGATTTTTTACATGTTCTGTTTTATAAGTATGAATATGTGCCTTGAGATGGAGACATGCGGTAGGAAGACATCCTTCCTGACCTCAAGATGTTCTGAAATTCTGCTCATCTTGCAAAATTTACCTCAAATACTACTTTCTTCATTAATAGTTCCATATGTCCAAAACCAGAAGTTATATCTCTTTCTTTGAGTCCCTGTAGCATTTAACTCCTTCCTCAGTTCTTATTTCACTCTGTTTTACATTAAACTATGCAGCCTTTCCTTATTTGGGTACAACCTGCTCAATCCACTTGGACTATAAGTTTTTTGAGGACATGGGTGACTTAATACATCACTGACCATTCTGTAGTCTAGCTTAGCACTTGACCCATAATAGCCTTTCAATGAATATTTGTTGAATAGAATTAAAAATATCATCTCAAAGGAGATTTTATTGGGCAGATTTCAGGCACCATAAATTCAGCTACATAGAAATTGTTTACTGAAGTGCTGATGGTGATGATGGTGGAATTTGGGAAGGAGGAGTTCTTTGCGGTGCTATTCACAACATAAGAGGGATGATGCTTTTTCTGTCTGCAGAAAACCATACCCGAAGTGATTGCCAAGAATGTGTCAATTACCCAACTGTATTCCAGGTCCACAATTGATTTTCAATTATTCTGTGACTTTGCACCTTATACATAATCTTTCTTCATTTTGATGTGCCAATCTTCAATGTATTCCTTTGGATTATAGAATAATTTAAATGATTTTTGCTGCAACTTATTGTTTAGATGACACAATTAATAATAAGTGGATTTGGAAGATAGGACAAAGGAAATCAGTTACATGCTTGTGTTTATTTTTCACATTCCTGGACAAATTACTGAGACAACATGAGAATCTAAAAACCATCTCTGTCCTCCAGCATCTGGATGATTTTCAGATAATAAATTAAGCTCACAGGACTCTCATTCCTTACTATATCAGTCTCTTCTCACACTGCTATAAAGACATACTTGAGACTGGGTAATTTATTAAGGAAAGAGGATTCATTGATTCGTGGTTCCACAGGGCTGGGGAGTTCTCAGGAAACTTACAATCATGACGGAAGGGGAAGCAAACACGTCTTTCTTTACATAGTGGCAGCAAAAAGAAGTGTAGAGCAAAAAGGGGAAAAGCCCCTTATAAAACCATCAGATCTCATGATAACTCACTCACTATCATGAGAACAGGATGGGGAAACCACCTCCATGATTCAATTATCTCCACCAGGTCCCTCCCATGACAAGTGGGGATTATAGGAACTACAATTGAAGATTAGATTTGGGTGGGGACACAGAAAAACCATATTAGTTACCTATAAAATTAGGAGAGCGTAAAAGCTCATCCCTGATTTTTTAGCAGTTTAAGTATATGATTCCATTAACTGAAGAGTAGAATATTCATAGCTCATGCTTGTTTGCTTTTTTTTTTTTTTTTTTTTCCAGAGGAAGTCTCACTCTGTCACCCAGGCTGGAGTGCAGTGGCATGATCTTGGCTCGCTGCAACCTCCTTCTCCCGAGTTCAAGTGATTCTCCTGCCTCAGCCTCCCAAGTAGCTGGGACTACAGGTGTGCACCACCATGCCCAGCTAATTTTTTTGTATTTTTAGTAGAGACAGGGTTTCACCATGTTGTCCAGGATGATCTCAATCTCTTGACCTCATCATGATCCACCTGCCTCTGCCTCCCAAAGTCCTGGGATTACTGGTGTGAGCCACTGCACCTGGCCATTTTTTTTTTTTTAATGAAAGCTTTTAAAAAAACACTTTTAATTTCATAACCATTTTTTTATAATCTGAAAGGTAAGGGCATAAAGGCAAAATGTCATGTAACTAATGGAAGCAATCTTTACGTCCTTTCTTCTATATAATTTCTTTCGTAGAAAAATAAATATAATTTTCCTACGAGTTAATAATTTAAAATGTTAGAAGTAGGTTTGAACCATTAACCAGGATTTCCATTATTTCATTTTAACATCATGACAACTCTCTGTGCTATAAAATTAGCTCCATGTTTTTAAATCAGGGTACTGAGCCTCAGTAACTTCACCAAGGTCACAAAGTCTACATCTCAACGAAGGACAGCTCTTCTAATTCCAAATTACCTGTTATGTAAGATCTGTAGCAGGGCTCAACCAGATTGCTGTGGTCTACACCTGCTGATTAGACTTGTATCTTCTTCTAAACTTTCTCAAAATTCTTTTTCATTGCGTTCACCAGAATTTGCTGGTTGACTTCCCACAAATTCAATCAACGTTAGCATATGCCTCGCAACTTCAGAAAATACCTCCTCATGCCTCCTGGATGGCTTTCTCCTGCTTTCTATTTTCATCCCATAGGTTTCACAAACTGAGCTACATATGGCTTTCCAAACACAGTAAGGAACACTCTTCAGATAATTTAGTTTCTGTGCATTCTTTTTTGAAGGTAATCTTTCTGTACTAAATAACACAAGACAAAAGAGGAAAGTTTTTAACTCTTCAAGAATGCATTCAGCATAGAAAAAAAGAGAAGTTTCAAAGTTATATTTTACCATTGGGAGGCTGTTTGAGTTGCTAGGGTGTAGTCTTCCAATCCCAACAGAGTCATGTGTTTATAAAAATGTTCATGTGTCCTTGAAATATTTTCCAAGTTTCTGTTATTATACTCTGTTAAGACAGCATAGGTGAATCTGCAACATGATTGGGATGTATTAATATGATTTCATTTGATTATGAGAGAACTTTCCTCAATAGTCAAATGACACAGAACAGAATAGAAAGTCTAGAAATTGACTTATATATAATCATAAGTTATATAATCAATTGATTATATAACCATAGTTATATAATCAATTGATTTCAATGAAGGTTCCAAAACAACTCAGTGGTATGAAGGTAGTATTTCTATATATTTTGCTAGAACAAATGGATACCTGTATAAAATAATAATTTTAAAACTAACCTTTATCTCACCTCCCCCACCACACACACAAAATAACTTACAATGGATGATAGTAATATAAGAGCTAAAACTATTAGGCTTCCAGAAGAACATGTCAGTGAAATCTATGTGATAATAGGAAAGAAAAAGATTTCTTAAATAAGGAAAAATGTACAAAATATAAAAAGTAAAATAATAATGTTGATTTCAACAAAATATGCAAAGTTTTGTTTTTCATAAGACAGCTAAGAAACCAAAAGTCAAGCTACAAACTGAAAGAAAATATTAGCAAAGAATACACTTAACAAAGGGCTTATATCAAGAATATATAGAAGGACCTCTTTAAATGTAATAAGAAAAAGAATTGTTATTAAAATATGGGCAAAATATTTGAACAAGTGCTTTATAGAAGAAGATGTACAAGTGGTCAAAAAGCACATGAAGAGATGTCCATTATTAGTTGTATAAGTTCCCTGGAGTTATTGCAAGAAAGTACCACAAACTGTGTATCTTTAAACAACAGAAATTTGTTGTTTTATAGTTATTGAGGTTAGACATCCTAAACCAAGGTGTTGGCAGGGCAATGCTCCCTGTGAAATCTCTAGGGGACCCCTTCTTTGTCTAGCCTAGCTTCTGATGGTTTGTTGGTAACTTTTGATGTTCCCTGGCTTGCAGCTGCATAACTGCATAACTGCATAACTCCAATCTCTGCCTTCATTATCACAGAGCATTCTATTTTTCTTCACAAGGAGATCTTCTTATAAGGACACCAATCATACTGAGTTAGAGACCCACCCTACCCCAGTATGACCTCATTTTACCTAAGTACATCTGCAATGACCATATTTCCAAATAAGATCACATTCTGAGGTACTGGGGGGTTAGAGCTGTAATATATCATTTTGGGGAGCACACAATTCAACCCACATCAAATATCAGGGAAATCAAAATAAAAATTTCAATGAGATAATTTTTAGATCCACAAGAATAATTAAGATTTAAAAGTTTGACAATACTAAATGTTTGCAAGGATGTGGAGCCACTGGGATCCTCATACATTGCTAGCGGGAGTATAAAATAGTGCAACAACTTTAGAAAATAGTTTCTTATAAAATTAAACATACACTACTGATACAACCCAGTGATCTCACTTCTAAGTATTTATCCAAGAAAAATAAAAACACAAATATTTGCACACAAATGTTCAATGCATCATTATTTATAATAGCCAACTCAGTGTCCAAAACTGCTGAATGTTGTGAATATCCACATTGTATAATATTATCCAGTGATAAAAAGGAACACAATATGAATACATGCTACAACATGAATGGATTTCAAAAAATATGCTGAGTGAAAAAAGTTAAATATAAAACACTATATTCTGTATTATTCCATTTACCTGAAATTCTAAAAAAGCAAAACTAGAGTGACAGTAGGTCATTGTGAGCCTCTGGCTGGGGGCTAAAAGGGTGAATCTACTATGAAGGGTCACAAGGAAACTTTTAGGATAGTGGAAACCTTTCTACATCTTGATTTTGGTGGTGATTATAAGACTACATGATTGCTTAAAATTATTAAACTGTAAGTTAAATGAGTAAATTTTATTGCATGTAACTTATATCTCAATAAAGTGAGACAAAGGTGAAGAATTCAGAAATACCCAATTTGTGAACTCATCTATGTGGCCCAATACCATGGCTAATTTAGTTAATGCTTTCACATTTTTTTAATCCAAATTTCAATCTTCAAACAAAGAACAACCTTTAAAATCAATATAAGTCCTTTTCATAGTTTGAGAAATTGGCAGGTTAAGATTGGAATGGTAAGGCTTAATATAGAAAGCATCCGCTAAACATAGTCTGATTTTTTTTTTATTTTATATGTAAAAAAAAAAAAAGGCTTCATTCTGTCACTGCTGCCCTGTGGGGCTAGAGTGGTATCATCTTGGTAGGAAGGTAGTATCTGCTGCCATGTGAGTTGTAAGCACAATGGCTGATCTCTAAAAGGCGCTTTCTATTTGGATGCAGTTTTCTGTATCAGCAGGAGCTATCCACTGATTGGATCAGACATCTACCTTCTTGTGGTTCAGAGCCTCAGAGTTTGAAACTGCCTTGTCCCACTACTCATGTAAATTTTGTTTCACTAGTTGGAGTCAAGCTTCCTTCCTCAGAGCCTTTATTCCCCAGATTGAGTGTACTGTCTACGATGCTACCATTTCCCAGGGGTCTTTGTCTATGCTATGCTTTTGGATGAGGGCAAACAAATTTCTGTTTCTAATTCTCAGTGAAATCAAACATTCATAAAGAATACATTAAGAATAAAGAAACTAGGGCTCTCAATGTTACCTCTTATCCTCTCAACTACCATCCTTTCAATTTTCTGGAAGCCTTCTGCCATCTTAGGCATTTATATTAAATTCCTAAAAGTCACACCTTATTTCTTTCTTTATTTATTTTCACAGACAGGGTCTCACTCTGTCACCAAGGCTGAAGTGCAGTGATGCAATCCTAGCTCACTGTAACCTTGAACTCCTGGGCTTAAGCTATCCTCTAGCCTCAGCCTCCCCAGTGTTAAGACTACAACTACATGCCACCACGCCTGACTAATTATTTTTATTTTTATTTATTTTTTACTTTTTGTAGAGACAGGGTCTTGCTCTGTTGCCCAAGCTGGTCTCAAACTCCTGGCCTCAAGTGATCTTCGTGCCTTGGCCTCCCAAAGCACTGAGATTACAGGCATAAGCCACTTGCCAAGCCTTTTATTTATATTTGAAATATAAATAAAAAGTGTAGAGGGTGAAGTTAAAAGAAAGTTTGCTTCTTAAATGCTTTGCTAATATTCTTTATCATCAAATCTAATATATTTATTTTATAGATAATTACTTATGAAAGCAGATACCCTGATGAATACTTTGCTTAAAATAATAAATCAAATGGCTAAATCTGCCTCTAGAACTTGCTGTTGTGTTTTGCTAAGAAATAGAAAATGTGGTTGTTTTACTTTGTTTATTTAAAACCATAATTAAGTGTAAACTGGCAGAATTGCCTGGAAATAATTAAAGATTATACATATTTATTATACTATTAAACTGAGAAGAAGAAACCTTTTATATATGTATACACATATATACTTATATATACTGCTATATATGTGTGTATACACAGTCACATGTGCACACACAAATACCATATTTACTTTATACTTTCAGGTCCTCTTAACCTCTGATTCTATATCTATACCTATATTATTTTTCTTTTCACCCTCTCTTCATAATGTGTGGGGACCTTAAAACACAAAATGCTTTTTGCCACCACTAGAAACTGTTATCTTTCCAGAGCCATTTTATGAAGTAAAATTAATTTCTCTACCAGCAGGAGCTATCCACTGATTGGCTATCCACTGATAAGCCATCTTACAAAGTAAAATTAATTTAATCAATTAATCTAAAAATAATAACTATGGCTACCAAAACTAAGCCAAGTGTCTTCAAATACCCTTCTTTCTCAGTATCACTAATTTCAAAGAACAGAGGCAAAGACTGTCAATAATTGGGTTGTGTTGGGTCCAATTATCTTTTTAATAATTAACGATAATAATAATTATTATTAATAACAATCATTATATGTTCTTGGGAACTACTGAAATCCTTAGGGCACTTATTTTGGGGGGATTTCACAGATAAAAAACAAAATCACTTAGCAAGAGTCCAAGAATAAGGTGGGAGAAGCAATGGAAATAAAATTAGGTTTTAAAATACATGTATTCCTGTAATAATTCAAAATCCAGGTGGAGGCAGATGTTTTTGTTGTTTTTGATACAAGGTATTACTCTGTCACCCAAGCTGGAGTGCAGTGACGTGATCTCAGCTCATTGTAGCCTTGACCTCCCGGGCTCAGGTGATCTTCCTGCCTCAGCTTCCTAGTTAGCTGAGACCACAGGAACACACCACCTTGTCCAGCTATGTTTTCTGATTTCTTGTACAGATGGGGTTTCACCATGCTACTCAGGCTGGTCTTGAACTCCTGGGCTCAAGTGGTCTATCTGCCTCAGCCTCCCAAAGTGCTAGATGAGCCACTAAGCCCACCCCAGATTTTTTTTTAAATCGGATTTTAATCGCACCCTTAAATGAAGCAGATTTTTTGTTACTATGTCCCTTTGAATGCTTCAGGGAAAATAACAATCAATGTAAATTCAATTTTCCTAAATGTTTGCTAAAGTTCATAGAATTACTATACATGGTTTAATTTCAACTCACTGAAAGTTTCACTCAAATGATTAATCTTGAGCATTAGCTGACCCATGAGGGTTGTCAAATAAAGAACTAGCCCAAACTTAGGAAGGAAAGACTTGATTCAAAACGTCTATTGCAATGTGAGGGGAACTAATGTAATGTAAAGGAATCTATCATAATAAGAGAAGGGGGATTTGTGATATGGGAAGGCGAATTATTGCAATAAAGAAAGAAGGACTATAGCGCTAGTGAGATCCCCAACCATAAGATCTATGTGTCTCAAAAGTCAGGTAGAAAAGGCTTTTCTTTTACAGAGGGGAATAAACAAGGTTGGAAAAAATCATGTGGTGTGGCATGGGATGAGTATGTGGCATGATCAGACAGTTGAGCAGAAAATTTTTTTTTCTGGCAGCTGATTCTCAGAAGAGGCCATTAAGGAGGTTGCTCTACAGTTCTTCCTTAAGCTCAAGGGTGGGCCAAAGTTTGGAGACCTTGGGGAAAGAGAAAAGCCTGACTAAAGTTTGGTTGTTTATGATCATTCTACAAAGATGGTTCAGTGGGGACAAACGGTGAAGCTAATCATTTATGAGGCACAGAGTAGGAATTTGAAGAGGCTTGTCATAGGTAACAAGGGGTTCACTCTCACATCTTACCTGAGTCATATAGGGACAGGAGGTTTGTAATAGGAAGCAATTTCCCAGAATAGAAAAGGAGGTGGGATTTCTGTTTCTGCTTTCCAGGAGCAAAGGGCTCAGGTAAAGTTCAACATTGTCAGGGCCATTCAAATGAAAACACTATCTTCTTTAACTATTTATTATATTTGATACAGTGTTCATAACTGCCAAAAAAATTCATAAATAAATTCCTCCTAAGTGACTTTTTAGGTTAGAGATTTCTTATTTTTTTCTTTTTCCTTTTATAATCTCAGCCATCATAAGAAAACGCTAGGTCATTCAATTATGCCTTTGTTTATTTATTTGTTTGTTCAACAAATGAAACTAGGATAGTGATGTAGCAAAAAGAGTAACTGGACAGGGATCAAATTAGGTGCATCAGGCTATAAACAGGAGATTGGAAGACTTTCAAAGAAGACCTGAGGTTTTTAATGAAAGCAGATTTTGGCTTCCCCACTGTCCCTGCAACCACTTCTAAAGCTTCAGTTGCTAAATGATCCTGCTTTAATGCCTTCCATCCCCCATTGGTGTGAGCTTTGGTCCTAGTGAAGAGAATAACATCAAAGAAGAGCCTGCCAAGCACCTCACTGCCTTTTTCTCAACCTCGTAGGACAACACTTGCTCTTTCCTGGGGTATAGCTACTTGTCGTGAGAAGTGATATTGAGAAACTGACAGGCCCAAGTTCACCTTCGATTTTGTCATTCCAATAAAGACATCATTAGTGTTGCTTTTTTTAAAATTAAATACTCCAAAGTTTTATTACACAATGGTGTAATCTCTTTAAAAAAACTGCTACATGAGCATAGATGTATGCTTCCCTCAACATTAAAGGGATTTTTCGTTTCATGAAAGGGTTTACCACAATATTCATTCACAAATAATTTTACCTTATGAAGTTATAATTTAGAATAATCAAAGTCCTATTAGCTGTGTGTTAGAATTGAACAATCCCAATGTGAAGGTTTCTGAATGGCAATTTTATTTGTTAGCTACAGCGCGAGTTTTGGGCTTCCAGCCCTCTTCTCTGTTCTGCTAGATGGACAAGAGAGGGGAAAATGTTTGGCATGGAAACAATTTAAAAAACAAAAGAAAATGTAGGTGCTATGAATATTTCTCTCCTGTAGAAGTAATGTAGCTATGTCAATACCAACTTCAGAGATTTTATGGTCCAAGCATTTAGATGACAGGGTGCCAGGCATTTTGGTGGTAATACGAAGTCAAGTCTCTTACTAAACTTCAAGGTGGTAACATAGTACAGTGGATATGAATTTGCAGCTGCATATAGAGGCATGTGAGAAAGTTTATGCTTGCTTTTCACTGCTCTGAAGGTAAACTTCTCATCAGTCTTTCTAGAAGATTCCAAGTGACCAAAGTGGCTTCAGCAGAGTAAAACTTTCACGAATGACCACACCAGTTTCAGTCCACACAGACTGCCATCATGGGTTCATTATTCAGCCCTACATTGTGTGTGATAGCTACTACCACTTCTGTCCTCCTACTTCTATTCTATTATTGGATAAGGAGAACATTGCCAAGGCAGGGAGCTAAAGTCCAGCCTTCCTAAGTGTCTTATGTACACATCCTCTCTAGGTATGTTGCCATTGTTTCAAGTCCCTGTAAGCAATAGTTGTGGTGTCCAAATGCTACTCACTACCTAGCTTCAAACATTTTTCCCTCTCTTGCTCTCTTATCCAACCAAAGAAGGAGTTCCTTGTTATGCTTACCAGGAGCACTCCAGTTACTTTAGACTTTTACAAAAGCTAAAAAGATGGTCACGTGCAAAGGCCCATAGGATAAGAAAACACAAAGGCATTACCTTCTAGAATGGCAGAGGGAAAAACAGAGAACAAAGTACAAGCAGCTCTTAATCTCCCTGGTTCTTCCACGACAAAGGAAGCAAAACATAAATTACCACCTGAATACCTTTTTCTGCCACCTTGGATACTCAAATGTTGAAAAGGAATCACCTGAATGAGGCCCCAGAGGAGGACTCAGTGCAGAAAGAATTCTCATCCTCTTCCTTCATCCTAAGTGAGAGAGGCAGATGGGTAGAAAAAAAAATCATGTAATTGGATTCCCACTTGGGCCACTGACTTAATGTTATGTACATATGTATAGATTTATGCATCACTATCACTTAATGCTATGTCTGTACTCTCAGGTTTCCTCACATGTGTATGGAAGACTTTCAAAGAAGACCTGAGGTTTTTAATGAAAGCAGATTTTGGCTTCCCCACTGTCCCTGCAACCACTTCTAAAGCTTCAGTTGCTAAAGTTTTCTAACTTGATTGACGTGATCTTCAGAAAATCCAGGAAATAGTAGGATATGCCTACTAGGTGTAACAGAGATTCCAAGATAGGCTGGGTGGAAAATGGCAGTAGGTCATGGGGCTGGGGGTGAGGAACCAAGGAGTAAACTGGTTCTATAGGCCTCAACAAGTCTACAGGCCTGTTGTCAGAACATAATCCAGTCAAATTATAAGCATCTTGTTTTAAGGAATGAAAGCATTATACAAACAATGGCTATATGTATGTGTATATATATATATATATAGAGAGAGAGAGAGAGAGAGAGAGAGATGGGGTCTTACTGTTGCAGGACTTTTCCTTAGTTCAGCTAAAGATGGGGTCCTTTGTCCCATGGCCATGAAAATTTAGGCTTGCAGGCAATTTGAATGGTGAGTAAGATAGAGTTTTATTGGGTGAAAAGGAATAACAGGAGGAAATAGGGACTCTCACAAGGCCAGAGTCCCTGCTGGAGCACTTCCTGCCCAGCAGATTGAATCCCAGTTTCCACACAGGAAAAGGAGGAGCCCGGCTCCTCCCCACCGCAAAGGATGTGAAATTCTGTGGCTCCACCCTGGTGTACAGGCTGCTTGGAGTTTCTCCAAGGACTCCCTCCCACTTGGCTGTCTCATTCCTCCCTCTGAAGAAGTACATCTAACTGCCACTAGAATAAAGATAAGGATAAGGACGAAGACCAATATTAACTGCTTCCTGCTGACAGGGGGCGCTGTTTTGGGGAAACTGCAGTCAGAGCTCCCTCTGAGGCCTCTCTAAGGGTTCCCAGCAGAAGGGGCCATCATCCAAGGTTCCGGTTGCATGACCGTTTGGAGTTTGATGGCCTGAAGGCAAGAAGAGACAAATCAGGTTATTAGAAAACGTGCATTGAAACAAAACAAAGAAGGGGTAAGGAATGCTCAAAAATCCCAAGGCCTTTTACCACTTCGTACAGGGAGAGGGAAGCCAAAAGCCCGACCAACAAAAAACTTGAGTCTTTAGCTGGCATGTTGGGCTTCTGAGTTCCCTTCTCCTGAGCCCAATCCTAAACCAAAGAGTTTAAGGTTTGGAAAATTAACTCTTTCCAGTTTGGAGGATGCATCTGAGGGGAGTGTCCCCTAGTGCAGAGACACAATTACCTATCTGTGAAGAGAGGACAGAGGAGGAGAAAGGAAAAAGATATTTTTTTCAAGAGTCCCAGGGGTTCAGGATGCATAGGGGTATGTCCTATGGGAGGCTTTGGGTACCAATCAAGACTCCACAAATATGTACACAACACTATAACATGGGGAAACAACCATTCGAGTTTAAGATTTTGGTGCTTATGCTTTAAGCTTTTAATGAAATCCCACCTTACTTGTTTAAGAAGCTTTCCTTATACCTTCTTTCCACAGTTTGCACCTTCAGGGTATTAGAAAAAAAAAATAAAAATGCTTATAACAAGCTAATTCAAGTGGGAGTGGGAAGATGACAAAGATGGATATTTGGAAGAGAAACTTCACATACTGGTCTATCAGCTGCCTGCCATTGTTTGATTCTCATATCCTTTGTGTCTCTCCATGTCTAATAAATGGGGCATCCTTTTATCTTCAGTCAAGTAAAATTTAGTTACTCCTATCCTGACAGGTTAGCTCATTCAATTTCTTCTGTGAGTGAGCCAATGGCCTCGTGAGACAAGATAAAAAAACAGAGGTGAAGGGGGTTGAGCCAGAGTCCAAAAATCCCAATTCTGTTTCCGTACCTTAATAACTTTGAGATTGTGCAAAATCATTTAGTATTTTTGTTATGTGTTTATTTTATTATAAATAGTATTAGAAATATTATTAATAATGCTCAAATATATTAAAGGGTAGTCACAGTGACCAGTTGATACATAGTATGTAAGTGCTTGGTAAAGTAGTATGTAAATAAAATAACTAACTGTAGTATTAAAATAAGACACATCTGATGACATAATTTTTGGCTCAATGGTCCCAGGCATTTTCAAAGTTCTCAGCCAAAATGATTCTAAAAATGATGAAGCTAAGGAAAGGCGGCTTTGAGAAGAACCTTAAACAAATGTAACCACAGGTTGTGAAGGAAGTGACTTCGTGGATATACGCCTGGTGTGGCAGAAGCATTTTTTGAGACACTCATTTGTGTTTGTCTCCCAGCATTTTCCTTCTCCCTTTTTGGCAGATAGGATGCTGGATGCTCCCTTGCGTAAGGGCAGGGTGGTGGCAGAGTGGAAGTAGGAGTAACCACCAGTTTTACTTCCTGGCTTTTGTTTTACACAGACCTAAAGTCATTGAAAGGATTATTTGAAATAATAGTGTTTCTGAGGGAATCATTAGTATTGGTTCTGGGAGTCGGCAGGGAGCCAGTAATCTGTGGGCTAGGAAAGCAGAAGACTGATGTCATCCTGGCTTCACATGAGGGGATGGCAAGAAGTCAGAGGGAAATGGCTGCCTTGTTTCCTAGCTTTGTGAAGGGCCCCTTTCCTCTAGCATGATCAAAAGTTGCAGAGCCACGGACCCGAGGACATCATGTAAATGGGATGAATGAATACCTTAGCAATAGATGTGAGCTGTTTATTAGTAGCTGAAGCAATCTCCCCAGGAACTAAGACCCTGAGAACTGTCAACTCCTCTAAATAGGGACAGCCCCAACTGGACTCATTTGTGATTTGCATAAATATAATTAGCACTTGTGGTATCAAAATTAGATTGATTTTAAGGAAAGTGTTGTTTTTTGCCCACTTGAATTATAAGATGTCTTAAAAAATAATAATAATAATGAAAAGGAAGCCAATTGAATTAGCAAATATACTTTTTTCTTGTCCAAATTAATCTGCACTCAATCCAATTGCTTTAGTAGATTTAATTATTATTCATTGGTCAATTAAATCTATTTAAGATACCATAGCAGTTAATATTGAACACAGTGTATGAACATAGCACTGAGTGTGGAAATAATTTAGTTATTGCATGTGATTTAATTATTTTTATAATACAAATAGTTCTTAGTCTGTGTGTTTCTTCACCATCATGGTATGTGCCTGAATAAAGCAAATCTCCAAACCACAATTGAATCAATCATCATTCCCCAAACAACATTTTTATCACAGATGTTAATAAGTAACAATATGAATTAAACTGAATCTGCTCTTTTTATGTATAATCACTGGTATGGTTTGGATATGTATCCCCACCCAAATCTCATGTTGAATTATGACCCCCAGTGTTAGAGGTGGGGCCTGGTGGGAGGTGATTGGATCATGAAAGTGGATCTTTCATGAATGGTTTAGCACAATCTCCTTGGTGCTGCCTTATAATAGAGTTCTCAAGAGATCTGGTTGTTTAAAGGTATGTAGCATCTCCCCACTCTCTCTTCCTCCTACTCCAACCATATGAAGTGCCTTGTTCTTCCTTTGCCTTCCGCCGTGATTGGAAATTTCCTGAGGCCTACCCAGAAGCAGAAGCTGGTATGCTTCCTGTACAGCCTACAGAACCATAAGCCAATTACACTTCTTTTCTTTATAAATAACCCAGTCTTAGGTATTTCTTTATAGCAGTGTGAAAATGGACTAATAAAGAAAGTAATGGAATTTTAAAGCTGAAATTGATCTTACAGAATATCTAGCTTCCACCCCTGCCTATTTAATAAATACGAATATGGAACCCAAAATTTGACTAGCCTATCTAAATTCACAGAGAACAGTAGTGACAGGAAAAGGATTAGAACCCAGCATTTCTGACTTCTGGCCTTTATTCTGTATTTTACCTTGTAAAATTCTATTTACCACCTCTGTAAAAATGATCTTATCCAAGGTAATTATATGTGTAGAAAAACTAGCTTTAAACGATAATATTATATTAACCACAATTTCTTGACTTTTTGCTCTATCCCAGGCATCATACCTGCTTACAGTTTCTCATCTTATTTTGTAAACAAACCTACGAGGTAGGGAGTATTAGTGTCTTAGTCCATTTACTGTTTCAATAGCAGAATACCTGAGACTGGGTAATTTACAAAGAAAAGAGATTGACTTGGCTCATGATTTTGGTGGCTGGAAAGTTCATGATCGGGCAGCTGCATCTGGTGAAAGCCACAGGCTACTTCAACTCATGGTTAAAAGAGGAAGAGGAGCAGGTGTGTGCAAAGAAATCAGTTGTCAAGAGTTTTCCAAAAGAGAGAAATGGGGGAGGCTAGACTCCTTGTAGCAACCTGCTCTTATGGGAATTAATCCATTCCTGAAAGAGTGAGAACTCACTGACCCCTGAGACAGGACATGAATTTATTCGTGAGAGATCTTCCAGTATGGCCCAAACACCTTGTACTAGGCTCACCCTCCCAACACCACCACACTGGAAATCAAATTTCGATGAGTCTTGCCAGGAACAAGCCATATCCAGCCATAGCAATTAGGCTTCCAATTTTACGTGTTAGGAAACTAAACCCGAAGGAAGAGGAGTCAAATTGCAAGCCTATTGAGTGCAGAAGCTCCTATGTAAACATAGGTTGTCAGACCCCAGAGCTCAGTCTAATAGGATTCAATTTTCAAATTTTAGAAAATTGACCAAATTAATGTGTTATTCATTTGGCGAATATTTAAGTAAAATATTTAAGATTTCTATGAGCAGACGCTGATCTAGATACTGGATGTAGACTGGTAACTGAGAGCAATAAAGTCCCTGACCTCATATACTTTGTTGTTTTTGTTTTCTGTTTTTTGTTTTGAGACCGAGTCTCACTCTGTTGCCCAGGCTGGAGGGCAGTGGCATGATCTCGGCTCACTGCAACCTCTGCCTCCCAGGTTCAAGCAATTCTCCTGCTTCAGCCTCCTGAGCAGCTGGGACTACAGGTGCCCACCACCACGTCCAGGTAATTTTTGTATTTTTAGTAAAGATGGGGTTTCTCCATGTTGGCCAGGCTGGTCTCGAACTCCTGACCTCAGGTGATCCACCCACCTTGGCCTCCCAAAGCACTGGGATTACAGGCATGAGCCACCATGCCCTGCTTGTATACTTTGTATTCAAGTATTTGTTTGGTGTTTTTAGAGTGCAAGGAACAAAGCTATGTTTGGCTCAGTTGATGGGAGGTTTAATTAAAGGAAACCTGGAAGATAGGAAACTCCAGGAAGCAGACTGCACAGCTGTACAGCCAGGCATCCTGAGTTCAGGCCACAGCAGCAGCTCTGGAGCCCTCAGGAACTCTGGTCATCTGATGTGATATTCCCTTTGCTAGTGCTCTGCCATTTTGAGGACTCAGCAGAGTCCTCTTTCTGCTCTGACTTACTCAGTCTTTGAATGATTGTCAAAATTCCCGGGAGAGAATCTGACTAGATCATCTGTCATGTGACCCAGGGCAGGCCTTTTCAGTGCAGCTGCCATGTCAGGCCACATCGTGGATTGCAGCCAGCTTCTGGGTGGCTGCATTCTAGTCAGGTGCCGATTCTTGTTGAGCCAGCTCTGGCAAGGGTGCAGGATCACAACAGATAAAGAGTAAGATGAGGAATTGGCATGATGGAGCTCAGAGAACCATTGCCAGCATAATTGCAATATTTCAATTCTATAAATTACAAAGGCCTCTTCATGATTATTTTGGCTATATGAAACCATTCACTCATTTTTAAAAGTAGGCATTTATTGAGAGTTGGCTGAGACCTGGATAGGTGGAGTTGTATTAAAAAAAATACATTATTTTACTCATCCTATACTTATCTTGATCAAACTCATTTAAGTGAGAGATAAAATACAAATTTTCACACAGAATTTATAGTTTGTCTTACTTTTACAGAATTGTTTCTGATATTCTCTTTTTCATTATATGTAATACATTTTAAAGTATTAAAACAAGAGGATTTAAAGATGAAAAGGATATAGTTCCTATCTCAAGAGTGCCCAAGGGAGTCAGATAAGAAAATAAACAAGCATAATACAGAAGATAAAGATGCGCTTTAGATATTATGGGTTTATACAACAAAGGTATCTTCTGGGGCTAGAGCTGGGAGCAGGGAAAGTTTAGAAAAGGCTTCTCAAAGAGAGAGTGACACCGAAACTGCACCCTGACAGGCAAAATGAGAGGCGAGGTGCATGCTAAGCAGAGAAAATCCAGTTGGCGCTCGGTATCCCTGGGTTCCACATCCATGGATTCAACTAATCGAGGATTCAAAATATTCAGAAAAAAATGCATCTGTACTGAACATGTGCAGATTTTAAAATTGTCATTATTCCCCAAACAATACAACAACTGTTTGCATAGCATTTATATTGTATTAGATATTAGAAGTAATCTAAGAATGATTTAAAGTATACAGGAAGATGAGCGTAGGTTATATGCACAGTTTATATAAGGGACTTGAGCGTCTGTGGAATTTGGTGTCCTCTGGAGGTTCTGGAACCTATCCCTCATGGATACCAAGGGACGATTATAATTCAGAATATCTACAGTGAAGTTTGTGGACAGTGGTGGTAGTAAGAGAAGCCTTGGAAAGAAAAGAAGAGGGATCCCTAACGCCCAAACTATTTTTATGTCTTCATAAGGCTTTTCAGAGTCCTTAAAGAATTTTCAGCAAAAAAAAAAAAAAAAAAGAGTTTTAGTTTTAAAAATTACTCTGACAGTGGTATGGAGGAACCAGTTTCAAATATAAACCTGGAGATCAGTTACAAGTATGAAAATATAATTGTTGGAATATTACAGTATGTTGCATTTTTCTTTTGGCATTTTCCTCCCTGCACTTCCACTAAAGTAGCAGTCTTTTCTTACCTATTTGCCTCAGGGGAGGACTTCAAGGAGTTATAATCAGATGTTCTCTTCTCTGGCTTGTGTTTTTCTAAATTCAGAGTTTTTGTAGAGGTTATACTAAGTGTCTTTGAAACCACCAAGCAGGGAGAGAGAATATTTTAAATGAGAATAAAAAAGGAAAAGGCAACAATTCCCAGCAAACAAACAAACAAAAAAATGTGCAAGTATTTGCCCCTATACAGTAACGGTATGAGCAGGTAGCAGGTGCCCCGAGGGCTGGCTGCAGTCTTTCTCATGAGCTACAGGGAAGATTCCCCCACCACTGCCAGACTTGAAAGGATCACTGTGATCTTTACCTTGAGGATATCAGAACCCTCCTGGATTGACTGAAATCAGGGGTGATTGTCCATTTTCTGAGTCCTGTTTAAGACTTTTGGGTTCACATGTGGCCCTGGGAGACCAGGGTGTTACAATAATTGTGATATTCTTTTTCCCCCATGACCTGAATCAGATGAATGCTCAGAATCAGGTTCATTTGATTAAAAGAAATAAGTAAATGTGCCAATACCCATTTAGTACATGAACTCTTAGTGGCCACAGATGGCTGGGTAGTTATTCAAGCAAAAACTAATGTGGGTCTGAACTAGCTTACTAACAGAAGAGAAGAGGAGTTATAGACAGATTCAAGAACCACTAAGACAGTTATTGAAACTTGATGATTACTTGTGCATGTGGGTTGTAGCCACCACAGTTAGTGCCTCACCCCTTTGCTCTGAGTCTACCCCAGAGGTCACTTTTAGAAGTGTCCAAGGCCCCTGAAGGGGGCTGTCTAGAAGAACTGAGCGTAAACACCCCTTTCTCCTTGATTTTATATAATCGACTCTAGGGGTAAGTGGCTTAAAAATGGGGAATTATAAATACCTAATGAGTTATTAGGAACCATATTCTTAAAGTACAGATGTCTTTATCAGATCAGAATAATTGGTCATTGTCCCAGAAATTCAATCATCTATGTCCAGAATATGAACAAAAAAACCCTGAGTCTTGACTCACTTGTTAATTCAACAAACACCTTTTGGTAACCTCTTTGTTGGGCATTGAGTAAAGTGCTAAGAATTCAGAGATGAACAAGATACACATTCCTTGGTCTTAAGTATATCTTAGTACACAGAGCTACAAATAGAAATAAATAATTCCAGAGGAAGAAGTACTTGTTTCAAGTGTCAAGTAGGATGTAGGAGCAGGAGAAGGAGCCGTGGGGATTAAGACTGATGGTGATGCAGATTTAGTTCATACCGAGGAGTTTGGGCTTTATTCTTTATTCTGTAGGCAATGGTAAGCACTGAGCAGAAAACCTAAACAAATACAATACCAGTAGTCTCATTATTTCTTTGGAACCTGTTAACCTGTAATGCCATGGCTTGTTATGTCTGGCTACACGATACTACTGGTCATAATTGAACATTCCCTCTCTCTCACACACACACACACGCACACACGCACACACACCAGATACCATGGATGGTCTCTGTACATACTGCAAATATTCCCCAGCATGCGGGCTAAGAATCAGGCAGTGTTTTTGTCTACATCATTTGGAGTGTGATCACTTTAGCTGGGCAAATGCTGTGTTTTACCCTTCCTAAGTCAGGCATTGCTGGGCATATACAGGAAATCATGTGGCAGCCTTCACTGATAGACCTGAGGCTTGATCATTTCAGCCTCCTTGAATTTAGTAAGACATTTGCCATTGATAGCTCTGGTTGATTGTGAAAATTACCATCTTCTGAGGACATAAGAAAAATCAAGGCTAGCCTGACATAATGAGCTGGGTCTTCACACTTTTCAAAATGAAATCTTGAAGACATAAGAATGATTTTCTCCTTGGATAGTAAAAAATACATAGATTTGAAGTCAAAAAGATCTAAAACTTCAGCTTCATCATTTAGTTGATGGGCATCCTTATAAAAATGTATCATACTACCTTAAGACTTAATATTACTACTGGCATAGATGGCATAGTAATAACAGTTTCATAATTTGGTAGGCATTTAGTAATCTAATGTATATAAATAGTAACTGTGATGGTTATCTGTGGCTAATAAATAATCCCCAAATTTAGTGGCTTAAAGCAACTTTTTTTTTTTTTTTTATGCTCCTGGCTTCCGTGATTCAGGAATTCGCACAGCAGGAATAACTTGGATCTGTTCCATTATATCAGAGCCTCAACTGGGAGGCCTCAAAGACTGGGGGGTGAGGCCAGGTACAATGGCTCACGCCTATAATTCTAGCACTTTGGGAGGCCAAGACAGGAGGAGCCCTTAAGCTCAGGATTTTGAGACAAGCCTGGGCAACATAGTAAAACCCTAATCCTTATAAAATAAAATAGCCAGACATGGGTGACATGAAGCTATAGTTCCAGCTAGTCAGGAGGCTGAAATAGGAGGATTGCTTGAGCCTCGGAGGTTGAGGCTGCAGGGAGCCATGATTTTGCCACTGTACTCCAGCCTGGGTGACAGAGTGAGACCCCATCTCTCAAAAAGGAAAAGACTAGGGGTGATCAGACCGCTAGAAGCAGGTACATCATCTAGAAGCACCTGCATGTGAGTCACATGTGTCAGACTGTCATGTCTTACAGTTGATCTGATGAGTGGCAGGGACCTCAGTGGAGGCTATCAGCCAGTAGACTCATGTGGCTTCTCCATGTGGCCTGGGCTTTCTCATAGCATAGTGGCCTCAGACTTCTTACATGGTGGCTCAAGCCTCCAGAAATGAGCTTCTCAAGAGAACCAGATGGAACCAGCATTACCATGTATGACCTAGCTTAGGAAATCATATAGCTTTCCTTTGCTCTAGTCACAGTCCTATCCAGATTCAAAGGTAGGGAACATAGGACTCACCTCTCAACTGGAGTGCCAAAGCCACATTGTTTTCAAAAGAACACACAAGATAGGAAAATACTGTTGTGGCTAATTTGAGAAAATACAATCTGTTACAATAACTGACACGTGGTAGCTCTTAATACAGTTTCTTCCTTTTCTACTTCTCAGGGCTATTTGGCCAAGTTTCCATTCAAGGCAATGTACATTTTGTGTTCTTTAATTCAACCAACAAATAGTTAATACCAACTATGAAGATCTTTATTATAAGAGTTTTTTTAATATGTAACATGTATAGGGCACTATTTGAAGCACTTTACCTACATTGCTCATTTGATTCTTATAACACACTTATGAGGTAGGTATTATAGATTATGCCATTTTAAAGAGGATCAGACTGAAATATGGAGAAATTAAGTGACCTTCCCATGTAAGTTGCTGGGCCAGAATTTGAACCTGAATAGTGTGGCTCTGGAGGGCACTGTTTTAACCATTCATATACTGTATCTTGCCTTTACCAATGTCCAGATCAATATTGTGATGCATAAACTTATTGATTTGTGACATTATTTTATAATGTCCAAAAAAGTGGGAAAATTATTTTACAGATATGAATAAATTGCTTTTATTTAAAAAATTAAACTACTTTAAAATATAGCTCTTTTGGAAAGTCTTGGGAGTATGAGCACCATATTCATACATTATTGCTGGGAAAAGACAACTAATATGTTTTGGATGCCTTTTAACATGTCCAAAACTATGCTAGATTCTTTCCTAGAAATAATGACATATGATAGGTACTGTTATTCCTATTTCATCAGGCACAATATTCTCTCTCTTCCACTCTCTCTTTCTCATCTCTATCAATCTCTGATTTTGTTCAATCACTAATTGTTATTCCAATATTTATTGTGCACTTTCTCTGTATCAGGTACACAGTAAAGATTATGGGCAAAATACTCTTAGGTCACAGTAAATATATGGCCCCTGCCCTCAGTGCTCTTACGATTTATCAAAGAAGGTTGATAATTAAAGAAACAATTACAATGAAGTTGTAAAAAATGCTGGGATGGTGCAATTATGGGAATGAAGGAGCCCATTGCAGGAGACTTTCCCTTGTCCAAGGACAATCAGAAAGGAAACCCAGCATAAATGACATTGAAGATTAATTATAAAGGAAGGTAATTAATGAAAAACAGACCCTTTTGTACATTGTCACTTATTTCTTTCCCAAATACTAAAAGATGTTTTATTACTGAAGAAGTAAGAATGAAAAGTAAAAGTAACTGTCTCACAATTATTCTGGAATAACATGTGATTGAAACTGGTGATTCAAACCCAGATTTTTCTGACTCTAAAGCCTAGAGCTTTACTCTATAGCAGTGTTCAAAAAGTTCAATGCGTTAATCACCAATATTCCTGGCACTGTTATCCTGTAGAAATACAGATTCAAGAGCCCTACCTGACCAGCAGAATGAGAATCTTGGGGGCAAGGCCCAGCAATCTCTGTTTTATTTACCCTTCAGGTGATTTTGATGCTCCTGAAGTTTGAGAACTACTGTTCTAAACATAATGAGGTAGAGTAAATAACCGTAGGTTGGACAGGGTTACAATCCTCAAGGAGTTTAAAATCAAATAAAGAGATAAACAAAAATAAAAATGAAAGTAGAAAAGGTGCCATGTGATGGTATGACTTGATAAGAGGTCAGTATAAGGGAAGTGAATGTGCTGCTTGCATAATCAAGAAAATGATCAAGAAAGACATTATAAAAAAGATGGCATTGAATGGGGACTTGAAGGCTGGGGAAAATCTTGATATAGTAGAAGACGGCTGAATTAGTCCATTTTCATACTGCTATGTATAACTGTGTGACTGTGTAATTTATAAAGGAAAGAGGTTTAATTGACTCACAGTTCAGCATGGCTGGGGGAGCCTAAGGAAACTTATAATCATGGTGGAAGGCGAAGGGGAAGCAGGCACCTTCTTCACAAGGCAGCAGGAAGGAAAAGTGCTGAGTGAAGGGGGAGAGCCCCTTATAAAACCATCAGATCTCAGAGAACAGCATGGGGGAACAGCCCCCATGATTCAATGACCTCTACCCGGTCTCTCCCTTGACATGTGGGGATTTGGGGGATTATGGAAATTGCAATTCAAGATGAGATTTGGGTGGGGGCACAAAGCATAACCATGTCAAAGGCCTTCCAGAAAAAAGAAAAAAAAAAAAAGGAGTAGCCCTAAGCATTTACATACGTCAATGAACAAGTAGAAAATGTAACCTAAGTACAGTCTGTGTCCCAGGGCAATGACAGGATGCTTGTTAGAATGCATACTCTCAGGCCCCACCTCAACCGTCTGAACCAAATGCTTGAAAGGAGCTTGCCTTGTCCAGATTAACTAAGCTCAGTTGGAACTTGTGTTTTCAATTAGCCATTGGGGGAAACAGTTTGAGAAGCAGTGATCTTGTTTGTCTCTGAAATTTTATGAATGAGGTAACAGGTCCAACATGCTTGATTTGCCAGATAGAATCCAGAGACTAAGCAGGGATTGGAACTAAGACTTCTTGTGGCTGTTCTAGTTTAAAGTTAGGAAAACAATTTTGCAGGATCTAGGGCTACAGGTCAACTCTTCTAGGCAACGACAGAATAGGAATGGAAAAGTGGGGGTGGATGAGAGTGACATAGGATTTATAGAATTTATTAGGAAATAAATTTGATATAAGCCTTGAGGCAGACAAGTAGATCAGAAATGAATTTTAAAATTCAGATTTAAAAATTGTATTTGAATAAAAGCCTTCTACCAAAATAATATCATTATTGTTATTTGGAAGAGAAAAATGAGTTAACAGGCTAAGATCATCTTCAAATGAATCATGCTCCAAAGTTACAGATCACAGTATGAATTAAAGGGTAATTATATCTCCTACAAACTGTAGAGATTCAATATTAATGGACACCTACTTCCAAAGAAATGTTGTACCTGGAAATGTGAAGCAGAAAGTAGTACCACTAAAAAAATGTGAACAGTGGCAATGTCCAGGCAGCTTAGATTCTCAAAGGCTCTGACTGACTGTGCCCCTTGGCAACCATTGTCATTCAACCCAAGAGAAAGTTTAAGTGAGCTGAAGGGTCAATAAAGGGAGAGCCCAAGGGTAGATAAGTGAAAAAGGCAGCAGAAAAAGTGCAAACTACAGGGAAAGTGAGGCAAAAGGAAAAGAGGCAGAAGTGGCTTAGCAAGATGGGTCTGCAGAAAACAGAGTCACTAAACCTAAAGAGAAACCAGCCTCTGATGAAGCAGGAGGGAAAGAAGCTAGATCTGACTCCCGTCATATCTGCCTGTGATATCTGTGCTCCCTGTACCTCCCTGCACACCTCCCTGCATATACCATCTGAGGGAATATTTTCATCAATGATTTTGTACATAGAAGTCTTTAATAGCTGTGGAAAGGCATTTTTTTTTAAAGTGAATCCTACCTCATCTCCTTTTTTAAAACATATTTTTTAAAACAGAAAATGCTTATTTAAGAGGTGAAATCTCATACTGATTTTTTTGTGTGTGTGCATAAAAAATAGTGAGATATGGAATTCATGGACATTTGGTCTTGTATGCCAACTTAACATTTTACTATGTAGTGACTAAAAACAAAGTTTGAAAGTCAATGTTCAACAGGAGAGAACTATAAAGGCTTGTAAAAACAGGCATATATTTATCTAACATAAAACTCAGAGCTGTGAACTTTGTGTTAATTAGCACACATCTCTATTTCTGGCATGTTGTATGCAAGTTAACAAATTTTGTATTCCAAATAAACAGTAAGAAACATAGACATTTTATTTAGAGAATTAGATTTCTAGGAAATGACCTTTCCAGGCTAGTGAATGTAAAATATTGAGGTCGCTGGAGAAAAAGAAAAAAAAAAAAGTTGGCACCTAGGGAAATTGGAATATTTAAAAATATGCCTTGAAGAGCTAAATGACCTTTACTTTTTCTCACTAAATATAAAATGGTCACCTGCGTCCAGATTATACATTTATAGAGAGAGTTTGATTTGAGGTATTCAAGCATTTAGACTTAGGGCATTTGACTTGCCAAAACTCATAGCATTAAAATGAAAGAGAGTTTATCTGTACAGCTAATGCCCCAGGATAAAACCAAATGAAAAATCACTGTTGTCTAAGACATAAAACACAAAGCAACCACCACTTCAACATGCAAGAGAACTTTGTAGTTAAAGAATTCAGTTTCTCCTTTTCTCTAATTTGCCCAAATAAGTAAGAGGTATTGGGGCTCAGAAAATAATACCCCCAAAATGAAAACCTCAGAAGCAAACGTTTTTCTCTTACCTTTTCCTGTCCTCCTGTCTCTTGGGCCCATTCCCCACTAAGGCTAGCCATAGAAGCTAGAATCCCTCTTCCCCAAGGCAGGTCGTAGAAACCAGAACCCCTCTTCCCCCATACCTAGTTATAAAACCTAATAATATTACTCAAGTTTTCTCTATGCCTTTCTGTGTAAAAAGTAGCCAGAAGAAGTTATCTGACCTATCTCATTTGAGAGTAGGTCATAAGACCCCCATTCCAGAAATGGTTCTGCCCCACACCCAGAAAGAAGAAATTCATGCTGAAAGAGGACAAGAAGAATCTACATAGATTGGCCTTGCTAGGCTTCCCCACTCAGTCCATTACCATTAGATGAGACCATTTTTGTCCAATCATATTTCTACACAGCTTTCCATACTTTGTTGAACCTAAACATAAAAATGGACTACTTCCCTTCTATCTTTGGGTCTTCAGTCTGAGGTTCTCATGTATACATGTTAAATAAATCTGTATGGCCATTCTCCTATTAATCTGCCACATGTCAGTTATTTTTCAGTGATTCTTCAGAGGGCGAAGGGGAAGTTTCTCCTTGGCACCCCACAGAGGTTATATTAATATTAAGCTTGAGAGATGTTGTAGTGTTTCTATCTTGCTAACACCATATTTGGTTAATCAGATAATTAGAGGTGCTTCCTTAGTACTTCTATCCTGAGTCTTTTAAGGGAGAAAATTATTTTTCCTCTACTCTCTTATTAAAGTTTAGAGTCCCTGAAGCCTGCAAATTAAATTGACAAAAGACAGATTAACAGGA
Source organism: Pan troglodytes (assembly GCF_028858775.2). Lineage (NCBI taxonomy): Eukaryota > Metazoa > Chordata > Mammalia > Primates > Hominidae > Pan > Pan troglodytes. The sequence continues at coordinate 113,603,322 of NC_072411.2, forward strand.
GAAAAAGTTTTATTCATATGCATATGAACATAGTAGCCAACAAAAGAAGGAGATGTTAAATGGTTAAAGGTAAGGCTTACATACATAATTTAGGAGAAACAGCCTATGGGAAGAACAAATACGTTTCTTTAGGAAAGACTAATGGGTTTCTTTTTTTAATGCATGCAATAAAACTTTATTTATAAACACAAATGTAAGCTTTATACATACCACAAAGCACTGTTTCTTTTTCTGTTTTTTTGTTTTTGTTTTTGTTTGTTTGTTTTCAGTTGTTTAAAGCTAGAAAAAACATTGTTAGGTCAGGCTGTACAAAAACAGGCAATGAGCTGGATTTGGTCTAGGGATCATAGTGTGCCAATGCCTGGCTTCCATTATTCTTATGTTTTTGCTCTGCCATTTTCCTTTTCTGTTTTCCTGTGCCTCTTGATTACTTATTTGTCTCTCCCTTCTTTCTTTTTGATCTTCCTTCATCTCACTGCTGATTCTCCTATATCTTCCTTCTTCCCCATTCTTCCTTCTTCCTTATCTTTCATTTCTTCCTTTCTTCAAACACCACAGTGATTTTCTTCTAATTTCCTAAGCACTGTCATTTTTGGTGTAAGGGTTTCCTGAAACTGAGCTTTACTTTCAGAAATAAATAGATGGGATTAAAATAACATTTAAAACATGGAGTCCTAAAATTGTTACATTATGCCCTCCCATTTCCCTTCTTCTCCTCCTTCTCATCTTTCTTTTTTTCAACCTTTATTTTAATTTCAGGGGTACATGTGTAGGATGTGCAGGTTTGTTACATAGGTAAACATGTAACAATAGGTTTGGGTTTGCTGCACAGATCATCCCATCACCAGATATTAAGCCCAGCATCCATTAGCTATTCTTCCTGATCCTCTTCCTCTTACCAACCCTCACCCTCTAACAGGCCCAGTGTGTGTTGCTGTCCCCCAACAAGTCCATGCATTCTCATCTTTAGGTTCTCACTTATAAATGAGAACATGCAGTATTTGGTTTTCTGTTCCTGCATTAGTTTGCTAAGGATAATGGCCTCTAGCTCCATCGATGTCCCTGCAAAGGACAGGATCTTATTCCTTTAATGGCTGCATAGTATTCTATGGTGTATATGAACCACATTTTCTTTATTTGGTCTATCATTGGTGGGCATTTAGGTTGATTCCATGTCTTTGATATTGTTAGTAGGGCTGCAATGAACAGGCACATGCATGTGTCTTTATAATAGAATGATTTATATTCTTTTGGGTATATACCCAGTAATAGGATTGCTGGATCAAATGGTATTTCTAAATCAATGTGCAAAAATACCTAGCATTTCTATACACCAACAGCAGGCAAGCAAAGAATCAAATCATGAATGAACTCCCATTCACAATTGCCACAATAAGAATAAAATACCTAGGAGTACAGCTAAGAAGGGACATGAAGGACCTCTTCAAGGAGAATTACTAACCACTGCTCAGAGAAATCAGAGATGACACAAACAAATGGAAAAACATTCCATGCTCATGGATAGGATGAATCAATATTGTAAAAATGACCACACTGCCTAAAGCAATTTATAGATTCACTGCTATTCCCGTTAAACTACCATTGACGTTCTTCACAGAATAAGAAAAAAGCTATTTTAAAAGTAATATGGCATCAAAAAAGAGCCCAAATAGCCAAGGCAATCCTAAGCAAAAAGAACAAAGTTGGAGGCATCATGCTACCTAACTTCAAACTATACTACAGGGCTAAACAGCATGGTACTGGTACACGCACAGACACATAGACCAATGGAACAGAATAGAGAACCCAGAAATAAGAATGCACCACTACAACCATTTGATCATCAACAAAACTGACAAAAAAAAAAAAAAACAAAAAAGCAATGGGGAAACATTTCCTCATTTAGTAAATGGTGCTGGGAGAACTGGCCAGCCATATGTAGAAAATTGAAACTGGACCCCTTCCTTACACCATATACAAAAATCAACTCAAGGTAGATTAAAGATTGAAATGTAAAACCCAAACTATAAAAACCCTAGAAGAAAACCTAGGCAATACTTACAATTCAGGGCATAGGCATGGGCAAAGATCTCATGGACAAAGATGCCAAAAGCAATTGCAACAAAAGCGTCAGTTGACAAGTGGGATCTAATGAAACTAAAGAGAATCTGCACAGCAAAAGCAACTATCAATAGACAACATACAAAATGGGAGAAAATTTTTGCAACCTATTCCATATGACAAAGGTCTAATATCCGGCATCTACAAGGAACTTAAACAAATTTACAAGAGAAAAACAAACAATCCATTATAAGGTGGGCAAAGGATATGAGCAAACACTTCTTAAAAGACAACATACATGCAGGCAACAAACATATGAAAAAAAGCTCAACATCACTGATCATTAGAGAAATGCAAATCAAAACCACACTGAGATACCATGTCACACCAGCCAGAATAGCTGTTATTAAAAAGTCAAAGAACACTAGATGTTGGTGAGGTTGTGAAGAAAAAAGGAATAATGTTTTTACAGTGTTAGTGACAGTGTAAATTAATTCAACCATTGTGGAAGAGTGTGTTGATTCCTAGGAAAACAAATGGAAGATACGAAAGTTTGTGATAATGTTTGTCTGTGCAGGTATCAGTGGTCTTTCCATCTTCTTCATAAACTCTCCTGGTGAAGAGATTCAGGGAAATGTACTTTGGGTCTCCTGGGAGTAGAAGCCTTCCCAGAGAGGGAATTTATGGCAGTCCTCAGTTCTCAGAAGTTTCTGATTTTTGTCAGCTAAGGGAAGCTCTGAGAAAGCTTCTTCCTGCATCTGTGGAATGTCAAATTTCTTCAGCTTAAATTAATCTTTATATCAACCCTAGGGTTTCATGTAGGTTCCCATAGTCTCAGACTGTTTTTCAAGCATTTACTCTCCAATGTTATAAAATTATTATTCCTCCTTTCTATGCTATAAGAGAAATACCTACTTGATCTCTAAAAAAATTTTTTTAAGTTATTATGAAAACCAAATTTCTCTTCTTACCCTCTCCGTTTTTCTGAGTCTTGATAGAGTTTGAGTAACTTCCCCTATTATTCAACGTTTTGCTTTACCTCAGGTTTTGTTTTGAAGCTCTTTTGGAATGGACTATTCATGGAAATGCCCACATTATTTAGACCATTGGGAAGGTTTTCAGCCTAAATTATTTAACTGATGTTTCCTTTATTGCATTAGAAGCATGATTATCACTGTGAAACATAAATATGAAAATAGTAGAAGTTGCTCCTATTGGAAATGTGTAGATAATGGAGTGGAAGCAAATTAGTGATAGTTTGAAAGACTGGCAAGTTCAATTCCAACTTCTTTCAAATGAGCAGTGAAGGAAACAGAATATTTCACTCCCCTCCAATATACTTCTTTGGTGTATTTTGAGTCGGCTATTCAGAGGGGCTGAAAACCACAGAAATAGCTTTGAAAAGCTGTCCTTTTGTGGGGAGATTTGCATCTGTAAAGGAAATCTATATTAGTGAAATAAACAGCAGATGCAAACAGGCTTTCTCTGATGCCTCCCTCCCCCACCTTGTCCAGATCTAGAACAGATTAACTCAGAGGAAAATAAGACTAAAAGTTTGATGCTTCTGAAGGTGTGACAGAAATACTCTTACCACAGGCTTTTGTCTACTCTTTCTGAAATCTGCTACCTGAGAGATTTTATCTGCATAAGAAACAGCCTTGCTACCTATGCTTTCCGTCCTTCACCCTCCCATAATCTGTGACACCACTTCCCTAGTCTCCTTTAGAAGTCACAGTCCTCTTCTTCCTGTAACCTCAGGATGTTGTAAAAACTTCAGTCATCTGACCACTCCTTTGAATCTCGTATTTTGTGTATGGCTTCCATGTTTATGCACCTTCATACATTTGTATACCTTTTTTCTTGTTAACCTGTCCATTACTAGCTTGTTTTATAGGCTCAAATTATTGAACCTTCAGATGGGGAAATAAATTCTTTACCATTACAATAGCAAGGTCTTATTGGTAGTTTGAATATACATTACAATTTTTGTATGTGGACTTGGTTTTCTGTTGCAAATGAGTAATGTTACTTCTCAAAGAGCTCTGGCCAACTAAGACTGTTAAATTAAAAAAAAAAGAGAGATTTCTATAATTGGTATCATTTCATTTAGAAAATGTGTAAGTACATGTAAATATGAGGGCCTCAAAGTGCAGCTGGTCATCACAGGTCAGCTATTCAATCCCTGTGCTTTTTAAATTTGAAAATTAAGTGAAATTTGTTATCTTTTTTGACTTGAAGCAGCAGCAATGTCATCACCAGTGCCATTTTTTCAAAAAAAATTAAAAATTAGAGATCCCAACATATAGTAGCACCAACGTTAGATGGCCTTTTTAAGAAATATGAAAGGAATGTAGAAGGAACGTGTTTTAAATTTTCCAAGAGAGAATCACAAGGTCCTAACACAAAATGAATGCAAATCTGGAGCTACTCTTTGTTGTTGAGGATGACATAACGCAATCAAGAAAAAGACATGCTATGGGCTCATAATCTGTATCCCTGATCAATCTGCTCTTGTATTAAAGACAAGTTTACATGGAACAGCATCTTGGCTTTGAATCATAGGACAATTTTCTTTTGTCTAATAATCCATCCCTTGCTCACTTCTCTTGTGCTAGGAAAAAAAAATCAAAATGTGTCACTAGCATAAAATGTTGTCAGCGAGGCTGAGGAAGTTCTCTGTGATAGGGAAATCTTCCTTGTCCCAACTTAAAGCAAAACATTCTCTCCAGGAGGAGAAAGCTCAAAGTCAACGTCTGTGGTAACACTTGCACACAGATTTTTGAGAACTAAACTGGCAAAAATGGTCCTCTGTGGGTTTTCAATTTGTTTTGAATAACTCTGAGGCTGTCCACAAAGATTCTACAAACACAAATATGTAAGTCGAGGTGAATGAAACATCATTTCATAGTCCCTTAAACATGTATACAGTGATTAACTCAAAATTCTATTTCTAGGAATTTGTCCTAAGAAAATAATGTATTATGTACATGACAGTCCAAGGCAATGCAAATGTCCTCAATAAAAAGTTTGTTTGAAATTATAATACTTCCACACAATAGGAGAATATATAACTATTACAAACAAACTTTAAAAGAATATTTGTGGACATGAATAATGTACATGATATGTTTTAAGTGGGGAAAGACCATTAAGTAAACATATATAGAAAATGATACCATATTTGCAAAATACTTTGTGAAGGTTTAGGATTTGTATATGATATGATATCATATGATCATTATTTTTTATTTGTATTCTCTGATTCTGTACTTTCTCCTTTCCTTTAATGTATAAGTATTCTATATACAGAATAAACTTATTTTAGAAAAGAATATTCCTAGCGTAGCAATAGTACTGAGTTTGTGCTATAGCTGCTGACTTTCTGAGCGTTCCCATCAAACCTGGAAAGGTCAACTTGGCTGGCTCCTCATTCATTAAGGACCTCAATGCAAAGTTAGTCCTCTGGTTTCATCTACCAAGTGAGAAAAAGACAAAACAGCTTCCTATAGCAGCTTCCTCCAGTTTACTGTCCCCAAGCAGCAGAAGAAAAACTTTCCACATATCACACCTGCCATGTTTTAGAACATCAAGAAATAATGCTCACCACACTCTCCCTCAACCATGGGGTTTCGTCTCCATCCTACTCCCAAACATGTTGACATAGATATGAGGAAAAAGTTAGCACACCGGTCCTGGTTGCTCAATCCTAGCATGTCTCCAGCGGAGTCTGGAACTGTGATTGACCCTTGGCTAATGCCTGAGAACGTGGCTCTTAGAATACTCTTTATGTTACTATGTTACTAATTAAGGATACCAATACACCTGCAGCAATGGGGCATAATGTACCAACTTGTCAGGACTTGTCAGGATTGATTTACACAAATGTCAAGATTGATGATGTCCCTGGTTATATTGTTGGAGTCTTGAATTTCAGTTACCATGGTCGGTTGCACAGCAGGATGCACCTACATGACCAGTCCTCCATAAAACCCTTGGATCCTGAGACTTGAGTAGGCTTTTCTGGCAGAGACACTTTACATGCCTCTCTGCTGTAGGAAGAAGCATGTCCTGTGTGATCGTAGAAAGGGAAGGACTTAGAAACTGGCATCTGACTTCACTGAACCCTTTTTAATGCTGTATTAGTCTGTTCTCACACTGCTATAACTAACTGAAACTGAGTAATTTATGAATAACAGAGGTTTAAGTGACTCACAGTTCCACATGTTATACAGAAACCATGGTGAGGAGGCCTTAGGGAACTTACAATAAGAGAGAGAGTGAGCGCATGTGAAGAAGGAAGTGCCACACACCTTCAAACAACCAGATCTCCTGAGAACTCACTCACTATTACAAGAACAGCAAGGGGGAGTCCACCCCCATGATTCAGTCACCTCCCACCAGGCCCTTCCCCCCGACACATGGGGATTACAATTGTAGATGAGATTTGGGTGGGAACTCAGAGCCAAACCATATCAACTGCATATCTTTGTTTTTTCCTGTTGTTCTTGCTCCTTTGCTATAATAAAACTTAGCTGTTGAATATAACCTGTTATTGAGTCTTGTGAGCTTTTCTGATGAATCAGAAAACAAGGGTGGTAGTCAGACCCCCCAAAACAAAAGCTCTCCATTTCACCCACAACTCCCAGAACACTCAGTCTGTGTTGCCAGTTTTGTTCTATACCAAGAAAGCATTTGATGTTTGTCTGGAATTCATCTGTTTAGCAGTCTTGCTGAGCTGAATCTAAGCGGCTCACCCCATTGGCCTTGTCTCCATCTGGGCTTGTAAGTTTGCACTTCTACACCCTCAGCAAAGGACCTCACTGAGACATTTGTGAAGCTGAAATCTACGATAGTGAACTAGATAGCAAAATAAATACTGGTGAGATTTCCATTCTGAATACCAGAGAGAATGCCAGAGAGGGGCCCAAGCAGGAGACTGTGAACCTGGTGGCTGCAGAGAAAATGAACAGAAAGAAGCCAGAGTGCATAGGTTCCCAGCAGCTGCTTTGGTTATTTTGGTCCTTTGGTGTCAATCAAATGGGGACAATTATTTGTGAGGTACAGTCTCTGATGCTCACTTTCACTCACCTAGTGGCTTCTTATACCTGAAGAGTTATTAATTGCCCCCTCACATTTGTTTCTGGCTCTACATACTTTGTTCCTTCATCTTTTCTTCCTGGAAAACCATTTTAGGTCATTCATCATTTGTTAAACCCCTCTGAGTTGTCTGAGAATTTTATGTGTTAATCTTTACATATAAGGCTGCTGTGGAAATATAACATTTTAGCTATTGCTATGAATCTATCTAGAAAACCAACAGCTTTCATTTCTGTGTTTGTCTTTTGCACACAGGCCATTCTCAAGTCTCCTGTCTAGGACCACATCTGTAGTTGAAAGAATAGATGACAATTACCACATATTTAGATTTCTGGGAGTTTCTTGAAATGGGATGATAACAGTGGGTGACTGAACAGTGCAGTTTTGTTTTGTGGACTCTTGGAATTTGAAATCTATGGATCAGATTATAATAATGGCCTTTCACTGTAAAAATACTGAATTTGAGCAATAATAATAATTTTTAAAATATACTTAATACTTTTTTAAAAAACTAAATTTTTTAAAAAAGAAAACCAACCACTCTTAACATGATTTAAAAAGAGATTCTTTAAGCACATGATTTCATTGGGAACTATTTTATTTTAATTTGTTTTAATATTTTCAGTTGAGCTACCATTCTCATTCCAAGTAATTTTAAATTGGCTTCATCTTAGTCCTCTGGTTGATACTACCAGACTTTATCATCCAATATTTTCTCTTCTTTATTTGCCTCAAAAGTCAAGCTACACAGCGCACAGTGGCTCACACCTGTAATCCCAGTAATTTGGGAGGTCATGGTGGGAGGATCACTCAAGACTGGGATTTTGAGATCAGCCTGAGCAACATATCTACAAAAGTGAATAAAAAAAAAACAGGCACAGTGGTGTGGGCCTGTAGTCCCAGCTGCTTGGGAGGCTGAGGCAGAAAGATTGCTTGAGGCCAGGAGTTTGAGGCTGCAGTGAGCTATGATCAAGACACTGCACCCCAGCCTGGGTGACAAAGGGAGACCTTGTCTTTAGAAAAAATAAGTCAAGCTGAGCATCACCTATATTAGGCAGGAAACTGAAGAGTACCTGATTAGCGCTTTGTTATCTATTCTTTGACAACAATAGCAGGACTGCTGCTAAATTTAGTGAGAAATCTAGTTCACACCAGAGATCAACATTAAAATCTTTTCTGCAATGTCTCTTTTATTCTCTGAAAGAAAGATGTCAGTATTTTCCATTATATAATTTTTCAATCTATAGAGTTTGAATTTAGCTCATAAAATTAGATAACACGGGGGGAAATATTGTATTTATCACATAATAGTAAAATTGACCCATCTGAGTATTGGAGAATGAAATGCCTTAGGATGATCACTGCTTGATCTGTCATTCACTGTGAGTTAGGGAAAATCTAGCATAAACCAGAGTGAGGCCAATCTATTTTTGTAGAATGTTAAGCAATTATATTCCTATTGTTAACTGTAAAATCCTTTTAAAATTGCTCTACAAAGTAGTACATTATATCTAATACATTGAATATTAAAATGCTCTTTTACTAGAATTATGGCAATAAGCACAACTTTATTATGAATATAAAGATTTTTTAAAATATCTTTTGTTTGTTTTCCAAATAATGTATGGACGGTCATTCTCCTTCCTCCCCAGACATGTCCTTCCCCACCCCTGAAACTCCAGAGAACAAGTTACTAAGCACCAAGAGTTTGAAAAAAGGAATGAGCCAAGATATAAAGTGTGGGCTGATGGGGCCCGGAGAGGCAAATGACCAGAAACTCAACACGCGAGAGCGCCTAGCAATCAGGCAAATGACACATTGTGCAAGATAGGAGATAGAAAGTGTCTAAACTGAATAATGGGAAAAATGCCTACTAAGGCCCTACTAAAGAACCAGTAGGAGAGTATAGGTCTATTCAGAAAGGCGGTATAGCCAAGAGCCAGTTGGATCTTGGTTGGAATTCTAGCCATAGAACCTCCCAGCTGTGTAACATTGGTTAAGTAGCTTAATACTTCTATATTTCAGTTACTTTAACTGAAAAGGAGGAACCATGACAGTTCGTGACATAGTATTTTTTAAGTGCTGTCTTGATCCACTTTTGAGGTCATGGCTAAAAACTCAGTGCCCCTTCATTGGCAGTTTGCTAAGCCCACGTTCCAACCCCTTCCACCTTATAAGGCTCTAACATGCTTAGTTACAAAACATACCCTCAACTGCCAGAAGCCCAGGTGCCAAACATTTAAGGATGGTCCCTTCTTCCTTGGGCCTGCAGATTATTCAGAATGATCAATAGCAAGCTTTTGAAACCTAGCTAACTCTACCTGGCTTGCCATACATAAACTGTCTCCCTTGCTATTACAATTTTCCCCAGTTGCATCCCACTGTGTTGCCCTGCATGGCAGTCTCCTCTCTTTTGGAGCTGTAAGTAATAAAGAGCTCTGGCCCCTACGTATTCAGGGGTCATTTTACTGTGCCCCATCATCATCAGAATGAGTTAGTGCATGCAACTTGTTTAGTATACTGCCTAGTACATAGCTGTTTTGCTGTCCCCTCATGATTCTTTTACTCATGAGGAGTTCCTCTTCAGGCTACAAGATAGGAAACTGCCAAGGCACCATGGGAAGAACTAGAGAAAAGAAGCGACAATATTTTCACTTTTAAATTCACTATTTAAAAAAATAGTGATAAGATAGAACCTACTCTTCACAATACTCCTCTTTCCCCACCAATCCCACTTTTCAACTTAAAAAGCTCCTCTGGTCTGGGGAAGGAGAATGAGGATAAAGAGGAAAATGACAGATTCTGATGAGTGTCTATGAGCATACAATTCACTTCTGCAACCTTCCCTAGGTTAAGTTAAGGAATGCAAACTATTTCCCACTTTCTGCAGGAACCTTGAAAAGTAGCCTGACAGAGTTTCAATTCCCCTTGAATTGGAAGTAGTCGGGTTGATAGAGAGTCATAGTAGCAAGACCAAGTTTTCAGAGACCAAAAGTCATGTAAGCAAGAGTATTTTACTGTTTCTTCTAGAAAGGTTCAGAGGTTTTCAGGAGCACCTGAGGACCATGGACACAGCAGGGGCATATGAGAGCGGAATGTGCATTAGACCAAATGGTCAGGTACCAGATGGGAATCTCAAAGGGAGACAGAGGAAAACAGTGATAATTATCAATAAACAGAGCTATTGTGTATATCCTAACAGACGTCATCATCAGATATTGACCAAGGACTAGGCATTTCACTCTGTTGTCATAATGCTACATCAGCTTGTGTCAGACAAATTTATGCTCACTCAATATATATGTGCTCCCACAGCTCCCTTGAACTTGGGCACCTGGTGACTAGTTTCAACCAGTGGCCTCTGAGTAGGAGTGATATGTCACTTCTAGGCTGTGCCAGTGGAAAGTCCCTGTTTGTGCCTCCAACATTCTTCTCTCTGTTACGATGATTATGGAGGTAACATGTAGAAATTGATGAGCCACAAGATGAAGTAGTCTGGTCTCCTAAGACATCATTTGGAAGAAACCTGTCAAACTCACAGCCAAATTAAGCTTTTATATTATAAGCCAATAATATTTCAGAGTTAGGTTACCATCACTGCAGAAACTTGTAAATACTTAGTACTAAAGGCCCTAGAACGTAGAGGCCACCTCAGAGATGAAGTGATGAGGAAAAACCCTCAATTGGCTGAATATACTCTAAATTGATTCTGAAAAAATTCTTATTTGCTTATGTTTTCTATATATGTGTATGTTTTCCTCTTCTGAATGAACTGGAAATTTGGGAAAGGTGCTAAGTTTTGTGACCCAAAAACTATACATTTATTGCATGTCTGAGTTTAACTGTGTGAGGAAAAAAACCACAGCCATTACATAATTATTAATATTATAATGTGATTGCAATGTAGCACCAGAAATAAAGTATTTTGATGTCAAGCAAGTTTGTGTCCCAGCTGTACCATTTTTTGTGTGGCTTTGAACAGGTTTTTTAATCTTTCTAAAATTTCACTTTCCTCATTTATGAAAAGAGGAAAATAATAGTACCTAACTAGTAAGGTTGTGGTGAACATTAAGATACAGTGCATACACAGGTTCTTAACAGAAAGCCAGCATGCGGCAAGCATCCAATCGGTGTCTGCTATTATCTTAATGTTGTTGTCATGATGGCCATAAATCCACACAAATATAATAGTTCCGTACTAAGTAATAGCAGGGTGATTCTATAAATCCCTAAATACATGAACAAAGATGATATAGAAAAGATGATGCTTAAGATAACTGAATTGAGGCGTTAAGATCTGATCAGGATACTTTGTGCTATGTATATGCCTCTTGCAATAGGAGTCAGTGGGCAGCTAATGGGATAAGTCTTTAATGCCTGGAAGCTTTGTTTTTCTGTTTCTGAAAGAGGCAGAAAACTGATTATATTATTTTTTAGAGCTCTCTACTTGTCTTGGAAAGATAAGTAAGTAGAAACAGGTCAAATATTTTGCAAGATGGGTATTTGTCTTTTGAAAACCTACGGGTAACCTACAAGAGCAGTATTCCAATATTCATTCACATGTCTCCTGTGTACCATTTGATTTACAGTCTCCTGATTGCTATCTTGTGGTGAATTGTTCTGTTTATAGCTTCAAAATTGCTATCTGGGTGACAATCTTCTGTTTCTAATCTTAAGATGGTTGTCTAGTGGCTTTGCTCCCCATGGCTTATCATGCAGCTTGATAACACTGTGGAGGGAAATACAATTAGCTAACTACGCACCTGCTCAGTTTATAGTTTTATGAGTGCATCTTGTAGTATGATATACATTATGGGGCTTGTGATAGAAGTTCTTGAAAATAGAGATTTTGTATGAAGTTCTGCAATATATCAATATATCTTTAAATATTTTACATCTCTTTATATGTTCTGTATATGTATGTCTACTACATCTCTCTATATATTCTGTATATATATGTATGGCCACATATATGTGTCTCCCCATAGGGGCTTTTTAAATTAAGCAATTGTGAATTCAGGATTTTAAGACTATAAAGCAGTAGAGAGTAGCTAGAGTCAGAATTGTGACGTTCATTTTAGCCTTGTTAGAAGCTCTTCTATACCTCTTTGTATACCTCACAGCTTCTCTATAATTTCTTCCTCTCATCATCGTCATTTTAAATGAAGCTTTGACATTGGATCAGGATCAGATTCTACATTGTGAGTATTTTAGAAGTTTCCAGTGACCACTTAGCCTATAATAAACTCTAGAAAATTTACCAACTTATTTATAAAGTAGGCATTTTATGTGAACTTTCTCCTCTATTAACACTAATATATGCAATAACATTGCTAGAGATAAGTGTAGTTATCTGCAATATTCTCTGATATATGTGGGGGAGAAGTGGGTGCCTTACCAAGCAGATTTCTAACACCTTGGGCAAGGCACACCATCAGTAGGCTGTCCACATGGTGGTGGTTTTGTTGTTGTTTCAATTATTTTACTTGTGATTATGTTGCACTTATCTTTCTAGAATGAAAGAAACCTCATCCTCCATTATAGATAAGTTGCTCCCAGGTAGTTTGAGGATGTGGAATAAGGTTTTTAGTTGCATCAGAAGAGCGGTTGTCAAGGAACTAATGAAAGACCATTGAAGGTCTTGACCTTCATCAGTGTGTCAGCTTTATGCATGCTTTCATCAGAAGCTGGTTACTCCTTATCAGAGGAAGAAAGAAAAGTGGTAACTAATTAAAGAAAGATATTTAAGTCAGAATATGCAGCTTTGAGAGTGAGTACCATCACTTACTAATGGTTGTATGATTCTAGTTTACACTTGTTATTTCAGTTTTATTTTCCTTATATGGGTGACTAGGATTATTCTAATAATACGTACCTCAAAAGGGTGTAGTGAGCCAAATGAACCAACATATGAAGAATTTTATAAAACACTATGTAATTAGTAAGTAGTATAACTGCTATAAGCTAGCATGGTGCCACTGGAAATTTCAATTGTACCTTAAAGCATTAGGAACACAAGTTGTTTCTCCTCCTTTCTCAGTTTATAGTTGTTTAAAATGCATAGTGCCTTGACATATCTTACCCTGAACACTATGAAATCACAATGATTTCAGATGAAAGGGCCAAAATATATAAGGGAGGGTATGTGTGCAGGTCCATGCAAATAGCAAGTGTTATTAACAAGATATTTGAAGCTCCACAATTGAACAGGTTTAAGAAAATTTACTCCAATGTATTATGCTGAAAATATATTTTTTGTCCACTGACTCAGTCAACATTCTATACAGTCAAATAACCACAGTAGTTTCAAAGAATAACAGAATCTCTAATCAGAAGTTATTGGAATTTTGAAATTCTTACACTTTGGAGGCATGGAGTAATAAATGATGTTTAAAATCAAAAAGTTATATAATAAGAAAATGTTGAGAGAGGATCTTGTTCATGTCACCAGTGTCTCTGAAGTCACTCTCACACTGTTATGTGGGCTTGTCATAAGTCACTAGTCAGTTGATTGACTATTTAAGGTCTCGTTCTCCCTCCCCCACCTCAAGGACAGTAGTAACATCTGATATTCTTTATAGCCAAGGATTGCCAGGATCCATTTTATAAACTGCAATGAGGGCAGAAAGAAAAAAAGTATATAAAAATATTAATGTTGTTTGGATGCAACCTACAAAATATTTTATATATTTTTTTTATTCTCAGAGAAACAAACCAACCAGAGTTAATTAAGCATAGCCTGCACAGATGAGTAAGTCTGTACACATCAATGGGCATATGCAGTGGATGGTAAAAACACATGGAACATATCACATCCCAAACACCAAAGAGTTCTGAGGAATAATTAATGAGCTGCATAAATATGGGCAAAATAAGCCCATTTTTATATCTTCACATTATTAAACCTAGAACAAATCTTCCTCTCTGCTAGTTGGTTTATCTAATAACAAATTTCTGACACAAAAGAGAACGTTTGTTTCATATTTTATTGAATTTCATTTATATTAAATTAAAAATATATTTCTGACAGATTCATGTAACAAAAAGGCAGAACAGTTTTCAAATTGTTCAGCTGGGATGATCAGTATGGAATGAGGCAAAGCAGTTCGCATTCTATAATTGCCTTGTACAGGTACAATTCTTTCCCAAGAGCCAAAAGAGGATCCTTGAGAACTAACTGAAAAGCCTAATTACATAAATGTAAAATACTGTTTCTCCCTCATTCTCAAATAACAACAGGAATGAGGGAAAGGAAGGAGGATGGGTAAAAGGTTGGAGGAGAAGAAATAAGAGAAAGTATACTAAAAATATGCCTAACATTAAAAAAGTTAGTATGTGTTAGGTGCATGATCCTTCATCAATAACATAGAAAAAAATCAAAATAACATTACACCACACACAATTGGCATATCCTATTGTGTAAGCGAGTGCAGAGGTTGAACACATCACAGTAGTGCTGAACACAGAATCACAAGTAACGTCAAAATGATAACTTCCAACCAAAAAAGAAACAATCACAAGCCAATTACTTATATACAAATCAACCCTAAAGACAATTATGTTCCAAATAAAGATGTCCACAAAAGAAAATCAAAGCAACATTATACTTATTTACAAATGCAACTAGCCATGTCTTTAACAAGCTATAAAAATACTATTCACATTTTCAAACATACAGTAGTTTTTTTTGTTTGTTTATTTCAAAAAGGCAGCTAACTTTGAATGCAGGGATTTAAATAAAACATTGATGGCTTACCAGCAAGGTATTTTTGCACCCCAATCCTTTGAAGATACTTCACAAGAGAGAGGGCTTGTTTTCTGCTTACAAGTTAAGAAAATAAGGAAGTGAGTACAAATGTATATACCTTAAGCCTCTGCCTTTTCAGTAAAGTGACTCCCTCTCTCACCCAAACTGATGTCAGTAAATTACTTTGATGCATGTATAAGATGAATGTTTGAGAGTAGATTTAAGATGACTTTTTTTGTGCTATGAATTGTCTTCCACATTGATCTCATTTTCATTTGATCTTCTTGTAATGGTGCTCAAGAAAGAGATGAACTAGTCATACACCATGGGAAAATGCGGTTTCAGCATGCAGCCACGCAATCCCTGGTGCTCTCAACATGAGAAGGAGACACACCAGCCAGGGAGACAGGCATTCAAAGTTAGCTGCCCTCACACAGCTGCTCCGTTTAATAATCGACCCATTTAACAGCAGTACCAGTTTATGCTACATATTTCAAAGTACCTTACTTTAAAAGAACACCTTACATATCTACATTTAGAAAATAACTTTTGTAGTTGATTACTGGAGTAATCCCAAAAGGGTTCTTGGAGTGCTATGGTTGTAGTCCCCTCACTCCCCCCTCCCAGCCCCTGAGAGATCCAGAAATATACAGGAAAATGACTCTCACATTAAGGGAAAAGGACAACCCCCAATTAACTAAAAAATCTGGAAATGACGTTTGAAAACCAGATTCGTGTCAATATACAGGAGGTATGATTTGCTTTCCTTCACAAAGGCTATAGGCCTGGGGGAAATATCTACGCATTAGGGATAAAAATAGCAGTAAAGGCAAAGTGGTTTGGACAAGTTAGACTATTGCCTACAGGTATGAATCTTTGTTTTCCTATATTTGTATATTTGCACAAATATAACCACTTCTCATGATATAGGGAAAGCTCACTAGAGCATGAAAAGAAAAATGTCCATAAAGAGCAAAAGTAGGTAAAGGATGGCATTCTGTTAAACAACATGGATTTTCATTAACATGAACTGTCCTCATTATGTATTTGTTAGATGGATGAATGATCCAAAAAAGAATTGCAGGTGGTTATCAAAGCTGAATAGCCTTTACCTTTATGATAATAAGACTCCTCATTTGGGAGAAAAAAATTTACAGCAGCTACAAAATATTTACGATTAGGAACCAAATAAGATGAATAAAGCAAATAAGTTAATTTACTGGCAAAAATAACTTCTTGGTTATATGTACAGCTTTTATGTAAAGATTAAATCGAAGTTCTACCAAGTGTATGTGGACATATGTGAGTTTCAAGATTCATCACAGGGCTAACTCGTCTCAAATTCCTATAAGGAAGGACACAGAGAATTGATCTTCATGGGAAACCATAATTTTAATAGCTTAAATATTCTCTATGCAGTAGTTTGATAGTTCACTTAAACAGTGTCCAAATTGCTAGAATCTCTTATGAAAAAATCAGGCATTCGAGGGCAAAGATGAAGTCAGTGTTTCACAAAGTGGGGTGTAGGATCTCAGAGATCCACTATGGCTTAAGAAAGGAACAGGACAGCATCGGGGGACTACTTTGAACCAGGGTGGTAGAAAGGGAAGAGAGCAGTGCCAGTTGTGTCAATGGGCAAAAAAGGGAAGGATTCTATTTTCCTCTAAAGCTCAGAGAGAAATACATTTTTCTTTGATTCCTAACAAGGTAATCACTTACTTGCAAAGCTGACTGTCAAAGAGTATTTTCCAGAGGAAGCATGTGAATACCCCCGGTGAAATTGGGGCTTAGAGTCATTTTAGCTTGTGACTATAGAAGCATTTACTTCTGCCCAAAATGTCACCTGGCCAGGAATTAGGTGAGGCAGGGGCCTGCAAAAGTGACAGATCCTACATTTTTGGACCTCTACAAAATCAGTGAGACTTGAACCGAGTATCTGAAATTTCTATTATTTTAGAGAGACTTTTAATGAAAAGAAAAAAGCAGCTCACACTGCTAAAAGATATTTGCCCACACAAACACAAGGGCCCCTGGCCCGACACAATGCCCACAACAGCTTCTTGTTTCCAACTGCAGAGAGAACTCAGATCTCTGGGATCAGAAAAATTTTATTAATTCTACCCAGAAGTATAAAAACTGGCCCCATTGTAATATCAGTAATAATGAGGTCTCCACTGATAATGATCTTTTAAAATTATACCTGATCTCATCTGTATAATATTTGTTCTTAAGCAAATAGCAACCAGGGGATACCAATCTGCATTTATATGTTTACATGGGGCAAGGCTGTCCTTCAAACTGATACACACCAAAGTCCATGTACACAAACAGAGGCACAGTAAGATCCTCTGCCCACAGTATATACAGTAGAAGTTAATTTATCTGTTTCTTTTTTTTTTAACAACTAGAAGCTGATGTTGTAGGATCAGCTCTAGGATCCTCTGCCCACAGTATACAGTAGAAGTTAATTTATCTGTTTTTTTTTTAACAACTAGAAGCTGATGCACCTGGATTTCTCATTTGCCCTATAACAATCATCATTCTAATAACTAAAGAAGTCCAAAAGAATGGCAAGTCCAAAAGTTTGAAACGCTTGGTTTAGCATTTATTTATCAGAAAAATTGTGATTCTTTGTTGTCATTTTTGGAGGCAAGAGGGCATAGTGAGAAAAGAAAGGACATATCACCAATTAACTGTATTTTGTTTGTTTGCTAAATGACACCACTCCTTTTTTTTTTTTGTCTCTGCATAAGGTAATAGAACATTTACATTTTCTTTACTTCATCTTGAAGACCCTTACTTAGTCATATGTAACATGTTTGCCTATTAAATTCTGCAAGGTGGTGTTTATTTAAAAAAAATAAATAAATACAATTTTCTTTACATTTAAAAAGTGATAAAGGAATAAGAGAATGAGAAAAAATTGTTCATTGTAATGCTTTAAAGCAAGTTTTCCCAAGTGGAACCATATATGCCTACTTTCAGCTAAACCCAACAAACAACAATTTTAAATGGCAAACTTATCTTTTTACTATGCAAAATCCATCCTACATTTTTATATCCTGCATTTAACTTTGTTATATTATACTTGTGGTTAGTTTTCTAGTTTGATTTATTTAATAATATTAAAATCATTTAACATCTGATAACCTAACTAAATCTACATCTTATAGCATTATCGTGGTTCTGTCCAGTTATATACATGCTTTCATGATCACCTTTTCTATTACCTTATGAACTACATATACTAGTTAAATTATCAACAATTACAGATGGATGAATAATTCCAGTTTTGAAATAAAGGTTAGATAGCTCTAGAAAAACTTGTATTTACATCCTTCCCTGTCAGGCTTAAACAATTTTAATTTTCATTTTTGATACTTCAAGAAGCACATTAATAGTCCTTCCAACTTCATCTAGCAGCAGAGCCTCACACAGTCCTTTTCTTGATTTTCCCTTAGCATTGTAAGTATGCACAATCTTCATGCCATGTCTTTCCTTTAGAAGGTATTAGCTCACACACTATAACACTTAGCACACTATTCCTTCTCTTAAATTAGATATTCAGTCCTTCTCCCTAATCTACAAAAAAGAATCACTTGATTTTAGTTTGTGTGTTTTAATAGAAATTTGAGTTTTGCGTTGTTTTTCATGCTATTTTAAGAATGTTACTGGAGAAAGGATTCTCATCCTAAGCTGTGCTACTAATACTATGCAGAAAACCAAGAGCTGCTTGGTAGTCTAACACCTTTTGTGGTGCAGATGCTTTGTGGTTCTGGATCTATCCTAGATCAGAGGCCATCTTTCCTCACCTGTTTACCACTTTCTTTAGGCAATCATTTAACTGCAAAATTTTTCCATACCTGAAAATAGGATTGCCCAAAATAGGTATAATCTACAAAGTTGGGTGATTTAAAAAATATACTCCGTGTAATTTTAATACTAATTTGTCTCAGATTTACATAATTGATTCTGCAAATTTCAATTGCTACAATTGGCCTCTGGAATCTGATATCCCCCCAAGCACTTTGAAGACTTTAACTGACATTTTAAAATTCTACCCTACTGGGCTAAGTAAGTTATTCTCTGGAAGGAATGAAACTTTTTTTCTCCCTCTTATACATGCTGAAATATGTTTTCCCAGGGGGGACAAAAATAAAACAAAAAACGCTCAAACAACTGAAGTCAATTATATACTACAGAAATCATTCAAAAGAATTATAAAGTGGTGCTATTATAAAGCATTTGGGTCATTTTGGATTATTCCTACATGCGTCTCTAGGTATTACCCAACATGTAAAAGTCTTGTGTTCTTAGGAGGAAAGAGACATTCACTAAATACATTTCTGTTACCTTAACAGTTAAAAGTTTGTTTTAACTATTTATTTTTTCCTTCTCCAAAATGAGTGATTCTGCTTTCTATAGCCCAGTAGAAACCATATGCATATTGTAAATCAGAAAAAAAAAAATCAAGGTATAGTATCCAAAAACAGGGCTGTGATGACTCGATGCAGATTTATTTAGAAAGGGAGGCTTATATTCAATTTTTCATAAGTACTGATATGAGATCCCTTTTCCTAGAGACTTCTCTGAATGGATAGGAGAGCCCTGAGCTATTAGATTGTGGCCCCTGAATCACTCTGTGTCTTTAACCCTGAAAAGTTTGAGGGTGAACTTCACTAGAAGGAATCTCACAAACCATTCCCCTGCTCTACCATACTTTTTCAGCTCGCCTCACTTCTTATAGCTTAGAAGAAAACCAACTCCAATGTCTCCAATATTCTTGGCCAAGGACCACCATCTGCTTTTGGTTTAATGGTGAAGTTAGACTCTAGATAGGCTAATTAGTCAGTGATGCAATATTCTCCTAGACCAGTTTATGTTTGAATAATATTATTGAAGTTATCCTGTTTGTCAACATCAACAATTTGAAGGATGTTTAACTTATATCCCAAATGAGTTTAAAGGAGATATCTTACAGTACAACTGATTATACGACAGCTATTCACAAAAGAGACTATGCAATCTGATTCTTTGAACGCATGGAAAAATTAAAATGTCATTTTAATTAAATCTCCTAGATCATAGAATTTTGAAGTTGAGGATGATATTCCATTTATCTGAGTGTTCCCCACAAAACATGGTGCTTTTAGTAGACACAGTTAGATAAAGGAGGTTTGGATGGATGGATGGATGGATTTACTTGTTCAGAATAGGAAGAAACACAAATTTCTTTGGATTTTTTTCTCTAAACTTTCTCTGCCTTAATAGATATTTTTACTCTAATTAATTAATCTTATACTATTGACTCTAATTTGGTCCCAATATTTTAACATTAGAAAGAAATTTTTTTAAAAATCTAAATGACTTGGGGTAGAATTTTCAGAAAAGGGCGACTTATATCTAAGTTTCCTAATTATTGATGTGAGGCCCCCTTTACTTGGAGACTCATCTCTGTCATGTGTTCTCATCCTTCATCTCATCAGGTATTCTTTCAAAATGATACATAATAATGATGGTTCTAGTACTGGATGCAGTATATGAAGAAAGGGAATTATATAAAGTATCAAAAGATTAGTGTGTTGGATAATAAAATAATTGCATGAGAAGATGTTTCACATTTATTTACAACTTTTGACCCAAGGACCTATCCATAAGCTTTGAATGTTTGTGTTTTTCTTTTTATTATACCAATTTATGTGCAAAGAGTTACCTTCTACTTCATATAAATAGTCTCATACTAGAAATTCCATGGAATTCAAGCCAATCCTTACTCGCATTCCTTCTTACGAAGTATACGAACTGAACAAATTTCCTTGCGTAGCAAAGGTGACATATGAAGATAATGTGCTGGCCTCTCATCATAGTCCCTGGATACCGTTGCAAGGTTCCTAATTTGCTTGGTTTGGCATTTCCACAGTCTTTATCTTAGCTCTTTTTTAAAAAATGTACTTAAATTAGTTAATTTGCTGGTTGCTTCCATATTGCTTGATTCAAAATCCAAAATGGAGTTCAGAAAAAGAACAAATAAAATTACAGCTTAAGTGCAAACTACCTTTCTGAGTATCTGCCAGGTAGACATACCCAATCCAGTGTGTTTCTTTCAGTTCAATGGATTCCCTCATTGGGCCACCCCTGAAAGTATCAGTAGTTTTCTTGAACCACAGAGAACTGTCTCTTAGTTTCCCTTCTACTCTTCAGACAACCAATGGCCTATCAAGTAGTGTCATTTATGGAGAAAAAAAAAATGTTGAAAAATGTAAAGGATGAGGGTGAAGATAATTTGATAGCATGAAAAATATTAGCCTCCCTTTCTTATTTTAAAGATTGTATACTTAAAGTAGTGGCCATTTCACTATATTAAAATATTTCTTGCTTAAATTCTGTGAAGAAGCTTTGATGTAAACATCTTTGCAATTAGAAATTAAAGCCAAAAATAGGGGAGCAAATATAAAGGAATCGGTCAGAGCAAAACAAAATGAAAAAAACCAAAAAGTGTTGAAAACATAATTACTAGTTCTAACTTTGATGGAGATTTTTAAATTATGAAAGTTCAGTTGGCCATTCTTACTTGCTAGGACAGAAACTGCTGGGGAAAGAAACTGGATTCTCAATTTCAGACACTATCATATGTTATAGAAAATGTTATTCTTTTGTTCCAATGGAAACTTTATTATGATTTCCAGGGATGCTAAATATGCACACATCAGTTCCTGCAGATAGGAACAGATAGCATGGGTGTTTCAACCATCTGCTTTAAAAAAAAAAAAAAGAAGAGGAAGAAAGAAACAAAGAAAGAAAAAGAAAAAGAAAAAAAGTGACAGCTAGTTTGATAGTAGGCAGCATTGCCTTACATTTTCTGGTCCTTCTCTAGCTGTTTCATTCTCCTGACCAACCCATGCAGAGAAATGAAGAAACACTGTGGTTCCTCCTATCTTTCTCTTTCAGTCTTTCCCTCTAATGTTCAAGTTAGGTAAGCACATAACTATCATTGCATCTCTATATCTTCCACTGGGAAGTGTCAAAACTACTGGCCTTGGGGTAGAAGGAAGACCACCAGAGAAAGAGAGGGGGGTGGGGAAATTGGAGCAGGTGTGTCTCTCCACCTAAAAACCACAACTGAGCTTACACCACAGTATTCCGGTGTCTGTAAGGTGGAGGCGGCAGCACAGTGCCTGGCTTCAGGGAGAACTCAGAGAGGTATTCAGGATTCTCTGCCACAATAGGCCGGATCCGCCCATTCTGTTTATAAAAATATTTTGTGCTGTACTCCTGCAGGTAGTCTGGGTGCTGAAGGGTGCTCCGAGGTGGCAGGCTGTGGTTCCAGTAGTCAGGGTTGTCAAACGCTTTCTTGGCCTTCTCTGGCATTGACAGTATGTTGTTCTTCAGGTACTCAGCTTTTCCCAAGGTGTTGGCAAAGGTGTTGAGGTACAGTGGCTCGTTCACATACTCATCCTCGGCCTTGGGTGGACCATTGGATGCATTGTGATATTCGGGATTATCCAATGCTTGAAGGTCTCCATTTTTTCTCCGAGAAACAAAAGGGTTCTCCTCCACTGGATTTAGGTATTCTAAAGGAATAAAAAAATATCAGCTAACCTCTAGTTTCTGGAAAATATTAATCAGGCCAAGGTTATACATAATGGTTAGCTTCTTTGTCTAGAACAAAAAAACCCACAGATTTGTTTTCATGATTTCTCACAACAAGTATTTGTGGATCACCATTGTCTTATGAAAAAAAGAGTAAGTGGGTCAAAAATGTTTATAATAAAACAAGAAGCCAACGAGGCCAGAATCAGAATTTCTATCTCCTAAATTTTTCTTTCTTTCTAATTGCATTTGTCTCTTCTGCATATGGGGCTGGTTGTTTCAATGTTTTTGTTTTCTAAAAGTTATTTATATTAGGAAATAAGACTACCTATTAGGATTAAATAGTCTTTAAATATACAGACAACTTAATTTCTATAAAGGATATTGAAAAAACAAGAATCTATAGCTGAGTTCCATGCCAAGATGAATAGATGGAGTGAAGAAATCATGTTTTTTAGTCTCTATGGTTTGCTATGATTGCCTATACTGGTAACAAGGATTTAATTGGAGATGCTTCTGAAAAAGGTTTTACACATGGAAAAGAAAGCATCAAAGGAAAAAAATTCAACTAAAAAAGCAAATCTAACAGATAGCTAACACGCCTCTAGTTGACCTGCTTGACATTACATATACTTCTACTTAATAGTAAAGTATAATTATAATATTTCCATTGACCAATCATAATCACAAAGTAGCAAACTATCAGATTGAATTATATAAAATAAAATAAATTTTGTATATTGAAACCAGTCAATTAGTGCCTATTTTGTACGGATCAATCTAATAAATCCATCTAGTATAGGTATTGGCCTAAAAGGTGCTAATAATTATCACCATTCTCCTGAAGCTTAATTCTACATCTATGTCTATAATATAGACTGCACATAGACATAAACACGCATATATTGTAGGTCCTCTGACAGTCCTCTCTTTTACTATATACACAAAGCCCTAAGCTATTCCTATTTTGAATTCAAGGCATGAAGAGGGCACAATTCTTTGTTGAGAGGCCATTCTGAAACAAACTTTCTATCTTTTATCCTTAGCCCAATAAGTAGAGAGAAAAATCCTATTAAGCCAGGATTATTTTTCTCCGAATATATATATACAGAATAGGTAAGTATTTAGCATCATTTATTCAACTTAAAGGGCAGTAATGAATATCCCACTATCATATATAGGCCTTTACAAGACACTATCATTTCATCCTCCCAATTCTGTGAAAAAGAAGTACAAGACTTATTTTTCCAGCTTTGAAGACAGAAAAATGAGATTAAATGATGTGTGCAGGATACAATTAGTGTTGGGATAGAATTCAGGTCTTCTAACTCCTCTTGCATAATCTTCTTATTCTACTGCACTGTTTTTTTATTATTGCCCCTGCAGGAGTTGGGTGAACTTTATGCTTAGTAACAAGTTTTAATTTGACAAGTGTATGAAAACATTTATAAGGAATGCAGAATTTGGTCTCTCTTACCAGATTCCTTAAACTTCTTAATTGAAAGAATAGGAATGTCTATACTAAAATTCTGTACTCTCTGAGTACGAGGTTAGACTATAGCAACCTTTTATAGAAACGGAGCTTAGTGTTCAGAGATAAAATCTGAGAATACAGTGTGACTCTATAGGGTGACTTGCTTTTCTCTTAACCTTACCTTTCCTCAATGCAATCTACTTATATATTGTCCTCATGCAAACTTATATAGCTGTCCAATAACTTTACGGTTGGAGTGAAAATCTCCCCAGAAAAGATTCTTCTTTGGGGTGAATCTGCCAAGTCTTCACAACGTCTACATTTGTGTCATTACTAGGCTACTATGAACATCCAAACTCTTCATTACATTTTTATATGTATAGAAGTTTTCGATATGTAAAAGTTTTATCTAGACAGATATATTTTAAAAGGTTATTTACAATTAGAGATCTCTAAATTTTACTTTAAAGGAGAGAACATAACCATATACCAGGCCCTTCTCGGAGTCTTAAAATGTAGTTTACTGTTGACACTAAAGACTGCGAGAGACATGATCATCATTTTTTAATAACAATCATCTATCTTCTCTGTTGTGATACTGTTAGCATAGAAGAAGAAAGGCTGTTTTGTTGCAAAATTGAAGCATTATTTGATTTGGGTGCTTAACATTTCTACTACTAACTTTACAAAATTATTGTTATGCTTTGTAAAACCACAGATTATTATTTTCAAATCTTGGTGGTATGCTTGTAAGTATATACAGGGTCAAACCTTTAATTTTTGAAAAATGTCGTATAAAAACATAATATTTTCCTATAATAAACTAGGTTGTTTAAATGTCATCATTTAAATGAGTCAAACAAATCTTTTATTAGTGCCATCAAAAGCATCAGGCACTTTTGCCAACAATACCAGTCTTTATGATCTCCGCAATTAAGTCCAATAAAGCTATGGTCCTGACACTTTGTAGTATGCTACTTCATTCAAATATTTCAACAAAATATGTTTAGAATAGTGCTTCTCAAGACTGATTGCTGTATGCAGATAGCCTGGGGATCTTGTTAAAATCCAGATTCCTATTCAGACGGGGCCTGCCTGAGATTCTGATTTATATAAATAATAATAAATAATGTGGATGCTGCTGATTCAGGGACCATACTACAAGTAGCAGTAGCCTAGGCCTTTACTGGATCACGAATGTTGTGCTGGTCAGCTATCTGGCAATTTCTATTCTGTACTTTGTTTATCTTGATGGAAGTGAACTTCGAATGGCGATCATTTCTGAATAATCAGTTCATACCTTGTTTGGGTTTGTCTCGCATAGGAGTCATGTAACCTTCCTCATCCAGCTCTCCTCGTGGGCTCCGTTCTGGGGCAAACACGGTGGGGTCAGCACTGTACCTCTGGGTGCTACTGTCCTCTTGGACATGGGGTGCCACTGGCTTGCGTAGGGTGCCATTACAGCAGGAGTCATCAAAAATCTCAGCAGTAGCACCCTGTGCCACAGGAGCTTCTGGAATTGTGCTAGTTGGGGCTCTGTAGGGCACAGACACTCCTTGTTCAGCAGCAAAACCTCCATCTCGGTATACAAACTGGTTCTGTTAATAAGAGAAACATATGTGGAGAGAAGGTGTTGTTAGAAATAGTTTAAAAATGAATGTTAATAGCCACAAGGATATCAAAGCCAGTCTTTCAGAGAATAGTCATAGTATTTATTGTTTTTTTTTTTCCCTAGTGGCTAATGGAGTTAAAAACTATAAACACCTAAAATTTCCACTTTTCTTAAAAGATAAATTGTCAGAAAATAATTTTGAAATACACATTCTAGTTTTATTAACCAACTGAAACATATTCTAATAAAATGTATTTGATGCCCTTTTCCCACAAGTGCCTATATTTAATATAAATTTCAAAGTGAATTTTTATGATAAATGCAAGTGTCATTAATTATAGACAGTTGTCATTAAGAATAGAAGTACATGGATATATTTTGAATAATCCTATGTCTTTATTGCCTTCGAAAATTCTGTGGTTATTATGAATTTGAGGCTCTAGTACCTAACTAGAGGATCATCACTATAATTCTGACTTTTTAGTACATGACCAATAATCAGGGAAGTAAAGATCACCTCCACATCCAGAAGCATAATTTATGTGCCCAGGTAAATCCTTCAGATAAAAATTGAAAGCTACTGTTGATGCATGGTATCTCAATTTCGGATTATCAACTGAGATAAAAACACATCTACAAAGGCAGCTACACGATGTACACCAAATTCTTAACTCACTGTTGGCAAAGGCAAAATGAGGAAATTATGCAGAGACGAGAGAGGAAACATGGTAAGCAAAGACCGAAAATCCTAAAAGATGAAGGTTGATTGTGAAATACTTACTCCTGACATGGGGGTGTAGGCAGGAGGAGGGCTGTGTCCAATTTCACTCTAATAGGAAAGAAAAATGGAATGATGGATATAATAAGAGGCAATATGAATGAAAAAATTAAAAAAAGAAACGAAAAAGAAAAGCCACATGAGTCGTATGAACCAAAGGGGAAAAAGTGCACAACAGTGAAGCTTCCTAAGCAGCACAATTGTATGCATTCTGACCATAAGCAAGCTTATTTATATGTTTTGAGGAAAATAAATATTTTAATTCAATCCCTGAAAAGGAAAATTGTACAGAAAAAGCAAAATTTTTCAATGGATTAGAAAAGCAAATAATAAACATTCTTCTGATTAACCCTAGAGGAAAGGAAAAAGTAGTAAATGAACTATAGCTGTAAATGGGAAACAGTTTCCTTCTTTACATGTCAAAAGATTGAAATGGCCATATTGTCTGCTGTTATTTTTTCTCTTAGAATAAATGTTTCTGGAAGGAGATAGCAGGAGATTTCGATTTGCCTGGACTAATTTTTGCTATCAAGCTACATTTATTTTTCACCACTTCAGCAAAGGGTAAACTCCTTAGTCTCTCCTGATTAAAAGGTATATGCTATTTTATCTTCAGTCTCACATTTTTTTGTTTTTTTTTTAAGTTAAGAAAGAGCAGAAAATTTGGAAAATCAATTCCTTTCCTGAAAACATGCTTTAGATTCCCCTTATTTACTTATAATGAGTCAAAATCAGATTTCAGTTAAAGAAACAACAACAAAAATACATCTGTATTTTTATAGCTTAACGCTCCATCCTATGGGCTAACTGAAAGAGGATATAAAAATATAATAAAATATGAAGGACAGTGTTCCTTAGGGTAAGGAAAAGGAGTTGTATGATACTAATTCTGTTTCTTAATACAAAAATACATTAAACACATTTTTTGAGAACCTACTGTTTATGTGCCAGGCACTTTTCTAGGCACAGGGATAATGCAAAACACAGACCCAAATCGCTTGATTTTATGAAGCTTATATTCTCTGCAATCCAGCTTTAAGTAAACAGAGATGACTAAAATAAACCTCTAAGATACCTTACATCTTTTTTGTTTGTTTGTTTGTTTGTTTGAGATTAAGTCTCGCTCTGTCACCCAGGCTGGAGTGCAGTGTTGCAATCTCGGCTCACTGCAAGCTCCACCTCCCGGGTTCACGCCATTCTCTTTCCTCAGCCTCCTGAGTAGCTGGGACTACAGGCACCTGCCACCACGCCTGGATAATTTTTGGTATTTTTAGTAGAGATGGGGTTTCACCATGTTAGCCAGGATAGTCTCAATCTCCTGACCTCGTGATCCGCCTGCCTCGGCCTCCCAAAGTGCTGGGATTACAGATACTTTACATCTTTTAAATGAAACAGATAAATATTATTCCAGGTCAATGTTCATATGATTTAGATTCATGAAGCATTCTAAGAAGAATATGGTCCCATGGAGATTAAGTGTTTAAAGTAAGTCAATAACAACTGGATAATATAATCTCCCTTAACTAACTTAGTCTGCTGGACTAATCAAGGGACATGGTCTGAACCCCTATAGTGAGTTTATATCTTAATTTTCCCTACAACTATGGTGGTATTAGAATATTTATCTATTTTCTTCTTTAGTAACATAACTAACAACACCTCAAAGATTATGGCATGGAAAGTCAGAGATATATTTAATATGCAATACATAGGAGGTGCTACTATGCAACAGACAGATCATTTAATGACCTGGGCTCCAGTTCCAATGATAAGTGGTGTGAATTTGGTGAATCATGAAACCTCTCAGACCCTCATTTTCATTCTTGGCCTATTTTATTATTAATAAATATGAAGTGAGATAATGTATATAAATGAACTTTGTAAACTCTACACTATTATAAAAATGTAAAGGATATATCAATCACATTTAAATATTCATATCTACTAAATTGAATTTTTAAAATAAAGCAATCAGGATGCCAAAGCTACTCATCAGAGGCATTTAAAAATGCTCACCTCTTCTCTAATCACCTTAAATATAGGCATGTTTTACTATATTTTAGAAATACCTGAAATCCAGTACATTTGTTCATAAAATTTGAGGAAAGTATTTTTTATACTCCAGTGATGTGTAATATAGAGTGATAGTACAGGAAATATGGAACTGCCTGGTGGAACTTTACCAAATTGCAAACACTGGCCTTACCCTCATCATTAAACACCAATTATTTGGCAAGTATTTAACAAATATTTACTAAATCTCTACAGTGAAAGCACAGGCACTGTGGTAGATGCCAGCAATACCACCATATATTAAGAAAGACATGGCCACTGTCCTTTGAGAATTTGCACTATCAGTTATAATCTAAGATTGTTAGAAGAAAAGGCAAGAATGAAACAAGGCAATTTATTTCAAGTCTATGGTTATATATTAGAATGCCAGGTATTCCAAAATATTCATAATTACTAGTGCTCCTTTGACCTCTTACCTTGCAAAAGGTGCTGTACTGGGTAATGTTTGACTAGAATTACAGCTGAGAAATGAGTATTGATTGCACATTTTGCATTTTACAAAACCTGAGACGTAAACAATCAAAGGAACAACTTACAAGTCATTCTTCATCAGGGAACAGTTTATTATCTATATTCATTATCTGGGCTAGAATGGCTTCCATTGTAAAGGCAATGGATTAAAACAACTGGGACTCTTGCGGTTAGTCTGTTCCAAGACATAAAGCGAGGCCATGCCCTATTAGAATGCATCCACTGTCCCTGCTTTGACAAGTCTTTCAGTCAGCAACCTGCCAACTCTGTGTCTGGACAAACTGCCAAATAGCATCACAGTAACAGGAGCATCTTCATGAATTTTCCTGTTTTCAGCATTAAAATGGAAAAAATGCTAAGCAAAACCCCTTTAGCATTCATTGTTTTTAGGGCTACTGGCTGCTTTTTATGTTTCTGTTTCCATTTTTTCAGTTTGCTTTTTTATCTGTTTTCCATGATAAAAAGCACCTCATTCATTTCCCCGTGGAAGGGCAATGCAGCTCCAAGGGAACATCTGTGAGGCCAATTAGCTGGGCTGGAAATGTGATATAATTGTTGTTTAAATATATTTAAATTACATGTTAATCACGATGTCATAATTTATAAGCTTTGAAAATAACTTTTTGTACTTCAGAGCCAAGCCAGATTTTACTTGTTTTTGCTGTTTTTAGTTTGAAACCAGCTCTTCTCATTTCTCTCTCCCTCAATTCCCCACACTTGAAGAGCTGAACTTTTAATATTGGAAAGAATGACAGCTGCAAGTAAATTGGTTGAGTAAAAATTAAGATCCTCACAGCAGTCAAAATGAGCTGGAGTGACCTTAAAGTTCGAAGCAGAACAAAGCAATGCTCTCAGTTAAAAGCTTTTGTTTTTCCATTGTGCTACTTTCTGCTGTCCATCAAAGTCCAGCTTTGCAGATCTTTAGGAAGCAGCACTGGGTGCATCTGTTCAATTAGCTGGTGAGGCGATTTACTGTCAGCAGGGCAGAGATAGAAAGAGGCGGGTTAGGAACTGGCAGGTGATACTGAGTTTGTTCCTGGTGGGGGGGTTTGTAAGGGTGATGGGTGGAATGAGTTTAATTCTGTGGCCATATCGCTGGGAGATTGTATGATTAACTTGGACTTAAATGCCAGAGATTAAAGAGAAGGCAAGTATCAGTAAATGAATCAAATACGGTATTAAATGCACTTTTAAATACATCATGTTCTAAAATTTACTTTTTAGTTGAATGATAAATATTAGAACCTTTGTCTCATATGCACAGTATTTCTTATATTTGTATTGTTTAATATTGTTCCTGAGAAATTTTATTTATTAAATAGATAGACTGTATCTTGTGATATTTTTAAAAATTATTATACAAATCTACTTTCGGAGGAAACAAAAATACAGGCCTAATGCCTAGCTTCTATCTAAATTAAACAGGTGATCAATGAGAGTCATTTTCTAATCTTTAAATAATTATTACTTTCAATAGTAATTATAAGAGTACAATTTCTAGGTTCAAGAAATACTCCAAATTCCTTTGACTAAAATAAAATGTCTCTGTAAGACGTTGCTAATCCATCAGCACTAATTTATTATCCAGACACTTCCACATAGTAACTATTAAAGGTTCTCAACCTTTTATCCTCCCTGACATGTCTGCTTAACACTCTGATGAGCATCACCACACTTTCACAGGTCACACAGCAACATACAGAAAATGTTTATTGCATTATGTTATAATTATTGCATTATAAATTATAATTCCTGATGCATGGTTGTAACTCTGCATCTTTCTCACAACTGAGTTCAACATACCAGTGTTTTGAGACGTTTAGATTTAGGACCTTCATTTTTCACAGGGCAATCAGAAGGAAACAAACAGAATGTGTCTATATGTGCCAAACCCAATAATGGCTGGGAAAAGCCTACTGAGATTTCAGCTGCTGGCTGAATTTTATATATATTACACATAATGTCTTTTGTCTATTTATGTATACATATATTTATTTATTTAGTCATTTTTCTATTTGGTTTGATTCTGTGGGACTCTACTTTTTTGAAAAAACTCTCTTACTCCGCACATACACACACACACACCCCCCCCCCCAATAATGACTCTATGATCCAGTTGAAGAAATATTGACTTGGGCTCTTATTCTTTTTTGTTGTTGTTTGTTTGTTTGTTTTTCGAGATGGAGTCTCGCTCTGTTGCCCAGGCTGGAGTGCAGTGGCACGATCTCGGCTCACTGCAATCATCTCTGCCTCCCGGGTTCAAGCAATTGTCTGTCTCAGCCTCCCGAGTAGCTGGGATTGCAGGCGCCCACCACCACGCCTGGCTAATTTTTAGAGACGGGGTTTCACTATCTTGGCCAGGCTTGTCTTGAACGCCTGACCTCATGATTCACCTGCCTTGGCCTCCCAAAGTGCTGGGATTACAGACGTGAGCCACCGCGCCCGGCTGGCTCTCATTCTTTATCCACTCATTAATCTTGGAACCTTTCATCTTTCGTATATGTCTCATGTACTCATTTAATTAAAAAATTGAACAAATGGAAGCTATGAGTGGTATCTGTAAATATGAACAAGGGTCAAGACAGAATTTACAAAGCATATGGAAATGCTGTCTTTTATAATGCTTAATAATCCTGCTTTTCTTAAGTCAGTCCTCAAAGTCTACTTTTATTGTGTTTCATAGATGAATACATGATAACTCTTAGGGAAATTAAGAAATAGAAAGAGAAACTAATATAGATATATTATGTACCTACCCTATTCCATGGACTATTTTAGGTTTTATTTATTCTTATAAACTTGCAAGGTAAATAGCATTATTAAAAATTATAACTCCCATTTTATAGACAAAAAAATTGTGGAGCAGAGAAATTAAAGGATCTGCCATGTGCACACATCCATAGTTGGCTATCTGACCACATAGCCCGTCCCTCTATGACCTTAACATTATACCACACATAGATTTTGACTTTAGCATTTCTATTCTTACTCATCTTTGCCCTCTCTCTTCCTTTGTGTTATGCCTCAACTATTTTCTCAAACAAATTCTTACAGTTTCTTTCTCTAGTTTTAGTGAAAAGAACTTAATGACTTAAGGAGGCATCTGAAACTCATTACCTTAGGTATAAAATGCTGATAATGCGTTACAGTACTGCTCCACCCCACTTATTTTCACTTAAATTAGTTACAAGGACTTAAACTGGAAAGAAGGAAACTTTGAGTATTAAGAGTTAATAGCATATGTGTGTGTGTGTGTGTGTGTGTGTGTGTGTGTATTTTTCCATTCTTTCCTACAAGTCCTTTTTATCTAAAATCATATTGTGTATATATACATTTACCTACCTCACCAAGAGCAAAGCCAGCCCTGAAGCAGGAGGAGACAATTTTAAATAACTGGAGAGCACAAAGATTTTTCATGACAGCACTCTTGCTTATGGATTTATTGTTCCTAGTACAAGGCTTAGTCAATAAATTCTTCTTCCTGCTTGACTGAGGGTAAGTAAGCTATTGTGTCCCCAGGCAGCAATTCCTATGCCCTTTCCAAATATCAGTAGAACAAGAGGATATTTCCTTTTAAAATATTCATGGCTAGATGAGTCAATAAAATGAAACTGAAAATCCCCCTCACTTTACAGGTTCCTGCTTTAAGTTGCTGCTTTGAGCAATAGTATGTGATGGAATCAAAGAATGTTATTAGCACAGTCAAAAAAGAAAGGGCATAAAGAAATACAATTTTCCACTAATGCCAACATTCCTTAGCTTCATTCAAGATAAGCAACAAGAATTGTGTCACCCTTCTTGAGATAATTGATCTCTTTACCCTGGTGCAAGTTCTGCATTTTTGTATTGTTTGGTTGGTTCTAGCAACTTTCTCTTTTTTGGCATGTTTATATTCATTTCCATTAGCATGTTGTCATAATTGAACCTTTTCCTAATGATCACTTAGCTACTAGCTAATGCATATAGCCAGAAATCTAAAGAGGAAAACTTCTAGGAGTTTCTCAAAGACTTCTCAGTAATTCTTTTCAGTTAGAGAGGGTAGGCTCTTTTTCTTTCTTTCTTTTTTAATGTATGCTTAAGAACATCTAGTTCTAATGCAATGTCTTTAAGAACAGAAATGAAATCATCAAGCCTTTTCGATGTGTAAATTCTGGAGTAGCCTAACTGATTCTTCAAATGAATCGTGAAGTTGTCTCTGCTTGTGTGGTTTTTATCCTAACCTCATAAAGAGTAGCTGATGAAGATTTTTCAGGATGCAAACTATGCACTGGATCGGGCAACTTTTTTGAAGACAAAAACCCCACAGACCTAGAACAAATGGTCTCATGAAATCCTTCTACCTCCAGGATTGTATTCTTGAATAGTTCTCACTAAGTCACATGACTTTCAACAAATTCCTTAGTTTCTTGGTCTTTTAGTTTATTTAATCCTAAAAAGAAGAAGAGGGGTATAGGACAAGTAAAAGGAAAGATCACTTCCAACTACCAAAGGATTTACATGTAAAATAAATTTTCTGCCTCAAGCCCACACGATTAGTTATTAAATATTGTAAAATGTGATTAACATTAAAGCAAAGTATCTTATAAAGTTTTCTCTCATAAATCTTTTCAAAGTCGACTCATCGCTTTTTCTTTCCTTTTTAAAGTGGACTATCTATTGTTCAAAGTATCACTTAGGCTACATGCAGTATATGATTGTATGTTTTGATGAGGCTGAACCACATTTGGATGATGACTCATGAAAATACAATTTTTTGAAATAAAGTTTTATAATTTAAAATTTTTATTTTACAGATAGAGACTCCGACACTCTGAGAGGTTAATTTTCCAAGGTAACAAAAGTAGTGACGGTACTAGCAACAAGATTCCCTGAGTTCCCATCCAATGTACAATCTGTTATACCTTACAACCTCAAATTAACATTTAATAAATAATAATAAGCATCCTTTAGAGGTTGCATTTTTTATGTTTTTCAGAAACAAACCTATTTATTTTTTAAATATAGCTGAAAGCATTTGCCTTAACCAAAACATTTGTTCTAAGCTGAAATACATATTAATATATGCAAAGTAAATTTATGACACTTTAATTTTAAGACAAACAGATATTAACTTTTGTTATTGAATAGGCTATAAGACGTTTATTAGACAAATGGGATAATTAATATGGCCATACACATATTAATTAACATATTAGTTAAAAGTAGTATTTATTAAAATGGTACTTTGTCTACAAAACAGGTTGCCCTTCACAGAGAAGAGATATGTTATTTAAACACTCTACCTATAAAAGCCAGTTATTAAAAATCGATATACACATACATGCTTATTGTCAGTTGATATACTTTTACCTTCATAATATTTATATCTGCTACTTGATATACTTTTACCTTCACAGCATTTATCTCCAGATCTGTCTATGCAATAAGATACTGTTTAGGGATTAAAATAATTGTTAAAAATAAGTAATCTATAAGGCAGGTTTGAACTAAGAATAAGAAAAAAAAAAGACTATAAACACTTTGAATTTGAATGCCATAACTTTAGAATTTGAAATGTAATGTCTTTGCCTAGATATATTTCCTTTTGTACTATCAGCGAAGACTTAAATCTCAATTTTAGGCTCTGTGTATGTGTGGATACATATGTTATATATATGTGCATACACATGTATATGTATTAATATACATGCTAAGAAAATTAATAGCTTAAAACAAGATAACAAAGGTTATGTAACCCATACAATCAAACACATCATATTTTAGAGGCTGTTAACTCATTTGTGGGGCAGCTTTTGTTTTGTTTTTCTTATGTTTCACATGCAGATATTGTTTATCAACAAATGAGTGATGTTCACTAAAAAAAACCATGTATAAGAGTTCTACTTAGAAATATTTGTTACTCTATTTAGAGTTTAGAGTTATTTACTGGCAAATAATAAGGCAACAGTGAAATATTCAGTCTTCTCTTTGGTAATAACCCAAGCTCAGGATGCTTTATTATATATTCAACATTTCAATAATAGTATTTAGAGCAATCTATGTGTGAGAATGTAAAAAAT
The DNA here is from genome assembly GCF_028858775.2 of Pan troglodytes. Classification (NCBI taxonomy): domain Eukaryota; kingdom Metazoa; phylum Chordata; class Mammalia; order Primates; family Hominidae; genus Pan; species Pan troglodytes. The sequence continues at coordinate 113,638,284 of NC_072411.2, forward strand.
ATGAAGCGCACGGTTTGTGTATTGGAGGATGGAGAACAAATAATATAGGAAATAGAATTGCAAATGTTATAAACCTTATTTTGGCACGTAGATTTTATTCAGTGTTTTAAGTGATAGGTGTTGGCAACAAGCAAACAATTTAACGTAATACAGATAAAGCCCTTCAGTGTTCCTATAATTGCAGTGTGGACCAGGTTGAAAATATCCTCAGTTATGCTAGTTTATGCAAACTGTTTACCAGATAAAAAGTGAATTTGTAACAATGGTTTATTCATCCAACTACTGCTCTTTAAGCTACCAGGTGGCACAGCTGTTGCCGTAAGTAAAAAGATTTCTAACAGTCCACCTGGAATTAGGACAGCTGGTTCCTGTGAGCTGATCTGAATAATGTACTGTGAATACTCTGGTACAGCTACTGACAGAACAAACAGCACATGACTGTCCCATCAGCCCAGAGCAAACACTAGTTACATTTCACAGAAACAGGCTGGTATTTACAACTGATCTAGGCCAAAAAGAATATCAGATTGAAGGCAACACCCCAAGAGAAAATAGCCCTCCCCGAGAGCTACCTGTTGACCGTAGTCTAAGCAGCTTTTGCCATTATTGAAAAGCCCCCAAATCTGATTTTGCTGCGTATAAAAAGGAAGAGGAAAAATATACAAAGCATTCCTGCATCTATTTGTGAACCATTTTGGAATTTTCTAAAATAAAAAAATGACCAATACTTCTTAGTTAGTTTTCCATTTACACGGTTGCTGCCAAAGTCAACCCAGATTAGCCAGAATCATGGCCATAATAATTTTCTTTTAATTTCTAAAATTGTAACACTTTACTAAAAAAATGAAGGAAGCAAAAAATGAAATGGAACTAAAACTAGAGAATCTCATTTAAATCTGCCATTGGTACCACAGATGACCCATAGAGATGGTAAATGACTTTCTTCAGGATGATACAGCTAGTTACTAACAGGCCTAATTAGAAAAACATCTATCGGCTGAGGATCCTTAGATTGTCTACCTGAGCCAAGGACAGCCGAGGTGAAACTGTAAAGCAGGCAAAATCTGATCTCAATGTTTCCCCACTAAGGTTGATTTTGCAGTTTCAGGCCCGTGATTCTTTATTCCTAACAGAATTATTTCTGGGCCCATTTATTTCTGCCCCGGCTCTGTGGAAAATAGGACTATATTGTCCTCCCATTCCAGGTGTACAATTCTTGATCAGCAACTCACTCTCCAAAAACATCCTCAATTATCTATACTTTTATTTTCTGCCCAGAAACATGGCTTTAGCTAGGCCAGAGGGCATCTATTTAGTCTGATGAATTCATTCGTAAAATCTTCTCAAATTGGTCAAATTGGTGTTAGTAGATTATGATGGAATTACTTCAGGGAACACTGAACTACAGAATACCACGTCATACCCATATAACTAACAGCTGCCCTGATAATCTACACTGATCTGTTTCACAGCATTTCAAACATCACATTTCTTAAAGTGAAATGGCCATCTTCTCTCCCTGGCCTGCTTGTCTTTCTTTGCTTGGTGAATAATATCAATAACTTATCCAGCTGTGCAAGTCAAATATCTTAGTGTTATCTTTGATGTCTCCTCTATCCCACTCCTTATATCTAAGCATCCAAGGTCTACCCTTTCAAACCTCTTAATACCCCCAGAATCTAACCATTCTCTTCATCCCCATGGCCACTATTTCAGTTGTGGTTAAGGTGCCAAAAAATTTATCACTCCCACTGGGATACTTAGAGAGTAAAAGAAAGTGTTATTAATAATTATGCTTCTGATACAGAAGTAAACTAGGATGCACTAAGGAAAACAGGCACTTATGAAAATCTTAATTATGGTACCATTTCTTGACTAGAGTACTGTAACAACCTTCTAGCTGTTCTCCTTGATCTTATTCTTTCCCTTCACTCCAATCTAATATTCATACTTCCTTCCCCTGCTTAAAAAATTGCGAGACCTCTAGGCAAGGTGGCTCATGCCTGTAATCCCAGCACTTTGGGAGGCCGAGGCGGGCAGATCACAAGGTCGGGAGTTCAAGACCAGGTGGTGAAACCCCATCTCTACTAAAAATACAAAAATTAGCCAGATGTGATGGCATATGCCTGTAATCCCAGTTACTTGGGAGGCTGAAGCAGGAGAATTGCTTGAACCCAAGAAGGGGAGGTTGCAGTAAGCCGAGATTGCGCCACTGCACTCCAGCCTGGGTGACAGAGTAAGACTCTGTCTCAGAAACAAAACAAAACAAAACTGCAAGACCTACTGTTGCCCTCAGGCCAAATGAAGTCCATTATTTGTGGCATTGGAGGCTTTGGTAACTATGATCCTTGCCAGTTTCTCCAGCTTCACCTCTTTCTTTGCTCTTTCCTCATAAGCCTTCAGTCAAATAAATCTCAGATTTGCTTGATGAGCCCTTTCCTCTCTCACCTCCGACCTCTGCCCAAGTTCTAACTACTTCCTCAATGCTCTTTCTGGCTTCTTTGCCTTGATTACATCGTGATCTTATGAAAAATTGTCAGTAGCTTCATTATATTTAATTATTGATTCAAAAAGTATTTATGAAAGAACCCATTATATGCCCCATGTGAATAATTTAACAACTGTATTCTGTTTATTTCATCAGTGTGTCTTTTTTCTTAGACTATGAATCTGTTTAGAAATGGATTCACTCGAATTTACTATTAAATTTTTCATATCTAGCACAGTGCCAGGGGCACAGACATGGTGAATGTTCAGCAAAGATATATTGAATCAAAGGAGAGATTAAAAAATGTCTTAAACCCAAAGAGTGGCTCTATTGATGAAAAATCTCAGTGACTCCATCAAGCCAGTTGGATAAGTTTTAAAAGATGTGGAATTTTAGCATCCCTGATATTATATATGGTACACATCTTCTTCTGCAGATGGCTTGGGTGGAATTGAACTCAGATGCAATTATCTGACTATTATATCTCATCTAGCACACTCTTCCTGTCAATATCAGTTACTATTTCTGAAGCCATTGTTGGAAATCTTAATTAATTCTAATGGCAAAGTTTTTTAAAAGTATTTTTAAAAGTATTCTTACAAATGGTGAGTGATTCTGAATGCAATGAACATTTCACATTCAGCTATAAAACTTCAAGATTCTATCACTAGTATGGCAACATTCCCCTAAGACACCTATGTATTTCCTATTGCTTTGGAGACCTAGAGAACCAGGGTTTAGCTGTATCCCTGGAAAATACAACTTGTTAACTAAGAACAACAAGACAGACCTTGTAGATAAACCAACTATAGGCAGATGCAAAATGTATCCTTTCTCTACAAAAGTGGTACATACCACCTAACTGCATTTCCACACTGTGGTGCACAGAACAAACACATAAGGAAGGGCCATTTTAAAATTTTCAAAAAGTATTTTAAGGATAATCATGGCTAAATGCTACAGAAAATCAAACTTATAAGTCAATGAAATTCTAAATCAAAATTACAGAGTATGTGTCTCTGAGAAGGGAAGTAGCTGCTGGAGAAGAGCTCTCGATAAGAGAAAAGGACTGTCATCCAACAGCCCCGCTGCCTTAAAAAAGTGTTCTCTAAGCTTAGGGTTCTCATCTGTAAAATGGGGATAATAATGACTGTGTTGGGTGCTTTATAAGCTTTATAAGCTCATGTTTATGTTAAATATCTTTGAATAGAATAACATAGTAGATAAATGTGCAATAGGCTTTTTTCTCCAGTGACATAAAGAAAATACAGCTGAATACTGAATTTTCCAAGTATCCCTCACACAAAATCAACTAAATGCTACCTTCCAAATAAGCATACACTTTTTATATACCACAATAAAAGTATTTGCACAGTGACATGATTATCTGTGTGAGGGTAGAGGTTATTTTGCAAATTTTGTATCACAATTTTTATTTGAAGTAAAATAAGCCAGGCACAGAAGGCAAACTTTGCATGTTCTCACATATCTGTGGGAGCTAAAAATTAACACAATTGAAATTATGGAGATAGAGAGTAGAAGGATGGTTACCAGAGGCTGGGAATGGTAGTCAAGGGGAGAGTAAGAGGAAGTGGGGATGGTTAATGGGTACAAAAAAAAATAGAGTAAATAAGATTTAGTATTTGATAACACAACAGAGTGACTATAGTCAATAGTAATTTAGCTGTATATTTTAAAATAAATAAAAACATATAATTGGATTGCTTGTAACACAAAGGACAAATGTTTGAGATGATGGAAACCCTATTTACCCTGATGTGATTATTAGACATTGTATGCCTGTATCAAAATATCTCCCATACACCCAAAATATATACCTACTATGTACCCACAAAAATTAAATATTTAAAAATTTTTAAAAAGTTTAAACCAAATTTGAAACAATTTTCAAAATGATTGCTGTCATTGACATAAGTAAAATAATGAGAAATAATGTGCAAGCTTCATTTAAATGTCTATTAATTAACACATCATTTAAAATGATTTTAAAGCATTCCTTTGAAAATTAAAACTGCTATGCTTTTTTTCAGTGCAGCAGTAATTCAAAGAAAGGCTCCTTAGAACTCCCAGAGCCCTCACCACTTAGCCACAGAAAGGTGTACATGAAATATCCAGTAATAAAATCCTTAAGCAACTAAAATAAATGAACTGAATGATCTAACAGTAGAGATTATGATAACTGAAATAAAATCTTTATTATTTTTGCTTTCTTTAGATGATGAGGGTGAGAAAGTCAATGGAACGCAAACATTAGAAATTCACATTTTTTACAGAGTATGGGTTGGCATTGATTTTTTTTAATCACTTCGACTGAACACTTGAAAGCATCCAGGCGGAGTCCTAATAAGATATATCTATCTCAGAATTCATGATGAGGCATTGTCAACAGGCCAAGGAGAAGTCCTCCGTGCTGAATGTATGCTTCAATTGAATTTTTCCTTCCCTGTGATTGCTGGCCTTTGTAGAGAAAGTTGACACACTAAGAGAGGCATGTAGTCATGTAGGAAATATTTGAACTCTCATGCCCTGTTTGGTGGAGACATCATTCCTATATATCACCTCTTTAATAAATTGAGATCTGAAGCCTTTTGTAGATTTTAAAAACAAATAAACATGCTTAAGAAAGATGCACCTTGGAAAGAAAGTAGCCAGGTTACAGAAAAGTGCTTAGATTGGCAATCTTAAAGTAATTTAAGTGATCTGGAGTTGGGAAAAATAAAATAGATTAAACTTTTTCACATATCCTTTACCCTAGCTCTTCTACCAATAAATAGCAAACAAACAAACAAAAAAGTACTAGAAAGGTAAGAAAAAACCTCTTTTATATTTTCTGGGCCACTATGTCACGATTATAATATAATAATATATTATATATTACTAGCACAATTATAATTTATCATATCTAAAGAAAATTATTAAGCCAGGGTGCAGCTATGATCCAATGAAAGGAAATATTAATACATGGTCTTATGAACATATTCACAAAGAAGAGAATGCTTATCTTTCTTGTCATGAGTCTTAAATATTAGGCATCCCAAGCTCTCTTAGGAACCATTACTGTTTTTATCATGTATAAATATATTCCCGACTTTTAGAAACCCTATCTAATTCATCAGTGTTGTCTTTTAGGGTAACAAGCTCCTTAAGTAGATAACCAACCAGTTACATTAGTATCCTGCCTCTCTTATTTCTCCTAAATTTACTTATCCAAGTAGTAAAAAGTTATGTAGTAGCTTCAATTCTGGTGAAGAAAATTTAGATCTAGTTATCCTTGCAAAAAACGATAAATGAGAAGAGAACATTTTGATCATTCTTAGGACTGATCTTTTAAATTCTTACTGAAAAGTGACCAAAAGCTCAGGTGAAAGTAATTAAAAGTCATATTAGCACCCTGGCAGCAATTCTAGGATTTGTATTTGGTTCATTGCCAATATGAAGGCATATTGAAGGTAAATTATGCAGGAGGAGAATATATTTCCAAGAGAGTTTGACACAAGCTCAGCCTGTGAATTATTTGCTTTGAAATGCCTTCATATTCTCCTGCTTGGAAATTCTGGTCAAGAGAAGAGCGAAAACAAGCAGCAAGCTCATCCTAAGCATATAGACAGGTGAACATTCAATAAAACGTTTATCAGCCTGCAATAAAGTTTTAAAATGTGCTGGACCATCCTCCCCTAGAAAAGAGGAGGTACAATAAATAGTTATTATATTAAACTTTCAGAGACCACCCCATCCATCTTGATGTTCTAAACACCAGAAGTCCCCAAAGCAGCTTTCACTAACATGCTATTTGAAACTAGTAGTTAATTCCTGACAGCCGTTCCTCCTACATATTTTCTAGCCTCTTTGACCCAAAGGTGGATTTACCTTGAAGCAATGAAGTTTAAGCTTTAGATTCTTCAGTTATAGGCCTGATGAAGAACCCAAGTCATAGATTCACATGATTTGGGGGTTTTATAAAATTTGCAAAAGTAAAATTTTCATTTTTGTGTTCTCTTTCTCAAAGAGGCTCCACCTCTACTCTCAATTATTAGTGTCTGGCTCCACAAAACCTGGACTGCCCCTTTTCCAACCTCGCTGTTTCTGAAAATGTTCCCTACAGTTTATTACTTACCAAAAATCTGGCTTTCATGAGAAGCCACTCTGCACATCCTTTCTTGCTTTCTTGGAATATTTCATCTAATGGAGAATGTCTATTCCATGATTCAACTCAGGCCTCAGAGCCAAGGTTAATATGCTGTAAGATTCCAGATACTAGCTCTTCAAAATTCATTCAAGCCCTTCTTCTTTTGAAGACTCATGCTAAACAATTATACCACAGGTTCTTATCTTTGTGACTATAATCTACAGTCTTTGGAGGCATTGTCCAGCACTCAGAGTGTTCATGCTCATTGGTATCACTGAGATTGCAATTATGCCTGGCTTGGTCCCAAAACCTTTCACCATGGACCCCACTAAATACCTAAGGATTATAATTCTGGAGCCTCCTCCTTGCCTACAATCTTATCTCCACTGCACTTTAACTACCATATAGCTGCTTTAACTACCATATAGCTGCGTATACATTTTGACATCACTGTGAAAAGCTCTCAATGCCAATTCTTTAAGAATCCCTTTCTCTGACCACAATCTCTTATTCTTTCTGTGCATTGATTTCCTTTCTCTGACTCAATCGGTTCTTCTGCCTTTTATTTTTTTCTGCTCCTCAATTAATCCCTTGGCACTTTATTTTTCCAGCATGGGCTTTGAAGTAAGCCAGGTATGGTTTTGAATACTTTGGCACTTACCAAAGCTATTTTACAAGCTTCTCAACCTCTCTAAGTCCCAGTTTCCTTTGCCTAACATGAGGAAAGAATGTTCCTTCCTTTTCCTTAGTATTACATTTTATGGGAATGTTATGTCAAGAACCTAGCATACTCAGTTGACAGCAGATATACAACGTTAGTATTTACGTAATTATGTATAATTAGGTACATAGATAAGAGAAAAAGAAATAAGTTACTTATACCCCATTATCCTTTATCCTTACATCACTGATCCTCAATGTAACCTTTAGTGCCTTCAGCTTCAGCATTATTTTTGCAACTGCCCTACTGGAGCTCAACTCTTGATTTATCTCTTTTGTTCCCTCTCCCTTGCTGCCAGTTCCATCAGTGCTACTGAACAGTCATGCATTCAAGCAGAATGGTGCCTCAAAAAAGCCAAGTTTTCTATGCCTTTGGTGATCCTTAGATTTACTATCCCCTCATTTGTCTTTGTTTGTATGCCTTACTGTGGCATTTTTCTTAAGCCTTAGCCAGTCTCTAAGCTTCCTAACACAGCCCTGCTCTTCTCCCTCTCTGTCAACAGCCTACTCTCAATATAATAGAGAGAACAGAATCCAAATGTCTATAGGTTGGAAGTACCTCAATGTCCCTCAATTTAACCTCTAAATTATAATAAAATAGAAAATTTACTACTTGTTATTACAACTGGACTGAATTGTCTCTTGACAGACAACTAACTTTGTTAAAACATTTTTTTTTAACTTTGTTAAAACATTTTTTTAAAATCTTGGTTAAGTGTTTGTTTGTGTAGTTGGTGAGTCAACTGAGAGTTGAGTACCAAGGCTTCAGATGAGAAGGAAAATTATACAACAAAATAGAGAAAGGAAATTTTGCAGCTCCAGATCAGTCTGGGAGGAAACAGCTGAAAAAGGCAGAGAGAGAAGAGGATTAAACAGTAGGTGACTGTACTTTCTATGAAGTGACCCCTTCAACCTAGTCCACCAGTTCTGTTTTCAATCTAATCTGCCAAATTCATGAAATCTGGATGTGAGTTGTTTTTGTTGTTGGATAAATGAGAGAAGAGACTGATCTGTGGAAATCAAGGAAGTGGTGAGAATTAATAAAATGTGGAAATTAGGAAATTGGAACTTAAAAAAGAGAAGAGCTAACAGTTAATGAGTTGTTAGTTTGAAGTGCTTTACCTATATTGCTGCACTACATCCTCATATATACCTGTGGTAGATATTATTCTTATCATCATTTTAGAGTAGAACAAACCAAGAGGTTAAGTAAGTGGCCAAGTTTACAGAACTAGTTGAGTACAGGCAGTCAGACCTCAGATTCCATGATATGCTATGTTGCCATATCACTAAATTGCCTCAATCAGCACTTTATCCTCAGTGAATTAAAAGAAAATATGAGGAAGCAATTTGAATGTCTTCCGTTCGTGAATTTCAGGTTCAATAAAATTGTATCTAATGCTCAAGGGACAGAGAAACTTCCATCTGACACATGGGTTAAAAATCTCATTCTTAAATTTTATCATGCCAAATGTACTTCTTCTTGCCTAAGATAAACTTTTCTACAAATGTGTTGGACATACCTTCCCCTAACTCCTCCCAGAGTTTTCTCCACCTATCCCCTATTATCTTCCGTAATCTCTGTGATTTCACTGGCTCACTCGTCTCTAATATTTGGATGCCCATTATTCTAGAAAACTTCCTCTGACTCATCTTCCTTTCTGAATTCACATTCTGCGTCCTTTCTTCCTTTCACATAGATGAGTTTTTCAGAGAAATTCACATTTCCTGCCTTTAACTCCTCAATCAATTTTATTCGGCTCTTCACTAGTTCTACATTCTACCAAAATTTCTCTCAAAAAGAATAGTAAGATGTCACGAATCAAGAATAATAATGGTTTCCAAATTATGAGTTAACTTCACCCGAGCTCTAGACACACATTCCTATCTAATGACTATATCTACTTATGTTTTAAAATATTAATTACATCTCCTTAATCTACTCCTCTGTTTTCATGTATTAATAGTAACGTTAACGTCTTCCTAGTCACCCTAGACTTCTCTCCTTCCCACTCCGCAACATCCAACTGATACCCAAATCCTGTTGTTTCTATCTCAAAACCATCACTTCCATCAAACTTTCCACTCATGTCCTGTGACTCAAGAAATAATCAAATCTCTCTTTGTTTTAATTCACATAATAAAAAGCTACCAGAATTTTCTTACTAGAAGCCAGGTCTGACTTTGCCATGCCCCTGCTTAAAAACCCTTATTTGCTCAAATGATCCCTTACGTATTCTCTTTGTCCCTATTATAACACTTTCTCATTGCATTTTATTGGCTAGTTACTTATTCATAAATTTCTTCCACAAATAAGAGGGCACAACTGCATATGGCTCTAGTGGGAAATCATTAGTTCAGATATATAGTAGATACCTAAATAAATGTTTGATGAATGGATCAATTATTGAATGAATAAATGCTTTTGCTACTTGCCTGAATTAATCATTATTCAATATAGGTAAGTAGAAATTTCTAAGTCTGAATTAATGGATACACAGCTAATAGTAAGATGATTTAGCCCCTTAAAGATCAAAATTAACATTTATGAGGAATCTGATGATAAAAACATTCAAAAAGTCAAAATTCTTTACTGATATACTCATCTTTAATGTACTGAGTACTGATCTTATAGCAATAATAAAAGAGAAAAGAAATGTCAGAGGCAGACTGAGAGGCAATGCATCATTTTGGTAAACAGTGCAGCCTCAAGGGACTCTCGAGCCAGGCTTCCAGGTTTTGTCATTGAATAGCTGTGCCTCGGTTTACCCACAAAAGTGATAAAAATAGTAGTAGATAGATAATAAACAAAAAATAGTAAATACTAAAATAGTAGAAAAATAAAATAGAAAAAACTAAACTCAAGGCCAGGTGCAGTGCCTCATGTTTATAATCCCAGAACTTTGGAAGGCCAAGGTGGGTAGATTGCTTGAGCCCAGGAATTTGAAACCAGCCTGGGCAACATGGCAAAAACCCATCTCAACAAAAAATAAAAAATTAGCTGGGTTTGATGGTGCATGCCTGCAGTTCCAGCTACTCAGGAGGCTGAGGTAAGAGGATTGCTTGATCCCAGAGTAGGGAGGTTGCAGTGAGCTGAGATCACCCCACTGTACTCTGGCCTGAGTGTCAGAGCAAGACTCTGTCTCAAAAAAATAAAAATAAATTTTAAAAAACTAAACTCAAGGGGTTTTCATGAGATTTAATAAACTAATAAATATTAGACACTATGGTACTTGGCAAAAGATAAGTGATAACAGGTATCACCTATTGTTATTTACTCTTTGAGGAATTTAATACTCTTATATGTAATTACTAGACACAAAAGAATGCATTTAGTCATTTCGACCCAAGAATATCCTGTGGCCTGGTCTCTCTAACACATAACTACAATACCGGACTCTAACTAAGAAGAGACTGTAGTAGGCTCCAAATGAATATGAATTATGTATACCTCAACATCTCCATACGCTAGGAATTATAAACACTATTTTTTTTTCTTCCAGGGAGGGAAACAATTAAGTATGAATGTTGCTAAACAATTGTCTATGATTATTGTTGGAAAAAGCAAACTAAATTGGTTGTAGATTAAACTTCCAATTTCTTTCCCTTTTTGATTTACTGTACTTCTTTCATCATAATGTAGCATATTTTGCTGCAAGAGATATAGTCATAGTATTTGGAATTTTTCCCACGGTGGTCTACCCATCCCTCAATTCAGCTTTTGCTCAAGTGTAATGAGAGGCTGGTCCACAGCCATTCATTTACAATGTCTGAATAAAAACGACAGAACACAAATTAGCCTCTCTTTAGAACACGCTGCTATGTCAGAATTCTGAACTGAAAAGAGAACTTTTCATTTGGGCAGGTGAGCGAGGAAAGGGACTGAAACACAAGATCCTTGTGATTAGGATATGTTCAACTGCAGAAAGTGCACAAAGGAAAGCTGATGAGCCAGCCCACCCCCCACTATCCACAACCATCTTCTCCATTCTGTTTCATGGAGTAATCAAAGGATATTCTGAGCCTCTCAAAATGCCATCAGTCCTTATTGAGAATAAAATAGAGCATCTCTCTCTCTCAAGCCTTTGCAGAAGCAATCATCATAGCAGGCTGGCCTGAACAGGGAGCTCTGGCAGACAAAGATGGATTTGTAAAATAAATAAATAAATACATACATACATAAATTAAATAACTTCCAAAAAATTTGAATAGAAAGTTGATGATAATGTGCCACTTCTATTATATAAAGGGTAAAGAAACTCACAATTGTCCTTTCTAGGTCTAGTACAGTAAAGAATAGGCTTCTTGATGAGATTTTCCCAGTAATTTACAGCAGAGCTGTGAATCTTGTAGCAGTAATACTAAAAATTAACCATCTAAATGATTTAGATAAAACATTCATTAACATTCTCAATCTAAGGATCCTCTCTAGTTGTCCCTCCCACCTCTTTGTGTCCTTTTCCAGCTCTGATTTTCCTCTTTAGCACTTTTTAACAAAGAGTGGATGAAGCCTATTTCAACTGTTCAGAAAGGCTTCTCGTGCCAGCTGATAGTTGCTCAAGTGTAAAATAATTTCATAAAGATCTCTGAAACATTCTTTAGCGCCAGACTCTCCTTAAACAAGCAGTGTTTCTAAGACACGCATTGTCTTAGTGTTGTAGAAACATGTTTGGCAGCAGCCAAGTCTAGTGCTGATAAGAAGCTACAAACAATAAGCACAAGTTGTTCTTTCAGGTGAATCATTATTTACTAGATAGGTCATTCTCTTTGGAGCCGGAAGACCTGACACTCGTCTGGTATTTGCCAAGCTCTTAACCAAGTTACTGAGTTATTTAATAGGCCAAGAATTTAGTGTTCTGTATAATTGGGATTCTGGTGTAAAAATAAAATGCCACAGATGCCAAAATGCTTTGCAAACTTTTAAGCTGACACTGTTCAGCTGTCACTTATTTTTGTGAATGTCACAAGAATAAAAGTGATTCACTGATTTGAATTACACTGCTTGTAGCAAACTCTGAGGATGTAAAAGGGACAGGATATTTTTCAAAATAGTACTTCATAGTCTAGAGTAAAATGAAAAAGGCTTCATAAAATTTGTCCCCAATATTTAAAAAACAAATTAAATAAAGTAGAAGTCTGTACCATCTCTTCCATCTTTTAATGAACTCTTTTTTAATGATTATTAGGCTTATATTTTATTTAATTGCTATTTATTGAAGATTATTATATATTTTTTTTTAACCAAATGAAGGGTGAGAGTTAAAAGCATAGACAAATCCGTAAAAAAACCTTACTTTTTACCATGTAACCTGGAAGTCTCAGCAAAAAGACTTTGCCTCTCTGCTTCATTTTTGCTTTTGTAAAATGGCCATAATAATGCTTTTCATTTACCCTTGTTATGAAGGTTAAGGGTAATAAATGTAAAAAAGCTCCAAGCAGAGCCTAATACATGAATATGTGATCAATAAATGGTAGCTATATTTGGGTTTGTGTTTGAGAATTTTGAAACATTTGTTTAATTTGTAAGGATCATTTTATCTTCAAGTAGGTAATGACTGAGTCCCGATACAGACATTGTTGTCCCTGCTTTTTTGCTCTGATTTTGGCTCTATCAATTCCATTTGTTCCTCCTAATCATTAACTCTTGATTACAGGGAGTCTCACAGAGGCATAAATCGAGCAGGGGCTCTGGCTTCTCACTGTGCTCCCAGTAAGATCCTTTTAAGCCAATTGATACTAAATCTCACTAAACTTAAAGTCAAAAATCAAGATTTTCATGGTTTTGACCAGGGGTGGGGGGAACCAATAGAGCAATAGAGGTCTGAATACTAGAGTTAGACTTGAGAAACTGAAGCTTCTCACATATCCCTTAGAAGCACAAGGACACTGGGCTACAGGTTTTATATTTTCCAGTATCAGTATACACATATAAGATGAAAGGGTTTACACTAGAATGTCTTTAAGGTCCCTTGCAACTCTGACACTCCGCGAGTACATAGTTACGTATGCATCCACCTCGTACTATAACAGTGCATCTCAGTGAAGCAAGTCACTTCACTCAGAGTTCATCTATATATACTAAGGCCAAGGACAAACCACACTGGTTGTATTTCTATTCAGAGAAAATCTAGTGGAAACATATGTTCAGAGAAGGACATACATGCTAGGGAAAAAGAAGGAAAACCAAGTGCCAAAGGAAGGATGTTAAATTATGTTGTCCATATTGTAAGGAGAGCCTGGTGTCTGCATGTCAATGAGAGTGTGGGACTTTATACGCAATGAATAATGTATTTGTTTTAAATGTATATATATACACACATTGCCAATCTCTCCTCTTTTCCCGAATTGGAGGTCAGTTATAAATATCAGGCTGCTGCTTCAGTTTGGGTGAGGAGTAAAATCATTGTGATTTACCACGCTATGAGAAATATTTCACCTCTTTCACATGTGTAAACATGCATTTATAGCTTTATAATACCAATGGTATTCAGTTTTACACACATAAAGGACTAGACTTTGTTTAAATATTAAAGAGAAAAATAATAAGATTAACATTTATTATAAGAGAAAATGTCGAAAGGGATACAGGCAATTATTTAACAATGGAAAAAGCAGATTCCCTGAAGAATAAAGCAGTGACTATAGAGGAATTCATACTGTACCATAACAAGGAGGCATTATACAAAGTTCAAACCTACTAGAAGTGATTTGTATGATACTTGGAGATACAATTTGATAAATTAAAACTTACCTCTTTATTACTAAAGAAATTGAGAAAATAGTTCAATTTTGTTTGTAATTCCTAAAGACAGGGCTAAATGAAGAATTTGGAATTCAGAGCTGGTACTATAGAAGGCTTGACATTAAGTTTAATAAGATATTATAACCCAACCCTATGAAAATCCTTAGGAAGTCAGGGATAAATTAAAGAACAATAACAATTTGTAAAAAAAACCTTTGTTTTTTAAATTTAATTTTGTTTTGTTTTATTTTGAGACAGAGTCTAGCTCTGTTGCCAGGCTGAAGTACAGTGGCATGATCTCGGCTCACTGCAGCCTCCACCTCCCGGGTTCAAGTGATCCTCTTGCCTCAGCCTCCTGAGTAGCTGGGATTATAGGCATGCGCCGCTACACCCAGGTAATTTTTGTACTTTTAGTAGAGATGGGGTTTCACCATGTTGGCCAGGATGGTCTCCATCTCCTGACCTCATGATCCACCCACCTCAGCCTCCCAAAGTGCTGGGATTACAGGCGTGAGCCACCACGCCCAGCCTAAGGTACCGTGTTAAATACAAGTAAATCTTACAAAGAATAGCATAACTAAACTAATATATCCAGATTTTAAGAAAGTCACTGGTAGAAAAGACATTGCACAAAAAGGTCCCTTGATATTTTTGTTATATATAAATTAAGTATTTGAAAGGTTTCTCAAATTAGTGGAAAATCAGAGGGGTCAGAACCATTTTTGATATCCCTGTAATTTCCAAGAGCTTGGAAGGACAAATGAATGCAATTTGACATTATGTCCTTATTTAAAAACAACAGTCAAATCTATAATACATAAGGAGAGGAGCTCTTTCTTAAAATATGCAAATTATCCAGCCACACCTCTAAAGTCAAACAGAAAGCACCAACATGATCTATATTTTGAAAGAGATCAATGTTGGGATGATGCTTGCAGCTCTGGGCAGTTTTGTGTGTGTGAGTTAGAGAAGAGTGGAAAATAAATTGCAGTGACTGGTCAACTGGAATGACCAAGGCATTTCCTTGGCTAAACGTTCAAAAATCCTTCAACTGTTAGTGACAATAGGATTATATATCATTTGAAGAGAGACCTACTAAAACATGCATCATTCCAGTTTATTCCCTTGATGGAAATAATAGAAAGCTGTATTCTAAATAGATGAAGGCCAAAAAATAAAAATTGGTGCCAATAAATGATAAAGCATGGAAATATTAATTAATATTGTATTTCACTTGGTACAATGTAAACACTATTATTTAAAAATTGAGCCTATTTTCCAAAAAAAAAAATAAAACTAATTGGATATCGATTAGAGTAATATTATAGTAACTTCTGTGAAGTGATAAGGGCCTGAAATAGATTCAAGACAACAGAAACAGAAGATAGGAATTTGAGAGCTGTTTTTCAGGAAGGCTAAGAGGAAAAAAAAAAAAGTTTTTAAATTGAATAATTTAATGAGGAGCAAGAGATTTCAAAATCATGTTTCAAGCCATCCTAACATTGACAGAAAAAAAAGAAAATTGGAAGAAAGTCCATCTCACCTCCTGATAAAAGTCCTCAAGCATGTGCAATATAGAAATATTACAAAAAGTAGAAATTAAAAAGTAACAAAAACACATTTCTTCACCTTTGTTTGTGGTGGGGGGTTTTATTTGTTTGTTTGTTTTTGCCTTTCTTCTGATCCATTTCAGATCTGCTCATCTGCTCCACCAAAATGATTGATTTCTATTCCAAGCTAGATAATCAGCCTCCACAAAGATACATTTAAAATGACTTTTTATAACCTCTTAAACTGATTTAGCTTCCTTTGTCTTTTTCCTATAATTCCTGGCATGTCTCTCTCAGAATATTATCTCCTCAACTAGAATATTAACTCTTTGATGGCAGGACCTCTGTCTTCCAACTTTGTACTCTCATTGCCCAACACAGTACCTAGCCTATGATAAACATTCAATATATTAATTCATTTACTCTTTCATTATAAGAAATTGAACAATTTGGCCAGGCATGGTGGCTCACGTCTGTAGTCCTAGCACTTTGGGAGGCTGAGAGGGGTGGATGATGAGGTCAGGAGATCCAGACCATCCTGTCCAACATGGTGAAACCCTGTCTCTACTAAAAATACAAAAATTAGCCAAGTGTGGTGGCGTGTGCCTGTAATCCCAGCTACTCAGGAGGCTGAGGCAGGAGAATCGCTTGAACCTGGGAAGTGGAGATTGCAATGAGCCGAGATCACTCCAGCCTGGCAACAGAGTGGGACTGTCTCAAAAAAAAAAGAAAGAAAGAAAGAAAAGAAATTGAACAATTTAAAAAATTTCTACTTAGGCCCAGTGCTGTGGCTCACGCTTGTAATCCTAGTGCTTTGGGAGGCCAAGGAGGGAGGATTACTTGAGGCCAGGAGTTTGACACCATCTTGGACAACACAGTGAGACCATGTCTTCACACAAAAAAATGTTTTTTTAAATTACCCGGGCATGGCAGTACACAACTATAGTCTTAGCTATTCAGGAGGCTGAGGCAGAAGGATCACTTGAGCCCAGGAGGTCAAGACTGCAGTGAACCATGAATGATTGTGCCACTGCACTCTGGCTTGGGGACAGAGAGAGACCCTGTCTTAAAAAAAACACACACACACACACACACACACATTGATAAAAAAAAAATAAAAAAACCAAAAACAAACAAAAGCCCTTGTCATAGGGAGGATCTTAAGAAGAAGAGCCCCTTACTTTGTCTTAATAAAAACAAACAAATAAACAAAAACCCTCAAGCATCGTGTCAAAGATACCATCATGTCAAGCCAATATCCTGAGACTACAATCATTTATCATCAAGTAGCAGCCGTTGTTAGAAGTGATGTTGATCCTCGGTAAATTGCAACCACAGTAACCTTGTCATATCATCACAAAATTCTCGCACTATATCATTTAGCTATGAGATACTTCCTTAACTTGTGTGCATAGGGTTTTCTCTTCTATGTTCAATCACATAAGGAAAAAAGTTATGCATAGAGGTGATGCAGGATTTTTTTTTGCTCCTTAGCTCAGCTAATCTGGGTTTTTGTTTGACAACCATGAAGAATTAGGCATGCGGACACATTGAAGGGTGAGGAAGGTGGAATGTATTAAGTGAAAAAGAAAGCTCTCAGCAAAGAGAGGGGGTCCTGCAAGCAGGTTTCCACCTCCCTCAAATTGAATATTAGCACCACCACACACGAGATAAAGAGGCCAGGCTCCTTCCCTGGATAAGGCGCAAATTCCTGGTGGTTCCACCCCATTCCCCCAGTGCATGTGGGCTTCCAGTCCACTGCGGGCACGCCCAGGCAAGCACCCCATGCAGGCTTCCTTATCTGCACAAAATATCTGGTGTAAACACTTGTGGGGGCGAGTTGGAGACTCTCTGGGGACCCTTCCCTATCTGCCTAGGCCTTTGTCTGCCTCCTACCTCTATCAGAGGTAGGCCAAAATGTTTTTGATCTTTTTCTGATGAAATGTTTCTTAGAAGAAAATACAGCGTGACCTGGCGTGGTGGCTCACGCCTATATCTCAACACTTTGGGAGG
This sequence comes from Pan troglodytes, assembly GCF_028858775.2. Lineage (NCBI taxonomy): Eukaryota > Metazoa > Chordata > Mammalia > Primates > Hominidae > Pan > Pan troglodytes. The sequence goes on from NC_072411.2 coordinate 113,655,944, forward strand.
CTGAGGCGGGCAAATCACTTGAGGTCAGAAATTCGAGACCAGCCTGGCCAACAGGTGAAACCCTGTCTCTACTAAAAATACAAAAATTAGCCAGGCATGGTGGTGCATGCCTTAGTTCCAGCTACTTGGGAGGCTAAGGCAGGAGGATTGCTTGAACCTGGGAGGCAGAGGTTGCAGTAAGCTGAGATTGCGTCACTGCACTCCAGCCTGGGTGACAGAGCCAAGACACAGTCTCAATTAAAAAAGAAAAGAAAAGAAGAAAAGAAAGAAAATACAATTTTAACGCATGAGATATAATCAGGCAATATTTTAAAACATAACTAAGGTTAAAGCTTAATCGATTTGGTTCCAGAATGTGAGATTTCTGACTTTCAATTTAGTTTTTTTATCCAGATTACCGTAAAGTGAATGAAAAGTTTTAGGGTCCTTCAGTAGCAAGATGTTTAATAGCAACTTGAAATGAAATGAGAAGTCTCCCTCCTCCATCCCCTCTGTTAGCTTAGAAATATGGCCTTTGTGTGGGACAACTGAAATCCAGACTCGATTTCTAGCTCTTTTTCTTATCATTTGTAAGTTACGTAAACTGTCCATAGCTCAATTATTTTTTTAAACTCTTAAAATTGGACTGGCAGTAGTAGTTACCTCCTAGGGCTTTGTGAAATAAAAGTGAGATATTTAATTTAAATCACTTAGCATAGTACTTGGGTTATAGTGAGCATTCAGTAAGTTTTAGCTGATATTATTATTATTATTACTATTTTTATTATTTCATAAAGGGACAGGATTTTGATTTATTGAAATACTAAGACAAATCCCATTGAAACTTACATTTTCAAATGTCATTATTGAGAATGACATCATTGTGTCTGCATTATCATTTTGCTCAAACTTCTACTGGTTTATGCATCATAAGGAAACATATAGCAAAATATAATAAATCTTACAGGAGAGACCAAAGATTTGCTTGCATTTCTTTCTTTTTATGCAGGAGTTGGGGCTAAATTTATAAAAATCTCATGGTTAATTACAGTGTGTGTGGTAACCTTATAAAAATAAATATCTATATTAAAGTTATGAAATCTAATCTGAGAGCAAAGTGATATGGTGTAAATATATAGAATCATATTTTTAGCAGTCAAGATACTCAACTTACATTCAATGACTTAGAAATTGATCAAATTTTTGAGATACCAAACTTCTTTAATTTTCTTCATTCTTCTTCACTTCTGCTTACATTTTATTTTTCAGTTTATTTATATATCTATTCTGGGAGAAAGCGTGTAAGAGGAAGAGGAAAATGCAAATAAATCTATTTAATAGAGTTACTTCTTAGCAGATAGAAAAGAAGGGAAAAAGAAGTTAGATTGTGATGATAAATCCATTGCGGGTTACTCACTTCACTAATGTGGAGTAGCTATAATTTCTCTGTCTTCCACTGGCTGAGATAATTAAGAGTTAGCTGATATGTTTTCACAGAGGTGGAGCATTTAATCTTAAAACTATTGCTTACAAATGACTGGATGGGCTTGCAATTGAAACTGTGTCTTCCTCTATAAAAATACATGGAAGCTTTTACATTAAATTAAATTTTCTAATATCATTAAAGCTAAAATATCTTCAGCCACATCAGTTTATTCACTATTTTTATTCATTGCTATTTCATTTAATATACAATTTGTTATATCAAAAAAATGTAATTCTAGGTAACTCAAAAGACCGAACTTAGCCATTGTAACAAAAAAGAAATAAAAAACCTATGGAGAATTTTTAAATTATGCTGAACATGTAATCGAAAATATTAGGCAGCATGTGTTTAAATACCTAGAGAAAAGAAGGCCGCAATGGAAACTAAATCCAATAGACTGAAAATACAAAGGGACAATGGCCTGACCATATGTAAAAATAGAAACAAATTGGGAAGCAAACCTCCTTATCTACAATAAACAGCCCAGCAAACCAGCCTTTTGTAAATCAGATTTGCAGGAAGTCAGATTGCTATCTCTAGTAACAACCCAGGAAGCTACACAATTACTTGTATAACAATCAGCTCCAAATGACCAAAATTGATTAATAACTGGCAGCTTTCCTAATTTTTGTCCTTGCTTCCAACTTCAGACCAACAGAAAAAAGTCAAACATGCACCTCTAACCAATGGCTTCTAGTTATCCTGCCTATAGCTTCCCCAGGCCAACAGTCTCTAATGAGGGCATAGATGAAGCTTTCCCTTTTTTTTTTCTTCCCCTACACAGCTTTCCCACTCCTCTGCGGGCCTTTAAGTCAAGTCTCTGCCAAAATGTAACTGATGGAGCTGACTTTCTTGCTATAGCAGTCTCTGAATAAATACTCTTTGCTTTTTTCATTTGGTTAATATTCATTTATTTCCACACTATTGGAGCATCTATTCCAGGTCCATTAATAGGTAACGTGCATGCATACACTAAAAAGCTAATCTTCATAATATTCCGTGAGAAAATTTTTTAATCCCCATTTTACAGATACAGAGCACTGTTTGCAGAAGTTAAATAGCTTCTCATTGTCTCCTATTTTTACATCATGCTAGAGTAATAGCTTTTGGTGTATTATTGCTTAAAAAGATTTGAGGCCAGGCATGGTGGCTCACACTTGTACTCTCAGCACTTTGGGAGGCCACGGTGGGTGGATTGCTTGAGCTCTGGAGTTCAAGAGTAGCCTTGGCAACATAAGGAAACCCTGCCTCTACAAAAAAATATAAAAAATTAGCTGGGCAGGGTGGCATGCACCTGTGGTGCTACTCTGGAGGCAGAGATGGGAGGATCTCCTGGGCTTGGCATGTGGAGGTTGCACTGAGCCAAGATCGTGCTACTGCACTCCAGCCTGGGTGACAGAGTGAGATCCTGTCTCAAAAAAGAAAAAATTTTAAGGTAATATTAAAAGTATACCTAACAATAGTAACAGCAGCTGTAAATTAGGTAAGTGTTTTCTAGCATGACTTAAATTTGTATTCATCAACTTTCTGGACAAATATAAACATTGTATTTTGAATTGATTCATTGCTTTAAAGTTGTAATTTATCAAAATATTTGTGGAATTGAAAAAATCAAAAGCACTATAAAAAATTACTTCTGTCTTTATTTGATATTAGAACACATCAGCAGAAATAATTTTCTGGCCAAGCAGTAATTGCATCAACAAGCTTTTCATAGATAGTGGGTAGAGCACCTTATAAGAAAGTGTGATTATTTATGATATATGATATTGACAAGGAAAAAGGTAAAAATGGAAATGGTAAAAATGAAAAGTGAAATTGATGATTCTAAAAGTAGAGTAATAAAGTTTGTTTACCTGGCATTATAAATACTCTGCAATTTTTTTAAAGTTAATTGCCTAACACTCATACAAGATAGGCAATATTGCATTTAGAAAATGAGGAAACAAAGTCATAGAGATATTCAGAACATTACCTAAAGTTTCTTAATTAGTGCGCAGTGGAGCCTATATTTTCAAAATGCATTATTTTTTTTTTTTTTTGGTTTCAATGTCTATCACATATGCTTAAGAAATATTTGATCAAAATTCACTTTTAAGATGTTCCCTTAGCATGTTATTTAGCCACCAAACTTAAAATGGAAGTAATTTGTTTTCTAATTTAGCCAAACTTAAAATGGAAGTAATTTGTTTTCTAATTCAGCCATGTAGGAAAGAAAGGAGGAACATGGCATTTGTACATATTAGAAATTTCCGTAAAAGTTATGTAAAGCCAGACTGAAAACTATTAGGACAATATAGATGACAAATAAAGCTTTTTAAACGCCTGAACATAAAATGATATTTAAGCACAATTTCTTTTCCAAGGACTGACAAAGTAAAAAGAAATCTACAGGTAACATTGTTTTATAATGTGGAATAAGAAATGGTGGCTAAAGGTCAAATAAGTCCACGGGTGATTTAGACTTTGTCTCAATAATTCCATCTAGCTAGCTCAAACCTTTATTAAGAATTTCTTGCACTGAGAATTATAAATTAAAATGAACAAAAAGCTGAAATGTAAGAATTCTTATAAAAAGAAAAAGATTTATAGCATTACAAGCTAAGAAAAACTATTTTTTTTGAAATTTCACTGTTGTAACCAGAAGTAATGAATTTGTCGCTTAAAATTATAAATACAAGAGTATATAATTTGATCATTTTGCAAAGTGTACAGAGATCCTCCTTTGTACACCTTAACCGCTTTCTTCCCCTCTCATAAGCAAAAGACTGATTATTCATTACCTATCCATTGATCTAATTTTTAAAACTTTTAGTTATCTACTCCCCATTGGGCATGTGATAAAGTTTTCAGTTTGTACTATAATATTTTTTTAATAGAAAAGAAAAAATAATTGAGGTCTCCATCTTTGTCTCTTTCCATATCAGATCTTCTAAATGGAGGTAGATGAGTAAAAGCTGTACAGCAGATTTGAGATGCATTTTATAAGAAAACCACCTGGGAAATTTCCCAAACAAGACAAGTCCCAGACTCTAATCACATCATGGAAATAACATGCTTCAGGAACTTTGAAGCAAAACTACAGTGTAGTAGGCAGATATCTAGATTACATTATTCCTCTCTTCCACTGACTAGCTGTGTGACACCAGTCATATCACCTGGATTCTCTGTGGCAAGTTTCTTCCTTTGAAAGAAGGGGATGATAATAATAGAACCTCATGAAGTTGGTTTAAGGATTAAGGAGGTTAACATATATGTGTTGAATAGTAAACACCAGGGGAATATTACTTATTACAATCAATATGAAATAAAGCAAATTATGTTAGATAATGAGCAGCAAGTTGAAAATATTCTTATCTTATGGCTATGGTCAAGAGAAATCAGATGCTGTCGGTTCTACTAGCTATGATAATGTTCTTAGATAAAGAAGGAGATTAAGAGAAAAGAATTATCTTCTAGAAAAAATTAAGCATCATGTTTATTTCTTATCAATGGAAGAAATTGATTACAGACACAAATTTACTACTTCTTCATGCTCCGTACTGGTCAGTGAATGCTGGATTACAGCACTTATTATGCAGTCCCTCTATCTGTATGATTCTTTGATTAAGGTGGTCACTTCTTGAAAGCAGAAGTTGTATCAAAATTCTTTGAGTCTTAAATGTATACTAATGCTTCACATACAGTGGTACTCAATATATGTTGAATGTATGAGGAATGAATTTATAAAAATAAATGCATGGATTTGACAGCTTTCAAAGAAAGAATGGAATTCATATAGAGTAGGTTTAACATTTAAAATGTAAAGTGTTTTCAGAAACTTCTTTCAAAACTTAAATCTACTTCTCAGCAGCCTTTTCGATATGATTAGGTTCAAAGGACTAAACGGTTTTCTGTGTTTCTACTTCAACTTGACAGAAAATATTTAATTTTTCTTAAATAAGTGAAAGAGATTTATACGTGTATTACTTCTTGACTAATACATCATAATATCTTTTTAAGAAAGAAAAGTAGAAAGCCTACTTGGTAGGAATTTTCATTTACTTATATACACATAATGGTTTTATTAGTTGGAATTGTTTTTTAAAGTTAAGATTTGTTTTAAATAAATTAAGATGAGGAAAATGTTTTGCTTCTGAAATCTTGAAGGTATTTCAGGGTACATGTTGTATTGTCCATGCTTGTCTTCCAAAATTAACTATATATGGCAAGATTGGCACATCTTTTGTGGGTATGGTATATTTTTAATCTAGGCATCACATTGATTTGAGCTATATAATTATTTTGAAATGTTAGTGCTTATGAATTATTACATGATTTTATATCTCAGAAAGAATATGATATCTGTATATAATTATTTCTTACCCTATTCGAGTCAATTCTTGCTCTGGAAGTATAGATGGGAGGTGGGATGTTGAAAGCCTGAGGGACCAAGTACTCCTCAGCATCCATCATATCTTCCAAATCCTCTTCATCCAAGAGATTCTGAAAGAACTTGCTGTCATTTGGACTGGGAAGCTTCATACGATCATCACCCTAAAAGATTGCCCATCAGACACAAATATGATTCTTTCTTATCTTAAATATGTGGTCTCTGTAATAAATTTATGTAATATCATAACAAATGGTTGAAAAATTCATACACACGTTTTAAAAAAACAAGTCTTTAGCACAACCACCGGCCATTAAGAAACCTATAACATGCTTAGAAATGATAGGGCCAGGTAAACAAACTTTATACAAGGAGAATATGATAAATGCCATTAGAGAATAATAAAGCAAAATCAAAAGATGTTTATAGGGAGGTAAAATCAATTTCAGGTCTGAAAATAATTATTCATTGCCCAGATAGTGTATGGGTTGCAACTTTAAGAATAAACAATAAAAGGTGATCAATTTATCAACGTTTATTTTATTTGGTTGGTTTGATGCTGTAGGATTATCAGGACCATAGGGTCTATACTTTATTCTATAGCATACTGGCTACATTATCAAAGTAGGGGCATTCAAAACTCACAGTGCAAGTGGCAAATAGAGTAAAGGAGTACGAGAAAGACACCAAAACCTTTGTTATGCTCTTCCTCACCTCGTCTATTTCTTAATTTTTGGAAACAATTTCAGTTCATGAAAACTAATTTTGAGGAAAAAATAAATGGAAATAAGTATCTTCTAAAACCTAGCTTTTATCTTTATGTCAGCCTGTCGATATGAAAACAAAGGCTACCTTGCTTTACTGAGGAAACATAATACACTCTAGTCCAAGGCCCGTTTGTTTAGAGTTTAGGTGAAAATAATCATAGAGAAATATACTATTATTTTTTAATTATCCAAGTCTATCTATTTTTCTAGTGTTAAATATAAAATATTTCTTTGGTTGGTTGATTAAAATGTGCATCAATTCATTTGAATTGAGTTATTGCTTAGATACTGCATATCTCTCCAAATAAAACAAAACATATTTTAAAATATTTTTGGGGAAATTAAATAATATACTGAAACTTTTGATTCACTGTCTTCAAGCATGGGCAAGATTAAAACAAAAATCTGTCTTCCTTTTGTTCTGAAAAAAGAAAATTATACTAATGAACATGACTTACACATAATGTTAATAAAATCAAGGTGCTAAAATAAGTGTCTGAGGGTTAAGACCTCTTTATGTATATGTATAATCATAATTATCTCTTCAGTAGCAGAGCCACTTGAATACTAAGGGAAGGTGCTAAAAGGTGGATCTGACATGAAATAAAAAGCTCTTTTCCATAAGTCATTTCACGTGATAATTCTGCTTAATTAATCAACATGTTTGTGGTCCTTTCCACAGTTCCAAAGTCCTGATACTACTACTCATTTTGCAGTGAGTTTGCCATTGACCTAGTCTTAAAGGCATAAGTCAAATGTACTCACCTGAATAACTAGGTATCTTTGAGGGTCTCGAGCCATCCTTGAAAACTCAGCAGCCAGTTCCTTAAATTTAGGTCTACTGTCAGCATCAATCATCCAACCTGGAAATTTACACAGTGAAAATGTCACTATATTCATAACTAGAAAGGAGTTGAAATTTAAATTTTGTGAAAATATGAGCAAAAGTTTGAAAAATGTTGTTTTAATCGTAATGATCTGAAAAAGAAAGCAAGCTAGTGAAAGAAAGGACTCAATTGGTAAGGCTTTATCGGTCTCTTTGTTGATATTCATAACTAAATGTAATGTACTGTAAAACAAAAGATAAATTTTTTCTCTGATGCGTATAAGATGTGACTGCAATATAAGTTATTATTTTGTATTAGGAGTGACATAGGAGAAAAGATTTGGTTACAATGCTTACACTGGTACAAAGGGGAAAAGAGGAGTTAAAAGCAACTTTCTTGTGCTACATTTGTCCTGGTGGACAAAAAAAAAAAAAAAAACAAACAAAAAACTAATGCAAAGTGATTGGTAATGCCTGTTCAGCAATAGACATTAGCTTATCTTAGTACTAGCTTGTCTAGTATAAAAATACTATCAGCAATTTTCAAGGTATGTATTCTTATTTAGCTGGGAGTCTAGATAAAGCAGACCTTATCTCTACAGGCTCTGTTTAGCTAATGAGATGACAAGAATAAAAGTACCAAGCTTTCCTTGATTTTCTTGACAAATTATCCTCTTCTTAGGTATTAAAACCCCGAAAGAAAGGTAAAATTCTCTATTAGGGAAAGTGTTTTCTTGGTTTTACATAATTTCATCAGAGCTAAATTCTGACGAGTTTAAATCATTTCCTATGCTAGTTACAGGATTAAATTACATAAGACGTGCCTGTTTTTAAACTTTCTTCCATAGATGTCTACCAAACAATATTTAATAGAATAAGGCTGTAAAGCTTGTTCCTTCCTTTTCCGGGAGTTCAGTTTTTATTCCTATTCTGGGAATTTTTTGGGTGTCATTTTATGTATGTATCATTAATGTCATCTGCTTTTTTTTCTCCCCAAACAAAGCTCAAATGCTCTGTATTCTATATGCATTCATTTGAAAAAATGCTTGCTAATGCCAAGATGCTAATGAGAAAACAGGTGTTTTTGAAACTATTGAAGCCAAAAAAGGTTAACCACAGTTGAGGTATCGGTTTCTCTCCAACTAAATATTGAGTAAATAGAACTATGCTTAGTGAAAAGGGCAGGCTGACCTGAACTGCGAAGAACATTTTTTATTTCCTCCCTCACTGTCAGAATGTATCACACATGTCATGAATATAAATCTGAGTAGGCCTGGGTCCAAAGTCTCTTATTAATAAGATGCTTATTCACCTTCACAAGTTTGTTTCTTTGCTAACCCCATGTAAATCAGAAGGGGAAAGCCTTAGATTATACAAGAGAGATTGCTGCATGTTAATCTCACTTAAATTAAGCCAGAAACTCCAGAGACTTCCTCAATTCTATTTAAATTGAGGGTCTGTGCTTCAAAAACACATTTATAATACATATGTGTCTGGGGCATAGGAAGAAAAAAGAAAAGTAAGAGTTTGATGTAAACAAATGATCAAATTGAAAAAAGTAAACATTTATAATCTTTTTAGCTCACTATAGATTCATTTCTTCCCACTTCCCACCCTGTCCTGCTAATTTGCTCCTGACTAAAACCAGTAGACCTATTTCTATTAAATTAATTTTTAAAACTGTCAGTTTCAAGCTTTTTTCCTTCATGTTTAGATCATTTATGTAGCCTGATATTTTCCCATAAAGGTCACTAATGTTATTACTAACATTCATGTTAGTAATGTTAGTAATAACATTATTGTGACTAATTACCTCTCTTTACGACAGGCAATTTGACTGTCATGGAGATTATAAGAATAAAAGAGTCATAATTTTGACTTCATAGCATGGAAGAGTATTACCTTATATTAATCATAGTCACAACAAAGAGGCGTTCATATGTTCCCTTCATAATTGTTTTTGAACTGTCGTATTTTTCAATACAGAGAAATGTACAGATTGAGTAATCTGTGCTATTACTTTACTAAGAATGATGATGGTGATAACATTATTTTGCAGTCTTACATTTGACCATGACCATGTAAACGTCAATAGTGCAGATGGGAGGCTGAGGCAAACGTTCTCCTTTCTCTAATAAATCAGGGATTTCTCGCGTTGGAATTCCATCATAGGGTTTTCCTCCAAAGGTCATCAGTTCCCATATAGTAACTCCTATATTGGAGAAAAAATTCTTACTTAAGCATATTAACAACATATTTTGAACAAACCAGCACTATACCAGTAGTAAAAGAATACTCCAGGTCAATCCAAATAAACACCAATCAATTAAAAAAAAAAAAAAGCTCCACAAATTCTTGCATCCATTATGAGAACCCCAATGTCAAAATCTTTGTGGGGGAATTCAATTTTCTTATTATTGTCTTGGAATTTCTAATGGATAGAAGAGACAATTTACAGTGGATGTCAGCATATAGAATCTGTTCCCCATTTCTGCCTATAGGTAACACTAATGTTTGCTGATCCAAGTTATATTTCACTATACCACGTTACAGTCCATAAAACAATTCATCTACTATATATACATATGTATTTATACATATGTATTCAGTACCAATAAATAAATATGCTTTTGCCAGTAAAATAAGATATTGACTAATTTTAAGATTAGCATCTTTGCTATAAAAGGCTTCCAGAATAATTACCTTATGTTACAATAAAGAATTGTGACTCTCTCTAACTTACACAAAGAAAACAGTTGAATAAAACATAGACTTCTTTAGCACATATGAGAGCCTGAGAGAGGAATGTTCCCTACGTAATATATAGTACATGTGAAGTAGTCACCAACAAAATTGTGAAGGGGATAGAAAGTAGTTTATTCTTTAGGTAATAAAATGGCTTTCTTGAATCACTGGGACATTGATTTTCTCTGCAAAAGCAAATACCCTAAATGGTAGCATGCAAACAGCCAGTTTTGGTGATAATGATGGTTCTGATTTCAGCAATGATATATACACTAAATATCTTTTTTGTAATGTAATGATCATATAATTTAAGATAATATTTTCTTAGGGATAAAGATTTTTAAGCTCAGAAATGGCTAGCTGGGCACAATAATATTACAAAGTGAATTTTGATTCATGTGTATATACAGTCATCTTTCAGTATAAAATCCATTAATTAGAGCTATGTTTTCTTTCCTATTGCCATCTGTAATGAATTATTTACTCAGGCTGAAGTATTTTTTAGTTTAGAACAGTTATCATTGACTGATAACAAAAATACAAAGCTTAAAATATAAAACTATGTGGAATTTAAAATTATTCTTTATAATAGGATATTAACTATTAATTACCTGATTTTTTTGGTTAATATTTACATCTTAGGATTTTAGGTATATTGTTAACATGTACCTAGTGACAATTTAATTGACTGATTGTTATTACATCTTTAATTTTGTATATTAAGGAGTAGCTCCTAAAATCTATCATAAAAATTTTCTATGAGGCAGGCTGCAACAAGTTAAGTGGATGACTGTTCATCTCTAGATAGTCATACTTACAGAATATATATATATATTTTATATTTTAGAATATTTTATATTTACAATATTTTATATTTTAGAATTATCTATTTTATATTTTAGACAGGGTCTCAATCTGTCACTCAGAATGGAATGAAGAGGCATGATCACAGCTCACTGCACCCTCAACTTCCCCAGGCTCACATGATCTTTTCACCTCAGCTTCCTGAGTAGCTGGGACTACAGGCATGAGCCACCATGCCTGGCTGATTTTTGTATTTTTTAGTAGATAAAGGGTTTCAGCATGTTGCCCAGGCTGGTCTCAAACTCCTGGGTTTGAGCCATCTGCCCACATCGGCCTCCCTAGATGCTAGGATTACAAGCAGGAGACACCGTGCGGGGCCTAGAATATATATTTAAGGAGAACACTTTATTAACTTAGGTAGGTAGTTATAAAAGATAGAGTAGATACTCTCACATTTCTAGCAGAACTCCCAACATAAGCAAGATACAAAGCAACTGTAAATCAAAATAATAGAAAATATAAGAAACAGCAACATATAAATACAAAAACAAAAGCCAAAATATAAAAAACTCTACTTCTTCTGATAATAATCCAATTATATCTTTGTAAAGGTGATGACAAGATAGGGTTAGAAAAGGATGGTTTCATGCAAAAGAACAATATCAGGAAAGCCAAAACAAAACATCCTCAAATTTTACTTGCAATTCCTTTATCTTAAGATGTATATCACAGCCAGTGCTTATTTTGTAAAAATAAAAATGCACCTAGTGAGAATTTTCCATAAAGGTGCACTGTAAACAAGGTTATGCAACTTTCTCTGCCTTTTGCAATCAACTATGATATATCACAACATTTTTTAAGTGCCTTATGAATATGGGTTGATGACCTGGGCTGTGTTTCAAAACAGAGTACTACCTATCTATTTATTTATTTTGGCTGAACAGTTCCTGGGATTTTGCAACTCAACATGAAGAAAAATGTTACAGCCTGAGTAACAAGATTTTCCCCAAAAGACAAATTTTACTATTAAAAATATGACTGTTCTGCCAAGTTTATATATATCTTGAGCTAATTTAAATTTGCCTTCAGGAGACTGCCATATTTGATTTAGGGAATTATAAGTAGAAAGAAAAAGAAAAAAGTATATACGTATATAAAATATACTATATGATATAATATATAAATCTGACATATATTCTATAAACCTATCTATATCATGTAATGTATAAATGCTAATCTACATGCTAATCTGTATCATATAATATATAAAGTTATCATAGAATACATGCAATAGATGTTTTTCTATACACTTCTTACAATAGTTTAGCAAGTAAGTTTTGTCAAGCATTTCCACTACATTTGTCTATACCTCAGACACACGACATTTTCTATTTCTAAGCTGAGTAAAATAAACACATGAAACCTTCATGAAAATTTTACCACCTCCTATGGCATACATATGTGGAAGGAATAACCCACTTGATTGAAATGTCTTAAATACTTTTTTAAAGATAGTTAATTTTTTCCTAGATAAGAATTCTAAGTTCTTCAGTGATTGAATGGTTTATATCTTTTTTTTTCCAACAACAATGCAAAAAAGGTAAAACTTTTTTTTAAGCTTAAGTTTGAGTAAAATAAATTGTACCATACATTTAAATCTCACCACCACCCTTTTATTTAAGTGGGCATTATGCTTTTTATTTGTAAGAAATGCTAATTTTATATGATATATTTAAACTTAGAAACGTGTTGACTCCTTCTTGGTAATACCGGACTTACTTAAATTTTAAGTAGCCAGACAGATGCTAAATAGCTCATCTTAACAATTAAGTTAAACACAATAAAATAAATGTTCTAATTATAAATATTACTCTTTTCCAGTTCATATTATTCACTCTGTAACATTTCTGTAACTCCACAAGTAGTTTGTAAATTAAAATTAATGTTGTAATTAGCAATCTTCTCTTTTACCATGTTCATTGCTCTAACTTACTGCTGTCAGTAATTTTTCTTTGTTATGACAATAATCTGTTTTCTACTATAGAACGTAAATTCTCACATGCAAGAAACCCACAAAAAAGTTGGTTTTGTTTTTGTTTGAATATTTACTGTATTCAGAGTTATGTTTTTGAAAGTTACTTAAAATTAACACCATGAAATTCTATGAAATTGTCCCTAAACTAAAATTGGCTGATTTTTTTTTTCTGTCAAAATGATCAGGCAAGTTCCTACAAAATCACAGCTTATGGAAAACATCTTAGCAGAAATATTAGTATATTACATTGTAATAAACCAGGAAAAAAAACAAAAAAACAGAAAAAGGCAGATAGCAATGCTAGTTAGAATATTTTGTTGTTCTTCAATGGGAACACATGGACACAGGGAGGAGAACATCACACGTCCGGGCCTGTCGGTGGATGGAGGGCAAGGGGAGGGAGGAGAGCATTAGGACAAATACCTAATGCATGCGGGGCTTAAAACCTAGATGACGGGTTGATAGGTACAGCAAACCACCATGCCACATGTATACCTATGCAACAAACCTGCAGATTCTGCATGTGTATCCCAGAACTTAAAATAAAATAAAATAGAATATTTTGGTTTTTTTTTTCATTGAGAAAGCAAAGAGTTAACTCCTTTAGGAAATTAGGCTTATAAATAGGTATTTATAACACAACAAAATAATTTAGCTTAAGATATTTCACATGAACTTAACATATGTATTTTTGCTTTACAAGCTTTAATTCACAAAGATTTATTTACCATAGCTCCAAACGTCACTCTGATGGGTGAATTTCCTGTAATGTATACACTCCAGAGCCATCCATTTAATTGGCATCTATAGAGAAGTAAGAAGTAAAAGTTTTAAAATTACATTAAAAATTCATTTCTATATGTATTTCCTAAATGTGAGTCTCTGAGCTGGCCTTAATCATATTTTTTTATTATGTATGTATAGATATAACTATAACTATAAATATATGTTAATTTATAAAATACATAAAGTGAATTAATCTAAAGATGTACTATACTTATTCATTTTTTATTTTATTTATTTTTTGAGACAGGGTCTCACTCTGTCACCCAGGCTAAAGTGCAATGCCACAATCTCAGCTCACTGCAATCTCTGCCTACCAGGCTCAAGTGATCCTCCTACCTTAGCCTCTGAGTAGCTGGGACCATAGGGGTGCGCCACCATGCCTGGCTAATTTTTGCATTTTTTTAGAGATGATCATCATGTTGCCCAGGCTAGCCTAGAACTCCTGAGCTCAAGTGATCTGCCTGCTTTGACCTCCCAAAATGCTGGGATTACATACGTGAGCCACCCTGCTCGGTCATACTTATTTTTTTTTTAAAAAAAGCTTTATAAACAATTAAAGGTAAAAATAATTAAGTGGGGATAACTTTCTATAGTTCTTAATTAACATTCAGTAATTAAGTTGCTAGTAAATATTATGATTTATAATATTAAATCTAAACATCTAATACACATGCTTCTAAAAATGTGTTTATAGTTTTTTCTCAAAAAATGAGATTTGTTATACTTTCAGTTATCCCTTTTCACCCTCAGACACATTTTGGGCCACCAGTACAATGGACTCTTTCTATACTTGCCCCCTCCCTTCTCCTCTCATATAATTTGGCCACTAAAACGCCTAAAATCATGAATTCCAAAGTTAGCCTTGCTTTGTTTTCCAGCTTCAAATGACCCCTCTCATCTTGGTTAGCCAGTATTGAAAATATGTACCATTTTCAAAATAGGAACTATATAAAAGAATGTGAAAGGATCAGCACAAATCTAGCATCACTACAAGAAAAACAACTCAACCCACATATCCTGCTGATGATGGGTCAGCAGAATGAGTTTCAACTATGAAGGGCAGCATTATATAGCTGGGAATATAATTAGATTCTATGGAATAAAGAGAAACACTTCTACTTTGCAGTTGAAAGCTTAAAACTAAATAGGCCTTTGAAATCATGAGGTTGGCTGCTCACCAAGGTGACACCAAGGTAACTCTATGACAGAATCATGGTATTCAGTGAAAGGGAAGAGAAGACACATTGAAAGTAATTTCCCTATGGGCAAGGAGTTAGCAGACTTTATGGACTACGGACATTGTGTTAAAGAAGTAAGTTTAAATCACAGGTAGCTTGATAAAGACTTACTAGTTACCAAGCATTTAAAGCTATAATGAATCTTGCTTTAGACAAATCTTATGTCTCAAATCTTATGTTCTCAAGACAAGTGAAGCCATGTGATTTATAGACTTCAACTTCTGTGCAGTCTTAGAGTGAATTTCAATGCTGTGGTCTCAGACTACTGCAATTTGGTAGTAAACAGGCAAAATAGGGTAGTTTTAAAATTTTTTGTGTTATTTTGCCTTGTGATAAAGTTAAGCATTTGGAAACCTATCATTGCAAAATATTTATAATATATATGTGGATGGCCCATATGATAAATAAGGCATATAATAAATATATTTATATGACATGAGAATAACTGGGTTTTTTTTTGTTGTTGTTAGTGTAAGCTTATAGGTCACCATAGGCTAAGATTGCAGTTGCTTATTTCATTTGGGCTGCCTGACCTTAGGTTTCACTAGGTGAAGCTAGAGGGACCTCCATATGAAGTCTAGTCCTAATAGTTTGGCCAAGAAAGTCAAGCTAAAGAGAGGGTTAATGAGGAAATACAAGACATGGGACTAAGGCATGGATTGAAACCATATAGTGGGTGAAAAAGTCAGGAACTCCGTTGTCAGGCAGAGGCTGAGACTAGAGGGTCAGAAAAGGTAGACGAGGCAGTGGCTCTGTTCAGGGTTCTTTGTAGTACCTAAACTTTTCTCTAATCGATGAGAGAGAATCTATGTTCTCTATAATAGTTAGTGCTATGGTCTTTAGATCAGTGGGACAATTTCTACAGCCATGTGTTTAAGTTTAATTTCTAGAAGCCCTAAGGATCCACCCACTTCCCATCACTGGACCTAACATGAAGGTCACCTGGGTACAGACATGCATCGTCTTATTTTAGCTACTTTTGAGAAACGGAAGCTGGTAATATATGGTATATATATGTGTGTGTATATATATATCATATATATATACACACACATATATATATACCCGGGGCAGGAGAAGAGGCAAATGGTAGAACCAAGGCTTAATAATCTCCTAAGCTTCAGGCTTATTGGTTTCTTGTATAAAATATAAGGAGATAAAAGGATATTATACTATATTTTCAAGCAAGATTGCTCTCAAAAAGATACCCACCTTTCCTCCATCAGCATTGTACTCTTTTTCATCTCCTTCCAAGAGTCTGGCTAGCCCAAAATCTGTGATTTTCACATGGTTTGGAGATTTCACTAAGACATTACGGGCTGCCAAATCCCGATGAACGAGTCGTCTTTCTTCCAGGTACATCATTCCCTGAAAAATATCAAGTTCCTTAATGATATTCAGTTAATGCCCAGGTTTTTCCATTTTTCTAAAAAGAAGTTTCTTAGCCTTCAGTTGGAAGTGCCTAATTTTTTAAGTGAAGCCAGAATCCTACAATATTTTCAAAATTAGAGAAAACCTGATTTGGGGGACAGCAAACCACAAACAGCTTTTGGTGTTTTCTCCCTAAAGTCCTATGAGACAAAAGAATTACTTTCACATGAGCTAAATGTTAGATCATTATTTTTCCAAGTGACTTGATATCCTTTTGCAAACTCTTTCTTTAGTGAGGTGTGCAGGTGTTGTAGTAAATAAGCTAACATATGCTTGGATTGACCCACATATTTGTAATCATTCCTTCTCAATAACTTCTGCTTCACGTCATCTTCCCCCTACACATCCAAACAAATACCTTTATCCATAATTTTTAGAAATATTTCATTTGAAGTTTAATGGTGCCAAAATCACCACTATAGATTCCATAGAGGCTGAAGAATTATACTATTCTTATTATACTATTATATTATACTATTCTTATTAATTATGCACAGAATGAAGTATATACCCTAGGAGTCTTACAAACCTGTAATTTTTAAGAAGACTTCTATGGTATCAGTAGTCATTATGAGAATCCATAGTGAAATTACATAGTTTGTAATGACACTGAAATTAGCCTTTAATATTTTACCTTTATAAAACATAGAGGGAAATTAAAAATAAAATTTGTTGGTGTTTAGCAGCAAGAGACATAGCTGGCTCTCCTCACAATACATCCATATGTAACAATATATAACACATGTTATGTATTAATATCTATACAAATTCAGAAAAAATAATCCAGAGGAGTAATAATTACTTTATTAATTGTACTTCAGTACTAGGTAAACTAAGGGTTGCTAAACATTATGTTTAACACAAGAACTTATGTAAAACTAAGGAAATAAACCTGAGGCCGAGATTAGAGTGAATATATTTTTGTTGAAGTTTTAGGGGAAATTCTATATTTGATGATTTTTGTGGTAAAATGATCACCATTTAAAAATAGATTAGAATTATTATAAAATGTTGAAGCATACTATCATGCCAATTGCAAATCAATGCTGTGGGCAGTTAACATTACAACTGCAGGACTTTGAAGGATTAATGGTTTCTAATATCAAAACAAAAGCTGTGGAAAACAGACACATAAATCACACAGGTCAAAAAATTATGAACCGTATACCTGGTGTAGTGTAAAGAGAAGATTACTTCAAACAGCATCATGAGCCAAACCCCATATAAATGCACATTAAACACAACCAGTGGGGATACTGCCTGATATGGTCTAATCACTCAACAGTGGGGTGACACTGTGTGTATTAGTGTTTTCTGAAATCAACTTACAACCGAGATTTATGGGACTTTTGCCCTCTCTCCTAAACAGTGCTTTGTGTTTGAGTACATTAAATTAGAAATTCCTATAATAAAGTACATCTGAGAACATATAGCTCTTATATGACTTAAAGGATCAAAAAAAAAAAAAACCAAATAAATGCATTGCCTTGGAGATAGAATATTTTCATATCTTCCCAAGTAATTCTATCTCTTTAAGAAATGTTCATGAAACATTCATTATTCTCTTTCTTATCACCTTCATATCAGAACATGGAATATATGTTGGCAACAGGTTAACACGTACTATATGCTGGACTATTTGCCAGATACTGAGAAGACAAAAAAGATTCAGATAAGGTCTGTATATTAAAGGAGAACAGAAGCTAATTAATAAAGTGGGCAGATAGGGAATAAAAACTTGAATGGACTGATGTGATACATGCAAGGCATTTAAAGAGAACTCTATTCTGAGGCCCTTAGGTAGTATAGCCTAGCAAGTGAGAGGAGAGACTTCAAAGCAGTACCAAGGCCTAAGTAAGGGTTGAATGATGTCTCCCAATTGGACAGAGTGAGGGTAAAACTGCAGGCAAACAGAACAAGCACAGGGGTAGCAGTACCATGGCGTACTTGCACCAAGATATGCAATTCTGTATTTTTAAAGCATAATGTATGAGGGAGGGACAGTGGTGAGCAGTGAAACTGAAAACAAAAGAAGAGGCAGGGTCCAAGAAGGGTCCCTTATATGTCATGGTAAAGAACTTAGACTTTTGTATTTCATGCAGTATACAATTAGGTGATGTGGAAGTTGTTTTAAAAAGGGGAGTGAGGCTGGGCGCGGTGGCTCACGCCTGTAATACTGGCACTTTGGGAGGCCGAGGTGGGTGGATCACGAGGTCAGGAGATCGAGACCATCCTGGCTAACATGGCGAAACCCCGTCTCTACTAAAAATACAAAAAATTAGCCAGGTGTGGTGGTGGGCACCTGTAGTCCCAGCTACTCGGGAGGCTGAGGCAGGAGGATGGCGTGAACCTGGGAGGCTGAGCTTGCAGTGAGCTAAGATGGCGCCACTGCACTCCAGCCTGGACAACAGAGTGAGACTCTCAAAAAAAAAAAAGGGAGTGAGAGATTATTGTTGGATTCTTGAAAACACCACTCTGGTGTCAGTAGAGAGAATGGATTGGACATCAATGTAGCTGAAGGCAGGAGCCAGTGCCACAATACAGAAGCAAGGTGATGGGAGTGTAAAATAAAGGTTGCAATTTGGCAGTCCATGGACTACATCCATTTTTCAGATTTTTTTTTCTTTAGTCCCCACACTGGGCGGGGGTCAGTTATTCTCTGTAGCTGAGACCAACTGTACCCCAATGAGGGCAATCCGACCCCATTTTCCAAGATCCCTCCGCTCACTATTTCTTCCCAGGAGTTCTGCTTCCATCACTTACAACACTCGTCTGCTCCTACGTGTAAGAGTATCTGAACCTTCAACTAAACTAGGCCAGAAGGAATACTATGAAGAGGATAATATCAAGGAATATTTATAAAATAATCATCCTTAGTATTTGTTTGAACAATGAAGGAAGAGAATACACTGAGAACAATTTTGTTTTTAGACTTTTGTAATTTAGGTGGATAATGATCCCTTGAACCAAATATCATTCTAATAAAAATATCATTTTTATATTTCTTAAACTTATGCAGGAAGAGTGATATGTACTTTGCCAATGGGGAACTAAGGCACATTCACCAAAAAATTTAAAACTCTGCTATGATCTGAATGGTTTTATGTCCTTCCTCAAGTTCATGTGTTGAAATTCTAGCCCCCAAAGTGATGGTGTTAGGAGGTGGGGTCTTTGAAAAGTGATTAGGTCATGAGAATACAACCTCATGAATGATATTAGCAAACTTATAAAAGAGACCTTCGAGAGATCTGTTGCTTCCTCAGGCATGTGAGGTTATAGGAGCTATGAACAACTAGGAATCAGGTCCTCAGCTAGACACTAAATTTTCTTGCACCATTATCTGGGACTTCCCAGTCTCCAAAACTATGAGAAATAAAGTTCTGTTTATGGTATTTTGTTATAGCAGTCTGCACAGACCGACACTCTAATGACACACTCTACAATACAAGAAAAATTTCAAAAACTCTGAAAGTTCTTTGAAATTCTATACACAAAGCCTCAGCAAGTGATAGACTATCCTGAAGCTAAATACTATTTTTCCAGAAAAGGTACTTTCTTCAAAATAATGAGAAATCAATTTTAAAAAACTAGGTGACAGTCTCTAGACAGTTTCCCTCACCCACCTGACCATCACTAAAAGCAATAAGAACATAAGTATCTATATCATTACCAAACCATCAAAATACATGTTTATGGTTGCTTTGTAACTATGAAACATCATTATACAGATGCACGCTTTCAAATCATTACTTACTAAAGCCACCTTAGTCCTACTTTCACACTGAGAGTGTTGAATCATCTATGGATTGCTCAAAACAGTTTTCTCTACATCACAGTCATTAAATAGGATTTTCTTACTGGAAGCTCTCATTTGAGTCACACTCTGTGCTAGATTCCTTCAAAATGAAATAACTTCAAATTAGAGTGTCATGCAACTAAGGTGGCAGACAATTATTAGAAATAACAGTGACAAAAACAAACTGGATGAAGTCCGTGGAAGTTTCAAGATGAACAAATAAAGGTCATTCATTATGATGCTGTGTTTCATGGGTAAAGAAACCTCATACTCTGTGCTCTAGCAGTTCCCATATCCACGTCAGGCCAGCTTGAGTAAATTAGGAGAAGAATAATACTGACAGCAACCACAGTTGACACTGACCCAGTACTTAGAACACAGCGGTCATTAAAGTAAATGTTGCCACATTGGTTGGTTAACTTAATCCTGTGAGATGAACACTGTTGACGTATTTTAAATATGAGAAAACAAAGGCTAAGCGAGGTCAAGTTACTTGCTCCAAGTTATCTAATCAGGGATCCCCAACCCCTGGGCCATGGAGCAGCACTGGTCTGTGGCCTGTTTGTTAGGAACTGGGCTGCACAGCAGGAGGTGAGTGGCAGGCGAGCCAGCATAACTGCCAGAGCTCTGCCTCCTGTCAGATTAGCGGTGGCAGCATTAGATTCTCGTAGGAGGCTGAACCCAATTGTGAACTGTGCATGCGAGCGATCTAGATTGTGCACTCCTTATGAGAATCTAACTAACTAATGCCTGATGGTTTAAGGTAGAACAGTTTCATCCCAAAACTATCTCCCCTGCCGGGCCCCCACAAAAACAGTCCCTGGTGCCAAAAAGGTTGGGGACTGCTGATCTAACTAATGCATGGTAGAAGTTGGATTGAATCCCTTGCTGTGGCATTCTAAAGTCTACATTTTTAAGCCTATCTTCTCTCTTAATGGGTCACAGGGTTAGGTGGACATGGAGAAATTAATGAACATAGTGGTCATACAGTTTTGTTTTCTTTGTTTTTTTTTGAGACAAAAAAAGGTCTAGCTCTGTCATCCAGGCTGGAGTGCAGTGGCATGATCAGGGCTCACTGCAGCCTCAACCTCCTGGCCTCAAGCAATCCTCCTGCCTCAGACTTCCAAAGTGTTGGGATTACAGGCATGAGCCACTGCATCCAGCCACTTGAAGTCATATAGCTTTAAAAGGCACTAGTACTTTGGCAGAAAAAAAACTATTATCTGGTGTTTCTGTGAATTTCAGGACATAATGCAAGTGATTGACATTTTTTAATTTATATTTTAAACTCAGTTAAATTATAGCATCTTTTTGTAAGTTCACAGGAATTTGAATTGTGCAAACTACAGACTGTTCTTATTTTGGTCACAGAGAATGCAAGATGGTAGAGTGGGTAGGAGTGTAGATTCTGTGGTCAATTGCCTGTTTCAAACCCCAGCCCTGCCATGTTCTAGCCCTGTCACTCTGAGAAACTTATTTACTCTCTCTGTCATCACCTTCCTCTCCTCGTCTCTAAATGGGCATAACAGCACCTATCCTGCAGGTTGTTGTGAGGTAAATTAGCATATGCAAAGCACTTAAATAGCAATTGGCATATAGTAAGTGTAGAACATGGAAACCTTTATTACTGCTCCATGGATAGCTATCAACAATCCTAGAATGCACAAGAATTACTTACCCTCCTTAACTTTAATTGCCTATTTCAGAAAATCTGTGAACCTCAGCTAATATATCACAATGGGTGTTTAGTAAGTGTTTGCAAATGATGATACATATACTTATAACTTACCCATCATGATTAATGTGTGAATACAATTTCAGAATTATTACTATTCAAAGTATTATTTTAACAATAATTCACCCGAAGATGCTGTCATATAAGAAGAAAGAAAAATTAGGAGACATATTAAAAGATTTGGTGCCCTCTATAAATACATCACTGACTCAAGAATTTAGTGAAGATAAAGGTCACGAATAAAACAGATCTAAAAGGTTCAGTGCTGTAGAATGCTTTCTGTGGGTTAATAATGCTTTCTATGGGTTAATAAAATAGATTTTCTATACCAAGATAACTGCCACTTATTACACACCATGGAGGGGAGTTTTTGAAAGAAGTATTTTAGGGTTATTTTGTCTACTTCCTGATCCAAATGCCACAAGTCTGATTTTACCGAAACTATTCAGAATTTACCATTACCTGAACTATTCATAATCTGACTATTTTTTATACCTTCTCTGTAAGCCCTAGTAAGTTTTCAAAGAATGCATACTTAGTTCATGTTTTGCTCATAGCTCTTAAAATGTGTAATCATAGTAAATACAAGCTAACCAGAGAAAGTCAAATTGTATGCTTGATTTTCAGAAATGAACTTTGATATAAAATCCAAGGAAAATTGTATTAGAATTGAATTTAACATTTTAATCTCTGGTTAGAATCAACTCATATAAACTGCTTATGGAAAAGAACAGAGAATGACTTAATTTTCAAATAATGGTATTGACAAAAACCTAGCCATGACCTTCTTTTCAATCTTATGATATGTGAGTCACAACAATCTGGCAAAAAGCATTATTTTTGTTTTAATTCAATGTGAAAATGTATTTTGCCCAGCTGCCGGAAGCTAAAGGAAGTCAAGAGAGACTGGACTATTTCTGACAATAAATATTTGCTTCTCGCATATTGGCCATGCGACAATTTCATCAAATACATGTGTGGAGCTAAAAATTTCAAGCTGCAGTCAGCTCTCACAGGCATTAATCTCCAGCATTAATCTCTAGAGTTAGTTAGCAAGAGAGCATTTTTTTTTCTGTTTTCATTCTAATAACCTGAAGCTTTCGTAATAACAGGAAGCTTCAGGAAACCTAATTTCAAATGAAAATATCTCCTTTTTTTCTACCTTTCCTTCTAAAAGCAATTCTATCCCTGGGGGAAAAAGAATCCAACTATAATGCTTACTATGGTTAGGGCTAGAGATATAAGCATGTTTAAGGAAAGAAAGGGATCTTTTTGGATGAAGTAACCGATTTTATCCAAATAGTGCATAAAGGGAATATAAGGAGGCTCAGTAATGGAATCAACTGAGTGACCTTTTTAACCAGCAGAAGCTGGTTCATGGCAGAATAGAAAGAACACAGAGCTGAGTGTTGTGAAACAGAAGTTTTGGACATATTGTTAACTAGGTTTATGACCACAGGTACTCATTTCACCTCTGCTATAAAAGTGATGGATTGGCCGAAATGATCTCTGAGGTTACTGCTAGCTTTAAATTTTTATTCCATGATAGATGAAACTGTAAAATATGTCTATCTGAAATATTAAATTGTGGGCCAATAATAGACACAGAGAACAGTAAAGAGGTAGAGTAGATGTCCCCCTTCAAATATTTAGTGAGAGTCGTGAATATGTTTTAGTAAAAATCATCTTAGTGCATCCTAATTTTAAAATCCAAAAACACTGGCTACTTACTAGCTATGTGATTTTGGTCAATTTATACAACATTTGTGTTTCACTTTCTTTATTTGTTAAATGGGGGTAATAATAGTATCTACTCTGAGGGTTGTCTTGAGGAGTCAATGGCTTAAAATTTAGAAAACACGTGAACATTCACTATTATAAGATACCATGTATTTTTAAAATAAATAAGCCCAAATTTATCTTATTAAAAATATAATTTGACCACTTTAAAGGCAGCCAATTGAAACACCTGTTGGTTACTCAGCACTGTTAGGTGCAATAGCTTCTCATTCTGCTTGTTCCTGAATGTTCTTACTATTATTCTATTCAGAGGAAGAAAAGCAGATTCATACGGCTGTCCTGAGCCAGCAGGGAGTTAACACTCATGGTTAATTCTCACACTTCCAACTGCAGCCATGATCTTCAAGAAGCCTGGTTAGGTTGCAGAGCTTAAGAACTTAGATTTTGGAATATTAAGGACAACCAAATTTCTGTCATTTTAATAATATATAATAAAAATTATTGTTTGCTGTTTATTTGAAATTTATTTTTCACAGATAGTCCTAATAATATATTTGAGTGTGTGTGTGTAAGCATGTGTGTGCATACACACTTGCATGTGGGAGATGCTGTGGTGGGCTGCCCAGAAACCTCTTTAGGACCTGGACATTCAGCTGGAAGTTTTGGCTGTTGATGATTCGTCTCAGCTTCCTCACTCGTAGGATATTGACACTCCAATGCTCTATCTATGCTGCAAAGAAAAATAGCTACTTCCTGGACAGACTTACAAAATTCTGGTGTTATGGTTCATTTACTCCAACCACAAACATGTATAGTGTGCCAGTTACTGATGCCAGGCAAATTTCAAGTTGTTGAAGACACAGTGAAATTCACAAATAGTTGGTTTTTAAAGTGCCTCCAAAGGCACCATCCCTTGGGGAATCCAGCAAAATTAAAGAGGCTTGTTTAAAAGCCTTCAACGTTTATTATGTGGAAGGAAGTGTTTTCACTGGATTCATAGAGCACCCATTTTCAAGATTACATTCAGTTTTGTGAGTTTCATATATGGCTTGTAAGCTACTGAGTATATTTTTATGTATACGGTCATATAGCATAATGGTTAAGATCATTGCTTTTGGAATCAAGCTGCCTGCAAGACAAATCTTAGTTCTGATAAGTTTTGTCGTGCACTAGGTATCACCTTTGGACAAGTTATTTTACCTCTCTGTACATCAATTTCCTTGTCTTAAAATAGGAGTACTAGCAGTAATACAGGTTTCACTGGGTTCTTGTCAGTTTCCATATACAAAGGATTTAGAACAGTCACTGACAAATTAATAAATGCAATTTAAAATCTGCAATCTTTATGATGGAATGTGGGAAAGCAAACCCTGCCACATTTAGGCTAAGCCCCAGATGTTGGTATTAGTCTCCCAGGGGTAGAGAAGGGGAAGACCATTTACAGATTCCTGAGGCCGACAGAGATAACAGGATTTTTTTTCTTGCTCCTTACATTTTCTTCAGAAGTTTCATTTACCACTCATGGCAAGCTTTTAAAACATCCATTTGAAGAACAGCCTCCTTGGGGCTTAAAAGCCTTCTTAAGAAAACCAAAAAATAAATAAATGAAATCAAAAACAAAAAAGTAAATTAAACAGCATGTGTGAAAAACCTCTGCTTTCTCACTACATTGTGAGTAAAAAGCTCATCTGCCTGCATCAAGAGAATATCAAGCATGCTACAGTTTTTCTCCCATTGATCTCTTGCCAATATGATTACAATAGGAGAAGCGAATCATGTAGTGTCCAAACTCTCACAGGGAGGTGTACTTAAAGTGCATTACTTCTAATCCTTAGGCAGCCAATCAATAAAGATGTGGTTTCCAATGAGAATGGAGATGTCTGTGGGCTGTAGCAGTTATCCTCTGTGTCTCTTTAGAAATTAATTAAAAATCAATGAAGTGTGCAACCTATTAATACAGCAACCTCTAGATTAATAGAAGCTGAGCCTTTCTCTGAGCATACATATTGTGCAAATGCATTCAGAGACTACAGAGAGGTGGTTGAATGTCTGACACCTTAGTAATAATTGAGCAGAAACAGATCATTCCTAATATTTTGTGGTTTCACAGAATTGCATGCTACTGGTGGAAAACCATACAGCTTAGGGATAGGGATATGTATATACAATTTTCCTTCTTAAGCTGATTATATCAAATTTTATGAGGTATCCTTATTACAAAGCAAAACTTCTGCCATCATATAGACCTAAATAATTTCAATAACTATTTTCTTAAGTGTGGTTTACTTATCTATATGTCCAGGTGGTTGAGTTTATTTACAACTGCTGAATATCTTTATGTAAGTATCTTTGCATTAAAAATGTGAAACTCCTAGAGCACTAAAGGCTCTTATGCAACTTGAGTATCCACATAAGGGGTTGAAAAGTGTGTCATTCAATTCAGTTCTGCCTTGCCTCATTTGGACAGCAATGGGCTTGGCCCCACTATGCAAATATCTGCCCAACACATGTAAAACTCGCAAAAGTGGCACCTACACACTTCCTTCTGGAAGTCACCCAGCCACTTCCAAACTTCCTGATCTGCCCCATGCCCTCCTTCCTCAGGCTTGCTCCTCTCAAAATCCTCAGAAGGATTTGTACCATGGCTTCTGTTTTCATCTAAATCCCTTACTGTTGATTTGGATGCCCATTTTGACACACATCCTTGTTTCTACCTTTGCATTCTTCCTCGGAATTCCAGGGCTTTGTTTCCATCTAGTTCCTGCATAAAGACTGAGAGAAAGAGACTCCTGCTTTGCACCTTGGCTCATTTTCTAGCCTAATATTACCATAGAAGTACCAGATATCATCACATTACTTAAAATGTGAATCATCTATCTTTAATTATTAAAACTGTCAAGAAATTGTCCTGGGAGAGTCTGCTGTCACTACAGGCTTCAGGACACATGTGATGGTATAGTAATAATACAAATTTCACTGTTTCTTGGCCCAACCTGCTTGGAGAGCACCTGTAGCTCCTTGCCTCTAAGAAGCCTTTTGCAGATATTTCTAGGGTTAGCCAGGAGCCTCATAGATGCTCATGGATAATCTTTCTTGTTTTTGTTTGTTTGTTTTTCAGGACTCTTCACTGATATCTGCAGTTGTTGAACCCACAGTTGAAGCTCCTGTGGAAATGCTGATATCTTTTCTGGGGCTGCTATCTCTTGATGCTCCAGAAGCTACAGCTTATAATGTTTCAAACCATTGCAATTATGCCCTTCCATCCTCCTTACCATGTCAGTGCTCTGCTTTCTTCCACACAGCCCTAGGGAGGAGTTCTACCCTCTTCTGAACTTTGTGCCTTATTTTGTCCTCAGCTGTATCACTAGCTATTCTTGAGTCCCTAGTAACAAACAGTCTCCTTAAAAATCTTCAGTAAATTTAGATACTCATTCCATAAAGGCTCAGATCTAGTCCAAGAGGTAGCCATGGGAAATTGACATATTTCTCTTTGCTCAAGTCTTCTCTTTTTAGCCATGTGCATTTGCCATCATTTCCTCATTCTCCTTTACCCTTCAACAGACATGCACATACACTGAACCACGTTTTCACTCAGGTAGCCAAAAAAGCCCACAAGCAACTTGACTCTGCTTGGCCCTCCAGCTTCTTTTCTTGGAATTCTTCACCTTGAACTCTATGGCCAAGCAAAGCTGAAAACCCTCTAATTTCTTTTGCCTTTATACTTATTATTTCCTTTATCTGGAACACCCCCTCACCATACACTGCCACACTCTTCCTACCATGCTACAGACACATGCTTGGTCAAATTTAACGTTTCTTAGATCACAAATTAGATGTCATTTCCTCCACAAGATCTTCCCCAACTCCTAAATAGATTGGGTCACTCTACAACATAATGATAATGTCCAACTTTATCTATAGACAGGTATCTATCCATCCATCCATCCAACCATCCATCTGGAGCTAAACCCTGAGATTATCAAGTATTATTTTAAAAAAGCTTTTTGGATTTGCAGCTAAATCAAAGTTTTTTTATGATCAGAAAGAACATAAACTTGTATGCTCAGACTTTATAAATGCTATATAACAAATTACCCAAGGCTAACAGTTTCATGTAGAGAGTAGATAAAGCACAAAGCCAAAATATATATGTGTGTATACACACACACACGTATATATGTGTGTGCTATATGTATGTATATACCTGTATATATGTATACGTGTGTATATATGTATTGAGATTTATATATACATATGTGTATATATATATATGAATCTCAATAGAGCACTCATCTATTGACTTGATTAATTTGTCAAACTATTTTTAAGAGAATTAAACACTAAAATGAGTAATGGAAGTAGAAAGCTATATTTTTTCGGCTTGTTCAAGTCCGAAAAATAAAGATTTTTTTTATCTTCTATTCCTCACTTCAAACCCTTATGGACTGTTGAGTGCCTGGAACTGTGAATGGCGTGTTCCTGTGGAGATGACATAACTCAGTTTGACCCTCCTCACGTTTACCAATTTCATCACGTTTTGGGACAGTCAATAAATAATAGTCGATTGATTGATTTCCTCCTCTCCCTACTCCTTACTCATCCCTACTCTTTCTATCCTTTCATCTCTTTCTACTCTTTCATCCTTACTCTTTCTATTGCCTTTGGATCAAGAGCTCTGGAAAGAAGAAATTCCCAGCAGTAATAAATATACTTGCAAACATAACCTCATAACAATTAAAAATAAAGGAAGAGGAAAAGGTATAATAAATTTTAATATTATTGGCAATAATTTTCTATTGCTAATGATGATTTTTATTACATTGTCCCTTTGCTTTTTATTTTTTAGTATTAAACATCTGTTAATTTTCAGGCTTACTTGCATATATGTTGCAAATTGCTTGCTGAATATTTTTAATTCTGGAATACTATTTGGGCTTTGGGCTAAATGCTATCGGTTTTCCCACAATTGTTAGGAAATTAGGGTATTGCTCATGCACACTGACAATGTGAAATTCGAAAGCTGACCTCTTCTTTTGGTCTCCTCTCCAGTTCATAGATTTATGTGGTTAATATCTCATATGAAAGAAGGTTAAAAGCACATATCATAAAAACAGTTCTAAAGGGTCATTTTTAACCCATTCCTGTTTATCATTGACATCTGGGGGAGTGGAGTGCAGGAATGAAGAGTGATTTCTGGGACAAGACTTCCCAAACTTCATTATCAGCGCTGCCACTAACTATATGCAGCCATAGGCACGTTAGAAATGTTAGTTACTCAGTCTGCCAATATCTTCATCTATAAAATGGCAATAATAATAATACTTATCTCATAAGGTTGTTGTGAGAATTAAGTGAATGACTGTATGTAAAATTCTTAGAACAGTTAAGAGTAAAACTCAATGTTATTAGTATTATGTCCTTTGTCCAGCACCTTGCATTACAGATGATTCTCGTTTTCAAAAGTTCAGTTTTTAAGTAACTTGAAATTCCCTCAGATTTTAAGTATAAAACACACTTTTATACTTAGAATCCCAAAGATCATCTATCAACTGCCAACCACATCTCCTGATAATGCTGTCTTTCCTATAATGGTTTAATTTCAGCACCCTTACCATCGTTAAAGTTTGTGGGGTTTTTTTTTGTATACTTTCATTTCTGTGTATAATTATCTGTATAACATTTCACTTTAACGTTTAAAAGATAATAGGGTAGAAAATGGAAATGATAAGAAAAACATTCTCATATAGTAATATAATTAGGAAGAATTAAAAAATCACTAAAGAGACTAAAATTGGCTTATCTTTAGCCTCCACTGGACACTCATTGAACTTTAGCTGGATGACTATGTATTCATTAGAACAAAATTTAAGTACATGGAGAAAAGCTGTAAATATATAACTGTACATGAGGTTTAAAGGTAAAACAAAATTAAATATTTTGTGTTACTCTTAAGTTATCTATAATTGAATCTCACTTATAACATGTAAATCTATCATTCACATTTTTAAAATTTTACTTTTGCCTCTTAGAAATACCTTACAAATGAAAATCAGGGACACCTTGTGTCCTATATTTGTGTATAGGTATGCATATTCCATTAGGTTATCAGCTATTTAAAGTTACAGGAGGAAAGACAAATTTTCTCTTGATCACTTTCTAGCTTATTGCATACATAATATACATTGTGTATACAACTCACTCTCTATGTAGTTGAAAAGAATAAAGTTTCCTTGTTTCTCTAAACAATCTTTCATTGAATAGAAATTCTGTGCTGGGCACTCTGCTAATTGTTTTACATATAATGATATGTTATTTCCTTCAAGCTGTTCATTGTCTGCTGTGAGATACACACATGGACACAGATTACGTAAATGATGTGTTCAGAAAGTACAGAAAAAGGGACATGTAGCATATTCTGTGTTGATTACAAAAAAACTAACAAAAGAGGTGGAATTTGAGCTTGATATTGAATGAAAATTAAATATTTAAATTTTTGGATAAAATACAGTAAGAACATTCTAGACATAATAAAAAGCACGTAAAAAGGATAGAGTTCTAAAAGGTAATGGTATATTTAGAAAAAATGACAACTTCTTTGAGGATAGGATCTAAATTGTCAATGGCTAAAAGCGCCAAAATTAAGTGTCTAACTTAATTGTGATTACCTAACATGACATGCACAGCAGTTACTAAAAGCCTTGATAAAACAAATTGACTTGATCAGATTTGGCAGTTGTGTGGAGGACAAACAAGGGTAAAGCACATTAGAAAGAATCAAGGAGATCAATCCGGATACTATAATACTAGTTCCAATAGCAATGGTTTAGTGTTTGACTAAGACAGTAACTTGGAGAATTAAGTTTAGGTTAGAGCAGCAGACAGATATGGGAGCTTATCAATGAGGTGAAACCATAAGAGAGCATGAGATAACTCAGATACTTTCTTCCAGGGAAAACACCGTTGTTAAATAAGTGCGTGCCAGAAAAGAATACCAGAAAAAGTGACCAAAAGTAATGACCAGATTTATAGGAGAAGAACAAAGACAGAGTGTTATTTCTTGTGGAGTTGTTGGAGAGGAAATGAGAGAATTTTAAGAAGGTAAAACTAGTGACAGTATCAAATACAATAGGGACGTAAAAAAAGATAACAGAAGGGGGACCTTCGAATTTGGAAACGGGAATATTAGCAACCTGGTGAGTCACTAGATTGCAGTGGACTCAAGAGTGAACAAGGATTTGAAGAATGGTGGTCCGCAAAACAACACAAAATTAGGCTCTTAAAACTAGATGAATACATAGGCTGTCACTTGAAAGAGGAAGTCACAAGTTTGGGATTGTTTATTCCTCCACCCCCAGAGAATTGAAATATTTATATGATGCATGAGAGGAGCCAGTAAGTCAGGAAAGATTTATGATACAGGTTGAGAAGAAATGAAGGAGAAATGTTCCAGCAGCAGAGATGGGATCAAATGTTCATGTAAGGAGGCAGGCTTTGTCAAGGAAGAGACATTTCCTCTGAGATAGCAACAAAGGAAATTTTGGAATCTGGAAGAGAACAAGATGGGGGGAGCTAATGTTTTCACACCAGTATTTTTCTTGGTAAATTGCGAAGCACTAACAAACATAAGTTGAGGATGAGAGGAAAGATGGGGTAGAGTGAATAGTTTTGAAGTGGCCAAAGGAGGACCATTGGTCTGATTTCACTCTGTGCACCAGCACAGCAGGTGTCCATGTAGAGTGGGTAAGAAAGCTCACATAAGATCAGGGTAAAGATTGCCAAAGAATACTGAGGCCCAATGTAAGATAAAAACCATAACTTTGTAATTGCATCACCTGGCTGGAGTATTCTATTGTCCTCAGAAGCAGAGAAACAGAGAAATTGGATATTTGGGGTCACCCAGAGAAGATACTAGCAGGTAAGTGAGACAGGAGGACAGAGATAAGGAAAAATGAACAAAAATAACTTCGTAGAAATACAAGAATGCTATTTCAAAGTGTCATGTATATGAGTTTTATTTTTTAAAGTTTTCTATATATAAAGTCTTTTTAAAAACTCAGAATGGATTTGGACATTAGTATGAAGTTTGAAGTTAGTTAGTTTCTTCTTCAAAGACTTTCTTACTATCACCAACAAATGCATGGGATCTGAAAAATTTATCTCATCTAAACATTTAAAAAATAAAGTCAGTTACTCCAGAACCAGATTTTTAAAACTTAATTTTAAGCTTAATATCAAAATCTAAAAGTATCAGATAACTTTATAGAATCAGATAAAAAAGTGTATTCTAAAACAATGTGAATGAATTAGGTTTTTTTTAAAGCAAACTAAAAAGGTAGTCTTTACTATTTGATTTATTTATTTTAACAATTTGGCTTCCAGTAATTCCTTCTACGTTTTTAGTTATAAATGATCCATGTCTCCTACTGGATTTAATTTTTTATCTATCATATATTTTTGAAAGAGGTGAAGATTTTTTTCCACATCACAATATATTAACATTTAACATAAGAAAACTATAAACCCTCTATAAAACACTGAAAGCGTAATAAAACGAAGCAACATTCACAAGTCATGGTACCGAATAAATGGATTTAATGAAACCAGTGACCTTGTGTTACGAAAATCAGTGGGTTTATTTTGCTGTCAAAGTGAGTTTATTTGAATCATAACTTCTATATTCCTTTACAATTATGATCATGTTTGGCAAAGTTGGACTACCTTTATATGACTTTACAGTATTCAATTTCATTTTAAAAACATCTAATGCAAATTTAATACTTTCATCTTTTATGAGAAGACTTAGCTCAGCCTGAAATAATCACTGTATTAACATTTTTTACCCATTCAAATAGTTCAATCCATTATTAGAAAAACAGCAAGCATCCCCAGCCTGTCATTAAGTCCTACTGTTTTAATTACAAGAAAAAAAAAATACTCTATGGAAGGCTTTTGTGAATAATGGCACTGTAAACACAATCTTACGCAAAGATATGAAAATAAAATGGAGTGGAGTTTTTTTTCTACATCAATATTCTAGTAGAAATGCCATATTTTCTGGCAAAAAAATATAAAGTCTGTTAAAATATAATGGTTCTTTCTTTGAATTTAGTCACAAAGAGACACTGCTTAGAAATACATGTTACTTTCTACTATTTGGAAACACATGAAATCTGCATTCAAGGCCAATATTTTGATTAAAAAGTTCTACATCCACTAGGATTTAGCAGACTTATTTATTTTTGACTTCTGACCAAATTTAGTTCCTCTTTCTGCATATTGTGGTTGCATGTAAATGTTTGCCAGTGTCAGGAGATTCAAGCTATTCAAACATTAAAATTAAGTGCTACCTAAGATTTATTTAAAAATAAAACCCAACTTTTGACCTTAGGAATTAGAATATTTAAATCAAAGTCTGTACAAAACTGAACACTTCATTAAGAACGCCTGTTAAGAGAAACATGGCTGGGGTTTGGTGAGTAAGGAAGAACTTCATTGTATATTTTGTTTAGACTTATTATTATTATTATTGTTATTATTATTATTTTTTGAGACAGAGTCTCGCTCTGTCACCCAGGATGGAGTGCAGTGGCACCATCTCCACTTACTGCAACCTCTGCCTCCTAGGTTCAAGTGATTCTCCTGCTTCAGCCTCCCCAGTAGCTGGGATTACACATATGTGCCACCACACCTGGCTAATTTTTATATTTTTTGTAGAGACAGGGTTTCTCCACGTTGGCCAGACTAGTCTCAAACTCCTGACCTCAAGTGATCCACCCGCCTCAGCCTCCCAAAGTACTGGGATCACAGGTGTGAGCCATTGCACCCAGCCTATTATTATTTTTAATATAAATAAGAACATATCACAAAGGTGGACTCTGCTGGATTTTCCAGCTTGAAGAAGGTGAATCTAAATCCAAACAGTATTGGAGAATAACTAACTTTGAGCAAGGTGTTTGAACAGCCATTTATGATTTTTTAAAGATGACAAGGAAAATTGTATGTATATACATCTACCCAAACAGATACACACACACACACACAATTACACACAGAGATAATGCAATACAGATTATAAGAAATGATAATGAAGGTGCAAAGGCATATAAACACATGGGGTGAAATATGAATTCTGAATGGAGGAATTAGCAATGTTTGTTGAGAATGGAAATTGAATTACATTTTGAAGGACCAATAAAGGTTAGAATTCTTAGTACAGCTACAAATGCATTACAACCCCATCAATTTACACTTTTAAGATTAAGCCCAAGAATAGGTAAAATATTTTCTGTAAAAGGAATTACTTTAATAAAATATTTATGTAGAGCTACCATAGATGTCTGTTAACACTGAGGTCATGCATCTTCTTTCTATTGAGACAGTTCACTAAAAGATATGCAGTATTGTAAGAGATTTTAAAAAATTAAATGCACATTTTTTGTTCTAAGATATTTAAAATCTCTTTGGGTAAACTATGATATTGAAGTATACATGCTCAATATATTTCAGTGTTCTCTATTAAGACAAATTCATAAATTTGTTAATTACTATTCTATGTATACCTCTAACATCAACTTTAATCATCTTTACAAATTAAAATTATTTATGTCTAGATATTAATACCGATTAGTACCCAATAGTGTACCTCCTACAAGAAGCTTGATAACTAATATTTCAGATATTGCTGATAATGTTTCTGAATTCCTATCAGAACCTTTTGGCTGAACTAGGTAAAATTTACTGAAAGGTCAGTTGCATTTTCATGTTATCACAGTACTGTCCTGAAATGTTTTAGACCGTGTAATATTAGTAGCAGAATACTGAAACTGGTATGAAAATAAGATGTTTCCTCAATAGTTTAACTGTTTTGTAAAATTTAATATTTTGTATTTCACAACCAGTGAAAAGTTCAGCTACTATTTTTATCTATTAACATTTGCAGTTAAGGCATAGAGTTTTATTAAATTAGGAAATGGTTATTCATTATAATATAACCAGAAATTGAGCTCTAGCTCATGAATGTGCTAATTGTTCTTTTCTGCTGAGGATAGTAGCTTATATTCACTTTTAAAACTCAATAGACATAGTTCATATGCAATTTAGATTAAATCTGAGTATGAAATGGAAAGCACACATACCATCTGTGAAGAAATACCCTTATCCCTAATTAATATGTATCATGTATTATAGCCCATTTTATTACTGAAGACAAGTTATAAAACATAAAGTTGAGTTTAATAAAAAGAAAGCTAATTTAATGGGAATGAGAAATTGCCTACAAGAATATTGTAGTTAATGGATACAATAGTCTTTGCCTAGGGAAGGATAACTTGATTTCCATGTAAGTTACAGGCCTGGATATAAGTGTACTTAGAAGAAGAGCAGAACAAGCCTCTAGAGGCTAACTAGAGAATTAACATTCAAGTGTTTATTGAGAATCTACTATATCTAGGTACTATGATATAATAGCAATAACTTATATAATGAACACTCATCTAGCGCTTGCTAAATGATAAACACTGTCCTAAGCAGTTTACACAACCCCATGAAGTACATACTATTATTATTTCCATTTTACAAATAATGAAACTGAGGCACAGAGATGTTAAGTGACTTTCCCAAAAACACACAGCAAATAATAGAGTTGGAATTTTAACTGAGGCAGCCTGGTTTCAGGTCTAAGGAATACATGTGCAGAACTGGGATTAGAGAAATTATGAAACTTGGTGAGCCTATGAGAGAGCTAATGGAGGTGGGCAGAAATAACAAGACAGAGAACTTGATGTGGGATAAGGCTGGAGGAGTATGCAAGGGCAAACCTGCAGCATCTTGGAGGCCAGGCTCAGGATGTTGACTTTTATCTTAAGGGTGATAAAAGTCCTTGGGATGTATAAACCAAGAGCCTGGGAATAACATGATTGGATTACATTTTGAGAAAAATCTCATTGGCTACAGTGTGAATGATTGATTACAGAAGGAAGATAAAAGTGAAAATGAGAGTTAAGGGGTTATTTCATACTCTAAGTGAGAGATGATGGCAGCCCGGACCAGGGTGGTGCTAGTAATGGTGGTGGAGATGGAGAGAAGTAATCGATCTGAAAGACATTTAAAAGCTACTATCAACATTACTTAATGTCAAATAAAATAGGAGCATGAGAGAGAGGAAGAAACAAGGATAACTTCAGTTAGTGCTACTGATTGGATGGTGATATACGCAGGACTAATGTTTATATTATTCAGGTTTCAGTTTAAATATTATGTCATCGGAGAGGCCTTCTCCAACTGTTTGAATTAAAGTATCATCCACCCCTCCATAAGTCTCTAAACCCTTACCCTGCTTTATTTTTCATCAGAGCACTTAATGACTACCTGACAACATATAGGCATGCTGTTACTTTCCTGTTGTCTGTTTCACTGACTACAGTGAAGGCACCACGAGGAGAAAGAATTTATCACTCATATTCATGATGTATTCTCTACCCTTTAGAACGGTGCCTTGCATATCGTAAGTGGATAATCAATATTTACTAAAGGAATAAGTGCATGAACATGAAGCCTGTCAGAATATGTACGATAGTTAAGATCGTGGATCTGGGTGAAATCTTTCACAGAGATGAAAGTGAAGAAACACACGTAAGCAATAAACAAAAGAAAAACTCACAGGGACAAAACTGAGATGACAAAGTTAGGGGCATGGAGGAAGGCCCAGCAAAGAGCAGTGCAGCAGAAATCCAGAGTTTCAAATATGGAATGACTGTCAATGTCAAATGCAAAATGCTAGATGGCATTGTAAGAAGAGGACTGAAAAAATGCCATTAGGATTGGCATTTAGGAGGTCATTAGTGATGTTGTTGACAAAAGTTTCACTTAAGCATTCAGGACGGAAGTCTGAATAGTAGTTTGGACAGGAAATTGGAGATGAAAAAGGAAAACAGTATTTGTAGACTATTCTTTCAAGAGGTATATCTATGAAAAAATGAAGGGAGACAGGGAACTAGCGAGGAATTAAGGGAGGCAGGATGTAGAAAGAAATATTATATAAGGATTGATACAGAATCCAGAAATATTTCTCGATGGTGGTCATGAGAATTTGGTCAAGAACCTAACAAAAAACAAAAAGAAAGCCCAACTATTCCTAGCTAGGGAAGTGGTGGGGAGGGAACAGCAAGGGGAGGAAAGGGGAAATAGAAAGCCCTAGCATATGAGCTAAGCTACAGTAAACTGGTTTAAACAACAAGGTCAAGGTAAATGCAACCTCTGGCAGACCTTCCGATAAGAAGGGTCAGTAAAATTGTTTATTCCTGTAGGCTAACATAAAGAACAAGTTTTAGACTACTTAAGGCTGTATAAAAGGATCCTGTCTCAAAACCAGACTTTGAAATAGTTTTTTTAATAGTTCCAAGTAATTTGTCATGCCTAGCTCAAGTGCTGGGCAAATAGCAGGTACTCGAAAGTATTAGATACTGGAAATACCAAGTTATCAGGAGTAAACTTCTATTAAACTTGGCTTGTTTTGTCTTATCATCACCATCACATTTCACTGCGAGTAGAAATTTTAGAAAATTTCTTTTTCATTTGTAATTATTTTGAAGTGACATTCCTTCCAAGAAATAGCTTTCCTCCTATATATCCAGCACTTATTCACTGCACCTGATTTGAAGATGAACAAATATATTTCTGCTTAAGAACTTTTGGTTTCTGTCTCAGATAATACATTTGTAATAAAAATAAACACTATTTTTTTTTTGAGATGGAGTCTCGCTCTGTTGCCCAGGCTGGAGTGCAATGGCGCGATCTCGGCTCACTGCAACCTCTGCCTCCCGGGTTCAAGCGATTCTCCTGCCTCAGCCTCCTGAGTAGCTGGGATTACAGGCACGTGCTACCACGCCCGGCTAATTTTTGTATTTTTAGTAGAGACAGGGTTTCACCATGTTGGACAGGCTGGTCTCGAACTCCTGACCTTGTGATCCACCCACCTCGGCCTCTCAAAGTGCTGGGATTACAGGCGTGAGCCACCGCCCCCAGCCAATAAACTCTATTTCTAAATGCACCCTATTTCTTACCATTTTCTTCAAAATCACTATGTATACTCTTTCAGTTATTACCCCATATGTCCTTTAATGGATGAATTAAATATTGATACACTAAAAAAATTAAAATAGCTCTGTTACCAACTATCTCAACCTCTATCAAATTATCTATATTGATATTGGCCAAAATAATATTGATATATAAATATTACCAGATAATTTCTTTGAAAATCTTCTTCAGGTCTATACATTTCATAGTATAGAACCTTAATTACATTTCAAAGACACCACACTAGTTAGGCACTTCACTGGGTTTTACCTGAAATATCAGTGTCATGTTAAATAATTGATTCTAATAATAGTTTATTATTGAATATCAAACAATTGAAATCAACATAAAATTTGATTGTGCAGTAAAGTATGTGTGATTCCATCTCAACAAAATGATAAATAATTAGTCTCTCAGAGTGTTTTAATATAGTTAGAAAGAAGCCATTGAAAACTGAATTATAGGACTTTCTCCTTCCTTTTTAGTATATTGAACTCACACAAGTCACCTTTAATTTCTTTTCTCTACTACCAGATTGCAAGGAGAAAATTCGAAGCCTAGCTTCTCAAGGATTTGCTGTTTCTTTATTAATTGTTATATGTGCGTTTCATTCAAAGTACTGGGTAATGCTTTCAGCAATGAAATGGTAACACCTCAAGAAAAGGGTAAATTAACATCTGATTAAATAAAATTCATATGCTCTCATTTAGTAAGAGTGCAATTAAATTCATGTCTTTAAAGTGTAAGTTATCTCAAGTCTTAAGCTCATTTTAAAAGTATAATAAAAATACTAAAATAGTAGATATTACTCAGGGTCACTATGTAACACAACTCCACAGAGCATTATTTACACAAAAATTTTGGTTTATTTAATTTCATCATGCTTAAAACCCCGCTTTAAATTTTTTTGATGTTCCTCTTTTTATACTGTAGTACTATTTAATATCTTCACTAATGAATTATCATTTTAAAAAGAGGAAGAGAGAAAGGAAAATGAAACAGCACATAACATGTACAATGTGCTTTTGACTACATGCACTAGACATATTTTCAAATGAAAATCTCTAATGTTTTCTTAAATCCATTTCATAGCATTAGAGTGCTTTGGATCGTAACTCCATAGACATGTGTTATAAATCAATACTGTTATCTCATTCACAAGTCTGTAGCAGACAGGCAGACATGGATCCCAGGATAATAGACGTATTTTGGGTTAGATCAGGCTGACATTAAAAAACGTGTCTATGGAATCTAAACAATAGATTCACTTGCTGTTTTGTAGAAAGTTGTTTGTTTTAACATACTTATACCTCTCATTTCACAAAATGCACTAGCACTGCTTCAGAAACCTGTCTGGGAAAAAATACTAAGCTACTAAAATTTAATAGTAGTTTTAGGAATAGTAAAAATACAGAAACTGTATATATTGTCATAAATGGAGAAAGTCCAATGTTCAATCAACCACATAAATCTAATTTTCATGAGAGTACAAAGGTATCCAAATGTCTCTGGAAAAAATTGCAAATAAATCCCCAGATACGTAGCTATAATTGTACTGTACAGATTCCCTATGCTCCACAACTAGTAAGATACATTCTATCAGTTTTTTCTTATGAAGCTAACGTTGTGATTAACATTAGAATAAGTCAAGCCCTTTTCTTTTGCACCAATCTAATATTTGTATTAAAATTATGTATTGACTAAATATGTGGAATATCTTCCATTAAGAATATTTGTAACCTGAGAACACTTTGGTAGAGAATATAAATTATAACCTATTAATCCTTAAGAGTTTATAAATAAAAGCTTAGAGGCATCAATCAGTAGAATGTTGTTGTTATATTTAAGACATCACAAAATTGAAAATAAATTCAGTTTAGTCTAAATCCATGTATTCTCTGACTCTATGCTTTACACTTCTTAGATAACATTTTGAATGCAGCATTAAGAAAATCAGGCACCCAATTGCACTGATGCTAGAGACCCTCAAACATTAAGACTGCTAGAGCAAATGCATTTCTCTCTCTCTCTCTCTCTCTTTAAAGTAATTTAGGGGTTTTTAAGGTGATGTGAGTTAATGACGGAAACCAGAATTTTAAAGAGTACAAGTGACAAGAAAAAGTAACAGAAGATGTCAGTCAGGGGGTTATTGGTTTAATTTTTAACTTTACATCTCCTATTCCCTGTTTTAATTGGGATGATTGTAATTGATGTTATTTAGTGTCTGGAAAGAGAGAACCACGAGAGCTCCATTAGCCTTCTTGGGATAACAAGCAAAGGTAATAACTTTTCCTATTAAGCAAACAAAGACTGTGGCCAACTCTCATTTGGCTTGTCAGTGCCTCCCCGCCGGGACGGGTCTGCCTCCTCACTTGTGTAAGGAGCCGGCTGGCTGGCCGGCACACAGGATGTGCTGTCAATATTGCCTGGCGAGTTTTAAAATCATTTTCCAAATGAAACCCTTTAAAAATTCTATGAACCATTCTTTTGCTGAATGTATCAGTCTTTTGCTACTTACAGCAAAGAATGTGCTTTATCTTCAACGGTGCTTCTCTGTCTTTAGTGTCCGTTTTATTTCTGTCCGCAATAAAATTCATTAGCACAGTAGAACAGAAATTACTCTGTTTTAATATGATCATCTATTTCAATAGAAAATGCTCTTACACACAGATGGCTTACATTTTTTGAGTGTGTGAAACACAAAATTTAGCATTGCATAATCTACTAACTGCAAGTCTCTGATGGACTTATAATTATGATTTCCTACTAGCTGACTTGAGAAGTCATTTCTGTAGGGAGTTCAGTGGACTTCTTATTTGGATGCCATAAATACTTAAATATTCATTTTCCATGAGTTGCCAGGGACAATGGGTTCCCAGCAGTGCTAAACAGCTCTCTGAACAGTAGGTGGCAGCACTGTTCAGCTGCCTTTTGTTTGGTTTTATTTTGCCAATTGAAAGCAGTTCCTTCACCATTAGAACAAGGGGAAAAATGGGGAAAAGCTTCAAATGTCTATATGCTTACATATAAAACCCACATAAATCTCTCATAATTTGGGAGTGCAAATTAAAATGATTACTTAAGAATCAAAATGACAAAACAGTTCATATTATGTTTTCTCCCTTAGCTTGTTCTATGTGATTGCTTACTTTTAATTTTGCCTGTTTTTCACTATTTGAAGGAAAAAATTACAAACATAAAATATGTCCACAAGTGAAGTACTCTGCACTTAAGTACTTCTACATCCATAGTTGCTGCCAGTTTCAAGAGAGAGCTTCTTCGTGTCCTCTCAAATGCTCCACAATTTATACCTAATTTTATCAGTTCCAGGAGTAATAAATTGATATCTAATTTTATCAGTCCCAGGAGTAATAAATTTTCCTCTTTCTAAAGAGTAGCCAGAAGTCTCAGCCAGTTCACAGCGTAAAGTTTCCACTTCTTGAAGATTCAGGCATTAAGTATATGATAATTTGGTCATTTTACTTAGTATCACATACTGACATACATATACAGGGTTTTGCATGTGCACCCGAACATACAAACTTATTGTGTATTGACTGATGAGGAGCCTGAGTGTGTGAAGCCACCTATGATAATGAGGAATTTGAAGTCTGTTTTATTCAAGTCTACTGTTTTTTCATTTGTTAACTAAGTGATCCCGATAACTACCTCACAGATTTGAAGTGAGAAATGAATGGGGCACAGTATATAAGGCATTCTGTAAAAGCAATAATCCCGTTGTTTTATTATTCTATGTCTGTGTTTTTGCTAGACAGTACAATGTAAGGACAAACAATGTAAGAATGTAATATACAATCTTATATTCCCAGCACTTGGCACAGTATCATGCAAACTTTAGGCACTCAGATATACTTCTGAATCAATGAATAATTGCAAATTTTTGAAACATAATGAGTTTATAATATAAATCAAGCTGGTTAATTTATTGAAGTAAATCCAAATACCCACTCATTTATTCAACATTCAAAGAGGTCCTCATTACTCTGAGCTCAAATTCTAGCAGATGAGGTGGATGTATTAAATATATATACATATATACGTATGCAAAATTTATATAAATATACGCCAGTGCTTTAGTCCAGTGGTTCCCAACATTTTAGGATCCAGGGACTGGTTCGTGGAAGACAATTTTTCCACGGATGTGGGAGGAGGGGAGAGGGATAGTTTTGGGAAAAAACTGTCCCAACTCAGATCATCAGATATTAGATTCTCACAAGCAGTGCACAACTTAGATCCCTCGCATGCACAGTTCACAATAGGGATCCCACTCCTATGAGAATCTAATGCTGCTGCTGATCTGACAGGAGGTGGAGCTCAGGCAGTAATGCTCACTTGCAGCCCCCTTCACCTTCTGCTCTGCGGCCTGTATGGCTCTGTGGTCCTGGGGTTGGGGACCCCTGCTTTAGTCTATATGTGAAACATTGACATAAACTCATAAAAGTGACAATTTATATATGATACTTTGTTATTTATGAAGCACTTATAAATATACAAATTATCCCATTTAATCTTTTTAACAACTATTCAGTTAGAAATATTTAATACTGAGCAACCTGAGACTTAAGAGTTTAAGATTCTTAATTAAGATGGACTCGCTCTAAATCATCACCTCTTCACACTATACCATGTGAAAAGAACCCACAGGAGTAATCAGTTCTTGTGATGCATGGCCAGTACATTATGGTTACATTAAGCCTGTACAGTATTCCTAGATTAAATGGTTTGAAATTATCTATTTAAAAATAATTACTTCTTTATAGATGTTAGTTTCCCCTTCAGTGGAATAGATATATTTATGCTCTATAAACTAAATTCCTCTACTCATCTATCTTGCACTGTACATTTGATTATCATATGTGTTAGTCATTGTAGTGACAGGCAGAAAGAAGCAATCATGTTTATTATCATTCCAAGACTCTCATTGAGGAATAGCACAAAAGCTCCAACTGCCACTTATCCTAGAGAGGTAGCAATATGTAAACATCGAACACTCAAGGTTAGAGCTGAGCCTTGAATATAAGCTGGTAGGGCTGAGGCCTTCACTTGAGTCAACAACTGCACTTGAATTTTGCACAGGGAGATGAGGGTCGTGGAGGAAGAACTCTTACATCATGCATGCCTAACCCACAAGGTTAAGGATAAACTGACAAGGAAAGTGATGTGGATTCTTCCTGCTTGTAATCCTCAACTATAAAGGCATTGCAAGAGTTAGATACATTCAAGGATGATGGGATTGTTATGATTTGGATTTTTATCCTAACCTTCTTCTATTGAGACTATTTCAACTATTACCACAGCCTTTCATGCAACTGCTAGAGACCAAACCACAGGTTAGAGGAACCGCTGGTCCACTGTGGGTATCACGTTAACTCACAAAATTGCATACCATTCATGTGCTACTTCAGATCCTTTTGTCTCACCTGTTTCTTGGGGCTTTGCTACTTTTTGATTTTGGCAACCACTTGCACTGACCAGGTCTTGTGGGCTCCAATCAGTGCAATAGATATATTTGTGCTTTATAAACTAAATTCCTCCACTATAGTGATATATCCATAGATATATCACTCTATATATCTTTCATTCTTACCTCCTGCTCTGGGGATTCCCTGTTGACACTGAGGTCACAACACTTGCCCAGCAACCATGCAC
The DNA here is from genome assembly GCF_028858775.2 of Pan troglodytes. Taxonomy (NCBI): domain Eukaryota; kingdom Metazoa; phylum Chordata; class Mammalia; order Primates; family Hominidae; genus Pan; species Pan troglodytes. The sequence continues at coordinate 113,699,430 of NC_072411.2, forward strand.
ATGCAACCTGGAAGAGAGGGGAGCTAGCCTACTGTACAATGAGCCTTTGACCAATGAGAGACAAGACAATGAATAATTTTTTTTTTTTTTTTGAGACAATGTCTTGCTCTGTCACCAGGCTGGAGTGCAGTGGTGTGATCTCAGCTCACTGCAACCTCCACCTCCCGGGTTCAAGGGACCCCCCTGCCCAGCCTCCCAAGTAGCTCGGATTACAGGCACGCGCCATCACGCACGGCTAATTTTTTGTATTTTAGTAGAGATGGGTTTTCACCATGTTGGCCGAGATGGTCTCGATCTCCTGACCTTGTGATCCACCCACCTCAGCCTCCCAAAGTGCTGGGATTACAGGCGCGATCCACCACGCCTGGCCAACACTAAATAAACTCTTATACCTTTCTCCCTTCAAAAAAACCTTTTCTGAGATGCAATTATTCAGATGACAAAAAAATTGTCCCAAGAGATGAGCAAAGCTTTCCCTGACTTCTGTTTTCTTGATATTGTACTCCATTAAAAAGGAAATAACACAGGTGCTTTTGCCTCAAGCTTTGCTTTCAGGGGAATCCAGGCTAAAACACACACTACTAACACAAATAGAAAATCCACATCAAATACACAATGAAATCCTTCAGCCATCACCAATACTTCCTGAATCTCCTGCAAACACTGAAATGAGCAAAGTCATAGTTTTCTGCAGCTCTTTAAGAAAGGTGTAAAAAAATGGTATTGATTCAACCAAATGCTCTGAAATAGAAAGCTTCCTCTTTTTGTTTTCCCAACATATTATAAAATGATTAAAATTATAATTTTCTGGATTTAATTCAGAATTTTATTTCACTTATCATAAGCTTGTCTCATAAAAGCAAAAACTATACTTTAGAGAAAAACCTAAATCATAATACCTCCCCAATACAATACTTTTCTGTGTTTGAAGTTTCACATCACCTCAAATAATTGACTGATTATATAGCATGCATATCCTAAGTCAGCATATGTCAGTGTTCAGAAAATGTTGAAATGAGATTATTTATGTAATTTATAATCAATCTTGTTCCAAAAAAAGATTTAGGACCAACAACTAGAAAAATGCAATGTGGTCAACCAACTACTTCTATGGGGACACTTTCTCTATTTGAACGCCTCATGTTTCTTTCATATTTTTTCTATCAAAAGTGGTAATCCCACAACTCTCCTTCTCAGAAAATGGATCAAAACCAAAAGTGAAATAATCCAGGCACATTTGTCCCTAGGGAGGTGATACGGTTTAGCTGTGTCCTCACCCAAATGTCATCTTGAATTGTAGCTCCCATAATTCCCATGTCTTGTGGGAAGGACCTGGTGGAAGATAACTGAACCATGGGGGAGGTTTCCCCCATATTGCTCACATGGTAGTGAATAAATCTCACGAGGTCTGATGGTTTTACAAGGGGTTTCAGCTTTCACTTGGCTCTCATTCTCTCTTTGCCTGCTGCCATGTAAGATGTGCCTTTTGCCTTCTGCATGATATGAGGCCTCCCCAGCCATGTGAAACTGTGAATCCATTAAACCTCTTTTTCTTTATAAATTACCCAGCCTTGGGTAACTTTATCAGGAGCATGAAAACGGACTAATACAGGAGGGAAAGAAGTCATAACATTTAGCTTCTCTCGTTGTTTATATCTATAAAATGAACATTGGTTTGAATCATAATGAGAATAATAAATATATACACACATCATGCACTCTTGGTATATGGTTAGTCAACACCAAGTAATTAAGCTTAGAGGAGAGTAGCAAAGAAAATAAAAAATTTAATTAGGGCCATAGTGAGAGGCTAAAAATCAGATAATATTAACATTTTCCCTTTTTTCAGAAGTCCTTTAGTTTCTGAAATCTCCATAATAACCACCTTTTTCATGACCTCCTTACCCAAATCCAGGTCAGACTTTCAGGAATGCTTTAAAAAGTCAACATTATTACTATAAATAATTACTTTGCAAAATTTAAAATTATTATTACCAGTAAAAATGAATATTACATATCTCACTGCCTTCTTCGTCTGTATGTCTTTTAAGTCAAATGCTTTTTTTTATGATTGAAAATGATCTTCTAATTTCTACTGAACTGTAATCACCTTGAAAGTGCGAACAGATTTATCTTTGTAAAACTTCAGTATTACACATGAAGCCTTGCATGTAAGAGGTCAGTAAATATTTCCTGGATAAATGAATACATTTTTTGTTGAACCTTAACCAGCCTCTGCATTACTAGAGCATTAATTTCTTAGAGTGGGTTAATAACCATAATTAATTCAAAGTTGAACAACTGGGGGTAGATGATGGAAGTTGAAACATAATCACTGTTTTAAAACCAGGTTAATGCAGTTTCCAAATCAACATAATTTGCCAGTAGAAACATCATCCTGGAAGAAATTGATAAAACAAATTCTAATCACGAGCTTGTGTTTTGTATTACAGATAGTTTTTGTATATTTCAACTTGCCATGTTGAAGAATACAGCCAGGGTGGCTTCCTATGTAATTGATACAATTCAGTAAAATATTTCTGCTGTTTTAAAAACATTTTCCTGCATTAAAAAAAATCAATGTTTATTAAATCCTTTCAAATGTTTAATATAAAATAAGATTTTATAGCTAGAACAGATCTTGTCTAGTCTGGTCTGAACTTGGAGAAGGTAAAACTTTTAAAAACCAAAGGTAACATTGTTTCTTAATTTATGTTACTGTAGCTTTGTACTGTCTTCCTTAGCCAGGTATATTGCTCTTCTCTTTGGTATTTCCTTTGTTATTTCTTTCATTTTAGGAACTGAAAAATGAAGTACAGCAATGCTTCAACCTGGTATTACAGTTTATATTAGACAGCTAGCACTCATTTTTCTCCTTTTGTAACTCATAGAGATTGGGGAAAAAAAAAATCCCTGCTTTTGATTAAATCATCTTTATTCAAAGTTAGCTTAAAAAGTAAATGAAAATTCATCTGTGTCATTGGAAGAGATGAAAACTTCATTACTGTATATTTTTTAAATTATTGTAAGACAAAACAAATGACTCACTTGGTTCTTTAAAAATGCCAAAAAATAAGGAGAAATGTTTGCTTTTACTAGTAGATATTTATATTATTATCAATACTAATGAGATGAAAGAAATCGGAGCTGATTTCAAGGTAGAAGAAAATAATATGGAAGAAAAATAAAAATGGACTGCAAAGTGTTTTTTGTTTGTTCTGTTTCCTTTCTAAGAAGTAGAGATCTGGGGAAAACAAGGGATGTCAGAGGATCTGTGGTGGTAGTTTCCTCTTCCTTTTTTGTAGTATGCGGAAGGGTTGTTCCTTTTGCATACTATCTCATCTTCTCAATATCTGGCCTCTAAGAAAATATTTTTTCTAACTACTGTAAATTGAGGATAAAGACACATATATTGTGTTTATGGTTAGGCAGGGGAAAGAGGGGCCACAAGAAAGAAACATAGACATTAAGCATATGCATCCACAGAAGGAGAGAGAGATACACACTACGAAATGTAGGCCGGCATGCTGAACCATTGAGAAAACAACTGAGCAGAGGTTATCTAGAAGAGTTTATTAAAAATAAAAAGATTAATTAAATGGAGAGTCTTGAAGATAAAGAAAAGCAAAATGGTAACCTCTTTCTAAAGTACTCTGGGACAACCATTTTAACAGTGTGTATTAGTTCCTACACTGCTATTTTTAAAAAAACAATAAAACAACAACAACAAAAAAAACTCTGACTGGATAATTAGGTCAGTGCAAAAGTAATTCTGGTTTTGCCATTTTATGGCAATTAAAATGCTCCGGTAATGGCAATAAAATGGCAAAACTGTGATTACTGTTGCACTGACTCAATATAAAGAAAAGAGGTTTAATTGACTCATGGTTTTGCAGGCTCTACAGGAAGCATGATGCTGGCATCTGCTTGGCTTCTCAGGGAGATCTCAGAAAACTTACAATCATGGTGGAAGGCAAAGTGGGAGCTGGCACTTTACGTGGCCAGAGCAGGAGAAAGAGGGGCAGGGGTGCTACACACTTTTAAACAATCAGATCTCATAACTCACACACTATCATGAGCAGCACTGAGGGATACCTGCCCCCATGATCCAATCACTTCCCACCAGGCCCCACTTCCAACATTGGGGATTACAATTCGACATAAGATCTGGGCTGGGACAGAGATCCAAACCATATCGGAGTGATTGTATGTTATTTTTTAACTTTCTAATGGAAATACAAGTGAAAGTATAAATAGTCTCAAGGCCAGTTTCAATAAGTGAGCGATAGTTACCTGTGACAATGAATCAGAAATTTGACCAAATAGCAACTCGCAGAAAGACAAGTTTCATGTGGTCCAGAAGGTGAAGGAAGAAAAGGGTTTTTTAAGGAAATGATTTGTACCCCAAGACTCAAAAGAGACTGTTCATTGTTTAAGCGAGCTTGTTCCAGTTCTTACTTTATAATGGGCTGTTACACTTCTTAGGATTCCTAGAAAAATTACCATTCCCAAATGCTAATTGCAATTGCATTTTCTAAAAGTCAGTATTTTGCAACAAACTATTTCAGTGAAAAAATATTGTCAGCTCTCTAAATGTTTTATTTTAGCCTATATTTAAATAGTTCATATTGAATCTGAAATTATACTAGAGTTCAAAGTCAATGTTTTTGTTTCTCTTCAATCCAACCTCAAACTATACTTTATAGTTTCTCTTTTTCACTCAACAAGAAAAAGTAACACATCTAAGACCACAACAAAAATAAATCTGATAGAAAGCAGTTTGTTGCTCTTTAGGAATAAACTCACCACAAATATTCCACTGCTATATTGTAGTCCATAGTTAGAATGAGTAAATTAGAAATAATTTACCCACTCTAAAATTATCCCAGAAAAAAGAAATTCCTAGGGACTTAGAAACTCAGGTGGAAGATGCTCTTTAGTTACATGCTGTGATGCCCTTGCTTAATAATAATTCTGTGACTGAAAAAGAAGTTAGGAATCTAGTGTAATCTCTGTAATCAGTGATTCTCCTTCAATTACAAAAAGCGGAGCTATAGTTTTTAGTTTCAAGGATTCCTGGCTCAAATTCCAGCAGGGTTTGTTCATGTACAAATTGCAAAGCTACTCATTTGATTAAGAAGGCTCATTTAATATTGCTATGTGGATTGCACACTCACACCTCAGTGATTTTACTAATACCACTTCTTCCTGGGTTCCTATGGGGAATTTTGAAGGTGCTAGATCAGCGTTGGTTTGCAGAAGCATGCAGTCTGCTGTAGCTTCATTAACCTAACTGGAATTGGGCCTCATTTAGCATTACCCAGATGGTAAAATTGGGGCTGATTATCTGCTCTTTGGAAGCTGAAATGTGCTAATAGGTCAGGCGGTACTTCACAAAGTTTAGTGGACATAGGAAGCAGCTGGGAGCAATTTAAAATGCAGATTACATAATCCCACTTCCAAAGATTCTCACTCTCAGATCTGGGTAAAATTCAGCATTTTAAAACAAGTATCCTCCTCCCCTCCTACAGCAGGCCTTTCCAGGAAGTTGAAGAGTAGGTTGGACGGTTGCTCTATCAAATGGTGGTTTCCAGACATTGCTTCATTCAAAACAAAAGTCTAAGTCTTTTCAATGACATTCAGGACCCTAAATGATCTAGTCCCCATTACCTCTCTAATCTCATCTCCCTCCCCAACACTCACGTTGCTGTAGCCACACAGGCCTCCTTACTGTTCCTCAAACATTATCAAGACTGCTTCAACCCCAGAGATTTTGCATTTGTTCTTCCTTCTGTTTATAGTGTTGTTTCCCCAAATATCTGCATGTCAATCTTGCTTTTTTCCTTTAAGTCTTATCTCACATGTCACTTTCTCCATGAGAACTACCCTGCCCACCTAATCTAAAGTTGCAACCACTCTGTATTTCTTCTCCCTTTCTTTGATTTAATTTCCACCTGGGTATTTATCTTGTTATTTTGTGATTTCTCTAATAGAAGATAAGCTCAACAATAGCAGAATTTGGTTTTTGTCTGTTTTGTTCACTTCTATAAGCCCAGCACCCAAGACAGTGCCTAGAACATACATAATAGGCACTCGCCAAATATTTATTGGGCATATGAATTAATGATGAGGCACTGCATAGAGTTATGCAATACTGTGGCCTTCCAAACAGTTGGGGTATTTTCCACATTAGCCCTTTTGTCAGAAAAATATAATTACAGGTATGACTGAAGTTCTTCAATTTCATCAATTTCAGCAGTACCTAAACAAAATTGAAGGCTAAATATATTCTGGCTAATGCACCAAAACCATCCTTAACATCAGAAAATCTATATTTAAGTTACAGCTCTGTCATTTATTATCTTGCGTGGTCGTGGTCAAATCATTTGAGGATTCAATTTAAAAAGTACGTCACTAATCTCACTAATGCATGTTCTATAACTATAAAAAGGTAATAATAGTAAAAGCTTCTCCCACCCTATAGAATCTTCAGAATTAACGTGAGAAAAGCTTTTTTTTATATTATACACTACTAAATAAATATAAGCAAGTTTATACTCATCATCCTTCACATTTAACATTTTAACTTGATACAACAGGCTGTTACAGTGGTGGCTTCTAATGGACCATACCTCACTATATCCATGAAGTCCCACAGTGATGTTAGAACTTAGCCAGGAGACTTGCTTTGACTGATTGCATATTAACAGGCACAATACAAGCAGAGGCTTAATGAGAGGCATACAGGATAATAAGAGGCCCACTGGAGCTTACCTTGTTTTTCTTTCTTTCTTTCTTTCTTTTTTTTTTTTTTTTTTTTTTGAGGCAAGGTCTTCCTCTGCTACCCAGGCTGCTGGAGTGCTGTGACATGATGATAGCTTACTGCAACCTTGAACTTCTGCGCTTTAGTGATCCTCCTGCCTCAGCCTCCCAAAGTGCTGGGATTACAGGCATGAGCCACCACACCCAGCGAGCTTACATTCTTGAAAGCCAGTTCCACGCTTTAAATAGGCTTGAGCTAGACTACCCACCAAGGAAAAACCATGTGGAGGATTCGCAGGTAGGTGAGAGGCTATCTCGAATATTTTGGCCTCAGCTGAATGCATGAGGAAGATCAGACACCACGTGGAACAGAAGCACCTCCCAGCTGAGTCCAGTCAACCACAGAATCAAGACAAATAATAAATTACTGTTTTAAGACCTAAGTTTTGGGATGAATTTTAATGCAGCAACAGAAAATTGAAATCCCTGGGTTTTTAAAAATGACATCATAGCTTTAAAAAAATACTTTAACAGCAGGAATTCTAAACATTGTATGAAAGAGAGAATAGGGGAAGGAGGAAGACCTTTAAAGTAAAATCAGATGTTCACCTACTTCACTTACTTTTGAAGCCTAAATGACAGTTAGTACATAAGATACTGCTTATGCCTATGAAAAAAAGGGCCCCAAATAGAGTCATTTTGTATAAGTCACTGTATAATCGAAATCTATCTTGAACAAATGACAACAAAATACAGTACAAAGAAACCTCCCATCTGCTTTTCTAAGACTTGCCGGTCGAGAGTAGCCAACCCACTACGAGAAAATTCTGAATTCTTATTCTGTAACTTACAGTAGTTACCTCTGGGCAGGAGTCTATTGTTCATGATTAGGACTTCTAAAGGGGAGCAAATCCCCTGGCAACTTCCAGATTTACCAGTGGGGATTTGCACTTTGATGAATAAGTCACACTGCTAAAAATTCAGCATGGGTCTTAATCGGTTCTGAAGCTAAGTTCGGAATAAACAAAGGTCAGACCCTTTTTGCTGTCATTCCTCCTTTGTGTTAGTAAGGTCTTGTTTGGAAGCATTTTGTCATACATTTGGCAAAAGGGTAGGAAGCAAAGTAGTGAAGTCCTTGTGAATGTACAAGCAGTCACCAGGGCACTTTGTTACCATTCTGGGAGAAATGTTCTCAACTCGGAAAGAGCTCTGACATTTTTAAAAGCGATACTGCAAACGCTTTATGAAGTCTTTGTGTCCTCCAGGCCGGCATTGTTGTTTAGCATAATAGCCTTCGCTTTCTAAGCAAAATGGTTGGGACGCTTTTCAATGTAAGGTAAAAGGTGTCTTCCTACTACCAGTAAGTAACATGCTTTCATCTTTTTGTGTAGTTTTTTTTTTTCTTTTTTTAAAGGAACACATTCAATGATGCCATGAAATATGAATGAGTTATCTTTTCCAAATTTGTAGTTAACATCCTTGTTATTGTCAAAGAATTCAAGACTCCAAAGAGTAAATTTTTGTTGAATCTAGGACAGGATGCCAAGCTAGATTCTTTGGTACTGACTTACATGTGTCAGAACTGATCTCCAACAACATTGCAAATTTATCAACAACTGAGTTCAGTATGCCTGAAACACTCTGTGGGTGGCAGAAATAAACACCACGCACCTGAGACTAACTCGTTATTATTAATTTCTCAGTAACTGCAATGAATTCAGTGAGTAGAAGAAAAAAGTGTCAGAAAAGTGCTATGGTTTACAGACCTTTTTTAAAAAGAAATTCATCCCACACAAAGCCATCAAATGAGGATATTCTTATTATCTGAAATCTATGTGGGCTTCCAAATGATAATGCTCCAATATAAGTATTATGCTGCAGAGAAAAAATTCCCACCTTATAAATGGTAATATATCAGTTTTCCTCTCTCTCTCTCTTTTCTCTCTCCAGCATTTGATTACATGCTTTCCTTTATGAAATACGTGGTAAGTGGCAATATTGTAAAGAAAATTTTTGCTGAATTAAAAATATAGATTTTAAAGGTGTAATGTATTATATTATATATATTACTGAGATCTTCAGATATGCCACAGACTGACCTCCAATGTCCATGTTAGTAATTATTCTAAAAATCTTTTCTTTAGAGTGACAGAACCCCAGAAATTTTACTTTGTGTTATGCAGTGGGTTGATTAGGAGTTTGTAGATTTCATTGATAGTAACATACCTTTTCCAGAGCAAGTGCCAACAATTCTGGGAAAACTAAAAATACTCTAAAGCAGAATGAGCGTTAATCGGAAAGCAAGAGAACTGGTTTCTTGTTCTCACTACATTCTGACTCAACCACCCATCAGTTTCTTTATCTAACAAATAGGAGCACTGGTATCTGGTCTATCTCTCTGGGTTGTTGCAACCTTTAGTCAGATGATGTTTATAAATGTGATCTGCAAAAGCACAATGTAATGTACAGGATCAATATTAGGTGTGTTGTTTTTAGGCAGCACTAATCTATTTTTGTTTTGTACTGTAAGCCGTGCCTGCTTGTCTACGTTCACAGTGCTTCCACCTGTCCATGCAGTGGACCTTCTCCTTGGAAATAATCCTGTGTAAATATCTTCCCTGGAAAGTATAAACCAAAAAGAAAGCATTCTAATCTGGCTGAATTTCATATCGAATATAGAGTATTTGGAGGCCACAGAAGTGGAAGACCATTAAGGAAAGAAACTCATTAGCATGCTACATATTTTCTTAGTTTAAGTGACAAACAACAGCAGAGTAAGGCTAGGCCATATGGGAGGAAAGAAGCTAAATTCCTTGTGGAAACTGTAAATCCATGTCTCCTTCTCCTCCAACCCACCAAAGGGTGATCTAGATAAAACATGTGACTTAAACCCTAGATCAGCATTCAGTAAGTATGTGATTCCCAAAATATGCAGGGAAATTGGGCCAATCTGACTTTTACCTTAAATGGAAAATCTTGTTATTTCCTTTTGGAGAAAGTAAAGGAGCAATCTAAGGATACTTCTACACCCAAATTTAAAGTGGCTGTTGACAGGGCCAGAAAAGGAGATGGAGATAAATAATGTGGCTGGAAGTGGATGGATTATATAAAAAGAAAAAGACATGTAATTAGATGCAAGTAGATTTTTGGACATCCACTCTACAACGGTCACCTTTAGTATTCATGTAAACCATTCTGGAGATACTAAAGAGAAAAAAGGAAGAGTGAAAAAAGAAAATAAAGAGAGCAAAGGTCTAGTAATGAACAACTACATGCAGGCAAGGATATGCTAACACATGTCTGTGAACCTCCACAAACCAGAATATTTAACAGAGAGAAAGAGAAGGAAAATACAACACTGCCACTGCATGTTGTGTTAAGAGAAGATAAGATCAAATGTGTGCCTTTATGAAAGGGAAATAGCACAGCAAGGATGATGACTATGCCAACCCATCCAGGGGTTTTGACTGTCACGTGTGACACACAGATAAGAGCATGTTCAAAGGATGAGGGCTGTTTGATAGAGAACAGCACCGTGCTTATAGGAAACCTATATAAAAATCTGGACGTTATAGATACAGAGGGGTCTATTTGCCTGGAAAAATGTAGTTCTTGTGAAATAAGAAGATGGGAGAAACGCCCATGTCTACATACACCAACTCAGAAGAGGTCTTTAGTCTAAGGACTTTGAGCAAATGAGGCTAATGAAAGAAAGCCACCGCGTTTGACGTTTAAGAGGACAGATTTATAAACAGGAAAAAGTTAAAATGGGATTACTACTTTACACCTCCAACAAATAAAATAACAGAAGAATACTATCATGGTGCTTTTATCATTAGCCTCAGGAAATACCTGCCCCTGTGTAATGTGGATCCTGCAGAAGAATAACAACAACAACACAACAATGATGGCAACAAAAACCCTGCATACTCTTTTACAAAATATGTATGTATATTTTCTTCTGCTTCAAAAAAAAAAAAAAAAAAACCTTAAAGGCAGAGAGTCCTGTGTTTCATGTACAGCATTGTCAAGTTGTCTGGTAGAGATGAGAAAGCTGACAGCCCTCTGGAGGGCCTGAGCTGAGGCTGCGTGCAGAAGTCTGGAACGGCAGAGACCTGATCCCGCATGTAATGAGACCAAACAGAGCTGGAAGGGAAACTCTGCTCGCAAGCCCCTTCAGACAAAGAATCAAGCAGCAGCTGCTTGCCTGTCATGCTTCACCTTCCTGTCCATGGTCCTCCTTTTCTGCAACAGCAGGGGCAACACGAAAAGACTGCAGTAGATTACAGTTAGGTCAGAGGCCATATAGGCACTGTGTAAATATATTCATTCATTTATCCATTTATTTGAAATTTATCAAAAATTTGCCATGTGCTTTGTGCTGTGCAAAGTATTTGGGATGCAGTGGTAAATAAGACACAGTTTCCACCAGGAAAGTTTTCATAGTCTGGTGGGGGAAGTGAAAATGTAAACAAATCTTCATGTGTACATGAGATATGCATGTTTATTCCAAGACAGCTAAAACCATTTCCCACAAGCATTTCAATGCAAACAAAAAGCTAGTCCATTAAATATATATGTATCCTCCTAGGTTTGTTGATCTTAAAGCTGGAGGAAGATCTTATAATGACAGAAGAATTTTGGCCCTGTGCATAAGAGTGGTTAAGAACTGAAGTCTTTTTAAATTATACAAGGAATAGACATAGTCTTTTAGTTATAAAATTTGCATTGACAAACTAGGTGTTAACTGAAATCCTTGTCATAACTAAATCGCATCTTAGTCATATAAAATCTTTGTCGTGCAAGTATAACTCAGGTACATAACTTTGCATTCTGCAGAAGGAGTATAATTGCATATCTATTCCTTTCTTTTTAAGAATAGGAAAAGGTTTAGCAGAACAAAGAGGTTGCTCACAGCCTCCCAGTGGGCAACAGTCAACCTTAAGTGTGTTTAAGTGGGCTTGGTGGGGGAGATTCAAGTGTTAAATCATATAATTATATTAAGAGAGACACCTGAGGAATTGGGGTATTCTGGTTATAATCATATACTTGAAAACATGAGGAACAAAGTACAAGTAGGTTCTTTCCTTTTATTTAAAATATAAAAGACTTATAATTAACAATTAATCCCTCCTAAAGGCACTTAGTGATTTCTCGCTTAAAAAAAAAAGGGCTTCACTCCTTGTGGTTGGCTGCAGCAATCAAAAAGTTCATATTTAAATGGAAAGAAGTACGTCCCGCACTAATATTAATGGTACAATGGTAGTAGGAACAGAATTGATAATTGAGTTATTAATCAACATTGCCATTTTTAAGAATATGGCTACATTCTTGAAAAGAAAAGGACAATGTTAGTGGCACTAGCACCCTGGGAACTTGGCTGTGCCCAGACTGACTCCTCTTTGGCTCTCTGACTTCCTACATAATTAGAACTTAAGGTGTAAAATTGGAACATATTACAGAACAGTTGTTTTCACATAAATATTAAAGCAGATATCATGTCAAGGAAGAAAATAACCAGTCTCACAATTTGGCTGAATATAGAAAAAATCTGAAATCAGCAATAGGTAGCATTTTTTTTACTTTCATCTATTTATTTAATTTTTTAAATTTAATTTTTTTGATACCTCAGTTTTCTAATCAGTAAAATGAACATCAGTGTATTTTAGAGAGATACTTTAAGACAACTTTGGAAATCCCGTAAAACTAAAACTGTACTTCTCAAACTTTCAGGTACATGTGACTCACCAGTGGATCTTGTTACAATGCAGATTCTAACTTAGCAGGTCTGGGTTAAGCCCCAGTCTGTATTTCTATGCATCTCATTTTAAGCAACGAGATTCTAAAAACACCTTGCCCAACTGTAATTTCCAAGTATGTCTGCAGCAACTATCATTCATGCCACATGCCCTTTGGCATGTAAATTATTTGCTGCTGCTGCATCCGGAGGTAGAGCAGAATCTATTTCTCCATCTCCTTAAATCTGAGTGTGCCCTTCAACCATTTGGACAAACAGGCTATGATGAGACTGTGCCATTTTGGGTTATATCCCTTAACTGCACTGGCAGCTTCAACTTCCAGGCTTTGGGAGCCAGGTGTCATGAAAGTAGTATGGCTACCGAAGACCATTATAACATGAGAATCCCAAGCCACTTGAGGAGGCCCGGGAGGATAAGACTACCATATGAAGAGAGACAAAAAGACAGAGAGAGAGGCAGAGATGAGACAATGAGGCTGAGAGGGAGAAGAATCAAAGAGCATGGAGGCACCAATCACAAGTGAAGAAGCTACATTGAAAGTAGAACCTCCAGCCTCAGATGATACCACCTGGATCAGAGAAACCATGAGCCAAGCCTTTCTTAAATTTCTAACACACAAAATCTGAGCAAATTTAAATGGTTGTTTCAGACCCTAAATTGTGCAGTGTATTGCTTCTCATCAACAGGAAACTAAATCTGAATTAATAAGTAAGGGAATTTTAAATAGACATAAAAGTGAAAAGTCAGTACTTTAACACTATTTACATTCAATAAATGTGCTGATAAAGCAGCGCCAAAAAAAAACTTGTGAGTGACCTGTTTCATTTCCCACTTCTGAAAAATATAGATATTGTATCAATATCCAACTGCACAATCTCACAGTTAAGAGGTGGAACTGGGATTTGATGTCAAGTGTGGCTAATGCCAGAAAAAGCACACAGGCAGGGAACCCAGCTGAGAAAGTTTTATGAAAAGCTTCCAAAATGAGAAGGTGGTTGAACCCAGTTTCCATGGAGAAGTAGGAGTTTAAAAAGTGACAAAGTTTGGTAGGACAGGTATCTCAATCAGAGGGACAGCAGATAAAAATAATGAGCAGTCTGAAAGAATGGCACATTAATGAGTGGAACAGGAAGACTGAAGTAACAAAAGATAATTCTGGCAGTGGCTCATGCCTGTAACCCCAGTGACTGAAGAGGACGAAGCAAGAGGATCGCTTGAGACCAGGAATTGAAGACCAGCCTGAGCAACAGAGTGAGACCCTGTCTCTTAAAAAAGGGGGAAAAAGGGGGAAAAAAGATAATTCTGGAGCAGTAGGCTTCATGCTGTGGAGAGCCATTGCAAACTTTTAAGTTGACAAAAGATTTCTGACCAAATGTAGATTTTAAAAGATTAAGCAATTTGGTTATCCAATTGGAAAAATTTCAGGCTAGAGGTAGACAGACAAGTGTGAAGGTTGTTGCAGCATTACAGGCAAGACGAGGTTCTGTTCTAAACTAAGGAATGTTAAGAGGGAAGGAAAATACTGGTTATAAAGATATTTTAGTGATAATGACAAGTGTCATGATATGGCCACAACCATGACAATAATAAATAATATTTATTATAAATCTTATTATATTAAATATAATATTTAATAATATTGATATGATAAAAGTCAAATTAGTGATTAACATCCCTGTCTCTACATAGATTGTGTCATGAAGAGAGACAGGGATGTTAGGAAGAGACACTCAAATTTGGTACCATCTTACCTTTATTCTAACTCTTCTTATAAAACGCTATTATATTAATATTTCTCAGATGTACTAATGATAAGATCCTTCTCCTTCAGAAAAAAAACCAATTCCAAGAAAAAACACCTTCAAATGTGCATTATCCCACAGCATAATATTAAAACTCCTCACGACGGTAATTTAAGGCTTCTTCATGCTTTCCCAACTACATCCTTGGTTTTGTCTCTTTAATCACCTTTTACTTATTCTTCAATCAGTCACATGGACCTCCTCCCGTATGTACTCCATGTTTTGTTATCTTGTTCCTTTGTTCTAGATGCTGCCTCTAACTCAGTGCTTCTCAAACTTGAGTGTGGATCGGAATCACCTACAGAAATTAAAGCACAGATTGCTGAGTCCCAGCCTCAGAGCTCCTGGTTCAGTAGGTATAGGGTGGGACCTAAACATAACCTCAACAATAATAAATAATATAAATATTATTTATTATTTATAATAATTAATATTTATTATTATTATTTTGACTGTAGGATATAATAAGCTAAAAAAATACCTCTGCCTCCCCCAGGGATATATGTGTTCTAATTCCTGGAACCCATAAATGTTACTATATACAGGGGATCAAAGGGGTCTTTGCAAATGTGATTACCTGAATGATCTTGACATGGAGAAATGATCCTGCATTATCTAGGTGGGCTTTAAATACACAAGTATTCTCATTATAGGAAGGCAAATGGAGAGTTTACACACAAATAGAGGTAAAGAGGATGTGATGTGAAGATAGAGGCAAAGATTAGATTAATGAGGCCACCAGCCAAGGAATGTTGGCAGCCACTGGAAGCTGGAAGAAGCAAGAAATGGGTTCTCCCCCAGGGCTTCTAGAAGAGAGTAGGTCCCTGCCAACACTTTAATTTCAGCCCAGTGATTCTGATTTTAGGTTTCTGGCCTCCAGAACCATAAGAGATTAAATGTCATTTGCTTTAGGCCACCAGTTTGTGGCAGATTGTTACAGCAGCCACAGAAAATTAGAACACAGGAAAATAAATCTTCTTTGAATTTCTTAGTGTTCCTGTAAAAAGGGCCAGCTTTCTGGGACATGGAAATCTGTATGATATAAGGATGGAGAAATTTGCCTTCATTTCCCCTCAAAACTTTTTCCTTTTCCCATACTATAAGGATTAGATCTGTAGCCATTTGTCAAGTTAACTGCTCTGTTCCAAAGGATAATAAACCTCATCACCCTGAGGGAACCAAATGTTTACAGCCTGGACTAGGCATCTAGGTTAAGCTCCCTGGGAGCCAGGGAGATGGGAGCTCTATCTCCCTATTTACATTTCAATGGTAAATAAAACCCAAAATGTGGTACAGTAGAAAATACCTGACAGTGGTTACCTGTTGCCTCCAAATCTGAGCGAGTAAGATGGTATATAAATACCAAATTGAATTGAAGATAAAGATATCCCTAGGTCATAAAAGCCGGAAATTGGAAGTTTGTGGAGAGATTCAACTACTGGGAAGGATCCTGGGTTATCGTAAACCCATGAGCCTTTCCATTTCGTCTCCAAGGAGCAAAGGTTTTTCTCCCTTTTTTGAGGATTAAAAGGGTGCACTGGCTTTCTCTTGTATATAAATGGCCAAAAAAAAAAAAATCTATTTTTCTTTGTCTTTCTCTCACTTATGAAGTATTTGGCCACTTGTGTAAGATAATATTTTATCTGGCTTTTATTATGTTGCTCCAGGGGTAAGGACTGGAACAAGAGGGGCCAATTTAGTTATTATATAAGTAATAAATAATCTGTCTCTGGTCTAGAATACCTAATATTCATACTAAAGATTAAAATTAATAAAGATAAATAATAAAAACCAAATATCTATGTTCTAAACATTTCTCCAAACCTATTATTATCTATATTATACAGAAGACAACACTGAAGTTTTGAGAATTTAATTAATTTTATTAGAATCACATTAATGATAAGTGGTATAGCCAGGATTTCATGTAAGACATATTTGACTCCAAAGCCCTTGCTTTAAACCATGGATTTAATAATTAACTTTAAAGAAGTTAATTATTATGAGGTAGATAGAATCTAGGATGATTCAACATTTATGACTTGGGCTTTTGCATATGGTAGTTCCATTTACCAAGGAGTGTACAGGAACTCAAAATCTTTTAACCTGGAAAGACAATGTATTCAATTTCCAATATGTTGATTTTGATACCATAAAAATATTTTTTCAAAACATTCTAACCAAGTAAAATTGTAATATAATCGAACAGATGAGCAATGAAGACATACATTTCTGAACCACTCACAGGTAGGTTATAGGTAAAGCTTTGGTTTGGATGAGCTTCTTAGAAAGTCTAGAGTGAATGAGAAGGGAAGGCAATGGAGGATGGGCCATTAAGTACATGGATGGAAGAAGAGTTGATGTGAAGGAGCCAGAGAAGTAGGTGGAATGACAAGAGGAAGTAGAAACATGGAGTGCAAAGGAAGCAGTCAAAGAAAGGAAAGTGATGGAAGACTGGGGAAGAGAGAAATGGGAAGCTACGTCAGGGATACAGAAAGGCAAAACAGTATGGTGAGGAGAATTTAAGAGGAGGGATGACAGGAAAGACTCATAATTGCAATGCATTATCCCACGTAATCCATAAGGATGTTTTCCACAGGCTCTTTTATTATTAATGTCAAAAGCATGTAAATAGTAAAGTAAAGTAAATGTTTTGTCATTCTAATAAGTTACTTGAAGATATTTGACATGATAATATAAATGTTGTAGTTAATTTAGAGGAAAAGGGCAGTTTTTATATAGAGGGATAAGTTACAACTGAAAGACCTGTATTAGAATCTCTTTTTGTTTTGCATTCAGTATTGTTATAAATTTGTGCGAGTTAATTGTCCTCTCTGAAACTCATTCTCCTTAACTACTTGATGACAATAATGTCGGCCTCACAGTGTTACTGTGAAACTTCAGTAAGTAATGTATATAAAGGTATCTAACACAGTATATTAACATACACCGTAGGAAATACCTGATCAATGTATTTCCTAGTACATGTAGGAAATAGTAAGAAATACCTGATCAATGGACATCAGTTGAATCTGAAGAACTATAATGACATATAAATATGGAAGCAAATTGAAAACTACAAAAACATCATATACCAACTACCGTATAACCTCGTTGTTTGTCAGTATACAATGCTACAGTCTTAATTTTGTTTTGTGTTTTTATTGGGCACAAGAGGGCAGAATAATATTACCCCTTGTCAAAATTGGACTAGACCTAAGTAGAAAACTTTCTGTTAACAGCTTATATTCTGAAAATCAATCATCTGAAAAGGATGAAGATAATAAAATAAATATAACTATAGGATTAAGTGAAATTTATTTATGTTTTCAACCAAACAATAAAAGTAATAAATGTGTATTTGAATTTATTTGTAGTAGTATAAGTTGTTGAATACCGCTTATGTCGGATTATGTAATAGAGTAGTGGAAAACATAAAATGTTAAAATAACAAAATAACTACACGATCAATTCCATCAAGAATAATAACAAATATAAAAATGACTCAAGTATATGGCAAAATATTACGATCACCATAAAAAGACAGAAAGTCTAAGGGAGTTCCAAAAACAGAGATTATATTTGATCGGCAATTCTAGGTAGAGCTGGTGGCACTTCAGTTGTACCTTGATAGATTGACTTTAGAACTTCAGCTGAAGAGAAAGTGGGGAAGGGCATTTTAAGACAGAGGGGAAAACATGAGCAAAGGCTCTGAGCTTTGGACAGCTGAGACCTATTTAGGAGAGCAGCATAGTTTGGTTGGAATGTATGAAACCTTTGTGGGAGTGATGAATACAAAAGCTAGAAAGATACAAGGACATGGTTTGATAGACATTGAGTGCTCAATAAAAAAATGCAAACTTCCTTTGTGAGACAAAAGAGAATCACTGGGATATTTTGGGTAGGGGAGTGTGTGGACCAGAGTTGAATTTGAGGAAGAGTATTTGAAGGGAAGGATTTATTGGGTTTGTAACATCAGGTAGAATTGACAGAAAGTTACTTAAAGCTAATGGAGACCCTGAGTTACAGAAGAGTAGAAGAATCTAAGTTTCTCTTTAAGAAATACTATAAATAAAAAATGAAGAAAAAAAAGAATGACTTAGAATATCATCATTGTGCAACTCCTAATGAATCAATGGATTTGAGCATCAATGGCTGATAACCTCCCAAAAAGAGACAAGCAGATATTATGTTGAATAATGGAAGTGATTTGTTAAATGATAGACACTATAAACTTGTTTTGCAAAATACAAAACAAAAGAAAAACCTGAATTTGATTGTGCCTCTAGATCCACCTAGTAGTTTAGAAGGAAGGCATAAAACACAGGAATATGTCAAACTACACTCTAACAAGGCAGTTGACAAAATTACACCTATGGGAAACTCTACAAGTGAAAAATCTAGATTCTCCAACAAATAAATTGCAAAGGAAAAAGAGTGCAGGGAGGGATAAACCTATATGTGATGGCTAATTTTGTGTGTCAATTTGGCTGGGCCATAGTCCCAGAGATTTGGGGTCAAACATCATTCTGGATGTTTTTCTAAAGGTGTTTTTCGATGAGATTAACATTTAAATTGGTAGACTTTAACTAAGCAGATACCCTCCATGATATTGGTGGGCCTCATTTAAGCAGCTAAAACATTAATAGAACAAAAATAGACCACTCTCAAGCAAGGAGGACTTCTGTCAGCAGGCTGCCTGTGGACTTGAACTGCAACTCTTCCCTTGGACTCCAGCCTGCCAGCCCTACCCTGTGATTTTAGATTTACCAAGTCTCCACAATTACATGAGCAAATTCCTTAAAATCTCTCTCTCTCTCTCTCTTTCTCTCTCTCTCTCTCTCCTACACATACTAACATCCACACATTTATTCTGTTGGTTTTATTTCTCTGTGTTGGTTTTGTTTCTCTGGAGAACCCTAATTAATACACTAAAGATGAAAAGAGACAGAATATACAAAAGGAAAAAGAGGCAAAAATAAAATACAGTGTTTGGGGATGTTCATTTGTTCTATAAAACTACAAAGGAAAGAGAATGGAAAGGGGCTTCTGGGTTGGGTGGCAAAATTTTATTTCCTGACCTGTGTAATGGTGAAGTGTATTCACTCTATGAAAGTGTATTAAACTATGCATATGTTTTGTATATTTTTCTAGATCTGTGTTAGATTTTTATAATAAGAAAGCAAAAAAAACTAGAGAAGGAGGATAATAGTCACTTGCTATTAATAATAGCTAACTCATATCAGTGAGTAATTCTCTTGGAAACCATAAATTTGCTAAGAATTTTAAGTATTAAAGTTCAAAAGTAACTTATTATTGCATAACAGTTCTCTTTGCCTTTGTGGAATGACTGACCTATTATTTATTAGAATAAGAATATGATACAATGACAACTAGGTAACCTTTTGCATAATGGTTGTTGTGTAATACATTTAAATGACTATTCAGGTGGGTTGAGAAAGCACTTCACCATTGGTGGCTTAAAAGTAGTAAACCAGTTAAGGCAATAATCCTTGAACAGTCCAAGCTACAACACCACTTGGCTCATGAATTCTTGGCATTCAAGGCCAACAGGAAGCTAGATCTGCCGTCCAGTTTCTGCAGGTGCACACTCAGCCAAATAAAGGGATGCCAACCACATTAATGGGATCACTAAAACACAGTCTGCAAAATCTACAGAATGAGAACTGAGCAAGGTATTAGGAACACAGCATTATCTATACCAGAACAATAGTCTATGCCAGCATTGGCCAATAGCTTACAGTTAAAACAAACAAGCTTAATCACTGAGATACCAAGGATTCCTAGATCAGTATTTCAACAGCTTCGGGATGGTATGAAGAAAAAAGTGATAGTATAGTTTAATGTCTCTATATTCAAAGACAAATCTGCGTTTCCAGATATATGTTGCCTTGAATGTCATGAGTACCTAAAATCGTGTGTGTTGAAAAGGAATCACAGATTCTTCCTCTCACTGTCTCTTCATAACATCCCTGTCTCTCTTCATTGTACAATTTACATCTAAATTTCCAGAAGTAAAGTCATTTCCCTTCTTCTTCCCACTTCATTTCCAATTAGAGGCAAAATAGATTTGATTTCAAAGCTTTTGAAACACTTCTTGTAACTGTCCACTTAAGCAAATAAAACACCACTTGAATCTACTCACTTCTCTCCATCCCTGCTTTCAACATCCTAATTCAAGCTCTTCTACTTCTTGGGTGGACTACAACATATCCCCTAATTCTTCACAGCACCATCTTACCTCTTTTCTAACTCTTATGATAAAACATTATTATGTTACTATTTCTCAGATGTACTAATGGTAACATCCTTCTTCTTCAGAAACAAAACCAATTCCAGGAAAAAAACATCTTCAAATGTGCGTTATCCCACAGCATAATATTGAAACTCCTCAGGATGGTAACGTAAGGCTTCTTCATGCTTTCCCAACTACATCCTCGGTTTCATCTCTCTAATCACTTTTTACTTATCCTTCAATCAGTCACATGGGCCTCCTCCTGTATGTATTCCATACTTTGTTATCTTATCCTTTTGTTCTAGATGCTGCCTCTAACTCAGTGCTTCTCAAACTTGAGAGTCAATCAGAATCACCTAGGAAACTTAAAGCAAATATTGCTGGGCCCCAGGGTCAGAGCTCCTGGTTTAGTAGGTATGGAGTGGGGTCTTAAAAATGTAACTTTCTAGCACTTTCCCAGGGGGTGCTGACACTGCTGGTCTGGAGATCATACTCTGAAAACCACTGCTCAAGCTAAATAGCTCCCCTCTATTTCTGCTTCTGCAATATGGCCGCTTAAGGCTTCATGCAAATTTCCTTCTATCCCTGGGTAATGCCTCCAGTCCAAAACCATCAAGACATTTTTTCTTCTGAATGCCTATAGTGTCATATTTCTATCATTCTTATAATACTTAGGATAGCCCACTATTCATGTAGTCATGTGGTAAAATTTAATTTTGCCTATAGACTGTACATTGTTTGAAGGTGGTATCCATGTGTAAATTTTCTAAATTATAGATCCACAGCACAAAGCACGGTGTCTTATGTATGAGAAATAAAATAAATATTTTCTTCCTGCAAAATAAATCCATCTGATAGAGGACATAATTATTCTACCACAAGTATCTATCGGCACAGGAACTGGCAAACGTAACAGAAGGCTTTCTTTTGGTGCAAAGCTTGGTTTTCACTTTGCATGTATCCATGCTCTGCCAATGAATCTGGGACTACTGCTGTGTGTCCATCTGTTAGAACAAATCACAATGTTTTGGGGCAAAATACTGGGGCAAAATATTTGGACAAAATATTTAACAGCTCAATTACAATATGTTATATATGATGAGAAAAAAGCTATGACAACATTTGCTGTACAAATCTCATATAATTAACACTTTTTTTCCCTTTTTTTCAGAGAAAGGTAAATTTCAGAGCAAAATGATCTTGAATAAAAAGCCTCATGGTCTCATGGGAAATGCAGAACAAGGTTGTAGGCAATAGGTATGCTGAAGTGTGGCATAACCAGTTGTCTCTGCCAAAAGACATCTAAACACTTAAACAAAAATCTGATCTATCTGCCACCATTGGAACTGACTTAACCCTTTATTTCTTTTTTCTTCTTGTTACATGCAAAAACTTGGAAGTACATTTGGTCTTCATGCTTTTCCTCTTGTCCTTCATGCTCCTTCCTCTTGTCATTCCACCTACTTTTCTGGCTCCTTCACATCTCTTGTCTTTAGGGAACTGGCATTGTTTCTTAGTATAGTATCTTGGTTATATGGTTTGGCTCTCTGTCCACACCCAAATCTCATGTCGAATTGTAATCCACGGCATTGGGAGAGGGACCTGGTGAGAGGTGACTGGATCATGTGTACAAATTTCTCACTTACTGTTCTTGTGATAGTGAGAGAGTTCTCCTTAGATCTGGTTGTTTGAAAGTGTGTAGCACTTCCCCCTTTGCTCCCTCCCCTGCCACCATGTGAAGACATACTTTCTTCCCCTTGGCCCTTCTTTCGTGATTGTAAGTTTCCCGAGTCCTCCCCAGATATGCTGCCTGTACAACCCATGGAAATGTGAGTCAATTGAACCTCTTTTCTTTATAAGTTACCCAGGCTCAGGTAGTTCTTTATAGTAGCATGAGAACAGACTAATACACTTGGGTATGAGGAATCTGGTGTTCCAGTGTTGCTGCTGCCCCTATCTACCTGGTGAAATACTTTATCTCATTAGGCTTCACAGTTTTTATCCACCAAATGATAGGGAGTGAAATGTTTTGTTTATCTCTGGCATTTCCTAAATTTATTCCTCTTTTGAGGGAAGTAGCTTCCATGGCACTACAAGGTAACATATCATTCTCCTGAAAAGATTAATAGGACCTCTGCAAACTAGTTTTTATTTGAATCAGGAATAGCATGCTTATTATATTCATTACAACTGAAATATATTTAGTTCATAAACTGCCATTTCTATTATTCAATCAGCTCTATATATCAGCATGACATAACTGCTTGATGCACTTAAGTAGGACTCACAACCTCCAGTCACTTGGTTCACCAATTACACACCTATAGTAGTGTACATATCTTTCATTTTAAATAGCATTATTTTCATTGTCACTATCCCATTAAGAGGTCATAGAAACATTAGTAAAAAGTGATTGAATACCACTTTGAACTTAGAACAAAGCTCAGTGGGATATTTGAAATGTATGCTAAAGTAATAAGAAAGAGATAATTGATATGAAGAGATGAAAAAAAAAACTAAACAAAATAGAAAAAGCCATATTGTGAACACACATGTTTGAATTCTAAGAGATTGATACTATCCCTATTAATTTTAACTTCTAATAGAGACTTTCATATATTCTTATGCTATTCTGCATTCGTTTCTGAATTTTTTACAGCATTCTAAAGGCAGGGTAAAGTTAACACAGCACTAGTATTTCAAATATTTGTAACTAAAGAAACTGAAATTCAGGGAGCTGAAGAATTTGCCACTCATAAGGTAACACACCAGGGCTGGAAATCTTTTTTTTTTTTTTTTTTCCTTACAAACCAATATCTACTCTCTGGAAGTACTGCCGTGCTTATGAACAAAGGGAATATATGAATATATGATCATGGTTACATACTCCGTGAGTATGTGAGGAGCTGCTTCTTAAGTGACTTTGTGTCTCTCTTAATATTCAACATAGTGCCTATAGCACAATAGGACGATATATCTAGGATACTTTGTTGGATAAACACATCAGAATTTCATTTGTCCTGGAAAATTGAAACTAGATATGATCAGTGAATAAAATCCACCATAGAGTTTTAGGCTTCTGGTTAAGATGGAGCAACATGTTGATTTACTCTCCCAACTAACATCTAAAAAACAACTTAAAAAAACTGGAAATATATCAAACAGTAGTACTCAAGACATTGAATATCAGGCAATGAAGAATGTGACCCCTGAGAAATAAGCCACAAGATTGCTCCAGCTTACTGTTTAAGTAAATTTCCAGGTCACAGTGCAAGGAGAGGGAATCCAAGTAGAGACAGGCAGTCTCCTATCTTGAGCAGAAAAAACTGGAATCCCAGAGAAGGCAAAGCAAGTGGAGTTCACAGGGCAACAGAGACATAGAATAGGGAACCGTGTAAGGATAATCCAGAGAACTGCAGAGTGTCCCTCTTTGAGGATTCACTAGAATACCGATCAGTACATGGATGTGAAGAAACTATCCAAACCCAGGTGAAGAATCATCCAAATTTATTATAAGAAAAAGTGCTTGATTTTCACATAAGCCCTAAATAATCTCTGTTCCCAATAGCCAGAGTAGAAAACTTCACACTTCAGGAATCATCAAAGAATTAGAAGGGTCATGCCTCAGTATTGGGGAAAAATTAACTCTAGACTAAATGCAGTTGTATTCTGGCCTAACAAAGCTTTTTTAAAAGCAAGACCTGAAAGTTACTTCCCAGGTAACTCAGCATCTCAGAAGAAAGTTCAAGAATATCTATGGGAATAAAAATAACCTAACTTTCAACAAGTCAAAATTCATAGTAAGGTATCTTATCAAAGATCAAAATATACACAAAGAAGCAGAAAAATAAAAGCAATACCAAGGATAAAAAATAAATTAATCAGGCCAGGTGCAGTGGCTCATGCCTGTAATCCCAGTATTTTGGGAGGCCAAGATAGGCGGATCACCTGAGGTCAGGAGTTCAAGACCAGCCTGAACAACATGGAGAAACCCTGTCTCTACTAAAAATACAAAAATAGCCGGGCGTGGTGGCACATGTCTGTAATCCCAGCTACACGGGAGGCTGAGGCAGGAGAATCACTTGAACCTGGTAGGCAGAGGTTGCGGTGAGCCAAGATCGCACTATTGCACTCCAGCTTGGGCAACAAGAGTGAAACTGTCTCAAAAAATAAATAAATGAATAAAAATTTAAAAAAATCAAAACTTACCCAGAAATGATACAAATAATATTACTAGTAGACAAAGACATTAAAACAATTACTATAATTATATTTCATATGTTTAAGAAGCAATAGACATAGAAGTTATAAAAAAAGACAAAATTTCAGCTTCTAGAAATGAAGCCAAAACACAGGGATAAAAAGCCTATTGGATGGAATTAAAAGCAGATTAATATTGCAGAAAAAAATTAATGAACTTGAAAATAGAGAAATAGGAACCATCAAAATAAAGACTGAAAAAATAACACAGAAAATACGTGTCAATTGATGGACAAATTAAGTAACCAAATATATGTACAATTATAGTCACTAAATGAGAGGGATTAAAAAAAAGTGCTGAAAATTTTTCAAGAAATCATGGTCAAACATTTTCCAAGTTTGACAAAAACTATAAATCCACAGATCCAAGTAACATAATGAGCCCCAAGAAAAAGAAATACGAATTAAACTATTCCAACATCATAATCATAATTAAATTGCTTAATGTAAGTAATAAAGACAAAAATCATAAAACAGCCAGAGGAATAAAAAAGACACATTATATAAATAGATACATAAGAATGACAGCACATTTCTTTTTTTGTTTGTTTTTCTTTTGTTTGTTTGTTTTTGGTTTTTGTGCTTTTTTTGAGACAGAGTCTCACTCTGTCGCCCAAGCTGGAGTGCAGTGGTGCGATCTTGGCTCACTGCAGCCTCCGCCTCCCAGATTCAAGTGATTCTCGTGCCTCAGCCTCCTGAGTAGCTGAGATTACAGGTGTCCACCATCATACTTGGCTAATTTTTGTATTTTTAGTAGAGACTGGGTCTCACCATCTTGGCCAGCTGGTCTTAAACTCCTGACTTCAAGTGATCCTTCCCCTCAGCCTCCCAAAGTGCTGGGACTACAGGCATGAACCACCGTGCCCGGCCAAGAATGACAACACATTTCTTGTTGAGAATAATACAAGTAAGAAGATAAAGAACAACATCTTTAAAGTATGGAAGAAAAAAATAATCTGTCAATCTGAAATTCCTTACCTGGAGAAAGTCTGTCTAAAACAAAGATAAAGGAAAGACTTTTTTAGAAATACAAATGCTGAAAGAATTTAAAATCAGTATATCTCACAAGAAGTGTTAGAGTTCTAATACTGTATGTGAAACAGTAGAAATATCACTTAAAGATAGACTGATAAATTAAAGGCACAAACCCTAAAGACACCATTAAAATAAAGCAACAAAGAGTTATAGCTAATGAACCAACAAAGGACACAGAGTCATAATAATTAATGAAAAACGGGAGGGGAAAAAGAGCAAAAGGAATCAAAGTACCCATAGGGAGAATAGAAAACAAATAGCAAGATGGTAGATCTAAATCTAGTTACACCAATGATCACATTAAATGGTCTAAACACTGGAAAACAAATAGCAAGATGGTAGATCTAAATCTAGTTACATCAATGATCACATTAAATGGTCTAAACACTGATGAAAAGACAGAGATTGTTAGGTTAGATAACACTTCTATATCCTGCCTACAAGAAACCCAATTTAAACATAAAAACACAAATAATTTAAAAGTAAAGGGATGGAAAAAATTATAACGTGCTAACAATAACAAAAATAAAATTTAAATGACTGCATTAATATGAGACAGAGTAGATTTCAGAGCAAAAAATATTACCATGAATAAAAAGCATAATTTCATAATGACAAAAGTGTCCATTTTTCAAGAGGACATAACAATCCTAAATATTTATATAAGCAATAACAGACCTTCAAAATATTTAAACCAAGAGTGAAAAGAACTACAACGATTCTTTTAAATGTAATTATAGTTGGAGATTTCAACATCTATCTGTCAATAGTTCACAGAACAAGTAGAAAGAAAACCAGCACAGATAAAGAACACTTATACATTATCAATCCACTTGGCCTAGTACCTAGGAAAGGCCCCCTTATTAGTGCATGTATCCTCACAACCTGGACAAGTTGAACAGTCCAGCAGTGGCTACCATAAGCTGCTCAAACTGATAAAATCAGAGTTCTCACATATTTTAAAATGTGGACTGAAAGTGAACATAGTCTGAAGCTAAAAGGTAAAATTCAAGGGTGGTCAGCATCCATCAGACCATCCACATGGGCCAGAGTATTGGAAGGACTGTTACACAAAGAGAAAAAGATATAAGGAGAGATAAGAGACTAATGTGATGCTCTGTGGTACTCTAGTTGCTGGTTCTCTTTCTGATAGCTACTTTCATTTACCTTCTTTTTGTGTCTTAGTTTTACAAATCTTGATTGACTTTGTGAAATAGCCCAGAATCTACCTTTGCTTCAGGATGCCAGATCAACATAGAAAGGCATACATAATGTAAACATAAAGTCAAGATGTATCGGTCTGGTTTCTGAGATCCTGCCTTTTTAATCTGTCATTAACCTTGTTCATTTATCCTTTTTCTGTAGGAAAAACTACAGACCAGCAGGAGAGTATTCTTACTCTAATAATTCACCCTATTTGGAATCCATTTGTCAGTTTTTTTTCACTTCCTCCTTCTGGCCCAGCTCAAGTTCTGTCTCTTCAAACAAGACTTCCAAGACCAAACCAAATTCTCAGGGATCATTTTCTTCTCTCAAGTCCTGTAAGCCACTATTTTGAAACTTAGCCAATTTTCTCTTTCAGTTATACATTATCTTATATGTATGTCTTGTCTCCTAATTCAAAGAGCAAATTCTTTAAAGGGATTATGCTTTGTCTTAAATATCCAGGAACATGTCGCACCCCAAACTCAGTGGGGTGGGGGGAGGGGGGAGGGATAGCATTAGAAGGTATACCTAATGTTAAATGACGAGTTAATGGGTGCAGCACACCAACATGGCACATATACATATGTAACTAACCTGCACATTGTGCACATGTATCCTAAAACTTAAAGTATAATAAAAAAAAAAAAAAGAAAAGAAATAAAAGGCATTACAGAAATCATCAGGGGCTTGTGGATTGATTTAGGGACCTTTGCATTTATAATTTTATTTTTCTAAGATAATGTATTATGATTTCCAACTGGTTTATAAATGAGTATCAGTTGTTTTTATATTCATGTTTTTCTGTATCTATATGTAAGTATATTCATACACAAGAAGCTTGGCTCTATAGTTGTATTTATAACAAGATATTATAACTAAGCATACTATATAATTACTAAAAGTTTACAGCTAATAGCAAAAATTACTTCATCCTTCTTGGAACTTTGTATCTGCTGATAACTGTGGATTCAAAGATAAAGAAAGAGTACCCTGCTTTCCTTTTCTTTTTTCTTAATTAACACTGCTTGCTCCCTTTTCATTCCCAGGTGCAAAAAAGACAATTAATGAATGCTATTAATAAATGAGAAACAATATTAAATATTAATTTTTACCACTTTTTTGTCCTCAATAGTGTAGATAAATTTTCCCTAAGGCATTCCTTTTAGTGACCTCATTGTAAATTGATTCTAACACATTTAAAACTTAAAGTCATGGTAAATATTCTCAGTTGTAGAGCAACCTATGCCGAGTTAACCTCAACCAGAATGGAAATGACAGCTGTAAAATATCTAAGATGCAGTAGTTTTCTATTCAAAATATGAAAATGAGTCTAATCATCTTAGAGCTGTTTTGCTTTTGATACGTAACAGGTGATGGGTGTAGGTTCGGAGCCTTGGCTTTGATTTTAAACAGATTTTGGGTCAAATCTCATCTTTATTATTTACTATAACCATCCATGACCCTGTGCAAGCGACACTCTCTCTCTAAGCCTCAATCTTACTCCACATTACATCCACATGAAAAATGTGGGTGATGTTAGCACCCAAATCACAGACTTGTGGTGAAGTTTAAATATGTTACAATATGTGAAGTGCTCACTACAAGGTAATTGCTCAATAAAATTTGGATTAAAATATTTTCAGGAAAAAGTTAGTTTTGTTTTATTCAGGTTGATGAGTAGATTTGGTACAGAGTGTCTTTGTATAGAATATAACAGCTTCATCAGAGAATATATTCTTAAAACAATCTATTTTTCTTTAAAATATGTTTTTTTCTTTTTTTGTAGTTTTTTAAAATTATACTTTAAGTTCTAGGGTACATGTGCACAACGTGCAGGTTTGTTACATATGTATACATGTGCCATGCTGGTGTGCTGCACCCATTAACTCATCATTTACATTAGGTATATCTCCTAATGCTATCCCTCCCCCCTCCCCCTACCCCACAACAGGCCCCGGTGTGTGATATTCCCCTTCCTGTGTCCAAGAATTCTCATTATTCAATTCCCACCTATGAGTGAGAACATGCGGTGTCTGGTTTTTTGTCCTTGCGATAGTAAAGCTTTATTTTTCTGCTTAAAAGTGGTACAGTTTTATGTTATCCAACTTTATGACTATTTATATACTATGTTAACCTCACTGGAATTAAAATAAATAAATAACAAATGTAATCACTACATAATTATTTTAATTCCATGACACCAAACTGTTTTGGTCAACTTTGTTTTTTAACTGAATTAACTATTAATAAATATTTCGGCATTATGTAGACATACACTCAAAACACCTCCTTCAGCATTGCAACTTGACATTTTAAAAACAATTATTTTCTATTTTATTGTACAAGCCAGAATTTCTGGGAAAACAGGTGCCCCCTTTTCCAAAACAATGGCATTGCAATGTTTCCATTAGTCTAAAGCGTGGATATCACTTTATCCCCACTGGTAAAGTGATTCAGAAGCTGGATATCATAAAAGGAGGTGGTGCCTTTAAATAAATAGCAGAAAAGCCTGGTAGCAAGAGAATATTATGCTATTACTGTAAATTTCACTGACAGTAAAGGGCTGCGGGGGTTATGGAAAAGGAGAGGAGCTACACAATAACCACTGGCCAGAGTAATTAGCTGGTGTAATGAAGAGAGAGGAAAAGTGTGTTGGACACTGAAGGCCTGAACTGTCAGCATTATTGTTCTCCAAGGCTTTGGAAGAACAATGCTCTGCTGAGCCTTCAGTAATCGCTATACATGACTACTCATGAACAGAGTAATTAAGAAATGTCAGTGCTTCTCTGGAAAAAAAATTAACACTCATACCACACAGAGTGCTTCCCTGGAAGAACCACATTTTTTTTTTTTGTTCTTCTAAAATACTAACAGAGCAGTATTTATACTTCATGCAGTTCAAAGGAATGAGCTATGAATAACTAAACAAACCCAGCAATGTGATTGTTCCTTCCCCCAGCATGTACACTTCCAATACTCAACGGAATGGCTGGACATATCTGAGCTAGATAGAAACTATCCTGAGCACTGGGTTCAAATTGTCCCACGTTCCCCAGCCTTTAAGCTGTTCTATGTGATATCACCCGAATTTATTTTTGCCTGGTACTTGCCGTATCTTACTTATGTATACATTCATGTATTCCTCATTTCATTAGATCTTTAAGCTTCATAAGGATGGAGATATTGTCCTGCTCATCACTGTATTGAGAGTGCCTAAAAGAATATCTGGCAGTGGAAAATGCTGAATAAAGATTTCTTAAAATTATTCAAGATTAACATTTTATTTAAGAAAAGTATAATGTGAAGCCTCTCATGTGCCTTAGAAGGCTAGTTTCTCAATTAAAAGCAACCAATTTTATTTTAAAATAAGTGTCAGAGTAAGCAAAAAACTGAAATATAAAATATTACAAACTTTTTAAAAGATACACTGAATTTATGGTATAAAACTTACTTGAAAAGGAAAGTAGTCTAGGTAATGATTCAAAATTTCTACAAAAAGAGTCTGTCCTCATCTTGCAAATAATAAATTGGCAATATTTTTTCCTGTAGAAGTAAACTATTAAGGAAATGAAATCTCAGACATTGCAGAGTAAAAAGGTGAGAGCACCAATCCTGTACTAATGAGGCTAATAAAATCAAACACTCTTCTCCCATTCCATTCCAACTTATTTACTCTGCTCTTTGAATTAAGCAGTTGTGTCTATATGGCTAATTGTAGCTTTGATTCTCCAATGTGCTCTCTAATCAGATTGCATTAGAGGTAAATATTTATCTCCCCAAAGTTGTAGAATTTATGGCTAGAAAGAAACAAAAGCTAATCTTTTGCATTTTCCAGGTAGAACATATTTTGATTCAGGAAGGAAATAAGTTGAATTCCAAGAATCAACAAGATATTTTGTCAATTTGAGAGAGCTTTAGCTGAAAACAGAATTGAAAATGATTTCTGAATAGGATTCTTTTCACCACAGCTGACTGCTTATTATTTCATTAATTCTATAATAAGAATAAATGGATAATAAAAATGTTTTCTAACTGCAACAGTTCATTATGATGACTATAAAGCAGTATAATGCAGGGGAAATGAGCTGAATTTTGGGAGCCAGAATGTCTGGGTTTGAATCCTGTCTCTGTTACTTAATAGGCATATGACTTTAGGCGGCTTCCTCAATTGCAAATTTGGGATAACAATAATACCAATCTCAAAGTGTTGTCGAGAGAATCATATGAATTAAACGTAAAAAACTTTGAACAATACTAAATGCTGGCTATTATTGTTATTATAAAAATATGGTTGTTGGTTGCCTTGTATTAATAGCTATGTTCATTTTCTGTTTAGTAGCCATTGTCAAGCAATTTATCATTATATAATGTCAACAATTTAATTATTTAAGTAAAATTATACAAATTATATAAAATCCTCATTACTCATAAAATTAAAGGTAAAAGTGAATATGAAGGTATTGATTTAATATTTCAACTGCATTCATATGTATATTGTACAACATGACAAATAGCATATGAAAGGAAGCTATGCAGTACTAATGTATTCATTCATTCATTCATTTATTCAGCTAATATATTTTGAGGACCAACTCTCCATCACATCAAGGAGATATAAATAGTGATCAAGATATATAAAGTCTTGACTTTTAAAAGTTTATAGTAAATGAAAAAATCATGCAATAAGTGTTACTGAGAAAATAGAAGCTATCTGGCTGCTATAGCTTGAATGTGTCTCCTCTAAAATTTAGGCGTGGCTAATGTGATTGTATTAAGGTGTGTGGAGGCCTTAAGAGGTGATTAGGCCATGAGGGGTCCTCCTATGTGAATGGGATTAAGCTCTCATTAAAGAAGCTTCACATAGCATTTGGCTAGTTTGGTCTTCATTGGGTAAAGATATAAAACATCTTTTCCTAAAATATGCCCATTCTTGGAATTAATATTCTCCTCACATTGCAGTTGACTAATTTTTACTCATCTTTCAGATCCATTCCCAAGGAAAATTCTTCTGAACTATGTCTATGTATTATATGTCTATTCATTGTTACCATTAGACTCTCTCATGAAACTCATTATTTCTTTCTTTATAGCATTTAGCCTAAATAAGTTATATATTGAATTTATGCATTTTTTCCTTGATAGCCTTTCTTTCCCACTAGACAATAAGCTCCATGGAAGCAGGGGTGGTTCTTTGTTTCCTGTTGAATGCCAGCAGCATTCAACGTATTTCACTAGTGGTAATTCAAGGTATTTCACTAGTAGTAAAAATTCAATAAATGGATGACTTAATTAAAAGTAGAAAGGTCATGAGTTTATATAACTCACCTATTGTAAATCATGAGGGACCTAGAGAGAGACTTTCAGAAGCTATGGAGAGATGAAGCGTTGGGCCCAGGCTGGAGGATTAACACCAACTCAGGAAAGTGAGTAAGTCTCATTGCCTATGGTTTGTGAGACGAAGTATGGGAGAACTAAAAGGAGATACGAAAGTGTGCTGTAGACAAACTGCATTTTCTTTCCCTTATTGCCCTCTTACAGCTTTGCACCCTAATTGGCAGTACAGTTCTATTAAATAGAGTGGGGAAGAAAGAGACATCTTTGATGTTAGTTGTTTGTTCTCAAGAAAATTGTTACATAATCACATATGCAAGCATATTATTGTTTGCCTCAGTTGTGTATAGATTTAAGAACATGAAACTGTGTGATGTTTCAGGAATTGTTAATTTAATATATGCTGTTGGATAGATGAGACTCCTCATTCTGAAATCTATATTCACCAGAGACCCTGCTAGGATCCTAATGCGATGCTGTCTATTTCAGGATATCCTGTGGGATTTGTGAAGTCTCTTAATTCATCAGGTGATAATGTTTATACTTCTAGGACACAAAGTGTTGACATAAAAGGGAAGATTTATCAAAGACTGATTCTGAAAAACTGATCTTAATCGTTTGGTGGAAATTTATTGTAAGGGATTTTTTTCTTTCAAGTGGTTTAGCACAAACCAAATTTTAGAAATGTACGAAGTCTCAAAGGGCATTTTATGCAATCATTTTGTTTCATGGATAAAGAAATAAGGTCTAGGGAGATGAAGTAACACAATCAGGGCAGAATCAGGATAGGTATCAATATCTCCTGCCTCAAATTGAGGATTCTTTAATTGGACATTACAATTCCTGGGCATTACAATTGAACATTACCAATGGACATCACAATTCATTTCAATAAGGCTAATATTTATTGAAAATGCTCATAAGTGGTTAATACATTTAATAAATATTTAGGGTATCAATTTATTATGTTTTAGAACTCCATTCTAATTACAAAACTACATACATCATTAAATATTGATTGAAACTATGTTGGTTTGGTAATTATGTTATAAATAATAAATTATAAAGTTCTTAGGAATGGTAATTAGGAAGTAAATTTAAAACAAAATTAGAGCCTTTAGAAAGTAAACTGAATTCTCAAATTATTTTGACTTTTTAAAATAAATCATGAATGAGATCAATGGAAACGTTTGAAATGTTAATTGTTTGCAGAAACATCATTCTTGTTTTATTTCCCCACATCATTTCTGCCTCATTTGGGTCATATATCCAGTAAGAACTTGATAAACATTTAATGGTAATGATAATGTTAAAGTCTGGGGATTCAAGGCTTGAGACAGGGAGAACTACAGACTATTTTTTACAAATACATTGTTATTGTTGGTACATAGGATCCTCCATTATGTATTCCAGCATGAACATGAAGATGCCCATCACACAGTGGCTAATTCAGGACATACTGTATCACAGCAAAGACCTGCAAACTCACCTTAAGGAAAAAAAAAAAAAAAGAATTAAGCAAGTGAGTTTGTTTTAAACTGAATAGGATATATTTACCAGCTAAAGAGATGTGTCAGTCAGAAGGCTAGACTGCCTTGGGACCCTGGAACAAAAGTAGTTTCAGTGAAAATATTGGCAGTGTGCCTCTAAGCACTTTCAAGGTAAGAAGAAGTCTTCACTAATTAATTCAGTTATTTTGATTTTCGGGGGAGCATTCAGGTTTTGGAGTAATATATAGATGGCAAAGTTTAAATCTTGGCCCTGCCACTTCTAGTAAAGTCTTGGATGAAGTACTGCATTGATAAGTTTCATTTTCCTTATCTGTAAGATTAAGCTAATAATACAGTTTATTGTGAGGATTAAATGAGGTAATATAATAATCTACCTACCACTGAGGACTTATTATGTGGCTGGCACTATTCTAGGTATTTTGCATAAATACTCTCATTTAATGCCGATGAAAAACCTGTGAGGTAGAGTCTACAAAAGTAGGTAAAATAATGATAGGCAAAATAAGTTTGTACCTGCTCAGCAAGAAATAGAAAACAATAAGCACAACAACAATTTTAAAAAACAGACTCAAAAGTACATTATGAGACCTTTGAGTCCTCTCTCTTAACCTCCATTCACACTGTCAAACTTTATCTTGAGTCACAACAACTGATATAAGTAATAGCAGAGTAATAATCAGTAACTATTATGGTAATAATAACATTAGAAATAAAATCAAGCTGTTCTAATCAGATCCACTGCTAACTCAACACATCAGCTGGCTTCTT
The DNA here is from genome assembly GCF_028858775.2 of Pan troglodytes. Taxonomy (NCBI): domain Eukaryota; kingdom Metazoa; phylum Chordata; class Mammalia; order Primates; family Hominidae; genus Pan; species Pan troglodytes. Next base: position 113,734,120 of record NC_072411.2, read on the forward strand.
TGGTTCTGATCCTTGTTTCCTAAGGATGATCAAGTCACTAAGTTTGACTTTCCAAATAAATTTATCTCCAGCTAGAGAAATTGCTAATCATGCAGAAACTAGCATTCCAGGCTTCCTGATAATAGGTTTTATAAATTAACAATTGGCACTCAGGTTTTATATGTCATTAATGATTTCAATTAATTTAAGTTGGCCCAGAGAGATGGAGTCACTCTTGTGAGGCTAGATTACGGATAATGAATGCCAAACTATTACATAATTTGAGAGATTATCAACCAGCTTTCCATTGTAGTTGCTTCGAACCATTTTCTTCCTTCAAATTTCTACAGTTACAGCATTTGAAACTTCCCTCTCAATTATTTATACCATACTTTTCATATTTTTATACATCCAACATCTTTAAAACAAATTCCTAATTTATTTTCTTTTCTAGATAGAAAACTAATTGAGGGCAAAAATGCCCAATTTAATATATTGAACAGACAAAACAATAAAGTGCCTTCCTTTCACTACCCTATTTCCTTTCTTAACCTGTAATGTTGCAATTAACATCTGGCCTGGATAAATGTACTACTCACAGGTTGGGGAAAAAAGGCTCATTATTAAAAATCTCTTAAGAAATAATTTTTATATAGCATACAAAGCAAAAGTTATTTGGGATTCTGAGAAACTAAGACACAACGAATAACCAAACTTAAAATGCAAAAAAAACAAAAAACAAAAAAAACACCTTTGCATAGCAGTTTATGGTTACATTATCTCATTCAATTTAAGCCACATGATCATAGAAAGTATGTTATAGATGATTTGAAATACATATTATATTTTTTCTTCATTACAATTAAATCTTAAGAAACAAAGAAACAATCACTTTTCAGAGAAGTTCTACTTTTAAAAAGCTCAAGATGTTAACTAGGTTAATAAATCAAAAGTATTTCTGGCAATATTACATGCTTCCCTAACTCCATTGTTTTTCCAAACTATGGTCTCCAAATGGCATCAGTGTCATCTCAGAATCTGATAAAAACACAAACTGCCTGGCCTCATCCTGACCTATGATGTTCTGAAAAGCCAGATTTCTAAAAATAAAGACCCTAATTTATAGCATTTGCTGATTTGCATGATGTAAATACTCCCAACATGGTCAATTTTGGGCTACCCAGCCTTATTTCCCCAACATAGTGTTGCCCAGGCTGGAGTGCAGCCGTGCGATCTCGGCTCACTACAACCTCTGCCTCCTGGGTTCAAACAATTCTTGTGCTTCAGTCTCTCAAGTAGCTGTGACTGCAGGCAAGTGCTAACATGCCCAGCTAATTTTCGTATTTTTAGTAGAGATAGGGTTTCACCATATTGGCCAGGATGGTCTCAAACTCCTGACCTCAGGTGATCCGCCTGCCTCGGCCTCCGAAAGTGCTGAGATTATAGGCGTGAGCCACCGCACCCCGCCGGACTCCCTGTTTTGAGTACTAGAAATGTTGCTAACAACATCATTAAAATGTATTAGCTCAGCTCTGAAACAAGTAAGAGTGAAGTTCTAATGCTAAAAAAAATGCCACAGCAGTAAACATGAACACCAAATAAAAGTTTACTTTTTAAACTAATTTGAAATAATACAAAATGCAGCATTATTATTTCCCTTTGACTTCACTCTGTTTTGATTGATAGTGCATAGCCAGTCTGTAACTGAGTTCTAGGCAGCTGCCCGTCTTTCTTTTCTTCTTGATACGCTTTTTGAGGAATCTCTACATGATAAAGAAGACTTCTCAGAAATAATTACCTACTTGCCACCTAATGATTCTCTGAAATTTTGAAAGAAGCCTGTATGATTCCCTTTTAAAAGGCATTTGTTGTGAGTTTTCAATCACTTGTTAGTTTAGATAAGCCTCAATATTTTCAAGTGACAGCTTCAAAGCTGCATGTTATTTAATTGGCTACTTTCAGAGGGCAGCTGTTCATCTGCCAGTCATCTCATGTGAACCAGGATTCACTGTGCACCTCCTTGGAAATTGTTTTAGGAAACGAATTGTGTTTCCTAATAGGAAATATGCCAAAATTTATGGTAATCTTCAAAATAGGAGAAAAACATCTCAAAGCATTGGGACATAGCTGGTTATATAGAATTTGTAAATATCATCTTTCTTTAGAAAACTGAATAATCATATTGACTAAATTCTTGAATAAAAGAATATCTTAGCACTTGTTTTGGGAGATTTAGGCTATGAAATATATTAGCAAAAATGGGGAAAAAGTAGCAAAAAAAAGTATAACTTAAATGTCTTCATAGAAACTACACCTATTGGACAAGGAGTAAGAAGAGCTATGAAATCTGTTCTTAGAGATAAAAAAGATCGTTTAATATAACAATACATTGAAAATTATATGTAAAACAGCAAAATATTTTTAGATTAAGTGTTTAAGCCATTGTGCCTGGAAAAATCATATCAAAATAATTGTTAAAGATAGACTGAATATAATAAAAATATTATTTCTTATAATGACTAATAAATGAGAACATAATAATTCGCCTTTTGTGTAGAATAACTCTTCTATTATGAGAGAGCTGTTAATAAATTTGTATAAGGATATGTAAAAACAACTATTTCATTTTTCTCCTATCTGCAACACTGATGCTTTTTCACATACTCATTATTGTGACAACAGGTTGAATTTGCAATTCACCATCTGTCTAAATAGCATTAACCTTCTTGTAACCTCATAATATCACTGTTACGCCTTGTCTGATATTTGAATCTCTCTAATATAAGCTAGGAACAAAATATATTTTCCTCTCTACTAGGCACACATCAGTCCATGCCAGAAGACAACGCAAATAAAGTACCACCCACAGATGGACATTAACATTTAAAATCATTTTCATTAAAATGGATTAAGCAGTTCTAAAAATAATCAGAGAAAATGAACTAACTTGCAAATAATCTTAGCCAGAACAGATTTTAATTAATATACAGTATTAATAATAATTATTATAAATGCATACAATTACAAATTTATATTCACAAACATAATATCATTTACATCTTAAAGAGAAACCTATATAACATGCTAAAAACGTAGGGTTGTCCTCTTCTATTTCCATGATCAAAAATAATCTCCATACTGATAAATATGTTGATCCCTTTTAAGTTCTCATCTATTTGACCCATCAACAGCACTGACATAGTTGATCATTTTCTCCTTCTTGAAACATTTGATTTACATTTGATTCAGTCCAGTTTTCCTCCTACCTTTCAGACAGCTCCTTCTCAGTATCTTTTGCTGGTTCTTCCTTATCTCTCTATCATCCTAATTTGGACTTCCTAATTTTGAGTATTTGAACTTTTTCTCTTTTTTATGTAGTCCCTCCCTATGTCACTATATACTGTTTCTAGTTTTAAGTACCACCTAAATGCCCATGATTCCTAAATGTGTAGTTCCTGTTGAACCACTCCCATAAATAGACCCCTATATACAGTTCCCTACTTGACACTTCTGTTTGGGCCTCTAATATGTTATGTGTGCAAATCTGTGCTCCTAATAATCTCTGCCAAATCAGGCTATGCACTAGTTCTTTCTATATGTTAATAGCAACACCATTCTTCTAGTTATCAGGTCATAACCATTGATCGGTACCATACTTGAAAATTCTCTTTCTCTAACATCACATACCTTCTTCTCAAATTTCTCCTAAAAAAAAGAAAATCCAAATGATGACTACTTCTTAAGCACCCATAATACTACTACCCTGACACAGGTTACCATATCATCTCTCACCTCAATTATTTGATTACTGGTATTTCTGCCTTAGTTCTACCCTCCTCCCCTATAGTCTAATCTTAATACAGAAGCCAAAGATTTTCTATTAAGATGGTGGCCATGATTATCTTTGGTGAGCCTCCAATATGCCAGAAATATTTCTGCCTCAGGGCCTTTGTTTATACTTGTTTCTTTTGCCTGGGTTATCCTCCAAACAATCACGTTTCTATCTCCCCTACTTTCTTCATGCCTTTTGTCAAGTATTCTCAGTGATGCCATTACGGCCAGGCAATCTGATATTATATACACACACACATCCCTGACATTTCATACTCTTTTTTCCTATATGTTTATGGTTTGTCTCCTACCTCAAACATAAACTCCAAGAAGGAAGAATGCATTTGTCTGCTGTGTACCCCCAGTATGTCCCTAGCACCTAGAATAGTCCTGGTATAGTAGGCACTTAATAAATATTTATTGAATGCATGCATGAGCAGAATTAGACTTATGACTTACTTACATAATATAAATGTTGTTATAAAAATGGCAAAATCTAAATTATAATTAAATATATGTTTTGACCAATTTTTGGCATGTGTTATTTCCATAACTCAAACTTTGTATTTTAATAATTCTTAAGAAATACAGGTTTTTAAACCAAAAAGATGCAAACACGAGTTAAAAAAACAAAGATGAGCATATAATAGTGGCAAAGTGTAACATTTTGTACTTGCTTTTACATTCTATTCCTTCATATTTCTAAGTACTTTCAAAAGTACAGAATAAACACTATAGTCCCAGTGCCTCTGACAGTTTCTGACACATGGTAGGCATTCAATATTTGTTGAATTATATATCTACTTGTACTGGCAACCTATAAAAAAAATCACTGATAGGAAAATAAGACGTGTGAGGATGAATAAGGGCATCACCTACTCCAACAGAGATGCCCAGGGAAGTGAAGCACATTATAAAAAAGTTTTCTAAGAGAACAGTACCACACAAAGGAAACAGGCACATATATTGAGTTTAAGGCAAGAAAAATTGACAGGACTTGCTATAAGTGATTGAATATGATATAGGGAATAAAAGGATGAAGAATAGTATTTTTAATGAAAGGATGAGGCTCTTATGAGACATTATTTATTTCATGGATGGTCCATATATTTGAAAAAGTAAATAAAATATACCTTGCTACCCACACTGTATAAATGTCTGGGTCTGAAAGGCAGAATAATGTAAAGTTGCTTAATTTTTCACATAGCATCTATTTTTGTCTAACTACAAAAGACAGACAAGAGGAAACTTCAAAAGCCTCTACGTTCAAGTTGTTTGGCAGCAAGATGAGATGTATGATGAAAGAAATATAATGTGCAAGGTTCTGTCAATAGTTCATCCATGGGTCGCTGCATTGTGTACTATCACCAAGAGACCTGCATGTTTTTAATAAAGAAGATGCCAGCACTCCATGTGGAGCACCACATGAAACCCTTCTCATTCCCTTAGTGAGAGACTTCTGTGTCTCTCACTGCTTTTTAGTATTCTAAGTCTACAATGGTCTCTCCACAATATGGTATGTTGACTTCTTCCAACCTAGGAACTTCTATAACTATCAGTGTTCTAACTTGTGCTAAAGTCTTCAGTATGCCCTCTCGTTACATAGAATAAGTGTCCTATTCTAGGTATTCAACACCCCTAAAGGATACAGAATTGGAAATATTACACTAGAAGAGTTACTTGTTTATTTCTCTGTCATTAAACTAATTATTTGTTTGACTTTGGTACATTAAAGTTTTATATATATCTATATACAAAACATGAATGTATAAATGTAATATTAACAAATCTTATCAGAACAAGCTGCTTATAATTATTTCTAAATATCATCACTGCCAATATATTGTACTCATTTCCCATTCATCAAAATTCCAGGCTGTTGTTAAATACACATTATGTTACATAAATGCTTTGCTTTAGGACCATTTTTTCAAACATCATAAAGAGTAACAATTGTCTCCATAGTAAAAATTCCAAATTCTTCATCAAAGAGCTTTTCTCATATTTTCCAAACTCCTCAGCAGGAAACTAAAAACGGGGTCATTCCTACAATAATCCTTTTCATTCAGTCATATTACCATTACAATTGACAAAGAGGCCATATGCATAGGGCAGTCTTGAAGGCTGAGAGACAGAAGCTAGGAAGCTGTGTAATGTGAACTAAAGCGCTACCACCATTAGAAATATAATCAGAAACCATTATTAGTGGCACAATAGTAAGTAAGAATGCACCTGCTGACAAGGTATAACTGCTGATGCTTCCCTCAGGGACACAGATGAGGAACAGAAGGGAGTTGCCCAACAATGGGTTGTAATGAGGCTCCACGAAGACAGTAGCCTCACCTATTACATTCTCCTGTGTAACTCCAGCGCTAGCACAGAGCCTAGTGCTGAGTAAGCATGCAATCAATCTTTGATGAGTTCTGGAATGAATAAGCAAACACACTCATCATTCCTCCTCATACTCAATATTCCTCCCTTTTATTAAGTGCTAGGTTCTGGACCAGTTGCCTTTTATACTTAAACTCCCTTTTTATAGATGTGCTGCCCATTTTAGAGATGAGAAAACTGTGACTCAGGCCAGGCGCCGTGGCTCACGCTTGTAATCCCAGCACTTTGGGAGGCTGAGGCAGGCGGATCACGAGGTCAGGAGATCGAGACCATCCTGGACAACATGGTGAAACCCCATCTCTACTAAAATACAAAAAATTAGCTGGGTGTGGTGGTGTGTGCCTGTCGTTCCAGCTACTCGAGAGGCTGAGGTAGGGGAATTGCTTGAACCCAGGAGAAGGAGGTTGCAGTGAGCCGAGGTAGCGCCACTGCACTCCAGCCTGGCAACAGAGCGAGACTCTGTCTCAGAAAAACAAAACAAAACAAAGCAAACAAACAAAAAAAAGAAAACTATGACTTACAGATCTTAAATACTGTACACACATACTAAGCAACGCAGCTGAGATGAGTTGGTTATTCCACAGATAGAAACAATATATTTGGAGTTTGAGATCACCAAAATGTGTTAAGTATAAGAGGGACCTCACTCATGAGCATCAGAATTTTAACAATAGGGTATTTCGCTTTGCTTTTTCTAGGTAAAGATAGCCCCAAAAATTTCTATTTCTGAGACTATATAAACTGTTCCCAAACCAAGGTGGTGCAGTTACAAACTTGGTTTTGAGAAAAGTTTTTTTTTTTGGCTTCAACCTCAATATCTCATCTCAAGAAATGTAGGAACGTGTGATATTTCTGAAACATAGGCACTGTGACTATCCTGCATGTAGATGACAAGAGAATACTAAAGAAACACATAATGATGTACCCTACTAGTGAGTGATGACAATCACTAGCCCCTCTAGTTGAACAATGGCATCTTCACTACATGAAACAACCAAATATATGAAAGTGTGAAGTGAGACTGATGGAAATGAAATGGTCTTTGAAAATATTTAGGATTTATTTTCTGTATCTGGTCATGGTACAGTCTGCTCTGACCCTAAGTTTTATAATGACGCAATTATAATTGTATTCATCATTTTGTTCTAATTTATACCCATTTAAAAGAGTATAATTTAAGCCACATTACTTATTCAAATATTTGACACAATATAGCCACTGGACTATGAATAGCAACAGATATTTTTAAAATTCTCACTGCCTTATAGCTAGAATAGCAATTTAGGAGAGCTCTAGGTAATAGGCTGAAGCTTATTTACTGAGGAAGAAAACTCCTAAAATAGGTCATTTGATTGAAAACTGGCTTAGTTGTCACAGTCAAGATAATTTATTTAAATTTTCATGTATAATAGGTTTGATTCTATAAAAATATGAATCTAACCAATTAAAAATGTAATGTAAAGTCAATTTGCATTCCACTCAAATGATCAAACTGCTTCTTCATAATCATTAGTTTATCACTGAATTATGGAGCCCATGCTTTTTAGGTCACTTTTATGAAATGAAAATGAAACATCCAAAGAGTCACAGTTGTTGAGAATAAGAAAAGATCTTTTTTCTTTTAATATTCTGTATGTAAGTTATGGTTAACATTTCCAAATTGTTTTTTTTTTGTGTGGGTTAGTGCTTCTTCCACAATTTTTTGAAAGCTAAATTTTGAGAATGGTGTTTGTACATATCTCCCACTGAGAGCACTGGTTTGCCAGGTCATGCTAATTATTCTATTTTTAAAAGAGTGACTCCTTTGGTATAATAGGTTTGGCATTAATGAAATTAAAGGTTGTGACTGAATAACAGTAATGGTCTTACATTTCAAAAAGAAACATTTTTCTTTTCTCTTCAAGTTTATTTTCTCTCATTACTTTAGTAAGATTTGACATACATATGTCATTGGAAGGCCATTGTTTGTTCATAATGTGCAATTCCATTAAGAATATTACCTAGTTAATTTACAAGAGGCTGACTATAAAAATAAATAAAAAGATAAGTATCTACTAAAAAGGTAAAAGGGAAGGAAGCATTTATATACCTCATTTAAAAAGGAGTTTATTAAAAAGCAAACTTCCCTCACAGAAGAAAGATTTATAAAATAAACAGCATAAGAAGGGTTGGTTAATGGGTACAAAAATATATTTAGATGGAATAAGATCTAATATTTAGTACCACAATAGGGCTACCATAACTAACAATAATTTATTGTATATTTCAAAATAACTAGAGGAATGAAATTGGAATGGTCCTAACACAAATAAATGATAAATGTTTGAGATTATGGATACCCCAACTACTTGATTTGATCATTACCCACATTATATGCTTGTATCAAAATATCACATGTATCCCATAAATATGTACAATTGTTATGTATCCATAAAAATTAAAAAAAACAGCATAAATCAAGACATTTGATTTGCTTGTGTGTTTTTTTAAGAAAACAATAAGATATTATTGTTTTATAATTATCTTTAGTCCCGTTTCTGAATGTATATACATATGGATGCTTAAGTACATATGCACATGTTGTATTTATCTAACACAATATCAAGACAAAATTACAATGCATATAACCTCAGTTCTTCCAAAAAGAATAATTTAACTTACTTTTAATTGTGCTATTACAATTTCTCTAAAATGTATTCTATAGCTTTCACTATTAAACAGAATATATAAAATCTGACCTAACATTTTATATTGTTAATTCAGGGTCACTTTTATGAACATCAGTTACTCTATTCTGCTGTTATAAAGCAATGCCTTCAGGGGCTTGAGCAGTGTGGGGCCACATTAAATCTCCCAGAGCATTTATTAACAACTTGGCTATACTTGTTGTTCCTCCATATAGTTTTCCCCTACCTGAAATGTAAAATGAATCAAACTCTTCTTAGTATTGATAACAGCTAGATAGCTTATTTGTAAAATTTGTTTTGGATCCCTGCTTACAGCCAAAGAAATGAGTTCAAAATGGTGGAATATTGGGATATTACAGCAAGCAGATTGAATAAACTTTCTGGACAGTGTAGTCACTTTAATGTTCTTCATAAAGGCCTTTGGCACTTCAAATTCCACCTGTGTATGAGATATGCAACGACAATAGTTTGGAGAGTTTGCATGTGCTCATAACATACTTCTATGGCTTCTAACAAACAAATTTGGGAAGAAGATATCATTTAACAATGCAAAGGAAGCCTATTCTTGACATTTTATTTACTCAAATTAGGGTAATGTAACAGAAAGCTAATATATTGAGTGGATAACAGTTTCTGAACCTGTCTCAAAGGTTATTAATTATTTCATATTGATTACTCTTAACTTCAGATTATAAACATTCAATTACCTATTAGCCCACCTAATTAATAAAACTGTATTATAAAGCAATCTGCTATTTTAAGGATGCATTACTATTGAACGAAGCAAGGCCTCCATGAACATGAGGGTGCTACAGAGCTCCTATCTCCCTCTATAACTTGGAAAGTTGAAAGCCTACAGACTTAGAGAGTTCTACTGTGTTTTCTCATATTCTTTATATCTAGAAACCATAATTAGATTCATGAAAATGTATAAATGTAGAGTACAATGTGATGATATTGATTACAGCCATCTTTGATGGCTCATTTAAGGATTTATAATCTATGGAAAATCTCTAGCTTTATAAATGCCTTGTGTAAAACTTCTTGGAGTTTCTTAGGCATATTTCTGACATTTTTCCTGAATAAGAAGATCATTAGGATTAGAGATGGATGACTAGGTGCAGCTGGGATGCACCTCCTTCATGAAGAAGAGTCATAGTATCAGGTAAGCCTTGGACTTCAAACAGATTTATTGAAAGAAGACACTGAAACTTAATAGAGAGGCAATGGAGGACACCGTGGTTGAAGAAGGAGGAAGCATGGCTACTTGTTTGGCCTCACTAGTTGCCAAGATCAGCCCCTGGAGCCAGACTAGACCTGAGGAATGGATGAATGAAGAAACTCTGGGACACCACATTCCCACTGCCATCCTCTGAGACCCTAGTTACAGAAGTTCCCACCACCCTCGCAGACCTTTGGGCCTAGAGAATACAGAGAGACCGTTTAAACCAAAGTGGACCCCAAAAGGCTTCAGTGAGCTGGGCAGCTGCAGCAAAACATGACTCTGGGCACCCACCCTGCAAAATTCTGCATCATGCCCTAAGCGGCTGAAGCTCCTGCTGTCTGCTGAGCCAGGATAGAACTGAGCTGGCCACATTCACATGCCCAAGATGGGTCCCACCAGCACTGTTTGGGAACTGAGGAGCATCTGAACCACATGGCCCCAGGCCCGCCAGTTTCTCCCAAGACTGCCAGCCTGGTTGTTACCGCAATGGGAGACCCACAGCATACCCCACATTGATCTGCCTGAGTGGTTTGTTGGCAGTCTTGGAGCAGTTCCTCCTAGTCCAGATCAGGAATGGTGTGACAAGATAGTTGCAATTTCTGCTTCAGGGACTCACAGTTCAAAACATCTGGACCCGCATAGCGCCTTGGGCACAGGTGGCTCAGAATTAGCCTAACGGGTCAGGCCTGCTTCTTGGGCTGGATGCTGGAAGGAGATCCACTTGCTGGCAGGTATGGAAGCTGGGTGAGTCCAGTGGCCGACTGCTGGGCTGAAAACATCAGGTCACCACTCTTTCCCTGAGAAGGCTCTGTGGCTTAGGAGAGATGCTTCCTCCTCTGCCTGGAGGGTTGTCTCAGTGGACTGGGAGGAACCCTCAGACCCCTGTGAAGGCCAGTGCTTGCACATGCCTTAGAGAGCCTGGTTGCAGGATTGCTAGATTGATCCCACCCTTTCCTGAGAGTCCCATGCTCTGCCCATAACCTGGAACATCCTGGAGCTTGCCCTGATCAACAAAGACAAAGTAAAAATCCCACTGTCATCACTGCAATTGCCTCTCACCTGCAACTGCCACCTACTGGCTGGGAGGTCAAACTGCAGGGCCATTTGCAACTTCTGCTAACATCATTGTACAGTGCTTAGCTGGTTCTTACCTGCAAGTGCCACCTACTAGCCAGTAGGATAAATTGCACTACCCAATATATAATTTCTGCAGACAGAAGTGCACAGTACTGAGAAATAAGATAAGGCTCCCAAGATCACCACATCTCCATCCTCTGTACTAGACAGTGAGCCAGATAATATGCACAGCACACCACTACTAAAACCTACAAACAATGAGCATTTGAAAAAACCACTACACTAAGGCTATCTATAACCAAATAATTCATACAGAACCTTGGCCCTCTAATAGTACATAGAAGCAAAGCCAAAAGACCCTACCCAACATGTGCAACAGCTAAACCCTCAAAGTGGGGAAGAAAAAAAAAAACTCACCCAAATGAAAGTAAATTCAAAACTAAGATGTAACAGTTTCTACAGATGATAAGCAACCAGCACAGGAACTCTAGCACCATGAAGAAACAAAATGTTGTGACACTCCCAAAGGACCACATTAGCTCTCTAGCAATGGATCCTAACCAAAATGAAAACTTCAAAAAGACAGATAAAGAATTCAAGATATGGATTGCAAGGAAGATCAATGAGCTCCAAGAGAAAGTTGAAAACCAACACAAAGAATTCAAGAAACAATTCAGAAGATGAAAGTAGAGATAAATATATTTTTGAAAAGCCAAAGAGAACTTCTGGACATGAAAATTCACTGAAAGGGTTTTAAAACACAGTTGAAAGCTTCAACAATAGATGAGACAAAGCAGAAAAAGGAATGTCAGAACTTGAAGACCAGTTTTCAAATCAACCCAGCTAGACAAAAATAAAATAATTTTTAAAAACAAGCAAAGCATTTGAGAAATGTAGCATATGAAAAGCAACCAAACTGAAGACTTAAAAACATTCTTGAGGGAGAAGATGAAAAGGTAACAAGTTTGGAAAACATATTGGAAGGAATAATTCAGAAAGATTTCCACAATCTTGCTAGAGATTCAGATATCCAGATACAAGAGATTCACAGAACACCTGGAAGATACTATAGAAGATGAACATTACCAAGGTGTATAGTCATCAGACTATCCAAGCTCAATATACAAGAAAAAATTTTAAAGGCAGCTAGAGAGAAGTGTCAAATCACCTCTAAAGAAAATTCCATCAGACTAACAACAAAATTCTCAGCAGAAACCTTATAAGCCAGAAGAGACTGTGGAACTATTTTTAACCTCTTTAAAAAGAAAAAAGAAAAAAAATCAGCCAAGAATCTCATATCCTGCTAAATTAAGCTTCATAAGTGAAGAAATATAGACTTTCTCAGGCAAGCAAACACTAAGGGAACTGCTATCACTAGACTGGCCCAACAACTTATGTTCAAAGGAATTCTAAACATGAAGATGAAAGAATGATACTCACCATCATAAAAAAAAAATATGTAAGTAGAAATCTCAGAGCCTATAAAGTAATAACACACTTGAGACCTCAAGGCAACTAGCAAACAAACAAACAAACAAACAAACAAACTATGACAGGAACAAAACATCACATATCAACATTAACAATGAATGTAAACAGCCTAAATGCTTCACTTAAAAGTTATAGACAGGGGCTGGGCGTGGTGGCTCACGCCTGTAATCCCAGCACTTTGGGAGGCAGAGGCGGGTGGATCACAAGGTCAGGAGATCAAAACCATCCTGGCTAACATGGTGAAACCCCATCTCTACTAAAAATACAAAAAATTAGCTAGGCGTGGTAGTGGGTGCCTATAGTCCTAGCTACTCAGGAGGCTGAGGCAGGAGAATGGCATGAACCTGGGAGGCGGAGCTTGCAGTGAGCCAAGATCACACCACTGCACTCCAGCCTGGGCGACAGAGCGAGACTCCATCTCAAAAAAAAAAAAAAAAAGTTATAGACAGGTAAACTGGATTAAAGAAACAAGACCCAACCATCTGCAGCTTATAAGAGAACCGTCTAATGGCTAGGACACCTAACAGACTTAAAGTAAAGGGGTAGAAAAAGATATATCATGTAAGTGGAAAACAAAAGTAAGCAGGAGTAGCCATTCTTAGACTTTAAATCAACAACAGTAAAATAAGACAAAGGGCATTATATAACAATAAAGAGTGCAATACAGTAAGATTTAAGTATCCCAAATATAGCACCCAACACTGGAGCACCCAGATTCATAAAACAAATGCTACTAGACCCAAGAAAAAATTGACAGTAATCCAATAACAATGGGGGACTTCAACATCCCATTGATAACACTGGACAGGTCATGGAGGCAGAAAGTTAACAAGAAAATTCTGTACTTAAACTGGACTCTAGACCAAATGGACCTAATAGACATTTATAAAACACTCTTTCCAACAACCACAGAATATCCTTTTTTTTTTTCTTTCATCTGAACATGGAACATTCTTTAAAACTGATCATATGCTTGGCAATAAGGCAAGTCTTAATAAATTCGAAAACTGAAACCATATTAAGTATCTTTCTGTATCATGGTGGAACAGAATTAGAAATGAATACCAAGAATAACTCAATATTACAAAAGTACATGGAAACTAAACAACTTATTTCTGAATTACTTTTGGGTAAACAATAACAATAAGGCAGAAATTAAAAAAATTGAAACAAATGAAAACAGAGACACAACATACTAAAACTTCTGAGATGTAGCAAAAGTATTGCTAAGAGGAAAGTTTATAATGTTTAAAAACCTCCATCTAAAAGACAGAAAAATCTCAAATTAACAATATAATGTCACACTTCCAACCCCAAAGCTAGCAGAATAAAAGAAACAAAACTTAGAGCAGAACTAAATGAGATTGAGACCAAAAAAATCAATACAAGGGATCCAAAAAATGAAGTTTGTTTTTTGAAAGGCTAAATGAAGTCATTAGACTGCTAGCTAGTTTAACGAAGAAAAATATTCAAATAAGCATAATCAGAAATGATAAAGGAGACATCACAATTGATACCTCAACTGTAAAATACGATCAGAGATTAACTATGAACATGTCTATGCACACAAACTAGAAAATCTAGATGAAATGGATGAATTTCTGGAAACATACAACCTTCCGAGATTGAACCAGGAAGGAAAAGAAATCCTAAACGGACAAATAATAAGTGATAAAACTAAATCAGTAATGAAAAACATCTTTCATCAATAAAAGCCCAGGACCAGACGGATTCATAGCTGAATTTTGTCAGACATACAAAGAAGAGCTAGTACCTGTCCTACTGAAATTACTCTGAAAAATCAAGGATGAGGAATTCCTGCCTGACTCATTCTACAAAACAAATAAAACCCTGATACCCATATCAGGCAAGGATACAAGAAAAAGAGAAAACTACAGGCCAATTGCTTTGGCTATTCAGGCTATTTATAAAGAACAAAGCAGGACGCATCACATTGCCCAACTTCAAGCTATGCTATAAGGCTACAGTAACAAAAACAGCATGGTACAGGAAGAAAAACAGATACATAGACCAGTTAAACAGAATAGAGAACCCAGAAATAATCCCACATACCTACAGCCATCTGATCTCTGACAAAGTTGAGAAAAATAAGCAATGAGGACAGGACTTCCTATTCAATAAATGATGCTGGGCAATCCTAAGCAAAAAGAGCAAAGCTGGAGGTATCACACTACCTGACTTCAAACTATACTATAAGGCTACAGTAACCAAAACAGCATGGTAGTGGTAACAAAACAGATATATAGACCAATGGAACAGAATAGAGACCTCATAAATAACACAACACATCTACAACCATCTGATCTTTGACAAACCTGACAAAAACAAGCAATGGAGAAAGGATTCCCTATTTAATAAAAGGTTCTGGGAAAACTGGCTAGCCATATGCAGAAAACTGAAACTGGACCCTTTCCTTACACCTTATACACAAATTAACTCAAGATGGATTAAAGACTTAAATGTAAAACCCTAAATCATAAAAACCCTAGAAGAAAACCCAGGCAATACCATTCAGGACATAGGCATGGGCAAAGACTTCATGACTAAAACACCAAAAGCAATTGCAACAAAACCCAAAATTGACAAATGGGATCTAATCAAACTAAAGAGCTTCTGCACAGCAAAAGAAACTATCATCAGAGTGAACAGACAACCTACAGAATGGGAGAAAATCTTTGCAATCCACCCATCGGACAAAGGTCTAATATCCAGAATCTACAGGGAACTTAAATTTACAAGAAAAAAACAACCCCATCAAAAAGTGGGCGAAGGATATGAACAAACACTTCTCAAAAAAAGACATTTTGCAGCCAACAAACATATGAAAAAAAGATCATCATCACTGGTCATTAGAGAAATGCAAATAAAAACTACAATGAGATACCATCTCACACCAGTTAGAATGGTGATTATTAAAAAGTCAGGAAACAACAGATGCTGGAGAGGATTTGGAGAAATAGGAATGCTTTTACACTACTGGTGGAAGTGCAAATTAGTTCAACCATTGTGGAAGACAGTGTGGCAATTCATCAAAGATCTAGAACCAGAAATACCATTTGACCCAGCAATCCCATTGCTGGGTATATACCCAAAGGATGATAAATCATTCTACTATAAAGTCACATGCACACGTATGTTTGGGAGAATGGAGTGAACCCAGGAGGCGGAGCTTGCAGTGAGCTGAGATCGTGCCACTGCACTCCAGCCTGGGTGACAGAGCGAGACTGTCTCAAAAAACAAACAAACAAAAAAACAAAACAAAAAAAAGAAAATGTGTCACATATACAGCATGGAATACTATGCAGCCATAAAAAGAATGGGTTCATGTCCTTGCAGGGACATGGATGAAGCTGGAAGCCATCACTCTCAGCAAACTATCACAGGAACAGAAAACCAAACACCGCATGTTCTCACTCATAAGTAGGAGTTGAACAATGAGAACACATGGACACAGGGAGGGGAATATCACACACCAGAGCCTGTCGGGGAGTGGGGGACAAGGGGAGGGAGAGGATTAGGACAAATACTAATTCTTGGGAGGCTTAAAACCTAGATGATGGGTTGATAGGTGTAGCAAACCAACATGACACATGTATACTTACATAACAAACCTGCACATTCTGTACATGTATCCCAGAACTTAAAGCAAAATAAATAAATAAACAAATAAAACTGGGATAACTGGCTAGCCATATTCAGAAAAATGAAACTGGATCCCTATCTTTCTAAATATACAAAACGTAACTCAAGATGGATTAAAAATTTAAATGTAAGACCTCAAACTAAAGACATCCTAGCAAAAAAATCTAGGAAATACCATTCTGGATATCAGCCTGGGCAAAGAATTTAAAACCAAGGCCCCAAAAGTAATTACAACAAAAACAAAAAATGGTAAGTGGGACCACAATTAAACTAGAGACCTTCTGCACAGCAAAAGAAACTATCAATAGAGTAAACAGTCTATACAATGGGAGAGAATATTAAAAAATTATGCCTCCAACAAAGGAGTAATATCCAAAAACTATAATGAACTCAAACAACTCAACAAGAAAAATAACCAAACCCATTAAAAAGTGGGCAGAGGACAGAAACAGACTTTGCTTGAAAGAAGACATACAAGCAGCCAGCAAACACATGAAAAAATGCTCAACATCACTAATCATTGTAGAAACACAAATTAAAACCACAATGAAATATCATCTTACATCAGTCTGAATGGCTATTCATAAAAGTCAAAAAACAACAGACGCTATTGAGGCTGAAGAGAAAAGGGAACACTTTTACACTGTTAGTGGGAATTTAAATTCATAAAACCTCTATGGAAAACAGCAGAGGTTTCTCAAATAACTAAAAATAGAACTACCATTCAATCTACTACTGGGTATCTACCCAAAGGAAAAGAAAGCATTATACAAAAAAGATACCTGCACTTATATGTTTACTGCAGTACTATTCACAATAGCAAAGTCATGGAATTAAACCTAAGTTGACCATCAATGGGTGGTTGGATAAAGAAAATAAGTACCACATGTTCTCACTTATAAGTGGCAGCTAAACAATGGGTACTCATGCACATAAAGATGGAAATAATAAACACGGGGCATTGTAAAAGAGGAGAGGGTGGGAGGAGGGTATGGATTTTAAAAAATTACTTACTGGGTACAAAGTTCACTATTTAGTGTGATGGTTAAACTAGAAGCCCAAACCTCACCATCATTATGACGTGATATATCCATGTCACAAACCTGCACATGTGTCCCCTGAATCTAAATTTCTTTTAAAACAGAAGACAGCATAGTGCCATGTGCCATTGACTCTTTAGATGATTCCTACTAAAATGTTGCACTAAAATGAACCCTGTTCTATATTTACCTTTTTTTGAAGTTATCATTCAAAATACTCAGAATTCATGGATCTTTTCAGATGTAATTATCTTGAAATTAGAAAATGTTTTCAATTATAGATATCTCTCTGAAAAGCTGTATGATTATTAAAAGTCATTAGATAGTTTTCTACTCATTTCATCATTTTAGTATTATGTTATTGCTTCAATGACTGTCCATTTTATTCAGAAGCTTGCCATTTTTTTTTCTCAGAAATTTCTGAGATCAGAGATGCTAGCAATCTCTTCTCTTTGAAAGAATATGACAATCTCATTTATTTTTCCTTTTGTCCTGACATAGCTTTAGACATTGCTAGAGTATATTTATATCTTGAAACAATATTCAACAATTTTAAAAATTTAAGATCACAGTATAAAATAGATAAGATCCATGGTTTAAACCTAATATACCAAGAGATTATGAAAAAAATGAAAAGCACCAAGGGATTATGAAAAAACAACAACAAAAAAAACAGAGAGGTAAGAATGCTTATTGGAGTAGTTACAAGCTTAATAAGCTCCAAGTTAATTATCAAATTAATGTATTAGTATATTAAACTGCCTACTTAAGGCCAGACAGAAATGGAATGCACTGTAATTTAAATGTGACATTAAAAATTCTCTTAAGTTTTTAGCATATATATAGATATACATCCCTTCTTATATATTCAATATTATCTAGCATTGTATTTTTCAATTATAGGACCTTGAAAAATATGTTAAGCTAATTATAGGTAATGTGATTTGACAGCAATGTCAAAATTTTTAGTTATTATGATGGTGTTACATAGCATGATTATATACATGTTCTTGAATAAATACAGACAGATATATTACACAAAAGCAACACTGATATTCTAAGAAGTAACACAAAAATGAAAATGAACCATGAGTATTACTGAAAGGGAATAATTTAATGGAAAATTTCTGTGATGTTACCCTGAGAAAGCAAAACTTGAGCCATATCAACCCTAATAAGAAATGACAAACCTTGAAAAGCTATCTATAAATTTTCTTTAAAGCAGTATGCTTTTCAGATAAGCAAAATTGTTGTACATTGTTACCAGCTTCTATAAATGCCAGTTCAATTTCAGAATCCATTGTTTAATTGTGATCATATCAAAAAAGAATCCTTTCTAGAGAGAAAAAGCATTAAAAAAAGAGAAAAGATGATGTTAACAAAGGAAATGTATCTTGTAACCACGGTAACATTGAAACTAAAATATTCAGAAATGTCTTTTTCCCCTATGCCATTGTTTTGTGAGGAGATGATTAGTTATCAGCTCTTGGATCCATAATCCTTTAAAATGGTGTCATTTGAAAAGCAGAACACAAGACTTACATGGAACAATAAGGTCTAAATTCCCATGCTTCTGAAAATAAATCATGGAGACATTGTATACCAGAGGGTACTCATAACTATTGGGTGGACAGGAAGAAGATTCACACAGCATTGGTTTAATTTTAAAATTACTGTTTAAAGACATTATTTTTATGATAAACCATATTGTGGACTTGAAATTCAAAATTTGCAGACACCCTTGGGAAAAACTGGCAACATTCAATTTGGAACTTTCACTGACTCTTGTGAACTGCAAGTTGAAGAATGAAAGTGCGCTCATTTATCTTCTATTTTAGGGCAGAAGTTTGAGAAACTCTGAGTATGAACTGAATATCACCTGTTCCACTTGTAAGACATAGACATGTGGTTTTTCCTTCCACCATTAATGTCATCCTATATCTTATTGCACCATTCTGGGAGACCTTTTGTAATTAAAATAAATATCAAAGTTTGGGTCCTCTCAACAGAATACTGATTTCAGAGCAGACAGGTTCTCTTGGTTTATTATTCCAAAGAACAAAAACCAAAATCTCAAAAAAAAAAAAAGCATTTTTATATAGAAAGAAACTTCCTAAAAATATTCAGACATTTATATTAGAAATCACTATTGCCTCTGACAAGTGAACAAACACAATGAAATTAAAAAAAAAAACTTTTCGGAACTATCTTTGAACATACACAAATTTCCCCCTTCTAATCAATTAAAAAATGTCATTTTCTTAATAGTAGGCAAAACACATTTGCTTTTCATTTTCATTTCTATGTCTTTAAATTTTTACAAAACAGTTAAACTCAAAGTACAATTCTTTAAAAGGGCATATTGTTCTTGGTAAGAACAATCCCAGCAGGTCTCCCACTGCCATGTTTGGAGATTTGCATAATAACACAACTAAGTACCTGACCCATCTCTGAATGCAGAAATTAATAACAAAGATCTGTCTCCCTTCTAGGTGTCCATTGCCATAGTTACCTCACAAGTTCTGAAAATATGCTTAAATAAAAGATGTCGGGTAGAAATTAATCATTGACTGGAAAATATGTTTTCATGATGAGGTCAGGCTTTTGTTTCTGGGTCAGACTGAAACATTAGACAGTATTCTGATTTGAGCAGAGCTGATTGCCTATGGTTGGAGATCTACCTCTTAGGGTCTTACACAAAACACTGGTCTGCTTAAGTGTACAAAGATGGTTGCTTTATGTATTTGTTCCCTCAAGCCCTGTTTAAAAAAAAAAGAAAAAAGGAAAAAGAGAACTGTCAACCATGCTGTTTGCAATGGTAAGGCGTGACGACAAGTTTTACAAGTTTTTAGTGAGAGTGCAATGGAAATAACAAATCAGGGACTGATCTCACAGTAATAAATGACTGGCTGGAAGACTCTAGTGATGGAATCTTTTTGCAGGGCCAACTAATGAATGCAGGACTTTGGGATATTTATGTGAAGATGAGACAGGCTGAAGGTATGAACCTTAATACAAGGAAAAATAAGGAACAAGAGAAGCAATATTCAGAGCTATCAATGAGAGGGAGATATTGGAGAATAGTTAAGAGAACTAGCTTTACATGTTTTGTGGAAGGAATGAATTAGGAAAACCTCAGACTCAACTAGTGTGTGTGCAAATTGATAGGCATTCTCATGCCATGCCTGGTAGAAATGGAAAATGGTACAAACCTTCTGGTAAACAATTTTGTGATACATTATCAAGAACTTCAAAATGTTAAAATCTTTTGACATAATAACTCTACTTAGAAAATTTGTACAAAGAATTACACATAGAAATGCTTGTCCCATTTTCCCTCATCAAAATTATTCACAATAGTGAAAATTTTGAAGTATTGCCCTTAGGATTTTGCAGCTAGGTAAATGATAACATACAATTATCCGAAGTAATTTTAACTGAGAATAATAATATTCAGTGAGAAAGCAGAGGTGTGTGTGTATTATATAATTATGTACTGTATTTTGTGACATAACTGAATGTCTAATAATATTCTTGCTGTATATAAAGACAGGTCTTAAGTTTTATGGAAGTTTCTTGGAAATTTTCCCTATGGTATCATGAAATTCCCTGGATATCCATTATATAATATTTCCTGTTCATGAAATTAGAACATTAATGCTATAACACTGATCCTAGAAGAGTATGTCAATGGTCAACTATGCCTTTTTTCATGGGAAGTATTTGTGTTGTGATCCTAGACCTTTTGTTTAAGAATTCTTTCCCCTCTCTCTATGAAATCCCTAATTATTTAGCTGAGGCTTGTCCCTCTGATTCAATTCTATTAAATTTACCTGTGGAGAACTTGGCCCTGCAAGGTGTAATAGCATTAAGCTTGGGGATAGGGAAGAGAATGAGCAAATACTATTCATCACAACATTCCTTCTCAAACCCCAGGAAAAGAAACTTGGACAGCTCCTCCAGTTGCTAGAGTAATAGGTCTTTGGCAGGCCCCCCCAACCCCTGTCTATGCTTTGTTAACCCCTAACAGGAAGAAGAAATACAATACAGGCTCAGGGCTCCAGACTACTAAAACAAGTGATGAGGATAATAGCTAAGGTTTCTTTATATTTTTGGGGGGGATTAAAAAATTGATTAAAAAATTGTACAGTTATTGTACACAATAACTGTACAAATGTATGGGGTACATGTGCTATTTTGATGTAATGATCAGGGATATCCATCGTTTCAAACAATTATTATTCATTTGTGTTGGGAACCTTCTAAAGCTTCTCTTCTAGCTATTTTGAAATATACAATAAATTATTGTCAACTATAGTTGTCCTACGGTGCTAGGGAACACTAGGACTTATTCTTTCTATCTAACTGTATTTTTGTACTCATTAGCAAATCTCTCTTCATCCCCCCTTACCCTCTACTCTTCCCTTTCTCTGGTAACTAACCACTGTTCTATTCTCTACCTCCATGAGATCAAATTTTTTTGGCTCCCACATATTAGAGCGAACACGAACAGCTAAGTTTTGTTTCGATGTTGCTTCTAAATATGAAACCTATCTCGGTTTCTTGGAGTTATTGAAACTAGTGTCTCACTGCAACTGAAAGAATCAAAGTAAGGTCAGCTAAGCAAGGTGAGCCTCCTCTAATTCAGCCAGAGCCTAAATTCATGGTGTAATGAAAGATTAGTGTTTTAGGCTTTTTAGCATTTTCCAACTTTTAATATTGAGCACATAACAAGAAAAATGTTTTGAGTATATTCAGAAAAAAAACGAAAGAAGTTGCCATTCTCAAACAGTGACTCAATCTTCACTACTTGGAGGCTCCGTAAGGACTAATTCATTCATGCGCTTACTCAGTAAACATTTATTACACATCTCATATGTCCTAGGCTCTACTATAAAAGATGAAGGTGCAAAAATATATATTATTTTTACCTCCAATCAGCTCACAGTTTATCAACTGTAAGAAAAGACACATACAGGTTGAGAATCCCTTATCTGAAATGCTTGGGGGCAGACATGTTTCAGATTTCAGGTTTCTTGGGATTTTGAAATATTTGTATTATACTTACCAGTTTAAAATTCTAATCTGGAAATCCGAAATCTGAAACATTCCGATGAGCATTTTCTTTGAGTATCACATTGGTGCTCAAAAAGTTTCAAGTTTTGCAGCATTTTGGATTTTGATTTTCCAGATTAGAGATGCTCAACCTGTACTAAAATTAGTGCAATAAAATGTTTACAGGTGCTTTCATTGAAATATATACAATGTACAGTAGGAAATGAAAAAGGGATTGATTACTGGCTGGTGAGGAGCAGGAAAGGCTTCATATAGCAGGTTAGCCTCAACTGATTCTTAATACAAATTGGAAAGCTGCAAAAGTATGGAGGAGTTTCAGGCAAAAAGAGCAATTCTTGACAAAGATAACAAACATCCGATATTTCTCAAGACCTGGAAATTGGATGATTTAGCAGAGCTGAATCTGAAGGGAACCAAGAAAAAGGAAAATTGTGAGGGGGTCTTGCCCATCACCCTGGTGAATTTGGGCTTTAATATGGAGACAATTTATTGAAGGGTGTGACACAGAAGTAATAGAAAACCCATTCGAACACACTGTTGGATGAATTCTGGCAAGAAGATGATGGTTTAAAGGTGATAAGGAAGAAATGCTGTAGGACTTTCAAACTTCCCAAACACAGGGAAGTTTTAATCAGAAATCTTATTAATTCCAGATTTCTGACTTGCAAGTCTGGATGGACAGGGGTAATGTCAGTTGAGTAGATTGCATATTAGAAGAGAGTCTAAAAGATTAGAAAGAGAAGTTAATGATCTCAAGTTAGACACATTGAATATGCCTCGGGGATGTTAGATGTTTGGAATTTGGCTTGAAGATGACTAGGTTGCAAACTCACGCTGTGAAGACACCCATTTCTCTGCTATCGTGCAAGGGTAATATTTAACATAATCCAGTATGGCAGGGCAAAGAACAATCAGATAGATGCTGCTCAGAGCACAGGGATGTGGTCCTGGCTGCCCCTACTGTCCCACACATTTCCCTTTAATTCATCGATTGGGAAATGCACAGAGGAAGAAGCCAGGCAGCTAAGTCAAGAAAGTATAGGGGTATTTGCAGTCTTTGAGGCAGTGACTGTTTAGTAACTTATATAAAAACATATATTATATATATATATATATATATTTTTTTTTTTTTTTTTTGAGGCGGAGTCTTGCTCTGTCACCCAAGCTGGAGTGCAGTGGCCCGATCTCGACTCACTGCAAGCTCTGCCTCCCAGGTTCACGCCATTCTCCTGCCTCAGCCTCCTGAGTAGCTGGGACTATAGGCGCCCGCCACCACGCCCAGCTAATTTTTTGTGTTTTTTTATTAGAGACGGGGTTTCACTGTATTAGCCAGGATGGTCTCCATCTACTAACCTCGTGATCCGCCTGCCTCGGCCTCCCAAAGTGCTGGGATTACAAGCGTGAGCCACTGCGCCCAGCCAACATTTTAATATTTTCACCACCACACAGCCATATCTGTAGGTAACACATTAATTTTTAGCCTTGCTTATGGAATCTCTTTTGTGGGTTTGTTATAACTTTATTTCTTCCCTTTTTTTTTCTTTTTCTTTTCTTTTTTGGACGGAGTCTCACTCTGTTGCCCAGGCTGGAGTGCAGTGGTACAATCTTGGCTCAGTGCAACCTCTGCCTCCTGGGTTCAAGTGATTCTTGTACCTCAGCCTCCAGAGTAGCTTGGATTATAGGCGTGCGCCACCATGACTGTCTAATTTTTATAATTTTAGTAGAGACGGGAATCTCACCATTTTGCCCAGGCTGGTCTTGAACTACTGGCCTCAAGTGATCTGCTGGACTCAGCCTCCCAGAGTTCCGGGATTACAAACATGAACCACTGCGCCCAACCTGTTATGACTTAATTTCATCTTTAACTACTTAGTGAAACTTACTAAGAGGAATTGAAACTAAATAAGGGTGAAAGGAGTCTTTCTCACGCTGCAGTCAGAGTGCATATAAGGATTATTGCATCTCTAAGGGACAGATTTCACGGTAGAAGCAAGAAGTAGTAGCTCTGAAGCAAATAGAATAGGAGAACCCGTGAGTAACAGTGATGTGACCAACTCTGATCATTGATTGTTTTCTACTGAGGCTAAGAGTAATCCTTCTCAGGCACAGGGATAGAGAATGGATTTGCTCCATCAATGTAGCCAATTCTTTCCCACCATCAGGTTCTGAATCTCACCAATTTTCTCACTGAGCTTCTAAAGAAAAACATTTTAGAGTGATGCTCCTACAGTGGAAAAAGCTATTCACTTAGGAGTAGGTAAACAGCAAATTACAATTTCTCCACTTTCCCCATATACACTTTTGTTGATATTTTCCAAAACTTATTGCAGGGATAGCACATTAGAATAAAAAGCTTATGGTACTGGGAATCAAAAAACTTTGGTTCTAGCACCAAATTTATACTTTCTAATCATAAAAATAAGACTAACATAAAAATAATATAAAATGTTTCTTTAATATAAAATAAGACTAAATATCCTTATCTGAAATAGTGATAATGACACCTTCTCATTCAATTTTTATAAAGTTGCTATAAGTAGTATCTTTGAAATATCTGTGAAATAAGTGACATCTTTCACTTTTGCACTTCTATGAATCAATTATGTCATTTGGCTACTTTGGATTCCTATTTTCTTATCTAAAAATAAGGGTTTTTTCTTCTAAATAGTTTCTTGTATCTTTTCTAAAGCTAACATTTTGCAGTGTTACAAACTAAAAAAAGAACATTTTTATGGGTGAAAGTTAATGGTGAGATAGCTTTTTTCCTTTGCCTCTTTTCCCATGGTCCCTGCCTTCATAAAAGAGTAGGCACACCTTGCCTAAATGAAGAGAGCTCTGTCTCTGACATTTACATTATTTCCTGGCTAGGAGAAGATGAAATTTGTACAAATTACAAGAAAGCGAATCACTGTGCTTACATAAATTACATAAAAATCCAAGACATGCATTATAGAGACATTTGCAAGCTGCTTGTACTTCTGAAATCCAGAAAATTAATTGCCATTTCCACCAAGGTAAATAATGACACAAAATAGAGGAGGTAGATTTTATTTTTGATGTCTCCTATGTTGATAATTGCAGAGAATTGTGAGATGACAGCTTCCTTTTATAGTCAAGCCTCTCAAATCCTACCTTCTCAAAATAGTTTTCCATGAGATCCTCGTCACTTTGCCATCACTTCATTTCTTTATTTCTGCCTGGTCTTATTGTACAAGTGTAATTATTTGTCCTCACTAATCACACCATAAATGTATCTACTTTTATTATCTATAATTCCTCATATTTATGTAATATGACTTTTCTTATTCCATAGTATTAAATATGGACTAAGGACATGAGGTCTGGAATAAAACTATGTAACTTCTAGGTGTCTCAGTTTTCTGTACCTATAAAATGGGGGTAAAAGTTCTCCCAACTTCACCAGACTGATATAAAAATTAAATAAAATAGTCCACAGAGAGCTTTGTACTCAATAAGAGCTCAGTAAGTGTTAGCTATTATTATTCTGCAAAGGAAGTAAGAACAATTCATTAAGTTTGTCATTGAATTTGTGTCCTCTTGGAAACACACTAGGTCAAGGAATTTAGAAAAGAGTTAGTGTGTAATCCCAGCACTTTGGGAGGCCAAGGCGGGCAGATCACAAAGTCAGGAGATCGAGGCCAGCTTGACCAATATGGTGAAACCCTGTCTCTACTAAAAATACCAAAATTAGCCAGGGGTGGTGGCGCACACCTGTAATCCCAGCTACTCAGGAGGCTGAGGCAGGAGAATTGCTTGAACCTGGGAGGCGGAGGTTGCGGTGAGCTGAGATCACACCACTGCCCTCTAGCCTGGGTGACAGAGCAAGACTCTGTCAAAAAAAAAAAAGGTTAGTGTGATTCTATGTAAAGGGTTTTGTTTAGTAAATGACTTATATTAGGCTGTAGACGATTTTAAACTGTATCCTGTGTCTGAGATGATTGATGTCATAATATAAACTCTGAAACATATAAAATGGCCATAATTATTGAATGAATATTAAAGGGGTTTTTTGTCAGGCTTAAATTTTGAAAATACAGGTAGAGTGTTTAGCATGGGTTCACTAAATATTGGGTAATTTACTTATTTTTAAAATTAATTTACACTTGAATTTCCATCTTCCCTAAAAGGTTAGTCTTCACTCAGCCCTCTCTCTGTCTTCAGGGGAAGGTTTTGCTTCCTTGCCTTCCAACTTCCAGTTGTGAGGATATCAGTAGGGATTTGGGAACAGGCAAAGACCCCTGCATTTTCTCACTTCCCTAAACTGTCTGCCCTGAGTGGAGCTGAACCAGTTTGAGTGAGCCAAGTTATCTGTCAGTGGCTCCGTCCAAGCATCTTGGTGGTAAATGATGACAAATTATGTGAAAGAATGCTGTATAAATTTAGAAAGTTTTAATACAGTGACTTAATTTTTCTTTATTGCATAAATATTTTTGCATTATTTAAGGTAATTATAGCCCATTAGTTTGGAAATGTCATTGATTGGCTACATCCTATTAATATAGACTATAAATTGGCTGTACATTTCTCTTTTCTGTTTAAAGTTGTAGATCAAATTCACATAGCTGTGTGATGGCAGACATAATTAAAGCCATTCCCTATCTCCTCCACTGCCATGGGTACCAAAGACTTTCCATCTCGAAGCAGATGGCTACTGAAGCCACAACACTGCTATTGCAGTGCAGATCCAGACGAGTTACTGGATAATAGCTTAAATTTTCTCAAAAAGCAAAAGTGGTTCATATTCCAAATTTCAGACAAACAGGACTAAAGGATATGTAGAAAAATGTTGCTGAATATGAAAGGTACAAATTCACCCAAGCAAAACAGTTGGACATGAATTAAAATAGGGCAAAAAAGAAAAAAAGAAAAAAAACAGGAAAGAAAGGCAACACAAGGCACACATGTATGCATTTGTACTTGCATTTCTAATTGCATCATGGAAAGACAAATAGAAATCCACTGTAAATATTTTTATATGTATCAACTATTGTCTAGATCCTCGTTTAGCTAAACTAGAAATACAAAAACACTGTTATCGAAAAGAGCTATCCTAACCACTTCACCACTGAAGAAAACTTGCTTGCTCCATGCTTGCATGTATCTCTGAGTTTTGTCCTAATAAAGAGGAATAAAAATGATTTTCCAAAGGCCCTTATCTATCAGTGATACCTCTTCCATGTGAGGAGGGGAAGCCTTTAATATACTGCTATTGCAGGTCACACCTACTCTTCTACTTACCTAGATTAATTTCTAATTGGATCATGCTTAGAAAGGGTGTAATAAAGATGAGAGGTTAGCTTTAGAATTTTTTTTGAAAGGTATGTAATGTGCTTTAGCAATACATTTGTTGGTAAAGTCCATCCCAGTTCACTCAAAAGGAATGGAATTTTGGTTTTGTTTCATATGGGTTGTTTGCATTTCCAGATTTTATCAAAAGACAACATTTTTAACAAATGGCATAATTCCAGTCAAATTTGCTTTATGTCTAGGAAAATACATTTTAATAAATATTTATAGTCTTTCAGTATTGTCAGACTGTTACGGGGAGAAGACGACATATTCAATAAAGAAGAGATTATGTAAAACATGGGTTGGCAAAATATAGTCCTTAGGCCAAATCTAGCCTGTGGCCTATTCTGTACTGCCTGCAAACTAAGAATGGTTTTTACATTTTTAAAGGGATGAAGAAGAAAGAAGAGAAGGGGAGAGGGTTAAGAGAGAGAAAGAAACTAGTGATCGTATATGGACCACAAACCCTACGATATTTATTATCTGGCTTGTTACAGAAAAAGTTTGTCAAACCTTGGTCTAGAAAAACAGAAAGTAATAAGAGGTACAGGCATACTTCTTTCTACCGTGCTTTAGTTTATTGTACTGCACAGACATTGCATTTTTTACAGATTGAAGGTTTGTGGCAACCCTGCATTGAACAAGTTTATTTTTCTAATAGCATGTACTCACTCCACATCTCTGTTTCTCATTTTGGCAACTCTTGTACTATTTTAAACTTTGTTATAATTATTATATCTATTATGGTTATCTGTGATCAGTTGTCTTTGTTGTCACTATTTTAGTTGTTTTGGAGCATCATGAATCATGCCCATATAAGACAATGAACTTAATGGATAAATGTAGGTTCTAACTGCTCTACCAATCAGCCATTACCCAATCTTTTCCCATCTCCTTGGGCCTTCCTATCCCCTGACATACAGAAATGTTAAAATTATGCCAATTAATAAACTACAATGGCCCCTAAGTGTTTTAAGTAAATGGAAGAGTTGCAAGTCTCTCATTTTAAATCAAAAGCTAGAAGTGATTAAGCATAGTGAGGAAGGCATGTTGAAACCCAAGGTAGACTGAAAGCTAGTCCCCTTGCACCAGATAGCCAAGTTGTGAATGCAGACAAAGAGTTACTTAGACAAACTAAAAGTGCTACTCCAGTGAACACAAATGATAAGAAAGCAAAACAGCCTTATTGCTGTTATGAAGATCATTTTAGTGGTCTAGATCAATCAAACCAGCCACAGCATTCATCTAGACCAAAGCCTAATCAAGAGCAAGGCCTTAATTCTATGAAGGCTGACAGAAGTAAGGAAGCTGCAGAAGAAAAGTTGGAAGCTAGCAGAGGTTGGTTCATGAGGTATAAGGAAAGAAGGCATCTCCATAACATAAAAGTGCATGTGAAGCAGCAAGTGCTGATATAGAATAAGCTGTAGCAAGTTATCCAGAAGATCTAGCTAAGATACTTGATGAAGGTGGCTCCACTAAACAACACATTTTCAATGGAGATTAAACAGCCTTATACTGAAAGAAGATGCCATCTAGGATTTTTATAGCCAGAGAGAAGTCAATGCCTGGCTTCAAAGCTTCAAAGGTCAGCCTGACTCTCTTTTTAGGGGTTAATGCATCTGGTGACTGGAAATTGAAGCCAATGCTCATTTATGATTCTGAAAATCCTTGGGACTGTAAGAATTATAGTAAATTTACACTGCCTATGCTCTATAAATGAAACAACAAGGCCCAGATGACAGCACATCTGTTGTCAGCATGGTTTGCAAAATAGTTTAAGCCCACTGTTAAGATCTACCGCTCAGAAAAAGGAAGATTTCTTCCCAAGTATAATGGCTAATTGACAATACACCTAGTCATCCAAGAGCTGTGACAAAAATGTACAAGAAGAACATTGTTTTTATGCCTGCTAATACAACATCCATTATCTAGCCCATAGATCGAGGAGTAATTTGACTTTCAAGTCTTATTATTTAAGAAATGAATTTCAAAAGGGTATAACTACCACAGATAATGATTCCCTGATTGATCTGGGCAAAGTAAATTGAAAACCTTCTGAAAAGGATTCACCATTTTAGAGGCTATTAAGTACATTTGTGATTCATGGGAGGAGGTCAAAAGAGCAACATTAACAGGACTTTGGAAGAAATTGATTCCAATTCTCATGGATGACTTTGAAGGGTTCAAGATTTCAATGGAGAAAGTAACTGTATATAAATGTAGTGGAAACAGCAAGATAACTACAATTAGAGTGGAGCTTAAAGATGTGACTGAATTGCTGCAATCTCATGTTAAAACTTCAATGGATGAGTAGTTGTTTCTTACGGATGAGCAAATAAAGCAGTTTCTTAAGACAGAATCTACTCATGGTGAAGGCGTTGTGAACATTGTTGAAATGACAACAAACGATTTAGAGTATTATATAAACTTAGTTGATGGAGGAGCAGCAGGGTTTGAGAGAATTGACTCCAATTTTGAAAGAAGTTCTACAGTAGGTAGAATGTTATCAAACAACTTTGCTAGCTAGAGATAAATCTTTGATGAAAGGAAGAGTCAATAAATAATGGCAAACTTCACTGTCATCCTATTTTAAGAAATTTCACCATCAGAAAGATTCTGACTCACTAAAGGCTTAGACGATCATTCTCATTTTTTAGCAATAAAGTATTTTTTAATTAAAGCATGTACACTGCTTTTTAGATATAATGCTATTGCAAATTTATTAGACTACAGTGTAATATAAACATAACTTTTGTACTGGGAAACCAAAAAGTTTTCATGACTTGCTTTATTACAGCATTCACTTTATTGAAGTGATCTGGAGCTGAACCCATAATATCGTGGAGGTACACCTATACTTGGTAACTTAAGAGTTTGGTGGTAAGATGCATTAGTGATCTTACTGTAGCAAAGTGAGAAATTTTGGATACATTTTAGAAAGGCAAGAGGATAGGAAATAACACTGGATAGAATGAAAGGGGTAGAGCAAGATGGTGGAACAGAAGGCCCCACTGACAGTACCCCACATAGGAACACCAAATTCAACAACTGCCTAAAACAAAAAAGCACCTTCACAAGAACCAAAAATCAGGTGAGTGCTCACAGTATCTGGTTTTAACTTCACATTGCTAAAAGAGGCACTGAAGAGGAAAAACAGCCTTGAATTGCCAATGCAACCTCTCACACATCCCCCCACAGCAGCTGCTTAGAAATCTATGTGCTTGGGAAAGGGAGAGTGCAGTGCTTTTGAGATGTTGAATTTAACTCAGTGTTGCCCTGTCACAGTGTGTCCAGAATTGGTGGGTTCTTGGTCTCGCTGACTTCAAGAATGAAGCGGCGGACCCTCGTGGTGAGTGTTACAGCTCTTAAGGTGGCACGTCTGGAGTTTGTTCCTTCTGATGTTCGGATGTGTTCGGAGTTTCGTCCTTCTGGTGGGTTCGTGGTCTCGCAGGCTCAGGAGTTAAGCTGCAGACCTTTGCAGTGAGTGTTACAGCTCTCAAGGCTGCGCGTCTGGAGTTGTTCATTCCTCCCGGTGGGCTCGTGGTCCCGCCGGCTTCAGGAGTGAAGCTGCAGACTTTTGCAGTGAGTGTTACAGCTCATAAAAGCAGTGTGGACCCAATGAGTGAGCAGCAGCAAGATTTATTGCAAAGAGTGAAAGAACAAAGCTTCCACAGTGTGGAAGGGGACCCGAGCAGGTTGCCATTGCTGGCTTGGGCAGCCTGCTTTTATTCTCTTATCTGGCCCCACCCACGTCCTGCTGATTGGTAGAGCCGAGTGGTCTGTTTTGACAGGGCGCTGATTGGTGTGTTTACAATCCCTGAGCTAGACACAAAGGTTCTCCAAGTCCCTACCAGATTAGCTAGATACAGAGTGTTGACACAAAGGTTCTCCAAGGCCCCACCAGAATAGCTAGATACAGAGTGTTGATTGGTGCACTCACAAACCCTGAGCTAGACACAGGGTGCTGATTGGTGTGTTTACAAACCTTGAGCTAGATACAGAGTGCCGATTGGTGTATTTACGATCCCTGAGCTAGACATAAAGTTTCTCTAAGGCCCCACCAGAGTAGCTAGATACAGAGTGTCCATTGGTGCATTCACAGACCCTGAGCTAAATACAGGGTGCTGATTGGTGTGTTTACAATCCCTGAGCTAGACATAAAGGTTCTCCACCTCTCCACCAGACTCAGGAGCCCAGCTGGCTTCACCCAGTGGATCCCTCACGGGGGCTGCAGGTGGAGCTGCCTGCCAGTCCCACGCCGTGCGCCCACACTCCTCAGCCCTTGGGTGGTCGATCGGACTGGGTGCCGTGGAGCAGGGGGAGGTGCTCGTCGGGGAGGCTCGGGCCGCACAGGAGCCCATGGAGTGGGTGGGAGGCTCAGGCATGGCGGGCTGCAGGTCCCGAGCCCTGCCCCGCAGGAAGGCAGCTAAGGCCCAGTGAGAAATCGAGTGCAGCGCTGGTGGGCTGGCACTGCTGGGGGACCCAGTACACCCTCCGCAGCAGCTGGCCCGGGTGCTACGCCCCTCATTGCCCGGGGCCGGCAGGGCCCGCCGGCTGCTCCGAGTGCAGGGCCCGCCAAGCCCACGCCCACCCGGAACTCCAGCTGGCCCGCAAGCGCCAGGCGCAGCCCAGATTCCCACTTGCACCTCTCCCTCCACACCTCCCTGCAAGCTGAGGGAGCCGGCTCTGGCCTTGGCCAGCCCAGAAAGGGGCTCCCACAGTGCAGCGGTGGGCTGAAGGGCTCCTCAGGTGCCGCCAAAGTGGGAGCCCAGGCAGAGGAGGCGCTGAGAGCGAGCGAGGGCTGTAAGGACTGCCAGCACGCTGCCACCTCTGAAAAGCAGAAAGTAAAACTGGGCTGAAGTCAGCTAATGCCTGCTCCCATAGGGAGCATTCAGAGAAGACCTAGCCAAAGGAGAACTCACCATCCTAGTGGCCAGAAGTTGCATTCCAGCAAGCCTCACCACTGCAAGCTGAAGTGTTCTGGGTTCCTAAATAAAACTTGCAAGGAAGTCTGGGCCACAAAGACTGCAAGTCCTAGTGCTGAGCTACGTACTGAGCCAGTGGACTTCGGGGGCACATGACCTACTAAAACACCAGCCAGGGCAGCTAAGGAAGTGCTTGAACCACCCCTCTTGCAACCCCAGACAAAACAGCTCATGACTCCATAATAGACCACTTCCTTCCACTTCAGGAAAGGAGAGGGAAATGTAAGAGGATTTCTGTCTTTCATCTTGGATACCAGCTCAGCCACAGTAGGATAGGGCAGTGTTCTAAGTTGTAAGGCCTCTATTCCAGGTCTTAGCAGCCAAATGATATTTCTAGACACACTCTGGGCCAGAAGAAAACCTGCTGTCTTGAAAGGAAAGACCTAGTCCTGGTAGGATCCATCACCTGCTGACTAAAGAGCCCTTGGGCCCTGAATAACCAAGAACAATACGCACATAGTATGCCATGGGCCTTAGATGAGACTCTGAGATGTGCTGGCTTCAGGCACCAGGTCGGCCACACACTGGAGTAGAGCACCAAACAGGTTCTTGAAGTCCCCAATTTTAGGCCTTGGTTCTTGGATGACATTTCTGGACTTTCCCTGGGCCAAAAGGGAGCCCACTGCCCCGAAGGGTGAGTCTCAGGCCTGGCAGCATTCACCAGAGCTGACCAAAGAGCTTTGGGGCCTTAAGTGAACATCAGCGAGAGTCTGGCAATACTCCCCATGGGCCTGTAGTGGTGGTGACCACAGGGTGAGTCTCCCTTTCCTGTGGAAAGGGGAGGGAAGAGTAGGAAGGACTATGTCTTATGGTTTGAAAGCCAACCAAACCATAGAATAGACCACCAGGTAAGCTTCTATGGTTTTTCACTCCAGTCCCTAGCTGCCAGATGGGGGAACTGGATGCCTACTGCCCATGGCCTGAGGAAACTCGACACCCTGAAGGGAAGAACATAAGCCTGGCTGGCTTGCCACCTGCTGATTGTAGAGTCCTAGGGCCTGGAGCGAACATAGGTGGTAACAAGGTAATAGTTTCAGTGGGACTTGGGTGAGACTCAGGGCTATGCTGGTCTCAGGTCTGACCGAGCAGAGTCCCAGTGATGGTACCTACAGGGGTGCTTGTGTCACTCATCCCCAGCCCCAGGCAGCTCAGCACAGAGGGAGAGACTCCATTTTCTTGGGAGACAGTAAGAGAAAAAACAAGAGTCTCTGCCTGGCAACCCAGAGAATTCCCAGATTTTATCCACAGATCTAATCCACATCTTATCCAGATCTTGTCCACAACCACCAAGGCAGTACCTCTGCAAGTCTGAAAGAACAAGCACATTACTGCCCTTGGAGAGCCTCCTGATGCAGATATGGCTTAGATTACAACAGTCATGTCCTTGTGAATACCTGGAGAACCTTCCAAGAAGAATGAGTACAAACAAGCCCAAACTACAAAGACTAAAATCAATACTTAACTCTTCAATGCCCAGACAATGATCCCACCAAATAAACTAAATAACCCACCAAGGACCAATCCTGGAGAAATAAAGATATCTGATATTTCAGAGAGAGAATTCAAAATAGCTGTTTTGAGGAAACTCAAAGAAATTCAAGGCAACACAGAGAAGGAATTCAGAATTCTATCAGATAACTTAAACAAAGAGAGTAAGTTAATTAAAGAGAATCAAGCAGAAATTCTGAAGTTGAAAAATGCAATTGACATACTGAAGAATGCATCAGTCTCTTAATAGCAGAACTAATCAAGCAGAAAAAAGAATTAGTGAGCTTGAAGACACACTTTTTGAAAATATGGTCAGAGGAGACAAAAGGAAAAAGAATAAAAAACAATAAAGCATGCCTACAAGATCTAGAAAACAGCCTCAGAAGTGCAAATCTAAGAGTTATTGGCCTTAATGAGGAGACAGAGAAAAAATTATGGGTAGAAAGTTTATTTAAACAAATAATAAGAGAACTTCCCACACCTAGAGAAAAATATCAATATCCAAGTACAACAAGGTTACAGAACACTAACCAGATTTAACCCAAAGAAGACTACCTCAAGGCATTTGATAATCAAACTCCTAATGGTTAAGGATAAAGAAATAATTCTAAAAGCAAGAGAAAAGAAACAAACAACAAACAATGGAGCACCCACATGTATGGCAATAAAATTTTAAGTGGAAACCTTACAGGCCAGGAGGGAGTGGCATGACATATTTAATGTGCTGAAAAAAAACCCAACTTTTAGCCTAGAATAGTATATCTGGACAAAATATCCTTAAAGCATGAAGGAGAAATAGAAATTTTGCCAGACAAACAAAAGCTGAAAAGTGTTATCAACACCAGACCTCTCCTACAAGAAATGGTAAAGGGAATACTTCAACCGGGAAGAAAAGCATATTAATGAACAATAAGACATCATCTGAAGGTACAAAACTAACTAGTGATGGTAAGTACAGAGAATAATACAAAATAGTATAACACTGTAACTCTGTTGTGTGAACCACTCTTATTTTAAGTAGAAGGACTAAAAGATAAAGCAATCAAAAATAATAACTACAACAACTCTTCAAGACATAGGCAGTATAATAAGATATAAATAGAAATAACAAAATGTTAAAAAGCAGAGGGAGGAAGTTAAAGTGTAGAGTTTTTATTAGTTTTCTTTTTGTTTGTTTGTTTATGCAAGCAGTGTTCAGCTGTTATCAGCTAAAAATAATGGATGATAACAGGTTATCTGTAAACTTCATGGTAACCTCAAATTTTAAAAAAATGCAATGGATACACAAAAAATAAAAAGCAAGAAACTAAGTCCGCTAATCAGAGAAAGTCACGTTCACTAAAAGAAAGACAGGAAAGAAGGAAAGAAGAAAAAGAAGACCACAAAACAACCAGAAAACAAATAATAAAATAGCAGGAGTAAGTCCTTACGGACAATAACATTGAATATAAAAGAACTAAACTCTCCAATCAAAAGACAGAGTGGCTGCATGATGAAAAACAGGAACCAATGATCTCTTGCCTGCAAGAAACACTCTTCACCTATAAAGACACACAAAGACTGAAAATAAAGTGATGGAAAAAGATATTCCATGCCAATGGAAACAAAAAAAGAGCAAGAGTTGCTATATTTATATCAGACAAAATAGATTTCAAGACAAAAACTATAAAAGGAGACAAAGCAGGTCATTATATAATGATAAAGGGGTCAATTCAGCAAGAGAATATAACAATCATAAATATATATGTACTCAACATTGGAGCATCCGGATATATAAAGCAAATATTATTAGAGCTAAAGAGACCCCAATAATACAATAATAATTGGAGATTTCAACACCCCCACTTTCAGCATTGGACAGATCTTCCAGACAGAAAATCAACAAAGAAATATTGGAGTGAATCTGCTGTATACACCAAATGGACCTAATAGATATTTACAAAACATTTAATCCAATGGTTGCAGAATACAAATTCCTTTCCTCAGCATACAAATTATTCCTAAGGATAGACCATACGTTATGGTACAAAACAAGTCTTAAAATACTCAAAAACTGAAATAATATCAAGCATCTTCTTTGACCATAATGGAATAAAACTAGAAATGAATAATGAGAGAAATTTTTGAAATTATACAAACACATGGAAATTAACCAATATGCTACTGAATGACCAGTGGGTCAATGAAGACATTTTTTAAAAATTGAAAAGTTTCTTGAAAAAAATGATAATGGGAGAACAACATACCAAAACCTATGGAATGCAATGAAAGCAGTACTAAGAAGAAATTTTACAGCTATAAGTCCCTACATAAAAAAGAGGCAAAACTTCAAGAAAATAACCTAATGATGCATTTTAAAGAAATAGAAAAGAAAGAGCAAACCAAACCCAAAATTAGTAGATGAAAGAAAATAAAAAATCTGAGTAGAGATAAATGAAATTGAAACAAGAAAACAAAAGATCAACAGAACAAAAAGTTGGGTTTTTTTGAAACAATAAACAAAATTGAAAAACCATTAGCCAGACTAACTAATAAAAAAGAGAGGAGACCCAAATTAAAAAAAAAAATTAGAGATGAAAAAGGGGACATTACAACTGGTACTACGGACATTCAAGAGATCACTAGTGGCTACTAGGAGTAACAATATGCCAAAAATTTGGAAAACCTAGGAGAAATGAATAAATTCCTAGACACATACAACCTACCAAGATTGAACCATGAAGAAATCCAAAACCTGAACAAACAAGTAATAAGTAATGAGATCGATCATAACAAAAAGACTTCTAGCAAAGAAAAGCCCAGGATCTGATGGCTTCACTGCTGAACTCTACCAAATCTTTAAAGAACTAATACCAATCCTATTCAAACTATTCCAAAAACTGCAGGAGGAGGGAATAGTTTCAAATTCATTCTATGAGGCTAGTATTACACTGATGCCAAAAGCAGACAGACACATCGAAAAAGAAAGCTACAGGCCAATATCGCTGATGAACACTGACGCAAAAATTTTTAACAAAATACTATCAAGCCAAATTCAACAACATATTGGAAAGATAATTAATCATAACCAAGTGGGATTTATCTTAAGGATGCAAGAATGGTTCAACATATGCAAATCAATTAATGTGATACATCATATCAACAGAATAAAGGACCAAAATTATATAATCATTTCAATTGAAGCTAAAAAAGTATTTGATAAAATTCAAAATCCTTTCACGAATACCCTGAAAAACTAAGTGTAGAAGGAACATACATCAACATTATAAAAGGCATATATGACAGAGCTACAGCTAGCATCATACTGAAGGGAGAAAAACTGAAAGCCTTTTCTCTAAGATTTGAAACGTGACAAGGATGCCCACCCTCACCATTGTTATTCAGAATACTGGATAAAAGTGGATATCTGAATAGAGGAATCAGACAGGAAAAATGAATAAAAAGCATCCAAATTGGAAAGGAAGACGTCAAGTTATTCTTATTTGCAGATACAATCTCATATCTAGAAAAACCTAAAGACTCCACCAAAATAAAACTATTGGAATGAATAAACACGTTCAGTAAAGTTGCAGGATACAAAATCAAGATATAGAAATCATTAGCATTTCTATATGCCATGAGCAAACAATCTGAAGAAGAAATTAAGAAAGTAATCTCATTTACAATAGCTACAAATGAAATAAAATACCTTGGGATTAACCAAAGAAGTGAACAATCTCTATAATGAAAACTATAAAACACTGATGCAAGAAATTGAAGAGGACACCAAAATTGAAAAGATACTCCATGTTCATGAACCAGATATTCAATATTGTTAAAATGTCTATACTACAATACCTAAAGCAACCTACAGATTCAACGCAATCCTTATCAAAATACCAATGATATTTTTCACATAAATGGAAGAAACAATCATAAAATTTATATGGAACCATAAAAGACCCAGAATAGCCATAGCTAACCTAAGCAAAAACAACAAAACTGAAGGAATCACATTACCTGACTTCAACTTACACTACCAAGGCCAGGAAGAGTCATTCACACCTGTAATCCCAGCACTTGGGGGCTGAGGTGGGAGGATTGCTTGAGTCCAGGAGTTTGAGACCAGCTTAGGCAACATAGTGAAACCCTATTTCTACAAAAAATAGAAAAAAATTGGCCAGGCCTGGTGGTGTGTGCTTGTAGTTCCAGATACTCAGGAGGCTGAAGTGGGAGAATGCTTGTGCCTAGCAAGTCAAGGCTGCAGTGAGCCACGATCATGCCACTGTACTCAGCCTGAGAAAACAGAGTGAGACCATGTCTTCAAAACAGAAAACAAAAACAAATTATATTACAGAGCTATAGTAACCAAAACAGCATGGTACTCACATAAAAACAAACATGTAGACCAGTGGAACAAATTAGAGAACCCAGAAATCAATCCACACATCTATAGTAAACTCATTTTTGACAAAGGTGCCAAGAACATACATCGGGAAAATGACAGTCCCTTTTATAAATGGTTCTGGGATAACTAGATATCCATATCTAGAAGAATTAAACTAGACCCTATCTCTTACCATATTAAAAAATCAAATTACAGTGGATTAAATACTTAAATCTAAGACATCAAAGTATGAAACTATTAAAATAAAACATTGGGGACACGTTTTGAGACACTGGAGTGGGCAGAGATTTATTGAGTAATACTCTGCAAGCACAGGTAACCAGAGCAAAAAAGGACACATGGGATCACATGAAGTTAAAAAGCTTCTGCACAGCAAAGGGAACAATCAATAAAGTGAAGAGAC
This sequence comes from Pan troglodytes, assembly GCF_028858775.2. Classification (NCBI taxonomy): domain Eukaryota; kingdom Metazoa; phylum Chordata; class Mammalia; order Primates; family Hominidae; genus Pan; species Pan troglodytes. The sequence continues at coordinate 113,773,153 of NC_072411.2, forward strand.
AACCTACAGAATGGGAGAAAATATTTGCAAACTATCCATCTGACAAGGGATTAATAACCAGAAGGAACTCAAACAACTCTATAGGAAAAAATCTAATAATCTGTTCAAAAAATGGGCAATAGATCTGAACAGACATTTCTCAAAAGAAGACATACAAATGGTAAACAGTTACATGAAAAAATGCTCAACATCATTGATCAACAGAGAAATGCAAATTAAAACTACAAGGAGATATCATCTCACCCCAGTTAAAATGGTTTATATCCCAAAGACAGACAATAACAAATGCTGGCGAGGATGTGGAGAAAAGGGACCTCTCATACACTGTTGGTGGGAATGTAAATTAGTACAACCACTATGGAGAACAGTTTGGAGGTTCCTGAAAAAACTAAAAATGGGATGCCATATGATCTAGTCATCCCACTCCTAGATATATACCCCCAAAAAGGAAATCAGTATATCAAAGAGATACCTGCACTCCTATGTTTATTGCAGCACTATTCACAATAGTCAAGATTTGGAAGCAACCTAAATGTCCATCCACAGATGAATGGATAAAGAAAATCTGGTACATATTCAGCCATAAAAAATGAGATCCTGTCATTTGTAACATGGATGGAACTGGAGGTCATTATGTTAAGTGAAATTAACCAGGCACAGAAAGACATACTTTGCATGTTCTCACTTATTAGTGGGAGCTCAAAATTAAAACAATTGAACTCAAGGAGTTAGAGAGTAGAAGAATTGTCACCAGAGTCTGGGAAGGGTTGTGGGGGGGAAAGTAGGTATGGTTAATGGGTACAAAAAAATAGATAGAATGAATAAAACCTAACATTTGCTAGCACAACAAGATGCCTATCGTCAATAATAATTTAATTGTACATTTTAAAGTAACTAAAAGAGTATAATTAGATTGTTTGTAACTCAAAGCATAAATGCTTGATATGATTGACACCCCATTTACCCTGATGAGATTATTATGCATTGCATACCTGTATTGAAATATCTCATGTAACCATAAACATATACACCTACTATGTACCCCCAAAAATAAATATAAAAAATTAACTAAAAAAGAGCACTGGACTTTATAATTTATGGTTTTAATGAAAAGGAAAATTGAAAAATATATAGCAGTTACAGAGAATCTGGGAGAAAAAAGGAGCTATGGTAAACATTCGGTCCTTAGTACCATATTATGTCAACAATGATATCTACAGATAGAAGATGATAACCACAATCAAATGGGGATCTCCACAGATGGAAAGTGAGACAATTTTGTGTGCCAGCTGAACAAGATGTCAGGAAATGACAATAACAATAATGAGAAGAGAAAAGATATCAAAAGATATCCAAACTCCAAAAGGTTCAATGACTGACATTTTGAGTGTTTAATCTTGCATTTTAAAATAAGAAACCACCCATGTAAAACAGCACATAGAAAAAAAAGTTATTATTTCTCTATACTTCTCAAATATATGCTGTTCTTCAGCTATAGTAAACAGTTTTTAGCTTATATAAACTTTCGTATCTTTTTCTATGCAGTTATTTACAAATGTAAATATTTAACACTTATATTATTTAGCATAAAACAAATATATTTCTTTTATTTAAAATAAAAATATTTGACATATGTTAACATATATTATACATAATATATATAAAGTGGTTGCTATTGGTTTTACACAAATGGGAATATATCATATAGATATTTCTATACCTTCCTTTTTTCATTTTGTATGTTACATGATTCTCAGGTCTTGCAGATAGATTTTTCCATTCAGTAATATGTAGGTAGACTTCATTTTTTAATTGTTCCACAAAATTCCTTAGGTGTACACCATAATTAGTTTAAACTATTTTTCTTTTAGACAGAATGTTTTACTATTTTGCTGTTACGAATTATATGCAGTCTTGTGACCATGTCTTCTGTAATTTTACAATTCCTCCTGTTGTATCCCTGCTCAGTTGTCACTTTCAAATACCTATTTTTCATAGATAGTTCACTTTATCATTATTCTTAAGCACTGTACCTAATAGAGTTCATATGTCTTTAAAGAAATGGATATTCATAATCCTTACTTATTTTAAAGTTGAATTTGGGAAATGAAAAACTGTTTGACAAACATTGAGTAATCTGTTTGAATACAGATTTGAGTATTGTTAGGCAAAAAACCAGGATTATCCAAATATACAATCTTCTGCCTCAGAAAATGGTGTGCTACTTGTCACTGGAAATATTTAAATATGGAACAGACAACATTTTTTTTTTACAGAGCCATTTCAGACGAGATTAAAGTACTGAATAAGTGGTAAATCTAGATTATTTTTAGGGATTTCCCAACCTTCAGGTACTTCAAAAAGAAAAAGTTGGGGCTATTTGCAGTGCATGACTATTTGTATTTTCTTTTAAATTCATTCATATATGACAAAATAACAGTGAGCTGAAAAACATGGTCAGTAATCTTTGGTCAAACATGCTATAAAAACAAAACTTAAAAAAATACAGAAAATCTAGTCAAACATCTTCATGCTCATGCTTACTGAAGAGTAGAAAGTTCTCAGAAGACTGACTTTCCTATGATTTCTTATAAACCAGAATTAGATATCAATAGTGCTCCCATAACCATTGCTCCAGCATAACTAATTATATATCATTGCTAGAAATGCAGCTGTGGGATTATTTGGTGTGATTTTTTCTTATCTGCCCTTAGCAAATAATCCTTTCAGTTTTAAATCCTTCTCAGAGTAGGAATCCCTTGCTATGAGTTGCTACTGTGTAAGTAATTATTTCTTCTTAATTGTTGTGAAGTAAGTGTACTGGTTGGGTGACACAGGCTAAGCCTCCCACCTTTCTTCATAGCATTGAGACAGGATTTACAGGTATACTTATGACTTGATTTTATTCAAAGGGATAACAGATAAGTGGGTGTTCTGCGTGCTAGTAAACAACATGGTCAACTCGGGAGAAAACCTATTTTATCTTTCCTATTTTTCTCTAAAAGGTATTGTTAAACTAGGAACAGTGCTCTCTTCAAGGATCTCCGTTGGATATTAACTCTGCAAATTGTCCACACAAAATTACATAAACCCTACATCCTCTTATAGGGCATCATTACATTTTGGCCTCTGATGATAATCATCATGATTTGAAATGGCCAGTGGCAACTACATCTTTGACATTTGTTATACTATCTTTAGTGGTCTTTTTGCCATAGCCATAAGGGATGCTGCTTTGTAACAGCAGTAATATTAATTGCTACCATTATCTTGCTTCTCATGTTAAATTTTCAGTTAAATCATTGCTATAAGTCTAAATGAGCAGTCAGGGATAAAAAGGACAAAGGAGTAGGAGGAAAATACATGACTAGACTGAGCCCTGCTGCATACTGAGAGGTAATTTACACAAATAGGCTAGACGAAAACAGATGGGAAGAGGGAGAGAGCGAGAGCGTTGACTAATGACACCTGACTGCCAAATGACCCTGTGGGTTTGAACGCTGGCAGGACACCTAAAACTGTGCCAGCAGCCACTTGGAACTGCCCAGTTCTCACTCACATTTCATTTAACAGGCTAACCTTGGTCTTTCTATTGTTACCATCACCAGGGAAATTTATACCATGTCTAATTATGGTCCAGAAAATATACATTCTAACTGGGTTTTCTTCTTTGAGAAGCTATGTGTTCCTGAACTGCTCAGGAGTTTATTGTTACAGTCACCTTTGTTTCCAACGGGGAAAATTTGATATATTTGTTCTTTTAAGAGCTTCTTTTGTAAAATTATAGTATGTGGCACCTTTTGTAGCTTAATAAAAGATGTGGAGAAAAAACAAAATTTATTCTAAGAACATAACTATATTGTTAAATACTTTGCTGTTGGTAAAATATGTTTGATCCTGATAGGTAAGGCGTTCCTAGAACTATATCTAATGGACTCCTACCTGTCTCTTATTCTCATTCTCACTTTTAACTTTTAATCTCTTTTCAACTACCAACATTAATGTTTATGGATGTATATTAAAATATACTCTGGGCTTGGAATCAAGAGTCTTAGGTACCAGCATTAGGTATATTACCAAGTAGCTAACTGAACTAAAAACAATAATTTGGCATTCCTGTGCTTCAGTCTTTCCATCTCTGAAATGGGAATAATGTATTCTCTCTAGTGCTGCTGGGAAAAACATAATGAGAAAAAAAAAAAAGAGAGAGAGAGAGAGTGTATGTGTGTGTGTGTGTGTGTGTCCACGCACATGTGTTGTGTATAGAAAGTGTAAAATCTGGTCTATGGCCATACCACCCCGAATGCACCCGATCTCGTCTGATCTCGGAAACTAAGCAGGGTCAGGCCTGGTTAGTACTTGGATGGGAGAAGTGTAAAATCTGGATTACTAAAATCATATATGTCTGTCTAGAGTTTATTTACAGTAAAAGTTCAGAAGTACTAGCCGATTAAAAACTAATTTTAAAAAACATTGAAATATTTCTATAATAGCTAAGAAGCCTTAGATTGTTGATAGTAATTATGATATTGTGTGCATTTATAAACAGCATTTATGGATATTAACAGGCCTACACATGTTCTTGAAGATACATTTCCCTGTTTTTTTAACTTTAAAGAACACCAAGACTATACTGGAAAAGCGAATGGGAACACAGACTGAGGTCTAGGCCATATTTAATATTTCTAAGCTATATAATGTTAAACAATCATCTCTATTGTCATTTGAGAAGTGATTCTCTTCCTGTATTCTCTTCCTGCCCTAGCCCTTTGGAGAAGAGATTAAAATGACACCAAAAGAAAATGAGTTACATTCGATAATTAAAAATTTTTCAGCTGAAAGGAAATTCTTAGGAATCAATCAGTTTAACCCAGAAATGAAATTACACACCTTCCACACCTCATTTGTTTACCATGTCTGAATCTAAAATGAACTGCAAGTGTAGTGTAATCTATTTTGTCAGAACAAATAAATAGAAGTCATTGGGTATGGAAATCAACAAACCCTAAACTGTGAAAGATGGGTCTTCCTGACTCAAACTGTGGACATTACTCCGGCTTCCCATTGGGGAAGAGGCAGGTCTTCAGACATTACAAACATGACTTGAAAGGCAAACCCTTGGAAAAGTCCCACTCTCCAGGCCCTGGAGTCCAGAGATGCCTGAGCGAATGATTGGGCAGCGTGGGAAAATAGGAAATATCAAGGGCAGCCAGAGAGAATATCCCAAAGGGAGAAATATATAGAATCAAAGAAGATGGAGGTTCTTGAAATTAAGAAAGAAGCAGGGGAGAGGGAAACCAAAGAGAAGCAAGTCATCAAAGAATGGGAGTCAGAAATAAAGAAAACAACTAAATAGCTGAGGACTATGTCCTCACATTATGAATTTGGCCTGCATCTCACTCTGAATTCTTAGGACTCACAGGTTTCTGGATAGCCTATTAACTTTAACTGGAGCTCTTTGGCTCACATTGCAACATAACGTCCATCATCCTCTCTCTCTCCAAATCTTAAATCTTTCTCCCAACCTAGTAAGGTAGAGCAGGAAAAAAAAAAAAAAAAAAAAAAAAACACCTCTGTAAATACAGTTTTAATATTAAAGACAAAAGCTTTTCTTTATTCCTTGGTTGCAGCAATGCTAAATTCTAAACAGAGAATACTGCAAAATATTCAAAGTAAGAGTAAAACAATTTTTTTATTTTTAAAATTACCCTGAAAATTAGTGTAAAATTAAAATTTTTAAAAATCAATTTTCCCAATGGCTTGTATCCATCCGTGTTTACTAAGAGCATTCTCAAAAACTTCACCATTTTCTCAAGTATCCCAATGGTAAAGATATTATGCATTTTTCCGTCTACTACAATAGCTTATAATGATGTTTATAAACAGAAAAATGAATAAAATATGCAATTGCTGTAAGGTCTGGCTCAATTTGTTTGGAAATTTCTATAATTATTTGACATTTCTCAAAATAGTAAAAAAGCTTTCCTTTTAAAATAAATTTGTGAGGAAAATATCTTAAAATCATTTAGTTTGGCAATGAGAGAGGTAGGAATATAAGAGAATTTGGAAAGTATTTCTCAGAGTTATAAGATGTTAAGTCATTTGTTCTCTTAACTCAGGCCCTTCATTTTTGAAACACTTTTCTTCAAAAGGAAAGCTTTAGGTTTCTAGGTACTTTTATGTTACCACACTTCTATTCAGGAAAACAAGAGAAGGTGGTTGAAGAAACTGTATTTCCCTTAAGTACATTCCTGTGATATTAAGATAAATACAGCTTCCAAATATAAAGTCCAACTCAACATTAAAAAATTTTAGTAAGTTTTAAAACTTATGCCTGTATCACACAAAATACAGGCTGAATTGAGTTAAAAGCCTTAATAAAAATTCATCAAAGCAGAAAAATCAAGATTGAAGTTTATTTCTTATTTTATCAATGTGTAGTTGTAATACAAAAGAGACTTCCATATAAATTTCTCTCATTTTCCTTTTCTCCAATCATTTTCAAAAACCCTTTAAGAAATTTTTTAAATGTGAAATTTTATATGTGCACCTGCATTAGAAAATAACCATCATGTTCAAAATATTGTTTCAGAAATGGAAATGACAATAATTTGAGGCCAACAGATATCAATTAAGGCAGACTCAGAAACATCCAATAATAGGTGTCCATACAGGGTTATTGCTTATTGTTTACTTTAACAAAAATAATTATAGGATTTGTAGTCCTTTAGTATTCTTTGAAACATAATCAGATCATAGAATCTTAAATTCAAAATGTACACCGAAGATCATCTAGTACTGCCTTCTCCTTCTACAGGTATCCCTTTTGCAATACTTCACGCAGGAGATGATATAGTCTTTACTTAAATACTTCCAGTGGCAGAGAAATCATTATTTTATGAAGCATCCCATTCTATGTTATACATGAATTTAATATTGTGTGTATGTTCCTTATACAACAGATAGAAAAATTTGCCTTCCCAGAAATTCCTAAAATTTCTGTATTTGGCCTTTTTCCACCATATTTTGGATGACAATTTTACTCTTTCCAGCTTACAACCCTTCAATATTTTAAAGACAATTCTGGAATCCTGGGGTCTCTTTTCTAGGCATAAAATTCCTCAGAAAAGAATCACATGATTCTCTGACCATTCACCAGTCTAAATTGCTTTGTCTCCATTTCATTATACCTGAATTTGACACAGAATTAAGTATAATGCTGTATGTGCAATCTGTACAGTAAGTCCCGTAATCCTTTTATTCTGGACATTGTACATATGTTACAGAGGTTCAAGCATGAATTTGTATTTTAGAGCACCACAGAAAGGCACTCATAAAAAGATTCTTAATATTGGGTTCGTAAAATTGATGGTATACATAGATGTGACATCCAGGGAATCTGTGATTCCCCATGTATGTAATGTGAATATGAATATGTGTATGTTGTGGGACAGAAAACACATAACTTCCATTATTTTAGGAGTTAATGATTCCACTATAGTTCAGAACCACTGTCTCTTTAATATGCATTACTATGTAACCAGTTCTCCCCATCTTGATTATGTGCACTGACTAAATGAACTAAAGTATAAGAATCTGAATTTTACTCATATTTATCATAGTACTAACTCCAGATACATGAAACTTGATTTTTCATCTAAAATGTTATTAATTCTTCCTGGCTTTATCTAACCTATAACATTTTTTGAAGCCAATTGTTCTGAATAACCTATAACATTTTAAAGCATAACTTCTATCTTCATTCATGAAATCAATAAAACATTTGACTTAACAGAGCTAAGAATAAATTTTCTAAACCACTATTAGAGTCACCCAAGTTATACTGGTATATTAATCAAAGCTATTTGGTAGTATTATTAGTACCAAGACAGAATTGAAAAACCATAATTGCTCTATGATTTTTTGTGCTTCCATCAATTGTAAAAACTTTGCAAATGCCTTAATAAACTAAAACATACCACGTCTGTAGAATTTTTCTGATATATCCATCTAATAAACCAATAGATTTGATTTGTTTTAAATAAGCACATCTCCGTCTTTTTGTGCAACCCTTCCTTTCCTAAGTATTCAAAATAATGTTTGTTAACTAGTGACTCATATATAATTTGTCCTCCTATTCTGCATTTTAAAAATAGATACATAAATGTCATTCACACACCTTAAAGCTTTATGGCTCCCTTTCTGCCTTCTATAATATTCAAGAATTCTGGAAAGGGTAGCTCATTTGAATTCATTTAAAGGACTAAGTGACTCCTTATAGTTCTTTACTTGTCTGATGTTTCAATGCCATACTATACAGGCCTCCTTTAACCTTTCCAGTGTGAAGGTGATCCTCCCTAAGAGAGAAGGCAGAAATACAAAGGGAGGCTTTTTTATGTTCTTTTTATCATGTCTTAATGTTCCTCAAGCAATGGAACCATTCTTTCTTATGCTGAAAACTTCAATTTTTGAAGACATTTCCATTGCTCGTTGCACTTTACATAGCCTCCATTCATTCAGCACATTAGGTTATGTAATAATGTTATTTTTCAAGATAATGCCAATCTTTATCATTTGTCCTTCATTTTATATGATGCTTTCTTGTGAACATCCTGGATATATCCATAAGTCATGCAAAATGTCTAAGTCAGTCTAGTAAGTCTTGATGATATTGCTGCCATCAAATCTATTGCCTGTGTAAACAATGAAAGGCCATTTTGCTCATTATCTGTTTTCTAAATACTATTATAAAGATACCTGTACCCATTAATATTGTCCCTGACCTACATGATTTATATATATATATATACACACATATATATAATACATATCACATATTCACTGTATATTTATTTTGAGCACCTGTGCTGCAGGAAGCATTGCACTGGCTAGTGGAAACACACACATGAATAATACACAGTGGCTACCTTTTAAGAATCATAATCTGGGCCGGGCGCGGTGGCTCACGCCTGTAATCCCAGCACTTTGGGAGGCCGAGGCGGGTGGATCACGAGGTCAGGAGATCGAGACCATCCTGGCTAACACGGTGAAACCCCGTCTCTACTAAAAATACAAAAAATTAGCCGGGCGTGGTAGCGGGCGCCTGTAGTCCCAGCTACTCGGGAGGCTGAGGCAGGAGAATGGCGTGAACCCGGGAGGCGGAGCTTGCAGTGAGCCGAGATCGCGCCACTGCACTCCTGCCTGGGCGACAGAGCGAGACTCCGTCTCAAAAAAACAAACAAAAAAAAAGAATCATAATCTGGTAGGGGAGAGCAACTCGTACACATAATTGCAATGCAATCGAATAAACTAAATAGATGTTTTAAGTTCCATGAAAGCATCCAGGAGGGGGACGACACCTGATGGGGACTGAAAAGGAGCTGGATAATATTTAAGAAGATGATGGCATTTTAAGCTGAGGTTTTTTTGTTTTGTTTTGTTTTTTGGTGTTTTTTTGTTTTTGTTTTTGTTTTTTTGGAGACAGAGTTTCACTCTGTCATCCAGGCTGGAGTGCAGTGGCGTGATCTCAGCTCACTGCAACCTTTGCCTCCAGGGTTCATGCTATTCTTCTGCCTCAGCATCCCGAGTATAAGCTGAGTTTTAAATCCTGAATAGGGTCACTAGAGAAATATTTTTTTTTCCAAAAGATATTAAGCTGCTCTCTAATGGTTATTCTTTTAAATCCATACATAGTACAGTACAGTAACTCCTCAATGTCATCATTTGTTTTTAAGCAAAACAACTTACTGTATAACAAAAACAATTTTACCATAGGCTAATTGATATAAACAAGAGTTAACTTCCTATGGTATACAGTATGTTGTTGTGCTTAAAGTTGCAGCAGTTTCTAAGAATCTTTTGATGATGTTAAGTGAGGGCTGACTGTAGCCATAATATATATCCTATTAGTTTCTAGAGGGAGGTGTCAATTTGCTCTCTCCCTCTCTGTGATTATATCTAAGAAACCGTATCAATTGCCATTTCCTTTTCGGGGGAAAAGGTACAATGTGGTCTTTATTTTTTTAAAGTCTCTTTGATCAAATACAAAATTTTCCAGTTAAATATACTTGTCTTGGCACTCAAGAGATTTATGCTATTTCCTCATAGAGCTTTGATAAGCTATAAAATATTTAGGCTCTGTCTGCATGGCTAGTCATTCACTTCCAAATTCTTCTTTCTTTTCAAAATAAATAAGAAGAAATCGAGCTACTTTTTGTGTCTCCATAGACTATCTTTGAATGTCCTACCCAGGTTTTGAAGTCCCAGTCCTGGAGATATAGCTCTGTTATTTTAATAGTACTATTTGTTTCACTATGACCTACAGTTAACTTTGCTTCATTTCACTGGTCTTTTTTTATACCCAGAAAGACAGTGTGCCCATGAATATTCCTATCAGATCATGTAGCTGCTGCCCTTTTCTTTAGCAACGGTTAAATGACTACCAAAGCTCAACCCTGGGGAAAAACTCTTTATAATAGGTTGTCTAAATCCTTTTATTTCTCCATAATACAGGTGTTCTTCTTCATCAGGACTTTATCCAATGGAATAAATGAGGAAGCTTATAGCTGTTGCAATTTCCACTCATGGATATTTTTCTCTTCTTTTCTACACTAGTTTGTTCCAATTGTTAAATATAACATTTTCATCAGTGCTATCATTGTGAAGTTCAGCAGTTTCTCCCTATGCATGGGGCATCATTAAACTCTTACTATGTAACGAGCTCTGTGCTAAACTTAAGTTCTTTATGCATGTTAACTGTCATGTGAGTTTCATGTTAACACTCACATCTCTACCAGGTAAATACTTGTATTATCACCACTCAAAAATGAGCATGAGTTTTAGAAAGACTGACTGGAGCAAAACCAAAGATGTAATAAATAATTAAGGGAGGTAGGGTCCACATTTTTTTATTGTTATTGATCTCATTACTTAGATTGTTTTGATTTTCTGGGCTTCTTTTTGGAATATCACTTTCATTTCACCTAAGAACTCCATTCTATTTAATAAACTAAAACATAGAAATACTTTCACCTCAAGAAGGGAGATTGGCTTACATTTATAGAACATATAATTGGTGAGTGCCTTAGGGAGAAAGACAAACATAGCACATGGCCTGCAGGTTGCTGGAATGGTTTCTCAGTGCCAGACCGCTTGAGCATCAGAATGAAGCAGTCCTTTGTGGATATTCCTCCTCTAAACAAGTGAAGGAAAACTATCTCTTAGCTCTGGGCTCCCAGTTGTGATACTGTGGAGTGGAAGAGGAGGAGAAAGGCTCTTCTTGGATTCTGACTTCAACCCAACTTTTCCATCCCCCTCTGCTTTCCCCGTTAGTTAGTCTGACTGCATCCAAAGTAACTATGATTCACGTGACTTGTTTAGGCTCTTTTCTATGGCTCTGTCATACTTTTTGCTAATTTGGGTGACTATGCTTCTCAATGCACTTAAATATTAATAAAAATAGAAAATAAGTTAGAAGATGTTCTAAAAATTTGTATTTTAAATTTTATTCCATTCACTTTAGAGAATTGAGAATATTATTTGACAGGTTTGACTAAGAGTGGCCAGGGGAATAAAATTTCCACCTAGTTTTTTGTTTTTTTTTAATCTCCCATTATATTTAAAATACAGATTTCCCTTTAAATAAACAAGGATACATTTTCAAGTGCTTTAGAATTATTAATAACCACAACTCTCCCAGGAGTGATTTCTTTGGAGTCCTAAAATCACAACTCTTCAAGGACATAAAGTGGAGCTAATTTACCCACTTATCTGACCCAAAGTAGAGATTTTTAGATTCGTTCAATCCCAAAAGGGAAAAGCACACCCTAGGTAGTATTTTTCTGTGAAACAACTCTTATTTAGAGTGGTGAATTAGTAAGTTGGCAGAATAAGGCAATCCATATTTCTCCTGCCTGTGTTATATGTGTTTTGGGGATAGAAAAATTTAGAACTTCCAATGTAGCAATTTCTGTTGACAAGAAATTTAGTTATTATGTTGCAATGGGGATTGTTTTGCTGATAAAATTCTTGATTCTAGTAGTCCACCTCTATTAAGTTTATAAATTGTTTATCAGCCTTTTTCGCACTCACCAGTAGGAAAAGCAAAAAACAAAAAAAATAAGGCACTATTTCTAATGGCAGCAACATCAGTAGCTTTGAGAATATTATTTCTGTGGGTTGCATTTTCAGTCTTTATTATAATTCTCCCTTGCCGACAATCCAATTTCTTTCAGACCCATATGGTCCCAATTTCTTTAAAGCATATTGTAGTAATATTAAAAATCTCCATCTAAATATCAAATTAGCCCTCAAATCATAAGAAATAAATCCATGTGGGCTCACAGAATTCTCCCTTCAGGCACTGAGATTTTAGTTATTTGTTTCTTTGTTTCTTAAAAAGAACAAATTGTTTTAATGTTGCATTTCATAAAGGACTTCAAATATGTAGGTGTCCCCCAAAGTACTTGACTTTTGTGGCATTTTTAAAAAAAATCATAACTTGGAGAATCTTAGTATTTGAGTGATGATAATCAAAATTACTTTGGGCTGAAATTCTGTATTTTGTATCACAGTCCATAGGAGAATTTCACAGCCAAGTAATAAACCTGGAAAATATGGGTTTATAATGGAAATGTCGACAGACTCTAGCAGGCGCTGCTGTAATATCTTGAATCTGATTTAAAAGAAGTTTTCAATAATGTTTCTCCAAGCCAGTCTTTTGGGAAATGCAAGTTAAAAAAAAAAAAGAAAAGAAAAAGAAAGGTTTTCTACTACCTCTATCTCAATGATTGATGAAAATGTGAGTATTTTGTGGCCAGATACCTCAGGGCACCTGTGAATAAGATCATGGTAACAGGAGAATATGCATGGAGAGACTGCTGTCCTGTCCTGTAAAAAGCCACCCAGTTAAAGTCTCACTGCACAGAACCATTTTGATATAATGATAATCCATAGATTCACATGGATTATATTTGTATGTTCTCAGATAAGGGTAGTAATGGGATAAATTATCACCCCACCTAGTCGTGTTTTAATAGAAACTTTTTATAGGAGGACAATAACAAGAGCAGCTGTGACTAAGATGGTGATTCTGGAATTACTGTTATTTATTATATTGACATACATAGTCTGTGCTCTCCCATATTCTCTGCAAAATTATGGTATAAAATTTCTGCCTTTGGTATATTTTTATACTTCAAATGTTATTGATTATGATAGGAAATAAGAGCTTTTTTTCAATCATTTAATTAAGGCAAAAAATCAATTAGGCATGGGTACCATCAATCTGAGTTTGCTGCCTTGCCCCATTCCTAGAGTTATACAATAGACCATCCCTGAGAGACGTAGCCTGTGGAAACGCTTGGGTCGAGCTGAAGAGACTTTGGGCAGAATCATGCCTCCATGCTTACCAGCTATGCAACCTTGAACACACTTAGGACCTCTTTAAGTCCCAGTTTTTTCAGGTAAAATGAGAAGGAAGTAAACAATAATAACGAGTGAGAAAATAATGATAGCAAAACGTTATTGAATGCTGATATACATCAGATACTGTGTTAGGTACTTTGCATACATCAACTCATTTAAACATATAATAGTATCAATCTCATAACTTTGTTGTAAGAATTAAGAGAAGTACTCTATGTACCTCGTTTGCATGACTTCAGTGAAAATGTTGGCTAGTTTTATTACTACAAGATTGAACTTGTTTCAAACACAACACTTAGATTAAAAAGACACAAGGGTCATTACTTTCCCTTATTGTTTACTGCCGTGGATTGTCATTATAGATCTATATGAAATCAAACTATAAGACAACCTGTTCCACAGAAGCCCCAATCACAATCGGTCAAGGGCTTGAACATCAGGGGCTAGAAGGAATTCATGAAATTTTCTCAACTCTTACACAAAGGACCTTTGGCTGTACACTCTTGATTTAGAGACTTCCCATATTCTAGACTGGCCCTACATTCTTCCAGTCTATAGTAGAAACTGAGTCATTTCAGGCTGATGTTGTGACTTGATATGCCAAAGCTTTAAAGAAATAGCCATCCAAAATATTTAAAGCAAAATTTAAATGGCTAGATGCTTAGCATTTTTTTTAAAGTACAAAAAGATAAAGTAGAAAAGAACACATCATAAGTATATACAGGTCAATAACCCTTCACAAATTGAGTGCACCCATGTAAGTGTCACCCAGATTATGAATAGTAATGATATCATGGAAGCCACCCCATCCATATTGGATAGATTTTTATGGAAATCTTAAACTTACATAGAAATTAGCACAAGACTATTATTTTATTTAGCACTCAAAGCATTCTTGATGAAAGCTTTGTAAATTCTACTTCATTTTAGTAGAATAACTTCAATAAATCTTAATATGTACCACAAAGGATATAAAAATAGATGGGGTAAATCATTCATTTTATTTTTAAAAATAAAATAACTGATTTTAGGGCTCAACTCAGTCTGGCATTTAATCTACATGGGACTTGATAATAAAATCCATGGCTTAAAGTTTGTGTACTACAATTTCTAGGAGTATGGCCCCATTAGTAAACTGCATTCATGCTAATGTGCTTGCTTGGGGCGATAATCATTAGCGTTCCTAGTTCCAGTTCTTGCCAGGGAAAGTACACCAGGAGTGGGTGATGTAGTATTGTAATTATACAATTAGCCTTGTCAAGGCATGGAGCATTGGGAATAGTAGGATCTTGAAACCTGAAATGTGGCTAGCTGATAGATGACTGTCATTAAGCTCATCTTTTGTTCACTTTGTGATGAGGTGGAGACTGAGCTTAGGAAAAGGCTTCTTCACGAAGGATAAAATCCTTGACCCAGAGCCACTCTTCTTCATGTGCTCATCACCACTCAGCTCACCCTCCCTTTCCACAACTACACATACATTTTGTTCATATTTTACCTTAGCCAAATAAAACATCATGAACAGTTGCCAAAAAGCTCTTTTTAATCAATCAAATTTAGATAATAGAAAGTGAAATTACATATAAATACTGTTTAGCCTATTACTTTTAATCATCACAATAATAGCTATCAACGTTCTACATCCCTTTTCACACATACATATTTCACTGGGTATTGTAGAATTGTGGCTACATAGAATGATTCTATATTCAAAATATAAATTATTCTTACGAGTATATTGATGTTTAAGGTGTATAAAAATAATACATATGCATATATATTTATGTGTATATGCATGTGTACACATATACACATATATAGTATAAAAGCATTGTATATTTTGTTTTATCACATGACACTAATAAGAATTACCCTAAATTTTTAAACTTTCTTATAGAAGAATAGATTGGCATAAAGCCTTAACTGCTTGCTCTCATTCACTTTCAGCCTGTATTCATTATTAACCTAAGTTTCCTCCCTTGTGGCTCAATGCCCTTTGGGGTTTATTAGGCTTTCTTCTGTAACCAGAGTGATCTGCTAAGCCACTTTCTTATGGTTAAATGAGGGTGTACAAGTAGGAATTTAGATGTTCCCACTAGGTAAGTATTAGAGGATATAATACTACCTGTTTGCTGTTGCACCCCTTCTAGGCTACATAACTACACAGACCCTTTTCTTCATAGCCACCATTATACTATATTTTTGTACAAATCCATAGAGGATACCCTTTCAAGGAAGACTGACAAATTGCTAATGCTAGAATCAAGCTTAGTGTCCAGAATATTGTATGCCCATTTTAGCGTGCAAAACACAAACGTTCAGAAGATGTTTTAAAAATAAGTCATTATTACAAATATTGATCATGACAAGGCTTGAGCGCATTTAGAAACAAATAAGTAGGAGGTGGATGTGGTTGTAAAGGGTTGGGATGAGGCCATGAAATAGCTCTATATCTTGATTGTGGTGGCTATATGAATCTACACACGTGATAAAACTTCATAGAACTACACACGCACATACACACAGAAATTTGTGTAAAACCAGTGAATCTGAAAAAGTTATGCAGATTTTATGAATGTCAGTTTCCTGATTGTAATACTGTACTATAGTTATACAAGATGTTATTATTGGGGAAAATGGATGAAGGACAAATGAAATCTCTCTTTAAATTTTTGGTAACTTCCTGTGAATCTACAATTATTTCAAAATAAAAAGCTGTATTTTTAAAGAGCTATCTGGAGAAAAAAAATTGGTTGTGATCAATTGTGGAAGTAAGTTAATCTGTGTTTCATCTTCAGTCCCACTATAGTTTTTCTGTTTCCAAGCAAATCACTTGACATTCTCATTCTTTGTTTCTCCTATTTCCAGAAAAAGGCAAATCTTATCTCCAGATTACTATAAACGTCTTGAAATCTGTGGGAAAAATAAAATCGCATGCGCACATCTGAAAGATCGTAAATATATATCACAACTTCCTGAGAGCACTATTGTTAACACCCGTCTACCTCTACAGTTTTAGAAACAAAAGCCACAGGGGAGCAATAAACTAGATATGCCAGTCCTCCTACTTTGATTTTGCATTTGAGAAAATCACTGTGCTCCTAAAATCTGCTACAATACCAAGCCTCAAAAAGTTATGACTAACAGATGAAATTGTGTGAGCACTTTACACACATGAAATATAATTTAATCCATTTGGATTGGGGTAGCTTTCACTTTTCTGTTAAAAAAAAAAAAAAGTACCTTAAAAGTACTAGCTGAAACATAAATTCACAGTAAAGAAATTAAGTTCTTTACTTTCTGGATGTGAATGGCAGCTGAATAAAAAACCCTTTGCCATTTATAGAAAGGAGTAACTTACAAGCTGAATTAGAGTTGCTCAGCATGCCAAACAAAGCCACAGGCAAAGCAAAGCAAAAGGGAAGCTTGCTATTTTATAGGTTAGACAAGAAAAAGCCTAAATGACTCCTCTAAGTGAGAGACCTTCATATTTCATGCAAACTCCAGGAAATAATTAAGGCTTCAGTGGAATTCTGGGACCTGTGCTCTATAAACTGCCTCAATAAACTTCATTTTCATCTGGTAGTATAGAGATTCTCTCTTACCCCTTACTACCCTTTAAATATTGTCCTCCTTTGAGGCGATGAAAATTCGGCGCATAAATAAAAAGCATAAAATTGTTTCAGGGAGGGGGTGAACATGATTCAAATTCAACCAGGTGCTTTATCACTGATTTGGGAGGTTGCAATGTTGTTAGACAAACTGATAGAAAGATCGAGAGGGAAAACTATTGGTGGAAAGGGAAGATAAAAAAAAAAAAAAAAAAAAAAACCTTGGGAGATAAACTAAAAACACAAAAAGTATTTCAAAGCAAAAGTAAGCTAGCCACTTCAAATAAAATTCTATAGAGAAAAAATTCATTAGCTCATTTAAAAAATTATCACAAGAGGTATATGACCTCTTATCTTAGACCAACTCTCCATCACACTGTAGTAGTTATAGAACCTAAATTACAAACAAAGCGTCCACAAGTGTTGCAGTCAGGGCTTGGGGATGGTGCTGGATGCCAGTTAATCTGGACTGGGATATCAGGGTGGCAGAGCAGTTATGGATTCAGGTCTCGGCTCTGACACCAAGAACCGTGACCTTACCTGGACTCTGTCACCTGCTTATGGTTCAGTTTCCCCATCTCCAACACAGCACATTAGATGATCTTAAAGCTGGTTTCTGTGAGGATCTAGAGAATCCTTAGGGTTCCATGAAGCCCTGTCTACACCCTTCTGCTGCTGCAGTTAGGTTCGGTTGTATTTGTTTCGATTTTAAACTAAGATTTCACATGAAACAAATTCATGCCTCAAGAAAATTTAAAATCACTCAACTAGACCTTCTGGGGCTCCTTCCTGCACCAACATTTCAATAGACTCTGATAATTATTTTTAAAGATTCACCAGTTCCACAAAAGACAATTTTCTTTTGGGTTCTTTTGGGCTGGGTTCTCTCTGCGTCATTTTTTAATCGTTTTTCTTTCCTTGTGTAGAAACAGCAGCAAAATGTATTATTAAAATATCAATTGATGTTTTGTGCTTGCTACTTCTGAATAAATAGGAAAGTTTTCGTGTTTCTAATCTGGGCTCCCTATGTGGAAAGGGTTTTTGTACTGCAAGATGTAAAATTGCAATTTTGAAGCACCAGCACCCAGAAAATAAGTCTCACTTAGGTTTTGTTGTCTGAGAAATTGACTTATTTCTAGCAATGGAGGTGGGAACATAGAAAAGGCAGAACTCAACCACCTAGAAAACAAAAGGCTAGTTTCTTTAAGACTGAAAGGGAAAGGTAGAATCACTGGTGGCAGTTCTAGAGGGGGCTGGCAGTGGGATTGGGTAGGGAGACCTATGTTCCTACGGTCACACTGCACCCACAAAAGTGCTCGGCTTCTCAAGGGATGGTGAATGCATGGATATCCAGGCCCTGGAGGACTGAGTAGCATGAGTCAAGGGTATATAGGACTATGCCCTAGCCACGTTGATCGGGTACAAGAGTTATGGGGCAAAGAGCCTCATCACCCTAGTCACCCCAGTCTAGTTCAGCTGATAGAAAGTCTATACCTCTGACATGTAAGTGAGCCCAGGCAAAATCCCAGAGTCACCCAGCAGACCACCAGCAGATTTCAGATTCCTGAGCAATAAACACTTATGTGTCAAATAAAATAGAGAGGAAGACAATTATTTGGAAGCTAGATAATTGTGCATGCCTGACTGAGAGACTGGAGGGTTCTGCTGTGATGGGGGTGAACCAGCAGTACCTTTATGAGCCAACGACAAAATTCACAAAAATGGAATCCCTGCTCCTGTTTGCTCAGCACTTTGTATGCCTCTTCAGGTTCTTCAGTATCTCTAGAAAGAACCCTGTCGGGACTTCCTTATACATGATAAAGTGGAACTTCAAGCCAATTCTAATAGGTGCTCACCAAGCCAGAATAATTTTTCCCCAGCTTTATTGGGGTATGATTGACAAATAAAAATTGTATGTATTTAAAATGTACAACCAGATGTTTTGATACATGTATACATTGTGAAATGATGACCACCATTAAGCTAATAAACATATCCTTCACCTCACCCTGGTCCCCATTTTTGTGTATGTGTATAGTAAGAACATTGAGATTTACTCTCTTAGCAATTTTCAAATATACAACACATCATTATTAGCAATAGTCACCCTTCTGTACCTTAAGTCTGTACATTTATTCATCATATAACTGCAAGTTTGATCAACAGCTCTTTTCTTCTAACCCAAAGCCCCTGATAGCCACCACTCTACTCTCTGATACTATAGAATAATTCTAATTTAGAAAAAAAAATGTACTCTTCCTTAAATCTGATATATCTGACCATACTTATTTCTGATTAACATGAGGAAAGAGGAAATGATGAGGAAAATTTGTCTGGAGAAGACTTGTCTTTCAGCTTCTGGCTTTCCTGGGTCTCCAGCTTGCCAGTTGCTTATTTTGGGACTCATCAGCCTCCATAATCTCATGAGCTCATTCCTTAGAATATATATATATATATATATATAAAAATATATAGATATCTATCTCTATATATGACTATATCTATATATGAATATACATAGGAATATATAGGTATATATATTCTAAGCTTATTTCTTAGAATAAATATATATAGGAATATATATATACATATATATACACACATGCATTTTATTGGTTCTGTTTCTCTTTACAAAGCAATACACTTAATATGATTTTTAAATTAATCAATTAATTGTTCCTGGTTAGATCATGGCTGTAGATAATTTTCCTTTGGGATTCAATTCTCAAATCTCTAATTATGACATGTCCTAAGAAATACACCGAGACACTGCAAGAATTCCATTATTAGGTTCCCCCCGACCACCATTTTTGTTGGGGGACAGGGTCTCGCTCTGTCGCCCAGGCTGGAGTGCAGTGGTGCAATCACACAGCTCACTGCAAACTGCGCCTCACTGGCTCAAGTGATCCTCCCACTTCAGGCTGGCTTTTTAATTAAAAAAAATTAAACACTGTATCTCCATGAAATAATCAATGACTTGTCCATATTTCTGAGTTTAGTTCTTCTTCCTTAGACTAGTATGCAGTGTGACCCTGGGAGAGTCACTGAAGGTATTTACTGTGAATAAAATCTTACCATCAAGTTAGATTCATGCCGCTGACATACACAAAAGGTCTAATGACAATTAATCACACTATATAGTGTATTCAAATTTAAATGATCGCAGTAAAAATGATAAATAATAAGCTATCATCTTTTTTCTTCCAAAATGTGGTTATATAATTACAATAAATTTATTTTGATTTTAAGGGTGTATTGTCATTAAAGGGAGTTTAGCTATGCCACTAATACTGTGACTTGTAATTTTAATATTTATCTTTTATCATGCCTTTATAAAATATAAAAATTTTTCTGTGTCCAAATATACCCAAGGAATCCATTCAAACAATTGGTATTCACAAACTTCCAAACAGTATTAAATGTCTCTATTACATGACTGAATATATTAATAAGTGCCAATTTTATGTTTTCTATGATGTTAGTAGGGTTATTTCTCTTCTCTAGACTATTATTTTTTAAATTTCTATAATTTGCATATACGTGCATATGACTGAGGCCATATCTACACATAGCATCTGGTCTTGACCAGAATTAAACTAGAAATGTCAGCACCCAGTTCAAGCATTTAAATGACATCAGACATTCATATTTGAATTTAATTTTAATTCATGCAGAAGGAAATGGCTGGATTGAATAAGAAATTAAGTTTCTTGTCACTCCATAGTTACTACTGGAGAAAAATGGAAAAGAGGAAAGAAGGTAAATGAAGGCTCTAGCTCGTGTAACATATTCAAGCCTTAAGGAAGCTTTCACATCTGTCACAGAAGAGGAATCCATTTCTTAACACAAGAATCTGCTCTCTTTCCAATCATTGTGAACCACGTTTTTAATGTGAAAGAGGTTCTTCTCTCCCATTTGCCCCTTCCACTAACTCCCACTCTGCCACCGATAGTAAAGAAAAGTAAAGCGCACAGATACCTGTCCCCGGGCCACAAAAATAATCAGGTTTTATTAGCTCCAATTAGAAATATGACATGGATATTCAAGGTAATTTGGTGATAACGTCGAGTTGGAAATGAAAAAAAAAAATTGAGAAACTCTATTAAACTGGTCCCAAATTACACTAAACTTTGAAACAGTACTAATTTTCTCTGAAAATATAAATGCTAGAATCAGTCTGTTTGCAAAAATACACTGAAAAATTCTTTATTTATAGGTAGAATCTAAATTATTTTGGCTAGACACACTAGGTTAATTTTAATTCTTAAAAATATTGAATAAATTTAAAAAAATTTTTTTTGGAAGAAGTTTAAGTTGAGTATACAACTTAATCAGGTAATCTGTGAATCATCTTGAAGGGTACGATGGACCACTGAAATATTTTTAGAATCACCCTTTCAACTAGTTTCAATGGCAAAACACCAAAAAAAAAGAAAGAAAGAAAGCCCATGGAACCTTACATCTGAGTTTAACCGCAAATCAATTAGGGCACCGGAAAAAAAAATCTGACAAGGTAAATAGGCCAGCAAAGCTCTGAGGAAGGTTTTAGGATTTTGAAAGGTAATAGTGGCCTATACTCAGTATTCAGGCTTTACAAATACAGCACCAGTGATATATGTATCATAAAAAAGCTACAAAAGATAGTTTCCTTAGAGCAAAGTCAGAAACTAAAATTTTTGCAGGAATAGTAAGTCAAACAGATATTAACCTTTTCTAGCTTGAGATTGAAAAGTTAGAATTTTTTCTTTGCTCCTCTTCAGTAATAGATTGTCTTAAGAATTTCCCCTGATCTCAGTTCTTTGCCAGTTCACTGGTGGTTTCACATGTTTTCAATATTACAAATAATACATTTTTTTTTTTTTTTTTTGAGATGGAGTCTCACTCTGTCACCCAGACTGGAGTGCAGTGGCATGATCTTGGCTCACTGCAACCTCCACCTCCCACGTTCAAGCGATTCTCCTGCCTCGGCCTCCCGAGTAGCTGGGATTGCAGGCACCCACCACCACGCCCGGCTAATTTTTGTATTTTTAGTAGAGACGGGGTTTTACCGTGTTGGCCAGGCTGGTCTCGAACTTCCGACCTCACGTGATTCACCAGCCTTGGCCTCCCAAAATGCTGAGATTATAGGCATGAGCCACCACGCCCAGCCCAATAATACAATTTTTAACATAAAAATTAGAAGCCAAGTTAAGACCACAAGCATCCTAGGAACCTGTGTAGGAAAGCATATGTGGATGAGAGACTCAGGTTCCTTGTTCCAAAGGCCAAAAATATTGAATATTAAACATGAGATTCCCTGCTCTCCTCAGCCTGGTATGGTCTATGAACAAATGCTAAATATTTTGTATCTGAAATTTTAAAAGTCATATTTTTAAATGATGGTATTTTTTACATGTCATAATTAGGGTATTCTAACTATAAACATATGTCTGTCCTTATTGTAGTGACTTCAGATATTATCTAAAATAACACATAGTTTACATTCTTACTTTATGCCAAACAGTAAGCTTAGCACATTACAAATATCATCTTATCCTTAAAATTACCCTACAAAATAGGTAGCACTGTTATCCCCCTTTTCAAGAGCACAGAGAGATTAACTAACTTATTAAAGTTCGCACAGTTAGTAAGTGATAGAGATGAGATTTGAACCCAGAATCTGTAGGCTAAACACAAACTAGTACCAGACTACACATTTTAAATTCTTATTTTACAGTGTCACTTGTAATTAGTATCTATGACCCATAGTAGCTCCCAGAATTGTTTTGAGTTTGCTTTATTTCAATAGTTAAAACATTGCTTGAAGAAGTTCCTCCACAAATATTCATCTAGCACTTTCTCCTGAAAATGCGGCATAGATGTTAATGATAAAACATGTTCTCATGAAGACAATAACAAGTATTATTCATGACAGAAGTTTTTCTCTTATGGAATTAATGATGAGACACAACTACAGATAAAATGGTATGCTCCCCTTCAGTCCTCCAATTCCGGAGTGCCGTTGAAGAAGAGCAGGTCACTTTAAGCTGCAGTGATGTGTGTGTGTACAGAGAGGAAAGAATGCAGAGTGGTTTGGAGACCTGGCTCAGGAGTCAGAGTTATCTGGCATAGCACTCAGGCATTTCAATATATTTGTGTGTCCTTTTGGACTTAACTTCCCATTTTCCTCATCTATAAACTGGGGAAATAATGAGCCATATCTGCTAGAGTTTCAGTAAAGATTTAACAACACAATGTACGTAAAGCAGCAAGGATATGCCAGGTGTGTAATACACACTTGATCTACATGGACTCATTCATTGTCAATGTTATTCCAATGCAGCTCTGGACCCAGAGCCACACATTCCCACCCACACAGCACACGCAGTGCTGGAGAGGAAGTGGGCCTAGGAGGGCCTGCAGGTACAGGCAGCTGTAGAGCTGCTAGAAGCTGGGGTGATGCTCGCCCCACTTTCCTGTAGACACCACAGGTACTGTTAGCCTGTTGTCACACAGTTCATATGCTTGCTTGTGATGGAACCTTGGTCCCAGGAACTGTGCTGTTTTCCACTTTGCTACACTGTCTAAGGTGGCTTTTAACTGGAACCCAAGTGCAAATAAAGGTTGGTATTCGGCTCCTGACTTTGTGTAGAGAAAACAGTCCTTTTGGTCACTCCCAGACCACAGCAATCAGTCATGATTTTGTTGAATAATCAAAGCTGAACCCATACATGGTAGGGTCAGTTAAGGATGTTTGCTTTGGGCAACAGCCTACTTTTTGTCTCATATTAAATTAATACCTGAGTTAAACAAAAACAGAAACACCTCACATACACTATTCAGAATCTGCTAAATTGTCTTTTAAAAACTGCTTGCCCAACTTATTAGCAACAACGATAAAAGATGAAATTTTCATGATTTCCCAGTATCCTGGATTCATAAAGCATCAAGAAGGCATATGGTATTATATGAGCATGAAATAATAACATGGACTGCTCTGCTTACCAAATTCAGTCAAGTCCAAAGGCAGCACATGCAGAGGGAGCATGACTGCCTATAAGAAACAAACAATTTTGGTGTTTAAGTCTGTGTTTTCTTTTTTTTTTTTTTTTTTTTTGAGACGGAGTTTCGCTCTTGTTGCCCAGGCTGGAGTGCAATGGCACGATCTCGGCTCACCGCAACCTCTACCTCCCAGGTTCAAGCGATTCTCCTGCCTCAGCCTCCCTAGTAGCTTGGATCACAGGCATGTGCCCCTATGCCCGGCTAATTTTGTATTTTTAGTAGAGGCGGGGTTTCTCCATGTTGGTCAGGCTGGTCTCGATCTCCTGACCTCAGGTGATCCATCCGCCTCGGCCTCCCAAAGTGCTGGGATTACAGGCATGAGCCACCACGCCCAGCCTAAGTTTGTGTTTTCTATCACATAAAATGTCATAGAATGATGAACTAATGGAAGAATGGAAAGAAAACTTACAATACAAATGAAAACATTTTACAAAATACTTCCTTATAAGGAAGCCCATCAGACTAACAGTGGACCTCTCAGCAGAAACCCTAAAAGCCAGAAGAGATTCAGGACCAACATTCAACATTCTTAAAGAAGAGAAATTCCAACCAAGTATTTCATATCCAGGGAAACTAAGCTTCATAAGCAAAGGAGAAATAAGATCTTTTTCAGACAAGCAAATGTTGAAGTAATTTGTAACCATCAGACCTGCCTTACAAGAGCTCCTGAAGGAAGCACTAAATGTGGAAAAGAAAGACCATTACCAGTCACAGAAACACACTGAGGTACACAGATCAGTGACACTATAAAGCAACCACACAAACAAGTCTGCATGATAACCAGCTAACATCACGATGACAGGATCAAATCCACACATTTCAATACTAAATCTTGAACGTAAATGGGCTAAATGCCCCAATTAAAGGCACAGAGTGGCAAGCTGGATAACGAGACCCAACTACATGAAATGACAACAATAGGCTAAAATAAAAAGATAGAGAAAAATCTGCCAAGCAAATGGAAAACAGAAAAAAATAGAGGTTGCAATCCTAATTTCAGAAAAAATAGACTTTAAACCAAAAAAGATCAAAAAAGACAAAAAGGGGCATTACATAATGGTAAAGTGTTCAATTCAACAAGAAGACCTAACTATCCTAAATATATATGTGTGCAACACAGGAGCACTTAGATTCATAAAGCAAGTGCTTAGAGACATTCAAAGATCTTTAGACTCCCACACAATAATAGCGGGAAACTTCAATACCCCACTGACATTATCAGACAAATCATTGAGACAAAAAACTTAACAAAGGTCTTCAGGACCTAAATTCAGCACTAGATTAAATGGATCTGATAGAAATCTACAGAAGTCTCCACCAAAAACAATAGAATATACTTTCTTCTTTTTTTAAGAAAAATAAAATTATTTTTTATTTTTTAAACTTTTTGTGGGTACATAGGTGTATATACTTACAGGGTACAGAATATACATTCACCTCATTGCCACATGGTACATACTCTAAAATCAACCACATAATTGCACATAAATACTCCTCAGCAAACGCAAAAGAACTGAAACCATAACAACCACTCTCTCAGATCACAGTGCAATAAAAATGAAATTCAGGACCAAGAAAGTATTGACATTCTTCACAGAACTAAAGAAAACTATTTTAAAATTCATATGGAACCAAAAAAGAGCCTGAATAGCCAAAGCAATCCTAAGCAAAAAGAACAAAGCTGGAGGCACCATGTTACTCAACTTCAAGCTATACTACAGGGCTATGGTATCCAGCACAGCATGGTACTGGTACATAAACAGACACATAAACCAATGGAATAGAAGAAAGAACCCAGAAATAAGGCTGCACACCTTCAACTATCTGATCTTTGACAAACCTGACAAAAAACAAGCAATGGGGAAAAGATTTCCTATTTAATAAATGGGGCTGTAATAACAACTGCCTAGCCATATGGAGAAGATTGAAACTGGACCCCTTCCTTACACCATATACAAAAATCAACTCCAGATAACTTAAAGATTGCATTGTAAAACCCAAAACTATAAAAACCATGGAAGACAACGTAGACAATACCATTCAGGACATAGGCATGGACAAAGATTTCATGATGAAGATACCAAAAGGAATTGCAACAAAAACAAAAATTGACAAGTGAGGTCTAATTAAATCAAAGAGCTTCTTCACTGCAAAAGAAACTATCCACAGAGTGAAAAGATAACTTACAGAAAGGGAGAAAATTTTTGCAAACTATGCATTCAACAAAGATCTAATATCTAGCATCTATATGGAACTTAAACAAATAGACAAGAAAAAAACAGAACCCCATTAAAAAGTGGGCAAAGGACATGAACAGACACTTTTCAAAAGAAGTCGTACATGCAACCAGCAAGCATATGAAAAAAAGCTCAACATCACTGATCATTAGAGAAATGCAAATCAAAACCACAAAAAGATACCATTTCACACCAGTCAGAATGCTGGTGAGGTTGTGATGAAAAAAGGAACACTTATACATTGTTGTATGGTGGGAGCATAAATTAGTTCAACCACTATGGAAAGCAGTCTAGCAATTCCTCAAGGAGCTAAAAACAAAAGTACCATTCAACCCAGCAATCACCTTCCTGGGTATATACCCACAGGAATATAAATAACTCTATTATAAAGACACATGCACACGTATGTTCATTGCAACAGTATTTCCAATAGCAAAAACACAGAATCAACCTAAATGCCCATCAATGGTAGACTGGATAAAGAAAATGTGGTACATATATACCTTGGAATACCATGCAGCCATAAAATGAACAAGATCATATCCTTTGCAGGAACATGGATGGAGCTGGAGGCCATTATCCTTAGCAAACTAACAAGGAACAGAAAACCAAATACCACTTGTTAGCACTTACACAGGGGAGCTAAATGATGAGAACGCATGGATACACGGAAACACACACTGGGGCCTACCTTAGGGTGAAAGGTGGCTGAAAACAATGCAAATTTATTCTCTTACAGCTCTGTAGGTTGGAAGTCCATAATCAGTTTCACCAGGCTATAATATCAAGGAACAGGGAGGCCTGTATTTCTTCTGGAGATTCTAAGAGAGTCTGTTTCCTTATCATTTCCAGCTTCTAGAAGTGCCTACATTCCTCAATGCATGGTCCCTTCCTCCATCTTCAAGGTGCACTGCTCAGCTCTGATCTGTTCTTACGTCTTCTGTCTCCTGCTCTGATCCTTCTGCCTCCCACTTACAAAGACCCCTGTGACTACAATGGGCCGATCTGGGTAATCCAGGATAATCTCATCTCAAGATCCTTAATTTAATTACATCTGCAAAGTCCCTTTTAACATGTAAAGCAACATTCACAGATTCTGGGGATAGAATGTATTAGCATCTTTGAGGGTAAGATATTATTCAACCTACCACAGGTAGATACCATTTATTACATTCTTTTTGCACATGAGAAAAAAATATAGTAATTATTAATACCACTATATACAATGAGAAACAAGAATTCAGAGGCTAAATAACACAAACTCACAAAACTGAAAAGTAGGCAACAACATATAAACATAGTGTTTCTAACCCTAAGTCTGTTTCCACTACACAATTCTGCTCCCAAAGTAGAAAAAAAAAAATAAAGGAAGGACTCCCTGCTTAAGGGTAGATTTTGTTATTTTCTTGGATTAAAAATAATTACTATATATTTATTGAATGGCTAACTACATGTAAGATCCAATTTTAGATTCCGGGAATAAATGAGAATCAGATATAGTCAGTCTCAAGGTAATCCTTCATCTTTCCATATATTTAAATACCTATAATTCCTAAATGTATATATACAGTACTGACCAAATTTAACTACCTCATTAACATTCCCAGTTTCATGTTCTATAAACTTTTCCAATGTGCCAAGTCTGAAACTGAACTCTTGATTTTTTCCTACAAATGTTCATCCCCCATCCTTCACCACCTCAGGAAATGATCTCACCGTACTCCCCTCCCTCACCACTCATAGCTAATCAATAATTGAATACCTTAAATTTTGCCCCCCAAATATATCTTACTTCCATCTACTTCTCCTTATTGGCATTGCCTCCAGACTCCTAATTAGTATCTTCATTTTCATTCTTATATCGCCTCAATCTAACCTCCATACATAGACTGCATGATCTATTTAGAATATAAATGAGATTATGTCAACTGCATGTTAAAATACTTCAGTAACTACCTACAGCACTTAAAATAAAATTCAAATTTTTCTTGCTATACTGGGTAACCATATAACATGTTCTGT
Source organism: Pan troglodytes (assembly GCF_028858775.2). Taxonomy (NCBI): domain Eukaryota; kingdom Metazoa; phylum Chordata; class Mammalia; order Primates; family Hominidae; genus Pan; species Pan troglodytes. Next base: position 113,801,489 of record NC_072411.2, read on the forward strand.
TTAGGACTTTTCTGTGCCTGTTGTCCTGGCATAACTAGTAATACAGTCTCCTTTCATGCCTAAAATTATTCCACTTGGATGATAAGTCTCTTGATCACCACATCTGTAGAGCCCTGTGTGATCTTTCTTTTGCCTAAATATTATTCTCATAGCTGAAGACTTCTCCCTCAGGACTCAGTGTCTTCTCTTAAGTCTCCCTAGTAGTTGGCTTTCTTTAAAATCTGAACCACTGTATTCAATCCTATAGTTAATTCTTTCATTTGTTGAATGTCTGTTCAATCCATTAGGGTGCACAGAGAGAACCAGGCTCATATCTGCATTGTTTACTCATACATACCTCAGTCAACATCGTATCCGAAACAAGATAAAAGCCCACCAATATCTGCTGAAGATTAATGACTAAATAAGCTTACCATATAGACAGAGAGATAGTAAAAGTATAGTATGACATTTACATAATATGAATGTGTTCAAGATATCAACTACCAAAATTAATACAAAAAAGAAAATAATTATTTCTGCCTCCAGAGAAGGGTTGACTAGGAAAGACTCCATAAATGGAGGATGCCCAAACAGGCTTGATGGATGAATAAGATCATGCAGCATGAACCAAGAAGCCAAGAGAAGACTTCTAAGCTTAGGGGATGGCATTTGCAAAGGCAAAAAGGTATAAAACTGATTATTCAGGAAACTCAGAGTAGTTTCTCTTATTAGAGTATACAATGTCGTATAAATGATATATTAATAACACAAACCTTAAGGACAAAACCTAAATTGTAGAGACACAGCAGAAAATACAGACAGCACTAACAAATTTGAAGCTTAGCTTTTTTTTTTTTTTTTTTTTTTGAGATGGAGTTTCCCTCTTGCTGCCCAGGCTGGAGTGCAGTGGTGTGATCTCGGCTCACCACAACCTCAGCCTCCCAGGTACAAGCAATTCTTCTGCCTCAGCCTCCTTAGTAGCTGGGATTACAGGCATGTGCCACCATGCCCAGCTAATTTTGTATTTTTAGTAGAGATGGGCTTTCTCCATGTTGGTCAGGCTGGTCTCAAACTCCTGACCTCAGGTGACCCACCTGCCTCGGCCCCCCAAAGTGCTGGGATTACAGGTGTGAGCCATGGCACCTGGCCTGAAGCTTAGCTTTGTTTTCATTTATAGTCCTAGAATGATTTGATAAGTTCTATTGCATATTTAACTCACCTTATAAATTATAGAAGTTCTTAGATAAATCCATTTCGGAAGTGTTATATTTCAAACTTCATTGCCATAAAGAATCCTCACAGTTGCAGTTATTACATAACAGTTACAAAATTATAATACACAGTCCATAAGGAAACTCTACTGAGAGTTACGGTGTATAGAACTAAGCTGAGCTTTTCTGTCAAATAAAGTTTTTGGTTTAAATTTTAATAATTATGTCAAATTTCTTTTTTCTGTAATGTGCTTTTATTCATTATTACATTATTTAAAAAAGGCCAAAACCACTATGTTATTATTTTGGCATTTATATTGTACAAACATATAGATAAAAATATCTATGGAATATTAAAAGACTTCGGGTCATATTTTGATGTAACTAAGAGTTGACATAATTAAAACTCATCATTGACCTATTTCTCTAGAAATAGAAAATTATCAAGATAGATATCTGGTATAGATAATCATAGATATTTGCTTTGAACATTTAGAATGTATACTAGAAGTTGCACACTAGCAGACTGCATGATAAGAATGCTTTGTTTAGACTCCAGTGTTTCAAAAATTGACTTAAGATTTAAATTTGGGAAATCACAAAAAATCCAGAATTCTGGCCACTCTTAAAAAAATTAAAAGATCAGCTAACTCTAGTAATATTCCCCAAATCACAGTCCCCTAGAAACTAGTAAATGCTCTCTGTAACCACAGACCCACCTCCCCTATCACCCCAGACCACTGCCCTTATATATGTGACATGCCTAAGCCTTTGTGTAAGACTAAAACTCTCAACCATTAAAAACCAATTGAAGATCATCAAAAAGACTAAGAATATATTTAGACTTTGCTCATTTGTAATAGTGAGAGTTAAACATAAAGGCTATTTTTAAAAATCATCTAAACATGAACAAATTCAGACATTCAACCCTTTCTTTCTTGGATTTTATTAGTTAACTAGACTATACCGAAACAAATAAGCCAAACAAATCCAGTATAACAATTCCTCCCCCTGACTACCAAGCTATTTGTTTCGGCACCTAGTCAATTCAATAAAAATGATACAACACAATAATCTAAAAATATATATCATGCATTTAATCTGTAGTTTACCTAAAAATACCTCTCTGTTATGTATCTTTCAATGTAGCAAATATACTTCATTTTATTTAATGGGAAGACTTAACATATTTTCAATATGAAAACTGTTCCAGGTTAGGAAATATTAACCTAAAAATGTAATTTCCATAGAAATTGACAGGCACTTACCTTAGCTATCTGGACACACCAGTTAAGCAGCAGTTGTGATCCAATGTTATCCTTGTGCTCGTGGACATACTCCAACAGGCAGCCATGGGGCATAAGTTGAGTAACCAGCTGGATGGTTGGGCTCAGACACACACCCAGCAACCGGACTAGGTGTGGATGATCCATACTTGCCATGATCAGAGCTTCCTGTAAGAAAAAAATGCAATACCATCATTTCAACTCAAATTTTCTTAGATTTAGAGTTACTTGGATTGTACTAATGGTGCTGATGATTTTTAAAAATGTACTCTTACTCAATGGAATCAATCAAAATGAAAAGACATAATTTCAGTTATTCTATCTTTAAAGTGATTTCATTCAATAAAATTAAATAAACAACAAAGTCTCTACATGCATTAACATGGAAGCTGTTATACAATAACTGCCTACACAATTAATAGCAGTATTTTCTCCTTTGTAATATGAGCAATATGAGATTTTACTTATTGCCAAGTAAGTCAAAATGAATTCCAGCTTATATTATGGATTTTTAACCTTTGACCTTTGCTCTGGTAAAATAATGTATACAAATTTCGTTAGTTGCAGGTAGAGTAAGGTGAGCTGAACTTTGAAGTCACCCATTATTGGTGTAGAGTTGGACAGCTTACAATGGTGTCATGTATAAATCGTAAATATGGAAACGTAGATAATTACAAGTAATATGTCTATTGTCAATTTATATAAAATAATAAACATTTTAATAAGATATTTTGTTTCATAATTTTACCTTTCCTCAAATTTATTTCATTTTCAAAATTATAAGTGATGTCTTATTCATAGATTCATAAAATTTGAGAGCTGAGACTATAAAAATTTGACTACTCCAACTTTTATATTTCATAAAATGAGAAAACTGAGTTATAATTTTGCATCAGAATCATAAAGGCACCACTGCTTAATGGGGATAAAAGTGGACATATGATGGTTATTTAGTGCATACCAGTTAGCTTCTAATAAAAAGTTATTATAAGACTCTTGATTGTAATTTGAAATAGACATAACCATAAAATAAATGTTTATGTACTTTGTTACGGCTTGATATGTGCTTTTATATTATGAAAGCCAATAAAATATTGTTCATCTCCTACGAAAACAATAGTAAATTTTTGCTTTTGAAAAGCTATGTAATATCACCTACGTAGTATTCTTGTCAATAATATCTGAATCTAATCATGAGGAAAAAATCAGACAAATCCATATTGCATGACATTGTGCAAAGAAACTGGCCTGTACTTATTTAAAATGTCAATATTAGGAGAAACGTAAAAGAAGGGTATGATGTTCAAACTAACATTTATTACAGAAATAGAGCAATGTTGCATCTTTGGCTATTGGATAAAAAATATATAAAACATTCTTGGGATAATTGAGGAAATCTAAATAGGGACTATATATCATGTACTATTATATCAATGTTAAATATTTGAGAGTGGTAATGGTATTGCAGCTATGTAAAATAGTATTCTTTGATCTTAGAAGATCCTGAAGTCTTTATGGATGAACTATCTTGTGTCTGCCATTTACTTTCAAATAGTTTACTCACACAGGGAGGGAGAGAGATATATAATATATGTATACGTATCTATGTTTTTGATGTGTCTATACATATATATACACACAAATGCACATACACATAGAGGGTGTAATACGTATATGGCAATGGATTATCAGTTGGTTTTTCTATATGAAGGTACAGTGTTCATTGTATTACTCTTGAACATTTTCTATAACTTTGAAACATTTCAAACTAAAAAATTAAGGACACAAATTATATTGAGTTTCTATTTAACATGGTATGGCAGATTGAATTCACAAATTACTTCCCTTTCATTTCAACTTCACTATACTGACAAAAAAAGAGTTAATTTTAAAAGACAGACACCAACAATCACAGAAAGGAGGCAATAAAGATAGAATAGTAAAAGTAGGAAGTGGCTTATCAGTGTTAGCCAACTTGGTAAACATAAGCAATCTGAAGCCTAATTTAATGGGGGGAAACTGAGAAGCAACCCAATAATGTATAACACCAAAGGCTGAGGAGTAGTAGTATTACAAACCTCCCTAAACAGAGCAAGAAGAACTGTTTTCAGCGGGAATGCTTCAGAGTACATTTAGGAAACACTTAGACTACACATCTCCTTCTTTCCTTTACTTCTAGGAAATCTTAAACCAAAAGAACTGTGGACTGTGGATATCAGGCAAAATGGAAAGAGAAGTACTCTGGGGAAAATAGAAGTATTATGTAAATTTACATACGATAAAAATATGGACGATTTCTTCCATTCCATCTCCCAAATAGAGCTGTGACTTCAAAATTCTCAAAGTTTTGTTTCAACCTAGAATTTTACACCTAGCAGCATTTCAACCAAGTGAATGCATACAACAGACATGTTCAGACATGCCAAATCTTGATACATGTACCTTCCATGCTTCCTTTCTTTGTAAACGTGCTCATAAAAAAGGGAGGGGGTGTTAGAAGAGTACATAAAATCAAGGAAACAAACATCAAGCATGAGATATGGAAATACAAAAAATACAGTGAAAAATTTTCTAGAATAAAAGCTATACAACAAACGGAAATAGCAGCCAGCCCAAACTGGAACAGGACAAATAGCTCTGGGAAAGGTGACCCAAGAAGATGGAATTGATAGAATGCCGGATGAACTTAAAATACATTAAGAAAGTATTTATTTTTCTAGTGGGAGTTGAAGGTCAAATTAGTGATAGATACATAGAAAACTAAGCTAAAGTAAAAAAGAAGAAATTAACCTGAGATAAAACACAAAGATATGCACAAGAAAGACTCAGAAAGGTGAGGAGCTAAGAGGGGAGTGGATGTTGAGAGATTGCTCAATAGGTACAATGTATCTTGAGTGATGGATACACTAAAAGTCTTAACTTCCCCATTAGGCAATCTATGTATGTAACAAAATTATACTTGTACTCCATAAATTAATACAAATAATTAAACAGAAAATCATACTTACGATACAGCACAACTGGGAATAGTTACATAATCATAATAGTGTAAACATGAAATACTGATATAATCAGAAATCATATAGCTGTGGGAAGATGGGGGGACAGAGTATGCCCTTCTGAAAGGTGGTGATGGGAATGGAGTGAAAGGTATATAACCATTGCTGGTTGCAAAAAGTTAGCATATGATACATAGGCTAAAAAGAAAAAATTAAGACTTCACAGTATAAGCATATTATTTAAATGTATGGAGTTAAGTAGCAGAAGAAATTTCCAAAGATTTGAAAGTGATTGATTTGGGCAGTGGAAAATGGGGGCAGGGAAGGGACAGCAGGGTAGCTAGCATCTTTCATCATTAGTCTTGTCAAAGTATTTCACTTTTTTATAATTACCTTAAAGCTACTTGGGAGGACATTAACCCCTTTAACCGTCCCTACTATTTTACCGCTGTTGAGTTCAGCTGTGCCTTACAAGAGATATTCACAAATATGCAGTGTTTGATGGGGTATGTGGGCTTCCCAGATCCAGCCAAGGGTTTATCGTGAGGTCTAACATTTTATATTTTCAGTAAGGAAAAGGGGGCAGCATGGGAACACGCCTGGAGAAAGGAGTGATAGAAGACCAAACAAAAGAAGTAAGCTGGTAAAATGCTGTCACTCTCCCTCAAAAGACTTTTTGTTTCTGAGGTTTGGTGGCAAAAACTGAAATCATTGTTTTTCAGATGGCTTCCAAGTAAAAAAGATACTTCAATTTTCTCTTCCCTAGCTGCCCCAGGGAACAAGAAGAGTCACAGAACAGAGACCAGTTTCTATGCTTTCTTGCTGAGCCCACCAGGACTGCAACAAGATGACGACTGGAAGTTCCGGGTGCACTTTGAGGCGTCACGCCTAGCAAGGACTTCAGCATCCTCACGTGGTACCAGTCAGCAGTAACAAGAGTAGGTCCTCTCCAATGGCTCAGAGAGAAGAGAATTCAACATAGGGACCAGAACTGGTAGGAAAGATCACTGTAGAAACCACAGAAGCATCCTTACATGGTATCAGTCAGCAGTAACAGGAGTGGGACCTCTCCAATGGCTCAGAGAGAAGAGAATTCAACATGGGGATCAGAACTGGTAAGAACGATCACTGTACAGGGAGACTGCAGCTGGAAGGCCAGATTATAGGTAAATAGGAGACACCCAACAAGTTTCCAAAATATCTGCGGAGACTGCTTGGGGGGCCAGGGTTTTGCATAATTAGCAGAGCCAGAAATCTATGTTATTACTATTCATGTGGCCTCGTCTGGATTCACGAGGTGAAAACATTTGCTTTCACTTCTTGTGTATCTCAGTAAACATTTGAAATAAAGCAAAGCAATGTAGTTATAAAGACAGTATAGATGAAAATGTTAGCCAACTTAAATGATCTATTATTACCTATTATTTAATCTAGTATTAAGTGTATTCACAGTGTAAACCAGGGGGTTCCTTCATTGAATTATAACATGCAAATGTAAAAATATACACATACCGACAAATCAGCAAAACATCTAATTAGATTAAATCATTAATTTAATTATATATTTAATTGTGTATTAAATTAGATACTTAAATATTAGATATCAAATTAAAGTCAATTTACACTTATGTTATTTCTTTTTTGGTGGCTCTGAATTTTTTGTGTATATGAAAGTCACCTAGGTTTACAGTTACAAGTGTGGCCCCACTCCCAGATACTCAGGTTTAGAAGAAGATCTTAGGAGTCTCCATTTGTAGCAAGTACCCTTGTTAAAGGAACTTAGGAAATATAAAAAGTTGAGAACCTCTAGCACATCTTGATGTCTCCATCGAATGTGTGCTTCTATAATCCACTGCAAAAGCAATAACATGTAATAATTATTTGATCCTTATTATAATCCCATGAAGCAGTTCAAACTCAAAATTAATTCTCAGCTGCAAAATGAGGAAACCAAAACTCAATGAGATTACCGGCCCAGGTCATGTGACTTGTTAGTAGCAGGATCAGTAAACACTCAGGATTTTTATTCTGACTGTACTGTTATGACAGTAGAAATATCATTTTTTTTAACTTCAGTTTCATCAGCATATTACAGTGTCAATCTTTATGTTTTTAGCAAGACAGCCCCAAGCACCTCACATTAACCCTACCTGCATGAATTGGGTCAAATTATGCTTTGCTTCCTGAGAAGGAACTAAAATCAAACAATACATTTGTGCTTACAGGTAAACTGTCATCACTTTACAATGTTTTCAGAAAAAGTCAAATAAAATATTTCTCTCTGATTTACTGAGGGTACTATTTGATAAATGTTATTTATTAAGGTAAAGAGAATGATAAAATGTAAAGTAGAAGAAAGATTTTGGGGTTACTTTTGCATTTGAAAAGTTTACATTAAGAGGTGTAAAAAAGTCACACGGAAGCTCTATTTTTAAAAATCTGTTAGTAAGTCCTGGCAAAAAAGCTGGGTTTCTATTAAGAAAAATTGCTCATCACACTACAAAGAGTATTTGAAACCAAATTGCAGAGTATTTGCGTAATAGTTCTCTTTTTCTGAAGAAAGAAAAATGAACAAGACACTAATTGTAGGTTGCATTTTTTTTTTTTTTTCATAAAAGAAATAGCAGATGGCTGGTTTGGAGGATAGGAGAGTAGATAAAGAAAAGGGAATATGAATTTATTTAGACTGATGAGTGGGATAAAAAAGGGAAAAATCCCAATATTTTAATCATAGAGTGTCGGCTTTCAATAAATTACTCTGTGTTAAACTTAATGTCCTCTGTTAGTTATCTTTGTGTGGGACCTATGGAGGCAATTTTGGAATCTTTGCTGCTGTCACTAGAAAATGTCGCTGAAGACCATGGGAATAAATACAACCTGACAGGGACATTATCTATTTTTCCAGAAAAAAATTATTCTGTCTTTCTTTTCCTTTTTGCTTTACAATTTTTTTTTTCTTGTAGGTAAGTTTCAGAGTTTTCTCATTGAACAGAAGGGAATAATGTAACAGGTGCTACAGTAAAAATTCTAAAACAAAAATATTTTTCTTTATAATGAAGTCTGGTGTGAATAAGGCCTTTTTAAAAAAACCATCAAGGGACTACTGAGGTATAGATTAAAAAGCTCTGAAGCATGTATGTCAAGTCTCTAGCCACATATTATCTAAATCTCTATTTCAGCCTGAAGGGAAGACATTTTTGTACAATAATAAGTGAGCAATACCATTTTTTTATATTCAGCTATCGTTTTGCACAACCACCAGATATTTCTATCTTTCCACTTTAGTTTTTCATATTATTTAGCGGTTTCACAAAGACAAAAGGGAAGAAACAACCATATTGCCAGTGAAAACTGATAGGCTATTCTGTTTTAAAAAATGTTAACTTCAGCCAAACTCTGTTTCATTATATCTATGGACCATTAATGCAATACCCTCCAGCTGAAAACCAGGAAAATCTCATTGCATCAGAGATAGGGAAGATTAAAAGAGAGATAGAGGAAAAGAAAAGAGACAATTAATGTAGACATATAAAACTACACTTCATGCAACCATCAGCAGATTTGTGAGCGCTTGAAAGAAATGCTGCCCCTAAAGATAGTGAGAGTGCTAGTGATGAAGAACACAAAGAAGATAATGACGGCCACAATGATGAAAAATGAAATAAAATCACTGGTCCATAATAATTTTTTTACTAACTTGCTTTGCTGCAGATGGTATGAAGATAATAAAATAAATGAAATCTGCATCTGTTCCTTCATGTCTAGAATAAATTATAATTTATCTGGGTAAATAGGTGAGCAGTAATTAGAGAGGCTGAATTAATATGCCTTCAGTTTAAATGTGTCCACATTGCTCAGTAGCCTTACCACTCCCTTCCAATCCTTGGTACCATTTTTGTGGACTCCAACAATCAGATCAGGACTCTTCTAAACTTTGAAGTCAGCACTTTTCCATCTCTATTCTACATCATTCACCCATTGGGTGGCCATACGTTAGATTTAGTCACTAACACTGCCACTTCATTGAAGACCTTTTGAAGAAGTCTACATTGTGAAAGAATTCTACTTTCTGTTTTCCCTCTTTTTTCTTCCACTCCGGATTACACTGAATTTCCATCCTTATGATATTTTTTATCCCTTTAGTTTTATATTTCTTCACTTAAAAATGTTTATTGAGAACTTGCTAGGTGCCTAGCACTGTGATTGAAGTTGTGTCTACAAAATAATCTCCAGCCTCAGGGAGCTTTCATTCTACCTGGAGAGGCAACTAGTAAATAGGAAAGCCAAATAAACATAAAACAGATGCATAAGTATTTTTAAATGAGATTAAGAGGTATCACAAAAATAAACAGAGTGTTGTGATAGATAATGAAACGGTAGTCGCAGAGCTGCTTTAGATAAGGAGAGCCAGGAAATGTGTCCTGAGATCAGATTTATGAAACAAAGTCATATATACAAATACTTGGAAAGAGCATTCAAGGAAAAGCATGACCTAAGAGTCTGGCATATTTTGGAAGGTCTGAGAAGGCTCATGTGCTTGGAATTTAGCAAGGGCTCTAATGGCATGAGATAGGATTGAAAAGGTGGGTAGGGACCAAGTCATGTAGGGCCTTGCAGTCATAAAGGGTTTAAGTCTTAAATCCTTAAGAAGACTGGATTTATTCATAAATCTTTTAATGCCTGGTTTCTGTTGTACTTCATTTACCTCTATCATAGCCTGATCTCCAATATTAACTTTTACAATAAAGCACTTGCCAATATCATATAATTTTCTCCCCTCTGATGTTTCCATTTTGCTGCTCTTTGGCTGAAGGTAAATGCTCCCATCGCCATTCTCAAACTTTCAAATGTTAGAGAAAGGCACAGATTCATGAGATTTTGCCTAAATCTCCTGATTTGATCCTCCAACAAAAAATTACTCTTTTAGTTGTTTAAAATTTATTTTTGTGTTTTTTATGTTTTATTATTTTATTTTTGAGACGGAGTCTCACTCTATTGCCCAGGCTAGAGTTCAGTGGTGCGATTTTGGCTCACTTCAAGTTCTGCCTCTCAGGTTCAAGCGATTCTCCTGCCTCAGCCTGCTGAGTAGATGTGATTACATGCATCCGCCACCACACTTGGCTAATTTTTGCTTTTTTTTTTTTTTTTCAGTAGAGACAAGGTTTTACCATGTTGGCCAGGTGGTCTCAAATTCCTGACCTCAAGTGATCCACCCACCTTGGCCCCCCAAAGTGCTAGGATTACAGGCATGAGCCACCATGCCAGGCCTCTTTTAGTTTTTAATTTCTTATTGATGCTTTATTATACTTACTATGGCTTCTATCTCTGGGCAGGGGAAAAAAAAAGCTTTCTACCTTTCTTAATATCTACTCTGTGAAATGTACTTTTGACACCATTTTACTCTGTTTCACTGAATCATTTTACCATCATTTATCTCTAGTACAACTTCACCTTCACTGTGCTTACCACCTTCACTGTAACTACAAGGACATATATGTGTCCCATCCCATATTCCAAAAATAAAAGTTCCTTCAATTTTGCCCTATCTGTACATTAGGGATATTTGTCAGTCCCCCTTTAGCTATTTCTTCATTTTATCCTCCTTTGTGCCTTTGACATCTGGTTTTTCTGCCACTTTTCTAAATTCTTACCCCTCAAATTACTCTGGAAAATGTCATCAAATACCTCATTTTCACCAAAGTCAACATGTTTCTCATCTCATTACATTTCCCCAGCCTGCACTGTTTTATCTCACTGACCATCCTTCTTCAAAATCCTTCTTTGGCTGATGTTAGCACTTTAACCTACCTGTCCTGATTTTTCACTCTCTGAGTACTCTTCTTCTTTTTTTTTTTTTTTTGAGACGGAGTCTTGCTCTGTCGCCAGGCTGGAATGCAGTGGCACAATCTCGGCTCATTGCAACCTCCGCCTCCCGTGTTCAAGCAATTCTCCTGCCTCAGCCTCCTGAGTAGCTGGGACTACACCTCTTGTCCCTTCAATGCAGAAATACTACCCGGGCTTTGGCTGTACCTCACTTTGTTTTAGTCTGCAGTCTCTTACCTCCTTACAGATTTGTTCTCCAACCTCCTAGAGATGAAAATATTTTCCAACATTAAGAAATATGACAGAGTTGTCAAAAACATATGGAATTGATTGCAAAGTTTTTGTGGTTTGTCATGATTTGATTTAGTTTGAAGCAATGTAAACAGCAGGGCATTGTTTTTCTCTCGAGATAAAAAATAAAATCCATTATCTTCATGTCCAAAGTATCTGTGCCCTTCCAAACATGAGAATTATGTTATGCCCATATTCCAAGTTTTCTCCTCCACTCCTATAATTTCAATTGTCATTTCTGAGTAGAAACTAATAAGCTTATCTATAATATAACTATACAAAACCATGTTATAACATCTATCCTATTTTATTAGAATTATCGGTGAAATGTCTGGCATCTCTGTTTTTTTCTCTGGAAGCAGTAATGTGAGTCAGTCATATTCATTGGTTTATCACCAAATCCTTGTTGAATATATGGCTTATAAGAAGAATGCAATACCATTTTATGAATAAATGAACAAAATCTGTATTATATCCTCCCCTCCCCCACTTACTCCATTCCAGGAATCAACCCGTATTTCAATTGCTTTCTCATCTCTTAAAATAGATACTACTGGATTTGTAAGATAAAAGAAAACATGGTAAATAATTTTCCCATACGAGCTTGCCTGCTTTACTTTACTATTTTTTTTTTAATTTCAGAAACATTTCCTACTTCAGCTTTAAAATCTTGGATTTATATTTGGTATTTGCATTTCTATTTTTTCCATTCCATTTTGTATCTAATAATTTGCCAAGTCCTATTAATTGCTTATCCCAGTGTAGCTCAAATCTACATTTTTTTGTGTCTTTTCATTCTGACTCCTACTTAAGTTCAGGCTCACATCACTACTGTAAAAAGACCACTTTTTTTTTAAATTAACATAGTCTGTTTATGCTACAAACATACAAAATATCAGTGGCATTTTTTGATTGACAACATAGAGTCTTAACATTGCACGTACTCAATAAACACATGTTGAATTAAATTTTATATTGTGAAAATTGCAATACATTTTAGAATAAAGAAGTTTAGAGTATATTTCCAAGTATGACGCTAACAATCTGTGGCATTGGCCTGTATATTTTTCTTTGTCCCTCCAGCTCTATTCTCCACCATTTTCTACCAATACTCACCCTGCCACGTGCTTAGTGAGACTGACCCAAATGGATGATGACAACGGGCTACGACGCTCCCTGGCTTTCATTTGGGTTCAGCCAGTGCAAAGCAGTGGTACAATACTGAATGAAGAAGAGAGTGAGTTTGGTACTTATCCCCCACCCTCACTTTCCTGCAACCCCTTAGTGAGGGTCACAGCTGCCGTCAATTTGAGGTAACCTTCCCCTGGTTTCTTCAAGCCTAGCAGTGCTGTTACTCATCTTGAATTACTTCAACAAACCCTGTTGCTGTTACTTAATCCTGCTCCTACTTTTATAAAGACTCCTTTGCTAAACTCTGTTCAATTCCTTCAACTTCGTATGCCATGTGTTTCCTACTGGGATCCTTCTAATGTAGTCATCTTGAACAAGGCACTTGACAACAGTTACCTGTAAAATCACAGATATGGTCGTTGATGGCAAATACGTGGCTTGCATGTTACCAACACTCCCCTCCTCCTACCCATGAAAGATACTGCTAAACAGTCACTGTGTGGTAGGCTGATGATGGCTCTCAAAATATTCCCACATCTTAATCCCAGGTCATATTCATCCCTGAGGTGAATACTACCTTATTTGGGAAAAGGTCTGTGCAGATATAATTAAATTAAGGATTCTGAGTTTAGGAGATCTTCCTTGATTATTCAGGTAGGTTCTATATCCTTATAAAAGAGAGGCAGAAGGAGATTAGACACAGGCACAAAGAGGAAAAGGCAATGTGAAGAAGGAGACAGAAATTAGAGTGATGCCCCCACAAGCCAAGGAACATCTGTAGCCACCAGCAGCTGGAGGAGGCAAGGAATGTATTTTTCCCTAGAGCTTCTGGAGGGAATGCAGCCCTACCAACATCTTGATTTCAAATGTCTAGCCCCCAGAACTGTGATATAATATATTTCTGTTATTGTAAGTCACCAAATTTCAGTTAAATTGTTTCAGAAGCGCCAGGCGTGGTGGCTCACACCTGTAATCCCAGCACTTTGGGAGTCTGAGGTGGGCAGATCATGAGGTCAGGAGATCGAGACCAACCTGGCTAACACGGTAAAACCCTGTCTCTACTAAAAGTACAAAAAATTAGCCGGGCATGGTGGCAGGAGCCTGTAGTCCCAGCTACCCGGGAGGCTGAGGCAGGACAATGGTGTGAGCCCAGGAGGCGGAGCTTGCAGTGAGCCGAGATGGTGTCACTGCACTCCAGCCTGGGCGACAGAGCGAGACTCCGTCTCAAAAAAATAAATAAATAAATAAAATAATAGAAAATATTTTAAAAAATGTTTCAGAAGCTACAGGAAACAATTACAATTACTGTATTCTTTCCTGCCTGGACTGGATGAGGACTCATAACACTCAGTGCTTGAGACACTCAGTGCTTTAAGCAACAAGAACTGATTTATTGGGAGGTGAAGGTGAGCTTAAATATTGTTGCCTTGATTTTTTCACATATTTTAAAAACTGATGTTGCTACCAAATCTTTAGTTTGGATAAGCTATATTAGTCTAATCTAAATGATGCAGATACTTTTAATTCATTTAGTAAGTAACATATATATGTAATTGCTAAATGATACAGTACAAGAAAAGAGCTTATCACAGTGCCTAGTAGACACTTAAAATGTTAGCTATTATTATTTTTATTAAACCAATTATATCTAAAGGGAATAAAATCGTTAAGCAATAAGGCATGGCTGAATCTGGAAAAAAGCTGCAGCTGCAGGGTGAGTGGTCACTTTGATCTTTTAAAGTCTGGAGGGGACATTAAGCATGCAAGACAGGAAAACTGACAGAAAACAGTTTTGCTGTCAGCACTTTATCAGCTATTCTTTTCCTAGTTAACCCCAGGGAGAGCTAGCGGTATCTCTTTCCATCTCAACATATAACCATGAAGAGTTAAAAGATGGCTAAAGTAGATTTTGGCATTATAAGAGAACTTCAAAGACTACATAAATTTGTTCTTTAACAAAAAGTAATCACAATAACACTAATAATAATCAATAACAATATGGAACAAGTAGATAATAGAGATCAGGATACTAATGAATTCTTGTAGTTTTAGGCATAGACAGTTTACAGTTTACTTATTAATCTTACCAATGCTACATAAAGAGAAACACAAAAGTGTCTGCAAACAGCATTTCAGAACTGATGTGAAAAATTCTTAGCAAGCTCCAACATGGAGTTTCTCATAAAGAGGATACTGTAATGTGCTATAAAGAAGGAAAACACAAACATACTAGAACTAGAATAAATCATTCCAGGCTGTAGATACTACCACTAGGGAGAAAGAAATAATTATTAGCATTCATTTTTCTTTCTCCATATGAAAATGATTTTCTAAAGAGATTATTAGACCTGTCATTTGGTTCACTTGTAGCTTTATTTAGTTCACCTGTAGTTTTCTAATTCTTAATAACCATACTGTGGTCCCTCTGAAGTCACATATTAAAGAATTCTATCAGAGCTTAATAATGACTGCTACTTCTTGTTGAATTATGTCAGCACAATGCTATTGATTTACACCTGAACTCATTGAGTTCTCAGGACAATCTTGTCCAGTATAAAATATATTATGTTAATTTACTGATAGCGAGACACATTTAAAAGGGATAAACAATTTGCCATGATTCTAAATTCCTTAAGTAGCCAAGCTGAGATTTGAATCCAGTTCTCATTGCATCCATAGCCTAGTCTGTTTCTGCCATGTTTTCTCTGCAGGAGCTATTCATGTCAGTTAGGTAACTAGGTAGATCTAGCAGATTTTGTGGTGATTATCCTAGTGTCCATAGGCATGATCAATATAAGATTAACTAGTTAATGAAATATTTACAAAGTGACATTCTAACAGGCATTAACTAACCTTTTCTGGTATAAATCAAATGAGCCCAACTTATCCTCAACCACTTAATCTTCCAATAATAAAATGCTAAATAGTCTTTTCAGGAGGAACTAAGACTACTCATGTCTTTATTCTCAGTTGTGAATGGGAGAATTTGAATCTAAAAGTGCTGAATCAATATTTTTGAAACTTAAATTTGACTTCAATAGAACAGACTTTAGTAAATTTGTTAATAACTTTTATTTAATCACTTAGAGCTTTACTGTTTACCATTTAGTATAACTTGGGAAATTAGTACGCATTTGTTTTCCTGGACACTGCATCTTGTTTAAAGGGAGACATCTACTCTGCTTTTAATCTGTAAGAATAATCTCAGTTAATTAATGACATTCATATTAAAGGAACTTAATAAAAAGCAACTTGACAAAATTAGAAAAATGCTACCTTTATACTTAATAAACTATATCAAACATACCTGTGGTAAAGGAGCAGGCAGGATTGTGTCATTCTGACTCTTCCAAGATAAAACAGTGAGTGACTTTAATTAAGTTTTCCATTTTTCTCTTATAGCTTCATGCTTATTTAGGATAATTTATATGTAGAAATCATTTGTCTGTCATTCACATATTTTTATCTCCTCTACTTTTATAATGAACTTAATTATTACCATCATATATTAAATTTGAAACTGTGATTAATATGCAAGTTTTTATATTAAATATTAATGCTGGTGTTATTTTAATATTCTACATTGATCCTGATGTCAAGGGGATCCAGTTGGAGGTAACAGCAATGAGTACAAATCTGCGTTAATGTTATTTACTATTTTATATTTTTAATATAGTAGCAGTAAATAATATTACCACCCACTCAGGCAAAAGGGGTTATAATAAACCCTGAAAGAAAATATATGGTGTCACAAAAGACTCTTACTGCTAGTGCTTTTGTTTCAGGGGGCTGAGTCAAAGGAATATGTGGCTTTTTGTCTAGACGCACACTGTGAGAGGGTAAGCAAGTGGCAGTGGGAAAAGGAGTACCTCATAAAGAATCTCTGCAAGAGGGCATCCAATTCTGGTCCAGTACTTGAAAATAGCCACTGAAAATTAACCAATACTTTAGAAATGGCATGGTATCTTGGGTTTCCATAATGCCTGCCCTAGGAAAGGTCAATTCATGGCCATTATATTTATCATCAGCAACTTCAAACAGTAGTGCAGGGTGCTATCATAGTTATTTTGTTGTATGTTACCTTATTAATAACTGTATTGACTTTGGGAATGTTTGCAGGAAATAACTAGCCATCTTTCATTCATTAATTTATTAACTCATCCGCGACATGGATTGAGGACTTCTCTATACATTCACAAGGGTACAATTATTAAAAAGACATATATCCTACTCTTAAATAGCCAATATCCTAGGATAAGTCTTTAAAATTTAGTATAAAAATTATAAACATTAGTAATTATAATTATAAATGTATGATATAAATTTCCTATGATAACTCTTTCAAGAGAGAAATTACCTTCTAACTTAAAAAACTGAATGCAAGTAAACAAAAAGCTGTGTTCAGAAGAAAAATATGAATATGGTATTTATGTGTGGGAAGAATGTTAAAAGCAAAAAGATAAATAACACTGGTAGGGTTGTACCATGAGGAGAAAGGGGTGTGGATGATACAAATTCCTTCCAGAGTCTTCCTTCTGTTTTACTAGTTGCGTGACATAAAGCAAGTTATTCACTCTGTCAAAACCTCAATCTGAGGTTACTCAGATATATAATGGGAACTATAATACCTATCTTGTGAAAAGAACAATTTCAGGTAATATATGTGAAAGAGTCTAGCACAGTGTTGGTATATAACAGTTGTCCAATATAATTACTTTCCCTTGCTTCTAAAATTAAGAAAATGGAAAAGTGTGGCATGCATGGGGAATACAAATAGATCAGCTTCAGTGAAGCATATGGTACATGACAGAACACAGTAAGAAACAAGATGGAAAAGGCAGGTTGGTACTAGGGCTTGGAGGAGTTTGAATGGAAGGCTGACATTTGGATTTTATTGTAAGCAAAATGGGGATTTCCTATTTCTGCTCTTTTTTTTACCCTCCCATAAATAACAGATAATCAAGTACCTTGTCTTGCAGTGGATAAAAATATGATCTACATTCTTCCCTAACTCATTTTATGAGGCCAGTATCATCCTGACACCAAAACCTGGCAGAGATACAACAAAAAAAGAAAACTTCAGGCCAATATCCCTGATGAACATAGATGAAAAAATTCTCAATAAATTCCTGGCAAACTGAATCCAGAAGCAAATTGAAAAGCTTATCCACCATGATCAAACTGACTTCATCCTTGGGATTCAAGGCTGGTTCAACACACGTAAATCAATAAATATAATTCATCACATAAACAGATCTAAAGACAAAAACCATATGATTATCTCAATAGATGCAGCAAAGGCCTTCAATAAAATTTGACATTCCCTCTTGTTAAAAACTCTCAATAAACTAGGTATTAAAGGAACATATCTCAAAATAATAAGAGACATTTATGACAAACTCACAGTCAGTATCATACCAAATGGGCAAAATCTGGAAGCATTATCTTTGAAAACTGGCAAAGACAAGGATGCCCTCTCTCATCATTCCTATTCAACATAGTATTGGAAGTTCTGGCCAGGGCAATCAGGCAAGAGAAAGAAATACGGGGTATTCAAATAGGAAGCGAGGAAGTCAAACTCTGTAGATAATATGATCCCATATCAAGAAAACCCCATTGTCTCAGGCCAAAAGCTTCTTAAGCTGATAAGCAACTTCAGCGAAGTCTCAGGATATAAAATCGGTGTGCAAAAGTCACAAGCACTCCTATACACCAACAACAGGCAAGCAGAGAGCCAAATTATGAATGAACTCCCATTCACAATTGCTACAAACAGAATAAAATATGTAGGAATACAGCTAACAAGGGAAGTGAAGGACCTCTTCGAGGAGAACTACAAACCACTGCTCAAGGAAATCAGAGAGGACACAAACAAGTGGAAACATATTCCATGTTCCTGAATAGGAAGAATTAATATCGTGAAAATGGCCATACTACCCAATGTAATTTATAGATTCCACGTTATTCCCATTAAACTACCATTGACATTATCCACAGAATTAGAAGAAACTATTTTTTAAATTATATGGAACCAAAAAAGAGTCCACATAGCCAAGACAATCCTAAGCAAAAAGAAAAAAGCTTGAAGCATCATGGTACTAGACTTCAAACTATATTACAAGGCTACAGTAACCAAAACAGTTTAGTACTGTTACAAAAACAGACACATAGACCAATGGAACAGAATAGAGAACACAGAAATGAGACTGCATGTCTACAGTCATCTGATTTTTTAAACAGCTGACAACAAGAAGCAATGGGGAAAGGATTCCCTATTTAATACGTAGTGCTGGGAGAACTGGCTAGCCATATGCAGAAAATTGAAACTGGATCCCTTCCTTACACCTTATACAAAAACTACCTCAAGATGGATTAAAGATTGAAATGTAAAACCCAAAATTATAAAAACCCTAGAAGAAAACCTAGGCAATACCATTCAGGACATAGGCGTGGGTAAAGATTTCATGAAATCACCGAAAGCAATTGCAACAAAAGCAAAGATTGACAAATGGGATCTAACTAAACTAAAGATCTTCTGCACAGCCAAAGAAACTACCTTCAAAGCAAACAGGCAACCTAGAGAGTAGGAGAAAATTTTGAAATCTATCCATTTGGCAAAGGTCGAATATCCAGAATCTACAAAGAATTTAAACAATTTTACAAGAAAAAAACAAACAATCCCACTAAAATGTGGGCAAAGGACATGAACAGACACTTCTCAATATAAGACATTCATGTGGCCAACAAACATACAAAAAAAGTTTAACGACACTGAGATGTTGAAATGCAAATCAAAACCACAATGAGGTACCATCTCATGCCCGTCAGAATAGCGATTCTTAAAAAGTCAAGAAACAAGGGATGCTGGAGAGGCTGTGGAGATATAGGAACACTTTTACACTGTTGGTGAGAATGTAAATTAGTTCAACCATTGTGGAAGATAGTGTGGCAAATCCTCAAAGATGTAAAACCAGAAATACCATTTGAGCCAGCAATTCCATTACTGGGTATGTACCTAAAGGAATATAAACCATTCTATTGGAAAGATACACGCACATCTATGTTGACCGCAGCACTACTCACAATAGCAAAGACATGGAATCAACCCAAATGCCTATCAATGATAGACTGGATAAAGAAAATGTGATACATATTCACCACGGAATACTATGCAGCCATAAAAAGGAATGAGATCATGTCCTTTATAGAGATGTAGATGGAACTAGAGGCCATTATCCTTAGCAAACTAACACAAGAACAGAAAACTAAATACTGCATGTTCTCACTTATAAGTGGGATCTGAATGATGAGAACACATAGACACAGGGAGAGGAAAAACACACACTGGGGCCTGTCAGGGGGTGGGGTTGGGGGAGGGAGAACATTAGGAAAAATAGCTAATGCATGCTGGGCTTAATACCTAAGTGACGGGTTGATAGGTGCAGCAAACCACCATGGCACACATTAACCTACGTAACCTATGTAACAAACCTGCACATGTAGCCCAGAATTTAAAATAAAAATAAAATACTAAAGTTGTCAACTCATATCCAATTTTATATTAAAGAATATCAAACTGGGAGACTAAACCAGAAACGTGAATACCCACAACGGACCCTTAATTGGAAACTGTTGGTGCTTTTTAAATAAGTTGTTTTGAGGAGAGTTCAAATTACAGTATAACAGAATTCATTTAGTGAATTAATGCAGTCTGTAGTTAGCATATCATACAGAGGTATTATCCGTTTAAGGAAAAACACAGTTGAAACCCACCGAGTGGGAGAAAATCTTCACAATGTATACATCTGACAGGACAAATATCCAGAATCTGCAACGAACTCAAATTAGCAAAGAAAAAACAAACAGCCCTATCAAAAACTGGGCTAAGGACACGAATAGACAATTCTCAAAAGAAGATGTACAAAAGGCCAACAAACATATGAAAAAATGCTCAACATCACTAATGATCAGGGAAACGCAAATCAAAAGCACAATGAGATACCACCTTACTCCTACAAGAATGGCCATAATCAAAAAATAAAAAAATAATAATAGATGTTGGCATGGATGCAGTGAACAGGGAACACTTCTACACTGCTGGTGGGAATGTAAACTAGTACAACCACTATGTAAAACAGTGTGGAGATTCCTTAAAGAACTAAAAGTAAAACTACCATTTGATCCAGTAATCCCACTACTGTGTATCTACCCAGAGGAAAAGAGGTCATTATATGAAAAAGATACTTGCACATGCATGTTTATAGCAGCACAATTTGCAATTGCAAAAACGTGGAACCAACCCAAATCCCCATCAATCAATGGGTAGATAAAGAAACTGTGATATATATATATATCACATTATATATATAATATATAGTGTATATATATAATATATTATATTATATATAGTGTATATATAATATATATAATATATTATATATAGTGTATATATAATATATATTATATTATATATAGTGTATATATAATATATATTATATTATATATAGTGTATATATAATATATATTATATTATATATAGTGTATATATAATATATATTATATTATATATAGTGTATATATAATATATATTATATTATATATAGTGTATATATTATATTATATATAGTGTATATATAATATATATTATATTATATATAGTGTATATATAATATATATTATATGTATAGTGTATATATAATATATATAATATATTATATGTATAGTGTATATATAATATATATAATATATGTATAGTGTATATAATATATAATATAATATATGTATAGTGTATATATAATATATAATATATTATATGTATAGTGTATATATAATATATATAATATATGTATAGTGTATATATAATGTATATTCTATATATTATATAGTGTATATATTATATATTATATATATTATATAGTGTATATATAATATATATTATATATATTATATAGTGTATATATAATACATATATTATATATAGTGTATATATAATATATATTATATATTATATATAGTGTATATATAATATATATTATATAATATATAGTGTATATATAATATATATTATATAATATATAGTGTATATATAATATATATTATATAATATATAGTGTATATATAATATATTATATATAATATATAGTGTATATATAATATATTATATATTATAGTGTATATACACTATATATTATATATAATATATAGTGTATATATAATATATATTATATATAATATATAGTGTATATATAATATATATTATATATAATATATAGTGTATATATAATATATATTATATATAATATATAGTGTATATATAATATATATTATATATAATATATAGTGTATATATAATATATATTATATATAATATATAGTGTATATATAATATATATTATATATAGTGTATATAATATATTATATATAATATATAGTGTATATAATATATTATATATAATATATAGTGTATATAATATATTATATATAATATATAGTGTATATAATATATATAGTGTATATATATATAATATATAGATATACTATATATATGATGGAATACTACTTAGCCATAAAATGGAATTAATTAATGTCATTTGCAGTGACCTGGATGAGATTCAAGACTATTCTTCTAAGTGAAGTAACTCAGGAATAGAAAACCAAATGCTGTATGTTCTCACTTATATGTGGAACCTAAGCTATGGGGATGCAAAGGCATAAGGAAGACACAATGGACTTTGGGGATTCAGGGGGAAAGGGTGGGGAGGGGGTGAAGGATACAATACCACAAATTTGGTGCAGTGTATACTGCT
Organism: Pan troglodytes; assembly: GCF_028858775.2. Classification (NCBI taxonomy): domain Eukaryota; kingdom Metazoa; phylum Chordata; class Mammalia; order Primates; family Hominidae; genus Pan; species Pan troglodytes. The sequence continues at coordinate 113,824,018 of NC_072411.2, forward strand.
CAGGTGATGGGGGCACCAAAATCTCACAAATCACCACTAAAGAACTTACTCATGTAACAAAACATCACCTGTTCCCCCAATAACCTATGGAAATAAAACAATTAATATAGAAAAATTAAAAGAAAAAATTTAAAAAAAGAAAAACATTACATTTTAATTCCCCAAAAGTAAAGTAATAAGTGTAAAATCACCACTGAAAAAACATGGAAATAGTCAAGCATAACACACCTACAGAAAGATAATTATCGCAAAATATAGGAAGTACATCTACCTGCCTACTCACCTCTTCAAGCCTATGCTTACCACACATGCAAAAATACAATAAAAAACTATGATCTACAAGTCAGATTTAAAACTTTTTTTTGTTCTTTCCAGAGTTACCTTTTTCAACTCTCATTCTCTGTAGTGGGGAATGATTTACCTCCAATATGAGTAGAATTTTGCTTCTCGGCACTGCTCTTTCTTCCCATCATTCCCACAGTTGGTTGTATTTTCTTTATAGTTCACTTCACCCCTATGGCCTCAGTTTTTTCCCACCAAATTTCATGTAGTGGCCGGGCACGGTGGCTCACACCTGTATTCCCAGCACTTTGGGAGGCTGAGGCAGGCAGATCACGAGGTCAAGAGATTGAGACCATCCTGGCCAACATGGTGAAACCCCGTCTCCATTAAAAATATAAAAATTAGCTAGGTGTGGTGGCTGGCACCTGTAGTCCCAGCTACTCGGGAGGCTGAGGCAGGAGAATCACTTGAACCCAGGAGGCGGAGGTTGCAGTGAGCCAAGATCATGCCATTGTATTCCAGCCTGGGTGACAGAGTGAGACTCCATCTCAAAAAAAAAAAATTAATTTCATGTTAGTATTGGTCAATCTTGCCCATTGCTGTGTTTGCACATATCTTCTGGCGACTACAGGCATGACAATTACTCTTTGACCATTCTGCTAAACAATTCTAAAAAGGGCAAAAGAAGTTACAGCATTCAATGGTCAATGGTAATTTCAATAATGTCTCAGTTCTTTATAGACATGTAAAAAGACAACTTTTTAAGGGTAGGCATGCTGGCTTTCATCTGTGGTGGACATTAATTGTTATTGCTTTGTTTTTGGTCTATTCCCACATAAACTCTGAAGCAATTCTACTTATCTGTTCTACTGTTGGTCCTTCAAAGTATTATAGCTTCCAGAACTCTCCAAAGAAATCCCTGTGCAAATTTTAGCTAATTTTAAGGATTGAATGGCCGTGATCTAAGTCTTTCCCTTAAGAACCAGATCAAACTGAGATGGAACCAGGACTAGAAGACTAAATATGAGATTATTTTGAAAGTTAAAAAATAAAAATTTTAAATTATTAGAAAATGTTTCTGTGGTACTTCAACTCTCAAGAATTATTTGCTCAGTCTGTTTCATCAGAGGAACCAGAAATTATTTATGATATCATACTGACATAGGTTACTTAGATTAAAAGAATTCATATATTCAGAGTAATTATTCATCAAATCTACAAATGGTATGAAAAACCCACTCATAAAAAATAAATTCTTCATCTTTTAGCTATTTACCTGAAATGTCTATACATTAAAATTCACAGATGTGTTAAAACATGTACTGGAACACCATGACCTAACATTTACTTCAATTATTAAAAATGTAGCATGAAGAAAGCAAGTATTTAAAGGTTCTTCTAAACCAATTTCAGTGATTTTTAAGTGCAAACTAGGCAATTAAATGTTATCTGTAATTAAAGCAGGAATGCACTTGAGAATATTTGAGATATCAGTATATCAGTACAGAATTACAGTGCTTTTTAACATTAAGGCATTTTTGCATGTTTAATATATTTTCTTTTGAAAATGTGATGGAAATATTTAAATACTTCATTCAGTATTTATTGAATGATTTAAATGGCTTTGAAAGTAAATATCTACAGATCTGCTGGTTAAAAGCTAGTGGTTTCTAGTGGACAGTGTATTTTTCAGAGAAAACATTAAATAATGAAATTCACTTTATCGACAAACACAAATATTTACTGAGCACTTATTATGTATCCAGCCATATTCTAAAAATAATACATTTCATACTACATGACATTCAGAAACAATTTAATTTCATAAATTTTCATGTTTTCAGTGTCTACACAGATAAAAAACATTGTTATTTGGTATTTTGAAATAGTACCACTGGGTGGTAAAAAAGTTGAGAGGAATAAATTTTAATTAATTGTTCAAAATACTAGAGCCAAACACATCAATAAAATGATTAATCGTTATTAAAATATCATGAGTAAGTTATTTATATTCCCAAGATTTTTGGAAGTATAGTAGAATAAATTATTTTCTCTAGATAAATTACTTTTTAAATTTTTTGATAGTTTTATTTTCTAAAATAAATTCAAAATTAACTGTATTCAACAATATACCTATTAAAAAAATTTAAGGTACAGCATTTTGTTGTAACAAATAAGTATCTATAGGACTGTCTTTTATCTCCTTTAAATTTAAAAAATGCAAGAGTAATGAAATCTAGTAAAATATTTTTTGTAACTATGACATGTTAATATAAACAATCCAATTTATGAACAGAGAAATCATAAAGAGGTCACAGTAGTTATTTTTTGTCAATTATTTTTTGTCAATTATAATGTCATTACTGTATAATTGTTGCTGTATTCTTCAATGTTCCCCGGAAACAAGAAATAAATTATTCTTTTGACTTTGCCCTATAGGTTTCCTTTAATAGTACAATTCAAACAATTTAAAATGCAATTTGAACTACTATTTTTCATTTGGCTATGCATTTCTTTGAAAAGAATTTAAAAAGAATGTATTATGACAAGTGAGATAGCATACTAGATGCTCTCATTTCCCCATTAATTTTAAAGTAATTGCAAGAGCAAAAGCCATGTCCATTGTGCATGTCTGAACTGCCTCAAGAAAGATCCAATTATAAACTGACATGTTTTCAACATACATATCTTGCATATTTAATTCAGGTAAGCCTCCAAAATAAAACATGTCTCTGGTTTTGTTAAATCCACAATAGGTTTCAGTTGAACTAGAATTTTCAAATATATTAGCACTATTTTGGGGTATTTTGTTTTTGTTGTTATTGTTTATATTTCATAGGTGCATATATATAATATTTGATGTTATGGATAGGTAATTCATTTGTACATTTGAAGATAAGTATGTTTATCAAGCACTTGAGAGCAGAGTACCAATATGTTTAACGAAATAGCGTATACCATAAATCCTAGGACTCCTACATGACATTTTTCAATCCAGATGTGTAAGACCCCACAGTGTGTAATGGAGCACCTTTATTTGATCTAATGTTGGTTTCTTGATCCGTGAAAAGAGTGTGATATATTTTGATTTAGAACATAGATCAAAATATATTTTGAGTACTAGTTTTCTGTATTACTGAATTTTAAGTCTTTGTCCAGGACTTTGGCACATAAAGATTAAAATTACATACTATATATGAATAAGAAACACAAATGAGGTACTTCATGTTTAAAAGCTCACATAGAAAAAAGTGGAACATGTACCCTAACTTTAAATATGTGTATATTAAATATTTACATATAAAAAATACATGTATGTGTATATTTTATGCATCTATGTATATACAAAATATATACCATGAAATCCAGTTATTTTGTTTTCTTCCTCCTAATGTAATATATACAGGGATCCATTTATAATTTTCTTTCTACAACTTTTAAACATGTTTTATTTATTTGTGGCGCATTTTTTCTCTATTAAAAAAATTACCACTATATTCTACACTAATATCATGTATCAATAAAACTTTATAATGATTAGCTAGTAACCCAGGCCTATAAATTAACAAAACAAGAAAGAATAATAAAAAGACTTCCTTAGGCTGGCCGGGCGCAGTGGCTCACGCCTGTAATCCCAGCACTTTAGGAGGCCGAGGCGGGCGGATCACGAAGTCAGGAGATCGAGACCATCCTGGCTAACACGGTGAAACCCCGTCTCTACTAAAAATACAAAAAATTAGCTGGGCGTGGCGGCGGGCGCCTGTAGTCCCAGCTACTCGGGAGACTGAGGCAGGAGAATGGCGTGAACCTGGGAGGCGGAGCTTGTAGTGCGCGGAGATTGTGCCACCGCACTCCAGCCTGGGCGAGAGAGCGAGACTCCGTCTCAAAAAAAAAAAAAAAAAAAAGACTTCCTTAGGCTTAGAAAGACATTCAATTCTATAAAAATGTGTTGTTTAAAGCCAAATCTACCTAACTTTTGTAAATTGATTACCAAATTAAATTGACATTAATTTATTGATAATTGATAGCATAAATAAGAAATTGACTTTGAGGGGTCATGATTTTTAAAAGTCAGAATATTTATATATTTAATTATACATGTTTAAAAATTAAATCAGTTTATTAACTTCAATATTATTTTTCAAGTATTCAGTATACTTTACAATTATTTACAAACAGCTTCAATATAGACACTGACTTATAATAGAATGGATAAGTTGAGAAATAAAGCATTTGAGCAAATAGGGTTTTAAGAAAATATTTTCTTAAGGTATAATACATTTGTATTAGGTAAAGCATAGGTACCTATTATTCAGGTGCAGACTGTCTATTCTCAATGCTCAATAAATGTTATCAATATTATTATGGAAAAATTACTCCAAAATAGAGAGGAGATAATTAAAGCCAACACTCAGCTTCTGTTTCGTGAAAAGTAATCTTTGAAGAAAATAATTAAAGTTATAAACATCCAGTTACTGAGATTGGGATTATCATTTTACTTGAAATACTTCAATAGCTTATTTTTGTCATAATTTTCCAAAGTTCAAGAAATTTACATCAAAATATTTCCTGCCGTCCTTCCATTACCTCTTCTTCCTATCAAATGTGATGAAGTAGAGTTTTATCAGAGAAATAATCAAATTCAATAAACCAATGCAAAATTAAAATTCTAAGAAATTGCTTTCCACCCAATTAAGAAATAGAAGCCAAACAAAAACAAAACTGATCAACTTCATGTAAACATATTTATGCACATTACATATCACCATAACACATCAAAAACCAAATGACAAACAAGAAAAATATTTGTAATTTTTATCATAAAAACTAATCTCTTTAACATATAAAGAGTATATAGAACTTAAGAAGTGAAAGTCAACCAACTCAGTTAAGAAAAAGCATAGATATAAAAAGAATTTACAGCCAAAGAAATAGAGTTGTATAACATCATTCAAAATAAGGGAAATTCATGTTAAAAGTACACTGGAAGTATTTTTTAAAGTTAGATATTGATCTGGTCAGCAAGTTGTTTTTGGTTCCCACCATATCTTGTAGTGGGAAACCCTTTTCTTTTCTTGCCAGAATACTTCCTTTTACTTCTGCCCATATGCCATCCTAGAGAATACAAGTAGGAACTCTATTCCTCCTTTTACACATACCCCAGGGAACATATGGTGACTGAAAATGTAGGGATTCCTGGAGGATTGTTTTTGAGTCTATTCTGGTTTCTTTTTATTTGCTGAATATAGGTCCTCTATGAATTTGAAACCATAGTAAAACTTATGGATATGGAAATATTGTGCCTTGGCTTTGGCTGTAGCTGTTTGTCTCCCATACAAAATACACTTCAGTCAGTCTCACCCAGATTGATAGGAAATATCATTTCAAGACTCACTTATTCTTTCCAATAATATTTATCTGGTGCTGTTCTGGATTAAATGATGTCTCCCAAGAAAAATATATATTGAAGTCCTAACATCCAGTACCTCAGAATGTGACCTTATTTCAAAATATAGATGCTCCTCAACTTATGATTGGGTTATGTGCCAATAAACCTATTGTAAAATCAAAAAATTAAGTTGAACCATTGTAAGTGAGGAACCATCTGTAGGTCATTGCAGATATAATTATTTAAGATGAGACAGCCTGCAGGGAGACCAAGGCGCGTGGATCAAGGAGATCAGAAGTTCAAGACCAGCCTGGCCAAGATGGGTGAAACCCAATCTCTACTTACAAAAAAAAAAAAAATAAATAAAATAGCCAGGCGTGGTGGCAAGCACCTGTAATCCCAGCTACTTGGGAGGCTGAGGCAGAGAATTGCTTGAACCTGGGAGGCGGAGGTTGCAGTGAGCCAAGATCACGCCACTGCACTGTAGCCTAGGCAACAGAGCGAGACTGTGTCTCAACAAATGATGATAATAAATAAATAAAAAGATGAGACACGCTGGAATAGAGCATACCTCTATTCCAATATGACTAGTGTCCTTATAACAGGATGGCCATGTGAAGACACAGAAGCATAGGGAGAATGGCACATGAAGCCAGAGGATTGCAGCGATGCGTCCTACAAGCCAAGGAGCTACCAGAAGCCAGAAGAGGCAAGGAAGGATCCTCCCCTAGAGACTTAGAGGGAGCAGGGCCCTGCCAACACCATCATTTTGGAATTCTGGTTTCCAGAACTGTGAGAATAAATTTCTGTCATTTTAAGAAAAAAAAAAAAAGTACAGTGAATATCATTTGTCACTTTTTAAATTGGAAGAAGATTCTAAGATTTGATAATGACCTATCCTCGATAGGCCACGAGGAAACAAATGCTGGCATGTATTGCTGGTAGAAAGGTAAAATGAAACAACCTCTATGAAAGGTAACCTCGTATTATCTGTAAAAATTACAGATGTATTTAGCCTTGACCTGGGATTATATTCCTGGAAATTCATTCTACACTTGTACCTTCAGATATGTGAAATGACACAGGTTCTTAATTGCGGCACTGTTTGTAATAACAAAAGTTTAGAAAACAACCAAAGTTCTAGCAATAAGGACAAATTAAGTAAATTGCTGTATAGCCACAGAGTGTAATGATCTACAGCTGTTTGAAGAATGTGACCATTTTCTATGTACTAACTTAAAAAGATCTCTAAAATATATTAAGTGATAAATAGCAAGGTATGGAATTATGTTTTAATGTGTTTCTTTTTGTGTATTAAGAAGAAAAATAAGAATGTATGTTCACATTTGTTTACATTTTTATTTTTAAAAATTGGAAGAATATACAAGAAACTAATAAAATGGTTCATTCTGGAGGGATGTTTGGGCAAGCATTGAGTAAACTGAGATAATATGGGTATGAAAATTCATCATGTAATTTTTTTCATATTGCTGTAGTTTGGGGCTATATAAATGCATGAACACTTCAAAAAATAAATTAAAACAAAAAGTAATACGAACAAACATAAATGCTTGGAACAAATGAGGATATGCTTTCAAATCCAATTTAAATAGACAATCTAATAGGTAGCTAAAAGAATGAGAAAATCCAAATTTTCTTTCTTTTGGCAGGTAAATTTTGACTAATAATAATTATAATTATAACTGACATTTAAATTACTATTGTAACTACATTTTATATTTTGACTCATCTAATTCCCAAAACAGCCTTACAAAATAAGTGCTATTATTATTACTACCATTTTACAGATGATAAAACTTAACCCAGAGAGGTTAAGTAACTTGACCCAGGCCACTTAGCTAGTAAGTAGTGGAGCTGAAATTCTAACCTGGCATTTTGTCTTCAGAAACCATGATGTTAATCACTCCGCACTTAACCATTGAGAAAATCACATGATATATACTAGTTTTAAATGTTAGCCATTAGGCACTGAAAGGCAGATTTAGAATTAAAATCTTCTAATAAGATTTAGAATTTTCTGTTAACAAAAAAATCTTGGGCACATGTCCTTCTGCAGTACTTAATCTATACCTTTGCAAGGGGTGGAAAAAGGTAATACCTGCCACTGCTATAGAAGATATGAGAAAAAATATGTTTATAATTTTCTATTATGAGTATGTGGAAAATACAAGAAGAAAATAAATATAACTGTGTTCAAATCCTGAAAATCTATAATTGCAATCTTAGCTTTAAAATTATCACAGGCAATTATCAGCTTTAACATTATTGTGGGCCCTAGGTAAGATCTCAAGCCAACAAAAGTTAGGCCAAGTCAAAAGTATTTCCAGTTTGTCCAATCTTAACATAATATTAACAAAATGTTCATTTTTTTAGATTGTAAAATGTAATCACAGCAAAAGATACACATTCCTATTCCGTCAAGTAATTTATGATCTCTTCTTTCCTTGGGTGTATTTTTTAATTAAAATGCGGTATCTATATCTAGAAAATGTATCAGCCTGAAGATAATTTTCTAGTCAGTGTGAAAGAAAATATAAGAATGTCAGTATGTCTAAAAGCATAAACCTAGTTAACATTTCAAAAACATTAAAATGAATGTCCACATATAATTTCCTTAAATCAACCAGACCCAGTTCAAAACAAATTTGTAGCCCGAATGAGTAGCCCTAATAGCTTAGCCATCAGTCTCTTCTTCATTTTCCATAACATCCACTTCCATACAAAAATGTTTTCAATCACTTCCAACTTTTAATTTCCAGGAGCAGAAACCTGATTAAGTATTGATAATATAGAATAACTTGTAACTGAGAATATGTATCAAAACGAATAGCTAATTTTTTAATGATGTCAGTCAAAAATTTGAAAAATCTATTTAGAAGTATTGCCTAATACTTCTGAATTCAAAATTGATCATTAACTATAAAAAAAACTATTGTAAAAATGATTACAATTGGGTAACTATGTTCAAAATGTTCATTTTATGTTTAGCATTATTAAAAACATCTATGTCCAATTATCAGAGAAGAGCATCTGATCAATTTGTGACCACAGTTATTAGCATGTATTTTAGAATTATCATTATAAAAACTATTAATTGCCTCAATAGGTACAGTTCCTCATTATTGATCTACAACTATAGGAAGTTAATGATGTTAACCATTTTCAAATGTACACATTTATTCTGTTTCTAGAAAAATGACTGGCAGAAAAATAGGATGAACATATGAACAGAAGAGTTCTCATGCTAAAGATAACCACATTTTCCAGATAATTTACACTAAAAATATCCATAGGGATGAAACGCCTTTGCAAAATTATGACTGTGACAGTGAAAGAGGTCCAACTTAAACGACTCCATCGTGCCTCTAACCTCCAAGCTGTCCTTATTCATTCCTGAGCATAGGCAGAACTAACTTTGGGAGGAACTTAGTTTATAGTTTAAAACAAAGACGATAATGGCCCTTTCCCAGAACAAACTTCCTTCTTGCCTGGGGACTAGACTGCTAACATTAGCCATAAGATTAGAAATTATGGTTTAGGATTCACACAGCTGGAGGCTACAAGATTCTGCTTCTCCCTAAACTGCTCCTAAGATCAGTGCCTGAGATATTTTGCAGCCTCTATCCTTGATGGATCAACCAGCACCACCCAGATTAAGAAACCAGCCCATCTGATCTTGTGACTCCCATCCAGGAACTGACTCAGGGCAAGAAGACAGGGACCCCCCCCACCCCACGATTTCACCTTCGACCCAAACAACCAGCACTCCCCAACTCACTGCCCCTCCCCTCCCACCAAACTGTCTTTATAAACTGATCTCCGAATGTTCTGGGAGACTGATTCGAGTAATGATAAAACTCTGGTTTCCCGCTCAGCTGGCTCTGCGTTAATTACTCTTTTGTCTATTGCGATTCCCCTGTCTTGGGAAATCGGCTCTTTCTAGGCAGCAGGTAAGGCGAACCCATTGGGTGCTTACAAATTGGGTAAGGTGAACCCACTGGGCAGTTACAGGGAGAGGTTTCTATTAAATGAAAACTTGCTATCTTGTTATGCAACAGGAAGAGCAGCAACTTAAAAACTTTTTGAAACTTTCTCTACAATGATGATTATACTCTTAAACAATATAATTCTTTTCACCAAATGTGATCTTAAAACACTTAAGCAACATAATTGACTACACTTTCCCTGTAAGGATCACTCATGGGGTCTGTTATCACATTGTTAGCACCAAAATGCTAAAACTGTGAAATATTCTAGTGGCTACCCAGCAAAGTAATAAAGATATTGATTCATCATACATATAACTGCAACCCTGGGAGCTAATTGGAGCGTCATTATTTAATTATTAAAATTAGATCCTTGATTGTAATCAGAATTATGTGGAAAGTCGCTAGTTTCAGTTTTCTAATTATACATTACAAACATCCATTTATCTGCCAACAAAGGGGGATAGATTAGGGGAGGGGAGGACATTCTAGTTTAACACATGAGGGTCTTAATTTTTTTCCCTACTTACCTCTCTGGTTTTATCTCTTCTCCCTTCATCCAATTAACTACATTTCCAGACAGGCTTTTTGAAGCTAGATTTCAACATGCCAGGGCTTTCCATACCACTATACTGTTGCATGGAATGTTGCCCTTCTCTCAGTCACTTGATCATTGACAGACTAAGTCATACTCATCCACTGCGACCTAATTTAAACATCACCTCTTCTGTGAAATCATCTCCAAGTCCTCTGGGCAGAGTAAGCACTCTGTTCTCCAGGCTCCCACAGCATGTAATAGGTACCGCTATTATAGCACTAACTGCACTAGTGGTTCCCCACACTCAGCTCTGCAGTCCTCAAAGCAAAGAGAGTCTCTTAAAGCTCTGTGTATTTTAACACCCGACACTGTGCTTGCCACTTATTTTTTTGACAAGTTGAAAGTTTCCAGGTGTCAGAGTCATAAAAATCCCAGTGTGAATCCTGCCTGAAATATAAAAACCATATAACTTTAGCTAGTAAATGATTTAAGCCGAGTCTCAGTTTCCTCATTTTTAGGGTAATAATTACAATACCTACCTTGTTGAGGTTGTGTTGTTGTACCTGAGCGAGTTAGAGAAAACGCCACTCTTCGAGACGAATTAAGAGTCCAAGAGACAGCTAACGCTCAAAGTTCTCTCGGCCCCGAAGACGGGGCTAGATTTTCTTTTATACTTTGGTTTAGAAAGGGGAGGGAGGGTCTAGTTAAAACAATTTTACAGAAGTAGGCAAAAAAATTAAAAGGATAAATGGTTACAGGGAAGTAAACAGTTCCAGATGCAGGGGCTCTAAGACTATTACAAGGTGCTAGACGCCGGGTAGACGCAGGGCTTTGGGCGTTATCAATCGGACGAATTCCTGGGAACCGTGGGTATTGCTCGCCACAGTATCTTATCAGTTAATTGCATTCTTGGACGTGCTGGGAGTCAGCTTGCACAAGTTAAGTCCTTGAGGAAGGGGCTGCCAGTGAAAGAGCCAAGATGGAGTCTGTCTGGCTCTCTTAGCTAAGGGAGAGTCAATTCAGGTGGAAACAAGGCTAGGTGATTTAAAGGAAAGGGAGAGTCTAAAAACGGGGTAGTAAAAACAAAGTTGGGCATTACAGTGTAGGAAGTAAATGTGTTGTTTATATTGTAAAGCGTAATGTCTGACATGTCAGCATCCAGTGAATGATTGATTGCTGCAAAGGATGCATGAAAAATAAAAGTGAAAGACAAAGAGGATTTCAAGGTTCCAAAACATAAAAGTAGCTGTAAGCAGTTAAACTAGATGAAAGAAAGGGGAATCTCCCTGAATGAAGCATAAAAAGAGGTCTTTAAGTAGCACAAGGGCCAATAAAATGGAGTGAACTTAAAATAGTATAAAAGGGCCAGCTGGGCATGGTGGCTGACGCCTGTAATCCCAGCACTTTGGGAGGCCGAGGTGGGTGGATCATGAGGTCAGGAGTTTGAGACCAGCCTGACCAACATAGTCAAACCCTGTCTCTACTAAAAATACAAAAAATTAGCTGGGCGTGGTGGTGGGCACCTGTAATCCCAGCTACTTGGGAGGCTGAGGCAGGAGAATCGCTTGAACCGGGAGGTGGAGGTTGCAGTGAGCCAAGATTATTGCGCCACTGCACTCCAGCCCAGGATACAGAGTGAGACTCCATCTCAAAAAAAAAAAAAAAGAAGGGCCCTTCTGCACACTGAAGGGACTTGCTCCATCTTGGCTCTCGTAGTGAGAAGAATGTGTCTTTGCGTTTAGCATGGATGGCAGCTGGCAAGGTGACTCTAGCAGAAAGTCAATGGGGCAAAACAGCAGATTGGATAGCCTTAAGAAAGTAGTTAAAGTTACTGACGATGGAACAAGAAAGTAAAGTAGGCTATAGCAGCTAACAAACTTGAAGAAGAGAGAAGGGTTAAGGGCTCTGAGTGAAGCCAAGAGAATATTTATTGAAGTGTGGGAGTGAAATAAATGTAAGGCAAGGTAATGATTATCAGAAAGTGGAAACATTGAGTGTAACTTCTCAAAGGTAGAACAGTTTTTATGAAATGCAAGGCAAATCTATCTTAAGGATTTGAGAAATGCAAGAAATTCACTGTGCCCTAACCCTATCCAAACCAAATCCACATCAAAACAATGAGCTCAAGTTGTATCTCTTTCACATCTCCCTGGAGTTCCAGTATTTCTTAAGCTTTTACTCTCTGAAGCAGAAAATACAGCACTTTGTATTATTCTGTCTTGCATTATTCTAAGTATCTTAGCTTCTCCCATCAAATGCAGTTAGCCATGTTAATTTACACTTGTGTCTGCTGTCACACAAAGATACTCTAGCACCTTTCCCCTAATTACATAGTTAATGTTGACCAGAGATAGGTTTATTTATTGATACACTGTGTGCAAAACAGCCACCACCCTGATACCCTTTCAAGGAAAGACTTATCTGAGAGCACTGCTGGCAAACAGCCTTCATTCACCCTACAGAGATTTCTTCAGCTGCAAAGAGCCAATTTGCCCAAACTTACACCCCTTCCCAGAGGGACCCTAATGAATGACTGATCGATGCCAACCAGGATAACTTTGATGGGTCGTTCCAGCACCACAGCTACCGAAAGAGTTAGACAAGGCTGCTGTCAGGCATGACTCACAACCTGGTATCTCTCTATGTCCAATCCTACTTCCTATTGCCCAACCACAGCTGTTAATCCCAAAGTCATTCTCCAATAACATTTTGCACACTAAATTCCATCGAGGCATATCCTTCTTGGTGGAACCCAACCAATAACAACAACAACAACAAGTTAAAAATAAACTAGCTGGGCGCGGTGGCTCACACCTGTAATCCCAGCACTTTGGGAGACCGAGGAAGGCTGATTGCCTGAGCTCAGGAATTTGAGACCAGCCTGGGCAACACGGTGAAACCTCGTCTCTACTAAAATACAAAAGAAATTAGCCGGGCGTGGAAGCGTGCACCTGTAGTCCCAGCTACTCAGGAGGCTGAGGCAGGAGAATTGCTTGAAGCTGAGAGGCAGAGGTTGCAGTGAGCTGAAATCGCACCACTGCACTCCAGCCTGGGCCACAGAGCAAGACTCCATTTCTACAAAAATAACAAATAAAAAAAAAACTAAGCAATAATTTGCTTTTATCAAAATTTTGTAGACCATTCAGAAATAGCTATGACATCAAATATGGAATGTTTATTTGATGCCATAGCTATTTTTATTTTTTCTCATAATACTGATAAATTAGTGTAAATTAGAGAGAAAGTAAACATAAATAGCATAGCTGTTTATTCATAAGATATTCATAATTATATCCTATTTTATTCTAGGAACTAGAGTAGTAACCAAGATGGACGTGGTATCTTACATCAGAAATTTACTGTATCTACAGAAAAAGTAAAAGCCTTTAAAAATTAAAATAATGACAATTTAGGTAAAGAGTCTTGTTGCATTCTTTTATGTATTCTTTCATTCCCTAAAGAAGGGCTTTTTAAATTCACATTATCTCAAACTTCATGAAGTGACTGAAGGTAAAATCAATGCAATCCAAGACTGAAATAGTATAAACATTATAAAGGGTGTGGCAGTCATATGTCTACATAAATATATCCAATCTATAATGAATTTATTGTCAATCAAATTGCATTCTCTCATATTACCTTCTTGAATAGAATGTCTTTTTGTCTTTACATATACCTAGGAAGTGGTTTAAGTTACACCCTGAGGAAATTCAGTTCATAATAAATTTGTTTGAGAATAAGAAAGATTCAAATAAAATAGTCACTGAAGAAGTACAATATCATTTCTGGGATAAATTTTTATAGAATAAGGTAATAATCCATCTTAAAATGATAGGCATTAACTTGCCTAGAAAGCAAACAACTTGGAGAATTTGCAGTGTGAGAGACATTGTGTTGGCTGCTGAAGATTATTTGGCAAGACCACTTTAAAATTAAGAGCTAAGATCCCTGACAAGTTTTAAAATCTTAAAATACATTTTTAAAGACTTGAAAAACAGAAGTACTAGAAAAAAAATCACTAAGTTGACAGAAAAGGGAAGACAATAAAAGAAAAATATTAAATGGAAATAGAAAAAATATATGTGGTCTGAGATATACCAGAGGAAGAGAGGGTCTTGTAAATCCTGATAAAGAAAGAGCAAAAAGTACAAATATAGAGCATTAACAATAAGAAAAGAGATAAAACTATAGGAATTATATCAGAAACAAGATGAAAACATCATAGTTATAAGAACCAGATGTTATTAGAATACTAGAACTAACAGACCACACAGAAATACAGTTAACCTCTGAAGAACGACAGCCCATGGGTTTGACCTGCACGGGTCCAATTACAGGTGGATTTTTTTTTCAATACAGTTGACCCTCTGTATTAGCAGGTTTCACATATGCAACTAGTACTGCAATATAGTATTGCGGAAAAGCAAATCATGCAGATATGAAAGGGTCAAGTTTTTGTATATGTGGGTTCTTCAGGCTGACTGTGGGACTTGAGTATGCGTGAATTTTGGTATCTGCAGAGGTCCTGGAACCAATCCCTCCCTGGATATAGAGGGATAACTGTATGCAAAACAAGAAGAGTTAATTTATGCCAACAATATCCAATTAAAAATATGAATAAGAAATAAGACACCAATCACAATAGGAACAGAAACAACAAAATATTGACAAGTAACTCCAATGAAAAAAAATACAATCATATTTCAAGAAAATTATAAAACTAAAGTATATCTGAATGAAATGTTTCAATACTGTAAAGTTTCAGCTTTCTCCAAATTAAACTACATGTTTAATTCAACGTTATATAAGATGTCATTTGGGAGAGGAAGGGATGTTAATGCAATTATAGACTTCACAGCAAAAAAATAAACAGTCTGAATGCTTTGAATAATAATGAAAGCATACTTGCTCTGACAAATATCAAAATGTCCAATAAAGAGGAAGTACATGAAATGGTGTTTTATTTTCATTTTTGGAAGTAGAAACACACAGCTCAATGGAACAGAAAAGAGGCTTCAAAATAAGACGAATATATTCTGGCAATTTAGCTACATAGTAGTTATAAATCCACTAGTTCTGGATGCTTAGGTCTAAAAATATTCATTTTTAAGAAAGCAACAACATAAATGAAATATACACCTTAACTCCCACTTTTCTCTATGTGTCAGATGGTTCTAAGGTATAATGTGTAGAAATTCCTAATAAACCTCTGCATTCTCTTCTCTTTTCTAGCACCCTGAGACCCCTGGGAGCCTCCTTCTTACCCCTGAAGACCTTTCTCTAGGTCCTAGTTTTATAATCTTTTTCTCTTGATGACTTTTTTTTCCCCCTCTGATCTATCTCTTCATGAAATGCCCTTCTCCTACATGTGTAACAACTAAAGAATGATGTAGCTTTTTACCCACTTACTCTTTTTTTTTTTTTTTTCTGAGATGGAGTTTCACTCTTGTTGTTCAGCTTGGAGTGCAATGGCACGATCTAGGCTCACTGCAACCTCCACCTCCTGGGTTCAAGCGATTCTCCTGTCTCAGCCTTCTAAGTAGCTGGAATTACACGTGCCTGCCACCATGCCCAGCTAATCTTTTGTATTTTTAGTAGAAATGGGTTTTTGCCATGTTGACCAGGCTGGTCTCAAACTCTTGACCTCAGGTGATCCACCTGCCTCCAATTCCCAAAGTGCTGGGATTACAAGCATGAGCCACTGCATCCAGCCCCACTTACTCATTCTATCGAGAGAGTATTTTTATTCATTTGTTATTTCTGTCCTAAAAACATGAAGAAGCAAGGAAAAATGCAATATCCAAATGGTCTATAGAGAGGAGGGTTAGGAAAAAACCTGTAAAATACCATATATTAATCCATTATTGTCTATGGCATATATGATTTAGGGGATGAGGCATATCTAATCAGTCAAGCAAAAAAAGAAAGCCTCAAAGATTTATTTCAAATTTTTTATAGCAATCATCACTGAACTTAACCAGACCATCATTTGTACATATTTTCTGCGTTTCTATCAGTGTATATTAGTTTATAATCAGAACATAATAATATAAATGGATTCATTTGTACAGAATCTATTAACACTCTTTTTCAATCCACACATATACATCTATTTGACAAAATAATGTTTTCCTATATTGAAACACAGCTGTCCAAAATTTATCAAGTAAATTTTGAGAGCTAAAGAAGTTTTGTAATATAACAAATTGTTAATTCAAAGGAAGCTTATTATGGAATATGGCTAAATTCTCTTTATCAAGGTAAATTGACTGTATTATACAATATTTCAGAAAAATTACACAATGCAAATTCATCTTTTACATATTTATTTTCATTAGAGCTATACTCAGTTGAAATCTAAATTATTAAAATGGTAAAGAGACATCAAGTCACTACTTCACAATTATTTCAATTTTTATTTTTGAACCTTCACATGATAGTAAAAATATTACTTAAAAATGATCAGTTGCTAAATGAATTTCATCAATAGATTTTTTAATTCAAAAAAAATCAGCTTTTTAAGAGTAACTAAAATTTCCCCAAAAAGAAAGATTATATCTTCGCATAATGTTATTATTTGATAAGAGAATCTATTTTATTTCATTAATCAAAATGCTATAAAAACAGGCAAAAGAATAATTCAGTTAAAGTGGCGGTTTTGTATGTCTGTGGGGAATAAAAGAGAACTTTAGCTAGAGCCATCTGACATGCTTGGTGGCCTCTAAGGCACAATCCACTTTAGTTCAACTCACTATACACCTCAATCTTTTGAAACACTGACTGCCAAGAGAGGCTGCAGAGCTTTAGACCACGCATCTCTCCACGTCCCCCTCCTGTCCCCTGTCCTTTCAAATAGGGCCAATATTTCTAAGCCTTCTTACACAGAAATTCTAGATGAGTCCTCTGCAACTAGATCATCAGCTTTTTGTGGTCCAAAGACCTCACTAGAGGGCATGTGAAGCTTGAACTGGAAAAAATGAACCCTGAAAACAGGAAGATCAGGCACAGATCAAAATGGAAATGTCTACAATGTCGTGCTGGGCTGAGAAATAGAGGAAAGTTGCAGATAACTTGGGTGACTCAGTTGATGGTGTCAACCTTCATTACAATAAGAACATGGGAAAAGCAACTCGGGCTTAGGAGTAAAACTTACATCTGTTTGGAGTATGTTAAACTGGGGTATGTTGAATCCTCTGTGTGGTTTCAACTAGTTAGGAAACAGTTGAATATTCTGGTCTAAGTTTCAGAAGAAAGGCTTTTGGAAGAAAGGCCTTGGCAAAAAATCAAGAAATCTATTTTATTTTTTATTTTCACCTGATACATTCTTACCATTGGAATACTCCTATTTATTTCTTTTGTGTAGACTTTATATTAAATTTACCTATTTTCTCCTACTTTTGAAATTCTTCTAGTAAAGTGAAAACTTGGACATATATACATGTACACCATGTACTAGGAAAAGGGGAAATGAACATTCTTTTTTCTTTTTAGTTGGTGTTACTCTTTATTTATTAGACTGCCCATATAAATGTACCCAACAATTTGAGTAATGTCACTTGGCAGAAGGAGACATTTTTGAGTCATGCCATAGATTTGAGCCCTGCTCCATCATTTACTTGCTGTGGGACTTTGGACCTGCATCCACCCTCTCAGAACTTGTGTCTTCATTGTGTATCACCTATTTTACAGATTGTTGTGAGATTAAACAAGGTAAGATACAAAAGGGTCCCAATACACTGACTGTTAAAACTGAGCAGTGACTTAGAATAATCTCTTGAGCAGTCCAGGGCACATATTGACCTCTTAAGTCTCCTTTAGAGTTATAATATTAGCATAATAACACTGAGCTTTAAGAAAAGTCTTTAAGCCAGTGATTCCTGTGTATATACCCTCCAGAGGGATTCCAAATCCCCAGGAACTGAATGAAAGTCATGGTTGAATACACTCGTATGCATACTTTTTCTGAACAAAGGATCCATAGCTTTCATCAGATTTTTCAAAGAAATCTCTGAATGGAAAAAATGCTAAGAGTCCTTGCTTTGGGCTCTTTTCACTTCTGCCTACAAAGAAAATGTCTTTGGAATAAAAATATAACTGGTCACGCTAATTTCAATTACCGTCAGCCTGTGTAAGAAGATATTCTTTGAGCTAACAGGCTCGCAAAAAATAATTTCTTCTGTGTGTGTGTGTGTGTGTGTGTGTGTGTTTCCTGTCAAGTTAGACAGACTCAGTGTGTTAACATTTAGAGTCCTTCTGTCAAGAAGCATGCAGTTGTTAAATGTCTTCTTTCACCTTGGTAATCTTTATACCTCTATAGTCTATGAAAACAATGGCCACCATAAATATTTCTGTAGCTGTTAATAATAAGGTTGACAGTACTACTGCCAAGCTCTATCCTTAGCCAAATTAGATTGCACATATTATTTCCTATAAAACTTCTCTTGTATTTAAATCAAAGAGGATAACTTTTAACTATTCCCAATATTTTAAAATTTCAACTTATGAGAAAAATCAAAGAAGAATTTCACTTTTAACTGCAATCTAGTGGGTATTTTCTTAGACATTTTTCCCAGCAGTGACTACCTTAAGTTATAAACTACCACTTCTCAATATGGGTGCTTCTTGTCTTTCTTGTTTCCATGTGAGGATGACAAGATCATTTGCTTAAGGAGCCTGTAGTTCTCAATAAGCAATCATTGATTGTCCAAAGAATGTATAGTGCTGTTCATTATAAGGGAAGCTTTCCACAATAGAATGAGATTACTGAATGGCTGAAATTAGAGGGTACTTATTCTTTCATTTTACCTTCACAAAACCCAATAGGAAAAAACAAAACAAAACAAGGTCAGAAGGGGCTCTCCTAGGATTTTTCAATTTCATTTCCTTATGATTCTTCCAGTTAACGGTTTTAAGTACATGCATTTTCTCTGCTCCTTCCCAAATCCTGCTAAAACAAGAGTGAAGGTTTTAAGGTCGTAAAAAGATACAAATACAGGAACAAAGAGGATGGGATAATAGCAAGTGAAAAAATGACAACAGATCTCCGAAAAATGATAAGAAATGGAGACAGCAAAATGAGAAAACAAAAAGCCAAGTGCCTACAAAGAGGGATGCCAATAATACAAAAGCCATTTCCATCAGGAAAAAATAGGAAAAGGTATAAAAACTAAGAAATTTAGTAGCACAGATGGTGAAGTTGAAAGGTAGGACTGAAAACAAGAGTAACAATTAAAATCCTTATAAATTGCTATTAAACTCTCTAAATATCTCTTTATTCAGAGTACCAGGTGTACCAGGTGACTAACTCCATTCTGGCAAGAAACTATAAATTTTTAAATGGAGAAATGAGCCAGAAAGTCACTACATTTGGGGACACCACACACAGTGGAAAATGGGGAAGGGGAGGCTAACTGTAAAAATACCTTTTTTTTTCTTTTTGGTTTTTTTGAATGTCCACATGGTGAGCCAAACTACTTGGAATCATCTGTAAAAATGCTGGCAGCCAGATATGTAATTTAGCAGCAGACAAACTGACAGATTTCTCTCTGGAAAGAGAGAAATCTTTTGAGTTAACTAAGGTGGGTAACTCAAACAAATGGTCACATACCTGCTCACAGTAAAGTTCAAATCAACAGATATTTCTGCAAAAACTCTAGCTCTAAAAACAGACCCGATTTAAACAAACAGAAAGAAAAGAACCCTGAAGGAGGAGACAATTCAGGGACTTGAAAATAACATTTAAGAAATTAGCATCCTAAAACATATGAAAAAATATATTGTATCTATCAACCAAGTATCATGCATTTAAAGAAAAATGATGACAAGAAAGATGGTTTTAGAAATTGGAAGTATCATATATGGTATTATCATATACAATAACTGCGAAGGAAAAGTCAAGAAAATTCTCAGAAAAAGAAAAAACATAAACCTGGAAAATCTGAGAAAACATACTAGAAAATTAGAGGATCCATTTAGAAGGTCCAGCATATAATTAGTAAGAATTCCAGAAAAAGGAACAAAAAAAGTGTGATAAATATTATCAAAGATGCCATGGGATTGGGGGTGGGGACGGGAATCCCCAAACTGAAAGACATAAGTTTCCAGATTCAAAGTTTCCAGATTCAAAGCATCCCTCAAGAGCTCAGAACAATGAATGAAGAAAAAAAAAGCCCCAACTTTCATTGCTTGGAAATTTTGGAAATACCAGACAAGAGAAAAGATTCCCAAATATTGCCAAGAGAAAAACAGAAATTTGGCATCAAAATGGCATTGGACTGCAATAACAGCAATACTGGAAGCTAGAATAAATTGGAAAATATTTGCAAAATATTGAGGGAAAAGTACTATCAACTGAATTTCATACCCAGGCAAACTATCAAACAAGTAGGGGGTATATAAAAAGTATTTTTGAATGTGTCAATTCTGAAAGAAGACAGAAAAACAGGAAAGATGGGAAGACAGGAAAGAAGGGAGGTGGGATGGAGGGAGGGAGGGAGGCAAAAGAAAATAAATATTACCATGTATAGGAAATAAATATCATGTAATAAGAAAGTATTAGGGGTAATATAATTGTGTCAATTATGAATTCATTACCTCTCAACTATAAATATACCTTTCAATGTATCCTCTGTGATAAATAAGTGAGTTCTTTTAAACATATCTTCTTTAAAGAGGGCATGATGTTAAGATTTTAGGTAGCAGTCTCAGGAGGGATACTGCAGGAAGAAGAGGCTTCCTGCAATTTCTGGCACAGGTTTGGGAGTGGAGTAGGCAGGTGTTGGGTGTAGGGGGGTGGTCAGCAGTTTGAGTGTGAGAACACTTGGTACAGTCCATCCTAGTCACAGGCCCAGGACCTGATTTGTCCTCTCTGACCTTAAAGTCTTGGCCTGATGATAACCTTTCCATAGTTCTTTGACATGAAAACCTGAGATTTACACGATCTGCCTGCTCTCCAGGCCTCCTTCCAGTGCAGGTGCTTGGACTCTGTCAGCAAGCCCTCACACCATCTGCACTCAGTGGCCTACTTTCCTTGGGCTCTACCAGCAAGCCCCCTCACAATTAAGCACCCACTCCCCCACAGCAGCAGCTGCTGATCACTTGTTCCCCAGCCTGCAATCCAGAGGATGCTTACTGTTTGCTCAATAACCCCAGAACAACTCCAACCTGGCTAAACCAGTCAACTTTTCTCCTACCCCCTGGCCAAAACACAACTCAAACAAAGTATGGACTCCTTCAAGTTGACCTTTCTTAGGTAATCTCCCTCACCCTTAGGGTACCATATAAAGTATCCTTACACAGTACAGTTACTCTTGCCATGTTTAATGATTATTCACATTAAATTTTCCCCTCTTTAACCCACAGTATGGATTGTATTCTATCTCCTGATTGGGCACAGACTACTACAGATATACTTTCAGTAAAATGAAATACTAAACTAAGAAGGAGGAAGATATGGTATCCCGGAACTAAAGGATTTAATTCAGCTGAGAAGCAAAGGGGGATTCTGAATGATGAGAAAGAGAGAACTTAGAATTATAGCTGGGCCAATGACCTAGATATTACCCGTCCAGACTGTAGCATGAGAGTGGAATTCTTAAGAAAGGATTTCTCTGTCCGGGCTCAGTGGCTCACGCCTGTAATTCCAGCACTTTGGGAGGCTGAGGTGGGCGGATCACGAGGTCAAGGAATCAAGACCATCCTGGCCAACCAAGATGATGAAACTCCATCTCTACTAAAAATACAAAATTTAGCTGGGCATAGTGGCACACACCTGTAGTCCCAGCTACTCGGGAGGCTGAGGCAGGAGAATCGCTTGAACCCGGGAGGCGGAGGTTGCAGTGAGCCGAGATAGCGTCACTGCACTGCAGCCCGGGCGACAGAGCAAGACTCCGTCTCAAAAAAAAATAAAAATAAAAAAAGGATTAAAGGATTTCTCCCAGATAAGAAAGAAAAAGGAAAGAGTAACTGATAGATTTCCTGTAAGTATCTGACATTGGGCAAAAGAGAATTCGAGTCATACACTTTGGAAGAATTAGATGTAGGGATATAGAATATAAAGGAAAAAGGTCTTAATTAAATGATTACCAACAGTGAACAACACCTACATAGCAATCATACTGAAAAAAAATCATCCATTACAAAAGGTGAATAAGAAAAAAAATATACATAAGAGAAAAATGAGGCAATGTAGCTTGAAATAAACATGTCTTTTGGTCTCTGGTTAGACTAGAAGTATTAATTAAGTTTTTAGCAGTCACTTATCAGGTTGCCTCTCAAGTTCCTCCCTCTCCCTTTTATTAATCTTGGTCTTCACTCAATGTACATGATAAAATTCCTGGACCATCAGCAGCCATTTTGAAAAATGGGATTATGCCCTCTTCATTTGATCCAGGGATGGGCACAATCCCAAAAGAGGCCAATGAGAATCGTTTTCCTAAACTCTGCTTCCTTGACTAGGGGTTAATGGAGGTACTTCACACAAGCTGGGCAGAAGCTGAGATACACGAGGTCTCTATAGATGCTTACAGTGTTAAATTTCTAGTTCCAGGTCATTCCTGAGGCATAGCTGTATTCCTGCTATTTGGGTTCCACCAGCTTTCCATGAATTGTTCAAGTGGGCATATTTAATTTACTTTCTTTTGATTGAACTATTACAGGATACCACATTTCTAAAGAAATTCTTTCTAATCTCTCAAAATATTCATTAGTTTATATCATTTTATGTTTTTTCCTTGACACACTGCAGATTGAGTCTTGTAGTCTAACATATAGGTCAATTGATGTTGCAATGGCAAATTAAAAATGCCAGTTATCGAGGATGAAATGTAAATACATTATTACATTCTGTAAGGTGTTATCGGTGCAATCAACACCCTGAGAGAAAGAAACATGATTTGAGACTCAGCTTATATAAGCATAGTGGGTCACGAGATGTCCCCACATCTTGATTGAGCTTCTACCAATTTTTGCGTTTGTTTCCTGTTTCTTTAAACGGTGAAACTGATTTCGTTCTTACTTACGTTTAAATTTCACCTTGAAATTATGCCACTGTTCCTTATCAAATACTGACATATTCCTAAATTCAAACACTTGAGAAGGATAAACCCAAATGATAAATATCACTTAGTAATCCTCCAAGGTCCCTTGTCCCTGAATACTTTATGCTCGATTGCTGATTTGTAAGTCAAATAGTTTAGGTGTATGCCAGTGTTCACAGTCAGTCTTATCAACCTCATAGCACAGAGACCTTGTAATGTAATATCTCATCAACAAAACGACAGTTAGATAACCTAGGATCATGCTTCAAAGAACGTCTTAGCTGGCAAACACATATTTTTCAACAGATTGTTTGGTTGACTTAAATATCAGAACTGTCTTTCACCAAGTCTTGATCGACCGACTGTTAACCTTGAACCAGCACTGCCTTGTTTTGAATGCATTTCACTTAAGCTGATGAAAATAAAACCCTGTAGTATTAATAGAAATACCTTAAAACCTTCATTTACTATCCACAAAATAACTATTTGGCATATATATAACCCTTTAGAAATCGAAACATCTTGTATCTATTTGAATTGCTAATGTGAAAAAAAGACATGCAGAGAAAATTCCTAAATAATAGGAAGTTCTTAAATACAGGCTTTCATTTTCTTATTATAAAAAGTTGTCACTAATTATGTAAGTCTTTCTGCTAACTTATAGCTTAAAGCTGGATGATGGTCTTTGGTGCTTTATTACCATGATGAATGGAAGAAAACGTATTCAACACACTTGGATCACAGTTAACAGACTACAGAAATTGTTTCTCTTTTTGTTCCTCTGATATTGTTTTATGAAGTTCAAGCTAATCAAAATCTAAATCTAAAAGGGAGAAAATAATTTATTGATTAGAAATGGGCAATGGTGCCTAAGCCATGTAATGAGATGAATACTAAATCCACCAGAGGAACATTCTGAATGCTATTTTTACTCATTATAGGAGATGGTTATTGTTAAACCTTTGGAAAGAAGACTATAGAAAGATGCTTGGAGATGAGGGTCTCTTGAGACTTATCAGTAATTTCAGTTGGAACATATTAAGAAAAAACAAGAGTTCTCACCCACTGTGCATCTCATTGCAACATATGCCCTGCTGCAGTCCTAATCTGAAGTCAACCAAAGTCTTGGTATATGTCCTAGAATTTATTTACCCCTAAGAGAGCTTACAGACATTGAAACTGAGTTCACCACATCCGGTTCAAAAGTGTGTCATCCTGAAGGTAGCATTACTCAAAAGACAGTAAATAAATAGAGGCTTTTTCCCCATAATATCCCGAGTTATATCACATGTAATTTAACAGATAATATGTATTTTCATACTATAGCTACTAAGTCATTATTATGTTTATTAGAACATGCCAGAAGTATAAAAATAGTATTTTATATTTATATAACATAGAATAGATAACAAGAATCATTTTTTTAACATCCTAAACAACCTAGGAGCAGTTACTTATTAATTTGCCTTTCAAAACCAGATTCGCTGGGCTCCCACTGAGCTCCCAACTTGTAGGTAGCAGGAGAATTTAGACCAAGATCTTTTATATCAAGATTCTAAATTCAGTATTTCTTTTACCTAAGAGGTCTCCTAATTAGTATTTATAAAATTCTCTTTAAAAGATTAAAATTGAAAAATGGAACTGCCCACTTTTAAAAATTTTACTGAATTCACCCAGGAGTTTAAATTAAGTAAATTTTAGACACAGATGAGGGTAAATTTCTCTGTACAATAGACAAAGTATTAAATAAAAGAATGATAATCTAATGTAACAATTCTGTTTATTTCAGAAGCAGTGGAAAGACTTTATGCCTCATTAAGGGAAGTCTTTTGCTTCATTTTCAGTTAGAAAACTCTGCTAGCGGAGTTATATCTGGGCTATTTCTAAATATTTCATTCTCATTTGTAAACGGGAATGTTATTTCCTTAATAGTTACACATGCCCATGAAGTACATAGAGAGTTCCTGTACATAAAAAAGATTACTAAAGAGATGTAGAAATTATAAGAGAAAATAACCAGTGGGGAAATAAAGGAATGTGGATTTGAAATAGAAAAGGAATATGGATTTGGAAAATTTTTTTTCTATAGGCTGTTACTTTAAATGACAATTGAATTACCAAGTAGAAGAGTGGGTTTCTCTCTAATAAACCTATTGATATTATTTATGGATCTCAAAAGTATAAAGATACACTAAAAATGTTGTTATGGTCACTATATGTGAGATAATTGTATGTACAAGTGAAAAGAATAACAGAACATTTTCAAAATACATTCATACCCATAAACCCAGTAAAATAAGAGAATTCATAAATTTACCTTTTTAAAATCAACATTATATGAAAAACTAAAGAATATTGTATTTTGAAGAGCCGTTCTGCAAAAGAATAAAATGTGTTTTCTTTCATTAGAGTATAGTAGCACATTCATTAAGTAAGTGAGTGCTGCACATTTTGAAATAAATTTATTTTAAAGGCACTTGGTGCATTGTTTTAATCACAAGAGGAAAAACCTTTTCTGATGTTATACTCAAACCCCTTGTGTTTGCAAGTCTCCCAAAAAGCTTACACGTGTTTCCTATGGTGAATTTTCCACATGCTTGCTAGAGCTGACAATTTTTAATTTACTGGTCAGATTTACCTATTATTTGTACGCATTATACTAGACATATTCCTGATTCACCAAAATTCTTTGTAGGGATAGAAGGAAATTATAGTCAATAGAGCTGAGATCAAGTGGGCCCTTAGATCTTAATTATAAATTGTTTAAAAAAATAAGAAAAATGAAAAAATAACTGGCTCCCTTGGCTATTTTCTTACCAGGAAACAAATGAAAAAGGGAAATTTATTTCTGACCATAAATCGCAAATGTTTCATTTTCATTTTCCCCAAGTTAACTTTCTCACCTAGCTAAGCAGCATTTTTGCTATTATTAGCTTGTGGTCCAATATTAGCTGACCAGTATCCGTCAAACTCCTCAGTTCAATGAGCTCAGGGACTCCCAAATAACTCCGTGTATGCAGACTTCTACTTACAGCTTCTAATTATTTTCTAACAGATAATGGAATATTTAAGTTCAGAGAGGTTAGATTAAATTTGTAAGTGGATCAAAACCCTAGATAAAGTTGCAGCAGCAAGGATCACTGTAGAAAACCCGAAGCTTTTTAGTTTTGAGATCCAAGACCCTCACTGATTGCTTATTCGTCTGTGACGAACTGGTCTCATAATTGTAATCCTCAGAGGTGCTCATTTTTTTCTAATCACACTATGCCATGCTATACATAAACTGTAAGCAACAGGCACCAAAAAGATGGCCTCTTAGGAGATGCAATAGCATTTTTTGTGAAAAAAACAAGCTATATATGTAGTATACATAGAATACTATGATTGTTTTAATAGACTCAAATAAGTATAGATTGTATGATAATCACTTCATGAAAAGCGTTAATGATTAAAACATTTATGCAATATTTATAAAAACTTTTTCGCATCAGATTTTTTTTTTTTTTTTTGAGACAGGGTCTCACTCTGTCTCCCAGGCTGGAGTGTAGTGGTGCGATCTCTGCTCACTGCTGTCTTGACCTCCAGGGCTCAACCAATCTACCCACCTAACAAGCTGGGACTATAGGCATAAGCCACCATGCTCAGGCTCCAGAATCTTTTTTTTTTTTTTAAATAAATTCAAAGGATTTGTGTGTGTATGTGTGTTTTAAGAAGGTTATACACAGTTTGATTTTCTAATCTGAGAGTAAGAGTGAGTAACATAAAATGTCATATGGAGCAATAATAAGAAGAAAATGATGAGGCCATCAACTGGCTTTGAACAGTAAGAATACCTCTTGAACAAAGCTTGATTTCCATCAATGCAGCGGGCAGCTGAAGGAAATCGGAAGAAAAACTCAGAAGAAACAAAACTTTTGACTGAACTGCCACAGGTATTGTTACATGTGGCCCACCTGCCTCTCATTTAATGTGATCTTTTGGAGGAGGCAGAGTAATGGTATGAGAAGCCAGTTGACTTTAGAGCTAGGGAGCTTGCAGTTCAAATCCAGGCTCTGTCTTCCCTTATCGGCTCTGCAATGAGAACAATGATTTAAATACTATCTGTAAGCTTTATTCTTCTCACAAAATAGGCATATTAATACTGGTTTGTAGGCATTCTTGTAGCCCAATATAGATACAAAGAATCATTTAATTCTTTATAATTTACAATTTTGATCTTAATGCTACATGTGGTTCTAGAAAATCTTCGGAAAATATTTCTGCTATTAATAGTGGATTCAAGGTGGATAATGGAACCAACGAATGCTAGGCTGATCCTTTTTCACCCTGGCTTTGGTGTGCAATTGAGTTAAATTATTTTCCACCATACTCCATTTCCTTATTGTACAGATTAGCTCTTGTAATTAGAAAAGGGGCAGGAGGATATTAGTGCAAATAAAACCATACCTAAATTCACACTTGTTTACATTAATATATTCAGTTAATTTGGATGGAAATCAGCCCACATGTGATCCAGGATTACTGACTTCTGCTGCTCAATGTGGAATCACTTTCTAAACATTAAGAAGATTTCTAGCAATCTGGGGTCATCTCTAACCCTCTACTTGAGAGGACTATTTTACTAACTATGACCATTCCTAAGGGTGATGATGGTATGCAGACTATACACCAGAATGAAGGCCTCAGCAGCAGCCCAAGAAGCAAAGGTTTTTCTCTGACTTTCTCCTGTCCTCCTGTCGCTCAGTCCCATTTTCCACCAAGGCAAGCCATAGAACCTAGAATCCCTCTTCCCCCAGACAGAGCATACAAATGAGAACCCCTTTTCCTGAAAGCCAGCCATAAAATCTGAAAATATTCTATGTAAAAACTGGCCATAAAAGAATGATCTGACCTACCTGTTTGACTGTAGGTCATTAGACCCACATTCCAGAGAGGGCCCTGCCCCACACCCAGTAGGAAAGAATGCATGCTCAGAGAAATCAACAAGAATTTAGACAGACAGGCCTTGCTGGGTTTCCTCACTCAATTAATATTAGATCACACTCTTTCACACTCAATCATATTTCCATAAGTCTGGCTATACTTTTTTGAACCTAAGCATAAGAATGGACAATTTTCCCTGTATCTTTGGGTCTTCATTAAATACATTTTAAAGTCTTTTAATTAGGTATTTTTCTTCAGAAACAGGATCTTGCTCTGTCACCCAGGCTAGAATGCTGCACCAGGATCCTAGCTCATTTCAGCCTTGAACTGCTGCACTCAAGTGATCTTCTCACCTCAGCCTCCCACAGTAGCTAGGACTACAGGGGTAGGACACCATGCCTGGTAGAGATGGGGTCTTGCTACCTTTCCTCCTATTAATTTGCATCATGTCAGTGAGTTTTTAAGAAACCTTTAGGAAACCAAGGGCCTTGGCCCCTACACTGACAAAGTTCCTGTCCATGACTTAAGGACATAACCAGGTAAATAAAAACAGACCTATTGTCCATTTCTTTAGTTTCTGTCAGTCTATGGTTTGGAAATTGTAGACATAAACCTCTGACTGATACAACAGTGGTGTTAAGTAAAATAAGGAATTCTCTTGATTATTTTGAGGAAATGATCATAAAAAAATTTAAAGCTATCCTTGTAAAGTAGACGCTTTTGTAATACCATTTTTAGCAATGCCAGCCATGTGATCATTGTAATAAGTAATTACCCAATGGTATCATTAAACTTAAAAAAAAAAGATGAAGAGAATTTTTATCTTTTATCCACATACCATACATGTGTAAAGATACATGTCTTTTTATTATTTTTAGATGTGTCTTTTTATTAGACTTATTAGATTTTATTAGATACATATGTGCCTATTGCAATTATCACAGCATAGTAAGCCTTTCTTCCCTTAACCAAATTACTGCCCTATGAATAACTAATTACTTCATGCCATATAATGCAAACCAGGACTTTATGCAGATAGTCCCTTCCTCCTGCAGGAACAGTATTTTGTATCCTTAACTCTGGAAACAGATCATTAACAAAACCATTGAGGTTTGACATATTGGAAATTGCTGATATTTTGGAAATTCTATTTTCTGGTGTTTGCTTGTCCTTTGGGCAAAAGATTTCTACCTGCATTTTATGAACAGTTGAATATTAGAAACTGTTCCTCCTAGTGATACAGTCAAACTGAGTGGGGATTTTTCCTAAGTCATAATAAGTATCGGTTGCTGTTCAGATTGGAATAAGAAACTGCACATGATTAGTTTAATTCTCTTTCAACCCTATGTGGCATCATAACACATCCTCTAGTCATGTACAAAATTCACAAACTGTAGGTTAGAGAGCTGGAGAATACCTACAATATGGAAAACGATGTCTTCAACAGACAACTGATTTCCATTTACTAAATGCAAATATTGGTACAGTAGACTATGTGCTCTTGAGAAATGTCCTTTCATTCACACAAATTCAAGAAATGCTTCGGAGAAACAGAGGCAGACAAAAAGTTAATTAAGTTACATGTTGAGGCTTACGGAGAGCAACCTGTATTGGATCTGGATAGTCTCTTTTAGGTACTTCAACGGAGAAATTAAGCCTGTTGGAATGCAAAACTTGTCAAGCACTTTGTCTTAGTATCCCCTAAGGCAGTATTTAAAGCTCAAATTTTAGGATCACTACTAAATTCTGTTAACTCTTAACTGGAAATGCCTGCAGTCAACTGAGGGACTAAGTGGCTATGTTGGCTGGACTTCCTGGGTCAATAGGGACTTCCCTAAGGGGACTTTCCCCTAAGCCAAAATGAGTCATAGCTGCAAGCTAAGGGATTGAAACTTCAACCAATCAAAGGGGACCTTCCTCTAAGCCAAAATGAGTCATAGCTACAAGCTAAGGGATTGAAACGTCAATCAATCAAAGGGGACTTTCCCGTAAGCCAAAATGAGTCACAGCTGCAAGCTAAGGGATTGAAACTTCAACCAATCATATAGGGAGTTTACGCTACAGCTGTAGCCTGATGTTTTTAACCAATCAGGCCCGCCAACCCACAAGCAGCTAGAAAATAAGTTAATTCTATAGGACAGAAAAAGGAAAAGGGGACGGGTCATAAGGGGATATAAGCATAAGACACCCAAGCCAGAAAGGCAACCCTTCTGGGTCCAAAGTAAGGTGTGGAAGCTTTACTTTTGCTTTCGCTTTACTTTTGCTTTTGCTTTTGCTTTAATGAGTCTTGCTGCCACACGCTCTTTGGGTCCGCACGTTGCTCTAATCCAGCTGTAACACTTGCTGCTGTGGTTCACGGCTTCATTCCTTGAAACCCGTGAGACCACGAACCCTTCGATGAAGAAAAACCTTCAATCGAAAGAAGAATTTCACTCATGACTGCTTTCATTTATTTATTTTTGCCAAAATCTGTGATAAAATCAACTTTATTTTTCTTTTCATCCTTATATTCTTACTCTTATTGAAACAGAAAATAAATAGAGAGGTCAAAAGGAGAAGAGATCCTGATGCACGTTTTAGCTGGAGAAGCAAACAGTATCCAAAATTACTACACAAGTCACCAAGAACTCAGAAGTAAGAAGCTAAAAATGAAACCTAATACTACCCTCCCATGTATAATGGAAACACTAACAGGCAAGCACTCAAAAGATTCCCTTAAAACAGGTTCCCCTAATAGAAACTAAGGAAAGTTATTGGCCTATTGCATGCATAGGAAAAAATCTTCCAAGGGTCTTCCTCCTCAAAGGGTTTTCAGAGGGTACATGAATACCATGTCAAAACGGAAGGTCTGTTTCTCTGTGTTTCGTCTGGCGCTCTAAATTCAAGACAGATCTTAAATTGAGTTTGTAGAAATGAATCATATATGAGCACTACAAATACCTAAGAAAAATTATTCCAAATACAATACGCTAAATAAAGATAGAACAATTGGGAAAAATACCACAGAAATTAATTAGGCTGGTATAGAGAGGATGTAAAGGAGAATAATAAGTCTTTAAAACATGGAAAAAAAATCAATTCAGATGATTAACCAAGTAGTTATTCTGTCTCCTATGTGCTTGTATTGTGCTTGCTCATAGATATGCAGTGATGGAGTCAGCAGACATATTTGCTGTCATCAAGGATCTTGTAGTCTAGTGGTGGAGAGTGGAATTCTACAATTAAAAACTAAGATAAATAATATTAATATATAATAACTTATTAAAATTTCTGAGTACTATTAGTAAGTTATAATTTTAGAAATCAGGAAAGGGCTCTTTGAGAAAGCACACTTAAGCTGAGAAAATAAGGATAACTAGGAGTTCATTAGGTATGATTGGAACATGAACACTCCAGGTGAAGGCACTGACTGACTTGGCTTATAAGGGGAGTGGAAAGAAAGTCAGTGAAGAGAAAGACTACTGGAAAAGAAATCAGGAGCTCTGTAAGCTAAGAATCTGATATTTTACTTTAGTAAAGCCACTAAAGGTCTCATGCAGAGGACCTGCACAATTCAAGCTTTGTATTAAAAAGTAGGGAGATCAAATCTAGTCTCATAACTTAAGCTGAAGAAGTTGAGGGCTGGGATTAAGATGATGACAAAAGAGTATAAAAAGAAGAGGAAATTGTCCAAATGTGTTTTTGGCATAGAATCAAAGCATTTACTCTCGAATTGGAGGTTGGTTGGTTGTGGGGTTGTGACATTCAAGGATAAATTTCAAATTTCTGGTAGGGACAATAGGGTGGATACAGATACAAAATATATAAATGGGTGAAATCGAAGGCAGAAGAGATTGAGAAGAGAGGATGAAGACATCTATTCAGGGTGTGCTAAACTTGAGATGTCCCTGAGATTTCCATGTGGCAATATTAAGGATGGAGATAAGGTCAGATTCACAAAACAGACTAGAGATGGAATTTGGTAGTCTAGTGAGATGATCTAGGAAAAATTTATAGATTGAAAAGAAGTCTAGAATTTTGCATTGAGATATTTCAATATTTCTGATATTGCTTACTGCCTGTATGATTTTAAGAAGCAGGAAAGTTGAGGATTTTTTGTAAGAACATGGTTACAATGATGGTCCATGAATCTAAGCGGGCTGCAGAGAGATGTGAGATAGGAAGCACTGAGGGATCGTGAGACAAAGGAGAGTCAGTGAAAGAAAAATGAACTAGAAAGGCAGGAGAATGTAGCTGAAGATTGAGATATTTGAAATAGTAATTTCAAATGTGAGGCTTCTGCTGATTGCTTACTAGTTCTAGAGACAACCTACAAAATGGGAGAAAATATTTGCAAACTAGCCATCTGACAAGGGTTTAATAACCAGAATATATAAGGAGCTCAAACAATTCTATACGAAAAAAATCTAATAATCTGACCAAAATGTGGGCAGAAGACTTGAATAGACATTTCTCATAGGAAGACATATAAATGTCAAATAGGCATATGAAAAGGTGCTCAATATCACTGATCATCAGAGAACTGCAAATCAAAACTACGATGAGATATCTCACCCCAGTTAAAATGGCTTAATACTTACATCCAAGGCAGGCAATAACAAATGCTGGCAAGAATATGAAGAAAAGGGAACCCTCATACACTGTTGGTGGGAATGTATATTAGTATAACCACTATGGAGAACACTTTGGAGGTTCCTCAGAAAACTAAAAATTGAGCTACCATATGGTACAGCAATTCCACTGCTGGGTATATACGCAAAATAAAGGAAATCACTATATCAAAGAGATATCTGCACTCCTATGATTGTTGCAGCACTACTTACAATAGGTTAGATTTGGAAGCAACCTAAGTGTCCATCAACAGATGTAGGAATAAAGAAAACATGGTACAAATACACAGTGGAGCACTATTCAGCCATAAAAAAGAATGCAATCAAGTCATTTGCAAAGCTTGGATAGAACTGGAGATCATTATGTTAAGTGAAATTAGCAAGGCAGAGAAAGACAAACATCATCTGTTCTCATTTATTTGTGGGATCTAAAAACCAAAACAATTGAACTCATGAAGATAGAGAGTAGAAGGATGGTTACCAGAGGCTGGGAAAGGTAGTAGGGGGCTGGGGATGGTTAAATAAAATAAAATGTAAAAATATAAAGAATGAATAAGGCCTACTATTTGATAGCACAACGAGGTTACTATAGTCAATAGTAACCTAGTTGTAAATTTTAAGATAACTTAATGAGTGTGATTGGATTGTTTGTAACTCAAAGGATAAATGCTTGAAGGGATAGATACCCCTTTCTCCACGATGTGCTTATTTCACATTGCATACCTGTATCAAAACTTCTCATGTACCCCACAAATATATACACCTGCTGTGTACCCACAAAAATTAAGAATAAAAAATCCACTATTAGTATGGAACAGGATATAGCTAAGAGTTACTATGTGAAGCCATACACATGAAATTTTATAATGTGAAAATGTTATAGAACAAAATACCTTTTCAAATAATTTTATAAGCCTGTTATACTCTAAGAGAAAATGTAAACTGATAAATTATATTCATTTCACTTGATTAATATAATATCAATTAGATTTAAAATAATTCCCATCAAGATACTGCATATCAAATGGAAATATGGAGAAGAGAAACACAGAAAGACTATTCACATGAACATTTCTTCAGAAAATAGGATAACAGCAGTTGTGTAAGATAAATAAAATTTCCTATGGTATATATAGAGAAAAACAAGCTATTCTTTTTAATAAGAATATTACCATTTACATAATAAAGTCAGATGACTTAAAACACTTTTCTTTGCAGTATCTCACTGTGGTAAATTTGGTGTGGAAAAGTTGAAACGAAAGCCAAAAAAATTCATGCGAATGCAAAGCCATGACTGTTGACTAGTCACTAGAATTGAGAATAATTACATAATTTCTTTCATTTTTTTTAAGAAAGCAAGTAATTTAGATAAAACATTTAAAAACAAAGTCAACTGTTACTAGGTTTAAATACTGAGGAAAAATATAGAGTGACGGGAACTCAGAAAAAGTGAATAGTCTGTCTGATTTTATGAGATAGTGGTGCCCAATTTTAAGAATCTTGTTCAATAGCATCATTTCTTATGTATGTGTTCTGCACCATTTTGTGGATTAAAAAAAAAAAGAAAACAAAAAACAACAAAAAAGCCTGCATTTTCCCTATGAAATGGTTCTATCTGAAACAAGAACTAGGAGCACGTGTAAATGCAGGTATTCTTATGAAGGTGCGCCTTTAGAGTCATTTTCTTAATGTTGTTCAATATGATCTTTCTTTGTGGGAATGAAGAATGTACTGGTCATTCACTAGCAGTGTATTATTATTGTCATTATGAATCCATTAGACATATTCAGGTGAGCAGAGTAACAGCCCTGGGTGACCAAACTCTCCTTCTCTTGCTTTTAGTGTAGCATTTAATAGAACACAAACTGCCCCTTATTTATTTTTTGCCTATGGTAAAAATTCTAAGAAAATATGAAAGTCCTCTCCTTTACCCTTGAATATCAATAGAAGTTTCATTGTGGTGATAAATTTTGAGTATTAAGTTGCTACATTTGTGTTATTTATTATAATAACCAGTAAAGCACAGCTATATGTGATGAATAGAGTAGTGGTTATTGAATCTAGAATATTCTATTTCAAGCATAAAGTTAGAGTGGAGAAAAGGGAGTCTAATGATTAATAAGATTGTGCAATTTCCATTGTCTTTGAAAGCTTTTTTCCCCTGAAGAATTGTACAAACAAGCATACAAATACAAATATGCACATACACTAGTTTGCAGAAACATGGTTGCAGCAGATCTTATTTAGCTTGAAAGTTATCCCTGGAACACTCTACCACAGTGTTATACCAGATGACCCCCACCCACCTTTCTTTGCTTGACAGCTTTCTCTTTCCACTGAGCCTATTTTTCCATCCTTGGCTGGAAGGATATGTAGGGGGTGAAGTGTGGCTCTTTCCCAGCAGCTCTACACCCTCAGCTCCCTTAACCCTTGAGTGGGATAATTTTGAGGTGTATGTCCTACACTGGCTGCCAGTCTCTCCAGTGAAAAGAAGCTCCAGTCACTTACAACGGCAGCTAGCTTTATTAGTTCTCCTGTCTTATTTCTAAACTCCCCCACTGATGAGTCCTTCACCTCCAAAATAAATGACTTTCACATTCTTATTTCAAGGGTAGCTTCTGCATCTGTAAGAACCCAAACTAACACAAGTTAAACTTATTACTTTTAACCAAGTAACTCTGGAATATTTATAATTTCAACTCAACCCTTAGATTCAAATTACAAATAATTTTTCTTGAACCTACCTCTTTTTTGTGGTTTGTTATTCAAATACTTTTATAATGATCTACACACATAACCAATGAGCTAAAAATGTAGGTATGAAATATAGGCTTATGTTTATGTTAAAATTAGAGCAGCCTGCATTAGATACTAAATTCACCGTTGATGTTGCCAGTTAAACTGCATTTTAATCATTGTGATGCTATCCTTCTAATGTTTTGAAAGAAGTCTCGAAAATAGTAGGACATGTTTCTGCCTGGTACTTATTAAACTCTGCTGATAGCTGTCCATCAATCTGTTAATCTTCCAGCATCTATCCACAAGAGAAAAGGCACAGTCAAAATATTTTCCTTAACTTTTTTTAACTTTTAAAGAGAACAGAGTCTTCTGAATCTGTTGGTTACCAAATCCATCAACCATCTAGGAAAATGACTCCTTTCATGGCTCAATCAGAGCCTCATCTAAAATTCAGCAGACATCTAAGACTTCAAGCTGCCATCTCCACTCTTGTTTCCATGGGAATATACATCAGATCAAGAAAAAAAATGGATGGGGTTAGGAGCTTTCAAATAATCATTCAAAATCATGATGAGGATTTTAGAGCTTTTTTCTTAGGTGTGATTATTTTGTAGCCTCTTAACCCCCTTTTGCCAGTCTGTTTCCATGGAAATATGACAAAAATGTCTGTTCAAGCCTCCAGCAGAGATTATTAGCATTCTCGTGAATTTCAGCTTTGGCTGTAGTCTAGGCTGGCAAGATTTTTTCTACCAGTTTTATAAATTAACCTATACTGTTTCTACTCTTTGTAATTTTCCTTTATAACTTCTACTTTTTAAAAAAATTCCCTTCACAAATTTATAGCTATGATCAAGATCAAATTGAATAATTGGCATATCACTGAAAAAGGCTTCAGTTTTAAATTTTAATATATGAGCCAGGACATGTAGCAGTGGTGTGTCAGAAACTTTAGAGAACTGAAGAAAGAAACAATATTTAGTTTTTGGCCTTACTGTTATATAGATGCCGGTAGATATGCAACAAGGTGATATTTAAAATATTTAGCAACTGGTAAGGCATGAAACCAACCAACCCGAAAAGCTGGTTTGTACAGGCTGATTATCAACCTACTATATGAGAACCAATAATAAGTTAGGCTGAAAGTAGTTTTATATAAAGTAGTTAGCATTATACATAAATAAATTATTCAAGGTCAAAGACAGCTCCTGTAAAACTTGTAAAGGAGCTTACAAGAGAAACTGGATAGAGATATATAGCAATTCATCTTTTAAAAAAATCAGAGTGCATATGCTTGCATCATTTTTCATATGAAGGTCATTTGAAAATAGAAATCATTCTTATTACTCAAGACATTATGCTAAAAGATAGAGAAAGAACATATATGGTCTTTGATAGAACCCCTGGCAAGATGTCTTGTATTGAATGTGAAAAAATAACGGCATGATAAATACATAATTTTATTCCATCCTACTCTGAAATTTGCTGACCGGTTCAAATCTACAATTTTTGCTAGGGGAAATCTTAAAGTTCTGATTGACCTTAAAAAGTACTTTTTTACTCATAGTTGGAGTTTTTTTTAACCCATAGAGTGTTTTCTTCTGAATTTGAATTAAAAAAATAAATGTCAAGGGGTAATTACTTGACTCAGGTAGGTTCTTAATTTAAATTTAACAGAGACTAACTTGCCATAGAAACTAATCTTGATGGATGTTTTCAACTAAATAGATCATAACCATAATAAAATAAAACAGTATGGTTAATTTTTCAAATTATCAATTTTAGCCCCTGCTTTCCCCATAGGCAACATCTGGCCTGCAGCTTATTTATGTAAATAAAAAGTTTTATTGGAACACAGTCACACCCATCCATTTGCATTAGTTTTTGTTTTGTTTGGTTTTGCTTTAATTATCTATGGCTGCTTTCCTACTAAAAAGAGCAGAGTTGAGTTGCTGCCACAGAGAACACGTAGCATATAAAAGCCTGACTATAATCCAGCCTTATAAAAAAAAAGTTTACTGATACCTACTCAAGCTTGGCTTCCTGAACTCAAAGTCTAGATCTGCCATTTTCTAACTTTCTAACCTTGGGGTAACCTTGGGTTAACCCCAGGTTCTTGGTCTGTCATATTTTGAGGAATAAGTAAATTATTATTTGTGAATTATTTGTAACAGTGTTTGGCACTTAGTAAATACTTTGTAAATATCAGTGACTTATTACCACCACCTCATAGTCTTTCTAACACTGTTCAGTGCAACTAATTTTAAGAAATATACACATGAGCTTTGGTTATTAAATACAATTGGTTTTCCGTTGAAATTATGTATTGCTCTCACTGGAGGGCTATTTGGTTATATTTAACAAGAACATTTAAGAACATTACATGTCTGAATCAATGTAGATAATTCACCTTGGGGACTGTAAATATCTTCAAACTCTAAAGGTAAGTTCTAGTGACCTATCTAGGCAGACAGTTGTGAAGCAAAAGTGATCTAAAAAGTATAATACAATGTGAATTGGTCTTAGAAATGTCTTTAATTATAAGATTATAACATTTCCGTAGGAGAAATTTGTAAGTTGTGGAGTTTTGGTTTTGTTTTGCTTTAATTATCTAAGCAGGCTATTTGATAATGGAGAAAAATGTGATTGCCTGGGTGTCTGTACTTACATCCATGAACTCCACATTTGCCTTGGGACCAGTTGTCTCATTAAGAATCTTAATAGCCACAGGAATCTTCACAGTTTCTCCTTCAGGTACCCAAATACCCTTTGGGGAAAAAATTTACATTAAATATGACATCTCAACCTATTAAGTTCTTACAAAGTAACTTAGAAGTTTGATATTATAACATTCAATCAACAAACGTTTATTTAGCACCTGTTACATGTTACAAGTTACTCTGCAACTTTGTTGTCTGCTTTCATTATCTGAGGATGATGCTCATATACATGATTACATATATAGAATATAGAATATATATCCTGCTTTCAAGATGTTTACACTACTGTCAAATTCTACTTGTGTGCATGAAAAAGGCTTTGAATAGTGAAGACAGCATGGAAATAGGATAGCAAAAGAATATCTGATTTGGATGGTATCATCGACTTTTTGAGATGGTTGCTCTACTTTTTGAAGCTCAGTTGTATCATCTGTAATTTAGAAGACTGGGCTAAGGAATGTTAGAGGTTCTTCTCAGGCTGTATATTATCTAAATATTCAGCAGCAAGAAAAACAATTAAAAAAGCATATTCTCATGTTCTTCAAGTTCAGATTGATTTATGAATTAATTTTCAAGAATGAATATTTAAGATTTATTTTTCAAAGGCAAGTGCTAGGGGATATTGAGCACATATTAATTTGTCTACATTATTAAAGCATGTGTATATGTGTGTGCGTGAAGGAATTTTATTATCTCTGAAGAAATATAAAATATTTATATTGGCCGTTGTTAGTTCTCTTTTCCTATCAAAATATAATTATAATATCTGAACAGGATTTATCCCTTGGGAAAGTATAAAGTTGGTAGAGTTTGAGTGAAATACAACATTAAGCTAAATAATAGCATTTCTGGGTAAAGTGAATTATAGCATTTGAATGAGGACAATGATTTTGATAAGACATACAAGGATGCACAGGTTGTACAAGAATACATTTTAAAAGGTGTATTTTCCCAAATGAACGCAAAAGCAAATATGAGATCATGAGGACAAAAACCGAAAAATCTCAAATTTTAGCTTCTTAGCCCTGACATCAGAAAATATTTCTTATAAGATTTTTAACATTAAAAGGAAAGAATGAAAAATAATAGTTTGTTATTCCTGAACAAAACATCTTTACTTCCTGTCTTTCTTAATATCAGCTAGTTATAGTCATAAAGAAAAAAAATTCAAAAAGTTTTTCACTTTGAACTTTTATGCTACAACATATGTATTTGTGTTACTCAAAGTTGCAGTATCATCAGGAGACCTGAACACAAGAATTATTTTAAAACATAGTAACAATAATAAAGAAAATAAAAGATTTTAACTTTTAGAAAGTGAATTTATGGTTGCATTCTTCCTAGGCAGAATGAATAGGGAAATCTATGTGTCAAATGCAAAATAATAAGCCAAGTTCCTTGCAAAAAATTAAAAAGAAAATAAAGCAGAAACAGAAAAAAGAAAACAGCCCAATACTCAAAGGCTTCATTTTCTCACTGATATTATCTAGGGTGGAAAACAGGCTTATTATTCATTATTCAATAAAGTAACCACAGAGAAGATTACTTAATGAAGACATGGCATCAATATTAAAGTATCCCTAAAGTGTAGTTTTAAAATAATATAGGCCAGGCATGGTGGCTCATCCCACCACTTTGGGAGACTGAGGCAGGAGGGTCTCTTGAGCTCAGGAGTTCAAGACCAGCATAGGCAACATAGAGACATTCCAACTCTACTAAAAATAAAAAAATTTAAAAATGAGCTGAGTGTGCTGGCACATGCCTGTGGTCCCAGCTACTCAGGAGGCTGAGGTGGGAGGATGGTTTGAGCCCAGGAGGTTGAGGCTACGGTGAACTGTGATTAAACCACTGCCCTCCACCCTGGCCTACAGAGCAAGACCCTGTCTCAAGAATAAATACATAAATAAAATTAAATAAGAATATAAATTCAATGTAAAGTATTTTATACTTCTTTTTAAAATAAATATTTATTAAATTATTCTTTTTTTTCATTATTTCATTCATTATTTCACTATTTTCTGGGACTGACTAGTTAAAAATTTTACTATCTGATACACATGATATTGGTCCTAATCTTTATACTTAAACAGAGAATATTTCTAATTAGGAGAAAAAAATAATCAAATAATTGGTTAAGCCAATTTGCATTTCTATGGTCAAGAATAATCCTTTATAGTTTAAGACAGTATGTCTTCATAACAACTGATCTATTGATTAAAACTTAGAGTCAACCATAGACACTTTCATTACAAGTAATTTCAATTAAGGTAAAACACTCATGCACAATAGACAAATAAATGCTCTTAATACAAGTTAATAAAGCTTTATTATTAAATGCTTAAATGGGTAACGTTTTTCTCTGCTGAGGACATTAGATAGTGTTTAGTCTTGAGTTATAGGGTATCCAAGGTTTAAAATAAAATTTAATTTACAGACCACATTATCTTTAAAAATATAGAAGTGATTATACTCTAGGAACAATGTAAGATTGAGTTATCTTAAAAATGGAAGTACGTTATAATACATTTAAATTTTTCCATTTATCTCTTTTTTTCTCCCTATTTCTGTTCTTCATAAACACATAAATTTGCCTACTTGCTTTAAATTTTGTCAATGTCACATGCAGAATTGGTAACAGGCAGGAAGCCCTAATATTTTTCTACTGACTTGTCCTATGGTTCAGCACAGAAACCTTCAGTTACATCTGTGAATACGGAGAATTGTAGCATTTACTAGATAATTCAGGTGGGGAAAAATCCTGCAATCAATCATTAGAATGGGAATTTATGGCATAGCTAAGTGATCCAGAATGATTGTCAGTATGGATCAAATTCACAGCAGTACTTTCAATTTGTCAATTTAAATAATCAAGACTGCAATTTAGGACTCTACATTTATTATCCACATAATTTGTTGATATTTTATTGTAGAAATGAGTACAGATTAAAATTATTAAAGATGTAAATACAATTGCAGTAAATAGATACAAACTTTAAGGATATAAAATGATACAGTCTGAGTCTGTTTTTTTCTAGCACAATCTAAATTGAGAAACAGAAACATTTGTTTCTTTGAACATACACAAATCTGAAGATGAGAAAAGGCATCAAGTCAGCCTAGAACAGTGCCTATGCAAAGTAGGTACTCAAATTTTTGTCAAATTAAGATCAAATTTAATTGAATAAAATATGCATACTAAAAGATTAGAAAACTTCTGCATTTTGACCTTAGAATACAAGTTTCATTTTAAGGATATTAGATTATTTTGGAGCACTTGGAGAGAAAAATTAAGGTTTATATTCTAATTATTAATATTTTTTGTTAAATAAATCTCTGTTTTAAATAGAAAAAAATGAATATTTCAAAATGCAACATTTCTAAGATCCAATTAACTTTAACAGATATGTTTGTAAAATGTAGGCTTACACATAGCTTTAAGAAATATATTAAATGCCAGCCGGGCATGGTGGCTCATGCCTATAATCCTAGCACTTTGGGAAGCCAAGGCGGGTAGATCACTTGTCAGGAGTTCGAGACCAGCCTGGCCAACATGGTGAAACCTCATCTGTACTAAAAATACAAAAATTAGCCAGGCATGGTGGTGAGTGCCTGTAATCCCAACTACTGGGGAGGCTAAGGCAGGAGAGTAGCTGGAACCTGGGAGGAGGAGGTTGCAATGAGTGGAGATCACACCATTGCACTACAGCCTGGCCAAGAGAGTGAGACTCCATCTCAAAAAAAAAAAAAAAAAAAAAAAAAAATATATATATATATATATATATATATATAATGCCAAAGTAACTTTTGGGAATTGTAGTAATGGATATTACAAGAATAATTCAGCATTTGCCCAGAAGAGTTTCTTAATCTTGTTATTTACCATTAAAATAAATTTCACCACAATTAATCTTGGGCCTAGCCTCTGAATTGGTCCTGTAATTAAGGCAAATAAGTAAACATACACATGCCATCATTTGAGCTTTTCCTTTCCAGAAATACCTCTTATTGAAAACACATGATGTCATCTTTTCCTCCTATCTGACCTCAATTTTGCATATAATGTCACATTTTTAGTTTGCTTATGATAACAAAGACATCAAAACCATGGAAATTATTTACAAAATCATAAATGTAACCAGGTAGGCAAAAAATGATTTAGAAACTAGTTCCAACCTATTAAGACATCAGCATATTTGAATGGATTCTAAAATGAGCAGCTACTAGGGTCCTGATGGAGAGGCTTTGGATAAAAAAGCAGAAGAAAAAAAGAATAAAGGATTATGGTATATTGCCCAGGCATGTCTGGGGTTCATGGAGCACTGTGTAGGGGTAATGGAAAATGGGTTGGGGCTTGCTAGTTGGATAAAAATAGAAATTTGCCAAAAGGAATATGACATAAGGGGCTCAGAAAGGTATTAAGAAAAAAAACTATACTTGGCTTTGTATCAGAGTTTCTTGCTTTTCTCTCAAGACTGTATCCGTCCCAGCTCATTCAATAAAAATTAATGAATTCATTTGTGCAGCAACTTCTTAATATTATAAAAGTCTTCCTTTCTGAATATTATAAGAAAATTAGGTTGTCTAAAGTAATAACTCCATTGGCTATTATTTTCTAAACATCTAAAACAAAACTTAACTAACGATATGCGTTGTTTTTTACTTACTTTATAAACCGTTCCAAAAGCACCTGAGCCAAGGACTTTCACCCTCTTCAGCTCAGTTTCTTTCAAAATACGAAGTTGAGCTTGATTGGGTGCTGTGCCACTGGGAGTTAATGGTTCCACCAACTGCAAAGCAGAAAGAAGAAGGTTATACTTTCAGTCCGATAGTCAGTCCTCTCTCTCTGTCTCTCTCTCTCTCTCTCTCTCTTTCTCTTTGGTTCTCTTTCTTACAAAGCAAAAACACACCAACTTGGTTTGCCTTGACAACCAATACCTTTGTAATATGCACCACTCACCATTCACTGACACATTTATGCATTCTTTCAGACCCTGTCCTTTCTCTTCTCCTGCTCTTTGTCAGGGAAAACACAAGTAACAAATGTGCACCTACCTTGAGGCATACTAGGCTACGAGATTTGATGCATTAAAGAAGGAAATGCTGCCTTCTTAGAGCTTAAAATATACCTGGGAAGCCAGGACAAATGTGTCAGAGGAGAGGGGAAAAAAACGCACAATGCCAAAACCCTAGGACAGTGCTGTTAAAACTTTAGTGT
This sequence comes from Pan troglodytes, assembly GCF_028858775.2. NCBI lineage: Eukaryota > Metazoa > Chordata > Mammalia > Primates > Hominidae > Pan > Pan troglodytes. The sequence continues at coordinate 113,867,475 of NC_072411.2, forward strand.
ACATCTGAATTACCTCAAGTTATTGTTAAATATAGGTCCCGGTTCAGCAAGTCTGGAGTAGGCCTGAAATGTTTGCATTTGCGTAGAACTCTAAGGGATGCCTAGGTACCATGGTGATCCTCGAACACATTTTAAGTACCAAGGCCCAAGTTTACCTGTTAGATCAATAGTTCTAAAATTCTATGATTTGATTCTGGATCATAAGTGAATGCTATGAAATGCAAGGCATCAAACAACTACTGGGGAGTGAGGCTCACTAGTTTTGCCTTCCTAAAGAATGTACACTTTAAAATCAAGTCTTGAGATGTCTAAGTCTTGACATAATGAAAATGGGTTGGTATTGGGAGGGCCACTGTGAAAAGCTGCTTGGGCACAGCAAGAGGGAGGAGGAGGAAGAAATATAGCAGAATACAACAGGGAGTGGGACTGGTCAGAAGGGTGAGAGTACGGTGGGAAACCTACATAATCACAGGGTGGGCTGGGTGTGGCCAAAGTAGTAAAATTAGGCTGATAGTTTTAGACGTCATCATTGCGTTGTGATTCAGTTAGGGGGAATGAATGAGAAGGGGGCAAGTATGTGCATGCGTGCCAATCACTGGCATATGTGAGAAAAAAAATGTATGTCTAAGAGAGGCTCTGGGTACCAAAAAGCCTGTATCCTATGTTAAAATTTTAGGTTTTTATCTATGTATGAGTAAAAGGGCAAGTGCAAGAAATAGGAGTTTCTTTGTCTTTTAAAAGTTAAATTAAGGAACTAAACTTTACAAATAGTCTCTTTTATTTTTCCAGCATAATAATCAAAGGGTACTACTACTCAAATTGTCTTGAACCCACCACAGTAATTCAAAATCTCTATCTCCAAAGCTAAGTGCACTGTGGCCCTGCAGCTTGGGTATGAATTACCATGCTTCTGTGAAAATAATGGCCTACTTAATTAGTGGAAGATTCTTGACTGAAGGTAAATGTAGCTATAGCAAGAATTTTAGGAAGAACGTAATAAAAAATTGCCAATAAACTTAGGTTATCTTCAAACTCTTCTTTAATTGTGAGTTTGACAACTCATCTTCAATTTCATTTTCAAATTTAAGTTATATAAATGTAAATTTGATAACAAAGAACTGCATTCAAGTCACATTTTTAACATCTCAGAAAGAATCACTAAATTATTTGTTAAATTTCAAAATGATTGCTCAACTGAGTTCCCTTCATTTGAAGGCAACTCAACCATACAGGAATTGTTGGTAGATTTTGATACATATGCTATATGTATAATGAATAACTTATGAATCATTTTTAAAAATCATATACAAAAGTTACATAAAATCACACACAATACTGGGAGGGGGCTTCAGCATTTTGGGTGAGATATACATAAAATATACATTGTGTATATGCCTTGGCATATATCATGCAATAATTGCATATTTTGAAAATTTCACAGTTCTACCTAAGCTTTTTAGTCTTCTTTAATTTTCTTGGGTATCATTTAATATATTTCACAAAAACATGTTTCTGTATCATTTAATATATTTTACAGACACATGGGTTTAAATTTGGAGGTTTATATGACAGTGTTGCCACTCACAGGAAGCAATTTGCCCTTCCTAAACCTTTATTTCTTATCTGTGAAGTAGATGTAGCAATAATTACCTTAGAAACTTGAGAAAGGATGAAATGAGATAACATATGTGGAAAATTCTAGAACATTGCCTGGCATATTGTAAGTACTAAATCTGTTACTCTTCAAGGGATGAGATCATGTCTCATTAATATATTTTTGAATCACACCATCTACCAAAGCATCAAGCTTACAGTGCATCTCAGTAAGCATGTGTGGAAAAAATATGTTTTATAGTTTTATGCATGTAACATAAAAAAGACAATCTGGAACAAAATGATTTGAGGAACGTGTACCATCTTTAAGTGTATGCAAACAATATATCAAGATTCAACAAATGTTCACTTCTGAGGCAGATTTCTAGCTTCAGTATTTAAAGATTTAAATTGACTATCTTAAAAATTCCCCCTTTATTTAGATGGTGGTAGAAAATCATATTTTCTTTTACTAAGAAAAAGATAGGGATTCTACGATTATCTAACCACCAAATGTAAAATAATTTAGTCTTAAAGAATAATTTTCTATAAAAACAGAACCTGCTTATAAAACCAGTAAGTGGGCCGGGCACAGTGGCTCACGCCTGTAATTCCAGCACTTTGGGAGGCCGAGGCAGGCGGATCATGAGGTCAGGAGATCGAGACCATCCTGGCTAACACTGTGAAACCCCGTCTCTACTAAAAATACAAAAAAATGAGCCGGACGTGTTGGCGGGTGCCTGTAGTCCCAGCTACTCCGGAGGCTGAGACAGGAGAATGGCATGAACCCAGGAGGCGGAGCTTGCAGTGAGCCGAGATCGCGCCACTGCACTCCAGCCTGAGCGACAGAGCAAGACTCCATCTCAAAAAAAAAAACAAAAAACAAAAAACAATAAATGTGTGTTTATTTAGTAAGGAAATGACGGTTTGAAGGACATTCTTATAAAGCACTGCATTATAAAAACAAACCAAGATAAAGCAACACAACTCTTTTCACGGCAATGAGCCTTCCCTGTGTGTGGTTAAGGTAATTTCTCTTCCATTCTGCAGTCACCTAAATGTACACTGCTATTCCAAGCTTTCCTTTCCAACTGTAGTTTACAATACTTCATTTCCAGAATTCTCTCACCAACTGCCTCAAGCTGGCCATGAGGAAGAATTCTCTCTGCCTCCAGCATTCTAGCTAAATTGCAAACATACATAGCACAAAGCACATGTGTTGTGTCCAAACTTTCATTCACATGTGCAAGATTGAACGTAATCAAATTGCTCTTCAATAAGCTTCCAGCTAAAGTAGGAATCACTATTAGTTTTTCCCATGTATGTAATTGACTACCTTTATTTTGCTTGAACATGTCTATTCATGAGACAGCTCATTCCAATTGCAGATAACTTTAATCCCTAGAAAGTGTTTTCCTAGAAGCAGCTGTAAGGTAGTTTCCAGAAACTTTCACAGGATACTTCTATCTAGATTTGATTTCTGGGTAAAAAGAGCTAAAATTTAATTCGTTATCGGTATGCAAAATGTGTGAATGAATTAAAATTCCCATTCCTCCCATTCCTGTCAGTGTTCAAAGGAGAAGTGAAATTGTCAGACTGACAATGAGAAAAACAACAAACGTTGGATAAGCTTATCTCAGAACAGAATTGCTCTGAATTGTTCAGATAGGCACAGATGTGTATATCAGGAGAAAGGTAAGATGGAAGTTGAGAAGGGTCTGGTAATTCAGAGTCTTCTGTAATTGTTTCTTCCCTGTATCCTGTACCATGAAAACTATCTGCTTTTATGCTAGAGAACTCAGTGTAGCAATATGAAAGACATTATAATCATTTATGAGTAATTTACATACTCACAATAACTACCATGCATAATATTAAATGCATCCCATAAATTGTGTAGTAAGGTCTGTGTGATTACAACACTTAAGTTTTATCCTGTAAGCTTAGTCTTTCACTGCTGGTATAATGAGATCATTGACTACTAATTTAATGATCCTAATTAAAACATGCATTCCTTGTCAGTTTTGTTTTGAAACAGAAAGATTCTCTCTCTTTCTAACATTTTTCTAAATCTGCCACTGAGATATTCTTTTTTTTTAAATTATTATACTTTAAGTTTTAGGGTACATGTGCAAAACGTGCAGGTTAGTTACGTATGTATACATGTGCCATGTTGGTGTGCTGCACTCATTACCTCATCATTTAACATTAGGTATATCTCCTAATGCTATCCCTCCCCCCTCCCCTCACCCCACAACAGGCCCCGGTGTGTGATGTTCCCCTTCCTGTGTCCATGTGTTCTCAATGTTCAATTCCTACCTATGAGTGAGAACATGTGGTGTTTGGTTTTTTTGTCCTTGGCAATAGTTTGCTGAGAATGATGGTTTCCAGCTTAATCCATGTCCCTACAAAGGACATGAACTCATCATTTTTTATGGCTGCATAGTATTCCATGGTGTATATGTGCCACATTTTCTTAATCCAGTCTATCATTGCTGGACATTTGGCTTGGTTCCAAGTCTTTGCTATTGGGAATAGTGCCGCAATAAACATACATGTGCATGTGTCTTTATAGCAGCATGATTTATAATCTTTTGGGTATATACCCAGTAATGGGATGGCTGGGTCAAATGGTATTTCTAGTTCCAGATCGCTGAGGAATCGCCACACTGACTTCCACAATGGTTGAACTAGTTTACAGTCCCACCAACAGTATAAGAGTGTTCCTATTTCTCCACATCCTCTCCAGCACCTGTTGTTTCCTGACTTTATAATGATCGCCATTCTAACTGGTGTGAGATGGTATCTCATTGTGGTTTTGATTTGCATTTCTCTGATGGCCAGTGATGATGAGCACTTTTTCATGTGTCTTTTGGCTGCACAAATGTCTTCTTTTGAGAAATGTCTGTTCATATCCTTTGCACACTTTTTGATGGGGTTGTTTGTTTTTTTCTTGTAAATTTGTTTGAGTTCATTTTAGATTCTGGATATTAGCCCTCTGTCAGATGAGTAGATTGTAAAAATTTTGTCCCTGTTTGTAGATGACATGACTGTATATCTAGAAAACCTGATTGTATCAGCCCCCAAATCTCCTTAAGCTGATAGGCAACTTCAGCAAAGTCTCAGGATACAAAATCAATGTACAAAAATCACAAGCATTCTTATACACCAATAACAGACAAACGGAGAGCCAAATCATGAGTGAACTCCCATTCACAATTGCTTCAAAGAGAATAAAATACCTAGGAATCCAACTTACAAGGGATGTGAAGGACCTCTTCAAGGAGAACTACAAACCACTGCTCAATGAAATAAAAGAGGACACAAACAAATGGAAGAACATTCCATGCTCATGGGTAGGGAGAATCAATATTGTGAAAATGGCCATACTGCCCAAGGTAATTTATAGATTCAATGCCATCCCCATCAAGCTACCAATGACTTTCTTCACAGAATTGGAAAAAACTACCTTAAAGTTCATATGGAACCAAAAAAGAGCCTGCATTGCCAAGTCAATCCTAAGCTAAAAGAACAAAGCTGGAGGCATCATGCTACCTGACTTCAAACTACACTACAAGGCTGCAGTAACCAAAACAGCATGGTACTGGTACCAAAACAGAGATATAGACCAATGGAACAGAACAGAGCCCTCAGAAATAATGCCACATATCTACAACTCTCTGATCTTTGACAAACCTGACAAAAACAAGAAATGGGGAAACGATTCCCTATTTAATAAATGGTGCTGGGAAAACTGGCTAGCCATATGTAGAGAGCTGAAACTGGATCCCCTCCTTACACCTTATACAAAAATTAATTCAAGATGGATTAAAGATTTAAATGTTAGACCTAAAACCATAAAAACCCTAGAAGAAACCTTAGGCAATACCATTCAGGACATAGGCATGGGCAAGGACTTCATGTCTAAAACACCAAAAGCAATGGCAACAAAAGCCAAAATTGACAAATGGGATCTAATTAAACTAAAGAGCTTCTGCACAGCAAAAGAAACTACCAACAGAGTGAACAGGCAACCTACAGAATGAGATATTTTCAATGCAGATATTTTCTAGATCTGCTGCTATTGAGATATCCTCTATCCAGAGCTTGCTAATGGGATTCTCCCAACCATACAAACAAAATACAGATACTTTCCCCAATACAATAATTTTCTTGACCACTCCCATCTACCCCCTTGAAGCCTTGACTATTTTTACAACATAATCTGATTTTTCACAAGCTTTGTTTAACGGACTATAAAATAAAAAAACTTAATTAGGACATTGAACAGAATTTTACTTGGATTAAATAACTGAACATCATCTAAACCTTCTAAACCTGATGAAAATCCCCAAACACATGAAGAGGAGAAAGAAATACCTCACCTCTGTTTCCAAGAATCTTCTCAAGGCTCTTTTCTTTTTGATGCTCTTCCTTCTAACATAAACAGCAAATGTCAGACCCACAATGACCAGAATGAAGAGCCCACCAATTACTCCAGCTGCAATCAGGGGAGTTCTGACAACCAGAATGAGAAAAAAAAAAAAAAAGTATGAAGAGAGAGAAGACAGAGGAAGAGAAAAGAGCAGTTGTACAAGACATTATCCACATTTCACAAATCTAGTCATTTAGATGAAATGCAAATATAAAAGTGCATTAGGTTTTGCTCTACCAAAACCTTTCTCATGGTAAAAACTATGGTTGTTTTTGTGTGTTTAACAAATAATAAACCATGCATGTACAACTAATCTTTGAGGATGAACAGTCACAACATGCCATTTGATGAAAAAAATGTGAAACTTGCTAGCAGTATGAAAAACATATGCCAAGACATTGGTGTTGGCGCATTTAATATTTTTCTACTATATATGAATAAACAGGAAATGCATTGTAATAATATTGTTGTGGTTTGTAATTTTATTTTCAGTAATTTCTCTGAAGCAGGCTTTCACAACAGTGGCACTATTGACATTTGAGGCTGAATACCAGTTTGTTGTCGCGAAGTGTCCTGTGCATTTTAGGATGTTTAGTAGCATTCCTGGCTTCCATCCCTGAGATGCCAGTAGCACCCCCATCCTCTAGTCATGACAATGTCTCCAGACATTCCCAAAGATCTGTCAACATCACCCCCAGTTAGGAAGCACTGCTCTAATGCAAAAATGAGTGGTCTGAAGACATAGAAACCCCACACCTCTGGAGTATAAGGGTACCAATAAGAGAGTTATTATTGCCAAAAGTGCTATTTGAAACTCTGATTAGGGCAACTCTGGTAGAAAAAAGGTCAGGAGAAGGATAAAGAATTGGTTCAGACATGTTTTCAGAATAATGACAAGAGTATTAGAATCAATAGTGTGTCTCAGCATCATATACTCATAAAAGAGGTTTGCACATGAAGCATTACATAAAAAGCGGTAAACAGTACCAAAAAGGGATTAAGAAGAGATTGATTGGAAATCTTCATTCTTAAAATGTTTTTGTAATGTATTGTTAGCAAAGATATAATTTTCAAACTGATCACTTCTTAGCTAATTTTTTCCTTGCTTAAACAGTAGTAGTTGTGATTTTTAACTTGTTCTAGAGTAGAGCAGTATCTCTGAAGTTTCCATGGTCAGAGTTCTTAATCATATGAATTTTGTATACCATAGGAAATAATCTTGAGTGAAACACACAGGTGTTACCTAAAAAATATTTGACCATGAAGCCACAATGGATATCAAAACTAAAAAAGAACTTCCTGCATGCTCATGCTTTCCATAATAAAGCATTTTATATCTTATATTTATATTTTTAAAAGAACTTATACTACATTTTCTTAAAAAATACTTTCTCTTGCTAAATAAACTTCTGCTCAGAGATAGATCAGAAATACTAATGGTGGATGATCCTCAATAAAATCTTGAAATTTTAAAAAGCTCATAAAAAAAATCTGCGTAACTTCTTCTATAAATGAAATCATGTCTTTTAAAGATTATGACTGCTATATTGTCATATAAAACTGCAGAAAAATCTAAAAAGGTAGTTCATCCTAAAGGTTGTTTCCTGACAGCTCAAAGTACTACAGTATACTGGAATGTTGCTATAATTCAGCTAGATTTTTCTAAATGGGATTTTCTAAAGATATAAAAATCTCTGCTGAGAAAATGAAACTATAGTATGGACAAAAATTCATCATTGTGATATGTTTTTGTTTGTGTAAGATCATATTTTTGATCATGCAAGTTAAATATGTATTTCAGGAAATATTTTATGTTTCAACCAAAGGTATAATTTTTAGCTCAAATGCTTAACATATCCCTGAAAAGTCACTGTTATTGAAAGGGTCGTATTTTTGTTTTCTCAGTCCAATTTTTTATCGCAAAATATTTATGTATAATTGAGACTAACGTCCAACATTTCGTTAATTGTAGATTCAGACCAAACTCTAAACTTTCTCTGCTTATTTATTTTGCAAAATAATAGGTGGTATACATATTTATGTAAATATATGTAAACGTCAATGTCACTGTATATGAAAAGAAAATGCTCTATTTTGTTTTTTGTTTGTTTCTTTGTTTGTTGTTGTTGTTATTTTTTAAGAACAAACTTCCAGGAGAAGAAACTAATACCTCTCTTTTATCTTATTTTGGTGGAGATTGATTGCCATATAATTACTATACAGGCAAGTAATGGTAATCAAAATAAGACATTCAAAAACTCAAGACAGTAATTTCTGGTTTTATAGTTAGAATTTACTTTCAGTATTTTCTCACAGCAATATTTTTGGTTTACTTGAATTTCTTTACTGTTTTCTTACCACTCTGCAGGAACGGTAGAGGTACAAACAACCTGAAGGAATAAAGAACTAAAATTTCTGTACTTAAAAATCATATATAAGTGTTTTATTGAACATTATAAGAGGCCAAATTCTGCCTATTCCCACAGAATTTACTTTTGAAACATAAATCATTAACCACAAACAAGCAACCAGTAAAATCAAGAGGAGGGAATATTCCATAAGACAACTTGCAGGTTCTTTTTATTAATTGAGTATCATGAAAAAGGTGCTGATGTAGCTTAAGAAGACTTAATAGACATAGCAACTGGATATAAAATGTACTCCTGCATTAGATCCTAGTTTAGACAAACCAGTTATAGAGTCTTTTTGGAAAACTTGAAAGATCTAAATATAAATTATATAGTAGATGAGAAGATAATTTGCTGCAACACAAAGACGTGCACCATAAACTGAAAAGATTCGGTTTCCAAATGGTAGAACTTCAATATGAAAAAATATATATTCATATATGTCTACAAATATATCCTCAGATGCATAGATCTGGAATAATATAAAATAATATACTAAATAGTAGTTGTCTCTGGGTAGTATGAATACAGTGCTCTTATTTTTACTAATTTGTATTTTCTAATTTTTTATGATCCATTTATATTCCTTTTGAAATAAAAGTTTATTACATTCAAGAAAAATGCAGAAGAAAAAATCATTGTCTAAAAGTTTAGCTTTGTAATAATGGCCTTGTTCTCTTTTTCTTGAATGTTTACTTTGCTTTTTTTCCAATCAAGATTTCATTTTGTTATTACCTGTCCACTTTTACTATCTAAGTACTTTTGTGTATATTTTCTATTCATTATAGTTTGATATGTCTGAGACATTTAATTACTATTATGTTTCTTACAGTTAACATTATGTACCATAAAACCAAGATAATCTGAAAAGTTAATACTATTTTCACATTTCTTACTCCTCTGAATTTTTATGATTCCTAGATGTTTGTAAGTATAGGATATATATCTTTTTCTTGTTTGTTTTTTTCCTGAGAATTTATGCTTAGCTCCTTTTATGAGGACCCTTTGGGTAAAGAGGAAATAGCAACCTAAGTTACTTCTTTAAATGGCTGTGCATCTCTCCTTGGTCTAATGATGATAATGGCTATTACCAACCAACCTGTTTCTGAGCTTGAATGTGATTTATTTTATCTTTATTTTTTAGATGGAGTCTTGCTCTGTTGTTGCCCAGGCTGGAGTGCAGTGGTGTGATCTTGGCTCACAGCAACCTCCACCTCCCAGGTTCAAGTTATTCTCCTGCCTCAGCTTCCCGAGTAGCTAGGATTACAGGTGACTGCCACCATGCCCAATTAATTTTTGTAATTTTAGTAGAGATGGGGTTTCACCATGTTGGCCAGTCTGGTCTCCTCACCTCATGTGATCTGCCCGCCTTGGCCTCCAAAAGTGCTGGGATTACAGGCATGAGCCACCACTCCAGGCCTTGAATGTGAATCTTGTATGTGAATCAGCGGAAGCGATAAGAGGCTCAGTTGACACTATGAGATCACAAGGTTCAAATACTAAGGGATCTAGAATACTCTGATTCCTTATCTTTAACAGGAGCATTGTGATTTTTTTGTCTTGTCTTTTGGCTGTCCATTAAAAATGGTTGAGACTCCCTAAAGTATAAATTTCTTAGATCAAGTCCAAGCTTAGACTAAAAGGATGTGATCAATTGATAGTTTACCTTATTCTGTGACTTGGAAATAGTATTATGAAACTGATATCCTTCCACTACTGAAGAAACTAATCTCACAGGGATTCTGAATCACAAACGAATTTTGCTAATTTATTTAAAAGCAAATGATTTGGTTTTCATAATTTCATTTAGAAATTCAGAGACAATGAAATGGATTAAATTCTACTGACTTGAATGCAATTGTTTCATAAAAGAGCAGCATCTTTCCAAGCTATATTACTCATCTAAAATATATATATTCTTAATTACTATATTTGGACCATGCTATTTCTCTCATGCAGAATATTAAATGTGAGAGGACACATGAAACCTTATTTTTAAAAACATCCAGATATTTTCTTCCATTGATCAGTTTCTTTTCATATATCAGACCACAAACAAAATGTAATAAAGTCAATATAATTCATGATTAAAACTCAAATGTTTTAAAAAACTATTTTGTTATACTATTTGTATTTAATGTTATAAGTACTGGCTATCTTTTAAAAAGGAACAATAGTATTTTCTTAATTGGTGAAACTGGTATTTTGATGAATATTGCAATAAATGTTAATTTTATGTTTCTACCTTTTTTTAAAGGTAAGTTCGTCACCAAATAAAAGGTTTATTAAATTTTGAATATATGTGTATTTTCTTACTTTTTTGAATACAGAATAATTTTCAACTGAAGATAAAACAACCTGTAGTCCTATAAAACACTGCTGGTATACTTGCAATTCATAGTATTGACTATGAATCAAAGACTTTCACTTTTAGAAGCTTTTAGATTAAACTAAATAATTTGAAGAAAGGTCTTCAGGATTTGTTGCATCAGACGTAGACCTGCTTCACTTGCTTATCTGTGGGCACTAAATGTTAAACTGAAAATGCGTGTGTGTGTTTTTTTAAAAAAAAGTATGTAAGAAGGAAAAACAAACAAAGATAGGCTAGTCAGATAAATTTAACAGGGATTTTTTTTTGTAAAATAAACTTTGCAAATTGCAAAACATGGTAAAATAGCATCTCCAACATTACTACTTTGTGTTAATCTTTCAAATTCTGTATGACTTTTCCTTATTGTGGCAGAAAGATGCTTTGGAGACAGGCAAATCTAAGTTTTAATCATATGTCTACTTCTAACCAATTGTGAGTTTACTGCCTCTATCAAATAGCTTAAATATACACAAATACATTCTTTACCTAAGCTAGTACAAAAAATAAACACAGAAATAAATTATATAGTCATGTTTACATTCATAGTATCTAATGAATTTGCTTCAAGATCATTTCTAGCATTATCATTAAATCAAACACCTTGAAGTTTAGGAATTATTCATCCCATTTTGGCCAGGACGGTCTTAGTTTATGCCAGTCTAATAATCAATAATGCCACCTTTACTCTCCAAAGTGCCTCTATGTGAGCAATAAATCAAATGTTTATCCTACATTTAGCCCAATCTAAAGGAATTTAGGATACCCAGAGTTAATAAGTATTTATCTATATCTCTATATTAAAATGTGTATGTTGGGGTATGTGTGTATGTGTATATAGGATCGAAAAAACTTCAGTTTACCTCTATGAAAGGGAATAATTCTATGAAATCTGACATTTTCATTTTTAGTAGATTATTTCCCATCAAAAATAGGTGCATTGCTAATGACACTCTGTTGTGCTATAAAACCCATGAGTATGTGTAGGTGTGTGCATATATACACATTCACACGAAAGTGTCTTAGTTTTATTTTCAGCAAGTTTTACTTTCTGGGAAAGTAAATTAATTACTGCATTTTATGAATGTATATGTAACTTAAATGGATATTTCATAAACTAGGGTCAAATGTTACAATTCTCTATAAAGTTATATTTCATTTAAAAAATATAATTAGGTAACATTGGCCATCATCCTATATCCTATCTTTCTTCTGAAAATCTTACAGTGGCTACAGATGAAAGCATGAGTCTATCATGACCCAGAGACAAATGTATGCTCAGGGGTATATTCTGTTTTGTAAAGTGTTCTTGCTGTAAGAAAAATGTAGTTGATCAAAAAACCTATTGACTCTCTATTAAAATCAAATTCTTATAATTCATTCACAATTACCAACTGAGGCAAGGAATATAACTTTGAAAACAATAACATTTTCAATATTTTCTTAATTATGTATATAATTTAAATATAGCAAAAGGTCTGTTTCCATAAGAGAAACACAAGATTTGACAGCCATCAGATTCTCACAGGTTTTATAGCACACAGGGTGTCACTAGCAATGCACTTATTTTCAATGGGAAATAATCTAATAAAAATGAGAATGTCAGATTTTCGTAGAAATCATTCCCTTTCACAGAGGTAAACCAAAGGCTTTTTTGATCCTATATACTACCTTTAAATTTAAATCATTTAGCTCCACTGAATGTGAACTTTCCATTCTAATAATTTCCAATACTTGTATATTTTATAATTAGAATTTAATTTTTACATACATTGTATAGTTTCACAATAACCATGTAACACATATCTTGTAAACTCCATATTAAATACAAGAAAATAGAAAAGATGCCTGGATAACATCAAACATAAATAGTAATGCTAACATTTTATGTATTGGAGTCTCAAGTCCATTAAACTTTCACCTATTGTATTTTTTCTCCTTCTAAAGATGATATATTTACACAAATATCATTATTCAGGTTTTGCTTCAATATCTATGCTTGCTAGTAGAGAATACAAAATGCACATAAATTTATTTAGGGGTTTTCATAGAACTTTTATATTTAGTTATATCTTAATATTTTACTTCCCTTTTGACTATCATTTTATCTGTATTGCTATATTCATTGTGATTGACTTTTATTAAATCCTTTATATCCTTGGGTGTAAAGTTTATAAGTGACATTCTTCTTCTTTTAGCTTCATTTTGTTTTCAAAGTGAGAAAACAGTTAAAATGGTTTTCTTTTTTTTTTTTTAACTTATACGGGATTTCCTTTAAGAAAGGTAAAGACGAGCAGTATCTATTATTACAGTGACAGTACCTATTGTACGGCTACTCTGTTCAGCCTTCCCCAAAACAGTTCAGATTTGAAACAAGAGACCTTGAAACACCAGGAAACATTGAAATTCCCCAGAAGACATTTTAAGGGTTACTGCCTAGGGCAAGGAGAGCTACATTAAGGGAGTTTTTTTTCTCCTACAAGTAGTGCTTATTCTGACCCAGAATTCAACCTGCTTTATAAACATGACACATCTTTTCTTTTTGAGCAAATGAAAGTGATCTTACAGTTTTTGGTTGACGAGACCTGGGGTATTACAATAGGTCTCTGTCCTTTGATTAAGGCTCAAGATTCCTCTATTACATTTCAAATATGACCAAAACTGTAAGTGCTGAAGCAAATGAATCAGAACGTACTGTCCCCCTTCCTAAGCAAATTTGAATGTTTTGTGACTCGCCTTTATGTGTTAAAATCAATCTTTTTTTCAATATGTGAATGCAACATTTCATTCAATAACACAGTGTTGCAAAAGTACTTCAGTAGAGATATTGCCATTAAATGAATATGTAAATATAATCTGATCCTTTTATATCTAGATCAGCTTCTGAGAAAAAATTTCAAGTAGTTTCAGAGCAAATCTTCCTTCTCTTTACAGGCAACATTTACACATATCTATGGGCTTTTGTTTGTTTTATCAAATTTTGGGGAAGTACATAAACTTATACACTTGACTTTCTGGCAAACATTCTCATGTTAAGGACACCATCCTCAGAATATATATAATCTATCTAGGAATTTCTACACCCAGGATTTTCTACAACTAAAGTGTTGAAAACGAATTACGCCAGGAAGAACTTTCCTTTTAACGGAGTTTTTAAGAGGTCAGATGAAGTTTTGGTGCTTTTATTAATTTTTCCACAGTTTATACCTATTATACAATATCATATATCTATATACCATACTAATACAGTAACTTTATTATTGTTTATATACTATTATCTAGATAGAATATATATAAGGATATGTTTTGTGACACAAACAGAATATTGTAAATATTTAATTACAAAACAAATTAACCATTAAGTATCACTATGTCCTATTACTTATTCATTATATGGACAAGGTAATATGAAGCAATAGCGCAAAAGATTTAAAGATCTAGGATTCAGTTCTTACAACTTCAGTTACATTAGGTACCAAAATTGTTCAGCATGCTAAGGAATTTAAGTTTCATAATAGAGCAGAAAGTATTACATAAACACTGCTCTGTGAAGAAAAGTGGGAGAGGGATAAATCATGGCTGGCACCATTCTTGTTCCCATATTTAAAAAGTTTTCTTCGCCTTAAAATCTCCATTCATTCTATGCACTATAATTTCAGATAATTAGTTGCTAACAGAAAATATATTCTATGTATAAATTGCACCTACCTTTATCTATTGAAGCATTAAGCATACACATTTCTGTCATGCTTACTGTACACAACTACATAAGACAGATACAGAGCAATCTCATTTTCAGAGGGTTTGCAAACTTTTTTTTTGAGAAAGAGTCTTACTCTGTTCCCCAGGCAGGAGTACAGTGGCGCCATCTTGGCTCACTGCAACCTCCACCTCTGGAGTTCAAGCGACTCTCCTGCCTTAGCCTCCCGAAAAACTGAGATTACAGGCACCCCCCCACCACGCCCAGCTAATGTTTGCATTTTTAGTAGAGACAGGGTTTCACCATGTTGGCCAGGCTGGTCTCGAACTCCTGACCTCAGGTGATCTGCCCGCCTCGGCCTTCCAAAGTGCTGGGATTACAGCTGTGAGCCAGCAAGTCTAGCCTTGAAAACATTTTTAAAGTAATAGCCTGGTTTGTTCGTTTGTTTCCTTGATAGTCAATTCTGTATATAAAGCATTTTTGATTTTTTTTTTAACTATACTTTAGATTCCCCAATCCTTGTTTTAGACTGAAAGAAGATTTTTTAAAAAATAAAATGCTAACAAAGAGGGATTAAGGAAGTGTCTTTCTTGGGAAGTATCACTACTCTTTATTCAGATGATGTATTTTCTACTTACATTGGCCTGCTGGTAGCCTTTTTTCCTGCTGAGGAGACCTACAAGTGTTCATCGGGGAGTTGGTGGCCTTGCAGCCTACTGAAGATTTGGATGAAGTGAGATGGGAAAAGACTTTAAGAAGTGAATACAATTGTGGGAAAAATACCAGGATTTTTGGACATCTATCTAGAGTCACTGGACATTTCTTGCAGGATTAATGAACAAAGCTCTTTTTCCCAGATATTTTATATGTGTTATGTCAAATAACTCTTCCAATATAATTGCTTATTGATGTATGGTGAATCTGAAGTAGGTTATACAACTTGTCCAAGGTCCGAAGCATTCTAACTGGATAGTCAAGCCTAGACTCTTAGTATATTTTTCTCTAAATCCTTTTTCCATTAAAATATAATTATGCAGTTATATTAGGAAAATTATTCTGGTAGAAAGTTGTAATAGATAAGCAGAAAAAAGAAAAGATACGCAAGAAAATTAGTTTAGCTGACGGTTTTAAGAGTCCTCATGAGTAATAGTGAAAGACAGATTAGGAAAGTTTAAAAGGAGATATGGTGAGAAAATGTATTAACAGCAGCAAAACTGCTAAAAAGTATAACCTCAACAGTGGAGAAAAAGCAGGCATCAAAAGTGACTAGACTCCCATGCCCATGGGAATATAATAAGGCCGATGATGCCTTATAGGGACGTGCAGAAATCAGGAGACAGACAATTAGAAGGGAGAAGTTTTTAGTTCTTTTTGATCTATGGATTTGAAGTGCTAAAGGGTATCCAAAATCTATATCATTTCATTCAACTTTTACAATTTCTGTACATATTTGTTATTCTTGTAATTTCAAGACCCATACCTGTGTTGATTTTATTAATAGCTTCACATTTTTAATTAAAGCGAGTCACAGACAACATTCCATTCCATTCCCTTTAAGTTTTTCTAGTACTTTATTTATTCTCTAGGAACATTCAAAATGCAAAGGAAGAAAAATGTGGCTAAAGGGGCTTTATTTCTTTTCTACTTCCTCCCCCGTCCCTTTTGTTTTGCTGATAGACTATATCATTTTATGTGGTTTCACTTATCTCATCAAGATAAATTCTACTGTTCCAATCTGTTTTTGTTCTTATCTTTTTACTGACCTTTTGAGATTATCATTTGCAAGAGGAACAAACCTTAAAAATATTTAATACATTTAAAAAACCTGTTCATAGTGCTATCTGCCTTGGGTAACACATGCTAGAGCCAGATGCCTTAGTAAGGCTACACAGATCTCATTGCTAATTCTTGTGCCTTAATGCCATCCCCCATTTGGAGAATTTAAAGTTTGACATTAAATATTAAAGCTTAAAGAAAATTATTTAATTGAAAAAGACAATTAAACATAGATACTCCAAAAGAGGCCCCTTCATATTCTTTTATAATTTGGTAGTTTTTATAGAAGAAACCTTATGTTCCAGATGCAAAGCTATAAGTACTAATAAGTGGCTTCAATTTTATTGCCATCTCTGTGACTGACCTCAATTCATTCCATTTTGCTATCATGCTTTCAAGAATATTTGTTTTTAGTACTTATGTGTCTTAGACACTACTAGACCAAACTTGATTTAGGTATTTATAATTATGCTTTCTTGGATTCTTTTCTATTTCAAAGTAAATTATAAGCCCCATGAGGTTAGGACCATCATTTCTAATTTTTTTTTTTGTTTTATCGCTCTAATAACATTGTCTAAGAAGTTTATCAATAATTATTATAAAGTGAATGAAATAGTTAAGTGGGATATTTTAAGTAATAATGAGTTCTTTAAAATGCAATTCTTCCACTTGATGTGACTCTTTAGTATTTGGAACAATTTTGGAAAAAGCAGAATATTTTCTTTGCATTTATCTCTTAAACAGTTTGTCTAAAACTGATCATTTTATTTCCATTCTCTTAATTCTTGAATTAACTCTCATCACATTTTTAGTCTCTGTCTCTTCACTAAATCAGTTCTTATCAAGGTCATCAATGGTTTTCTTGCTGTCAAATCAAACAGTAATTTCTTAGAGCTAATCTTAATCAACCTGGTGGTAGATTTTCATATAAATGATCAGTTCCCTTTTCTTGAAACACTGTCCTCCCTTGAAAGCCATCCTTTCCCTAGTTTCTTCCCTGTCTGGTCAGTCCTTTTTACTCATTTTCTGCTATTTGCTCCGTGTTACCCTAACCTCTAAATATAGGAAAGCCTCAGGACTCAATCATTGGATTTCTTTACTTTCCTACTTATGCCCTAGACAGGATGTACCATCCATCTCTTTATCTATGTAATGATAAGCAAGCATATTCAGAGATTAAAGGTAAAATAAAAGAATTTCTATTTTTATAAGCTCAAACATAAGTCCTTTAAGTGCTGGAATTTTGTCACAAACACTTTCATATGTTTTAAAGTCTCGTTTATTGTCTCATTAAAAGAAGCACTAAATAGCTGTTACATGAAGAAATAACTGGATGAAAGTTTACTTCCATAAATACTTACAAACTTTTTATCTTAAATCAACCCTTGAAAGCACATATATCCAACAACAATCTCAGAGCTCCCTATATGTTTTTAAACTTAACAAAAGCATAATTCTAAAATATCTTTAATGGAAAGAAAATGAGAAGAGTTATTTATGTAAGGCTTCTCTGAAATGAAGCTGATACGTGTTTAACATTTGCTTATTCCAGATTTCGTAGTAATTGGTAAAATAATATTTTCTCCTAAAAGCAGTGAAACTAATCCTGAGACAAGTTGTTATTTTTCTTTGCTGGTTTTAGTTTAGTTTACCCCTCACCCTCACCACACTGTGTCCAAGTGCCAGGCTGACTAAAGCAACAGTTGTTCCTACTCCCTTACCCCTAACACACTAGTGATTTTTAAAACGTTAAGTAACAACTTCCTCAGTCTCTCTGCATCTTGGTGTAAACATACAACAAAATTCTTGCCAATGAAATGAAAGCAAAGGTTGACGATAGGGAATTCTGGAAAAGAACAGGTAGAGCTGATGAAGCCTATCCCTCTACTTCTGTTCTTGGATCTAATGCTTAGAGCTGTGGCACTCAGTGTACTATCAAAACAGAAAGATAATAAAATGATATACGTTCTGGTCCTGTTGTTACTGATCCATGAAACCCATGGCAACAGCTATGCCATTTCTAGACCACTGTTATGAAATAGAATAACACCTAAAACTATTGGGTGAAGCCATTACTTTTTTTACTTGTAGGCAAGGAAGATACTAACTGAAAAGTTAGTATGAAAAGTGACTATGTCCAAATTTTTCACTTTTCCTTTTTTCTTGCATTTTAACTGTCAAATGCATCATCTCAAGATATTTGCATTTTTAAAAACATAAATGAAGTCAATGGCCCTTTCCTTTCTTGTTAACACTTACTATCTCTGGTGCTTCTATTACATCTGCTTCATCATCCTACTCTTCTGGTCATTGACTAGGCTTTACATGTATCAGACTCTTCTGAATGCTTACATTGGAGGGGGACAGGGGTGGGAGGAAGTGCCTCACACATTTGTAAGTAACATTAAGTAGAAGCTTGTAGAGCTTCCTCAAGGATGCTGTCTCTGAATTGTGGAATTATACGTGCTGTAATAGACAGGATATTATGTGTCATCCATTTTCAAGCAGTGATAAAATTCAAAAGCAGTAAATGTTTCCTGAACTTATGCACCTCAAGCAAATATGTACTGAAAGATCAATAAAGAGAACATGAAGAAACACAGGTCTTCATTAGCATTTAATTTGGCAAAACAAGAACATCCAAGTTTTCTAATTTCTGGATCCATAGTAGATTGGAAGTAACCCAAGGAAAAAATGAGAGGGTGAGACTGTTTCTGCCTCCACAGGGGACTTGGCAAAAAGACAAACAAACCCTCCTTTCACAGAGGCTTTTGGTCATTGCACCCCATTTTAAATTACGTTTTTAACTTAGAATTGATTAGTTTTTATATTCTAAGAGGAGGTTTATTGTGACTGAATTCACAAAAACACATTTTAAAGCATTTAATAACAATGTTTAGTAATATAACTCCTTTCTAAACTTATATAAACCCCCAACCCCTAATTAGAACACATTTCTAATTATGGGGAAACCCATTTTTTTCAAAAGCTATTGCCTAGGCGATGTTATGATTTGGCAGATGCTCTGAATACAGATTCACAGCCTCCAGATAATGTAAGAGAAAAAAAAATCGAACCTAAGCATTTCAAACAGCATTGAAATAATATAATACCAAGACAACTTTATACTTTGCCTGAAACCATTTCATTTACATGCAAAAGAAATCATTACTACTAAGGAAAAAACCCACATCTACATGAAACATTCTCTTCCAAGCTAGAATAATAATTTTCCAATCTGTTCTTTATTTTTTATTATTAAAATTGTGTATACTATTAACAATCAGCCATATGTAATGCTATGTATTGTTTATGGACATCCAGCAGAAGATCTTTTAAAATCTCTTTGTTTTGTAAATGGTCATAAGAAAATAATCTAAAAGTAATTTGGAATAAACATAATGCTTCCCTTTTAAATTTGCTAAATGAGGTATATCTATAGGCTTTCTTCTTTTCAGTCTTTAAAGCTTTCAGATTGCATATCTTTATTTTTCCATTTAGAAAATTATCTAAGCAAATGACTTATCTTTACCTACAATCATGCCAACTGAGTTTATGCAAAATCTAAGTTTTTCTTAGAGCCAAGGGGGAGGAGAGTAAGAGATAGCAGTTACTGGGTCCTAAATTCACCCTCTGGCACTGAGTTAGTTGCTGGAAAACACTAACATCTCTTCTTGAGTATTTATTGGGATCACTAAGTAAGTATGTTAGTATTTAGCTATTTGCAAACAGTCAAAAACAAACAAACGACTCTAAAGAACAAAAGTGTAAATTTAAGATGCTATGCAATGGGTACTTTCTCATAAAATTCATGCCAGTTATCCTTTATTATCAAGTAATGACATCTGCAGTAACTTAAAGAGAAAAAGAGAGAGAGAGAGACAGAGAGAGAGAAAGACAGAGAGAGAGAAGCCCTCACAATCTATTCTTAGTGTTTTATAAAAGGATTAGGCATTGCTATGACTAAGTTATTCTATAAATATTATTTATAATTTCAAAACTATATAGGATCAAAGCTATCCTGTGAATTGTTTATATATATATATATTCTTATTCCTCCATAAAAATAAATGATGTTGAAATATTACAGATACATATATCTATAGCTGACCATCTAGGATTACTTGAAACCAATTAATAAATCAACAGACTTTGGAAAAGTTAATTAAACTTCTTTATCCATCAAGATCTCTGTATAACATGATTAATGGCATCATAAATGAAACTATAAACTCATTAGAAGAAATTTCTAAGTTATGCAGTCTTTGGCAACTTTTGGTGAAAAACTTGCAGCCATACTTTGATGGAACCTGTTTAATTTTAGATAGGTATGAAAGATAATGATCTGTTATAAATTTATGTATTTTATAATGACACTATAATTCAAATGTTTTTTAACTCACGTTGTAACTTCTGTAATATTTAATGTGTTTTCTATTTGACTTTTTGAATAGCAATTCACGTATATGAATAAGAAACTTGAATATTTGCATGTATTTTAATTAATCCCTAGCTAAACATACTTTTTTAATGCCAGATACACACACATATATGTTATTTATTTTATAATTTGTAAAAGGCAAAAACGTAGGAATAGCCTATCTTTCAATAGGGAGTTGGTGGTAAACTGATACTAGGGAATACTAGGCAATCATAAAAAGGGGTAATGTCTGTTGATCTGGAAGGCTGTCCATAAAGTACTATTAAGTGAGTAAAGTAAGTTATTGAATAATGTGTAGAGTATGCTCCCTTATCTGTAAAGAAAAACCCTTATTATTGTATATATGTATTAGTATGTAGAGAAATGTGTGGAAGGACTAATACATAGACATAACATATACATTTCTATTTAATACTCTAAGCATGTATTACTTTTGTAATTTTAAATTTTATTAAAAATATATTTTAAAAAAGAATTAATCTTAAAAAACAGAAAGAGGGAAAAAAGAAAAATACCTAAAATATGATGAGCTGGTGAGCTTTAACCATCAGGATGATGAATTCTACATTTACTTGCTTTGGATTTAAAAGAAAGGCATATGGGACAAATTGCTAAGACCAGAACCATTGCTTGAAGATAAATTTAGTTACATAAGTACAATCAGAAGCCAAAGAAATTTTATTTGTAAGGGAATTCCATCATAATTTCTTATTTGAAAGCATATAAAAACTGAAATAGGAAAAATATTTCATGATGTACTGATTAACTAGTAATCTGTACCTGCACAACTGCACAACTGCTGATGTTTGTAGTAATGATGTGATTTGGAGTAATTGTTATATATCAGCATTTTGCAATTAACGCAACAGGTACTGAAATTTGTTAATGTCTCAGAACACATACAGGATGCTGTTAGATTCTGATTATGTATTTAACAGTCTTCTAATTTAATGAGTCTAGAGTCACTGAGAGCAAACCACAACCTGTTATTTTCCATGCAAAAGCAAAATAGGGTGACCTTCAAGTTAGAAACATGTAAAGCTACACATTGCAAATTATTGATGATTTGTGGATTAATGTCAGAATATTTTAAATGCAAAAATTAGCCCAGTTTATATTTGGATTTAATATTCCAGACCATCTGTCTCCTCATACCTGTACATCTCCTCCCTTTTGGCAAAATGATTTCATCTACAACCTCAAAGAGAATTTAGAATTTTACATAAGCTCAACCTTTTCTTACCAAAGTTATACATTTATCTGTATCTTTATCCTGTAATTATTTTCTCCCAATAAAATAATGAAGGAGGGAGACTTCTCTAAGACTAATCCTTTCATATTTTCTTTGCCTCTTAACTCTTCTTTTTTTTCAGGAAATTGTTATAATTAATAATCTCTTCTCGCTCCTGTTATCTCCAACCTCTCACACTCTATAAAATCTTCCAAAACAGACTCAAAATTTCACCCATTCTCAAAATATCTTTCTCTTGATATTATTCCCATTCCAACTATTTCCCAGTCTCTCTCTTTTCTCTCTCATCTACATTTCTCAAAAGATATCAACACTTGGAGAAACTTCCATATCTGTATATTAAATTTCCCATTTAGCATCATTTGAATATGTCAAAGTCACTGCAAATTCAACACATCCGAAACTAAACACAGGATGACTAATTTAGCACCCTTCTACTGTGAGAAATCTCAGTTAATGTTACCCCCATCCATCCAACTTTGCAAGGGCCAGAAGCCTAGAAAAAAATGATTAACAGTTTCTTATCCCAATTCCTTCATATCCAGTTAATCACGAAGTATGGTATTACATTTTAAGTTCTAAATATTTTTTGAATCTTAACACTTCTCTCCATTCACTGGAATTTCTGGCTCCCCAATTCCCTGATTACTTACTCCAATAGTTTTAGCCAGCCATTCACATTGATAATACTAAATATTTACATTACCAACAAATGATTAAGTTAGAAGGTCAATACTTGCTTCCCAATCAGCATATGGACTCACTCCCTTCTAGAACATTTTCTTTACTTGGCTTCCAGGGCTTCACCTTACCTGATTTCCTCCTACCTCCATTCATTCTGTCTCAATTTCCTTTGCCATACTATACATTTCTCTTCTGTTCTGCTCATACAAACTATGGAGTATTCTAAGGCTTGTGCAGTTTTCCATCTACACTTTTTACATATGGAATCTCATTTAATGTAATGAATTTAAATATGCTTGATGACCCAGACTCCTCCCTTGAGCTCCACAGTATTATATTTATTTGCCTATGCAAAATCTTCACTCAAATATCAAATAAACGTCTCCAATTTGTTATACCTTAACAGAATTTTTTATTTTCCTCATAAAATTTGTTCCATTTTCTTTTGAGTCTTCTCCATCTCAGTTTATGACATCATTCTTACCCAGTTACTCAGGACAAAAACCCAGGTGTCATTTGTTGTATTTTTCTTTTCTTACCATCTGCATATCACATACTCATTTATAATTTCCCTCATAATAAATAATCATGCATGTAAACAATATTAATGTAAATGCATGTAAATAATATTAAATAATATTTTCTCTTTCCCTACACAATGGATTTTATGATATTAGGAATTATGTTAACTTTTCTCTCTATTCTTTCCTCAGTATCTTAGCCAACATTTGACATGTAGTAAATACAATGAATATTTACTGGCTGCCTATTGTGAAATAACATATATGGAGGAGGGTTTGTGTTTTGTTCTGTTTTCTCCTGTTAAAAACAAATAAAATATGGTATGTTTGACTGTATCAACAGTGGGAAGAATTTTTCTTGGGAGAAATCACTTTTTACCGAAACAACCAGAGCCAGAAGATACGCAATCTAAGATTCATAACCTATCACCTAAAATCGTTACTACTTCCAATCAATTTTTCCCAATCCCATAAATCCTACAGTATGATCTAGTGACAACAAGGAAGTGGCTGCCAAAGTCCAGCACTATATTGTCTTTTATTTTATTTTAGTGTCCATGAAATTTGAATTCTTACTTGTACTTTTGATGAGGGAGGCTAGGGATGGTAGCATTAATGCAATTAGGAACAGGTGAAAGTTGTTCTCATATGAAACCACAACTTTGTTTTTCAAATCTCTGCAGAATTTTAAAATAACTCTCACTTAAGAAAATATTTTTTAAAACTGTGCCTATGTTGTTCATATATGTCTTAGATTAGTTTATCTGATGTATTTTAAAAGTTACATTATCTACAATTATAGGAGTACATGCTTAGATCATGGAATATAAATTCCCAGGATAAAATACTCTGTGTGAGAACTGCATTATAAAATCCTACACAGAAGTAGGCTTAATAGCTAAAAATTAAAACTAAGAGAAAGACATTGAGCGATTTTTTTTGTAAATTGCTGAATTACTCTAAGTCTGTTTCATCATTTATGAATGGCAATAGTGACTACTGTTTTTATATGCTTGTCATAAATATTCAATGTCACAGTGTAGCATACCTGATATAGATACATATTAGGATTTTCTAAAGGTGGCAAAAACAAGCTCCTAGCTAAATATAAGATTTTGGAAAAGACATCAGTACTCTGAGAAAGAAATAAAAAACTGATGTTTTGGTTTTCTCTTTGGTCCTTTCTTTCCTGGTGTGTAGAACAATATAGCTGTTCTCTCTGGGATTTGAACTCTCGGATTTGGGGGTCAGAGATTGAACAAAGCAGTTGCTTTGTAAATTTATCTTGCTTTGTTCAGGAAAAAACATGGTGTTTTTCCCTCAACAAGTAAATTTTTTATGGTAAAAGGTTTTTGTTGTTATTTTATTTTTACTCTACTAAAAGTAACTATAATTATTCCATAAATGACTCAAGCATATGGAACACTTTACTCTGAGCAGAAGAACAGAATGCTATAAAAATTACATGGCTACAAGCATTCAGAGTTTATTAGAGGTGAGGTTCCCTTTCCTTATCATTCATTCTTTAGTACTGAGTTACTGCAAAATTACAATGAAATTACACCTCTTTGGGTTTAAGGGTAGATGATGGCAGAGAAGGAAATCACTGTAACGGAATTTTGTTGATAAATCAAAGCACTCTCTGCTAATTAGCTCCTGCCTATATACATAGTATAGAAGAATAATTGTATGTTTATGAAAAAATGATTAATTAGGGAATGTGCTGAGGTAATAAGAAAAAGGCATGAAGAGAGCAATTTGAATTAATATCTACACACCATTTTATGTAATCACATCACAGAAGGGGGTCTCAGTTAATTATATTCCCCTAGTTAGATAGAAAATATGAAAAAAGGTACTCACTTAGGATCTAATACAATATATGCCTAAATTACATGGTGAAATAAGTTCAACTCTTTTCTAAATATATGGCAGGCATAAAAACAGAAACTTCGATCTCTACTTAAGAAATCTTTTTGGTTAAGTATTGTTCATTTATAAAAACTGAAACAATGTTTTAATTAAAATATGGGCTATAAAACAAATTTAAGATCTATGAAATATAATTCCAACCCTTTGAGTAATTTTCAATTTTAAAAGTAGGTCATACTGGGAATTCTAAATGCAGACTCAAATTATCATAATTTAGTCTTCTCCTATAGAAGTTTATAAGATCTGTGTGCACATATAAATATACAGGTATATGCAATGGGTTCAGGCAAACAGATGTTTTTCCTCGAATCTGTCTAACTCATCCCATCTGTAACCCATTGAAGCTGATGAAATAAACACCCTTCTGTGAATATGCAAAATCATTCCCTCTACTATTCTTATTTTGTGTAAAACTATTACCAAAATTGAATATTAAATCAAAGTTTCATGATGACTGGGCTGGAGCAGTGCAGTCCAATAGATCTATAATACAAGCTAAATAAGTGATTGAAAGTATTCTAGCAGACATATTTAAGAAGATGAAATTAATTGTATTTATTTACCCAATATACCCATATTATTAACATTTCAACATGTCACTGATTTAACACATTATTAATAAGATATTTTATATTCCCTTTTTCATACTAGTCTTCACAATCCAGTGTACTTTTTACAATTACATAGAATCTCAATTTGCTTTAACTGCATTGAAAGTGCTTAATGGCCATATGTGGCTAGTGGTTACCATATTGGACAGTGCAGGTCTAGAGCAATCTTGAGAGAGACTTACAGGTCTGATGACTTAATGAAAAGGCCACAAATTTTATATTAACCAGGGAGTACTTTAATCAGGATTCTGTTTGTGAGGTACTGCACAATAATGCAGCATGAACACCTGGAACCAACATGGACACTGAGACCTTACCTTACAGTATATAAATGTACAAAGAGAACCCTGGTTTTAGTTCCAAGATAATACCTTATTGCTTGCTCTAGGGCCTTTGAGGGCAAGAATATGATAATACATTATTTGAAGATAGTTAGACCAATTGATCTCCCATACATAGATGTGCCTTTATATGGCAAAGTAGCATGACACACAGAATAATAATAAAGTTTCCTTCAGGACAAGAAAAAATAAGAATGGCACCGTCGGAAATATTATATGCTCAAGTACCCAGGGTAGGCAGATGTGCTAGACAGAAATCAAAAATTGCTCCCAGGATTACAGCCACTGAAATATACACATACCTTTCCCACTTATTTAAATTCTAACCCAGGTGCTGATGTGAAAGGACTTTGCAGATGTAATTAAGGTCCCAAATTTCTTGACCTGAAGATAGAAAGACAATCAGCAAGGGCCTGACTTAATTCCATGAGCCTTCATATCTGGGTCTATTGGTCAGAGAGACAAAATCTAGGAGATTCAAAGAATAAGATGGATCTGAAGCACTGTTGCTGGGTTTTGAAGATGGTGGAGGTGGGGTGGGAAGGGCTGGTTCATGACAAGGAATACACATGGCTGGCTAAGAATCAGCAATAACTTGGGAACCTCAGTTCTACAACTTCAAGGAACTTGGTTCTGCCAACAACCTGAATGAACTTGGTAGTGGACTCCAAGCTCTAGAAGAGAACACAGGTCAGACCTCACCTTGATTTCAGCCTGGTGAGAAGATAAGGAAAAAACCCAGCTATGCCATCCATACCTGTAATTTTACCTGTGGAACTGTGTTTTGTTTTGTTTGTTTATTATACTTCAAGTTCTGTTTTATTATACTGTAAGCCACTCAGTGAGTTTGAGTATAATATTAACATTTTAGAGTATAATATAACCATTTAGAAGCTTTGGTAACAATGTCTGAGCATTTTGCTATCAAGGTAAAAGCCACTTTTGCAACTTTGTGACGCTAAATACTTCTGTTAAAGTAAACACTTTAACTGTATGAACAGTAATTAACAACTGAGCTGAGATGTTTTGCTCTTCCCCTATAATTCTGTGATAACCTTGGTATTTTATGGGTACTGGGAAGTTGGGACAAAAGTCATGTGGAAAAGAAGAGATTCACACACTCTCCTTCACCTCTTCAAACTCTCTTTAATTCAAAAGTAAATTTAATATACAGAACTTAGTGGACTGAGGATAGACTTATAATAAAGCGCTGTGTGCTTTTATTTATTGGACTTCAGGATCATAATACAACTGCCACTCATCTAAGGTAACCATCTATGGATGATTTTGATTGTTTGATTTGGACATGAGTTATGAACTTAAGTTCCTTGGGGGCAAAACAAACAAGGAAAAAAAAATGTGCCAATTGTGAAAGTGGTGCCAAGAATATCATATCATCTCTCTCATATATCACCCATGGGTCACACTGCTAAAGGATTAAACTGTTATGTGACCTCTTACTTAATAACCACTATACCATAAAGTAAAAGTATGACACAGGCATTAAAATGTGACAAGAATATAAAATGTTTCAAATAGCTGCCCAAAGGAGATTTAGATAGTTAAACTGAGTCAAATTACTTTACTTTATATTGTGAAGCACCTAGAATACTTGAATTGGAGCAAGTAACTAGATAAAAATGCTTGATATCTAGCTGTTTGAATGATTTCACAAATTTGAAAAGAGTTATTAGTCAGTTAACACATGGACTGCTAACATAAAGAAATGTTTTGCCAATAGAAACTTGACTTATTGAGATTAACAAATTTCAGCCCTAATAGAATAGGAGACTGAGATTAAAAGAAATAAACAAACAAACAAACAAAAAAAACCTTTGGATATATATTTGACAAAGAATCTAAAATGGATTAGAATCAAATATTCTATTCTATCAGAATCTATATGAAAATAGCATGTATGCAAGCTAAAATAAATAATATACAGAAAAGAATGAAAAAATCTGCTAAACATATTTTTTATAGGATTCTTGATGGAAAAGGAAAACCACCAAAGGCAAATACTATTTTTAAGGCACTTAATTCAAATAAGGTAAGTAGGGAGAGGTTCTAAAATATCAAGTCTTATTTTCATTATAAGCAGCATATTCTAGGAGACTAAAGGTAAAAAGAAATTCTATTCTATCTTATCCAATCTTCCTGAAAGAAATTCCAGCAGCAGCCTATAATATAAATGGAGTGTGGAAACCAACTAATAAATTGTAGGCTTGGGAAAGAATAACATTGCTTAGAAAATGAAAGTTGATCAAGACTGGAAACATTTCACCTGCTTTCATTTAAATCCTCCCCCCCCCGCCCCCCGCACCCACCCCCCCACGCCCGCCCCGCTGGTTTAGGAAACAGAATACAGTATAATGGGGTGGAAGGACTATGAACACTACATATTTTGAAATGGCCACACTGACATGCTCAATGTAATTTTCTGTGACTAAAAATAAACTAGGCATTTGGATAATCCGCCAGTTAAAATATGGTTTAAGAAACTCAAAACAATTATTTTCTTTTTTTGGGGGGGGTTTGAGGGGGACAGTGTCTTGCTCTATCCCCCAGGCTGGAGTGTAGTGACACGACCTCGGCTCACTGTAACCTCTGCCTCCCAGGTTCAAGAGATTCTCCTGCCTCAGCCTCTTGAGTAGCTGGGACTACAGGCATGTTCCACCACGCCCGGCTAATTTTTTGTATTTTTAGCAGAGATGGGGTTTCACCGTGTTAGCCAGGCTTGTCTGGTTCTCCTGACCTTGTGATCTGCCCGCCTCGGCCTCCCAAAGTGCTGGGATTACAGGTATGAGCCACCGCGCCCTGCCCAAAACAATTATTTTCATTTGTAGTTTTTGTTCTCCTATTATGTAAGATTCACTTCAATCAACTGACAGATGCTTTGAAAAACTATGATGACATTTAAAAATATTACTAAATTAGTGCTCTGCTTTCAGTGAAATACACACCCACCTCATCTCAGAGAGGTAAGCATTTGTTGCAATACTGAAGACGTGAAAAAGCAGACACTTGTTACTTTCACATCTTACCCAATCTGCATCAAAATGTTCCATGATCATACACACTTTTGCAAAGCATCCAGGCTAAATCCTTCATGTAAATTTCAAGCTTTCTCATAAACATCCCCTCACAAGTCAATTGATTCTGACAAGTCAATGCAAGTGAAGAATGGAGTCACACTGCATTATATTTAAGTTCTAAATAGGCATTAATGAAAGATATCTAGAGTTTCCTAAAAGGAACAATTAACTACTGCTATGAATTATTTTAAATTATTGTACTTAGAAGTTTGGTATAACATTGAAATGCTTAAAACCTGAGTAATTTCGATATATGAATCCTGTAGTCACTAACCTACTGGATTAATGCCTTGTTGATATGTAAATTACTAACTTTGTGAGGTTTTCAAAGTGATTATTATGCCAACATTTCAACTGGAGCAGTAAGTACCACCAATAAACATAAGCTGTATGCTGGCTATTGCGCATTATTTAATCTTCACACCAATCTTAAGGGTTATAAGAATTCTCAGTTTCAAAATGACCATTATAATTCCCATTTTACAGATAAAAAACATCATAGAGCCAATATTTGAACCCAGACATTCAAGAACCCCTGCTTTTTACCTATATTGTGAGCTACAGGTGATTCTTCTTAAAAATGATGGGCTGTACTTTCTGTATTATCTGCAAACAGTGACTGGCCATGGTCACCTATTTATGATAAGGCTAATCTGAATTAGGTGTTTTAGTCTGAGATTACTGGAATCTCAGAGTGAATATGTCCTGGAAACCGAAGCAGGCAAAAGGATTGAGAATTCCAATCATGCTTTTGTTTAAATTTTGAAAATATTAAATCTATAACAAGATACACTATGATTTTGAGTTAAATAACCCCAATTACAAGCATTAAGGACTATAAGTGATCTATCAATGTGGTTTTAACCTTTCTCTGCCTCTATATATCAGCCAATGACCTACCATAATTAGTATGAGTGGCCAACATTGTAATTGAGATTCTCAAGGTGAAGACAGAGAAACGCTCTCTCTTCCTTCAAGGAGCCCATCAAAAGGGCTTTAGGTACAGATCAAAGCTCCTGGTGTGACTTTAAAGACCTCTCTCCTTCCCCTGGGAAGCACGTTCTCTCACCCTCAAGGTTTGAGAATTTTTGATGTACCGAAAGATAATAAATAATAACACTTATTGAGTGATTTCTAAGCCAGGCACTGTTCTAAGGACACACTCAATCTTACAATTTATGAACTATATTAGTATTCCCATTTTATGCATGAAGAAAGCGAGGCTCAGATAATTTAAGGAACTTACCCACAGTCACACATCTAAAAACGGTAGAGCCTGGCTCTGAACTCAGAAAATCTGATTCTAAAGACAGAACACTTAACCACTGTACTATATTACCCCTAACTAGTCCACTGGAATAACTACATAATTATAAGAAAATCATCAAAGCAAATGTGAAAACTGTTCAAGTTGATAATGCAGTTGCTCTGCCAAGGTCTCAAGAAGGAAAATTTCTTTCATAAATATAGGAACAATCTAAGATGAACCTTGGCTTATAAAACTATACTTTAGGCCTTCAGCACTCTCTTCCTCTCTCTAATTTTTTCATAATTTTACCTTGCTCGAAATAACTATACTAACTAGTCTTGATTGTGCCCAAGTGTCACAGTGCCACTGTTGTAGAAATCAATTTACTCCAGCACATGCTTTGCTTTCTTTTTAGAATTTAATTTTTCTATTCATTAAAAATGATATATTAAGATGACATATTTATTTTAAAAACATGTAAAGGCAATAACATATGAATGAAGAAATTATGACTAAATTCAGTGACACAGATTTGAATCTCATAAATATAATATTTCACAAAAGAAGCCAGATGCATAGAATACAAACTGTATGACTAAATTTATATAAAGTGAAAAACCAGGCAATCTGACCTATGGTATTATTACAATTTAGGACAGTGGCTACCCTTGGAATGAGGTACAGGGGAGCTTCTAGGGCTCTGTTGCCATCTTGTTTCTTGATCTGGTTAATGGCAACACAAATGTTTCATTTTTGGAAATTCCCTGAGCTTTACAATTATGTTTTGTGTACTTTCACACTATGTACGCTTCAATACAAGAGTTTACATTAAAAGGCAATACTTCATCCAAAATTCCCATTTTGTTAACTTTAGTACTACCTTCTCTCTCCTAAAAGGATGTAATTAATTTGTTTCATAAATAAAGCTAACAATATCTCTACATAAGATGGTAATGTTATATAGGAAATGTTTTATGAGATATTTTAAAAGTCAGGTTGATTGAGGTATAATTTATATACAGTAAAACATACAGTTCTACAATTTTTGATAAGCACATGCTTTTGTACAACCATCACCATGATCAAGATAGAAGAATAGTTCCATTATCTCCTCAAATTATCTCCTTCCCTTTTCCAGTCAACCTTATCCCCCGATCTCCAGCTCTTGGCAACATTTCTGTCCTGATGGTTTCACCTTTTCCAGAATGCCATGTGAACGGAATCATACAGTATGTATTTTTTTTAAGTCTGGTTTCTTTCACTTAGTGTAATATATTTGAGATCCATCCATGTTGTTGGGTGTATCAGCAGTTTGTTCCTTTTTATTCTATTGCTCAGTAGTGTTACAATATATAGATATGCCACAACTGAAGAACATTTGAGTAGTTTCCAGTTTTGGGTGATTATGAAAAAGCCACTACAAACATTAGTACATAGGTTTTTGTGTGGGAATGAGTCCTACGTTTTGTTTTTAAATTCCAAGTTATACTTTTACCTGCACAAAATATTTTCTATATTGCCTTTACGTTAATTCTTATACCTAGAGAATATGCCAACCACTTAAAAATAATATAAAATCAGAAATTGAATTAAATTAAATAATAAATAGATAAACTTCTGCAAATTCCTTCCTTATAAATATTTTTGTAATCATCTATTGAATTAAGAGCAAAAAATATTCTATTAAAGGTATATATTAATAACTCAAAATCCTATTTAGACTACACAAATTAAAAATCGAGGCCGGGCACAGTGGCTCACACTTGTAATCCCAGTACTTTGGGAGGCCGAGGCGGGCAGATTGCCTGAGGTCAGGAGTTTGAGACCAGCCTGGCCAACATGGTGAAAACGATCTCTACTAAAAATACAAAAATTAGCCAGGCATGGTGGTGGGCACCTGTAATCCCAGCTACTCAGGAGGCTGAGGCAGGAGAATCACTTGAACCCGGGAGGTGGAGGTTGCAGTGAGCCAAGATCATGCCATTGCACTCCAGCCTGGGCAACAGAGTGAGACTCGGTCTCCAAAAAAAAAAAAAAGAAATCGATGGTGTTACTAACTGGGACTCTTGTATCACAATGAATGAAGGAAAAAGAAGTAAGAAAGTTGGCTTGAGAAGGAAAGTGTTTTATGCCTCTTTCAAAACTTTCTAATTTGATATATTATGAGTTACAATATATTATAAATTTAACCCAACTGGTTAGTACTTTTTGTTCATGATAACTAGGAAAGGATTTGAGCGACAAAATGGAAACATGGTAGATGTTACCTAGCATGTTGTGGTAAAGTGGAATGGCCCGTCCATGGGTAGTAAATGCAGTCATGACTAGTAGGACCGTTACACCTGCAGGCAATTACAGAACAGAAAACATCATTCTCCATCCACAGTGACATGCACACACATGCACCAGTGCTCACACATGGAGCCTTGGAGGAAGAACATGGGAAGCAAGCACACCAAGTACCTATCCATCAGGCCGATGCAGTCTTCAATACTTGAGCCTATGCACCTGCAGAAAATGCAAATTTAAAAAAATACAAGGGGAAAAAAATTAGTCACTTAAAAATTCAGTAAAATAGATATTGATTGTCTCGAATTCTTACAACTATTAGACTATTTTGGAACACAATGAATTTCAAGCCAGGAAGATTTTTGCTTGATGAATACACAGAAATGAATTGCCATTATCAACTAAGTGGGATGCAAAGAAATGCCCAAAGTAAAAGGAAATTTTACACTGGTTCTGTGAATAACTTCCAAACGCACAGCTCACTTCTAATACTTTGAACTGATATGCATCATACATGGTTACATGTCTCAACAAATACGTTGATATTTCAATGACTATAATTGTTTTCTTGTGTATGGTTTCTTCTAAAGGCCTTAAGTTTAAATTAAAAAAACAAGAAAACCATGAGCAATCCAATATAATATAATAACCTGATGCTCAACGCTCATTAAAGATTGATTTTGGCAGAAAACGAGTCAACATGCTTTAATGCTATCCTCATGGATACTTTACATAATCACATTATTCTGATTCTTGGTTGTGCCTGTCTTTAAAAGATACTTATCTTAAACATGAATTTATTTTAAAAGAAAATTAACTGGTTTCACCATACTGCAGTTTCTCTTGACACTGACTTTTAAAATAGCAATGCCATAACAGGCAAACAAAAACAAGTTTTTAAACTACCATAATAATGAACTCAAACAATAACAGATAAATAAATACTATGTAAGGAAATGAATTACCTTTGAGACCCAGGTAAGTAAAGAATACACTGAGACTAACATTTAAATGGAATTACATAAGTACACAGAATTCTAATGTACAGTCCCTAGAATTTCATTTTGAACCAATATAGAATTATTTCTTTCATCTTCCAATATACTCGAACTCTTTATCTTTTCCTTTTCTCCCATCAAAGACATACAGCTCCAGAACATTATCAAGATCCTTTTTATAGTTATGATTTATAGAAGTGCCTTATTTTGCTGGTAATAAAGATTTCATATATTTCCAAACTTTTAATTTTCAAATTTGAAAAAGCAGCTTAAGATAGGATCATCATACAATGATGTAAAAAGGTGCCAATGTATAAGGCCAGTCTATCCATTATATATTTAAATAACTCTAAACATTGGTGAACTAATAAAATATACCTATAATACCAATTAAATCACTTATCTCTCTGTCTCGTAAACATTTGTTATAACATTCCTGCTAGCTTAAAAATTGATTTTTGTTTTTGTTTGGAGTAGCGCAGACAAATTTTAATCTATAGAAATAGAGAGAATACACCTGTATGAAAAGTCTTTTAAAAAGCAACTAAAAAGGAAAAAAACTAGAGTACATAGCATTAAATTAGTATTATATATAATCTATAGTCAAAATCATTTCTAAAAATGGAAAATTAACTACTAAAAAAGCTTCCAATTTGTCTTATATAGTTTTCTTTTCATTATATTCCAAATAACTTGTTTTTTCCTAAGTTCCTGCTCTATCTTCTTGAAAATTATTTTTATACCATATTATCATTTTGTAAAATTAAAAGTCTGCTTATTAGTTCCAAGTGAGAATCTAAAAAGCTATGGCTAGTTTGCAATCCATCTTTATAACAACCCTTGAAAGATTAAAAAAAATTCAAAACTAAAATTTAACTTGAGGGAAAAGTGTGAATATGAAAGATACTCATTCATTAAAAAAAGCACTGTGTTACATGTCTACTAAGTGTTCCTAGTATTCTAGGAGCTAGAGGGAGAAAAAAAGATGAATTAGACATTTTTCTATTCTCAATGAGCTATGAATTTAATGAAGGAGACAGATGCACAAACAGATGTGTATTGAATAATGTGATAAATGTAATAAGAAACATGAAAAAGTGGTTCAGGGTAGTGTGGAGGGCAGACACCTAGAGCCACCCTAGAAGGGCATGATAACCCTCTTAGGGGAGGTAAGAAGCTGAAATTTAGAGTTCTGCAAGCTGGGGTTGGGGTGGCGGTGGTTTCTGCAGGAGCAAAAGCACAGACCTGAAGAAATGTATTGTATATGCAAAACAACTACAAATAATTCTTAGTAGCTGGAGAGCAAAATATGAGGCAATAGGAAGAGGGGAAAAAAGAAGTTAGAACATTAGGTGGGAGCCAGATTTTGAGAAATATTTGCTTAGTAACAATCAATAAAAAATCACTGTAGGGCTTTAAAGAAGTAGTGAGGTTGCTAGATTAGTATTTTCAGTAAATCTCCTAGCCCTGTGGATACTAGTCAGCTGGCAGCCAGGCCGACTCATTTGGCACAAAGACTATTTTAGTCCACGTAAGAGATGATGGGCCAAACTAGGGAAATGGTAACTGTGTTGGAGGCAGAAGAACAGATTCAAGAAATACCTCAAAAGATAGAGGGAATAAAAAAGAGCAGTTGATTCATGAAAGTGAAATGATCAAAGGAGTTAAAGAAGACTTACATTTCTAGCTTTGCTAATAGTGGTACTATCCTTGAGAGAATCCAAGAAGATGAATATGTTTCTTCCTGTATGTGTTAGGGGATGAGGAGTTGATAATTTCAGTTTTGTGTATCTAGAATTTAGTATGGCTGTCCTACATCTAGGTAGAAATGTTTATCAGCAGTTGGAAAGATGAGTGGTTAACGGGGAAAGAAGGCATGAGTATAATGATCAATCTTGAAATAGCATGTAGGAGAAAGTTGAAACCACGTAAGTGAATAGATGGCTAAAGAAGATATAAAAAGTGAGAAAAGCAGAGGCTGAAGATGGAAACCCAAGGAACCCCAACAGTATATGACATAAGATGAGTTCTTTGTGCCAGAAGCGTGGGAAAATATAATTGAGTAAAACAATTAACTGTAGTCTCATGGAAGTCAAATCAGAAAAGAACTTCAAGAAAGAGGGGGTGATCATCAGTGTGAAAGGCAGAGAAGTCTGGTAAAATAACTCAAGATAATTTTACTTGTCATTGTCATGGTCACTAGAATTTAGGTTTTTGTGAGTTGAGAAGCAAATTGGAGATAGAAAAATAGAGGCGGGGGAAAGGCGGGGAGGGACTGAGGGAGCAGGATGCAGGGTCAAGAAAAGTTGTTGAGGGGATTGTGTAGGATATTTGAGATTCAAACCTATTTTTAAACAGAGAATGAAAGAAAAAAATGAAAGACAAAGAAAAATAAGAGTATGACTGAAGTGGCACCATTCTTTCTAAACACAAGCCGCTGAAAACTAAAATATGTATATTGTTTTTCAACTCTTTGTATTTTCTGTAAGCAACTAATTAGTATATGCAATTTGCATCCATTCAGCCAGATCACAGAACAACAGAAACACAAAACTTTTGAAGAGCCAAAATCACAAATAAATAACTGAATCAAAATCTAGAATAGTGGAAATATAAAAAAAAAGTGTTTCAAAGTAGAATACTTACAGAAAATTAGAAAAATAAAACACAACATGTCTAATTAACAAATTCCAAAACAATATCTAAAGTTCTGAATATTAAACTGTGTTTAACCTTTGTTAGTACTAATGACTTATAAGTTCCTTGACGTACTCATTTAACCAACATAGTTTAGATATTTTGATAAAATCTTTAAATTTTGAAATAAAAATGAAGGAAATTTTAAAAATTTTCCATTAAAAGATTATAGACAAAACTTCCACAAGCAGCCCTTCTTTCCCTCTCTTGATGAATAAAAATTATTTCATTATATCAGTTTAAGAATATTTTAAAAATGGATAAAAAGATTAAGGTACATGTGACATTTAATAATATAAAATCATTATTCTAATATCAACAAAAACATGCAATGAGATTTTTAAAAAGATGTTCCATAAAATAACCATTTCATTCCAAGTCTAAAATGCAGGTTTGGTTTGATACAAAACCAAAGTTAAACGGACATTAAATGAGCACATACTCAAGTGATATTAGTGAGGAAAAAAATCATCCTTGCCCTCACCACAGTTTAATTACATTAGTTAAGTTTACAAATCTTTAAAAAAAATTCTATCTTGCTAATTTCAAATCTGAACATCATTCCTAAGTTTTAAATTCTTGCTTATTATTTCAAAATACTGTGGAGAAGGGTCTGGTCTCTAACAGAGGATATAAATTAAATAATATAAATTTACTGGACTGTGAGTTCATTGAGGTCAGAAGCTGTGTCTTGTTCATTTCTGAATTTTCCTATCACTGTATGTGATGCAGAGCAGATATCCAATATACAAAGCTGAAGAGTGAATAAACTAAGAAAAGGCTGTTAAAATAAAAATTCTCTAGTCAAGGTAAGAAGAGACAAACTTGTTGTTTCCATGGATATTAGTGAGACTCTTCTGATAAGAACTAAATAGATGACCTATTTTAAAAGTGTCTAGAGAGCTTGTTAGAGCCATTGTATTTAATGTACTTTTAGAGTGGTAAAAGTGCTTTTAAAGTATGACACAGGTAACTTTATTTTCAGAAAAATCATTAAACAGTATTCAAAGTAAGAACTTTAATTCTAAAAAATGTGATTTGAAAGACTATTTTCATTAATGTGGTTCTTGAATTATCTGACATCATATAGGCATATAAAAGAAAAGCTGTTTTCCAAAGTAGAACTGGCCTGGTGAGCTCACACTTACTGATGGGTCGATTATTACGTGTGTTTAGAAATAAAAATAGTCACTTGCTCCATCATCCTCACTGCCCCTGTGGTTTTCCTAGGAAAATATCATATCTCTATATGCTCAATTTGGAAAGAAGGGACTGACTGCACAGAACACCTTATTGCTTCAGTAAAATATCTCAAAGCACAATGTTGCACCGCAATAGAGTTTATATGAGGATTTAGGAATTTAGGAATCACATCCTTCAGGAATTCCTGGGACTAGAATACTCTGGGACTAGAACCACAGCATTTTTATGAAGTGAATGAATCTGGACAATATGAAGGTGTTTTAAAAACAGGATGGCAGAAAGCTAAATGAAAACAGAGACAAAAATCCTTCAGGATTAAGTCAGTCATTAGAGAATGCATTTACCTTGGAAGATGCCAGGGAGTACAATATTCAAATTCTGTCTCAACTTAATTCTGCGGCTGCAAATTGCTAAAGGCGTCTTTTTTCTGTTCACTTGGAGTTCCCAAATGCTCTGGTGAGATTTCTTCCCCATTACACCTTCATCCTTCCTTTTGACTGAGATCCAGATTTTGTTGCTACCATAAACTAATCTCTTTTCATTACCTCATATTTCTACTTCCCCCACTATATATGTTTATTATTATTATATAATAATGATTTAAAAGGGCAGAGAGGAAGACACACCAGCCATGCATCCAGACTATGGCTCTGTGATCTCACTTTCATTTCTCTAATGGCCTCATTGTAATTAGATTTGCAAAAACAGCAAAAGGTCTCATTTTGAATGGCAACAGCTGTTGACATCAACATTATATTGAATAATTTACTGGTTTAATTTTAGCTGCAAAACAATAAAATTCTCTTGTGGATGATTTTAGCAGGCAAAGTTTTCTCTTTCTGCTGCTGACTCTTTCTTCTGCTCCAGCAGAACCAGTTGTTTTTTTTTTTTTTGTGAAATACTCTTAACTCAAGTATTCCAAAAACTCACAAGGGGAGCAGTTTATTACCTCTAGTTTCCTTGAAGCAAAGTGTCTATGTGACTATTTCAGTACCCTAAATGTATACATGCTTATATGTGAACCAATGAATTGGCAATTACCACTTCCAAGGTGAATTTGAATTTGAATGGCAGAATATTACTTTACCTTTTGAGGATCTGTCACTTCACAGAGTGAGTTAAGCTTATTTCTTGACCTGCAGGAAATTGTAGCAACATCTGCAAATTGATGTTTTCTTGGCAGGAAATGATGTCGCTTGCTTAATTTCTTCAGTATCCCCTAACAGCTATCCCTTAATCTGACAGAAAATCTGTTTATGGAATCTCACACTTTCCTGCCAGATATAAAGTACCCAAGCTGATTCTCAACTACAAATGTGTGTGTGTGTGTGTGTGTGTGTGTGTGTGTGT
Source organism: Pan troglodytes (assembly GCF_028858775.2). Lineage (NCBI taxonomy): Eukaryota > Metazoa > Chordata > Mammalia > Primates > Hominidae > Pan > Pan troglodytes. Next base: position 113,906,418 of record NC_072411.2, read on the forward strand.
GTGTGTCTGTATGTGTCTGTGTGTGTGTGTTTATATGTGTATGTGCACATGCCTATAGGCATTCACAATGGAGAAAAGGCTTTATGGGCAGTAGGAGGATGGCAAATGTAACACTGCTTTCAATTACAAATTATTCACCTTCCGGAGGAATGAAAAGGAAAAATCCTTACTAAAATAGATTTGTTGTCTCTTAAGAAATACTTGTTGGAATTTGTTAGATGAATGACATTATTTCTTTTACAGTTCAGTGCTTTTCTTCTTTCTGTAATGTGTCTTTGTTATTCAACTGTTATCAATATCAAAGGTAATCTAATTATTATTCATTGCACAATGTATTCTTTTGAAAAAGAGAAAAAAAAATTTACCAAGCTTCAGATTGCCCTATATCAGTCAAAGAAATTCAAGGCTAAAGGATTACCTGTAACAAGGTTACTTTCACAAAATGTACTCGTTATTTTTTAAATATACATATCACTAGGTTCCCTTTTTCCCTGCCATTGTTACCTTTGTTCATATTTTTTGAAGGAGTAATTTAAGGTAGTATTTATCAAAGAGAAATATCCTCACCTTAAGCTTACTGTGACAACAAAGAAACAGAAATAGAAAACTTCCTTTAAAGATTTGATAAACACAAACCTCAAAATCATGATTACTGTCCTATCTTTTCTGAGATCTTGAATCTCCGATATAATTTCGAAGAATTTCTAAACTGCATCCAAAGTGTACCTGACACTAGCTAGCTTCATGAAGGTGTTAATAAAATGGTTATAGGTAAAATCTAAGCAGAAATATTTAAGGGTGTACAAAGTTGATTCCATAAATCATTCTCTCAGTATTTCTCTTAAAATCAGCATTTTAAATATAAGGATTAGTAGAGTTCTATGAGAATGGTATACATTTCAGAGATGGTACCAGGGATAAAGATACATGTGGATAACACATACCAGGTGAGCCCTTGGCCAGCAAGAATGCTTACCCTTGGGTGCAGTTTGGATGGCATGGGTGGCACTCCCGATCTGGATCAGCATACTTGAAAATGAAACTGTTTGCCCCCTGTAAGCCATCTGGACATTTTTCCACACAGTTTGGGCCATCTTTAAAATGAGAGCACTTCGTACAGTTGTCAGGACCCTGAAATGTGAAAACGAAAAAAAAAGAAGAAAGAAAAGTGGTGTCATTTCCTCTGGAATGTATTCATGTGGTTTAGTTACTGAGACTTCAGTAGGTGGCAAATCTTCCTCTAAGAGAATTGGAGAACATTTTCAGCAGTGCAAATGTGGATGTAATTTTTGTAGTACAAACAGTGCAAAGATCTGTCAAGTTCAGTTTTGATATCCTGTATGTGTGAAAACACTATAATAATGTATTTGTGCTTGAAATATTTTCCTTTTCGACATAAGCAGTTCCTGGGCCAACTGATTTCCATGTCGTGACTCTAATGTGACTTAATTCGATCAGCAAAACTGTCCAATGACTTTCTCAAAAGGATGTCAGTATTTTCTTCTTGTGATTTATTTCTGGCAATATTATAGTGCAGCAATTTTTAGTAAAACACATTTTCCCTAGAGGTATTTCATCACCATCACTGGGAATATGTGAATACTTTTACTAAATAGTTAATGAGAAAAGGGATATAATAGAAATTAACTAAAACTGAATTTCATATAAGAGTAGGATGTAAACTTTCCTTTGGTTGTACAATGACTTTATTTATAAAATGAATTTTAAAATTTGTTATGATAACATTATCAGGAATTAGGCCGTTTAGGTGAATAAAAATAATTCCTAGATTTTTCTTTATTTCATATCCACTGTGAAAACACTAAAAGTCATATTATGTCTATTTATAGGGATTTTAGTAAATCACAGAACAATACTGAAAGCCATATAAATGCACATTTTGATGAGCAAAATAGTCCATAATAATCAAGCAAATACATACAAACAAAGGCTTCATGAAGAAACTTATCCAAGGATGAAGATAATATAAATATGAGTATAATAAATGCAAATAGAACAAACTCATTCTATATATTTATGTTTATAATATACATTAACTTTCTAATATGTGGAATGTTAATAAGTGATAATGATATGAAAATATATCTAAAAGTCATGACAATATTAAGATGTTTAAACTAAAACATATATGAATTTTACAGAATACAAACTGATTTGGATCTGGTATAATGGATGGAAAGCATACTAGAAATGGGTATATCGTCAGAGCAAAGAAAATTTAGAACACTTTGGTAAATGCTATCTTTCTTAAAAGACATCCCCGATGCTTTCATACATTCAGCTGTTCTGGACAACAGCTACCTGAAATGTACTTTTACATCTCCTTTTTGGACACCATATTGTCTTAAAATTCCTCTCCTCTTTGACCACTCCCCTTTGGAACTTCTTCCCCTGACCCATTTCTCCCTAAAATCTGGCTATGTCCATAGGGTTCAACAATCATTATAGTTCACATTGAAAACAACTTAAATAAATAAGATATAGTAAGCATACAGAGAGACAATTCTATCACATTTGTAGTTATAAACAATGAGAATTTGGCAGTCAGGAGTTAACACTAAGTTATAAAGAACTGGATATTAGGTAGGGATTGTAAAGATAATGGGAGTACCTTATATCCTAAACCAGGAGTGTCCAGTGTTTTGGCTTCCCTGGGCCACATTGGAAGAAGAATTGTCTTGGGCCACACATAAAATACACTAACACTAATGACACCTGATGAGCCAAAAAAAAAAAAAAATTGCAAAAAAACTCATAGTGTTTTAAGAAAGTTTATGAATTTGTGGTGGGCCACACTCAGAGCTGTCCTGGGCTGCATGTGGCCAATGGGCTGCAGGTTGGGAAAGCTTGTCCTACACAAATGTTAATCCAAGAGCAGCTAGATATTACAAATTGGTTACTTAAGGCATCAGAAAATCGAGAAATACAATATTTTAAAATTTAAAAATGGAGGCGAGTGAATAGAAGTATAAAGAAGAAAAAGTAATCAGGAAGAGCTTTCAGGAAATCCTGAGACTGGTGGGGCTCAATCAAGCACTTGTCTATTTCACTATTTTGATGTGAGGCTCAGAGCTCGAAAAAAAAAAAAAAAAAAGCCTATAAAACCTAATCCTGATTCTACCTGAGGAGTTTGCTAATGGTAACTTCTTATTTCTTCCCAAAAAAGAATACTTCACATCCTTCCAATTTTAACACCTGCTTATGGGTACTTAGGCACGTAATATTGTCTATTACACAGAATCATTTACTGTGCAAGTATGCTCAGTACCATGACTTATTGTACAAGACAAGAGACATGCTGATGTCTTCTTGCAGCACACAGAATAAAACCTACAATGAGTAAATTAGGCAGAGTCTGAATTAAGAATTAGGAATTATTCTTCTAAGTAATGTAAATGTATTTTTCTTATAATGTAAAATCATGTCTGGGTGAAGTCAAAAGATATAAAGTTATAAAAGTAAAATCAAGTTCATATTTAATATTTAAGTATACTGTAATAAGATAAATAACTTTTTGTTCTTTGTTTTTTAAGCATCTCTTAACTATAGTCATGTGACACTTAATGACCGGGATATATTCTGAGCAATGCATCATTAGGTGATTTCATCATTGCGCAGATATCACATAGTGTACCTACACAAACCTGTATGGTGTAGCCTACTTTATACCTAGGCCATATGGTATAGCCTTTTGCTCCTGGACTACAAACTGCACAGCATATTACTGTACTGAATATTTTAGGCAGTAGTAATACAATAATAAGCATGTGCGTATCTAAACATATCTAAATGTAGAAAGGGTACAGTAAAGGCAGATATTATAACTTTATGGTAACACCATTGCATATGTCCATCACTAACTGAAATGTCGTTATGAAGTGCATGACTGTATTTGATTGTATTATCATGATAGAAAACCTAATGTCCCAGGCTGACATAACTAAAAATGTCCTGGCAAATCTCAGAAAAAGAAACATACTGATTCCCCATCTCATTTCCATAATAAAGAGACTTAAAGAAATATACCTGTGTCTAATGTTTACTCTTCTTTCATTATATTCCCAAAGGCTTTAAGAACCGAGGCACAATAAATGAATTGATCAGTGCAATAATAGAAAATGAAGGTCAAGGCAATATTCTTCCTTATCCCTATGTCTAAACTACCTCTGGAGTCAATAATCTAGACAGACAACTAAAGGATAGGCTGAATCCTTATAGAAGCATGACTTTTTTTTTTTTTGAGTCATCATTGATGTTTTTCTCTGGTAGCTACTGTAAAAGACATATTTATTATTCACCAGTGACCAATTATCTTCTATTCCAGTCACATGAGAACATTATAATTCTCCTCCCACCAGAGATAAGATATGGCTTAATTTGCACAATGGAATATAACTAGAGGTGACTATGAGATAACTAGTGCTTAAGTCTCCAGCCTTCTCTCTCTGGTGCCATGACTCACAGACCCCATGTAGAAGTGGAAGTGACATAAATTAAAAGCATCCCTGAATGGTAGACCATAACAGGGAAGGTCGCTGCCTTAGAACATTTCCCAGATTTCCAGTGTACTTTACAAGATGGATGGGTGTGGTGGCTCACATCTTTAATCCCGGCACTTTGGGAGGCCTAGGTGGGCAGATCACTTGAGGCCAGCAGTTCAAGACCAACCTGGGCAACATGGTGAAACCCCATCTCTACAAAAAATATAAAAATTAGCCAGGCATGGTGGCACATGTCTGTAAACCCAGCTACTCAGGAGGCTGAGGCATGAGACTCGTTTGTGCCCAGGAAGCAGAGGTTGCCGTGAGCTGAGATCATGCCACTGCACTACAGTCTGGGCGATAGAGTGAGTCTCAAAAAAAAAAAAAGAAAAAAAAAGAAAAAAAAAGAAAAGAAAACAAGCAAAAAACAACTATGTACTTTACATGAAAAAAAAGAACTTAAACTTATTTATGTAAGCTACTGCAATATGGAGGTTATTTGTTACAGCAGCACAACCTTTATTAACCTAAATTTAACAGCGTTTTCACTTTTATAGGAATGTATTTCAAAATCAGTTCCCTTACTATTTTTTCTCTTCTTTTGCTGCCTCTCTAGCCTAAGTTTTGGTCTCCTGAAACTGTCTGATTTCCCAGGCTTGTCTTTCTTCTCATATTTCCTCCTATACCTTTCTGGATAGGACTGCCTAAAAGTAATGAAAGTAAAGCAGAGTGAATAAAATTATAAAAAATTAAATAAAATATAGAAGACCAAGTGTGGACAGACAAGGACATAAGCGCAAAGGCCTTCTTTTATTTCCAATCTATTCCTTGCAAGATTACCATAAATTTCTGTCATTTTTAAGTAGGATTATATTATCTCATTTTACTTATAGCTATCATAGTCCCTGAAAGCATTTTATCCCTATTGCACTGAAGACATTGTTGCCTGGGGGACAAAAAACTGAGATGTACAAGAAATTTACAGTCAGAACTTCTATAGTTGAGTCACAGTTTCATATCCTACTGACGTGCTGACTTTTGGAGTAACTTTCTAATCATTATTGGTTAACTTTCTTTATATTTTAAAGGGAGAAAGTGATAGCATGCTTCAGATGTAACAGTGTTTGGTAAACATAAGTATATATCAGTTTTTGTCATTGGGGAAATATTCATAGATCAAAAAATGTGATTTCAACAGAATATATCATAAGATCAGGAATGGGATTTCCAAATGGCTTTGATGACTTCTTCCTCAATTTCATCAAAATGCCAGTCTAATGGAGAAGCTTCCAGAACCTCTTGGATATCTTAAATGATAGATGACTGTTATCTGGCATACAAAACCATCTCTGACTCTAGTTGCGGTCATTAACATGTGGGCCCAGAAACAGGCAAAAATCTAATATGAATCATTAAGGGTTGAAAGAAACCAAACCATAGTGGGAGCAATGTTTGGGCCACTGGTTGAGCTCAGCCATGCCAGTTTTTCAGACACCGTTACTGAAAGACGTTGTGTTCTTACCTGCTTAGCATTCAAAGATTACTGATTATTTAACTATAAATAATTTTAAAAATCAACTTTTGGAGTTCTAAAAATGTATATTTTTATAACCATCTCAAGTTTTTTGAGGAACAATGAATAAACAAACTGCAAAAACCCACAAATTAGGAGAAATTAATGAATGAGTGAGTTATTCACTAGCACAATTTTATGCAACAGGAGGCATCATGAAGAAGAGAAAAAGCATGGAACTGATAAGCACACTGAGACTGGATGGTAAAACTGTGATTCCAAAGGTCTCAATACTACAGAACAATTCATTTAAGTACATTGAGCAATTCATTTAACATCTCTGAGATTATTTCCTCATTGGAAAAATGGGAGTAATACCTACAAGACAATAAAATAAAATGTAGGTGCAAATACCTAGCACAGAACTAGCTCACAAAAGGCCCTCAGTAATGTATGTTAAATCATTAATACAAATATGATCCAAGATAATCATATTAATTCTGACTTGATTCATAGGTAAAGTGGTCACTGAACTTTTTTCACACCTGAAAACTAATAAAGGCATACTGAAGGGACAGTTGTTGAAGTCTCTCCTTAGTGAAGGTTAGACTTTGCTACAGATGGTAAGCGAACATCAAGTTTTCAGACATGGGATTTTTTTTATGAAATTAGAAAAAAATATGGTGTCTTATTATGCAACATTTAAGCAGATTAGTTTTTTGTCTATAGGATTAGGTGAACTAAAAGTATTAGTTCATAAATATATTTGATTTTTCTGAAAAGTCACAATTGCAAGAAAGGCCAAAATATTATTACTTGAATGTATTTTCATTATACAGTATACAATAGATGAAGAAAAGATAATGTGAAAAAATTAAAATATGCAAATAATGCAACTTCTTAATTTTTGAGAAATAATTTGAATATTAATGTTTGAATTTTCTAATATTTAAAAACCTAACAATATGTATACTCATGAAGCCTGGCACAAACTAGGTACTAAATAATATTTGCTGAATAAATGAATAAGATGTTTCTTAAAGCCTTGCTCAAACTAAAAAGGTTAAGAGAAAGAAATAGGAAATTACATGTGTGAAGAAATAAAACTAATCTAGAAAATTGTAATAAGATATTTATAGGAAATATCAGTGCAGTGGCACCTGTAGTGATTCACAAATGAAACATTAGGCAAGTTTTGGCAGTTGCTCATAATTTTTTGAAAAGCGTTTCTGTAAATCTATGTCTAATATATATTATGATTGGATCTAGAGGGCCTATGATGATTCCCAGCCTATTCAGATAAGAGGGCCAAATCCTTGATTATTTTAATTATACATTTTGAAAAGTTTCAGTCTCTCAGAAAGAGATTTTTTCATTCCATAATTAATAGTCAAGAAGTTACCTAAATATGTTCGTTTTTAAAGACTCATACAGATATCCCAACCTGCCTTAACAAGCCATTACAGAAATGCACTTCCCTGTGTTTCATGACATTCTTTACAGAATTCATATTTCTCACACTGTTAGTTAATTGTATTTTTCATGACTGTCCATAATGGAGAAAGAAAATGGCTGCAAATGCCCTTTGCATAGTTACTTGGAGATCATTACATATTAAATTGCCTTTTACACTTTGGTTCTTCACACCAAGCAACACCACTTCTTTTTCTCAGAGGTCTAATTTTCCAAGCTAATCATCCTTGTGGTCGTCCTCTGAACTGGCCAACTTTTCCACATCTTTCTTTAGATAAAGTTCCAGAGCAGCTCACTGGGGCCTAATGGAAGTCTGGAGGGCTCAATGATATATATATTTTTTCTAAGCTAATTAAGTGCTGAATAAGCATTCTGGTATAAAAATTAATACTATTTAAATTTTCAATGAAATTGTACAGAGCAATGTGAAGCTCTTGTCTACATTCAAATGTTGGTCTCAAATTATCCATTGAGAGAGGATTCAATAACACAGATAAACTGGAAATTTGTCTAAAGAAGGATGAAAATGATACTTAGGAATGAAAAATTTATACTGATCTCATTATTAAGAAAAACTCAAATGATGGAAACCAAAGAGAGGTCTAAAAAATAATTATAATTTTCTCTCTGAGGCTTACTTCAAACTATGTAAATGAGACCTCATCCATGAGAACTTTCCTAATCCTATAACCCCTCCTTGGATTCTCATAGCTCAATTCTTCCCTCTGCCATAGTATTTATTGCACTGCTTTAGATTTTAGTTTATGAGTACTTGTCTCCTTCTTTCCACTGTCTTTCACAGTGCCACAACAGTTAAAGGATTAAATGCATATAAAAATGTGTGATAGCTTTCCTCAAATACAACATGAACTTTTACATTTGCATATGTTTATATGTTTCTTCTTTCCAGATTATTCTTCAAAGCATAGCTCAAGCATCACTTCTCTATAGCCTATCTTGATGTCTCAATTTCCATCCCAAAGACAGAATTAGTTTTTCCTTCATTTGTATTTCTATAACAATTTATAAATATTTTTATTATGTTAGTGATTATGCTTCAATCTAATTATTCTTTTCTATACTGTGCAATAGTCCAGGACTACTCTATATCTTATAATTCCATTTAACTATTTTATATTTTATCTGGAGAATAAATATGTATGACATCGACTTTTTAACTATTTTATCTCTACTACTAAACTTTAAGCCTCTTGTAGGCAGATAAACATGTTTCCCCATGGCATCCTATAAGTAGCTATTGAATGGATGAATAAATGATAAAATAATAACAAACATTCATACATGATACTAAATAAGCCAACACACCACAGATGTCTTCAGGCTTACCGGTCCATGGCATGTGAGGAGGCCATCTTCCATCTTCTCACACTGGGGGTCACACTCCACACAGATGGAGCCATTCTCAAACTCCCGAAATTCACTGTGAAAACATCAGCCACATGAAGAGGTGTAAGCAAACAAGCTGTCAACTTAACAAATGAAGTAACATCTGCTAAAAGTCCTATTGGCAGAGTAAATTCTAAAGTTTGTTTCTCTATGTGCCAGGAGCATCAGAAACATTAAGTTTTCCATTAGGAGAAAAGATAAACTGCAGCCAGATGGCTCTCCCTGCCCTCCATTGAGTTCAATGTTAGACTCATTCTGGAAACCTCTCTCCTGCAAGACATATTCCAGCAATCTCAAAAAAAAAAAAAAAAAAAAAAAAAAAAAAAAAAAAAAGCTACAAAGTATAACTCTTCTGATGACACAGTAAAACCATTTTTACCTTTTTAAATAAGGCTGTGCCTGTTTTGTCTTTATATACAATTTTACTCTTGGAGAAGCTTTTATTTCTAAACTCTGAAAGAACTATTGTATTTTTCTTGTTGCTAAGTTACATGAATGTTCCCAATCCTTGTCCTTCAAATCCCAAGACTCTTCAATTTATTTTTGGTGAAATTTCAAAAACTACTTTGATTCCTCTTCTCCTTTTAAAATATCTGCCTTGGAGAATTAGAGAAAATATCTTTTTATGGTAGATTTCATTTTCTTATATTATTGATCTAATATCACAACATCTTTTTGCAGTCTAAATTCTTTTTGAAGTAATTCTATATGGTATACAATAAAAGACACAGTTTAATGGTAACATCCTAAAACTTTCTACTTGAAATCTCCTGGGATGGTGGTCATCCCTTCCCATATCCTTACATTTTTGTGGCTATTTGTATATTACATGTTATCAAGTTATGAATTTTACAATCAATGTCTATGGCAAAATTATTATAGCAATAATTAGATATCAGTCATCTATAATATGTTAAACCACCCCATCCCACTAAAATACAGGAGGATAAAGTACTGAGTACAGACAATTTAAAATGCCATTTACAAATCATTAATAAAATTTGACGATGTTTAGCTACTTTATTATTTTGTGCTTTTGTGTCCTGTGTTACTACTCCACACCAATAGCATTACAGATATGGCAATTTTTGATTCATTAAGTGATACATTAAAATATATTTTTACCTAAAGTGAAGCATTCACTTTTTTCTCATTTGAATACTGTAAAGCCTTAATAAATGAAAGAAGTACAATGATGAGCTATGTTTTCTGCCGGTTAGTTTAAGACTACATCTATTCCAAGGCAAAATAAGTTTGGTTTTCCAAATGAATAGCATAAATAGATGGCTTAATTATGTATGAAATGCACATATATTGAGTTACATGGATTATGCATTTTATAAAGTGAGATAGCAGTTTGTTATGGATCAAACCTTTTATAAATTTTCTTAATTTTAAAATCACAATTACATAAAGACAGGTGATCTTTTGCATGCTTCACTGACATAAACCATACAAAGTACTCAACAAAGGAAACCTTCAGAATATAAAAGTCAAAATGAATTGGTATGGGAGGGTAGTAAAATTATAAAAATAATCAAAAGCATTGTTTGCATAACAAAATTATGACAATTATAGCACACTTGAGATTATCCACTGGTTTTGGATAATAGTTTCTTGGGTGATTAAAAGTTTATGGTACTAAATGAAGGTCGTAGTTTTCATATTACTAGAACAAAGGTCACGTTTTTCTTATTCTTCTTCTCCAAAACCCACTTCCCCACACGCAGAGTTGAGGAATAAAATGTATGTCATAAAACAATCATGGAGATGGCCTACTGCCCTTTTCTTCCATAGATTTCCATTTGACAGGCTTCTGATTTTTCCTGCTCTCAGAAAAGATCCTCCTGGCAATCTCTATTACTTCTTCTGCCCTTTATTGTGACTTTCTCCGTAATTTCTCTTTTTCTTTCCTGTCCTCTAGTGATTCTATTGTGACTTTGCCAGAGTCACCCTTTCACTTGAATCAGATTTAACAATTTATAGTCTATTTATTATGAGCTTTGGATAGGGAGCTTTGTTTCACTTGGTTTTGCTATGAAACATTTCTCACAGTTTTGTTGTATGTGTTACCTTAGCAAGTCCTGTGATCAAGAGTGAATACTCTGGGATCTAGTTTTTCCAAATCTAAACCCCAGGACTGACACTACTATTTCTAGGCCTTAAATACTTCAACTTCCTTAAGCCTCATTTTTTAAAATATCCTCTGTAAAAGGAAAAAATAAGATTTCATTGAGAAGCTGCAATTATAAAATGTGAAAAGACTTAGAAAGATCTTAGACTGGTTCCCTCTTTGATGTTTCTGTGTTGTTCTTAAACTTTCACAAGAGTTTAAGCATGTTGACAGATATGGGAAGTTCTAAAGTTCCATTGCAGTTACCTATCTTTTTCATTTTTATTGCTTGAGCATTGTAGTTAAGAGTTGTTGAAATACAGTGATTTATATGACATGGATTTGAATGCTAATCAGCCACTAATTGACTGATTTTCATTTTTCCCTTCAAAAAGTCCTCTTTTTAGGATTTCTTCTCTTCTGGAGCCACATTTTTTGACATATATATATTTAATACTATATATATATATATATATATATATAACAAATAGGCTCCCTGGATTTTGGTAAATGTCATATTTATATTTGATTACTTTCAGTAGTTTCAAAAATGGCCATTCTATTTAACCATTTAATCAACTCAGATAAATAGACGAAAAAGAAAATAATGATAATATTTATGGTAGAAACTCCAACAAGATCTTATGCATTTTCTCATTTGATAATCACAACTGTCCTATAAAGTTAACACCATTATTATTCCCAATTTTCACATAAGAAAACCAATTTAGAATGATTAGATCTTTTGCCCAAGTTTGGATGTTTCAACTAGGAAGCAATGAAGTTGGGATATACACTTGTTCTTCCTCAAAGGCTATCATAACCATCAGCCAATGTTGAAAGAAACTAGCCCATACCACAAGATGGAAGGTGGGCAATCCATCACTGGGCAGGCAAGAATTGCACCAGTCTTTTACAAGATACGTAAGTTGATCATCTTTCAAACTAGCCCCATGCTTATGGTTTCCTGGGGTGCCATAATTACTGCAAAATACATTAAAAACTAAGTTAATTTAACAGATTTGATTTTATAATGTAAATATGAAATATGCTAAATATAAAAAACAGTGTGGTAATCAGTGTTTCCTCAGGAAACCTGTATTTTTCTTTTGGTTAGCTTTCATTGTTTTTGTAGAAATGAGACAGAAACTGGTGTATACATACACATGTTTATAAATTTCATATTTCTGAAAAGCTAAAAACTGTAATATTAAATAAAAACAATGGTGTTCTGGGAAAAAAACAAACAAAAAATCAAGATGAAAAATCAGATACCTTACGTTCTAGCATTGGCTTGAGTCCTATATAGTGTTGTGAGTTTAGCCCATACTTAATTAAACCAGTTCCCTATATTTATAAGATGCTGCTATTACACAAAATGATTTCTATAATTTCCTCTTTAGTATTGCACATATATATTCAATAAACTTTTAATGTAATATTCACTTAATGAAATTAGTCTATTGTGTCTCATTTTAATTTATTAGTCTATTGTGTTTTGTTTCATTTATCAATTGCTGAATGCAAAAGCAAGCATATTTTGATCTGAGGTATTTTATGTTCATAATATTGGGAACAAGCATAAATATGATTCAATGAGACAAGCAGCAAATAATTTCCAATTCATTTCCAAATTACAAGCCAAAGTTACCTCACAAAATTAAATGCTAAAATTTCCCTGAAAAATGATTAAATTCTTATTTAAAATTTTTTATACTTATGCTTCTAATATTAATATTTTCCCTTATATTTTATGGAGGGAATTGGTTTTGGACATCTTGCAAAGAAGAGACATGTCAATATCATTATGATCTATATATTTTTATTTTTCTCATGTAAAATGCAAAATTCCAATGTTATTTATTGGATCCAGTGGGATAATTCATGAGGCACATGAAGAAATGAAAGAACTTCAAAACTATACTTTCCAAAACTATTGAAAATACTTTCAGGCCGGGTGCAGTGGCTCATACCTGTAATCCCAGCACTTTGGGAGGCCGAGGCAGGCAGATCACCTGAGGTCAGGAGTTCGAGACTAGCCTGACCAACATGGAGAAACCCTGTCTCTACTAAAAATACAAAATTAGCCCGGCATGGTGGCGGGCACCTGTAATCCCAGCTACTTGGAGGCTGAGGCAGGAGAATTGCTTGAACCTGGGAGGTGGAGGTTGTGGTGAGCTGAGATCAGGCCATTGCACTCCAGCCTGGGCAACAGGAGCAAAACTTAGACTCAAAAAAAATAAATTAAAAAAAAAAAAAAAAAAGAGGCCAGGCGCAGCGGCTTACGCCTGTAATCCCAGCACTTTGGGAGGCTGAGGCAGGTGGATCACGAGGTCAGGAGATCGAGACCATCCTGGCTAACACAGTGAAACCCCGTCTCTACCAAAAATACAAAAAATTAGCCGGGCGTGGTGGCGGGCGCCTGTAGTCCCAGCTACTCCGGAGGCTGAGGCAGGAGAATGGCATGAACCTGGGTGGTGGAGCTTGCAGTGAGTCGAGATCGCGCCACTGCACTCTAGCCAGGCAACAGAGCCAGACTCCGTTTCAAAATAAAAATAAAAGTAAAAATAAAAATAAAAATAAATAAAGAAAATACTTTCAGTGAGCAACATAAGAAAATTTGACTTAGGAGCAGCACTAAAAATACATTATCACATTAATGAAGGACAAGAATGATGCATCAAATAATACGTTATGATAAAGTGATTTTATGAATATATGAAATGTTATGCAACCAGGTACTTACTAGGTTCTACTACCAGTAATGTTATTATTGAAATACCAGATAAAATTAAAAATACTTAATTTAAAATACTGCTTAGATTATCTAAAACCCGGCAGAACACTTTCAAAACCACTTCAAATAGAAACTACAGTGGTAGTTTTTCTATTGGGCTAAGCACTTGTCAAAGACAGAAACAAGCCATTCCTATATACAAATAGACATAAAAGTGAGTAGAAAAAACAAACAAACACACAAAACAAACAAACAAACAAAAAAAAGAAAACTTGCACTCCAGATGAAATTTATAGAGAAGTATGAGAGGAAAATAAAAAATATTATTGGGATACATGGAGAGGAAGATTACTTATAACAATCCCCTTCATAAAGAAAACTGGAATATATTTCTCAATTTTGCTTAACTGTAAATTGCTATAATAAGAATTGTCCGAGTATGTTTTTAAAAACGCATACAATAGTAAACTATGTATCTGAACTCGTAATTTCAAATAAAATTATTTTTCCTTAAAAGAATTCGTCTATGTGTTGTCTCCTTTATGCAACAAGAGCTCTCCTTAAAAATCCTGGCCTGCATTTTACCATTTTCTTATAATTTTAAAAATCAGAGCTAGGCCAGGTGCAGTGGCTCACGCCTGTAATCCCAGCACTTTGGGAGGCCAAGGCAGGCAGATCACTAGGTTAGGAGTTCGAGACCATCCTGGCTAACACGGTGAAAGAAACCCCTCTCTACTAAAAAATACAAAAAATTAGCTGGGCATGGTGGCGGGCGCCTGTAGTCCCAGCTACTTGGGAGGCCAAGGCAGGAGAATGGCGTGAACCCAGGAGGCGGAGCTTGCAGTGAGCCGAGATTGTGCCGCTGCACTCCAGCCAGGGCGACAGAGCGAGACTCCGTCTCAAAAAAAAAAAAAAAAAAAAAAAAAAAAAAAAAAAAAAAAATCAGAACTAATCAGTCCTTCAAAGCTCATGAGGTGAAGGCAACCCTAGAAGAAGCCTTACCCATCATAGAGGTTACAAGACTCTATGCAGATCCTTCCTCTACTGAAGCGGCGACACGACAGACATTGGTCTGGCCCAGGTCCCCAACAGCCATCACTGGAACACAGATGGTTGCACACCATTCCTTCAGCAGCTGTGAAACACCAAAATCAAGGGGAAATAAAACAGAGGATTGTGTCAAAACTTAAAATCTTCCTAGGTAATGCTATTTCTAAAGGAGTTCACTTAAAAGAGATATATGGCAAATGACTTTGGTGGCCTATCCCATCGTCATGTCCCATCCTACCCACAACTTCTTCTATATTGCAGAGTCCTAGTAGCTGTGTTTGTACAGTAATCTTGCATTTTTCATAAGGTTAAACAAAAGTGAATTGCCTATATAAAAACTATTGGGAGGACAGGTGATATAAATTATCCGTCCAAGCTAAAGAATAAACCACACTTCTCTCAAGCCAATGCTTTGTTCCACTAATAAATAAAATATTTTGGCTTCTCAGTTTGAGAGCTTCATGAAGAAATAGAAAAAAATATTGTCCTGAAACAAAAAAAGTATTAAAAGAGGAAGAGAAAGAAAAAGAATAATTTATAGAGGGTAAGAAGGGGAGAAAGGAATAGAAATAAAACACAAGTTTTCTCTTGTTTGTTTTTTTGAGACAGTCTTGCTTTGTCACCCAGATCCAAGTGCAGTGGCACAATATTGGCTCACTGCAACCTCCACCTCCTGGGTTTAAGCAATTCTCCTGCCTCAGCCTCCTGAGTAGCTGGGATTACAGGCTCACACTACCACGCCCAGATAATTTTTGTATTTTTAGTAGAAACAGGGTTTCACCATGATGGCCAGGCTGGTCTTAAACTCCTGACTTCAAGTGATCCACTCACCTCAGCCTCCCAAAATGCTGAGATTACAGTTGTGAGGCACTGCGCCAACCAAAATATAAGTTTTCTACAGGACTCTGCTGTATTCTGGCTAGGTCTACCTTGCTATTAGTCAAGTCATCACATGTAAGGAAGAAGTTTTGAAAGAATATTCAGCAAATTACAGTGATTATTTATGCAGAAGTGTAGAGATTAAAGCAGTAACAATAGTCTTTAGTGTTATCTCTATGTTATCTCTATTTTTTGTTGTTGATGGCAGAAGGGCCAAATAATTTTTAAATTTCTACTTAAGGCTAACCATCTTTGTTTCCCTTTATACTGAATATCTTTTATTCAGGATATTATTATTTATACTGCATGACATTATTTTAGTGAAGGGAGATTTGATATTGATAAGAAGAGCCATAAATACTTCAAATGTTATTCTGTGTGTCTGAAAATGATTTGAGGTATTTGAAACACAAATTTATGTGGTTTTCATGAAATATTAATAATTCTAAAGAAGATTAAAACATCAAAACCAACTTTATCTTTCCATTAGTTACCAACTTTACTTATGATGAGATGTAAAATTTTATGGGAAGAACATTTGCGAGGTGGGTTGGGATGGCACTGAATATGGTAGTGTAATATAAGCAGGGAACTATATCTGTGAAATCTGTGAAAGTTAACTTCTCTAACATATGCTTGACAGAGCAAATCGCCCACACCTGTGATCCTGACTAGTTCTGAAACAGTGAAACAAATATTCCAATTCATATTTTCTTTGGTCTATATCCTGGGGTTATTAAAAAGGCCCCTATGGTAAACTGTGTAAAAATTTTTTAAAGGCAGACTTAGATCTATCAACAAATCTTGCTACTTCTTGAATAATCTCTGTCAGTATAGTTTAAGAGAGAAATGTGTGTGTGTGTGTGTGTGTGTCTGTGTGCAGCAGTTTTATTGAGGTATACATAGCATACAATATACTGCTCATATATAAAGTATACCATTTGATAAGTGCTGACATCATGAACCACATCTACAATCAAGATAATTAATGTATTCATTATCTCCAAATGATTCCTCATGACCTTATGTAATCCTTGCCTCCGCACCATCCTCCTTAGACAATCATTGGTCTGCTTTCTGTTACTCACTGTACATTAGTTTGCATTTTCTACAATTTTTAATAAATGAAATTATACAGTATATTTTCTGTTTTTATATAGTTTCTTTCATTTACATAATTATGTTGAGTTTCATCTATGTTACTGCATGTATCAATAGTTTATTCACTTTTATTACTGAGTATATTCTATTGTATGGATATATGAAATTTATAATCCATTCACCTATTGACAGACATTTAGACTGTTCCATTTTGGATGTTAAAAATAGTAGTAGTAGATTACTATGAATATATGTGTAAAAGTCTTTGTATGGGCATACACTTTCTTGTCCTTTAGATAAATACCCAGGAGAGGAATGGCTGGACAATATGGTAGGTATATAATTAACTCTTTAAGAAACTGTCAAATTGTTTTTCAAAGTAGTTGTACCATTTTACATTCCTACCATCAATGAACACAACTCAAAATTTAGTTTCCCTACATCTTCACCAGCACTGATGTGGTCAGTTTGTTCAATTTCAAACTATCTAATTTGAATGTAGTAGTTCCTGATTGTGGTTTTGATTCACATTTTCCTAATGATTAAAAATGTTGAATATCTTTTAATGTGTTTATTTTTACATATCTCGTTTGGTCAAGTGCCACCAAATCTTTTGCCCATTTTATATTGTATTGATTGTTTCTTATTAATGAGTATTGAGAGTCTTTTGTATATTCTGCAACTATTTTCTCCCAATTTTAGCCATGTCTTTCCATTCTTTTAATACGGTCTTTTGAAAGCAGAAGTTTTTCATTTTGATAATTTATCAACTTTTTTTTTGAATCATACTTTTGACATCATATCTAAAAAGTTTTCGGTGTGTCCAACCCAGGTTCACAAAGGTTTCCTCTGGTATTTTCTAAGTTTTATAGGTTTCACAATTATCCATATGATTCATTTAGAGTTAATTTGCACATATGGTACTGTATTAGTCATGGTTCTCCAGAAAACCAGAACCATTAAGAGATTTTATACACATCACACACACACACACACACACACACACACACAATTGGCTCACACAAGTAGGAAAACTGAGAAGTTTCACCATCTTCCACCTGAAAGCTGGAGACCTATGGAAGCCAGTGGTGCAGTCCCCATCTGAGTCTAAAGGCCTGAGATCTGAGAGGACTGATGATATAAATTCTGGTCCAAGTCCAAAGGCCTAAGAACCAGAAGCATCAATGTTGTAAGTTCCATTCCAAGAGTAGGAGAAAGACCAATGTTCTAGCTCAAGTAGCCAAGCAGAGAGAGTGAATTCTCCCTTCTTTCAACTTTTTATTTTATTTGGACCCTCAGTGTACCAGATGATGCCCACCCACACTCGTGAGGGCAATCTGTTTCGCTTAGTATACCAATTCAAATGCTAACCTCATTTAGAAACATCCTCACAGACATGTCCAGAAATGATATTTTAAAAAATATCTGGTCAACCCACTCCCCAGTTAGGTTGATATATAAAATGAACAATCACAGGTACTATGTAAGGATCTATTCAGTTTTTGTATATGGATATTCAATATTTCTAGTATCATTTGTTGAAAAGATATCCTTTCTGTATGAAATTTGCATATTTATAAGAAATAAGTTGTTCACACATTTCTGGTTCTCTACTCTCTTCCATCTATTTCTCTCTCATAGTATTTTTCCATAATTTTACTTTTAATGTACTTGTGCTTCTATATTTGAAGTCCATGTCTTGTAAGCAGCAATCATTGAGGCTTGTTTTTCTTTGTTCCAATCTGATAATCTCTGCCCTTTAATTAGGGTGTTTAAACCATTTACATTTAATGTAATACTTGAAATAATTAAGTTGAAATAATTTATCTTAGTTTTTTTTTCCTGTTGGTCCATTGTGTTCTCTTCCTCCTTTTCTTCTTTTCTCATGTTTTGGATAAATTGATTATTAAAATGATTTTATTTTATTTCTATTTATGTTTTTCTGCATATGTGGCTTATGAGCTCTACAACTTTTGATTCACTATTTTATCTTTTGGGTTTATAATATAAATATTTTAAATTTAATATTTTATTCTGAAATAATTGTATATTAATGTGTAGTTGTAAGTAATGATACAGAGAGATACCATCTTATAGATACCCAGTTTTATCTCATAAGATCTTAAAAAGTTTATAGTACCGTAACACAACCGGACATTGGCATTGATATAGGCAAAATACAGATTTCCTCATAGCAAGAATCCTTAATTTTGTACTTGTATCTTCACACTGACTTGTCTCCCACCTTCCCTTTAAACTTACCCATTAGAGCTCCATTGCTGCAACCTCTAATCTCTTCTCCATTACTATAATTTGATAATTTTAAAATTTATATAAATGGAATTGTACAGTATGTAATTTTTCATAATTGGCATTTTTGTCAATTAGAATACATATGCAGAGATTCATCCAGGTTGTTGTGTTTATTGTTTGTTTCTTTTTATTGATCATAGTATTTCATAGTATGGGTTACTACAATTTGTTTAACTATTTACCCATGAAAGGATATTTGGGTTGTTTCCAGTTTGGAGCTACTACAATTAGGGCTACTATAAACATTTGTGTATATGATTTTGCATAAATATAATTTTCATTTTTCTGTAATAAATTCTCGGGAGTTAATTGCTGGGTTATATGGTAGTAACATTTTAGTTGGGTTTTTTTTTTTTTTAAAGAAAGTAGCAAACTATTTTCTAGAGTGATTGTACCATTTTACACTCTCACCAACAATGTATTCATTATTACATTTCTCTGCATCTTCTCCCACATTTGATTTCATTACTCTTTTTATTTTAGCCATTCCGATAGGTGTAGTAATATCTCATTGTGTTTTAAATTTAGATTTCCATAAAATGGCTAATAATGTCAAACATTTTTAATATGCTTATTTTTCATTTCTATACTCTTCAGAGAAATGTTTCTTTGTATTTTTGACCATTGTAATTAGATTTCGTTTATTTATTTATTTGCTATTTAGTGCTACTTTTTGTTCTTTATATATTCCCTCTATCTATGAAACCATTCCTATAAACTTTATAATACTAATAAGGGAAGATGGGAGGGGGAGAAATGAAAATAAACCAAGTGGCCGGACACGGTGGCTCATGCGTATAATCCCAGCATTTTGGGAGGCCAAAGCTGGTGGATCATCTGAAGTCAGGAGTTTGAGACCAGCCTGGCCAACATGATGAAACCCGATCTCTACTAAAAATACAAAATTAGCTGGGCATGGTGTTGCATGCCTCTAATCCCAGTTACTCAGAAGGCTGAAGAGGGAGAATCGCTTGAAACTGGGAGGTGGAGGTTTCAGTGAGCCAAGATTGCACCATTGTACTCCAGCCTGGGCAACAAGAGTGAAACTCAATCTCAAAATAAAATAAAAAAAGAAAAGAAAAGAAGAAAAGAAAAGAAACCAAGCTTGCAGGACACTCATCATTAGTAATTAATGTAGCTTTCTGTTTGACCTGCTTCCTCATAGTTGTTTGCTTTTGTCTCAGAGTCATGCAGACCCTGTTGCAAGATTATAGTTCTCCTTAACTGCTCTATAGATAACTATTTGAACATTATGAAACATTAGGTTTTGCCTTAAGATGTTCTTTCATGTCCTGCATGCCAGAGAAATCAATGATGCCAGCTGGTCTGAAGGACCCCACTGATGCCAACTGGTCTGAAGGACCCTATGAGGAGATGACTCACCAAAGAACGGAGTTTCCACATCCTGATGACTTCATCCTTCTTACTCTGACCAACCAGTGGTCATAGTTTTCCAGCCCCTTGCTCTTAAAAACCCCAGCCCAGAATTCTCAGGGAGATAAATTTGAGGGTTTCCTCCCATCTCCTCACTAGGTTGCCCTGCAATCATTAAACTGTTTCTCTGCTGCAAACCCTGCTGTCTCAGAATATTTGTATATTACTGTACAGCAGGCATAAGAAGATATCGGTTCTGTAACAACTATCTGATTTGAATATCTCCTCTCCTAATCTGTAGCTTATACTTTCATTCTTATCTGAGGATATTTTACAGAGCAAATGTTTTTAATTTTGATGAAGTTGAATTTATCATTTTGTTTTTTATGGATTGTTCTTTGCATGCAAACTCTAAATTCTTTTCACCTAACTCTAAATCCCTAATGATTTCTCCACTTTTTACCTCAAAATTTTATAGCTTTACATTTTACATTTAATCTCATGACCTGTTTTGAAAGTTAATGTTTTTATAAGATGTGAGATGTAGCTTAGGGTTCATTTATTTGCTCTATAGATGTTCATTTGCTCTGGCACTATTTGCTTTAAAGGCTACCTTTCCTCTAATTAATTGCTTTTGCACCTTTGTAAAAAATATATTGAATATATTTGTGTGAGTTATTTCTGAGTTTGTTTTATTGATCTGTGTATTATCCTCTACCAATAACACACAGCCTTAATTATGGCAGCTATGTAATAAATCTTGAAAATATGTGGACTGAATATTCCCATTTCATTTGTTTCTTTTCCAAAATTGTTTTAGTTAGACTAACTTGTTTGCCTTTCCATATAAATTGTATAATCTTGTCTCTATCTCAACAAACCTTTTTGAGATTTTGATAAGAATTGTACTAAAGCTGTATATCAGTTTAGGGAGAATTGACATCTTTATGATTTTGAGCTATTCAATACAGGAACACAGTATGCTTTTGCATTTATTTACACCTGCTTTGATTTCTTTCATCAGTATTTTGTAGTTTTCAGCATACAAGTCCTGTATATGTTTTGTTAAATTTACACCAAAGTATTTCATCTTTTAAGTAATTATAAATAGTATTATAGTTTTAATTTCTATGTCCCCATGTTAATTACATGTATTCAGATACAATTAAACTTTGTAAGTTTTATCTTTTATCCTATAATCATGCTGAATTTGCTTATTTATTTTAGGAGGCTTTTGTAGATTTTTTGAAATTTTTTATGTACATAATCATGCCATCTGTGAATAGAGAGATTTTTTTTCCTTTTCAATTTATATGCTTTATTTTTCATTTCTTGCCTTATTTGCTAGGTAAAACTTTCAATACCACGTTAAATGAGTGATAAGAAAGGACTTTCTTTTCTTGTTCCCAATCTAGTGCAAAAGCCTTCAGCTTTTCACCATTAAGCATAATGTTAGCTGTAGGATTTTTGTAGATGGTCTTCATGAAGGGGATAAACTTACTCTGAATTTCTATTTTTTTCTGAGGTTTTTAAACAGAAACAAGTGTTAAAATTTTCAAATGCTTTTTCTGTATCAATTGACATGATAATGAATTTTTTCTTCCTTGGACTGTTGATATGATATATTACATTTTTGATTATCAAATATTGTGCCAATCTTATATCCCTGGAATAAACTCATTTGGTTATGTTGTGTAATTCTTTGTATATATTGATGAATGCTATTTGCTACTACTTTGCTAAGGAGTTTTGCCTCTAGATTCTTTAGAGATACATTGGCCTTTAGTTTTATTTCTTTTTGGAGGGGGTATTCTTTCTTCATTTATGAATACTAATATACAAAGCCATCATGAAAAATAGGAATGATCATGGATTTTATAGGTGGGCAAAGTCACAGAGAGTGTAAGCTGCCCAAGACCACAAGAGTTGGGTTAAAACCCAATACTGGGCTGGGTGTGGTGGCTCATGTCTGTAATCCCAGCACTTTGGGAGGCCAAGGTGGGTGGATCACAAGGTCAGGAGATCGACACCATCCTGGGCTAACATGGTGAAACCCCATCTCTACTAAAAAAAAAAAAAAAAATACAAAAAGTTAGCCAGGTGTGGTGGTGGGCGCCTGTAGTCCCAGTTACTTGGGAGGCTGAGGCAGAAGAATGGCGTGAACCCAGGAGGTGGAGCTTGCAGTGAGCCGAGATCGCACCACTGCACTCCAGCCTGGGTGACAGAGCAAGACTCCATCTCAAAAAAAAACAAAACAAAAAAAAAAAAACAAGAAAAAACGAAAAAAGAACCCCCCCACAATATTGCCTAGTATCTATCACTCAGTGGAGATGAAAATGTGAACTCCATACCCTGCCTTCTCTGACATCACATGGAAGGGAGGTTGGCCTGGTGAGAGTAGAAGTCTACACTCTCCTCTCTTTTGCGAGCTTGAATGAAGTTTGTTTGTTTGTTATTTTTAGCATTGTATGTTTGTTTGTTGTTTTTAGCATTGTATGTTTGTTTGTTGTTTTTCTGTGGTGTTTGGCTGGAGTAGAGCAATTATTGTCTAAAAGGTTTCTGTCTTGTCTACCTGCCCCTTTCCGGATTCTCTGAGTAGAAAGAACAGGCTTTTGTTGGGGCTTTTTTTTTATCTGCATCTGTTGGGGATTCTGAGTTGCCAGTTTCTTCGTCTCGAAATCTGGGATATATGCAGCAAAAAGAAAACTCAGAGAACTCACCTCTGCATTGTTCTTTGGGTTCCACGATCTCACACCTGTCTGTCTCTTCTGTCTCCACCTTTCAGAGTCGTCTTATAATGTCCAGGGTTTTTATTTGTACTTAGCGGGAGGAAAAGGTAAAAGTATGTTTCCTCCATCTTCACAGAAGCAAAATCCCAGTATATATCTTTAGTTTATTACAGCCTGTTTTCAAGTTATACTCTACCACTTCACATCTATTCTAAGGATCTTAAAATAGGATGCTTTTATTTCTTCATTCCTTACCTTTCAGCTATTATCATACATCTTACTTTCCCATGTTATTCGCTCCACATTACATTGTTACTATTTTCGATTTAGCATGACATTGTATTTGAAGACAACTAAATAATAAGATGAAAATTTTTATATATTCATCCATGTAGTTACCGTTTTTGGTGCTCCTCAGCCTATGTACAGATCCACATTTCCATCTGGTATTATTTCCTCCTGTCTGAAGGACTTCCTTTAATATTTCTTAGAGCGCAGTTGTCTCTCTGTGCTGCTTTCCTCTCTGGTATTGTCTGTCAACTCTAGCTGCATTATTCTGCCTGGACTCCTAGCTCTGTCTTCTCAACTTGGAGTTCTTGGGACTCTGCCTGGGATCTCCCTCATTATACTGTGGCTTAAAATCTCTCTCAAGGCACTTAGCCAGAGCAGTCATAAGGCTCACCTCATTTATTTTCTCACTCTCAGGAATCACTTTCCCTTGTGTTCTGCTCTCCAGTCTCTTGCAAACTATTGTTTCATCTATTTTGTCCTTTTTTTGATTGTTTCATGAGGCAGGGTAAATTCGATCCCTCCCTTTTGTTATTTCGTCTTTGTCAGAAGTGAACATCTTATATTTACTTTTAACAATGCAAAGTGGGATTGCTTGCTGTTTCTTGTTTACAGACAAAATTTTTCACATAAAATTTCTCCCCAATGCTCCAAAAAAGCTGCTAAGCACCCACTAAGCTTCATTGAAAACTATATAGTCTTCTATTCTAATTAACTTTGTAGTTATTTTAAATAACATAAAGAGAATTTTTAAAGATAATCTGAAAGAACAGAGACTAAATGGAATGCTTTCCTGTGTAGATAGGATTGACCCTATGCTTAAATATATTATAAATTATTTTAGGTAACTCATAGTTTGCAGGTTTTGCTTAATTGTGGTTTTCTCCATGTCTTAAATATTTATTAAAATGAAATATCATATATTATGACTACATTTTATCTTCTTACCATATCTAGACTCTCTTCCCCTGAAAAGCTGAATGATTTGATGTTTTGCTTGGGAATGGCTTATCAACAGTTTCTCTGTTATATTAATTTTGAACCAATAGCAATAGTGCTTATTTCTTTCTGATTTAGTCATAATACAGAGGAAGAGGTTTCTCTCATTCCACAAAAGAAATGTCAGCATAAATGGAATCTGTTTGTTTGAAACAGTGTTGCACTCTGTTGCCCTGGCTGGAGTGGAGTGGTGTGATATGGGCTCACTGTAGCCTTGACCTCCTGCGCTCAAGTGATCCTTCCACCTTAGCCTCCCAAGTAGCTTGGACTAAAGGTATGCACCATGACACCTGGCTACTTTTTTGTTGTTGTTTTTGTAGAGATGGAGTTTCACTATGTTGCCCAGGCTGGTCTCGAACTCTGGGCTCAAGAAATTCTCCCATCTCTGCCTCCCAAAGTGCTGGGATTACAGGCATGAATGATTGCACCCAGCCAGAAATATAATCTTAACATAGGTCTTATATCACCAGTTCCCAAAAAGTAGAATATAAATGACTTCCCACTAATTTATAAAGATGTAAAGAGTAAAAAGATAGTTTAACCAAACTGATTAAATATAAGTGGGTGGTTGAATTCTATATAATAGACATAGTTATAAAAGTAGCAAAGATCAATCATATTTATGAATACTAAGTTACAATACTCATAACCATTTAGACATTTAAATGTTACTTATCAAGTATCTCATTTTCTGACATATATCGTTATATACAGTGTTTACATACTCTTGCTAATGGGATAAACATGAACTTCAGAGGAAATCCTGAAGAGGGAAAGTTGTATTATGAGAACAACTTGTAAAGAGAAGTAGAGAATGGTTAAAATTATACTGTACGGTGTCACGAGTCTCTCACTCTGTATTGATCACTTTTGTTTTCTTTTTTTTATATTTTTTATCAAGTTCTATCTCAGGCCTTCAATTACAGATAATTTTATCTATCTATCTAAAATATATATATACACTTTATAGATATAATATATAAATATATATCAATGTAATATATATTATGTATAATATATAATATACATCTAATATATATTCAGTGCTAAGTTAATATAGAATATAGCAGTTGTCTTAAGTTAGTGTCCTAACTTAACTCAGTTTCTTTCTTGAGGACATTGACAAGGTCACAAACATTCCCTTGGCACTGTCTATTTTATGATATTCCATAAACTTTTGGGTCCATTTATTTTACCATATCACGTTATTTACTTTCAGGTTTGCTATCTTCTCCCTCTTGTCCCTTCCCCTTACCTCTGCTAAAGGTGACAGAACTTTACAGTAAGTGGAAGGGTAAAGGCTGACTGCTTTGATCTTTCGTTACATGCTTTGACATAAATTGGAGAGGAAGCTTCAGCTTCACTCAAAATCTTACCTCTCTTCGGCTGTCTAATGCCTCCCTAAGTCTTTATCATATGCCCAATTTCAGAGCAGTTTCGGGTCAGGGAAACAATATCTATTGGAAGAAATCAATAATAAACAGGAAACCGTCATAACTATTTTCTTCTCATTCTTTCCAAACCAATAGATGATGGAAGTGAAGATTGGTTGATCATTTTCTCTAGAGTGAAACCAAAGGAAGTATCTCCACATAGCATAGAACAAAAGGCCAAGGAAGCCACTTCTTTGAAATTCTTAAGAGAAAAGAAATTTTCGATCAGCACCAAGAATTCAACAGCCCTCTGACTTCCTGCAGTGATAGTCATGAGTGAAGGAGTGGAAGGGCTCTGCAATGGCTTACAGTTCAAAAGGCCATTATAAATCTCTCTAAAGAAACTTTAGCAATGTAGTTATTAGGCAACCTTTAACTTCTTCTGTGTTTCCTCTGGAAGCTGCAAAATAGATTTTTCTTTATCTCATCTGAATTCCAGCTGTCTGTTAAAAATTTGGAGAGATAATAATGTGCTTAGTATTTTGACCTTTACCGAGAACACTGCACCTGCTTTAACTAAACTAGAGGGAAGCTTTAAGTAATGGATTTTGCTACAGTTTTACATGTGAAAGTAAACAGATTATTTCAAAAATATTGAAACGTATTTGGACAGGTATTGTTCATCTTTTTTTTAAAAGCTGAGAAGTACTGTTTAGTGGTCATCATAGTTAAGGTTTTGTGATTAGACATAGATTTAAACCCTTACTCTGTAATTACCCACGTAGCCTTGGGCAATTACTTACATGCTACTTATCTTTAAAGTGAACAGTAAAATCTTCTTTCAGGATTGTGATGAAGATTAGACATAAAATTAGTAGAATTTTTAATTCAGGGTCTGAGACATTAAGTAAATGCTCAATACATGTACTCAAGAGAAATGTGAAGGCATAAAAGCATATCCCTGTGTTTATTTTAAAAAATATTTATTGAGAAACTACTTTTTGCTAGCTCTGCTAAGAGCTGAGGATATAACTGAAACATGAAATAGAATACATATTTTGTTACCTCATGGAGTTTACAGCTAATTAGAAAAACAGGCTGCATATAAATTTATGTATGCATAGAAACATATATGTGTGTGTGTATATATATATATATATATATATATATATATATATATATATGAAACAGATTGCTGAGAGAACATAGAATACAGCAGTTGTCTTAACTTAGTGGGCAAATGGCATTAGGTCAGCCCACAGAAGAAGGGACATTAAAGCTGAAATAAGAAGGGTAAGTAAGAGTTCTTAAGGCAAAGGGGTGGGGGAAAGGGGCAATTGTAACTCTAGCCAAGAGAGTCTGAGGAAGGAATAAGGTTAGTGCTCTCGGAAAACTGACATGGGCAGCATATGGGAAAGTGGTACCCTGTAAACTGGTGAGATGGAGAAGGGACAGATTGTGCAGGACCTAGTGGCCATTTTTAGGATTTTGTGTTTTGGTCAAAGAGCTGTCGGAATCCGTTGAAAGGTTCTAAGCAGGAGAGTAAAGGACCTCCTATTTCAAAAAATGTCACTTCAATTTCTTTGATGGGATTGACTTGAAGGTATATTTGAATAGTTGGTGACAAGGAGATAATAGCGATAATAGAGATAGGCGTTTGACCCAAATAGCGTCAATCTGTACTGAAGAGGGAAGGTAGAGCTTTTTAATCTGTGTTCATAAACTCTGTGAATGCTCTTAGCATATGCCTGCCAGGGCCAGTCATCTTTCATGAAGAATGAGAATTTGCCTAAGAGGAAAGCAGAGTGAAGCAAATAGAGGATTGAGCCCTAGTGATGTTGTTTGAACCCCTGGATCCAATTGTGTCCGAAAAGCTATTTCTTGGACTTCTCATTTCTGTGAGTTAATACAGTCTCTTTATGCCTAAAGTATTTTGGGTTGGACTTATATCACTAAAAGAATACTGAAATAATTTCCTATTCATGCTGTAACAAATTACTACAAACTTCATTGCTTAAAAACACCTACATTTAGTCTCTCATAGTTCTGGAGTTCAGAAGTCCAAAATGACTCTTAAGGGGCTAGAATCAAGGTGTCAGCAAGGCTGATTGCTTCTGAATTCTCCAGGAGAGAATTTGTTCCTTGCCTCTTTTAGCTTTTAAAGACCCCTTTGGCGTTGGCTTGCAGTGACATTGCTCCAACCTTTGCTTCCATGGTCCCATCACCTTTTCCTTTACGGTAGTCAAACCTCCCTCTACCTTCCTCTTATAAAGACACGTGTGATTATATTTGTAACCCACTCAAATAACTTTAGGATAATCATTCTATTTTAAGATCTATAACATCTGCTACGTCCTTTTTACCATATAACATTCATAGGTTCTGAAGATTTGAATGCAGTCATCCTCAGGGGGCCATCATTCAGTCTTTCATAAGCACTAAACTGTCAATAAGCTCTGTGTGTAGGCAAGGTTAGACATGTGTAAAGTGTAATGACATTATATGACATTGTAAAAAATTATAATGGGTTAACAAAGAAGTTGGGGAAGCAGCAGTGGAGAAGTAAGTGCAGAAACATACCCCTTCCCCATGTTGAATAGGTTAAATAGATGCTACACAAATTGTTGTTAACTCTTATATACCCTAGTTACTCTATATCTCTGATGTGAGTGGGACCAGAGCAGCAAATTCTGATAGGAGGAGGTGAGAGGCAGTAGTGACAGCAGAAATAAAATTTTCGAAAGTCTTAAGGTTTGATTAGAAAACTGAGCACAATATAAAATACCTCTCAGAAGAGATATGTGTCAAAAAAAATGAATCCAAAAGTATTTTGTTGAAAGTCTAAAGTAAATAAAATTTGATAGTACAATACTTATTATAGTATAATTACCCAATTACTGTATAAACTATAATTAAATATTCCCTTTATTTTATTGAATATGTTATTGTTAGTAAATGCAAAAAAACCCCACTATTTATAGAATGCTTTTTAGAGTTAGCTCTTTATCTTTTTCTCCCAAACCTATTATTAAATATATGCTTTTAAGCTATTCAATTATGAATTTTCCTACAAGGGAACACAGCTTCAGAAGAAAAAAGGAATTGTTAGGATCACATGTTCTCAAATGTATTTTTGACTATAGAATGATGGGGGAATAATATGGGGTGTGACAGAGTAGAGTTTCCCAAAGGATTTCCCACAGGCACCTGTCTCAGAATGATCTGCTTTGTATTAAAAATGCAGAATCTAAGGTTTCCCACCCCACTGTCTGTGTTAGTTCCATAGAAATAGTGTAACAACCTGCCATAAACTAGGCTTCTTAAAACAACAGAAATTTATTATCTCACAGTTCTAGAGATCAGAAGTCCAAAATCCAGGTGTTCGCAGGCTAGTTTCTTCTTGGGGTCTCAGAGGCAGAATGTTCTATGGTCCTCCCCTAGCTTCTGGTGGTTGCCAGCAATCCCTGGCATTCTGGGCTCACCTCTATATCATTCCAATAGTCGCTTCTGCTGTCACACAGCTGTCTTTCCTCTGAGTGGGTGTATGTCTTCACATGGCGTTCTCATTTGTGTGTGTCCATCTGTGTGTCTCTTCTCTTCTTCTTGTAAGTACACTAGTCATTTGATGAAGGACCTACCCTGCTCCAGTATAAGCTCATCTTAACTTTCATTTTAACTACTTGTGCAAATACCCTATTCCCAAATATGGTCACATTCATAGATACCAGGGGTCAGGACTTCAGCATCTTCTGGAGGGGACACAATACAACTCACAACACTGTCTAAATAAGAATCTCTGGAGAACTGGAGCCTAGCTTTTGCATTTTTAATAATTATAAGTTTTACTTTAAAATTTTGCAACCACTGATGTCGAGGCAAGTCAGGTTAAAATATCACCCACCATTTGTAATAAAAACTGGAGCCTGCAGTAATCCTGGCTTTTATTGTTGAGATATCATTCTCTCAGAATTTCTAGATTACAAAATAGAAGGGATATCATTTCTGTAGCTAATTGGCAAGAGTAACTGCTTATTATCCTTTTGATAAGAACATAGTGAACATTTTCTAGCATTGTTAGTAATTAGACAGTGTGCTCTTTCAAATACAATAACAAAATCTTACTTGAATGCTTTTTTTTTTTTTACAAAGAACAGTGTATTGATGTTTTACTCTAGTAATTTTAAAAGGAAAATCTTAGAAGTATAATTAAGATTTTCTATTTTCTGATTACTCAGAAGAATAGCGACTTCACTATATTCAAAGTTACACACTTTATGGTTCATACCAAGCTATGGTTTAATGAAATGTGTCGCGGAATTCATTGATTTCCCAGGCTCCCAGACCCAAAGGATGATTCTTCTAACTTGGTAGGCTGCATTTTGTTTGTAAAAGCACATTTACTCAAGATAGCATGGGATGGGTTAGGAGTGCACAAATTAAAGGTGAAAGTATGGGAGCACGAGAAAGTAAGAAAATCTGCCACCTTAGTAATATTTTCTTAAAATAAGGTAAATCTTAATTTATAATCAAAATTCATTTTCTATAATATACAACATATTAGAAATGATGACGATATAAAGTCTGTTTATTTTATAGAAATCCAACATTTCTTACGATGTTATAGTAAGTAAAATGCTTGCTTCTGTATTTTGTTGCTTTATCACAGTTACCAGAGAAAAACAAATAAAACAATATATTAAGCAAACACTGTTTTATTCTCCACTGTGTGATATACCTTCCATTCCCTACTTATTAACTCTTTGGCCTGCTTCAATTCTGGACTCATTATAAAATTGGATGATGTTGTCATCCAGAGAGTTCAGTTATTAGCAATTAACTATAGTTCTGAAATTACCTTTTTCTAGATTCATGTACAATGGGGTGGATTTTTCTACTGTCAAATTTCAGAAACATAAAAACCAGAGATAAATATAAAAATGTGTATCCTTTTTGGCTTCTTTGTGCCAAAAAAATATATTCCCCATCACCAGGTATTTTTCCCCTGAGCCATTAATTTAAACTTGATATTTTTTGGAATTTTTAAAAATACTAAGTCTGCTACTTATCATAAAGCCAATTTTAAAATGTTTTAATTTAGAAGAGAAAAAAGAAAAATAAATATATTTCAAGGGATTCTCAAACATATGCTTTTTATCTGCTTATGATTTTGAGATCATTTCTAAATTCTTCAATGTCTAGCCTCCTGTTAATAACATAATAACTAATTTTATTCCTTCCATATCTCCCAATGGTTGATGTTTTTCTCACAAATTTTTAATTCACCACTTTAATAAGGTAAATTTTTCTTCTGCATAAAAAAGAAAGCTCTTGATATTTATCTTTCCTTTTTATACCCCAAAAGGCATTTTTTCATAAAATAAAATTAAATATTGTATCTTCACATTACATGTGTATATATTAATGTCTAATATAAAACTATTTTTAATAGGAAAATAAAATGTTTAGCAGTAATAATATCTAATACATGTATAGCTCGCTCTTGCTCTTTTTCTTTTTTCTTCTTTTCTTTCTTTTTATTTCTTCTTTCTTTTTATCCTTCCTTCCTCCCTCCTTCCCTTCCCTTCCTTCCTTCCTTCTTTCCTTTCTCTTCTTTCCTTCCCTCCTTCCCCTTCCCCTTCCCCCCTCCCTCCCTCCTTCCTTCCTTCCTTCCTTCCTTTCTTCCTCTCTCTCTTTCTTTCTCTTTCTCTCGTTCTTTCTCTTTCTCTCTTTCTTTCCTCACTTTGTTGCCCAGGCTGAAGTGCAATGGTGTGAACTTGGCTCACCACAACCTCCACCTCCTGGATTCAAGTGATTTTCCTGCCTCAGCCTCCCGAGTAGCTGGGACTACAGGCATGCACCACCACACCTGGCGAATTTTTGTATTTTTAGTAGAGACGGGGTTTCACCATATTGGCCAAGATGATCTTGAACTCCTGACTGCAGGTGATCTGCCCACCTCGACCTCCCAAAGTGCTAGGATTACAGGTTTTAGCCACTGTGCCCAGCTATGTGTAGCACTTTCTTTGAGCCAGGCCTTCAATGAAGTGAATACTATTATCAATTCCATTTTAAAAATGATAAAACTGAGGTATAGAGACAATAAATGATCTCCGTAAAAGTCAGATAGCAAAGAGTTCTGCTGAGATTAAAACCCAGGCCATTTGGCTCTAGATTGTGCTCCTGAATAATATGTTATATAGGGTATACTTCAGTAAATCATCCAATTTTCTTATGAAAATTAATCACAGTTTCATTATTTTTATTTTTATTTATTTATATATTTTTTGAGAAGGAATCACGCTCTGTCGCCCAGGCTGGAGTACAGTGGCGTGATCTTGGCTCACTGCAACCTCCACCTCCTGGGTTCAAGTAATTCTCCTGCCTCAGCCTCCCCAGTAGCTGGGACTACAGGCACCTGCCACGATGTCTGGCTAATTTTTGTATTTTTACTAGAGATGGGGTTTCACCATGTTGGCCAGGCTGGTCTCAAACTCCTGACCTCAGGTGATCTGCCCACCTCTGCCTCCCAAAGTGCTGGGATTACAGGCGTGAGCCACCATGCCCGGCCAATATTTTCTTTATTTTGAAAGGAATCACGGTGAAATGAAGAGCCTAGACTTTGAAGTCAGACAGGCATTGGGTTCAAATCCTTAATAGGATTTTAGTAGCTCCAAAACTGGAAATATCATTTAACTTTCTTAATGTATGTATACTCATCTGCAAATGCAGATGATTATACTTTACAGGGTGGTTGTAATAACTAAATTAAACAATATAGCTAGGTTGAGAGATAGAGTCTGGCACCTTTTAGCTGATTTGTTAGCTGATCAGCTAAAGTCAAAAAGGAGAGATGGCTTGTTTAATAAATTATTTTGGATCCATATTGCAATCAGGAAATTTTTAAAATGCTATGCCAAAACGTCAAGATGTGTTAAAAATTTCAATATTGTTTTTAAAGCACTGGATGAAAAGAATTGTCTAAAAATACAAGATCGAACAATTGGAAAAGAACAATCTAGTCACTTAACTATATAAAAATATGGTTTGATAAACATTAGTTTATCAAAAGACAAATTATTCAAATTACCAGTAAAAGAGGAACTTATTCCCAACACATTTAAAGAACAAAATTTAATGAATTTAATTTGTAAATAGTTCTTTCAAATTTAGGAGAAAAAGAACAACTCCCAAATTAAAAATGAAAAAAGTTCACATATAAAGCAATTTACAAGATTTAAAAAAAGATAAATTAATCATGTAAATATAAAATACTTCTTTTCTTCTTTCAGATCACTGAAATTTAAAACCATAGATAATATCCAGTGATTTAAAAAGTGGTGGAAAATGTTACTATCCCACAGTGTTTGGAACAAGGTTAATTGATTTAGTATTTTTGGAAGATGACGTGGAAATTAGTGAGAAAATTTTTATGTAGCGTCATTTACACAGAAATTCCACATCTAAGTTTTTAGCCTCAGGAAATAATTGTACACTACAAAATGTTTCATAAACTAGATACACATCATGGCAGTAGTGATAATATAAAAATGGAAAATAATTTAAAATACAATTAATATGGTACTAGTCCAGCATACTTCTATAAACAGCTTTAAAAAGGAATGAGGAAGGTCAGGCATGGTGGCTCACACCTGTAATCTCAGCACTTTGGGAGGCCGAGGCGGGCGGATCACCTGAGATCAGGAGTTCAAGACCAGCCTAACTAACATGGAGAAACCCCGTCTCTACTAAAAATACAAAATTAGGCATGGTGGCGCCTGCCTGTAATCTCAGCTACTAGGGAGGCTCAGGCAGGAGAATTGCTTGAACCAGGGAGGCAGAGGTTGTCGTGGGCCAAGATCGTGCCATTGCACTCCAGCCTGGGAAACAAGAGTGAGACTCCGTCTCAGAAAAAAAATAAAAAAAAAAAGGAATAAGGAAGAGCTCTATGCTCTATCTATTGAATGGGAGATGCTTATACTATATTAAGTATAAGATATAGATGGCTGAATGGTATTTAAATAGAAATGGTATGATCCCATTCATATATGAAAATATATATTTCACTATCCTTATCCATACATATGAAAAATATATTCACCAATAATTATATATAATGTAGTTTTAAAATATTTTTATATATTTTTGATTGGTTTTATATTGAACAATGAGAAAGGTACTATTAAAATTGTAAAAATAAAAATATTTTTATTTTGAAAATGAATAATGAATTTATCTCTTATTCATGTTGGGTTTAACAGTATCTTTATAAATATTTTTAAGACTTGAGATATATAAGTTCAAATAGAACTCAGATTCTAAAGGATTGGTGTAATATTTATCTCTACACTGTTTATATTTCAGTGTTAAAAATTTATGCTTAAACATTTTAAGAAACTTCAAATGCTTTTATAAACCTACTCTAAAACTTCTTCCACCTAACACTGTAATTTGGCTACTATCATAACCACGTAAATGATAGATGCCCAAAATATTCTAGCTTTTCATGTCCCAGAGTTTCCCTCAATCTCAATCTCTTCAAACCATAAAGTCAGCTTTGAAATTTTTGACTTAAAAGAGTAAGATTGCTCTAGCCACTGTTACCCTTTATAGATGAGTTAACTTTTTAAAAAATTGTCATTACTGTTTTAAATCATGCTGAATTCCAAAAAACACCATCACATATGAAGGACTGCCTTTTCATTAAGTTCATAAGCCAACTCCTAGATTTAGATAAGTGTATTTCACGGTGACTGCATGTAAATGTAGGTGAGCATGTAAGGGTGTGTATGCATGGATATGTTTTCTAGGTGTGTATATATGCATGTGTGTTGTATGTGGAACTACATACAGACATGCATGCTGATATGCATATATGTTTAGGTGTTGTAGTGAACATGTGCGTATGCTCATGTACATCTTGTGTGTGTATGATATAGCAAGACAGAATATCTAAAAATGAAACATTTACAGTGCATTTAAAATGAAGCAAGCATTTAGACATTCCCATTTACAAAGAGTACTGGGGATTGTAAACATCAGCAGCATCTCTGAGGTCAAGTTTACAGGGTAATTATATTTCTGAAAATGGAGGCATATGGAATTTTTATGGATCTGGTGTGCTGTGAGACTGAAGTCCAAATTTTGATAAATGAATTTCATGCAAAATACATTTATTCTAAGACGTTAAAAATGAAAAATGATATGCTTGATACTATAGCACCACAAAACTATGTTTCTCCTAACTGCTTCATTTTTTTCCCCAAACTGCAAAGTCAATTCTTATGCACAGAACAAAAAAAAAATATGCCTATGGTCTGAAAAGTAGCTAACCTCAATCCAAGAAGCATAACACTGAAAGTTTAAACACATTTTATATTTTAGCTTATTATCATTGTCATTATTCACTCTCTTTTGGTCATTTGAAATGTTTAGAAGTTTTAAAGAGGGGTGAAATAACATTATATAATTTATTGAAATATCCCTTTTTCCCATCTTGCTTCCCTACATTTATTTTTTTTGCATTTTCTTCTTCCCATTTGCTTTTTAATTCAAGTATAGAGAGATATATGACATATGAATTTTGTAGGATTTGTAAACTGATTAAGTGCATCAAAGAGGAAGAATGTTTTTTTCTGATTCTTTTATATATTTCTTTACATTATTTTGAATTCACAGTTAAATTTTTGAAAGGTAGTGGTACTAATTTTTTTA
Source organism: Pan troglodytes (assembly GCF_028858775.2). Lineage (NCBI taxonomy): Eukaryota > Metazoa > Chordata > Mammalia > Primates > Hominidae > Pan > Pan troglodytes. The sequence goes on from NC_072411.2 coordinate 113,941,980, forward strand.
AGGATGTGGAAGGAAACGAGAGTATAACCCTGATTTAGGGAAACATTCATTAATTGGTGTTGAAGAAGATTCTATCTTATTGCCATGAATCATCTACTTTGGGGCATGTACACACACATATTGTGATATGGGGTAAGAAGCTTCAGTATTAAGGAAAAAGCAAAACAAATTTTCTTTTAGGAATCAGTAATGTGTAAAACCAAGGAAATAACACAGGCCAAATGAAATAATGAATATCATTCAATATAACATGCATATTTTGATACACAATTAGATTTTACATTTCATGATTCTATGTGGAACATGAGAATGAGTAAGAACTTAGGTTCACTCTTAGCAGGAACCTCATGTTGCAATAGATCTCCTTTATTTGGAAATATTTTTAAGGATCAAAAAGAGCTAAAATATAAGAGAATTCCTCACAAATTGTAAGTTATATTTTATGAAGATTGGTAGACTGAGCTGCCTTAAATTATTTCTGGAACAAGATGGGGTCTTAATAAATCAATTAATTCACTGACAACTCAATAAACAAATTATGTTGCCCTCTTAAGAGTTTATAACTTTAAAAAAGTCTTCTATTTATTCACACACACACACACTCACACATATACATGCACACACAAACTCAATCATTATTTATGTGTACCCTTATGATTGTTTTAATGGAGAGATCAAAGAAGTAAGCAAATACTGTGAGAGCAGAATTTTCTAGGGTTCTGCCATTTAGAATGGATTGATTTTGTGCCCACAACAAGAATATTCATTTGCAAACAGTTCATTTGAGTTCGGAGTCTTTTTATTCAGTATTTACCATGAGTCAGATGGTTGTACTCATAATAGTGGTACTCATAGGATGGAGGAAAGAGTAGTATTCAGTAGAAAAACAGGGAAGAATTAAGCATAAATCAATGGAGTATCAGTGTACTCTATAGGAATGGCATAGTCATGTGCCTACAAAAGCATTATTTGCTTCAGAGTAAATAAGAAATTATTAAATGAATCAATAAGTAGCAAAATAGATGAAAAAATGATATACATGTCTACATAAATGCATTAATAAAATAAACTTTCCTTCTGAAAAATAAAACACCTTGAACAAATACTTCTTGAATAGTAGTTTTTACATGTTAGAAAAATACGTCTTCATTTTTCTTACCACCTCTAAATGGCAAAATTCTGTTATTCTTTTATGAAACTCACTGAAACCAAAAAACAAACAGAGAATTCAATAGGGTGGACCTCCACAAATTGATTGGATCCTTGAAATTACCTGGGATGCCGATTAAACATGTAAATGCCCAGGTTTTACTTAGACCTACTGAATCCAAATCTCCACAGGAGGGTTCTTAAGATCAGGCAAGACGGCCTGGCGCGGTGGCTCATGCCTGTAATCCCAGCACTTTGGGAGGCCAAGGTGGGCGGATCATGAGGTCAGGAGATCGGGACCATCCTGGCTAACACAGTGAAACCCCATCTCTACTAAAAATACCAAAAAAATTAGCCGGGCGCGGCGGCGGGCGCCTGTAGTCCCAGCTACTCCGGAGGCTGAGGCCTGAGGCGGGAGAATGGCGTGAACCTGGGAGGCGGAGCTTGCAGTGAGCCGAGATCTCGCCACTGCACTCCAGCCTGGGGCAACAGAGCGAGACTCCGTCTCAAAAAAAAAAAAAGAAAGAAAGTCACTTATTCTGATTATTTTATACCATGTTGGTAATTGTAATAACTACCTTCCTTTTTAAGGGTTGGGATAACAGAGCAACAATTCTGACCTGATGTTATTTTTAATTGTTTGGTCCAAAGAAGAATGGGAAAAAATTAAAGTTTCTATGTTTTAAATGTCTGAGTAATGTACTTACTACAATTTTCAGCTTTTCTATTGTCCCGGATTACTATTCTTTGGTTGATTGTGCTGAAGAGTGTTGTCCAGTTAATGGTATGATAATAACACAGGTTGCTGTTGTCAGTAATATAGATGTTTCCTGCGCTGATTTCCTTCAGGGACTGGAACTGTAGAGAGGTGATGCCCTGTTGCTTGAGGATAAGCAAGGACAGGCCACTAAGGAGGGGGAAGTGAGAAAACGGAACCATGAAACGCATTCCGGAGTAAAATAAGGCTGTCACACTTTATTTTAAAAAGAATGTTAATGGTGTATAAATGGAAACTGAATCAATAAATCTGTGTTTAGAATATTGTTTTTACATGCTATATACAGTTTTTACAGTAATAATTTGACCTCCCAAAGTAAAATTTCCATTGCTTACAGTTATGCGTATTGGCAGTGTATCTCTATTTCTGTGTATGTATTTACCACTGAAATATCTGCTCACTATCTTCCCACCCCAAGACTTAACTTTACATTGTTCAATGATGAAATCCTGTATTAACACTAAAGAAGTGTTTATAAAACAATTGTTCATCTACTCAAAATAAGACATTAATTCCTCTTTATGTAATAGATTTAGACATACTTTCAGAGTATGTCTAAATAATTTCAGAAAATGATTATAGGTATTTAGCTTTAATTTATACCTCAGACACCAAAGAACTGTAATAATTGAGGAATGTGTAAGTAAGGTTAGGAGATAGTAAAATGTAAAGAATCAAACTAAACTAAAATTAGAAAAAGAAAGCAAACTCAGATGCCTTGGGTATCTGGGGAAAAGGTCTCTTAAAGTTAAATAACAACTACCCTGTTTAGAATTGCTCACATCATGCACTCCATACTTGCAAAATACTAATATTACTTTGAGTGACAGACAATTGAAAAATCAAGGAAACTACTTTTATTTTACTATAGTCCACATTTTTGTAATTACTTACAAAAATTTTACTTATTTACTTTGTTTTACTTATTTACTTTTCCATTCTCTAAAGAATAAACATGCTTCCCACATTTCAATCAGCTAATGCATATTATTTTACATTTTGGAGATCAAAGCTTTCCACTTTTATTTATAGTTTTAAATATTCTTTGCTGTTAATATTTATAATTATTTTCCATGGTTGTCAGGGTGTGTGTGTGTGTTTGTGTGTGTGTATGCTCAATGATAAAGACTAAGATGTAACTCTTTCTCTCAAATTTTGTCCCCATCATAACTATCTTGAGTTGTTGATTACAATGTTAGCACAATGTCTTGACTGGCTTATAATATTTATTCAATGGATAGTAAAAGTTGTTTATATATAGCACTTTAATAGATTGTATCTTTCAACTATCCTTTCTTATTAAGCTCCTTTCTCCTTTACATTTTTAAAACCTCCTATAACTTTTAAATTTTAATAGTGAAATTTGATGTACTTTTTATAAAACATTATTAGAAAATCAATGATGATATTAAGTTTGGAGATATTTTGAACTTAAAAAACAAATTTAAAAAATTCTTATGCAAATTGACTTTTAATTGTTCATAAATAAGAACATCATACAGATGACATCAGAGAAATCTTTTACTCTTATAATGTGAATTTAAATTATTGATGTTATAATTTTATCAATGTCCTTCTAAACCTGAATTTTTTTGTCCATTTATTAACCAGCACTACATGTACAGTGGTGGACGAGTTCCTAAAACATCAGCCCTGTGACGTGTAGTTCAATTATAGCACCAGAGACAAGAACAGAACCTCCTGGCACAACAGCATTTGTATCCTATACACCCAAGCTATTAACAAGTCACACAACTCTTATCTTTTAATTGTGATAACATCTGATAAAAATGAAAGTTTCATTGGATTGTTCACATCATTTGCTCCATACTTGCAAAATACTAATATTATTTTGAGTGACAGACAATTGAAAAATCAAAGTATGTATTCTGTAATACCTCACACCATCATCGGAGGTATTTTTATTGAGCTTATCTTTGGAAATAAGGATGGAAGCATGATTTCCCCAGAATCAGTAAATCAATAAGAGTGATAGTTTCGACTTAATGCACACACAATGCTCCTCTTGAAATCTGTGAGCCCTGCAGCTTTAAACATATCCACTTACCTATAGAGTACTCTTCCACCAATGGTCACCAGGTTAGAAAAAACACTGAAGTCAGTCATGTTTGGTGGCCATGACTGTATGTTCAGGAAACCTACAAGTGAAGAGTAGAAAAAATAAATCAGAATATAATTGTCTTAGTATTAGTGCTGATTTTTCTTGAAATATGGTGAAAATGTGTTGAAAGTTGGGAAGTGAGAAAGGGGTAGTGAACATTTCTATTTTTTAAGCACTCTATTACATATGTATTCTTCCAAGATTGAGTGTCCTACCCAATAAAACTGTACATGTTGAAAGGTTTCAATGACTCAGTTTGATTTATTCTTATAAATGCAAAAATGTAGTCTAACTAGATAAAGAGAAAAATATAGTTTCAATTTCTCTGAAATCTTTTACCTCTTCATCTGTTCACTTATGACATCAGTGTCACCCTTGTATTCTAAGACACTTATATACATATCTAGCCTTTCTCATTAGATTTTGCATTATTTTACGGTAAGTCCATGTCTGATTCATATCTATGGGTCCCATATTACCTATAAGACAATGTTGAACACATTACATGCTTAATATGTATGTGCTAAATAAATGCTACATGTTACCTATTTTCAATAGTACTTCTTTTGAAGAAGTAAACAGAAAAACATAGGTTCAAAGATCAGTTGACACTTGCAAGAGTCGTAATGTCAAACTTTCAAAGATACTCATTTTGTAATTCCATGGGCTTTCAAAATGTGCATAAAAGCTAAAAAGACACCATCTTTAAAAATGAGTTTTTACAAACTAAAATCTGCTTTGAAAATTAGTTGCTGATTCCAATCTTATGTAACTTTTTTTGTTTTGTTTTGTTTTGTTTTTTGTTGTTATTTTGAAATGGAGACTCACTCTATTGCCAGGCTGGAGTGTAGCAGCGTGATCTTGGCTCACTGCAATCTCCACCTCCTGGGTTCAAGCAATTCTCCTGCCTCAGCCTCCTGAGCAGCTGGGATTACAGGCACGCGCCACCACACCCAGCTAATTTTTGTATTTTTAGAAGAGACAGGGTTTCTCCATGTTGGCCAGGATTTCCATCTCCTGACCTCATGATCCACCCGCCTCAACCTCCCTAAGTGCTGGGATTACTGGTGTGAGCCACGGTGCCCAGCCAATCTTATGTAATTTTTAAAAAAATTATATTGTTCATAGTGCAACAGTTGCAGTTTAAAAAATTACCTGTTATCTCTCTGACGGTCCGAAAGACATTCAGTTTCTCTGGGTCTATGGCTTCAATTGCATTGTAAGGGTCCCTAGAAAATCAAGAAGAGATGCAGCCAAATTTAAATTTTAATAAAGGATTGAAAATATGAGAAATGTGACAATATTTTATTCAAATTTAATTTTAATTAGCAGTAGGGGTGTTATTAATGCATGTTTAAACTAATCTGTGCTAGATGTGGAGGAGGAATAATAGGTGTTTTGTGGAAATTTTTGATGTCACGAAATATGAGATTTTCATCAAAGCCTATTCCAGATCTATAAGATTATTCAGCTTCAACTATTCTGATGAAATTCCCAAAGACAGCAAGCTCATGTATGAACCATTTTATATTATTTTGTTTTAAAAGTTTATTCTTGATTTGGAAGAATATATATAGTCTAGAAATACATTATATTATAGTGAGAACAACTGGCATTTCCACTCCTCAAAGAAGTATACATTGCTATTAGTACCTGGAATTCATAAGAAGGACAGAAACAAACACAAATAAAATTGACATTTTTTTTCTGTAGCTCTACATTTATCTACTTGTGAATTTTCATAATATTTATAACATTGTCCAGAAGTCTCTCTTCATACAGATTACTTAGAACCATCTTGTTCCTATCTAGCTTATTCATATTCATGTTTATAACACAGGAACTATTCGCTTCCAAGTATATGAATTCAAGCAAGACTTCCAGTTTTTTTTAAAGAAATCCACAGTAAGTTTTAAAATTTTATTACATTAAAAGACATTTCATACTATCCTAGGTAGAGACCTCATATTAATATATACCATTTACAGAGAGATTAAATTTTATCCATTGGCTACTTCTTCAAGACAGATCAAAACTTCTAAGAACAGTGATCTTAGGCTTTTTTAGAAGTATGTATCTACCTGTAGCAGCCAAACAAATTTTATTCTTACTGTGGACATCTCTTTTTTTACCAGTCTCTGAGAACATTCCTTTTTGGTATGGCGAATAACCATTAGTGATCCACTATATGCAGCCTTAATAGGGCTATCAATCAACATGTTCCACAATCCCCTGACAAACAGATAGGCATATGGCCTATGTCCTGGGGATTTGTGTCTGAATCCATTGGCATTTATTCATGCCAGCATCCAAGTCTTGAAAAGAGTATCAGTTCCAGCAACCTTGATCTCTGGAACCACCTTGTACTGGCTTCCTGAACTTGGTTCATCAGCATATTCTTCTCTACTGGAAACCATTCCACATCTTAAAAAAAAAAAAAAAAAAAAAAAAAAAAAAAAAAAAAAAAAAAAAAAAAAACTTTGCTTGATTAAATTAGTGTTTCAAACTAAGAAGTGCAATCAATACAATGTACTGCTAGTTTAACATGGAGTGCTTTATACTAGGCTCAAATACTGGATATTGCTGAGGTTGGAGAAACACTATAAATGTGTTTCCCTATAATTCACACATAAACTATTGATTAAAATTTTCTCAATGTCATATTAATATCTCACAAAAGCTTAAAGTCTCAATTAAATGTTCTAGCAACTTTCTCTATTTACAAGCAAAGATATATGGAACAAATAACTATGCTTTTGATGAACATGAAGCCAAAAATGAAGTGTATCATGTAGGAAAACTCTTGCCTTCACTTCTTAATGTGCAAAGAATTTTGTATACAGAGGAAATACCAGCTCTGCAGTATGAGAATAAGCTTTCAACATTTGTTCTTTGATGAAAAGCAGAGTATAGAACAGCTCAGGTCGTACAAGCAAATATCCTGGCTTTATTGAGAAAAACTCAAAATTCAGGGCAAGCACACAATAATGGGGCCAGTCCAAACCTTTACTGAGAACACTTCCATGTTGCCAGGAATGAAATGAATTCTGGAATGTTAACATGAAGCCCAGTGGACCACAGATATTTTATACAGTTAATTTTAGAGACTCAGGACCCTTGTCAAATAAGTTGACAGAATTCCACTCACTGATTTCAAAGTATGTCTTGGGAGTTGCATCCTATAGCCACTCGAAATACATAGTACTTTAAAACAGTTAACTTCCCTAACTAAATTCAGAGCCATGCAAAAGAACATTATGTCTACCCTGTCACTGTGTTTGGTGATCCAAAATAAAGCTCAGGAAAAAGAGAGAGAAACATATTTTCATTTCCACTGAAATCACTTTATTTTATCATCGAGCTTATTATTTCCCTTCCATTGTCTAGCACCATTGCAGGCTACTATGTAAACCCTTTCTTGCCAGTGTTCTCATTGTGACACAGCATGAACATGCTTATTTGGTGAGCATTTTGTTACTCTAAGCACATGCACATCAATAATGTAAAACATAACAAAACATGAAAGAAAAGTTTTCCTAACGATAACCCTAAGCACTAAGCTTTCCTGCAATTCCCATTCTAAATAAGAAAATGAGTACCTACTGCTATTTCTGGCAATGGTACTCTTGTACTATAAACTAAACATGCCAATTAACTTTCTTGAGCCTAATTATATATTAAAATTTTAATTGATGAATTGCCAGTAAATATATTTTGTGGAGAAACTTGTTTTTAAAAAGCATAACAACCTCATTAAATTATTATTTTTGCATTTTATCAGTTAAAAACATCTCAGCTATTTTAATCAAACCATATGACCTTATTAAAAGCTGGTTAGTAAAATATTATGGGTAATGGAAATTGAGGTAAAACATTTCTTTAATTCACTGTAAGTTTTCTGCTTATAATACTCTGTATTGTTCACCTTTAAAATATCTCTATCTTTATACACACACACACATACTCACACAAACACACATTACATTCATGACCACACTTGTATCTATACATATATAACATGTCTAATTCTACTGAATTAATTCTATAGCCATACTTTCCTAAGATGAAACAGAAAGGCTTCAGAATATATGTTTCATGCTGGCATGACAGTGAGAATAAAGAATACATCATAATTCATTTATATATTTGTCCTGGAAAATACCTTATAAATTATACTTGAGACCCAATTATAATTATTATTTTAAATATTCCAGGTTTAAGTGCTATGATTAAAGACAAATAATCCCCTGAACTAAGAAGCATGACTCATTGTAAGGAAAATTTTGCCTTTATTTGGTTTCCAAAAGAGTCTATATAAGACTATAATCAAGTCTATAAAATTAATATTTGTTGCACAACATGCTGTGCTATAAACTAGACATAGGCACTGTGATTTTTCCTTTCCACTGCCTTCTTCTCCTCCTGTTTTGTTTTTTATTGATTTTCGTTTCTCTCTGTTTCCATCCTTCTCTCTCTCTCTCTCTCTTTCTCACTATCTTTCCCTCCTTCCCCACACTTCCAACCTTCTATTTTATACCATTTGTTAAGGTTTACAATATGCCAGGCACTGGGCTGAGCAATTCAAAACAACTTTTGTTTTTAATCACCACAACAAGCATAGGAAATAGGTATTTATTGTTAATCCATTTCTCAAGTTTTTTTTATTGGAGGAAACCTAGTGTTTGACGTGAGAGAAAGCCATGCAACTCAACACAAACCCTCCGTGGTGGAGCTGCAAATCACACTCCAGTCTACTCTGGATCAAATTATCCAAGAAGAAATCCTAACTCTCATTTTCTAAGTTTATGTTTAAGACAAACTTGGTTTACCTTTCTACTTCTAATCCATGTAAGCTGATTTTCCATAAGTAATTTTTCACCTGGATGAATGAGCAATATTTTTCTCCTTAGAAGTCTGGGTTAGTCTAAAGTGGTATTCTTCCCATAAACTTGTAAATGCATGGTCCTTACTGCCTGATGCATTTTTATTCATTGGACTACCTGTTTCCATTTTTTATTGCATTTATTTATTAAACTTTCCTCCACTCTGGGCCGGAGGTGACTATATATATGTGTGTGTGTGTGTGTGTGTGTGTGTGTGTGTGTGTGTGTGTGTGTGTATATATATATATATGAGAGAGAGAGAGAAATTTTATAACTAGTAGAAATCTAGAGTTTTAATAATTATGTTCTATGATGAACCAAGACTAAAATAACTATTCTGAACCTCACTAGATAGAATATTTTTGAAACCTTTCTACCCATGTTTTATCTGTAAGAATTTTAGCCTTGGCAGGTCACTTTTGGTGGTTTGCAATCTTTCTACTATCACAAAATTCTTGCAGTGTTTCTCAATGGGGGCAGCACCACCCCACGAACAGGAAGTTGGCACATCTGGAGAGCTGTTTCAGTTGTAACAGAGACTGGGTGATCCTATAGTTTACAGCAGTTATCACAAGGTTGTTAACTGTCTCTTAAATCAAAGGATTGAGTCATGTTTTATACAACCTTAAAATGTCCTACTAGACATTTAGGACCTCATATGTGCAAACTTCATGCTTGGTCATACTTTGGCCAGGTATAATTCCCTAGTTGTGTTGCTCCAATTTCACTTGATCTTAGCCAAAAAGTCGAGAAGCAATTTACTCCAATTTCAATGAAAGTCATTTCCCTCTTTCTTTTGTCATATAACAATGTGTCTGGCTAGTGGTTTTCTATTCCAGTGGTCAGCTGTTCCTCTGCTTTTTATTTCCTGGTACTTCTTACACAAAAATGCCTTCTAATCTCATTTTTCATAAATCCAAACTTTCATATAATTGGAAACTTGGCATTCCCCTAACAATATTTTACTGTACCTTACTTTTTTGTATTTCTTTTAAAATTACAACTAGAGAATTATAATAATTAAAACAATATATATTTAGGTTATATTATCTATAAATTTTATTTCAGAATTGAAAAGTGGCAATTTTTTAATATATAAAAGTGGAATGTTGCGCCTGATAAGGATAAAAACCACTTGTCTAATGCAATTCATGTGAATATGATTTCAAATCATTCCCCACAGTGAGGCTTGAGGCTAATTCATTTATTATTTCTAGGTGAAAGCACGCAATGTGAGTCAAGTGGCTCTATCTTCTTATTTCTCAGAAGACATTATTAGCATAATATAATCTTACATTCATGTGGTATTTGGTTTTAAATATAGTCAAATTGTGGGTATATTGCTTTACTAAATGTCATATGTGCATTAAATTATGAAGAAGCACCTAAATATTGTCCCAGGTCTCCTATGCAATGGGGCAAGGAGGGTAAGACAGCAATGTAAATGGATTCAGAAGGCCAGTGGGGACTATGGTAAAGTTGATTAAGTGTGTCCCATTCAAAATGACTAGTGTTACTGATTTGCTTTGGCAATGTCCTCATCAAAATATCATATTGAATTGTAGCTCCTACAATTCCCACGTGTTGTGGGAGGGACCCAGTGGGAGGTAACTGAATCATGGGAGTGGGTCTTTCCCACGCTGTTCTCATGATAGTGAATAATTCTCGTGAGATCTGATGGTTTTATACAGGGGAGTTTCCCTACACAAACTGTCTCTTGCCTGCCACCATGTAAGACATGCTTTTCTCCTCCTTTGCCTTCCATCATGATTGTGAGGCCTCCCCAGCCATGTGGGACTGTGAGTCCACCGAACCTCTTTTTTCTTTGTAAATTGCCCAGTCTCGGGTGTGTCTTTATTAACAGCATGATAACTGACTAATACGGCTACCCAGTTCCAACAAATTTTTGCCATGTAGGAATATGGGCCGACAATTACCAAGTCTATACATTTTAAAAGGTAAGTAAAAAAAAAAAAAAAAGACATTTCTTAAGACAGATACAACAATTATGGGGTGGCAGCTACATACATACTATTATACTATCTAACATGGGGCTGTATTAAAAGCTACCTATTAAAATAAACAGACATTTAGCAATAATACATATAATAATTGATTTGAATGAAAAGAAACACTTTGTTCTATTGTTCTTGCCATTCCTATTTGGACATATTTATTCATAATATGTCAAATTAGTTTGCTTTTAGAAATGATCTGATACATGTTCAGAGTAAGATTTTGAATTAAAATATATGAGAGATATTCTTTATCTGTAGCCTGCAGCACTAACATTTAGGGATTAAGTAGTAATATAGACAAATAGATAACATACAATGTTAAAATACTGACATTCAAAGAATACAAACTTGTTTTCCAGTTAAAACCAGTAGGGGGTCCTGTAATGAAGGAGCCCAGATAAATCACGTTGCAATTTTTATTACCAAAATGAAATTCATTTAGCAGCATCTCTTACAGTGGTGCTAACTTCCCAACTTAAGGGAAACAAGACAAAAATAACACATCAGGACAAAGAATTTCTGGAAGAAGCTCAGGGGAATTTCAACATACTGATTAGTTTTATGTGAGACTTTTTAAGGATATTAATTCATGTTTTCTCAAGCTAATCAATTAGAAGTTTGAATGAATTTTCCCACCTCAACCAATGATACTTTTTTCCCTAAACATATCTAAAAATAAGTCAAGCTTGCTGAAAACTGTGGATTTGAGGAGAATGTCCTAAAATATAATTTAGTTTAAATACAAATTTATATTTTTGACCTTAGTCACCAAACTAAAGTTTGAGCACATTCCAAAACTAGTATACTGTCATTGCTGGTGAAATCAGGCCCCTGCTTTTGTTGGTGAGGAGCATTAATGAAAGGTGAAACTCTTCAGGTTCCAGAGGAATCAAATAAACAAAACTAAAGAATCTCTTCAGTTTTGTCTACACTTTGTAAAATAACTTGCACAAAAATTTAATACTGACCCATGAATACCAGTGACTAGAAAGATCAAATTCCCATTGATCTTGGTACAGTTTATGAATTTGTCAATGTTACTGGAATCCACAGTCTGAGCTGACATCAATGATCCTGTGCCAATGCCATCACAAGCTGTAGAAACAAGACTCAGAGTTAGGGGACTGAGAAACTTATTTTTGGCCAATAAATCATTGCATCTTCATTATAAAATAGCAGAGTATTTTTAATTGTAACATATAAAATATATTACAAATTTTGTTTTCTAAAAAGTAAAATAATTATTCATTCATTCAACATTCATTACTGGTTCTGCTTTAAAAACTTGTCCCTGCATTAAAATCAAATGACAATGACTCATCATAGAAATTACATTTTATATCAAGACCCAGTATACACACATAACATATACATAAGTCTTACAGAAATTTTATAAATCAATACTCCTCCTAACAACATAAAATTATCTATTTTCTACTTTCTTTGAAAATATCATTTTTAATGATTTTGAAATGCTGGTAACTTTAGCAAAATGATTTCATGGCCTACATACTAATGGTCTACAACCTGCAATTTTAAAAACAGTGGTCTAATGGAGAATATACGTAAATAAAGAGTTCTAATGATGTGAATTATAACCAAAATCAAGGGCCATCAAATATTTATGCTTAAATTGAACATGCTTTCTGAAGCTTCTAATTTAAACAAACAAAAAAAAACAATTTTTGTGTGTGGGTGGGGGTATGTATAGAGAAGGAGAGAGAGGGGATAAGGAAGAAACAGAGAGGGAGAGAGAGAAAACACCATCTAAAAGTAAGTCTGGAGTTTGTCCTTTTCTAGGGCACTCCCTGATACTTTGAAAAGTTTAATAACATTCAGGAGATTTAGACTTTATTTTCATCTTGCTTAATTTAGGTTTCATTCTGGTGAGGAATTAGACTGCCCACAGCTGGAAGAGATTCCTTCCTCTGCTAAAATTCTATGGCATGAATTATCTGATATATTTATTTTAAACTTATGGTAAAGTTTCTTGTCATTTCATAGATCTCATCTTTCAAAATACATTTTCAAGATCTGGAAAGTAAATTTCATGCCCCTCTGGATCTCTTTTTATGCTTAGCAGATAATTTTGTATATAGTGGCAAGCAACTAATATGTGTTGTGATGCCAACATAACCATGTGAACTCTTGTTTTTTACAAAGCTTTTAAGATTTGCTATTGACAGAATAACATGCAACTTTATTTCTGAGTTCCTATCAATGTTACATGTGCGTTTTTTTCTGGGCCATTTTAGTAGATAAAATTTGAACTCAATAATATACAGTGCTATAAAAGTTCATATTTTGCGTAACTGTCCAAAATTATGGAAAGCGTGTATGGGTAGGTTTGGTTGTGAGAGTGGGTTTATATTAAAAAGTTGGTCTACTTAAAAGTGAATTAAAAACCTTGTTATATAGGCCCAGTTCTAACTAAATAATCTGAGCTACCACTCACCTTTTGGGCAAATGTCAGTGCAAGGTTTACACATTTTAATCCCATTTTCTTCTACTTCCATCTTGGAACTAGGGCAGGCACGCACACAAGAACTGGAATCTACCACAAAGTTATCTGATTAAAAAAAAAAAAAGGTAAAATAAGCATTAATGTTAACATTCAGCAAACAAGTTCAAAACAAGATATTTTAGGGTTTAAAAATGATTAGCATCATTGATAGTGTTTATGTATCTTACCCTTAAACAACTCTTGGTTTAAATATCTCAACCTGAAATTGTATTTCCAGTCAAATGCAATGTGTGTTAACAACAACTAGTACTTGCTTGGTTACTGCTCCACATATTGAATTGCCCCCAAGATAGAGTAGATTTCTTTTATATACTTAGGAAACTACGTGACATTTAGCTTGTGTGTGTCAATAGTTCCACTTCATTTCATGACATGACGCAAGTTTGAAGTCCAAAAATACTTCAAGTCCATGAAGCACAAATGAAGCTTAAGTTGAACTGCCTTGGATCAGAGTATACTTCACATCCAGGAGAAAATGCTCAAAATGTGTTCTATTTTTCAATGGAGTGCCACAAAACCTTTCTCATATTTTTATATGAAGAAACAAAATAAAATTGGAAAGGGTAGTACTTTGGAAAAGGTATATCAAATAGACAAGGAGCAGTTTGTTACCCAATACTTGGATTAAATGTCTAGCAGTCCAGTGACCTGGGATATGCCAGAACATCCCCTCCAAAATAAAGGACAAATTATTGCACCTAAAGGCTCTCACAATAAGTAGGAAACACAATACCTGCTAGGCCACTCTGGTTTTAAAAGTAGCATCCTTCCATGCCTGGGAATATTGTTCTGGCACAATATGCAATGTTGTGGAATGCTTACAGCCTTGAGGGGTGCCCAAAGCAGGAAAGGCATATGATGTATATCTAGGCTGTGATGCAAGCAATTTTGCTACTTGGGCCATAAAACCCAAGAGGCTCTATGATATTGGAAGCATCTATAGTGGGAAAATACGCCATGTAGATTTATGGCAAGTTTCATCAGAAAATCACAACAGAGACTTCTAGGTTTTTAGAGCTAAGCTATGCCACCTGTAGCATAGGATTGCACACCATTTAATAAACAGCTTTTGACATGCTTCTGGGTCCTGGTAGAGATGGATCTTGGGTCAGACCTTATAGCCAGAATTGCCTATCATGAACAGGGTTTTGCTATAATGTCACAATGTCATCATGTTGGGCAGGTCCAAGAGCATTCCATTGTAAAATTAAAGTAGGATATGTGTAGGGGCAGAAGCACAAGTAAACTGCATAAGCAAATGGTTAAGAGCCCCCCATGCCATCCACCACTGGGCTGGCCCCTCTCAGTCATCTCAAACCTATGGCTGTGTGGGAGCTAAGAGAAGGCACTTAGGAAAAGCTAACAGAGTAAGACACAAAATAGACTAGGTATGTGGGTACTAGCTGAAAATGGATGGCAGCTTCTCTGTCTGCCATCTCACCTATGACTAGACTTGAAACACAGAGACAAGAGAAAATCTTACCAACGGGTATAATTCTAAGTAGCGAAATTGATTACTCATTTTGTATGAAAAGAGAAGTTGCTTGACCTTAGAATATATATGAAGTCATGAGCTTGTCCTGAGAGAAGAAATACTGGAAAATTTGGAAGAAAGGGAATCTGGGGCAAAGAATCCATGGGAGTGGGTACAAAGTATGGAAAAATTTGCATTCCAAGTCAATATCCACATGAAAGCATCCACCACAACAAAGAGTCACTTTGTTGAGATGATATCAAAGTCCAATCTTGCTTTCTTCCCTTCCCCAAAAAGTGCTGATTTTGAGACTACTCCTTAATAACCTAATCTCTATCTCAGGGGAATCCAACCTGCAACAGGTGCATACATGATATTAAATAGCCATTCTTTCTTCAAGGTCTTGTGATATGGTTTGGATCTGTGTCCCCACCCAAATCTCATGTCGAATTATAATCCTCAGTATTGGAGGTGTGACCTGGAGGGAGGTGAATGAATCATGGGGTTGGCTTCTCATGGTTTAACACCATCTCCCTTGGTGTTGTCCTGGCAAGAGTGAGTTAGCATGAGATCTGGTTGTTCACAAGTGTGTCACACCTCCTGCCTCTCTCTTCCTCCTGCTCTGGCCATGGAAGACATAATTGCTTCTCTTCACCTTCACTGTGATTGAAAGTTTCCTGAGCCCTCTCCAGAACCCCTCATGCTTCCTGTACAGCCTACAGAACCATGAGCCAATTGTACCTCTTTTGTTTATCAATTACCCAGTCTCAGGTATTTCTTTATAGCAGTGTAAGAACCAACTAATACATCTTGGGAAATGCGTTACAATGAAACCCTTTCACATTTCTGCCGAATGGAATAAACAAATATTATAATTAGTCTTATATCAGTTAGATTCAAGTTTTGCACCCAAATGAGTTTCAGAAAATGCATGTTTGGAGTTTTTAAATTTCAGAATTCTGGATTAGGAACTGTAGACCTGCATTTAGAAGCTTAATGTCCGGCCGGGCACAGTGGCTCACGCCTGTAATCCCAGCACTTTGGGAGGCCGAGGCGGGTGGATCACCTGAGGTAGGGAGTTCAAGACCAGCCTGACCAACATGGAGAAACCCCATCTCTACTAAAAATACAAAATTAGCCAGGCATGGTGGTGCATGCCTGTAATCCCAGCTACTAGGGAGACTGAGGCAGGAGAATTGCTTGAACCCGGGAGGTGGAGGTTGTAGTGAGCCGAGATCGTGCCATTGCACTCCAGCCTGGGCAACAACAGTGAAACTCTGTCTTAAAAAAAAAAAAAAAAAAAAAAAAAGGGCGGGCGCGGTGGCTCACGCCTGTAATCCCAGCACTTTGGGAGGCCAAGGTGGGTGGATCACGAGGTCAGGAGATCAAGACCATCCTGGCTAACACGGTGAAACCCCGTCTCTACTAAAAATACAAAAAATTAGCCGGGCCTGGTGGCGGGCGCCTGTAGTCCCAGCTACTCGGGAGGCTGAGGCAGGAGAATGGCGTGAACCCGGGAGGCGGAGCTTGCAGTGAGCCGAGATTGCGCCACTGCATTCCGGCCTGGGCGACAGAGCGAGACTCCGTCTCAAACAACAACAACAACAACAACAACAACAAAAGAAGAAGCTTAATGTCCTTGTTTTCCCAAGAAAGCTTCAATTTGGCAAACCAAGCCATGTAAGCCAGGCCCATCAGAGATTTAAATTTTTTCATAGACAAATACTGAAGTGCTTTAAATTAGCCTGTAGTTTGAGATACACAAACTAATCTAAGAAAGGAAGACTGTAAGTTACCACATTTAAAGTAAACAAGTCATGTAATTTCACACAATAGGTCTTCATGTTTAGCCACTTACTACAGTTTGGAGTTGACAACTTTCAGGTGAATCACTATAAGGGATATAGTAAAGAAAAGGGGAATTCTCTAATTCAAATTTTCCTGGTACTTCTGCTCTCACCCAACCCTTGGGCTTCAACCTAAGGACTTGAATAAAAGGGAAAGCACCAAAAAAACTCCAAGAAAGCATAGTTTTGACTGTCTTTGGGAAAGGCATCCTAATTTGAAGGTAGTAGATTAGGTAGTAGTATAATGCGCTTCTAAGAAAAGGGAAAATATCATTTAGCCCCATCCTGCAATACTGCCAAGCCCTCAGTTTTGTAAGGATGGTACATGGTGACATATAGGGTGACTTTAGATAAGAGGTTATTAGATGAAAAGGACTGGTGTGAATACTGAAATATTTAAGATGCAAAATCTTTGCTGTCTTGGAGTTAGTGTGTCTGTGACTTTAAAATGCTAATTAAGAGACATATTAAACACACATATATATACATAAAGAAGTCAAAGTACAATTTTTACTTTAATGGATATGAACGTGTTTCATAACAATGACTAGAATTGTGTTTTCAAAGCCTTTTTAAATAATCTACCCCTCTCGGCCTGGCGCGGTGGCTCACGCCTGTAATCCCAGCACTTTGGGAGGCCGAGGGAGGTGGATTAACTGAGGTCAGGAGTTCAAGACAGCCTGGCCAACATGGTGAAACCCAGGATCCACTAAAAATACAAAAATTAGCTGGGCATGGTGGCATGTGCCTGTAATCCCAGTGACTCAGGAGCTGAGGCAGGGGAATCGCTTGAACCTGGGAGGCGGAGGTTGCAGTGAGCCGAGATTGCGCCATTGCTCTCCAGCCTGGGTGACAGAACCAGACTCTGTCTCCAAAAAAATAAAAAATCTACCCCCCTCATCCTTATATCCTATCTCTTCGATTGTTATAATGGCTCTGGAAAGAAAGGAGGGAAGATATATATATATTTTTGAGACAGAGTTTTGCTCTTTTTGCCCAGGCTGGAGTGCGATTGCATGATCCCGGCTCACTGCAACCTCTGCCTCCTGGGTATAAGCATTCTCCTATCTATCTCCACTTCCCAAATAGCTGGGATTACAGGTGTGTGCCACCATGACCGGATAATTTTTGTATTTTTAGTACAGATGGGGTTTCACTATGTTGGCCAGGCTGGTCTCAAACTCCTGACCTCACATGATCTGTCTACCTCAGCCTTCCAAAGTGTTGGGATTACAGGCATGAGCCACCATGCCTGGCCAGAAGATATAATTTTTATAACCCACATCTTAAAGAAGAAGAAATAGAGAACAAAAGGTGTTATTTAAAAATCACATGACTAATAAGGGAACGAAGCCACAATCCATAGCCACCCTAATCCCATGTCCCTTATACAGATTGAGTATCCCTTATCCAAAATGCTTGGGACCAGATGTGTTTCAGATTTCAGAATTTTTTGGATTTTGTAATATTTGCATAAACATAATGAAATACCTTGGGGATGAAACCCTAGTCTAAAAACAATATTCAGTTTTTATGATTCCATATATCTTATACACATGACCTGAGGTAATTTTATATAATATTTTAAGTAATGTTTGGTGTGAAACACAGTTTGTGTACACTGAACCATCAGAAACAAAGGCATCACTATCTCAGCCATCAACATAGACAATCTGTGGTTGTTTGGCATCACCATCATTCATAACACTAAATTTATATACTACTGATGAGCAATCATATTCTTACACTTATTCACACATAAATATATAAAACTAAAAAAAAAAACATGGTATACCACTAACACAGTGAAAAGATAATGTGTTCGGAATAACTAGGTATCACAGTAGAATGACCAGAATACCTGTATCAGCTGTGAAACAACAGCAACAACAAATAATGCAGGCTTTTAGTGTCCATCTATGATGCTGTGTTTTGATTAAAAGGTTACAATACACTGTGTTTTATTTTCTTAGGTAAAAAGAAACATCAGAAACAGTTGAGAAACCAGGGAATGGGTCCTACAGGGATAAGGGGGCTTTCTGCTGGATGGCTTTTTAAAATGTTTCCTCCAGGGTCATTTGCCCATTAACAGTGAATTTTGTCTTAGAAGTCTCTTTTTGATTTTATAAACTCCCATGACTTCTTGTTCTGTTATGAATGCACCATGCTCTAGTCCTTCAGTGAGCCCATAACACATTTTCATCATGTCTTCTGTAGATAACTTTTTGTGCAATGTTAAAAACATTTTCATTGTCACTATTACCACAATTGCTTTGATTCAGAGCGACTTCTGCAATTTCACCATCAGTCAATGAAGGAACAACTCGTTATCAATGTTAAAAACTTCTGTGATATCCATTTCTTCCAGTTTACTGATGGACTCTGAAGGATTATTTTTTTCTCACCTGACATAGGGAATCTTTCCAAGTAACCACCTTTTTCCTGAACACAGTCATAGGTCAGAGGTTGTACCTGGCATGCAAAACTGTGTCTTTAGTTACTGTGTTCCAAGCATTGACAACAGCACATACAGCATCCTTCATGCTAAGCTTCTTTTGAAAACCTTCCCACACCCAGGCCTTTGTTCACTGCTGCTAGCATGCTGTTCAAGAAAGTGTTTTTGGCCAGGTGCGGTGGGTCACGTCTGTAATCCCAGCACTTTGGGAGGCCGAGGCGGGCTAATCACAAGATCAGGAGATCGAGACCATCCTGGCTAACACAGTGAAACCCCGTCTCTACTAAAAATCCAAAAAATTAGCCAAGCATGGTGGCACGTGCCTGTAGTCCCAGCTACTCGGGAGGCTAAGGCAGGAGAATCGCTTGAACCCGGGATGCAGAGGTTGCAGTGAGCCGAGATCATACTACTGCATTCCAGCCTGGGTGACAGAGCGAGATTCTGTCTCAAAAAAAAGAAAAGAAGAAGAAAAAAAAAGGAAAGTGTTTTTGTATTTACTTTTCATTGCTCTAAGCATAGTCTGTTTACATGGCTGAATTAATGAGTCACATTTAAGGGAAAGTACACGGCATAAACATTGTTTTTGATGAGAATTTCAGCTGCAGGATGAGTAGGACGGTTGTCAAGGAAAAACAAAATCTTGCAGTCAACATCCAGTCCAGCTTCCCAGCAATGAGCAGGAGGTGCTAGTATAAAATGTTTGGGTGAAGCCAATAAGAAAAGTTGTTCCCAGTAACCGATGCATTTTTAGTAGCATAATAATTGGTAAGAAATTCACTCCTTGGAAACTGAGGATGCAAGCTTTTGCCTATCACAGCAAGTTTACATTTATGTGTGCCTGCTGTATTAGCACATTCCAGCCCAGTCATTCTGTCTTTGGTATCCTTCATTCCTGCAGGGGCTGTCTAATGAACTGTGGTCAATGTCTTTCTGGAGGAGCACTGTTAAAACAGTGATGTTTCATCAGCATCACAGAATTGTCCTGGTGTCAGATTTTTATCAGTGATGACCTTGGCAAACTCAATGATGAATTTCTCCACTGCTTTGTGATCAGCAGATATTTTGTCACCGGGAATCTCTAAAGATTTAATGCCATGTCTTTTCTTAAATTTCTGTGTCCAGCCTGTTGAATATTTACAGTTCTCTTCAACTTTCAGTTCATCGTGCTGGATCTTTGCCTGTTTGATGATCAGCATACCATTATGTGGCTTATGTTCATCTACATGCTGACAAATCCACTCTTTCGGTACACAAGCAAGATCTTTATCATTAGCTTTATTCAGTGCTATTCTATTTTTCATTAACTTCTGTTATTCATTTTCAGCATAGAACAGTTTATCCTTCTGTTTCTTCAGGTCACACAAAGTGTTCCTACCAACACTGTACTCTTCTCTTCTCTATGATGTTGCATACTTACACCGTTCTCCCATTTCTCCAAAAGCTTGACTTTCTATGCTATACATAAACATAAATGTTTCCTCTTATTTTTACCACCCTTTCCCAGAGGGATAGCTGCAGGCCTTTTTGACATTTTCAACAATATCTCAACACCACAAAATGGCATTTTGGAAAACCTGCCATTGGTGTGTCTGGCCTGCACACGTGCCATTTTATTACCTGTGGGTGTGCTTCCCTTTGGAAATCTGGGTATGCATGGAAAAGATGTACCACAGTCGAAAGGGGCTGAGAGTGTGTGTATGTGTGTATGTTTTTTTCCCTCTTGGGAACACTAAATAAACTGTGTTGTGTGCATTTTGACTGTGACCTATCACATGAAGTCAGGTGTGAAATTTTTCATTTGTGACATCATGTCAGCACTCTAAAAGTTTCAAATATTGGAGCATTTCAGATTTTGGATTTTTGGATTATGGATGCTCAGCCTGTACTTCCTACTGTAACACATACACAAACTGAAGTAAGTCACGTTATATGTATAGCACAGACTATAAATAATTCTTTTAAATGAGTATATGGACACATATAGTGATTTTTTTTCAGCCTTTCCAATAGGAAATGTCCCATTGGTTACTCAAAGCAAAAAAAAACAAAAAAAAAATAGAGTCAAGTAAATATCAATATATTATCCTGAATACCTGATGAAAGTTAAGTCAGTCCTTTTGAATCCTCAGGATGTTATCAATTTGTTTAAGATCCTTTAACATACCCTTTATATATATACATGTTTTATTTAAGGTTAATTTGCTATTAAACATATATATATATGTTTTGTTTAAGGTTAACTTGATATTAAAAATATAATGCTAAGTATTCTAGTTATAAATAAGGAATAGAAATAATTTTAGGTAAAAATCCATTATTATTAGAAACAGACCCTATTCATTACATAGCTTGCTGCCACTTAACTAATTACTTTTTTGGAGAAACAGTATGATAGGCAAAAATATTGTGGTATAGTAAAAACAGAAAGAGGTTTTTGTTTGTTTGTTTGTTTTTGAGATGGAGTCTTTCTCTGTCACCCAGGCTGGAGTGCAGTGGCACCGTCTCGGCTCACTGCAACCTCCACCTCCCAGGTTCAAACCATCCTCCTGTCTCAGCCTCCAGAATAGCTGGGGCTGCAGGCGCCTGCCACCACGCCTGGCTAATTTTTGTGTTTTCAGTAGAGACGGGGTTTCACCATATTGGTCAGGCTGGTCTCGAACTCCTGATCTCAGGTGCCACCCACCTCGGCCTCCCAAAGTGCTGGGATTACAGGTGTGAGCCACGGCGCCCAGCCACAGTAAGAGTTTTATAACCTCAAACATGTCATTCTTTTGCTATGAAACTTTACACAAATCACTTTAAAGTTTTGGTTTAGTTTCTTTATTTATAAAATGGGGGCAATAGTATCTATACCCAAAGTACTTATAATATTCTTACAAGTTTCAAATTAAAATAAACTTACATAAAATTCTTTTGATTTCAAATAATGACCTAATTAATTTGGTTATTCTTATTCTGTTACTTACGTGGACATTTCTTGACACAGAATGCTCCATATGTGTACTTTGCATTGAAATTGTGCTCCAGTTGAAAAGTGGTTGGATTGTAAACAAAGGTTTGGGGACACTGAGTAACACATGCTCCACTGTCATTGAAATTCATGCAGGCCTGCAACATAGCAAATATTACTTTCATTTACAAATAAAATTCATAATACTTGTTAATGAAACACTGCCAAAACAGAAGTTTTTTTCTATAATAATTCCACAAATATTACAAAATTTGATAATTTAAGAGTCATGTGTGTTTCCAAAATTTCATAAAACTCTTTTTTCCAGTGTCAGTAAATAGGAAAATTTATGGCTACTGATGCTCAAAGTGCTTAGCCTGTAACCAGTAATTTCTAAACTGAGAATTGGTTTAAAGTTAGCTAATAGTGAAAAATTATTTGAGTTCACACTTATTCAAAGCATTTATATTTAGTCTTAAAGTATAGCACTGACAACAAAATCCCTAATTCTACAGGCTGGATGTCCACTTGAGCTGGTATTTTAAAAAGTTCCATGTCCCAAGTGACATGTAAAGTACAATTATCACCACTGTCCTGTAAGAAAACATTGTGATGGTGATTTATATTGGACTTAAAGAAAAGGCTCTGGCTGGTGACTAGCCAAATACAAATACAGTGCATGTAATGCCAAAATGTAAAGAGGTAATTAGCTATAGTTGGCCTGTAATTAAATAATATGATGTCATTTCTAGTATGGCTTTTTTCCTAATGCCACTCCATTTAGTAAAAGCTACCATGTAGAAGACAGTTCATTTCTGCTGACTCATATATTTATACTCATAACTCAATTTATTAATATTTTCAAATTCATTTGGGAAGAATTAAAAACCATTTTATTACCTGAGAGGTAGGTACTTCATATAAAAACAGAATATATGTGTAAGTACATATAAACATGTGATTAACAAAAGTGTGGATGAGCTAATTCTTTCAATTAAGAAATTAAGCCATTTTAGGAATGATTTGGGCCTTGGAAAGCAAGCTAATACAAACTCAAGCTATGATTTACATTTAATCATAAATAGTGCATATGGTTATTAATAAGCATTAATTTATTCTGTTTCCTCAAAACATTGCTTCATCAATTGTTGTTTTAGCAAGCACTTTATCATAAACATGACAATTCCCTGATGATGGTCTACTAGATGCATAATCAGAACGAGACTTACTGACGATACATTATTCACTAAGATGACACATTCTAGGAAGAATCTATTAAAAACCAATCTAGAAAACTCAGTAAGTTTTAATTTATGGTTATAAAATTTCATGTGTCCTTATAATTGCTTTACTAACATATTTTATGCAATGCTGTACACAGATTGCTCAGGAACAAAGGAACATAAGTCAGAGGAGTAAAACAAATTTAGCTTTGCGACAGCATACAAAACAATGTAACTTACACCAAGGCCTTAGTCTGGCATTGTTGAACATTCTGTACCAAAAGCCAAAGTGGAATCATTGGACCGTTCCATAAAAGTAATGAAATGATAATTTGAAGCTCACTCAGCACTGTGCTTATCATGATAATGGAACCACGAAAAAAACTGCAGTGCAAAACTTCTAAGAGTTTTTGCTATTGCTGTTTATTGTTGTTATTGTTTTGGAATTGTTAATGAAACACCTGCAGTGTTCAGTGTCTTCAGAATCAAGCTTCCATCCTACGTCTGATGAAAGACAGAGGAAGGTTCTCAGTTCAAGACCTACTGAGTATTTTTAAATTTTTCACATTTTTATTTCCTTTTCTTCTTCCTCCCTATCCACCTCTGCAATACCTATTTTTGTTTCACTATAGAATGAGTATAGAAGATTATATTCCTTATGATATTAAGAAAACTAAGAAATTACTGTCTATATCATAAGAGCTTTAATATATGGTTTGCTCATTGCTGGAATTAAGTGTCTTTCTTTTTTTTTTTTTTAAAAAGCTCAGTTCTACTACATATGTTTGCTGGATATTTGAGAGAAAAAAATTTCTGTGTTCATTTTCAACTATATAAACATTTGTGTATTTTTACAATTTTTAGCTTTAAAATTAAGCTGGTGTTCTGGGTATATGAAAGTGAGTTAAATACAACTCAAAATTGCTGATATGTATGCCAAAGACAAAGAGTACTGTGTCAGGAATATGATATCAAAATATAATTAAAAACTGTCCCTAACAAACTATTTATAAATCTTAAACTTTTAAAATAATATTACCTTTAAAATATAAACTAGAAAATACTGAAACTCATAAATATATCTTCTATAATCTTGAAATTTATATTCAAGAAATAAAATGCAATTGCTCCCACTTGCAGAACTCAATGATGCAACCACATAAACAGGTAATCACCGCATTACTGGAAAGGATGTTATTGGATTATAAAAAGATATCTCAATATGTTCTCCAATGAACCTCATTTGTAACATAAATTATATCAGAAATATACAATTCATTTAATAGAACAATTCTAGTTAATCAGTAGACAACCTAGTGAGGGAATGACTTTGAGGAGGGCAGAGCATTTTTCTTAATCCTAAAGTGGCTAAAGTTGATCTGATTGTAATAAGACAAAGATTCAGTATGCCTGAATCAAATAGGGAAGGAAAGGAGAGCAGGATAATAAAAGAGAGAAATCACAGACATACAAAGCAGTCTGTGTCCTTAGGTCCTGAGCAGCCTCCAGCACATTCTCGATGGCAGCAGTCACTGACGTAAGGTCCGTAGCATCTGCCGTCACATTGTTCTGCACACACCGTCCTTGTCACTGCAGAAGACAGAGATAGGACCATGATCAAAGTCTGCCACCAAGAGAAACTCATAAGCTGAGTTCTGGAGTGACAATTTCTCACCCTGTCTTTGACTCAATTCAGCAAACATTTAATGAATGAGGTTTACAACTAGATCAAAATTTTTATACAAAAATCTCCAAAATTAATTTATAATTATTTCATTTTTATATTCTTTCTTGTTTCAGCAAATAATTACAATGCTTTATGACGATCATACAACTTAACAAGAAAGAATCCAATTTGAAGTCAGGCACAGTGGAGTGTGCCCGTAATCCCAACTACTTGGGAGACTGAGACAGGAGGATTGCTTGAGGCCAGTAGTTCAAAGATGCAGTGGGCTATGACTGCACTTGTGAATAATCACTGCACTCCAGCTTGGGCAGCATAGTGGGACTCTGTCTCTAAAATTAAAAACAAAGGAAAATTGAGATAACTAAATGAGACATTTGGCAGGCTAGGAAAGGTGAAGTCAATTCACACAATGTGCATAGTAAGGTCCTAGTAGAAGGTGTCCCCAGAAATGGGTCTAAGACTTTTAGTAGTCAATGCAGAAAAGGGACACATAAATGTTTAGTTAATTCACATAATATTTTACACGAGGAAAGAAAGGAAGGAAGGAAGGAAGGAAGGGGAGGGAAAGGAGGAAGGAAAGAAAAAAGGAAGGAAAGAAAGCCATTAATAGTAAACACAACAAAAATCATCATTGATCTTTTCTTATAACATGCTTCAATCCAAGCTGACAGCATCATATCGAGGTATACTTTAGTAAAAGCAATACAAAAGGCTATCCATCAACATTATAGCAATAAGAGACACAATTCTGCTTATCTCATTTATTCCAAAAATATTTTTAGGGTATTTAAGGTATGAATTTTACAGGATATGTATAGTATATCACTTCATGGTTTCTGTATTTCCACTTCAGCCTTGTTTCTTCCTATATTTTCAAACAGATCTTCTAAGCTTTCTTTGTTGCTACCTTATCAAGACTCTGCCTCATAAACATTAGCATTCCCCAGACCTGTTCTTGACAATTTTGGGGGGACTATGGGCTCATTCCTGGATAAAAGTCATTCATCTTCTACTTAGCATACTGTCTACCAGTAAATGACTTTCAGATCTAGAATTGAGTTCTCTGTGGAGCTACAGCATGCATTTCTAGCTGTCTACAGAAGTCCCCATTTTGATATGCAAGGTGTACAAAACAGAACATAACTCTTCTTCCCACACCCACTACTGAGTGTATTTCTTTTCTAAGTTCCCTTATCTCAATTAATGGAAGCACCATATATCCAGTAGCTCGCTAGTAATTTGCAATGTATTTTCTGTCTCCTATCCTCTTATCATCACTTCTCCTACCTAATAAAATTGCCAAGTATTAGCAATAGTTTTCTAAATATTCCTCAGTACTTTCCCTCCTCTCTATTCTAACTTTATTCAAAAGCCTATCTCTAAATGATTACATAGTGTTCTAAAAGTTTTCTCAGATCCCATCTTTTCCTTCCAGTTAATCCTCCACAATGCCCTAAAAGTAATGGCTTGAACCTGTAAGCCAACGCCTATAAATCAGTGTTGATTCACAGTATGAAACTTATGACCATCCCCGTACTAAAGGATTAAACCTTAAGCAAGGGACAAAAGCCCTCCATAGGTTGACCACCATCTCTGCCCTTCCAGGAATCACATTACTATGTTTCTCATGTCCAGCCAGATAGAAATACCACTTGCAATTCCGTTGTGATTCTCATTGCTTCTTCACAAGGCATTTCTCCATGTTAAAAACCCTTCCTAGCTTCTCAGCCTAGGAAATACTTGCTCTGAAACCTTTCCAGACACAGCTCCAAGCTGAGTTATTTTCTCACTATTGCTTCTGAACAAGCAAGAAGATAAAGTTAATGCAGCAGTCTATGTAGTCTGAAGATCTAGGCTCAAATCCAAAATATATCCATGTTATATGGGCAAGTTATTTAACCATTCTGTATTTTACTTCACCATTTTTAAGATGGAGTTAGTACCCACCTAATAGGATTGAAGATAAATATACAGGTATAAAGTGCTTTACATGGTCCCTATTAACAGTGCTCATCAACTTAGATATTTTTATTGCACTTATACATTTGGATTTTTTTCAAATTTGCTTCTACCTCACCCCAACTAACCTATGGGTTTATTGAAGTTTATTGTCTTACTTAAGTTTTAATTTTCAGTGATAAACACAGGGTTTGGTACTTAATGCACAATATAAGGCAGTATTCCCTTCAAGTAAATAGGTAAATCATATATTGCCAACTCAATGGCAGTATCTCCTCAGGGCTTAATATATTTATCAGAGAGATAAAAAGGTGTATAGAGTTAAAGAGATAGGTCACTAAGAAATATAAAGAAACAAATATTAAAATACTAGGATTTAAATGCTCCTTAAATTCTACTGTTGATTAGTTCATGATTTCATATTTTTAATTGGATCCTTTTCCATTGAACATGATGATGATATTCATAAAATAATGCACAATATTGAAAGATAAAGAATATTCTTCCATTTGACATGATCTAATTATTCTCTATGTAGTACAACGAATACAAACATCAAATAAAGTTTAAACTAAAATGGCACTTGGACTCACCCTCTGTCATGTTTTTATTTTGTAAAAATAAGATTACATGCTATTTTTTACCATAAGCTTATAGAAGATTTGGAAAATAATCAAATTTTTATATCTGGGTTTGTGAACGTATATTTTGGATTTGCAATTTTGGTTACATTAAACTTCAAAATAAATTATTTCTTCTATTAGTATCCTGGTACAAAATTCTGCATAATAAATCCTCTTGGACTGTCCCTTCACTTTCTTTAAGTCTTTGACCAAATCACACCTTTGCATTGAAGTCTGCCCCTGTTTAATACTGAATTTTTCCCAATCAACTGACTCCTTATGAACCTTCATCTTCTTTTTTCTCTCTCTTTCTTTCATCTCCCTTCCTTCCTTCCTGTATTTTGTTACAGCATCAATTACCATCTAACATATTATTATTTATTCCATTTATTTTGTTTCTAGGTGTATTACTATGTTTGTAACTGTAACTGGCACTTACATAGTTTTATTTATATTTGATACACACATTTTATATATATATATATATATATATATATGATATGTCCCCAAACAATTTGTATCCTTCCATTAACTCTTCATGTCATACATTATGCTTATATTGATATTTCTGTCTTTTAACCAAGTGGTATATTTGTTTAGATGCCCTAATTAGTAATTCATACAATATAAATGACATTTTTTAAAGGAAACACTTTTAACAGACAGTTTTGTACAGAATAAATTCAAACACAATTCTTCTCTTCCAAATTCAATAAAGTGCTTCAATGCATCAACAGTCACTAATTAAAATGCAGACATATGTTAAATAAATAAATAACTAGATTTGAAATGTGTTATCACAGGAGAGTTTATCAATTTGCTTCTATTTGACAGCTATTGCTCAGCTGGAAAACAATAGCATGGAGTCAACAATCTTATAAGTCACATCATATTTTAATCATAGACAGATATGTCTAAGTGTTACTTTTTATTTTTAACTCTATGGTGATTTAAAGTAACTAGACAAAATGTTTCAGTTTCTCTTTATTTACTTTGGTTTTTCCTGCCAAATGAGAAAATTAATGTAGAAAATAATTACAATGATAAGACAAGTAACCCTGAATGTAGTTTAAAATTATTTATTAAGTGTTCACGTTAAAATCATTTCTCTCATTGAGTACACTATTTAAATATGAAAATAATATTATACAAATATAATCCAATGTAGTACAATCTTAGATTCAATAGCAATTATTATACTGTGGAACTATTAAAATATTTTAAATTATTTAATCATTTGTGTGGAAAAAAACTTAAAATTTTTGAAAATAGCAACTTTTTCCACATAGTATTCAAATACTTAATATTTTTTCAGGACACACTGATTTCTGATATTATATTCCCTTTTAGAAACATGCAGAAAAATTCCTCTAAATTATTATCCAAATGCAGATGCATTCCACAATTTTTATTTAACATGTTAAAAGGGAATTATGGCTTTCATTTTCCAAAATCAGTCTATAATTGATTTTTTTCAAAGTAAATTACATTCAACTTTAAATATAGGGCTTTTCACCATCAACATTTTTATATCCCTTAATTCCAAATGAAAATTCAGTAAGCATGAAGCATTTGGACACATAAAAGGTAGGCAAAAAGAACAAAACAACAAGCTTAATTGCTAAACAGTAATGGGGTTAAAAAATATTTCTTTATATTATTATATGAGACTTGTAACAAGAAAGAAAACATTCCCTTTGTACAATTCAAGGCTACATGCAAGAGAAGTGGAAAGGCACCATAGAGTAAATTTATTTAGTAGCATTTTTTGATTAATAAGCATTATTTAATGTGAATAAACTCATCAAATTATACTCATATTTTATTACGATGGGGACACAAAACAAAAAATAATTCCTGAAATCAATGAGATAAGTCAGCCTCTATAGGAACATTAACTTATAATTGCTTTGGTTTTTATTAATTCCATCCTTGCTCAAATATTTCATTACGTTTTTTTCCTTGTATTTAGTTTCCTTTCTAAATTGCTTCACTGGGTGCATTAAAATATTTGGGTCCAATTTTCACTAGCTTTTTCATTGGTGGTATGCACTAAATGTGATTAATATAAAATTTAAAACTGGGACGTTAAACTTCTTATATTCGGGTCAGTAAACTTGACATGGGGAATGTGAATTCATTCAAAATATCCATGAGAATTAGATGGGTAACATTTAAGGCATCAAACAATTCATGGTAAGCCAATACTACTGAGAGAATGTCTATCAAGTCAAAAAATATTAAAAAATCATTAAGTAGCTTAATCTTATCAGTATCTCACTAATAAGAACTATGGCTTAATTACTTCTTTCAATATAATGATAACCAATACTGTGATTAAAGTTACTCCCTTAGGACAAATTTATTTTACTTGAAGAAGCTTGGCAATTTACTAATTAAATATTTATTGTTGCTTCCTAGCAACAATAGCAAAAAAGACAAAGAATATTCATAAATAATGCAAAACAGAGCACTGACATCACAGTGACAAGACAAAAGATCTCTGTTCGCCCGTTAACAATAGAAATAAGGATAAATTTAGGCAAAGTCTTTGTGTCTTTTTACACTCTGACACTTCCTCCTCCTCCCCCATCTCCTTCCTCTTTCCCTATCTCCTCTGTCTTCTCTCCTTCAGTGCCTTTTGATTATCTTCATTTCCTCTAACCAGTGGTTCTGAACTGGGTTGTATATTAGATCAACTAACAGTCTTTCAAACTTGAGTACTGGAATTCTTCTGTAAGTAAAACTTTTCATTCAGTTGGTATCAGTGGGGCCCAAGACTTTTTAATAAGCCCATTTCTATTAAGCTCCCAGGTAATGTCTCTACCTACTCATCTACATACCCCATATTGAGTAGCAGAATATAGAGTAGTTTCAAAAAATACAATACCTGAGAATCACCTAGTTTCTATTAAATCAAAATCACTGGCAATTTTCTAGAAGCTTTGGTAGTTTTAATAAGCTCCCTGGGATTCCAATATTCAGTCTAGAGTTGAGAACCTTTATTCTAACCAATGGGAGAAATGGGAGAAAAAAATTTTAAGTCATTTACACCATCTGATTGACTGACTGATTATTCCTTGTCTGAAACTTAATCACAGTGACTTCTTGCTTTAATTTCCTATTTGTGTTGTAAAGGTCCCTATCACTAATTGGAAAATCAAACAAACAAAAATTGATGTGCAAGTAGATATAGGAAAATTTGGGAGGGAAATTACCTATATTTTCGATGGAAATATTGACTCACTGGTTCTGAAGGCAAACATTATGGATAAATGAAATACCAGTAGAAAACTTCCCTTCTCTCACCCAGCAGCTGTCTGAGTGAAAAGTATCTTGGGGCAATCCCCAATTGCACTGCTAAGCACATTTTAAAGCATATTTATTTTATTTTTTAAAATTTTATTTCAGTTTTTATTCAAAGACTCATACCTCTATGCTGCCTCTATTCTATTTTTGTGTCAAAATTTTGACAAATTATGTTCATAAAACATATGTTCAATAACTAGATAGTATTTGAATGGAATTTTTTTATTACACTGTTTCCAGTTACATACTTGGAGGTTTGAACTAGAAGGGAGAAATACTTGGGTTAAAGTAGAGGTGATATGGGTTGGATGTGAGGAAGAATTACTGACTATTAGAGGGATAAAAACACTGTAATGGGCTTCTTAAGTGTTTATTTGTCAGTATTTTAAAAGAAATCTCTTCTACATGCTTTAGACATCCACTTAATTAAAGATAGGAGGCTTGATGAAATGTTCTCTAGAGGTACCCTCTAGCTCTAAGATTCAAAATTTATTCCTATTAATGATGAAATTGTGACTAAAAAACTGAACACTTTGGGTTGTGTAACATGTTTTAAGAAAGCTATCATCAACAGGATACACTTAAAGTGAAACAAATAAAGCTCACAGACCATCCAAGAAGAGGCGTTACTTACAGAGCATGTGTAAAAAATCAGGTTCAATGAAACTAATGCCAAACTATACACTGTTATTCATTCTTCCAAAGGAGAATAATTGAACACATTTGTGTGTCCGGGGCCAGGTAGAAACTAAAAGCCAAGTAGAAAGACTTAAAATAAAGATGTCTGGCCCATCTCCTATATTCTGACTCAGTAAGTCTGGGGAAGGTGTCAGAAAATTCATTTTTTTTTTATTTGGAGCCTTAAGATTTTGAGAAGTAGATTTTATAAGCCAATATTTCCAAACTTCTGCTCTAAGGCACTCTCTTATTTCTAATGAAAGATTCCCATAGATGGAAAGGCAGAGTCAGAGCTGGGTTGGTCTTAAACTAGAATGCTCTTTCCTATCTCATATTAAATTGCAGAAGAAATAAGTCAAAAATTGTTGCCTCACAGAGGAAGGCTTCATCATAAGCCTATATCCTAATTTTTACAGGAAAATAATTTTGCACTTTAAGGATTTTTCAATTATTTTAACCAGCCACAATGTATTATCTAACATATTTAAAAAGGCTCTCAGAGGTCTTTTTTGAAAAAAAAAATTAGACCTAGCAAAATGGAATTATCAAAAAGTATCTGGGCTTCTAAATGACCACAATCATACACATTTTCACAATACAAAATAAAATACGACTAATTTTCTTTTATTCCTAATTCCTAATTGGTTTGGTGATAGCTACTCTAAATAAACTGACCAGGCCATATCATGAAGTATATACCCCACATGTAAAATAACTGTTTAATCCAAAATGCAATAACCTCTGTAGTTCCCCTGGAAGACATAGCAAATAGCTGTACAGTCACTACTGAAATTGACATTCAGAGTCAGTTAATAAAAGTAGGGCCAGGCCGGACATGGTGGCTCACGCCTGTAATCCCCGCACTTTGGAAGGCTGAGGCAGGCAAATCACGAGGTCAGGAGTGACCAGCCTGACCAACATGCTGAAACCCCATCTCTACTAAAAAAGAAACCCCGTCTCTACTAAAAAGTACAAAAATTAGCCAGGCATGGTGGCATGCACCTGTAATCCCAGCTACGCAGGAGGCTGAGGCAGGAGAATCACTTAAACCCGGGAGGCAGAGGTTGCAGTGAGCCAAGATCATGCCATTGCACTCCAGCCTGCGTGACTGAGTGAGACTCCGTCTCAAAAAACAAAAAACAAACACAAAAAAAGAGTAGGCCCATATTTTGGCAGCTACTAATCAGGTTTGACCTGATGAATCCCTGGTGACCCACGGACTATGACATGATAATATTGTTAGTTGTGTCAAAGAGGTAAGGGATTCTGTCTAATCCATTCTTTATCACCACCTGCTTTATTCATTTATTTAATGAAGTTTTATTCAACCTATTTAATAAAGACATGATCAATGATTCATTGAGGGACCTTAAAGCTGATTATAAACTACACACTTGGTCACCAGGGAAATTCTCCCTTCTTAATAGGCTATTAGCATCTCCACAGTTTGTGAGTGAAGATTCAAAAAATAATATTGCCTTGTTACATTAACTATAAAAATATTCTTGAGAGTGAGTAAGAGTTATTTTGCATATTCCTCACAGGCCCGTAGATATTGATTTCAAGGCAATAAAGGAAGAGTATGAATCTGCGTAAAAATACCATAGTATTTTTAAGAATATTTTTAAAAATTAGAATTGAGGTCTGCACCTTAAAATCTGCCTATAAATGATAGGCTGCAGATAAAGTAGTAAAAAAAAGTCATAATTATATCATAGATCTTTCATAAACCAAGAAATATGGAAAAATTGGTATTCAAATTTTTTAAATCACTGTGCATTATAACAGACATCTCCACATCTAACCTGATAGAAAAACAAACAAAAACCAAAAAAAAAAATTTACTTTCTTTCTTTTGCTTATTCTAGTTCCCTATCCAAAATATTAGTAGAAGAAAATAAATATAATCTCTCTCTCACTCAATTTTGCAATAAAAATACCCACAGAAGGGCCAGGAGTGGTGGCTCACACCTATACACCTAGCATTTGGGAGGCAGAGGCAGGCGGATCACTTGAGGCCAGGAGTTCAAGACCAGCCTGGCCAACATGAAGAAACCCTGTCTCTACTAAAAATACAAAAATTAGCCAGGCAGAGGAAGGAGAATCATTTGAACCCGGGAGACTGAGGTTGCAGCGAGCTGAGATCATGCCACTGTCCTCCAGCCTGGGCCATGCAGCAGAGAATATTTAAA
Organism: Pan troglodytes; assembly: GCF_028858775.2. Classification (NCBI taxonomy): domain Eukaryota; kingdom Metazoa; phylum Chordata; class Mammalia; order Primates; family Hominidae; genus Pan; species Pan troglodytes. The sequence continues at coordinate 113,975,851 of NC_072411.2, forward strand.
AATTTTTGAAAAAATAATAAATATTTAAAAATTTTGTCTCAAAAATATTTTTAAAAATTGAAAATACAGAATGTTAAAATTAAAAAAAGAACATCATATTAGGTAAACAATGGACAAATATCTGTTGAAACAATAAATACCATCAAGTCCAAATTTCTCATTTTATTGATGAGAAATTAAAACTGAAATAAACTTACTTGTTTATGAGCAAATCTAAAGTAATGTTCAGACATCTCTAAGACAGATCACCACTTCTTCAGAGCATTCCAGGAAGTTTCTAGTTTTGATGAGGGTGAAGAATTGGGCAAACTATTAGTGGGTGTATAAATTGATACATGATTTTTTGAAGACTAATTTGTCTCTATCAAATTTGTGTATGTAAATTCACATGTGACCAAGCAGTTCTATTTCTAGAAATCTGACTTACAGAAGAATGTGCATCTGTGGACAAATATGTATATAAAAATGTTCATTAGTTGTAACTGAGAATAATACAATGTAACCTAAATGTCCACTAATGAGGAATTGGTTAAGTAAATTATAGCACAACCATAACTAGGGAAATAGCTGTAGCATTAAAAAAAAAAAAAAAAAAAAAAAGCTGGGTGCAATGGCTCACGGCTGTAATCCCAGCACTTTGGAAGGCCAAGGCGGGCGGATCATGAGGTCAGGAGATCGAGAACATCCTGGCTAACATGGTGAAACCCCATCTCTACTGAAAATACAAAAAAATTAGCCAGGCGTGGTGGCGGGCGCCTGTAGTCCCAGCTACTCGGGAGGCTGAGGCAGGAGAATGGTATGAACTTGGGAGGCAGAGCCTCTGCAGTGCAGCCACTGCACTCCAGCCTGGGCGACAAGCGAGACTCTTGTCAAAAAAAAAAAAAAAAAAAAAAAAAAAAAAAAAAAAAGAGGGATTGTTCTCTATGTCCTGAAATGAAAGGATTTTTAAAATATAATGTGAAGTGAAACAAAAGTGATAGACGAATAGACATGGCATACATATTTTTGTAAAACACACAAAACAAAATCCCACAACTTTTATGTGCTTATGTGTATATGTAAATATAAATACACACACATATACCAAATATTACCATAAAGTAATCACTTTATAAAAAAATGTAGGTTGAGGGAAGCATATTTACTGATGGGAAGGCATTATTATTTTTAACTTTATGAGCTGAGTATCACATGAATTTAAAAAAAAAAAACTATACTAAAATAACCTGTGCATTTGGCAGAGCAAGTTAATTATCCCAGTGTTACAGATGAAGAAGTTAACACTTAAAAACTAGCTTATCCTAGGTCAAATCATAAGTTATTATCAAAGTGGAGTTTAAAATTAGTTTTCTGACTCCTATATATCTTCATTTACATGTTTTCATCAAGTTAAGAGTCACAAATAGAGGGTGCCTAAATGTAAAAATCAAAAGGACTAAAAGGGGAGAGGAAGATAGTTTTGGAAACTGTTTTAAATGCAACGCCAAACAGCTAAAGTGATCAAACACGTGTCTACATTACGTCTCTGAAAAACAGCTTGGCTGATGCTATTTTAACTACCATGATTGTGAGTGATGATAATGAAAACTAAGATATTACTCAAATACTCTTTAAATCTCAGACCCAGAGAGGGCCAACAATGAAAACTAAGATATTACTCAAATACTCTTTAAATCTCAGACCCAGAGAGGGCCAACACTGAAGTCTATACCTCAGAAAAAGAGACCTTTTGAGGAAACCATTTAAAAGAGTTATACCACAAGCACATTTTGAGTATATACAGAAGAATATGTTTTGCTTTTCTCCTCATAGAACACGTTTGGGATTATCTTCTTTAAAAAGATAATCAGGCCAAGCAGAGTGGCTCACGTCTGTAATCCCAGCACTTTGGGAGGCTGAGGCAGGAGGATCTCTTGAGCCCAGGCATTCGAGACTAGCCTAGGCAACATAATGAGACCTTGTCTCTACCAAAAAGAAAAAAGGAAAAACAAAATAGCCAGGCATGGTGGTGTGCACCTGTAGTCCTAGCTGCTTGGGAGGCTGAGGCAGGAGGATCACTTGAGCCCTGGAGTTCAAGGCTAGAGTAAGCTATGATTGTGCCTCTGTGCTCCAGCCTGGGCAACACAGCAAGACTCTGTCTCAAAAAAAGGAAAAAAAAAAAGATAATCATGTCCTCCTACAAGTCACATAATGCACCTTTGTAGTGTTTTTCAAACTTTTGTCTTTTAAAAAATAACAATTTACAGTACAAATAACATTGTATTATGGCTCAGTACACATATCCTTGATGAAATGTTTTGAGGAATAATACTGAGCCTAATTAGTGCAAGAGCATTTTGATACTGCCTTTTCTGGTCAATTTTATTCCAATGTATCTTATTTCAATAAAAATGTATTGTTGGGCAGGGTGTACTGAAGTGATTTTATAATCTACTAACAAGTTGCAACCAGCAATCTGAAAGCATTGTCTTATTGCATGAACAAAGGTCAAATTAAGAAATTAGAGAAACCGATCTCTGTGCTCTTCTTATATATGTACAGCAAATTAGCCTTCTAATGAATTCAGGAATTTAGAGCCACTGGTGATAAAATTTCCCTTTTCTGAAGTTTTAGGATTCTAGAGGATATGGAAAATCACTGCACAATACAGCCTGCCATAATGCCTTATCTTCAGAATTGTGCCATTGAGACTGACCATTCTCAGAGGTTTGTGCTTTTTATTCCCACCATAATTACTGGAAATTTGGGATCGTTCAGTCTGAATTTCTCCTACCTGGCAGTATATTAAATTGTGGGCCAATACAAAACAACTTTTTGGATCCTCTCCAAGCAATATATTTATAGAAAATAATATAATCTATAGATATTAAAGCTTTTATGCATGATTAATATATTGATTAAAAAATTATAATCTCTCTGTTCAGGACAAAAGTTCGGAAGTCCTCAACATTTACCAAAAAAGTCATGTCGCGATAAAGAGGGTATTACTTATTATATTTGTTGTTACTTACTTTCTTAAAATTCTGAAATTACATATGCAGTACCTATTTTCAGGGAAATATAAGTAACTACAGATATGCAGAATTAAAAACAATTCATTTGTTCTCTTACTCCAGCAGTAACAACCAATGTCAACTTTTGAGTCTCTGTGAATGCTTGACATCCCTATTATGGTTCCACACTAGTATGAGAGTTAAGAGAACACAAAACACACAATTAAAAGTAATTCAAAATAACTCAGATCTTTACAATTTTCAAATCCAGGAAGGGGACACAATCTCCCTTCCTGCCTCCAGAAAATTATCCCATCAATCCACATTTCTCTACATGCAGAAATCTCATATTCTCCTCCTTCAGAACTTTCTCTAGTCCCACTTCTTCTTGTCTCTCCTACCTTATTTCCAGTGTATATACCGAAATGATTCATGAGGTTGGAATGAGATAATACATGTGAAACTGTTAGTACAAAACCGGCACAATGGATAACTACAGGAAGTTCTCTGGAGATGACTTTACATAATTTTGACTTTACATAATAGCTAATTTTGACTTTATGTAATAGCTGTGCCAGATTAGACACATTGCTTAACCTCTCTGTGATTTAGGTTTTCATCTATAAAATAAAAATAACAACTGTACTTACCTCATGAAGCTGTTACAAAGATTTTATGTATTATGGGAAATTATTAATTTGGAATAGTGCCTAACATGCAGTGAACATTATATAAATATTGGCTCTTGGTATTGTTAAGTAATCGATGAATGGTAGTTATTATCTCGCTTTATAGCTTGGTATTTTTAACTAAATATTATATCATTAACTGTCTTTTGTAGAAGCATAAATATGCTTCTGCTGTATTATTTTTTAAAGCTCTATATTATACTATTGTATGAATATACCCTGAATCCCCTTTCTAAGCTATTTGCAATGTTTGTATTTTTTACTATTATAAATACTGCTGTAATATATACTATGGAACATTCGTTTCATGCATATGATAATCTAAGTGTACATTTCGTGGTTCAAGAAAATGCATATTTTAAAAACTTTGATACAAATGACTAATTAGTCTACATGGTGATTTTTACCTATTTATAATCTACCAAGAATAACTGATACTGTTCCAAGCTCCATACTTTCTTTCTTACTAGGAGTTATCTGAATATGTTTTTAATTTATAAAGTTGTATGTCATTGATTATAAGTAATGTCAAGTATTTTTTGCAGATTTCTTGTATAAATGTTCAATTCTTTTTAATTAAAATTATTTTAAAAATACAAAACTATACTTAACTATAATGCAGTTAAAATAATTTTTCCTTTGTTTTTGTTTTGTTTTGTTTTGTTTTGTTTTGAGACAGAGTCTTGCTCTGTTGCCCAGGCTGGAGTGAAGTGGCATGATCTCGGCTCACTGCAGCCTCCACCTCCCAGGTTCAAGGGATTCTCCTGCCTCAGCCTCTTGAGTAGCTGGGACTACAGGTGCCTCTGCCACCACACCCAGCTAATTTTTTGTATTTTTAGTAGAGACGGGGTTTCACCATGTTGGCCAGGCTGGTCTTGAACACCTGAACTCAGGTGATCCACCTGTCTTGGCCTCCCAGAGTGCTGCGGTTACAGGCATGAGCCACCACGCCCGGCCCTCTTTTTTTTTTTTGAGATGGAGTTTCCTCTGTCGCCCAGACTAGAGTGCAATGGTGTGATCTTGGCTCACTGCAACCTCTGCCTCCTGAGTTCAAGCGATTCTCATGCGTCAGCCTCCCAAATAGCTGAGATTACAGGTGCTCACCACCATACCCGGCTATTTTTTGCATTTTTAGTAGAGAGGTCAAACTCCTGACCTCAAGTGATCCACCTGCCTTGGCCTCCTAAAATGCTGGGATTACAGGCATGAGCCATTGTGGCTGGCCAGAAAATGATCTTTTTCTTATATTTTATTTTGTATTTGTTATGTCATGTTTAAAAAGACAGTCATCATTCTGTAATTTTTATCTCTATTTTTTTCCTAGTACTTCCAGTTATACCACGTTTTTAATTTTTTTATCTATAATTCATCAATCTGTATAGGTCTATCTAAATATAGACTATCTATAGTCTATCCTATGCTCTTTAGACTTTTAATGTACTACCCATCTTATGCCTTTTGTTTTATTGTAGGGATCTAACATTATCTTATTCCATAAGTGAGCCATTTATTCATACTCTCTTTGTTAAATAATCTATGCTTTTGTCATTTTTAAAAAATGTCACCTTTGTAAAAACTAAATCACTGTAGACATTTGCCTCCAAATGTCTAACTTTGTTAGATTTCATTTAATCAATACCATTCTGAACCAGTTATATACTGTTTTAATAATTATTACTTTTTAACATTTTAATACTTTATAGGGAAAATGATTCCACAAGATTATTCTTTTCAAACATCTGGCTATTTATTTATTTATTTTGAGACAGAGTCTTGCTCTGTCACCAGGCTGGAGTGCAGCGCTGTGATCTTGGCTCACCGCAACCTCTGCCTACCAGGTTCAACCGATTCTCCTGCCTCAGTGTCCCGAGTAGCTGGGACTACAGGCACATGCCGCCAAGCCCAGCTAATTTTTGTAATTTTGTGTTTTGGCAGAGACAGAGTTTCACCATTTTGACCAGGATGGTCTCGATCTCTTGACCACGTGATCTGCCCGCTTCGGCCTCCCAAAGTGTTGGGATTACAGGCGTGAGCCACCGCGCCCAGCCTCATCTGGCTATTTTATTAAATGTATTTTTAAGAGATTCTTTAGAAAAGAAAGCATTGGTAATTGCTTAAAGATAGTTAAAAATATAGCCTAATTTTAGAAAAACTGACATTTTCAAAGCATGGGCATTTCTATCTTAGAATGCAGTAGTTCCCTATTCATTTAATTTTGTGGTTACGTATTGGTGAAATGTTGTAGCTTGGTTCTTTTAAATTATCAGCAACTAGTTGTTAACATCAGAATCTGTCTTTTCTTCTGTTCCCTCATCCTCTCTGTTTTCTAGTCAATGAAATTGCATACTTCTTAAATACATATAACATCCTTATTAAAGAGGAAAATAATTATCCTGTGTGACAGTTACTCAAGAAATACTGAAATCAGAACAAAACTTGTAGGTATTTCCATGGTCATAATGCTCTATCAGCTCCATTATAACAAAATTCATGGGTAAAAATATTTTAGATAGACCAAAAATAACTGTCTTCAGTGAGATAGTAATATATACAAATTATTTTTTAAAATATTTTTGTATGTTTTTATAACTCATCATAAATTAATAGAGTGACTATTTCTTTGGAAAGTGCCCATGGTAATGGAGAGATGCAGCCATGATAATATTATAAATTGTTGAGTAATATATAAAATTTATATTGGCTTCAGAAATGAAATCTTTACATGTCTGATATTTAGTGAACTCACATTTATTTTAATATAATGGACAAAAACGTGGCTTGGCACAAGAAAAGTTGACCTGTATCCAGTTACCCCTTCTTATCCTCTTTCATCCCTATACTGTACCCCTTCCTATCCTCTTTCATCCCTATACTGTTTACTTAATTATTTCTTTTCTTTGTCTTTTTTTTTTTTTTTGAGACAGAGTCTCCCTCTGTCGCGGCATGATCTTGGCTCACTGCAAGCTCCGCTTACAGGGTTTATGCCATTCACGTGCCTCAGCTTCCCGAGTAGCTGGGACTACAGGCGCCCGCCACCACACCCGACTAATTTTTTGTATTTTTAGTGGAGACGGGGTTTCACTGTGTTAGCCAGGATGGTCTCGATCTCCTGACCTGGTGATCCACCTGCCTCAGCCTCCCAAAGTGCTGGGATTACAGGCGTGAGCCACTGCGCCCAGCCTACTTAATTATTTCTTTAACCAAATTGATTAATTTGAAAAAGAATATAATACATTTCAATAATTTTAAGGCAAAACTTTAAGGAGAATATCTTTCTTCATGCTTGCTAAATTCTCAAACCGTTAGAGTGGTATGTAAGTGCTTGCTTTTCCTAGAATAAAATCTCACACTTCTTTCCATTTCTGTAGCCAAAATAGTATGGCTGTCCTATTCATCAGAAGCATGTCACATGTAGGTAATTTTGAAATTTTCTCTTTGATAGTCAAATATAGTTACTCTAATGACAGTCAGCTCTTCTGCTGTGAAGACACAAATAATTCAGAATAAGTTGTCATCACTACCAAAATAACAAAATTATTTTACTGGTAGAACTTTCAGATATATCTAACTGTTCTTCTCAATGTCCTATTAGTAATCCTTCAAATGTGGAGTATTCATTTTCTGATCCCTCTGCTTAGAATAGCTATCTGCACAACACCCTACAGTTTCCATTCTCTCAATCTATATTTGTATCTGTATAATCTATAACTATATATGTAGTTAATACATACATACACACACACACACACACTAGATGATAGACAGATGATAGAGAGAGAGAGAGGGAGAAAGATAAGGGAACTTGTTGAAACTGAGGTTCTTAAATTGAGTTAGAGGTGGGACCAAATCTCTAGTTACCTAATGTCCCAGTTTAATATTCTTTTTGATCATTTCCAACATTCCTCACCTTTGTCTTGTATCTAACCCACAGTATGCCCACAGAACAGGAACAATTTTATATATACCTTTATGCCCCTGAAGCCCTTGGCTTGTCATTAAGTAATATCTCCTGAATCCCATTAAACTGTAATATACAGAGTATTTTAAATATATACATCTCCTGTAGTTAAAATGAAACAACTTGTTCTTTTAAATCTTTGAGAAAAGTCATTAAATTACAACAAATATTATCAACTTATGTCAAAATGAAGAACACATCAGGGAAGATTTTTCTCATTTTCTGTCGGTAAATTATTGGGGCACTTTTTGAAATGGTCAGTGTAATCAAGTAATTAGCTCATTGTAATGTTTACTTTAATTTTACAATATCTCCAGAAACCATAAATCCAAAAAAGGAAAAATGGGAATAATTGAAATCAATAAGAAGGCTTATGGATGTGCAAAGTTATTAGTAAAATACAAGGGTTTTAATTAAAGATGTTGGCGTGTACAAAGACTCGCTGTTATCCTGATTGATGGGGCCTGCTGGCTCAGCTCTTTCCCTGTTCCCCATTAGCTCCCACTTGCTTTTCTCTGCTCTAATTGGATATTTACCACATCGGCACCTTCTTTTTAAACAACATTTGTTCCACAAAGAATGTAAATACAATTACACTTTAGACAAATTATATGTGTACGCATGTGTGTGAGTATAATTAGTTTATTATCTAAATAATTTGTCATTTTGCTTTCACATTCTACAGGAAACTGTTGAAAATTTCATGGAGAAAGATACAATTTAATTTTCAACTGCAACATTTCTTGTTGAAATTTTGAGGAACAAAAATATATAATAATTTTGTTAGATTTTATTATTCTATTTCGAAGGAGTTCCAGATATACTTTTGAATAAATAAAAGGACATGTATATATGTATGACATTTTTCTTAAGAATAAATAAAATTCATAAGCCAGGCTAAGGTTTTGTTTTTTTTCCCCTTTACTATTAAACTGAAACTTTTAATATATTGCAAATGTTAAAACCAATTTTCTTCATGCCAAGCATAATAAATTACTGAGGAAAATGCTAAATAAGTTCTAAATTTTCCTAGCATATTCTATAATGTCTGTATGGAAAAAGTAAATAACATAAAATGTTGTTTGGAAAAAGGTTTTATTTTGCCAGTGTAGTACTACCCATATTAACAATTATCTACAAGAAAAAAATACAGTGCTTATCTTTATTTTACTATTATTCTATTTTTAATTAAAAAAAAGATTTTGAGATAACCTGGCAAGTTCTATTACTTATGATGGTCTAGGAAGACTATCATAAGTAAGTAAGAAGCAAGAGGTAAATCCCATCAAAAGAACTTTTCTTTTGGTTAAAGTAATGCATTAGTCAGTTTAATGACATTTAAATGGAGAGAAGTGTATCTGTTCACTCCAGTGGTTAAAGTATGCATTTCTTCATTAATTTTGTTGTATTTCAACTTCTACAATAAATAATGTTTTTAACCTATTGTCAAACTCACATTTTTCAATCAGCTTATCAGCAAGAAACATCACTTATAAAGCAACTTAGAAAACTAAAGAGTGTATTGAGTGGTTATCAGCCTAGAAAACTTCACAATTATGATGACTTTAATGCAAAATGTATGCAAAGGTCAGGAAAATCAAACTGTAATGTTTGGATATATGCCTTTTTCCCCCTCCTCACTCAAAATGCAGTGACTGAGATAACACCAGGTCTAGCAGGACAAAAGGAATGTGTAAAATGAAACAACCACCCTTTCTGATAATGGGAGACTGGAGAGAGCTGCCCTGATATTGTGCTTAAAGATAAAAAAGGACATGCAGTATCTACTTTAAATGAGATAAGTGTGCTTCACATATCTTGCAGGGACAGAGATAACTTTGTTTCTTTAATCATTCTTATTTATTTCTTAAACCTTAGTCTCTCTCATACCTAAAACCTGTAGAGCTCATACGTTACGACTCAGTTCTTATGAATAGAGAGAGTTGTCATTCTTACCTGTAAGCCTGCTAAATAATACTTCTATAAGCTTCAGACTTCACATAGCAGATAAGTTTGTCTCCCCTGACACGACTACATTAATCCACTGAATCAATTTACTTAAGCTGTGCTGTGGAGCAATGCAGCCACCATTTAACTGAGCTTAAAAGTACTTTCAAGTTTGAGTCACTGCTCCACATGTAACGTAGCTCTCAGTGTCCAATCATAAGTTCTATTTTGACCCTTTGCAACTCTGTGAGAAATTTTCTTGTTAGGTTTATAGGGTCATGGTGCTCTAACATCCAGAAGGATTTAAGGAGAATAAATTCATGATGTTTTAGAAAATCAGACTCATGAGTAACACAGGAAGAGGGGAATACTTGGTTAGATTTTACAAGCACAATCTACTTACATTAATATTTACAACATTCTTTAAGTTGAATGAGTTTGTTTTAAAGAATTTATCTAGAAAATATTTCATATGTTAGGAAAACATTTAAAAAAAACAGCTACTAGTTTCACAGTTTATAGCCTGAACATAATTAAATGCTATGGAGGAACAATGACACAATTAAATTATTTAACGTGCAATCAAGCTAACTGTGGCACCCAAAAAAGTACACAAAATAACTTGCAAAATGTTACTAAATTTTACTGAAAATGTACTAACTTTTACTAAAAATATAAAAGATTTTACTGAAATTTCTGTCTGGTAGGTTTGCATAGCGAACTGTTGTTCGTAGTAAGTTGTCGGTTTGTTCACATTCTTCTTCCATTTAGCTAAATCTATTAAAAACAAAAACAAAAACCTTTTCTTCATTTCTTCTGTTTAAAACCTCTGGCCTCCCACAGACCTTCCCTGAAGCTCACTGTTGTTGTGACCGGCTTCTTTGTTTCTCTGTATCTCTATTCAGAGATGTTTTCAATCTGATCACCACTCTTTGCTTCATTTCACCCTAACAAGTCATTCATTTTCATGAACTTGTTCTCCCAGAGCCTGGGCCATTTGTCTTTAGTGTGGCTTCTCACCATTTAGTGACAAAGAGGATAACTCCCAGCACATTTGCTAGGAGACATCTGTGGGAAGATGTCAGCACTGATAAGGTGTAGTCAATGAAATATATGCGTCACTTCAGTTTCCTTAGCTGAGGTGTGGGGCTTTTTAATACTTTTTTCTCTTTTCCCCAATGTATGGAGAGTCTCAAAGAATAATTATCCATAAAAAATAAGGAAATATTTGGTAAATCATGAAGTTGAATACTTCCAGAAAAGCCTTCACTAAAGTGAATTTATTTTAGTCATAGGGAAATAGGTCATTTGTAAATAACATATGATTATATCTTTCAGACTCTAAAATGTACTTTTATATAGTCAATCCACAAAAGCAGAATATTGTCAAAAACTTACATAGCATGTTTTCTGATTTTTTAAAAGTTAAGTCAGGGTCAGATTATAAGTATATCTTTAGTGGACCTAAGAGTAAATATTATGTTTTAAATAACAGAAGAGTCAGTGGAAATCTAGAGAAAGCCTAAAATAACTGACTTTAAAAAAATGAATCGTGTGTTACAACTGTATGGGGTCTCTGGAGGTCTCATATTGTTATGGAATCTCTCGTGAGATCTAATTCTCAAAAAATACAACCTAAATTCTAAAATTGTGATCTTACAATAAGTATATTTTTGAGTAGTTTCAAAATACTTTTTGCCTCAGGATGCTGGGCTCTTTAAATATGGATAAGTAATTTCGCTTTCAAGTAGCTCAGACTAAGAGAGAGAGAGGACAGGAATGAATGTCAAGGACGGGCAGCCTCCAACCCCACTCCAGGGTTTTTGCTCTTCCATGTCCCAGCCACCAGGTGTCAGTAGACTTCACAAGGTGGAACTGGCCTACAGGAGTTTGCCTTCCATTTTCATTCATTCAGATTTAAATTGGAATAAGTTTTCTAACAGTATCCTTTCCAGTTTATTATAATATCGGCTATTATTGATTGGGTTTTGGATATATTAAAAATTATTTAAGAGCTTCAACTGCATTGTTGAATTTCATTGTGCCCCCCACCCTCCACCGCCAGAAAAAAAAACAACCAAAAAACCCCTTAGGTAAGTATACTTATCTCCATTTTATAGATATGGTAATGATATTTTGAAAGATGAAGTCATTTTCCCATGATAGAAAGTGGAAACAACTGAGATTTGTATCTTTTGGCTAATTTCAAATCCAGCTTCCTCGACTACTAAACTGTGTTACAAAATACTGTATCCAGGAAACAGTTGTCTCTAGATTAAGAACACTTAGGTTAAAATCCAGGTATTAGCTGTGTAAATTTAGCCCTTTAATCATTTCCTCTGCTTATATTTCCTCAATTGTAAAATTGGGTTAATGTAACTGCCCTCTTTAACTCACAGGAATATTGTGAAAATGAATTTTTAAAATGGAAATATTTAATAAAGTTCTATGTTAACTTGTATACTATTCTAACATTTGGCCAGTGTGGTGGCTCACACCTGTAATCCCAGCACTTTGGAAGGCCAAGAAGACAGGATTGCTTGAAGCCAGGAGTTTGAGAACAGTCTGGGCAACAGACACCCCATCACTATCAACAGAGTGAAACACTGTCTCTAAAGCAAAATAAAATAAAATAAAATAAAATTTGTACTTGCTTATTAGGTCCATGAATTTGTTGAGTTTAAATTTGGTAGGCTTTGTGGAGTAAGCACAGTGGCCGTTAAGCCAATTTTGGATTACAGTAAGGATAGCTTCTATGCTGAAAAATTAGCTGAATTAAGTAATTTCACGTCTGATGATTTGACACATGAATTATAACTTGATGATTTTCTTAGTCAAGACTTCCTCCCACCTGTGTTTGGTAGCAAGTGAGAAAACTCCATTCAGGCTGGGTGCACTGGCTCACACCTGTAATCCTAGCACTTTGGGAGGCCGAGGCGAGTGGATCACCTGAGGTCAGGAGTTCAAGACCAGCCTGACCAACATGGCGAAATCCCGTCTCTACTAAAAGTACAAAAAATTAGCCAGGCGTGGTGGCACATGACTGTAATCCCAGCTACTTGTGAGGCTGAGGCAGGAGAATTGCTTGAAGCCGGGAGGCGGAGGTTGCACGGAGCCGAGATCGCACCACTGCACTCCAGCCTGGGTGACAGAGGGAGACTGTCTCACAAAAACAAAAACAAAAACAAAAACAAAAAACCCTCCATTCAAATATACTGGAAGAACACCGTGTTTCTTATGGAACCTAAGGACAGCAGTGTAGCTGGACCTCACGAAACCCAGAGAACTAGGAGGTAAACATTGTCAAAAATTGTTATTCTTTCTTTCCTCAACTCTCTGTATGGCTGCTTTATTCTTTAGTGACTTTGGGGACTGTTTCTTTCTGCTTCTCATTAACATACATAGTTCAAAAATGGAAACCTCAATTAGCTTTAACATCTCTTCAGGTTCGAGTTTGTAAGTTATTGTAACCAGCACTTTTGGATCCCAAATCTAAATTCTCTGGAGAGAGAATTTGACTGGCCCAGTCTAGTCAATTATCCACCCATATTACAAGATTTCTCAACCCTCAGTACTATTAACATTTTTATCTGTACTGACTAATGCTTTGTTTGGGTAGGGGTGGGAGAGGCTTTCCTGTGCATTGCAGGGCATCATCTCTGGTCTCTACTTTACCAGTGCCAGAAGATCATCCCTCCCACCCCTCCTCCATGATATGACAACCCAAATTATCAAATGTCTCCTGTGGGGCAGAAATCACTTCTGGTTGATAAACACTGCCCTGTGAAGTAAAGGGTAAAGTGTCCCATAAAACAAACATGCCTACTGGGGCTGACCATCTAGAAGGGGGTATTTTTCGGAGAAGGCCACGTGTCTGCTTGGCAATTATCCTGAAAGTGGTCTATTATAGAAATAAGAGATGTTGGTGGAAATTATAACTTTTGTAAAATTTAGCCAACAGAAGCAGATCTACTAAAATAAATTAAAAGGTTCAGAATTTTTAGCACTGTATAAATTGAAGGAAAATTTCAATCAAAGTTAGGGAAAACCCTAATAATCAATGACATACAACTTTTTTTTTGCATTCTACCCTAATACGGTGATTGAATTTCACATTTTTTACTCATATACCTCAATCTGAGAATAAATATTCACCACCTATGTATATATAACATATAATATGTATACAGAGAGTCTTTCTTGGTATCTGCAGTAAATTGGTTCCAGGACCCCCATAAATACCAAACTCCATAGATGTTCACTTCCCTTATATGAAATGGCATATAATATTTGAGTATAAACTACACACATCATCCTGTATACTTTAAATCATCTCTATATTACTTATAATGCATAATACAATGTAAATGCTATGTAAATAGATGTTATAATGTATAGTTTTTTATATGTATTATTTTTAATTGTTTATTATTTTAATTGTTTTTTTCCAAGTATTTTTGATCTGCAGTTGGTTGAATTTGCCATGTGGAAACCAGTGATATGGAGGAACGACTGTAAAATCGATACATATAATCTATACACTGCATTTTGTAATCTGTAAAAATACACATAAAATAAGACACAGATGAAAATAATAATTAAAGTAATTATTTTAATTGTAATAGTATTATTAATTTTAATTAATAGTGTTATTGAATACACTGTATGAGACTTCTGGTATAGAAAAGATGGCAGAGACCTTTTTCTTCCCACCTGTTTAATTCAACTATAAACCCTGAAAGTAACGCAAGAGGCAACCAAAGGAGAAATCTGAAAGGTGGTGGGAGGAAGTAATTTTGTTCTGGGATCTAGCACTGGAGGAACAACACAACAGCAGGGTGTCTTAAGTGCCCCTACTCAACAGAAGAGGGATCCACCCCAGTGTTTCCCAAATCTAAGCTCCTTCCTCCCTCAGATCTATGGTGAGTCCCTCAACAGTACTGGCTGAACCCCATGGGCCTGAGACAGGGTGTGGTTGGGCCCACCAGAGTGGCTCAGCCACAACAAGGAGCTTTTGCAGAAGCCTCTTTGACCCCTCTGTAAAATAAATACGTGAATAAATAAAATAAGTAGGTGAGTGAGTAAAAACTCATTTTTAGTTTGATACCTCGGTAGTTTTTTTCTGCCATGAAATGACCAGTGGATATCTAGCACTTTCACAGTCTCTTTGGTTACTTTCCACTTCATCACAAACTGTTGCAGATTTTTCCTTATTTTAGAGAACTTGACTTCCTGCAAATGGTCACATGTGTGTCAGACCAGCACTGGGATGCAACTTAGGCTCCAATTCTTTGCTATTAAAAGAATATCTCCAAATATTGTGAATGAATTTCACACAATAATCTCATCTTATTTAAAAGCCTGTTTAAGATTCTTGTCAATACTTTCCTGCCATAAAACATTGTTTCTATTAAATAAGTTAATTTAAATCTACACTGACTATGTCTCATCTAACCCTTTGACAAAGATCCAAAAATTCCCTAATGAACTACTTCGTCCAAAGAATAGGGAGGGAAATAGGCATTTATGTACATTGCTCTCGGTAGAACTAATTGATCCAACCTCTATAGAAAATAAGATCTCCATTTTGCTGTTCTCTACCCATTTCCAAATCCACATGTCTATGACCCTACAAATTCACCTCTAGAAATTAATACTACAAATAATTCATACACATGCATGGGTTGAAGAAATCAAGCTGTAGTACGACATGCAAAACATGCTAATATTTGAATGAAAAATGGGGTGAGTGCTTATATACATCCTTCCTTGGGTATGCATAAATTATTTTTGGAAAAATACACCAAAATAGCCAATAATATTTGTTGCCTATGGAGAGCTGAGGGAAAAAGGTGGGACCCACGTGGGAAGATACTATTTTACCTTATAATCTTTTCCATTTCATGAAGTTTGGATATAAGAGTGCCCATGAATTAAAATTAATAAATTTAAGAAATCATTTATCATTGGAAATATTTTTCCTATATTTTTATTCTTTGATGGTTCACAATAAAATAATCCTTTTATATTTCTTTATTAAAACAGAATCTAGCAAATAGAACTAGACAAATGTGAACTGAGACAAATTAGAAATCTGCAAAGTTTCATCTAAGAGTGTAATATTTGTATGTTTGAATCTTTAATATTTTCTGTATCATCTATGATAACAAAGAAATATATTTCAACTTGTCACTATATTTTTTTCCATATCATATTTCAGTCATTTTTATTGCAGCAGGAAGAATGAGTGTTTACCACTTGTATAGGACATTTTATTTTTCTTTTTTAAAGAAATCATTTATTCTTAAGTTTCATGAAAGTTCAGTGCTGGTTTGAGTACTAAACAACATTAAGAATGCTGAAAAAAAATAGCTATTTGTCTTTATATTTAGTATGCTTTGTTACTATATGTCTTAGCAATGATGATAGCTTCATATTTTCTTTAGCTAATGACTAATCCAAGAAACAGTATAAACTAAGGGCAATAGTCATTGTCAAAAATAGTGACTATTTCCATAATTCATAAAGTTTTTATCCCTGTGCCTGGAACAGTGCCTGGAAAAATACAGTGGGTACATAGTACCCTTTCTTTTTTCTTTCCTCTCCTTTTGTAATGAATGAATAGTGAAATAACTAGTTAATGAAAGGACTGAGAAACCCAGTTAACCTGAAATTGAGTTACTATTTTGTACACATTGGATTTCCCACTTCTAGTGATGTAAAAACTCTAAAGTTATAGTTAATATCACCATAGCTGTGCTGTTGAGATCATTAACCTAGAAACCACGAAGAAACCTAAGAATCAATTATATATTAATTTTCATTTGAAAGCAATGAAAATCGGGTAGTTTTCTTGGCCCAAAGCAAATCAACCACAAGGAGGTGATAGCTCATTTCATGTTTTAGATGACCAGAGGCGTGAAATGGACCAATCATTAAAATTCCTTGACCACATCAAACCTGTGTGCTCTCACTGATGAACACTTACAAGTCTGGCAATGATTTTCTGTGGGTCCCCAGCAACGGCCAGTACAGGACTTATGGCAACGTCCACCTGCAGAACACGAAAAGGGAAAAAGGACATGCACGTTATAATCTTTCACTCCTTGACTAGGAGTAACTCCTCAAAGGAAATACTCCTGCTCCTTTATGAGGATTTTTATGTCATACTAGAGCTGAAACATAGCCCATAAAATGCCCACTTAAGTAGGAAAACCTGAATGTCAAACATATGTGAAACTAAAGTACAACCTCCTGGTATTCAAATCCTCTTATCATTTTTTAGGAAAATAAAATAAATGAATTTGTGAATTTTCTCAGGAAATCAAAAGCAAATGATTATATTTAATAAGTTTCACTTTCACTGTTCAGCATTATTATTCTATTGATCTATTCTACTTGATATAATTTCCAGAGATCACACCTTACTGAGAGCAACATATATTAAAAAGTAAAGCAACAGTTAAAAATAAGTGGAAATCTATGAGAACAAGAATATATTTTTACAAACACATGAAAAATCATTAGAATAAATGGTAAAATCATGCATTTAAGCTATATTTTTGAAAGCTTAATTTCAATTATTTTAATATATACTTCTAAAATGTTTATTAACATTATTTGCATTTTCAACTATAAGCCTTAATCTCCTATAGTGGCATCTTCTTCTACCATAGGTATTTGCCTCAACAAACATAGTTGTCCCACACAGAAATTCCCATCGGGACTGAAAATAAAGAATATTAGCCGGAAGAAGTCATATAAAAACGACTTCCTTTGAATCTTATTTCTGAATTTCATAGATTCGCTCTAAATTTCTGTGGGTACATGACACATTTTTAGAATAAAATATAGATGTTAAAAATCTATTAAAGCTTAAAACTTTTCCATAAACAGAAATGTTTTCTATGACATTTCCTTAAATGCTTCTTATTAAACATTGTCAATTGTTTAATATTAATTGTTAATAGGATTCTCCCGTTTAAAGTGTTTAACAACGTTAACTATATTATAAATATCATCAAATAACATCTCGTCAGATGCTCCCATCTTTCCTTGATTCAAGTTTTTAATTCCTCAACCAGAAAGTTCTTACAACCTGGAGTGTTTTCCCGCCTCCAGTGAAACTGCCAAAGTGAGCCTATTCTGTTAAATGAGTACACGGTTAAGATACAGATTCAACAGACACTTTCTCTGGCTGGATCTCAGACCATTCAGATTGTCTACCTTTGAGAAAGTAAACTGTACTACTTCCAAGTTAATAAAATACTTAGGTTCAATTCCAGTCATCTTAAAAGTACGGGGATCTTTGCTACAACAGAGTTTATTTAAAGCAATTCTATTTGTGAAGTATTGCCGCTGACATCACCAGTGTATAATATCCTGTCACTCTGCCATCTGTTTATTTAGAGCCAAACACATTATAACAACATAATGCAAGCTCATTGTAGCTGACAGGAAAAGGACTCCATCTGGCCTGAACAATATAACTTTAATCAGTGATAATGATAATTATTATTAAAAACTTACAGGAGTTCTTTTGTACAAAGCTAATAAATCTAAATTGATTTATACTAGCGGAAATTAGAAAGGACTGTGAGACAAAATAGGAAGCAGCGAAAACTTTTTGGAGTACAAACATTTTTATGAGAAAGTAGCTAATGTTAATGTGTTTTCTTAGATTTGGTATAATCCTCTAAATTGATCCATTAAGTGGTCTGTTAATTGAAGATAGTTGAAGCATAAGATAATCTACCATTTAATCTATGATTTATTTAATTATGTTTGGGGCTTGTAAAATATTTGGCCTTATTCTTTGTGGCCAGAATACTACCTAACTGGAAAAAAAAAAAAAGAAAAGAAAAGATAAAAGCAAATAGAAGAGAAGAAAAGAAAAAGTAAAGAAAGGAGGAAGGAAGGAAGGAACAAGGAAAGGAAGGAGCTAAGTAACAAAATTCATATTAGACATTTTTATATTCTCAATGTTTTTCTCTTACTCGATTAATTTTTTAACTTCTTATTCTTGAAATTCCAATTTGCCACCCAGACATCTGCTCCCAGATTCAATATAAAAAGGCATGTTGCTAGAAATACTGTTGACGGTTCTTGACAAGGTATCAGGGCAAGGCCCACCTATTTGAAAATGTGACATAGTACCCACACACAAAAAAAACAAGTTTAAATAATTTAACCTTGACTGTCTACTCGATATTATGAGATTTTGTTGGTAGTTTCCATTTCCACTTGACCTACACATTTCAAAATTCTATTATGACAAATGCACTAGAGGATCTAGAATTGACTGTACTCCCATAAATGGCTGTTCAGCCAAGACTACCCTTATTTAACTTTCTCTCTGGAGCCTTGACACTTTTGGAATCTGTCCTAGTACTCAGTTCAGCTTTAGTTTTACTCTTCAAAATGGTGCAAGACATGGCACTTGTGTTATCACTGGATGTTGCCAATTAGCAATTAAGTAAATGCTACAATATCTGACCAAAATATCTGATTAGAGATATCTATGAATCAATGCATACTACATTTTTATGCCTGTAACCTTAGTTTGATTCTTGCAGATAATTGGGAAGTACAGAAAGAGTTCCCATAGTAATTATCTGCCTAGCATAGAAAAAAAAAATTTCCTATAAGCATTCCCTCCTACATCCTTCCAACCACGTATCCCTGATTATTTCATAAGTAACTTCATTTTGTGTATTAAGCATGATGTTAAGCAATGGACATAAAATATTAAACTGAAACAGAGAATTTTATCACCTTCTTAGAGTTTAGAATTAATTCAGGAAAAGAGTTTTGACTACTCTGTAGCTAATGTTCACCCTCTATGAGTTTAAGGGAAAAAGTCAGTAAATCTAAATTTTTAACAGCCTCCTAGCCCAGGAAAGAAGAGTTGGATGAAAGCAGGTGGAGCTAGATAATTCCCAATCTAATTCCCAGGGGCTTGGAAGTCAGCTACATTCCTTAAACGATGACACGTCCATGTGACATCTAAAAGGAGATCACCCTAGACCATTTCAGTGAAGAATGTTAAGTACAGGCTTCTATATGTCTGTCCCTTGTTTATATATATATATATTATGTATACATATATAATATATACATAATATATACATAATATATACATATATAATATATAATATAATATATATAATATATATAATATATAATATAATATATATAATATATATAATATATAATATATATAATATATGCATATATAATATATGCATATATATATAATATATTATATATAATATATGCATATTATATATAATATACACATATTATACATAATATACACATATTATACATAATATATACATATATATAATATGTATATATTATATATATATTATATATATAATATATATATATTATATATGTATATATGTATATATTATATATGTATATATGTATATATTATATACATATATTATATATATAATATATGTAATATATATTACATTATATATATTACATATATAATATATATAATATATACATATATTATATATAATATATACATATATTATATATATTACATATATTATATTACATATATTATATATAATATATACATATATTACATATATTACATATATTATATTACATATATTATATATAATATATGTATATATTATATATAATATATACATATATTATATATAATATATACATATATTATATATAATATATACATATATTATATATAAAATATACATATATTATATATAATATATACATATATTATATATAAAATATACATATATTATATATAAAATATACAATATATACATATATTATATATAATATATACATATATTATATACATATATTATATATAATATATACATATATTATATATAAAATATACATATATTATATATAATATATACATATATTATATATAAAATATACATATATTATATATAAAATATACATATATTATATATAATATATACATATATTATATATAAAATATACATATATTATATATAATATATACATATATTATATATAAAATATACATATATTATATATAAAATATACATATATTATATATAAAATATACATATATATTTTAATGATAACCTACTGTCTTACTGGGACTTTCTTCCTGCCCTCTGTTCTCAGGCATGCACTAACCTCAAAAGTCCTGATTTTTTTTTTTTTTTTTTTTTTGAGACGGAGTCTCGCTCTGTCGCCCAGGCTGGAGTGCAGTGGCGCGACCTCAGCTCACTGCAAGCTCTGCCTCCCAGGTTCACGCCATTCTCCTGCCTCAGCCTCCCGAGTAGCTGGGACTACAGGCGCCTGCCACCACGCCCAGCTAATTTTTTTTCGTATTTTTAGTAGAGACGGGGTTTCACTGTGTTAGCCAGGATGGTCTCGATCTCCTGACCTCGTGATCCGCCTGCCTCGGCCTCCCAAAGTGCTGGGAGTACAGGCGTAAGCCACCGCGCCCGGCCAAGAGTCCTGATTTCATGTGAAAAAGAGATCTTATGTGTCTGTCATACTCGGTGTGAATTAGTTTTATAAACTACTTCTCCCCAGAGCGTGTTTTGTAAATGAGGGCCACGAAGAGAGGAATTAGTCAGATTCTAGAATATGTAAATGAGAGCAGTGTTTAGGGGTTTTGCCAATGCTGTCCAAATCTTCCCACTTCCATGTCTCAACTTGGTATGTGATTCTTCCCATTGATTATTGCAATAATCCCTTTTTTTTTTTTTTTTTTTTTTGAGACAGAGTCTTGCTCTGTTGCACAGGCTGCAGTGCAGTGGCGCAATCTTGGCTCACTGCAACCTCTGCCTCCCAGGTTCAAGCAATTCTCTGCCTCAGCCTCCCGAGTAGCTGGGATTACAGGTGCCTGCCATACGTCCAGCTAGTTTTTGTATTTTTTGTATTTTTAGTAGGGACGGGGTTTCACCATCTTGGCCAGGCTGGTCTTGAACTCCCGACCTCATGATCCACCCATCTAGGCCTACCAAAGTGTTGGGATTACAGGCATGAGCCACTGTGCCCGAGCTTTTTTTTTTGAGACAGAGTTTTGCTCTTGTTCCCCAGGCTGGAGTGCAATGGCACAATTTCGGCTCACTGCAACCTCCACCTCCCAGGTTCAAGCGATTTTCCTGCCTTAGCCTCCCAAGTAGCTGGGATTATAGAAATGCACCACCACACTGGCTAATTTTTGTGTTTTTTAGTAGAGACGGGGTTTCACCCTGTTGGCCAGGCTGGTCTTGAACTCCTGACCTCAGGTGATCTGCCTGCCTTGGCCTCCCAAAGTGCTGGGATTACAGGTGTGAGCCACTCCACCTGGCCTGCTATAATTCTTTTGAAGCTATGTGAGAAAATAGTCCACTTATTTACTAAAAACGAAGAATCTGACATTTCCATGTAGCTCGGTGATAGGAGAATTAGTCAAATTAGTATGTCCTGTTATTTTGGCTCAAAGAGATGAAATAAGAAACAAACCAACATTTTAAACAACCATTTCAGTTACTTTATTAACTATTTTTAAATGTCTTAGAGTAAGTGCTAAGCCTAGTGCAGCAGCACGTGTCTGTAATCCCAGCACTTTGGGAGACCAAGGTGGGCTGACTGCTTGAGCCCAAGAGTTCCAGACCAGCTTGGGCAACATGGCAAAACCCTGCCTCTACAAAAAATGCAAAAATCAGTCGGGCTTGTTGGTGCACGCCTGCTGTCCCAGCTACTCTGGAGGTTGAGGTGGGAGGATCACTGGAACCTGGGAGGTGAAGGTTGCAGTGAGCCATGATTGCTCCACTGCACTCCAGCCTGGGTGACGGATCAGACCCTGTCTCAAAAAATAAAATAAAATAAATGAATAAATAAAATAAAAATAAGTTCTGGTTATTCCCCATCACCATTATTTTAATTCACAAGCAATCCCTCTGCTTTCACAATGCATTATTCATCATGGAAGCTGGCAAATGTGACTAAGTTCATCTTTTATGCTTGTCCAGCGGATGTTACTAAAAATGTAGCCTTTGCATTCCTTTTTAGGAACTAGAGTCCATGAACTGCATTTACGTTTTTAAGAGTCACAAATTCATTTAGAAGTTGTGCTTGTTTGTGTGACCACCTGAATGTGGGATTCACTGTCTACCTCTGTAATGCTTCCTGCAAGTAATATGCCAGGACAGTTGAAGAGTTACAAAATTTGAAGTCACTGGCAACCATAAAAGATCATATCCTCAAACTGCCTCTAGCTAAAGGCAATGCAGTTATATCCCTGGATTTTTCTTTTACTCCTTTTAAAAACTGGCAGGTTTGACCTCTTAAAACTACTTTTACTAGAGAAAGAAGTGAGAGAATAATACCTTTTTTATGACCATATAATTCAAAATAGGAAAGTAGAACATTGATTGAAAGTCTATGCTAAACCAGTCCCTATTCTTGGTGTGTGTGTGGGTTCAGGGAGGGGGGATAAAAAGACGAATGTCACTATCCTGTCCTCAAGGAGGTTTTAGGGTCCAGGAAATAGGCAGAGGAATAGGCAAGTAACTATTATGACCATAATATTTGCGAAAATATAGGTATGTATAAAGTGGAGAGAAAGGATTGCAGAAGGCTCTGCAGTTTAGTTTTGCTTGAACAATCTAGTTTGTCCAGCAGTAAAGGGGAGGGAAGGAGAATTTCAGGCTGAATAACTAGCCTAAGCAATAACACAGAGGCATGGATGAGCACAACTCTTTGGGGCCATAATGAGTAGTTTAGGGTTTTTTGAGCATAGTTTGAATGAGTAATAGCAGCTGGAGTGTGAGCTTACAAAGTATCATGAAAGCCTTCTAAACAGTTTGGAGTTTACTCTGTGTGTGTATTATGGAGTTTAATGGGTATTATGGAGTTGGCCAAGGTCCTTGAACATTAAAATGACATAGTTTGACCTGTAGGGTAGAAAATGGTTTTGAGTCATGTTTCCCAAAAGTTAGTGTTGACACTTTAGTAGCTTGTGCAAGATGCTGATTTTATAGTCTGGTGAGGTACAGGAATCCCTATTTTTAAAAAGCACTTCCAGGGATTCTGAGGTTGATGGTTCCAAAATGACAAAAGTATATATGAGATAATGGCTTGGCATATAATTCCAAACTGTTAGTATCATAGACATATTTTGAGACAATGCTTTAGTATTAGAGCTGATCAGATGCTTGGTAACCAAACTTTCAGACAAGCAGTGTAAAAATCTAGCAGTCTCTCATGTCTTAGAGTTTACTTTTTGATTTGTGTACACATTCCTATCAAATTGCATCTTTCTCCAGCAGTACTAAAATACATATATAGCTTTGTTTTTCACATTTAACTTACTGTGAACCACCCATATAATAGTAAAGTCTCAATATGATTTGAGCAAATGCTACATTAGTAGGAATTAATGGCATTACCATGATGTGGAATTGCTCTTCTTTATCAGATGTTAATACTTCCACTTGTTCTTATCTGACAATTCACATTGTCATCTGTTTATTCGTATCCACTCTTCTGTTATGTGAGTTGACTTTACTTTTTATTCCAGTCTCAATTCAATTTTCCTATCCTGCCTCTTAATTTGAAAGCTAAGTATAAAATGGAAACTTTAACTTTCATACATCTTGATACAAAAAGATGGGCAGGTATTCTTCCTTGCTAAAAAATTGAAGTTAAAAATGAAACTAAAAACATTTATGGTTGGGATTTTTTGTCTTACAGTATATTACATCAGGAGTTATGAGGTCAAAATATATTAGGCAATTACTGTACAGGAAAAACAGATAAGTACGGTTAACCTTGCTAAACTTGATGTTTTTGTAAGCATCATCAGGATATTCAGTCAAGCAATTTATAGTCAAAAGTTTTAGAACAGCATATATACTCATGTGATCAAGATTAATTTCAAACAGAAGTGTGAAATGCACAGAAGTGTCTGCAACGCTTCCATCTACCCCTCCCTCAGGGGCTCAACTCCCTCCTGCTAATTTGTGACTGCCAGTGCACAAAGTATCTTCTCCAGCATCACCTCAGACAGGATTTCAGACAGATAGCTAATGGACAGGCCAGTTAATCTGGCACAAAAGTTGTGCAAAGGCTTGAAGATTCTAAAGTTACTTTGCAAATTTGTATTTTTCCTGAGGCCTTCTGGAAACATAGATCAATTATGAGGGGACATGACAGTGGTAGAAACCACAGCTACAAATAAAAGGCTGTGCAGGCTGGGGTGGGTAAACCTATGAGAGCGCCATTTTTCAAAATCTCTTAACTCATAAATGGAAGCAACCAGCTACTCCACTTGCAGGCTGAATATAGAACTGTTTCCACATATAGATTTAAGTAGAACAGATAGAGCAACACCATTTTACAGTTAAAAGAAAAATTGATGATAATCCATTTAGATCTAAGATTGTCGATTATCACTTACACGTACAAGCTCACGTGATTGTAACAAGGACTAATAGTTAGAAATAACCTAATACATATTATGCCAAAAATGAAATAAACATGAACATACTAAATGCAATCTATTTCCCACCAAGTGGAAAGATCTGCTCAATGCTGTCTATGATATTACTGTTCTGTATATTCTATGCTCCTTCCAACACGCCTTCAGAATGCTTTAGGCTACTGAAACCAATGGAAATGAACTTCAAAGAAAATCACATTAAAAGGTCTTAATGCTTTTTGGAAAAGTCATACGTTAATAACATAAAATGTCTCAAAATAATAAAACATGAAAATTTTCCTAAAAAACTAAAAGCTTTTATATATGATAGTGTCAAATATTTCTTCCAAACCAGGCACTTTTAAAGCATTAATTATCACTGTTTATAGCTGCTAGCACAAAGTAGAATACAGAAATTCCACCTACTGTGGAACAGAATTAGTTCCAATCAATGTCAAATGTATTTCTGAGCATATAAATAAGGGGTCTGAACTAACTGAAAAACCTTACCTGAAAACATAAAGAATATACTGAGATGTGTCAGCTTTTTGCAACCAATAACAACAATAAAATGAGCACTTACTGTGAACTTGCCAGAGCCACCAAGGGTGTCCAGAAGCATCTTTCAGATGTACTCAATCTACATAATAACCCTTGGAGGTGTGCAGTGCACAACCTGTTCAGCTATATGTAGTGGTGGGCCTTCCAAGGATGTTCTAAGCATTTTGGATATATTAACTCATTTAATCTTCATATAACCTGAATAGTCTGGCACTCTCCAAAATTTGTATGTCCAGTCCAGACTCTGTGATATGCAAACTTATACTTCCAACTGCTTACGAACCATCTCCACTTGTGCAATTAGCAGGCACTTGAAAATACACATGTTCAAAACTAAATCCATACTCTTCCCACTCCAATCATACAAATTATTCCTGTACAGTCTTCCCCATCTCAGTCAATAGCAGCTCAATCCTTTCAGAAGCTTCTGCCAAAAACTTTGGAGTCATCCTCAGCTCTTTTTTCTTTCCTCTTACAGCCCAGATCCAAATTCATGAACATATCTCGTTGTCTCTAACTTCAAAATCTGTCTAGTATCCAATCATTTCTCACCACCTGCACCATTATCATTGTAATACAAACCACTATCATCTATTGCTTGGATTAATGCAATAACCTCTTATCCGGTGTCCTAGCTTCCACCCTGGCCCCTTTACAATCTCTTCTCAATATATTAGCCAGAGTGATCTTTTTAGTCAGACCATGTCAAATCTCCTAAGTTGCCATGTGCCTCATAGTACATGCCAAAGTCCTTACCACAGTCTTCAAGGACCTACAACATGTAGCCCTCTCCTCCCTGCCTCAGTATTTTCCTCCAGGCTTACTCCTCTCACTCTCATCTCCTGCTGTTCCTAGGACATACAAGGTTCACTCCCACTTAGGGTTCTTCTGTTTCCTCTTCCTCTCCTCCTCCAAGAGCCTATAAAGCAGGTTTACCCACTAACTTGCTCTTGTTAGATGTCACCTCTCCATGACTCCCCTGACCCATTACATTTAAATAGCAAACATTCCAGATAGATTTACTAGATTTTATTTCTAATAGATGTTCAAATTGGAAATGCTGTATAATGCATAAAAACATGAAAGAAGAAAAAAATTCATAACCTTGAATTTTGGTGTTTTTCATTTTCTAGAGTGTGTGTGTGTTTGTGTGTGTGTTGCATTTTAACATGATGTAATACTTTATACAGTTTTGTCATCTGCTATTTTCAGTTTACATTTTTATCCTAAACATTTTGGATGACATTAAATAAATATAATTTTATTTATTTGGTAGATTTACCTTCCGTCATATAGACATGCCAAAATTCAATGAACTATTTTGCCTTATGAGATATTTTCACTGGTACATGTAGGAGATAAATACATATTTTTTAATGAAAATACACATTAAGAAAATACCACTAATTTCACGTCATATTTTTCAGCAGATTTGTAGCTCATTAAAAGATTACTTAAACAATAGAAAGAATGTGACCATGTGTTTCATTGTGTCCTTGTGTAAAACACTGATGGGATCTGAAATAGATGAGGGGATTTGTAGATGACTGGCACATGTATCAGAACATTTGATAAAAGTATTGATGTGCTAGTTGGCCTGGATTGACGTCCTAGCTCTAGGAGTGTGCCAAAAGCTTCTGTACACATCTATCATATTTGACCTTTTAGTCACTGAGTTGCATAAAATGTTTGAAATACACTTATCATACTTGCAAATGACACAAATCTGGAAGGGGTAGTGAATACTCTTATGGAGAATAATAATTCAGATTTAGGAAGAACTTGGTGGAAGAAACAATAAGCTGAAATTAAAGCTATGATATTTAATAGGATCAATGTAAATTCTTGCATTTGTGGTTCTGAATCAACATTTCATGTAAGTATCAACAGATATGTACTCTTACATAAAGTCTCCCTGGCATGAGACACATTAGAATTTCAAATCTCACCTGTTACTGGTTGTGTCATTCCTCAGGCAGGTTAGTTAACTTATTTCACTTTGTTTTTATACTTTGGACTTAAATGTTTATCCTAAAAATGGAGGTGTACACTATACAGCATACTCCCATCTATACAGCATGATCAACATCATCAACCTCACCACATCATCTAATGCTTACTGAGCACTCTTTACTCTCTGCACAGTGCAGTAGGTATTTTATATACATTATCTCATTTAATTTTCACAACAACATGATAGCATAAGTACTACCATTTGTTTTATTTTATAGGTGAGAAAATGGGTCGGGCGCGGTGTCTCGCGCCTATAAGCCCAGCACTTTGGGAGGCCAAGGAAGGCGGATCACGAGGTCAGGAGATCCTGGCCAACATAGTGAAACCCCGTCTCTACTAAAAATACAAAAATTAAATGGACGTGGTGGTGCGTGCCTGTAATCCTAGCTACTCAGGAGGCTGAGGCAGGAGAATCACTTGAACCAGGGAATCAGAGGTTGCAGTGAGCTGAGATTGCGCCACTGTACTCCAGCCTGGCGACAGAGTGAGATTCCTCAAAAAAAAAAAAAAAAAAAAAAGGAAAAAAGAAAATAAAAAGCATCCTTATTTTTATTTTTTAAAGGTAGAAATTTTAATTAATCTTCACACTTCCTAACATACTATGACTGAGAACTCTAGAAGTGTTTTTGATGGTGATGTTTTAGAGCTAAAGTACATTATATAACATCCACAGCAAAGAAGGATACGTAATATATGCTGTTATCTGTCCTTCTAGTTTCATATTTGGTTGTTTAATCAGTGACATCCATCTTAATCAGAAATTATTTTTTCTTTTTTTTTGGAAAAGCGTCCTTTAAGTAGAGCCAGAGAATTGTCCCTCTGTGGCACATCAGCCCTTTTTATACGTAGCATGTTTCTAGTCAAACATTTTTGTTCTTGCCCATTATTTCATTTCTAATTGGCAATTACTTTGATTCTATTACTTGTTTATTAAAGTTCAGCAGTAAATGGGTCTAAAATAAATGTCAATTAAATACAAACACATTTTAGTAATTGGCATTTATTTCTAAAGGAGAATGTGATAGGAAATTAGAGCTCACAGTTTAGGAAAGCTAAAATATTCAAAATACAACTGAGTAAGTAACCCATTTACAGTATTGTCACTTACTTCTCTAAGTGTTCATTTATATGCTCACAAAATGCAAAAAATACAAGCTTTTACTAAGTGCTGGTAAAGTGTGGAAAACCCCAGCTATTAAATCATTTTTGTCTCCTTTCAGGCTCCATTATTTACAATTGGTGGAACTGTGGGTAAAGAACTTTACCTAAGAGTTGACTTTCTTCATTAAGAAAATACAGGTAATGATACCTACTTCACATATTTGATGAAGGAATGACTAAGTTGAATATCACATGCAAAGTACCTGGCATGTAATAAGCAGTAATCAATGTTAGTTCACTTTTTCTTCCATCGCAACACATTACATAACAATTTTACTGAACAGCAAAGACAGACAAAGAGGGAGAGGGTCAGTAGAGGTGATATGGCAGATACATCAAGTAACCTGGAGACAGAAATGTTTATGCAAACAGGGTTGAAATGATCAGTAAGGTACCACAGGTCAAGCAATTGGAAGCGGGGAGGGTGTGACCCCTTAGAGGCTTTCGCAGGCATAGCAGACAAAGACAAGTGGGTTTCAAAGATTTCTGCATCCTTTGACAAAGGTGTGAAAAGCCACAGTTTCAGCAAGAATGTTACGAATAACCCAACTCCAGTGAAACTCACTCTGCCACTGGAACTTCGGGCTCTTGTAGAGTTCAGGCTGGTGCACGTGGAGAGAGAAAAAGAAGGCGGGAAATATTTCCAGGTATGTTTCAGAAAGGGAAACAGAAACCCATGGATGGAGCAATGGTGGATTAGTGAAGAAGACTAGATGTCACTGATGTGGGGGTCTCAGCCCACTCCATGACCTTCATCTGTCAGATTGCTAGTGAGACATGCTAATGGGTCCCTGAGGAACCGTAACCACCCACGTGTTCACTTTGTGAGTGGTGTCACATTTGAGAAATGTGGTTCAACAGCTAAAATTCAAGCAAAAGAAATTTACTGCTCTCAAAGGACATGAAATGGGATCCAAAGCATTGCCCATGGCAACAGTTCTAAACTGTTTTCTCACATGACTCTCATTCTCATTCAGCAAAACCCCAATCCTAGTTTTCTCTCTCTTCCTGCCGTCCGTCATCACAAACCTTTTGTCCTTCTACCCCCACCATCATTGTATCACTATTATGTGATTGATGGACTAAACCATTCTCCTCAAGTATTTTTCATTCCATTTAGCTCTCTTATCAAATAATTATTTGCCTGTTTTTTGTTATGTATCTTAAGTGTGCATTACAACATCTAGGGATTGTGTGTGTGTGTGGTGTGTGTGTGTGTGTCTGGAGACAGGAGAACAGTTTGGTCTGGTGTACTGAAAGTATTAAGCAGACACAAAATATCTGAGAAGGTACAAAAGGTAGACTATGAATATTCCCATATTTGTACATTTTATCCTGTCAGAATAGTCAGTGTTTAAGGAGAAATGTTTGGGTTCTATTTCAACATGAACATAAAGAAATTCTGATAATCTGTGTGTAGTATGGTCTCCATGGATAGCCTGTGTTTTCATCTGGCTTCCACTTGATAGTTCCAAGAATAGAAATATCTCCTATATAAATTCATAAGAAATGAGTGTTGTCATGGGAAAACTGAGATGGATAAAATTATTATGAGTTCCTTAAGGGAAGGAACCATTTCTTTTCCATAGTTCCTAACAGTGTTCAAAACACAATGGGCTTCTCAGATTCAATAAACCAACATTTCCTTTACTAAGAGGCCAGTATCTTCACATCATAGTGCTAACACAGCTTCTTCAACCCTGAGTACATTTTGAAAGGTCTTATAATGTCTGTGGTTTGGGACTTTATAATTATGGCTGGGGCCATTAATCTTACAGCCTTCCTTTTTTTATATATATAAGATTGAGACTGAGTTTTTGTTACAGATTGCTAGCCTGTAGCAGTCAGTTGTGGAGATTAGACATCACCAAGACAGATAACAAAGAAAAATGGATAACAAATTGGAAAAGATTAGGTAGCTCCACGCCACAATATTAAACAAAGTCTTCTGAGGTCTAACAGCCCAAGACTCATCGTATGTTACTACCACTTTTTCATCTGTCAAAGGGACTTGCTGTTAAAACAAGGCATTAGCTGTGCGTGTGTACACACACACACACACACACACACACACAAATATATGTATATGTCCAAGTCCTTTCACTTAAAAAGAACTCAAATTAACAAATAGGCACATTTCTAAAATGCCACTGTAAGCCAAAGGAATAAAAATGTGATTTTAAAGTTGATGGAGGTTATAAGAAAATGACCCAAAAGGCATTATAGTAAGTAATAAGCCTAAAATGTCTTGCTGTAGAATGTTTTCAGTAATTCACCTTCGAAGTTCATACACAAAAAATAAATTCAAGGATAATGGATGTATAATATATTTTAAAAATCTGATTCCATCAAAAAGCTATTTCAGTGGAGTTCCTTCTTAATATACTACTAGACAGATCTGGAAATTGAGTTATTATTTATAGAAAAAAGATAAATGATTTGCAAACCACTGCATAGACATCTCTTGCATTCCATTGCAAATTATTTTTAAGTCTAAATAAATATCAGTTCTATTACCTATCTTTCAGCTCCAGTTTTCTGTTTTCTAAAAAATGTTTTTGGTCTTGTAACTTCTGAAATACAAATCCTTTAATCACAATGAAAGCCCTCGTTAGCTAGCATGCTAAAGAGGTAGTTATAGCTTAAATATATTACAATTTTATTATGTACCAGGCATGGTTCTAGGCAACTTATTTCTATGATAAACTTAGGAGGAAAGTACTACTACAGATTAGGAAGCTGAGGCCAGAGAAATTTAATAACTTGCCCAAGATCACACAGTTTGCAATAAGCCTGGGACTGGAGCCTAAAAATACTATCTCCGGAGCCCATACTCTTAACCAATACAACCAAGTATCTAATTTATGTTAACAGATACAAAAATAGAATAGCCATTTGGGACAAAGGAGGGAAGAGCACCCAAAATATATTAGAACACACATAGGAAGACAAATTTTGTGTCACAACAAGGTCTGATTTCTGATGGGATTAATACAAATGCTCAGAAAGTTCAATGGATTTTAGGAGGATAGGAATCCATTAGGCAAAGATGTTGAATGAGATCATTAAAAAGACACTCATTCAAAATCACTTAGGGAATGACTTGCATGGAGTTAAAAAGATGATTTGGGTCATTTACCAAAATCTTTGATGTGTGTGATAAATGAGCGGTTTAGTCAATAACAGTCAGGGTGGAGGGTGGTGTAGGTGGACGTCAAGAGCATGGAAAAAGGTGCCCCTCCCCATCTCACTCCCTCGCCTCACAATATTTTAATCTATTATTCCAATTCAGTTTTATATGAGAAAAATGAGGGATAGAGGGGCTAAGCAAGTGTAGTTAGAAACTCTTGGAGACAAGATTCAAACTCATGTAGAAACACCCACCTTGAGCTCAGACACTAGGCTACCTTTCAAAGCAAAGAACCAGAGGCATCATCATGCTTTTTGGAAGGAAGATTCAGGGGGCTTTGTCCTGAAATATGGGCAGATAAAATACTTTGGTAGGAGGGATAGGAAGAGAGGGGAAAAAGAAAAGTGATGTCTAATTTTTCTCTACCTCCTTACATATTTTAAAAAGTATTCAACATATATTATACTCTTACTCTTAATGTAATTTACTATTGATAAGACCATGTTTTGTTTCTTATCCCTCAGGAAAAAAAAATCTCTGAGCCCATTGTATATACTAATAGAAATGACTTACTATTTCATGAGAATGTTGCAAAACTGCATGATGGTAATCAATCTTTCTCTTCTGAACCAAAGCAGGCAGATTCCTGTCCAGTATACAACTATAAGGACCCTTAGACATTTGTTTATTCCACTAAGAATGTATAGCAAGTCTTTTCAATAAAAATAGTTGGTATTTAAAATTATGCATTTCAATGAAATTTAGAAATGTAGAAGTGATGGTTGTCCATCATTGTATTGCTTTAAAAAACTTTTAAATTTATCATTGTATTTTTTGTAGTAAAGCCAATTTCTTTATTCTGGGAAACCTTCATCGGCATATGTTTTAAATGACTAGTTTAATGCTGTATTCTAATTCTTGAGTACAGAGTTTGAATTGATGCCACAGAAAATATTTTTGAAAAAAGTATCTAGATCAACATTTTTATTTAATGAAGCACAGAAAGGTAGGAGAATAAAAGTGGCTGATCAAGATAACTACCTGTGAGATGACTTTTCCTTTGTGCATTTTTATTCAAGCTTTTTTCTTTCTTTTATGTATTTCTCTTACTTATATTTTGCCAAGAACTTTAAGAGAAATGTCACTGCATAATTTTCTCTCCATTTTTCTCCTGTGTAGAAAGAGCACCTACAATTGGCAAAAGAATCACCTCTAAATTGAACATAATGTGTTCTTGCTGAGCAGGAAAGAATTAAATAAAAGTTGCATACAGCTGCTTGCAACAATCTAGGCTTGAAAGATTGCCAAATGGGTTAGCAGTTTGATCTGCTTGTTCATCTTTCTCAGCTCCCTGTAGATACCACATCCCTTGCCCCAATCCTCTAGTGTAACCAGTGGTCTCTCCCCTTCCTCCTCTCTAAACTTTGAAATAAAAGTCCTGAATGAGGGAACACCAATAGGAGAGGAAAGACACATGTGAAACATCTTGGTAAATGTTATGAAAAGGGAAAGCTGAATGTCTGCACATGTTTTCAGTTATTCATAAACATCTTCCTTTTGCTTTCTAGTTTTCAAGTGATGAGAAATTAGAGAAAAAAAGGGAAAATAGTTCCTTAAGTTCTATTTAATTGTGAAACTGAATTCTATGAAACACTTTCATTAGTAAACAAGGATGAACTTGTGAGTTGTGATGAAATCTGTGAATGATGGTTGTGAGGCAGGAGAACAGGGTCTGAAGGCAGGGAACCTAAGACCGATCTGTGCTGATTTCCTAGAATGGAATCAAAAGGAAAACCCCACCTCTCCACTCTCGAGTAACAAAAGGATCAAAGGCTACTCCTTTTGCAACACCCCACTCCCCCATTTCTGCATTGTGGAGGAGAAAGTAAAGTACTTCTGATTGGTCTCCTCCTGAAACCAATCAGACTGGCCGTCCGCCTTGTCTTCATTTGCATAGGGGTGTGACTTTGTAACTTCACTTCAGTCTGTTTGGTCACCTTCCAACACCAGTCTGACTGGTTGGGGGCCACCACTTCATTAATAGGGTGTAAAGCAAGTAACCAATGGGAAACCTCTCCAGGGTATTTAAACATCAGAAAATTCTGTAACCAGCACTCTGGAGTCGCTTGCTCAAGGCTACTCCCACTCTGTGTAGAGTACTTTTGTTTTAATAAATCTGTGCTTTTATTTTATTGCTTTGTTCGTGCATTTTTCCCAATTCTTTGTTCAAAACACCAAGAACCTGGTCACCCTCCACTGGTAACAGAACACTTACATAATTACTCTCACCCATTATAGAGTAAACAAAAATAGAAGAGAGTAATACTGAAGAGAGTCAGTATAATTGTCATTCAATTTTACACAGTTACTTTAAACACCAAATATACAATCAGGGTTTTATGTTAAAAAATCAATTATGGAATGCTTCGTAAATCTCTCTTTTACATTAATTAGGTGCTTATTATTTGACTCAATATATAATTTTATTTAGTAAAAATGACGTATTAGTCCGTTCTCATGCTGCTAATAAAGACCTACCCCAAACTGGGTAATTTATAAAGAAAAGAGGTTTAATTGACTGACAGTTCCATGTGGCTGGGGAAGCCTCAGGAAACTTACAATCATGGCGGAAGGGGAAGCAAACACATCCATCTTCACATGGTGGTAGGAAGGATAAGAATGAGCAGAAGGAGAAAAGCCCCTTATAAAACCATCAGATCTTGTAAGAACTCACTCACTATCATGACAGCAGCATGAGGGTAACAGCCCTAAATTACTAAATTACCTCCCACTGGGTCCCTCCTATAACACATGGGGATTATGGGAACTACAATTCAAGACGAGATTTGGGTGAGGACAAAGCCAAACCATATCATTCTGCCCCTGGCCTCTCTTAAGTCTCATGACCTCACATTTCAAAATGTAATCATGCCCTCCCAACAGACCCCCAGAAGTCTTAGCTCATTACAGCATTAACCTAAAAGTCCACGTCCAAAGTCTCATCTGAGACAAGACAAGTACCTTCCACCTATGAGTCTGTAAAATTGAAAGCAAGTTAGTTACTTCCTAGATACAGTGGGGTTCAGACATTGGGTAAATACACTCATTCCAAATGGGAGAAACTGGCCAAAATGAAGGGGCTCCAGGTGCTATTCAAGTCCAAAATCCAGCGGGGCAGTCAACCATTAAAACTCTGTAATGATCTCCTTTGACTCCATGTCTCACATCCAGGTCACGTTGATGCAAGAGCTGGGCTCTGAAGGCCTTGGGCAGCTCCGCCCATGTGGCTCTGCAGGGTACAGCCTTCCTCCTGGCTGCTTTCAAGGCCTGGCACTGAGTATCTGCAGCTTTTCCAGGCACACAGTGAAGCTGTCGATGGATCTACCATTCTGGGGTCCAAAGGATGGTGGCCCTCTTCTCACAGCTATTCTAGGCAGTGCCTCAGTAGGGACTCTGTGTGGGGGCTACAACCCCACTTTGCCCTTCCGTACTGCCCTAGCAGAGGTTCTCCATGAGAGTTCTTCCACTGCAACAAACTTCTTCCTGGACATGCAGACATTTCCATACATCCTTAGAAATCTAGGCAGAGGTTCTCAAACCTCAATTCTTGACTTCTGTGCACCTGCAGGCTCAACACCACGTGGAAGCTGCCAAGGCTTGGGGATTGCACCCTCTGAAGCCATGGCCTGAACTGTATGTTGGCTCCTTTTAGCAGTGGCTGGAATGCAGGGCACCAAGTCCTGAGATTGCACAAAGCAGCAAGGCCCTGGGACCAGCCCATGAAACCATTTTTTCCTCCTAGGCCTTTTGGTTTGTGATGCAAGGGTTGCCATGAAGACCTCTGACACGCCCTGGAGACATTTTCCCCATTGTCTTGGTGATTAACATTTGGCTCCTTCTTACTTATGGCAATTTTTGCAGCCAGCTTGAATTTCTCATCAGAAAATAGGTTTTTCTTTTCTATTGCATTATCAGCCTGCAAATTTGCTGCACTTTAATTCTCTGCTTCCTTTTTAAACATAAGTTCCAATTCCAAACAATATCTTTGTGAATGCATAAAACTGAATGCTTTTAGCAGCACCCTAGTCACATCTTGAATGCTTTGCTGCTTAGAAATTTCTTCTGCCAGATACCCTAAATCATATGTCTCAAGTTCAAAGTTCCCCGGGTCTCTAGGGCAGGGGCAAAATGCTGCCAGTCTCTTTGCTAAAGCATAGCAAGAATCACCTTTATTTCAGTTCCAAATAAATTACTCATATCCATTTGAGACCAACTCAGCCTGCACTTCATTCTCCATATCACTATCAGCATTTTGGTCAAAACCACTCAACAAGTCTCTGGGAAGTTGCAAACTTTCCCACATCTTCCTATCTTCTTCTGAGCTCTCCATATTCAAACAAGGAAACAATCTCTGCCTGTTGTCCATTTCCAAAGTTGCTTCCACATTTCCAGGTATTTTTTAGCAACACCTCACTCCTGCTATCAAAATCTGTTATTAGTTAGCATTCTCTAGAGGAATAGAACTAAAAGGATATATAGGAAAGAGAGTTTATGAAGGAAAATTGACTCACAGGATCACAAGGTAAGGTCTCAGGATAGGACATCTGCAAATTGAGAATCAAGGGTCCCAGTGTAAATCAGCCTGAGTCCCAAAACCTCAAAAGTAGGGAAGCCAACTGTCCAGCCTTCAGTCTGTGGCCAAAGTGGCCAAAGGCCCAAGAGCCTCTGGCAAACCACTGGTGTTAAGTCCAAGAGTCCAAAAGCTGAAGAACTTGGAGTCTGATGTCTGAGGGCGGGAGGCATTCAGTGTGGGTGAAAGATGAAGGCCGGAAGACTCAGCAAGTCTGCTCTTCCATCTGCTCCTGTCTGCTTTATTCTAGCAGCACCAGCAGCTGATTAGATGGTGCCCACCCATATTGAGGGTGAGTCTGCCTCTCCCAGTCCACTTACTCAAATGTTAATTTCTTTTAGCAACACCCTCATAGACACAACCAGGAAAAATACTTTGTATCCTTCAATCCAATCAAGTTGACACTCAATATTAACCATCACAGATGAGTGTTTTACTTGGAGAAAATTTAACTCAGTTTTACCAACCTAGCATTTTAACCTCTACACCTAATTCTTCCAGGCTTAGAAATTTTTGCAAATTCTCATATAGCAGGATGACTTAAACTTTACGTGAAGTACATTTTTTAAAATGTGGAAGATCACCAGATGTCTCTCACTGTGAATCACTTCACATTAATGTTCCTTGCTTTATATTTTGTGGTTCTAAAACATTTTAAAATTCAAAAGTATTCAAAGCAAAGTTAATTCCACCTTATTTTCCTCATTAAGGGAAATATACAATACAGAATTTGTTTAGAAAAAGGTAACAAAAAAAGCATTCTTAAATTCCAAAAATCTCTAATTCTTTTTTAAAAACTCACCATTTTAAAAAATGTTAGGAGTTACTACTTCGAAGAAAAGTTAATTATTCAAATTGCTTTGTCTTTCTCCATCTATTATGTTTGAACAGTGTGAAAACCTTTCTCATATCAGTGACATTCAGTTATAGCATGATATATTTTTTCAATAAAATTCACGTATTTTAGTGAAAATGCTTGTTAAAATGTACTTAAAAAGTTTCAGAGAAACAATGAAACCTGAAGGCTGCCCTCAGATAGACAATTTGAATTCCAGAGACCTACTATTTCAAGATATTTTGATCACTTCAACTCTTCATTGGAAGCCAACAAGTCTGCTCCATACTAGAAATTGCAAGCTGCTTGAGGCTCTCAGAGGCCCCCAAATCAGGCTCTTAATACCTACCTCACATAATATGCAAATTAGAAATAGGGTTCTTTAAGTGCCTGTGATATACCAGGCCCAGGAGGTCACAGGCATTTAAAGCACTGTGATTTTTATTATTGAAATTAATGACATAGAAGTTTCGCAAAACAACAGAGAACTAAATATTCTCTAAGAGGGGACTTATGTATTTGGTAGTTGGCTCATTTGTAGCATGCCCATATGTTCTATGCCAATTTCAAACTAACACATGGCCTGAAATGTCTGCATCATATTAGGCTTTGCTAATCATTTTACCATCATAGAAATCTTATGCTAGGCCAGTGCTACTTACACCTCTTCCTAGAATCAATAGGAGAATTCTGAAGATAGTCAGATTCTCTTCTTTAAACAAAATGTACTCAGGCAGAATCTCTGAGTGAATTCAGATACATATCCAAGATTGGAAACCTTAATCTAGTTACCTGTGGACATGACGAACCTTGGCCTTTCGTGCTAGTGCTAGACCATGCTACACAACATTTCTGCTGGTCACCTTCATGTAATATTTTTTCTTCCAACAAGCTATGGTCATAAAGAAGATTTAAGGTTCGTCAGTGGAAACTGAATCTAAACATAGATGAAGGTGGAAAATTGCCATTTTAAGAGCTAGAGCAGTAAGCTTGTGGGGTACAGAGGAGTTAATCTTTGAGACAGAAACTCTTGTTTAATCTGACAGGGACCACTTTTCTAAACCTTTTAGTCAAACATAAATAAAATCTACTCATTAGTCTTGTGGAAAACTTGAATGCAAAAGTTAGCATGAGTGCAGCTAAGTATACAGTTTAATAATTTAAATGAAAAATGTTAGCAGAAAATGATGCTGAAGAGTCAAATGCTTTTTCTTTACAAATTTTGAGCTAAGCTGCCCTATCCCTAAAGAGGCTACAGTGATTGTTCTTTCTTGCGAAGTGTGTGTGTATGTGTGTGTGTGTTTTATTCAGCATTTGCTCACAAGAGACTAGGGGCTACGATCGGTTCATACCATGCATGAGGTGCTGGCCGAATCTCTTGGTGCTCTTACAGAGAAAAATGATAAGCAACGGAACTGGCCTCAGCCTACCATTACCTTTACAGGGCTGTTCATATTCACAGGTGGTAGTACCCAGTGTACAAAGCCAACTACTAAAAATTTCTAGAATTTTGAGAGCTTTTCATTAAATAACCATTACTAAATATTAAACTATATAAACCCACAATTAAATGTTATTAAAACAAAGGTAATATATACTAGAAATTCATTATTTCCTGAATAGTTTACAATGTTTTACTATCTTCTGTGTAATTGAGTTCATTTCCATCTACTGAACCTGTACGGTGGAAATACTACATAATGGTGTGATACCTGGACATCTCTTCCAAAATCCACACTGATTGCTCAAATGGGAAGATGTTAGAAATATTTATACCATGAAAATCAGTAAGCTCAACAAATTGGGGCTTTTTTCCCCTTTTTTGGAGAGTAGTTATTAAACATTTATCAGCACGGCACTGACATATGGTATAATTAAGACTGAAGAAATCATGCTTTTGGAAAATGCACTATTAAAACTTGTCTAAGGGATCCACACCATATTCTGTGTGGAGTATTTCCTAATATGTCAATTGACATTTCCACTAAAGCAGAAACAGAAAATGAAATTAGTTTGGAACTGAATAAGAGGCAAAAAGACCTAGGGGAAGATAAACAGACTAATCCCTAAGGTCTGAACGTGGTCAGAGGGTCTCAGTAGTGGGGGATATCTTCAACGACAACACATGGACAGGGACATGGAAGTTAATTTTGGGCCTCTCTCTCTCCAAATAACCATTCTTATTATTAACAAAATTATGTTGATAACTAATGTTTTTTCTTCTTCTTTTTTTGAGATGAGGTCTCACTCTGTCACCCAGGCTGGAGCACACTGGTACAATCATGGCTCACTTCAGTCTTGACCTCCTGGACTTAAGTGATCCTCCTACCTCTGACTCTTGAGTAACTGAGACTACAGGTATACTTCACCATACTGGGCTATATATATATATATATATATATACACACACACACACACATATATATATATATATACACATATATATATATATATATATATTTTTTTTTTTTTAAAGATGGGGTCCTACTCTGTTGCCCAGGTTGCTCTCAAATTCCAGGCTTAAGGGAATCCTCCCACTTCAGCCTCCCAAACTTCCGGGATTACAGCATGAGCCACCACACCTTGTCAATAACTGGTTTTATTTGTGCTTTGAAGGGATCAGGCACCTGGGTCTTAAGAGCAGTTGAGGGAGTGCCTAGCCCAGCTGTGACATGACGGGAGTCCTTGGTAGCAGAGGCTGGGAGGTTGGCAGTAAGAGAATAAGACCAGAGAGGTGAAGCTATGGAATTTACTCCAAGTTTTTGGTTAAGTTATATGTAACAGATAAGTAGAAACTAATTCATAATTATAAACTGTTGAGACTAATATTGTATGTATGTGTGTATGTATAAATTTACATAAATGTTTACTTTTTATGTACTTATTACATACAAATGAATTTTTTATATACTCATATATGTTATGATTTTCAGGAAAGAATAATAATACTTGCAATGCATGATGAATACAAGGACTAAGATGAGCTAAGGAAGAGAGGGTATGAGATAATCTTCTGTTCTACCACCTGGAGGTCAGGTTAAGTACTTTCAAGGAATAAATACTCTGTCACTTTCAAGAAAGTAAGGATTATACTTCTGTAACTTTATATATATATACACACACACACACTTCATATACATACTATGAAGTATATATACTTTATAGTGAAGTATATATATATATACCACACTTCATATATATACATATATCATATTTATGTGAAGTATATATATATAAAGGAGAAATGTTAACTAGATAGAAAACAACCTGGATTACTCCGGTCTGAACTCAGATCACACAGGACGTTAATCATTGAACAAACGAAACTTCAGTAGTGGCAACACAATAGGATGTCCTGATCCAACACTGAGGTTGTAAACCCTATTGTCGATAAGGACTCTAGAACAGGATTGTGCTGTTATCCCTAGGGTAACTTATTCCGTTGATCAAATTACTGGGTCAGTGTGTAAAAACTGACTTGGACTAGTACGGTCTTAGATTGTTCAGATGCTCTGTGGTCACCCCAACCAATTTTTTTTTTTTTTCTTGAGATGGAGTCTCCCTCTGTCGCCCAGACTGGAGTGCAATGGTGTGGTCTTGGCTCACTGGAACCTCTGCCTCCTGGGTTCAAATGATTCTTCCACCCCAGCCTCCCAAGTAGCTGGGTTTACTAGCACCTGCCATCATGCCCAACTAATTTTTGTATTTTTGTAGAGACGGAGTTTCACCATGTTGGCCAGGCTGGTTTTGAACTCCTAACCTCAGAAGATGCCCCTGCCTCGGCCTCCCAAAGTGC
Organism: Pan troglodytes; assembly: GCF_028858775.2. Classification (NCBI taxonomy): domain Eukaryota; kingdom Metazoa; phylum Chordata; class Mammalia; order Primates; family Hominidae; genus Pan; species Pan troglodytes. Next base: position 114,017,009 of record NC_072411.2, read on the forward strand.
TGGGATTACAGGTGTGAGCCACTGCGCCCGGCCAAGCAGTTTAAAAATTTTAATATGGGGATAGTAAGCTAGGGCCTGTAGGCTTGAGAGTTTTTATTTGCATTAATGAATTAAAGCTACATAGGGTCTTCTCACCTTATTTGTTTATATCCGCCTCTTCACGGATAGGTCAATTTCACTGGTTAAAAGTAAAGCACAGCTGAACCCTCATCTGGCCAGTCATACAAGTCCCTATTTAGGGAACAAGTGATTATGCTACTTTTGAACGGTTAGGATATCGTGGCTGTTGAACATATGTCACTGGGCAGGCAGTGCCTCTAATACTGATAATGCTAGAGGTGGTGTTTTTGGTAAACAGGCAAGGTAAGATTTGCCGATTTCCTTTTACTTTTAGTAATCTTTCCTTAGAGTATGACTGTGTTGGGTTAACAGTGAAAATAACAGGGTACTTATTATATCGTTTATTAATATTGGGCTGTTAACTGTCAGTGGGTTATTCTGGTCTGATGTAAGCTTATGCAATGGAGAATGTCTTCATGTTACTTATATTAACATGATTGCTTCTGTTAAGTAATAGATTAGTCCAATGTGATGTTAGGAGTTCAGTAGAGTGATTAGAATTTAAGATAGTTCGATGTTGAACTTAAATGCTTTCTTAATTGGTGGCTGCTTTTGGGCCAACTGTGGTGCTAATAATTTGTTGTTTCCTAAGGTCTAAAGAGTTGTCCCTCTCTAGACTAACAATTAAACTTACAGGGGAATTAAGTAATTCTTTGGGTAAGTTTAAAGTTGAACTAAGGTTCTATCTTGGACAATGAGCTATCACCAGGCTCAGTAGGGTTGTCACTGCTAGTCATGAATCTTCCCACTATTTTGCCAGATAGGTGAGTGTGGTCTTTCAGCTGTTCTTGAGTAGCTCATCTGGTTTTGGGGGACTTGGCTATAGTTCTCTGTGTAAAGTTATTTCTAGTTAATAGATTATGCAGAAGGTATAAGGGCTTGTCTTTGCTTTTTTAGGGCTTGATATAGCTCTTCCATCTTTCCCTTACTGTACTATGTCTATTGCACCAAGGTAAAAATTTCTATTGCCTACACTTTTGTCTAAGTAAATGGTTTGATTAAGATAGTTTGATAACATTTTTAGCAAGGTTTGGGGCTAGAGTTAGCTAAAAGTGATCAGGCCATGATGAAATCTTCTGGGCATAAGCCAGATGCTTTGGGTTGAGCTACACTTTGGTTTGTCCAAGCACACTTTCCAATATGCTTACCATGTTATAACTTATCTCCTCTATAGATGTGTAGAAAATTCTTAGTAATAGTGATTTCTAGAGTAATACTTGAGGAGGGTGATAGGCTGGGTGTACGTGCTTCATGGCCTTATTCAACCAAGTACTCTGCTCTTGGTTTACTGCTAAATCCTCCTTGAGCCCTCAGATTTCACAAAGGTTTTCATGAGATTTCCTGGACATAGAAAATGTAGCCCATTTCTTGCCACCTCACGGGTTACACCTTGACCTAACGTTTTTTATGTGTACACTTATGCTTAATCTATAACCTTTTTAGGGTTTGCTGAAGATGGTGGTATACAGACTGGGGGCAAGAGGTGGTGAGTTGTATCGGGGTTTGTCTATTATAGGACAGGCTCCTCTAGAGGGATGTAAAGCACCGCCAAGTCCTTTGAGTTTTAAACTGTTGCTTGTAGTAGTCTGGTGAATGGTTTTGTTAATATAACTATTTGACTTTAGGGCTAAGCGTAGTGGGGTATCTAATCCCAGTTTGGGTCTTAGCTATTGTGTCTTCAGGGTATTAAAGCACTTTGTAGTATATTTGATTTCAGCTGGAGTTTTTTACAACTTAGGTGGAATTTTTTACAACTTAGCTTTATTGAGGATAGACCTTAAACATTCTTTATGCCGAGTTCTATTAGCTTGGGTTAATCATATGGCCGTGGTGGCTGGCACGAAGTTAACCAAACCTAAATATTAGTAAAGCTCAGTGAAGCTTTTGTTTATTACTAAAGATTTATCACTGCTGTTTCCCATAGGGGTGTGGATGAGCAAACTATTTTGAGCTGCATTCGTGTGTGCTTGATACTTGCTCCTTTTAATCTGGGTGATCTAGGGGCATTTTCACTGGGGTAGGGATACTTGCATGTGTAATCTTACTAAGAGCTAATAAAAAAGACCAGGACCAAACCTATCTGTTTATGAGGTTGTGTGAACCCATCTAGACATTTTCACTGTCTTGCTTTGAATACTTAAGCTATACTAACTGCATGGAATACGTAAGTGAAAATTAAAATATGAGAAAGAAAGAAGTAAATATAAATGGTTGTTTACAGTTCTGGAAATTCAGGTTCTTTAAAGTTGAATTGGCAGAGGTTTGGCTGAGAGGATGACTCATAATTTGAATATGGTTGATTTAGGGGTATGTTATATTGGGGCAGCACTTTCAGAGGGATATGCTCAAGGTATTATATTAGCATTAGGGCAGAGGTTTAGTTACTCTATTTATTATACAGAATGGAGGGTTTATTTGGTAGGAGGGCCTTAAGATTTTTTAGAAAATTACATCAATCGAGGTGTAGCTGTTGGAGCGTTTGTGGTTAAAATATGATTTCTGGGCTCTGACTGGGTTGCATTTTAGTATCTTGTTTTTGGGGTTTGGCAAGGGTACATTTACCTAGGTTGATGGTAAAGGCAGAGATGGAGGGAGGGGAGTTTGCAGATTTAATCGGAAATAGTTCTTCAAATTGAGCGTAGGTGCATGAGGGTACATGCATGAGCATATGTGCATGAGCGTCTACTGATTAATTGTTATGTCCTTCGAGCATGATATACTTCTCCACACATAACAAAAACTAGCCCCTATCTCGATTATGTTTCAAATCTTCCCATCAACAAACCTGAACATTCTCCTATCTATCACAATTCTATCCATTATAGTGGGCGGTTGAGGGGGACTTAACCAAACACAACTGCGTAAAATCCTAGCCTACTCCTCAATCACTCACATAGGTTGAATAATAGTAGTACTAATTTATGACCCAAACATTACCACTCTAAATCTGATTATTTACCTTATCTTAACAACAACCGCCTTTCTATCACTCAACCTGAGTATAAGCATCACAACCCTGTCACTATCTCATGCCTGAAAGAAATTAGCATGGTTGACACCTATAATTCCACTAATTCTACTATCCCTACGAGGTTTACCCCCATTACAGGGTTCCTGCCTAAATGAATCATCATCCAAGGATTTACAAAAAATGATAGCCTTATCACCCCAACCATTATAGCTATCATAACCCTACTCAACCTGTACTCTTACATACACCTCATTTATTCCATCTCGGTAACACTATTCCCCACATCTAATAATATGAAACTAAAATGACAATTCGAAATCGCAAAACCCACACTACTCCCTCCTCACTTGTCATCTCTTCTACCCTCCTCTTACCCACCTCTCCATTAATACTAACTATAACTTAGAAATTTAGTTTAAATAAGACCAAGGGCCTTCAAAGCCCTTAGTAAGTAAATGACACTTAATTTCTGTAACAGACCTAAGGGCTGCAAGACTCTATTCTGCATCAATTGAACGCAAATAAACCACTTTAATTAAGCTAAGCCCTTACTAGACTGGTGGAATTCAAAACCACGAAAATTTAGTTAACAGCTAAACCCTCTAATCAACTGGCTTCAATCTACTTCTCCCACCACTGGGGGAAAAAGGCAGGAGAAGCCCCGGCAGGATTGAAGCTGCTCCTTTGAATTTGCAATTCAACATGAGAAATCACTTCAGGGCTGGTGAAAAGTGGCCTTGACCTCTGTCTTTAGATTTACAGTCTAATGCTTGCTCAGCCATTTTACACCCCCGCCCCCGCCCCCGTGTGTTCACCAATTGTTGATTGTTTTCAACTAACCACAAAGATATCGGAACACTGTACCTGTTATTCGGCACAAGGGCGGGGATAGTAGGCACTACCTTAAGCCTCCTAATTTGAGCAGAACTAGGCCAACCAGGAACTCTGCTAGGAGACTATCAGATCTACAATGTTATTGTTACCGTCCACACATTCGTTATAATCTTCTTTATGGTGATACTAATCCTAACTGAGAGTTTCAGCAACTGGCTAGTCCCTCTGATAATTGGTACACCAGATATGGCATTCCCCCGGATAAATAATATGAGTGTCTGACTTCTCCCCCCATCTTTTCTACTCGTACTTGCGTCTTCAATAGTGGAAGCCGGCGCTGGAACCGGCTGGACAGTTTATCCCCCTTTAGCAGGAAACCTAGCACATGCAGGAGCCTCTGTGAACCTGACCATCTTCTCGCTCCACTTGGCAGGTGTCTCTTCTATTTTAGGGGCCATTAACTTTATTACCACTATTATTAACATAAACCCTCCAGCTATATCCCAATATCAAACACCCCTTTTCATTTGATCAGTCCTCATTACGGCAGTCCTTCTACTCCTTTCCCTTCTAGTCCTAGCCTCTGGCATTACTACACTATTAACTGACAATAACCTCAACACTACTTTGTTTGACCCTGCTGGTGGGGGTGACCTTATCTTGTACCAACATGTATTCTGCTGGTACAAAGCTTCGGGATAATCTCCCACATGGTAACATATTATTCTGGAAAAAAGGAATCGTTTGGATACATGGGCATAGAGCCATGATATCAACTGACTTCTTAGGATTTATCATATGGGCTCACCATATATTTACAGTAGGGGTAGATGCAGACACATGAGCATACATCACCTCTACTACCATAATTATTGCTATCCCTACTGGCATCAAGGTCTTTAGCTGATTAGCTACCCTGCATGGCGGTAACATCAAATGATCTCCCGCAACATTCTGTGCCCTACGATTAATTTTCCTTTTCACAGTAGAGGTTTAACCGGCATCTTATTAGCTAATTAATCACTAGATATTACCTTACATGACACATATTATGTTGTAGCCCATTTCAACTATGTCCTATCAATAGGAGCAGTACTTGCCATTATAGGAGGCTTTGTCCACTGATTCTCCTTATTTTCAGGCTATACACGTAGTCAGACCTATGCTAAAATCCACTTCACCATTATATTCGTAGGTGTTAATTTAACCTTTTTCTACAGCACTTCCTTGGCCTATCCGGTATGCCTTGACGTTACTCTGATTATCCTGATGCATACACCACGTGAAATATTATCTTATCCATATGGTCATTTATCTCACCAACAGCAGTTATATTAATAATCTTTATGATCTGAGAAGCCTTTGCTTCAAAATGAAAAGTACTAACAATTGAACAACCATCTGCTAATTTAGAGCGGCTTTATGGCTGTCCACCACCTTACCACACATTCGAAGAGCCAGCCTACAGGAAAACCTAAATGAGAAAGGAAGGAATCAAACTCCCAGAAACTGGTTTCAAGCCCATCCCATAACCTCTATGACTCTCTCAATAAGATATCAGTAACATTGTTACACAACTTTGTCAAAGTTAATTTATAGGCTAAACCCTATGTGTCTCAATGGCTTCTCCAGTTCAATTAGGCCTTCAAAACGCCACATCTCCTATTACAGAAGAAGTACTCACTTTCCATGACCACACTCTTATAATTATTTTTTATAATTATACACACACACACACACACACACACACACAATTTGGCAAAAGGTCGTTTGAGAGGAACTTATCATATATAATAAAAATGAAGGCTGGGCGCAGTGGCTGATGCCTGTAATCTTAGCACTTTGTGAGGCTGTGGCGGGAGGATAACTTGTGTCCAGAACTTGGAGTCTAGCCTGGGTAACATAGGGAGATCCTGTCTCTACAAACAGTAAAAAACAATTATCTGGGTGTAGTGACATGCATCTGTGGTCTCAGCTACTCAAGAAGCTGAAACAGGAAGATTGCCTGAACCCAAGAGGTTGAGGCTCCAGTAAGCTGTGATTGCACCACTGCACCCCAACTGGGTAACAGAGCAGGAACCAGCCTAAAAAAATAAAAAATAAAAAAATTAAAGAAAATAAAGATGTATATTGAAAACTGTACTCAAAAAGTGAAACAATACATTTTCATCTCAAGGAACTAAGAGACAAGAAAACCAGGCTAGCAGGTGTATTGTGCTTGCTCCGGTAATGTTCTTAGTAAAAGTTAATTCCTAGAGTGAGTTTCAATTGACCTGGAAAGCCTCTTCTTATAAATATAGTGTCAAAGGCCTTCTATGGTGTGGGTCAGGTGCAAGTCCTTACTTTCTCAAAACAGCATTAAAAAGGCAGCTGAGCTGCCACTTGATCTTAGTGCATTCTTTTTTAAACACATTTTAGATTCTGTTAGTTCTCTTTGCTAATATTTTATTCAGAAAAATTGCATCTGAATTCATAAATGATCTTAAGTTCTTTTGTTTTTTGTTTTATTAAAGCAGGTCCATAAAAATCTGTTTTATCGGTATTTTAGAAAAATGATCTTTTGGATTCATACAGATTCAATGTATCCTTTCCATGTCTGATGTTTTTCATATATTCCCATTTCCATAATTTAGGGTTTTATTTAAAAATATCTTTTGAAAACAGTGTGATTTCATTCTGTGTATACATTTATGCAAAGTTAGATGTGTTGTATGTCTAATGCACACAAACTGAAGCTGTACTAAAATACATCGAGGGTAAATTTTCTTGCTACTTTTTTATTTTTTATTTTTTGCTTTCTACATAATACCTTAGAAAGGCACATCTATTTTACCTAAATATTTTCATATAGAAGGAGTAACAGAAGTTGGTAATGTAATAGATGAGGTTTAATTGTACTCTATCTCGAGAATTCTATTTCAAGAAAGCTAGTTATATGTAATACAAAGTGCAATAATAATTAGGAGTGGGTCATTACTATGATATGTAAAAGTCATTGAAAAAAAAGTTTAAAACATGGATAGATTGAATGCAGGCAGAACATCTGGTTAAACAAGTAATTAGTCCTGGAATTATGTTCATGATTATAGTGGTATCTATGAATTTGCCAATTCCCCCTCTCCCACTTCAGTTGTTAGTTGGTATTTGGTTCTAGAAAGCAACTAAGAATGAGTGATGTACCTGGCGTAATCAAAGAAAAAGGTTGTAGGGACTGGAGCAGCTGAGGATTGTTCTTCTCAGTGTCTTGATGAGCTAAACCTATGAGAGACAACCTTCTAGTTACTAAAACACACTTAAAATGTAGAAACATAGTTAAATGTCAATGAATATATAATGAAAATGTAACTGTCACATATTTTAAAAATACTTCTTCCTCATATGGTCAATTCATATAAAAATTATAACTGGAAGGTTCTTATTCTTTTGTCATAAGAAATCACCCTTGGATTGACACATTAACTCATTTATTGCTCATAATAGCCCTATGAAGTTGATAATAATAACAGCTCCTGGGCAAAAAAAAAAGAAAAACCTATGTGTGATCTTTCAGGCAGGAGCACAGGCAATTACTTTACCTGGCAGGCCTCCTGGGGCTTCAAAGCTGTCCTCCCACGCCAGACTTGGTGCCCAGTCAATGCACTGCAGTCTCTAAGGGGGTTGCAGTAAGACACTCAGGGTTTGCTGACCAGCCATGTCTCATATATGTCTCCCATCCTGGCCCAGGTACGCTATTCATAGACCTCTTTATTAAGGTCCTTTGACAGCGGTTTTCCTTAGGTGCTTTCACTAAAATCTCCTTAAGGGGAGGAAGTAAGGGGGCCTGGAAGACACCTTTTCTCCACTCTGACTCCATACTCAGTACTTTTCACTCAGGCCTTCCCACCCCTCTCTCCTTCAAGCTTCCAGGTTCATAAAACTTTCAGAACCATTTTTTTTTGCCACTCCCTCCTCAGTGAAACAATTCCCCATGTCTGCACTCATCCATCTGACCCTCACCTGGCACTGTTCTATGGAAGAAACATGAGACAGTGAAGTTGATGCTTTTTCTGGGTTAGCCTTTGGAATAAACTATTGCAGTAAGTGATTAAAAGCTTGACTGTTATCCTCATTTTTGCTTGTCTGAATTGACCACTGTCACCTAGCAGCTTAGCTGTCAGCTCAGCTCAGCTCAGCTCTTGACACTCCGTCTTTTACAGGTAAGGAAATAGAGGGACTGAGGGCATAAATGACTTGCTTAAGGTCAAATTGCTGGTAAGCAGCAGTGCCATGATGTAAATAAGTTGCCCTCTAAAATTTAAGCAAATGGGAATATACAAGAACATTAATATGGAAAAATAGAGAAGCAATTATTTCTCATCAGAGAAGATGGTGTAGTTCAGAGAATGGATTCGGGAGCCAAATTGTGTGGTATTATTTCTGAGGGCTCTGTTCTGTTCCATTGGTCTATATCTCTGTTTTGGTACCAGTACCATGCTGTTTGGGTTACCGTAGCCTTGTAGTACAGTTTGAAGTCAGGTAGCATGATGCCTACAGCTTTGTTCTTTTGGCTTAGGATTGACTTGGCGATGCGGGCTCTTTTTTGGTTCCATATGAACTTTAAAGTAGTTTTTTCCAATTCTGTGAAGAAAGTCATTGGTAGCTTGATGGGGATGGCATTGAATCTATAAATTACCTTGGGCAGTATGGCCATTTTCATGATATTGATTCTTCCTATCCATGAGCATGGAATGTTCTTCCATTTGTTTGTGTCCTCTTTTATTTCATTGAGCAGTGGTTTGTAGTTCTGCTTGAAGAGGTCCTTCACATCCCTTGTAAGTTGGATTCCTAGGTATTTTATTCTCTTTGAAGCAATTGTGAATGGGAGTTCACTCATGATTTGGCTCTCTGTTTGTCTGTTATTGATGTATAAGAATGCTTGTGATTTTTGCATATTGATTTTGTATCCTGAGACTTTGCTGAAGTTGCTTATCAGCTTAAGAAGATTTTGGGCTGAGACAATGGGGTTTTCTAAATATACAATCATGTCATCTGCAAACGGGACAATTTGACTTCCTCTTTTCCTAATTGAATACCCTTTATTTCTTTCTCCTGCCTGATGGCCCTGGCCAAAACTTCCAACACTATGTTGAATAGGAGTGGTGAGAGAGGGCATCCCTGTCTCGTGCCAGTTTTCAAAGTGAATGCTTCCAGTTTTTGGCCATTCAGTATGATATTGGCTGTGGGTTTGTCATAAATAGCTCTTATTATTTTGAGATACGTCCCATCAATACCTAATTTATTGAGAGTTTTTAGTATGAAGGGCTGTTGACTTTTGTCAAAGGCCTTTTCTGCATCTATTGAGATAATCATGTGGTTTTTGTCTTTGGTTCTGTTTAGATGCTGGATTACGTTTATTGATTTGCGTATGTTGAACCAGCCTTGCATCCCAGGGATGAAGCCCACTTGATCATGGCGGATAAGCTTTTTGATGTGCTGTTGGATTCGGTTTGCCAGTAGTTTATTGAGGATTTTTGCATCGATGTTCATCAGGGATATTGGTCTAAAATTCTCTTTTTTTTGTTGTTTCTCTGCCAGGCTTTGGTATCAGGATGATGCTGGCCTCATAAAATGAGTTAGGGAGGATTCCCTCTTTTTCTCTTGATTGGAATAGTTTCAGAAGGAATGGTACCAGCTCCTCCTCGTACCTCTGGTAGAATTCGACTGTGAATCCATCTGGTCCTGGACTTTTTTTCGTTGGTAGGCTATTAATTATTGCCTCAATTTCAGAGCCTGTTATTGGTCTATTTGGGGATTCAACTTCTTCCTGATTTATTCATAATTACAGTTAAAAAAAGAGAACATAATATTTACCATCTTAACCACTTTTAAGTGTATGGTTAGTAATGTTAAGTATATTCACATTGTTTTCCAACAGATCTCCAGAACTTTTTCAACCTTGAACAATTGCAATTTGACTCGTTAAAGAGCAATTGGACATTTAGCCTTCCTTCCAACACCTGGCTACCACCATTCTACATCCTGTTTTCTTTGAGTTTGACAGTTTAGTTACTTCGTGTAAGTGAAATCATACAGTATTTATGTTTTTCTGACTGGCTTATTTCCTTTAGCATAGTGTCCTCAAGATTTATTCATGTTGTAGCATGTGACTAGATCTCCTTCCTTTTTCAAGCTGGATAATATTTCATCATTGTATGTATATACTGCATTTTGTTTATTCAATCATCCATATATGACATTTGGGTTGCTTCCACCTCTCAGTTATTATGAATAATGCTGCTATGAGCATAGATATACAAATATCTCATTGAGAACCTGCATTTAATTCCTTTGGCTATATATCCAGAAGTGGGATTGCTGGATCATATGATAATTCTATTTTTAATTTTTGAGAAACCACCAGACTATTTTCTATAGTGGTCACACCATTTTACAATCCCACCAAGAAGGATTCCAATTTCTTCACCTCCTCACATTTGTTATTTTCTTTTTTATATTTTAATAGTAGCCATCCTAATAAGTGGGAGACAATATCTTATTGTGGTTTTGATATGATTTTGGAGTTGGTTTTTCTCTAATGATTAGTAATGTTGAGCATCTTTTTATATGCTTGTTGCCCTTTGTGTACCATCTTGTAGAAATGTCTATACAAATCTTTTGCTCACTTTTTCATTGGATTATTTGCTTCATGTTATTGAGTTGCAGGTTCTATATATATTCTGGATATTAATTCCCTATCAGATACATGATTTACAAATATTTTTCCCTTTCTATAGGTTACCTTTCATTCTGTTGACTGTACCTTTTGATGCACAGCCTTTTTTTATTTTTATTTTTATTTTTTGAGACGGAGTCTCACTCTGTCCCCAGGCTGGAGTGCAGTGGTGCCATCTCGGCTCACTGCAAGCCCCGCCTCCCGGGTTCACGCCATTCTCCAGCCTCAGCCTCCCGAGTAGCTGGGACTACAGGTGCCTGCCACCACGCCCGGCTAATTTTTTGTATTTTTAGTAGAGTCGGGGTTTCATTGTGTTAGCCAGGATGGTCTCGCTCTCCTGATCGCGTGATCCGCCCACCTCAGTCTTCCAAAGTGCTTGGATTACAGGCGTGAGCCACCGCGCCCAGCCGCACAGACGTTTTTAAGTTTAATATCGTCCCATTTGTCTATTTTAGCTTTTGCTGTTGGTGTTTCTGGTGTTATATCCACGAATTTATTGCTCAACCTAGGGTCATAAAGCTTTCCCCCTATATTTTCTGCCAAGACTTTTATAGTTTTAAGTCTTATGCTTAGGTCTGTAATTTGCTTTTGAGTTAATTTTTGAACATGGCATATGATGAGGCCCAAGTTCAATCTTTTGCACATGGATATCTAGTTTTCCCAACATCATTTGTTGAAGAGACTTCCCTTTAAAATATATTATTTATGCCTATCACTGCTTGAAAATGATATTAGATATTAATCCTACTGCTAATATTTTTAATTTAATGTATGAATAAGCGTATTACTATATTAGGTATCTGTTTCTTAAGCATTTTGATAAATGTATCTCAACCTAACTTATTTTCCTTGTAATCCATTGTAATTTATTTTATGTATTTATTGATTGCTATGCATTCATGAATTAAAGTATTTGTTTTGTGCTCATTTTTTCTTCTAAAAATATTATGAGAAGAGGTCAATGGGCTTCACCAGGATGCTACAGTGTCCATTGCCTCAAAAAATATTAAAAATTCAGAGTTTGTTTTAGTAATTTAGACAGATGAAGTCTTGAACTAGGGCGATCACAATAATAAATATGTAAAATCAAGAAATGGGCAAAGATCAGGATGACTCGGTGATTAACTCCCAAGAGCCAAGTGAAAGTAAAGATAATAATGATCCCCCAAATTTTTAACTTGGTTGAGTGATTGGTTGGTGGTATGTAGTTCTAGGGAGTCATCAACCTAGAGGTTGCATTTAAAACCCTGAGAGTGTCTGAGATTACCCCTGGGGAGAAGACAGAGAAATAAATTGACTAAAGATAAAACCATAATAGTCAAAAAACAGTCAATTCATTATTAATAGCTATGGTGTCATGCAGTACATATAATGTGTCAGCAAATAAAACTACTATGTAAATAATAAAACTTTGGCAATCAATTGGTAGTTAATTTGTAAAAGACCGTTGGTTATGACTCTACTCTGCATTTATAATTTTTGCACCTGCAATTATTTACATGCAAAAAACAATACAGCCACAGTTGCCTAATTATAGGCACAACCATCCAAATTTGTCTTCAAAAAGAATAGCACAAAGAGACACCATCTGTGAAAGTGCAGCAAACCCCTCAGACCTTTCCTGCTCCAAATTCTGTAAGGCTGGTGGGCACACTTCCCTTTTGGCTTCTGTCTCAGGCTCTATTCTTGCACGATCTTATTCATGCATTACAGACCAGTCAGTCTGATAAGCTGAGAGTCAGCAGGCCTTTCCTTTTACCCAACCAATATCCACACCTCCCCACCACTACCCTGCCAATATAATATGTGCAATAGCATGGGCAGACTGAAAACAGAAGCCATTTCTGAAACACATCATTTGTCTTGTTAATGTGAAAAGATTCCATTTTTCTCACATGTAATTTTACAAAGTAGGCAACGTGAATACCATAAAGGGAAAATCCCATACAAATTTCTGCTCAAAGGTGACAAGAAAATTATGTTACTCTACTTTTTACATAAAGTTTTAGCCATTTATTAAAAACACAGCTGTCAGTTTTGATCAAATACATTCATATTTCCCATTATATTATTAGGGCCATGATGAAATTTAATAATTGTCCCTTGGAGTTTGATTTTTCACAAAAATGTCATAACACAATCAGTAATATAGCAAATAATTATTGAACTGTGTTGAGACAGTTATGATTTCAGGTGGGAAATATATAATAGATGAGAAATATAAAACCCAGGTTAACACTTGATGAAAATTCTGTTTTCATACAAATGTCAGTAATAATAAATGTGGGGATAACATAGCCTGCTTTATGAAAATGAAACAGATACCAGACAGAATAATTTTCAAAGGTTTAAATCATGGTTCAAATATTACTTGCTTATTATTAAATCATATTAAACACTTTAAATCTGATAAATTCTTTGTGGTAGAAAGAATACACATTTTTAAGAATGAGAAATTCAGTAGTTTATTCGATTAATGACTAAAATCAGACTGTAACATGTTTCTTCTATATGAAATCTATATTTCTCCATTCCATACATGTTTGAAATTATCATAAAGTATGACCACGAAGGCTTCAGGGGCAAATGAAGGCTTAAGAATTCTGCAATGTTCACTAGTTTTTACTTTCTTATTGAAAAAATTATAGTGAATAGGAAGGTACATTTTTGTTCTACTACCTTTGTCTCAATGGTATATGGGTCACAGAGACTTGAAGCAATAGTTAGATACCAGCCTTAAGTTTGTGGATTGTGGAACACACATTTGTACATTGGAAGTATGATAAAGTAATTTAAATTAAGCAAAGAGGAACATGTTAACAAAATGAGAATTTGTGAAGAGGAAACATGATTCCCAAAAGAGAATTAGCTGGAAGTAAAAGGTTGATCAGCCATTTGTTCTGTCATATATAACTGAACATTTCAATGAATGCAATCAAAGTTCAAAATATTAGTAATGACATAATAAGCATAACTCATTCATCGCCACATAGGGTAGAACATTTTGATAAATTAAAAGAATAATTCTACTTACATCCTGAACTACCATTTGTTGACACGAGAGTCAAGTTGGAAGGCCATGGGTTCCGAACAATATCTTGCCAATGAATGGTGTCTGCGTAACAAAGGAATTTGTTCTGGTCTACATAGACTCCACCATTTAGGATTTCTGTATTAAAAAACAAATAAACAAATTTTTTTGTCAAACTGCTTGTTGATGAAAAGGTAATCAACAAAAAATGATTTGCTCTTAACTATTTTCAATGTTAAATTAGAGTCATGTTGCTAATAGCCAAGATATCTTTTAAAATATCTTTCAATGAATCATATACATTGATTACAGGAATTCGAAAAGATTAAAAATTACAAAAGTGAAAAACAACCACTCATATTGGTACACTCTGAGAGTAACACTCCTAACATTTTGGTATAAATGTTACAGTCTTTTATCTGTTTTCTTCCCTGGAATTGAAATAATATTTTATATAATATTTTATAATCTGCTTGTTTAGTTTAATATTATGTAGTGAGTACTTAATGGTAATTACTACTCCGTATTTTAATGAGAACAGGATATGTCATAGTATAAGTTAAATGGTAATTATTTAACCAATCCTCTCTTGTTGGTAATTTAACTTATTTATCTCTCATTGGTCTTTACAACAAATTTCCACACATGACATTCCAAGGTCATAGAGTGTGGATAGTTCTAAGATTTTTGGTATCAATTGTCAAATTATCCTTAGAGAGATTGTTTCAGTCAAGGTGACATTGACTGCAGTCAGTAGGTAAGTAATTAGCACAAAGTGGAAGCTAAAATTAATGCCTCAATCACAAAAATGTTGTCATCTCAAATGAAATCGATAAGATTGCCAATTATTCTTAACAACACAAAGCAATGTATAACAAATCCTGTGGTTCATTGAAGTAAGGATATGGCTGTGGGATAACATGCACTAAAGCCAATTTGTACTTGATTCTTTATTTCACAACACTGGCCTTGATTAGCTAATTTGTCCTCCACAAACAATGACTGACCACAGAAATGGATTCTCTTTCGGATAGCTTTAAGTTATCCAGGAAAATAAAAACTGAAATATATCCTCTGAAAATATTATTCTTATTATTTGAAGAAATTAGCTAGAAATACACATAGCACCTTCCGGCCCAATATGTACCGCATTTCCCCCTCCTGTTCAATACAAAAGCAATTTAAGAGAAATCATGCATCAGTCCATAAAGTGTTCAACTACAATTAATCAAAACCCAATCAACAGTTTATAGAGATAGGGGATTTCTTTTTTCACATAAGAAACCTGTAGGAGGCAGTTGCAGATATTAGTTCAGCTGTTCGCAGTGCCCACTATCTGTTCTGCCATCCTCAGTGTGTCAGTTTTATTCATTTCAGGCACAAGATGGCTGCTACATCTAAAAACTAAACTGTAGTCTTTCTGAATTGCAGGCAGGATGAAGTCACAAGAGCAAGCAAGAGACTTCCTCCTAGTGAAGCTGTGACTTTTTATTTGAGAAGAAATGCTCTCCTTGAGGATTATGTCTGCATTTAATTGGCCAGAACAATATCCCATGGTTATCCCTACCGCAAGAGAGATTGAATAAGTAACTATTGAGGTGGAAATATTGCTACTGGGATAAAACCCAGACCAGCAGGAGTGTTAGTGAGGAAGAAGAGGGACATGGATATTGGGAAGGCAACCGACACCATCTCCCACGGTAGCCTTGAGAAATTCATCCCTCTTGTGTGGAACCCCAAGCTAAATTTGTAGGACTCATCTTCAACTGAAGAGAGATAAATGAAAGGAACATGTCACACCACAAGAGGGTTATTTGTGGACTGGTGGTCACATCCCAAGTGCCTTACTGCATTGCATGTACGAAACCCTCCAGATTAGTTTTGATATTGTAGTTCTTTCTACATTTAAAATCACTCCCATTTTCATCATCAGTCATTTCACTGACTATTGGTTCCATTTTCTCGGTGAGGAAAAAAAAAGAAAAGAAATTAGATCATCTTTCTACTTCTAAAACCCAGTTCATTATTTTTTATGACCTAACCATACAACCTTCATCAAAGCAGAAGGGAGATGTAAGACGTAAGAAAGATTGTGAAATGGATTTCTACATTAATGTTTGGCATTAAGTTTTTATCTACAAAATGTGACGATTTCATACTAATAGCTTTCTCATGAGACATTAGGTGATGCTCTTCTGCTCTAGGAATAATTTTCCATTAGGTGACAAAGAAAGGAGATTTTGACTGCTATCCAGGAAATAAAGGTTATTTTTCAGTCTACATTTAGAAAAGTTCTACTTAAAAAAAAAAAAAGTGAAAAGGTAATAGCTCAAACATTGCAGAAAGAGTGTATATTTTTCAGGAGTCACATTGTATTTCAAATAGTTCATACAAAGGAACACAGTATCCATCTCCAACTTCCTATCTAAAATTTTTCAAATAGAATCAGATTATATTATACTGAATAATAGTCTTATCAAATCTGTTTCTTCAACAGTATTAATCTGCTATGAATGTTGACATTTGTTTCTTAGAAATAGTCTGTTCGAGAGCTTGGCTTATACTTGGAAAAGGGATTTAGAAAGGAGACAATAATAAATCCAGCATAATCTTACACGTTAACATTTCAAATTAAGACACATGATCAATCCAGATGATACTTTTATCATTCCTAATTCAAAACTCAGCATCTGCTAGAAATTCTGGTCAGGAGGATTTATAAATGTTTAGCAATTAATGATGGGTAGTTTATTTATTTATTGTTTTCCTTGAAAATATTCTTTTTTCCTTTATGTTTGGTATACACCCTATTCTGCTGTTGAATGTCAAAGCCTCACAATCAGAGAATGTAGAATTTCATTGACACTTATAGGACAGTTTTAATGTACAATCTTACACTTTCTTTTGATTAATTTGATTACCTAAATATGTGTCAGAAAGTAATGTTATAATGGCATTTACATATATTCTTAAAGTTTTCATTGATTTTGTAACTTTACATTTTTAAAATATGAATTTGACATATTTTTGTGAGAAAATATACTCAGGTAGGTTTATTTCTGTATTAAAAAAATTCTAGAGAATAGATACTAACCTGTAAGAAAGTTCTTAGAGATACAAATTATTTACTTGTTAGAAGGAATGCCTAATGTTTCTGTCTTCGTTGACTACAGAGGCTTGACCGCATTTTTTAGATAAGAAAGAGGGACAAGGATTAGGAAAAGAGAAAAGTTTGTTTAGATGTTTATCTAATAAGAGTACAAAAATGTCTGGCTATATTTAGATCTTGTGGTGACACACAAGAATAACAAAGTTTTCCACAAGTTTTATCAAAGATTTTACAAAGGAATCACCTGTGTTACACCAACCAACAGTTTCCCTCCCACTAACATGAAATAAAGTAACAAATAAATGTTAAGAAAGATAGGCAAAGGAGGCACACATTTAATTGATACTCAAAGAAAGATGCAAAGTGTCTGGATGAGTGCAGAAACTAAAATAAAAATGTTGAATGCGTAAATGAGCTCAAAGTATCTCATTTCATTTTATTTTACTTCCACTGCAGAAAATTATCAGAGTAAATTGAGAGAGACACAGATAGATTCTTGGTCATTGAATCAATTGATAGAAAAAAGCTGCTATGAGTTTTCTTATCATATTATACACAAATATTTCTGGCAAGTTCACAAAACAGAACTGTCTCTTTTTAATAAATGTCATGGTTAAATATAGTAAGATATATTAGACATGACATCGATGAAAAAAGTATCATTTCATTGCTGAAAATTTCCAGTAAACACTTAAATATGTTTGTGTCTCAAACGTTTCCGACTAGATTAATGCATGCAAGTCGAGTAAAAGATGTCATGAATCTTTTTGTATTTAGAGTAAATTGTAATCTACACTATTTTCCAATATCTTGAATTTAACTTATATGTAGCATAGTATTTGTAACTGAAATATAATTAGACTAAGCCCGATGAAGGTAAGAAATGTTTTTCAGTGCTGTATCTATAGCATCAAACCTAGAGCAACAGTCACTCCATGAATAATTGTTAGATTTAATTGTGTATGGAAAAAAAGTACCATGGAATTTGCAATCAACATTTATAAGGTAACTTCTATTGTAGCTCCTAATTTTAAATTATATTCTGACCAAATCAAAGTAAGAATGAAAGTTATCTTTTCCCATAAACACTCTATAGGTTATCTTGACTGGTCCTATGTTTCATAAAGTATGAAGCTGTTTCTGTTTTATTCAAAACCATATCTCCAGTTTCTAGTATTATGCAAGGCTCAAGGTGATACACAATAAATATTTGATTAATTGAAATATCTATACAGAATATCTTGAATTTAAGAAAAAATATATATATAATTCTGTGGTTAGAGAAAGCCGAAAGGAAAATAGCATTTATTATATAAAATGCATATAACTGATAATATACAATATTACTGCAGACAATACATTTGATATTTATAAGGCATTTTTATTCCCTAACCTATTTTGTACACAAAACTCAATTATTAGTTACCAGGTGAATAATGATGATCTTTAGCTATCCCATACAGACCAAATTTCTCTAAGCCTGTGCAAATCACCTTGCATATGCTACAGAGAAGCCTAAATTTTCTTGTATTGAACTGTAAGTCTACCTCACATTGTCCTTACATTTTTCAGAAAGGTATAAACTGCCAATATGACATTTGAAAAAGGACAGAAAGTATTTGTATCTTTGTCATTCACTCCACAAAGGTTAACCATTGGACCATGTCTTTCCTTGATTTCCATTTTCATGAGTCTAATAAATAAGGAAATGTTTGTGTTATTTAAATAACTTCTTTTGTATTCTTCATTTCTTGTCAAATGCTAGTTACTGCAGTGAATTTGGGGATGAGTGCCCATTAACAGAATCATTGACCTTCTGCATATATATTATCTCCAAAACTATGGTAAAATACTGAATAATAGCTTTTTTTCTCTGCCCTGTATGAAATGACCTAATTGTGATGTAACATCCCTGCTGAAAATACAGATTAATATGACCTCTTTACTAGGTTTAAGAAATTTACAAAATTGCATGGACCCCATGCACAATTTGTAACTATTTTGTAAATAAGATTGAATATCTTTCTCTTTTTCCAAAATAAAGATTATAATTTTAAATGCAGTTACACTATATTTCACTTTAGTCTATATGATCGATATTATCAGTGAACATTTTAATTCTACTCAAAATCTACCAACCATATGATATAAGAAGGATCTAATAAACAGGAATGAAATATTTAACCTCTATCCCTGATTGTATATCTAAGTATCTTGTTTTGCAGGGGTGCATCTACAGGTCAACCTTAGAATTAAAATGATAATCAAAATAATAAACATTAGAAATATTGCACTTATCTAATCACAATAGGCGCATTTAAATAATGCATATGTCAGACTTATACTATCTATCTAAGTCAAAGGGCAGAATCAAGAATCAAAATCCAAGGCAGCAAAACCCATTTTCAAGATGAAGCCACAGAAAGCAGTTACAAGACTTCCTCAGACATAAAGCAATGTATCTTTCTCACTGTCATCACCTTAAGCCACACAAGTCTGTTGGCAGATAATGATACAAAAGTAATATAGCTCACATCATCCACCTATGATACTTAATACATGATCTCTGGAATGGACTTGGTCCAGAGATTCCTGTATCTTTCCCAAACCCAGACCTTTCAGCTGGGAGCACAATGAACTGCTGCTACCCCACTGGGTCAGCCCTCAAGGTTCATTATTAATAAGCTGAGACTCTAAAGGCTAATGAGAACCGGGTGCTTGAGGAGACAATGGCTCATTCATCATCAATCAAGCTTTGAAGTTTTTATACAGATGATTTAAGGAGAGTTGAAGTGTGCAAAATTGAAATGTCACATTTGTATTGGGAGCGGGTAGAGGGTGATAATGTAAATGAGTGATGTAACCTTCTATATTTCAGCTCGATGATCAGAGTCAAAAGCTCATGGATGCAGATACCAAATGTTTTTCCATCAGAGTATAGCAATTTCAAGATGAAGTTATTAGATCCACTGGCTGAAAATCAGCTTAAGATAGAAAATAATATCTTGATTTCAACTGAATGAAGCTCAGTAATGCTTGTTGCAATGTTCTAACTTATTAATACATACTTCAGTATCCACTACAATTCTTAGCTTTCATTATGTTTCAGTTTTGAGTTCTAGCTCCTCTGAGAGATTTGCTATGACCACCTAGTTCTTAGAGTTCCCCCTTCCTCTAACTCCTGTAACACTGATTACCCGAGCCACTTATCTGACATAGAGCAAATGCTACCTTACCTTCTTATATATTCTTTTGTGTATTTGCCTTGTCTCCCCTATCTTATTGGAGGTCCCTCAAGGATTAGAACTATGATGTACACCTCTTTGTGTCCCTAGTGCCAAAGAAAGTGTCAAGCGCATAGTAGAATTTCAAATGTTTTTGATGATTATGATAATGATAACATCCATAGAACATGACCAACTTTTGTAAAAAATTATTACTTGCTTAGTGATAGCATAATGTTAGTGATATGCACTAGATATTTACATTATAAATCCCATAAAATATTGAATACATTTATTTTGATCTTAATATATTCTGTCTGTCCTAATATTAAGAAAGTAGTAATCCACTTAAACTCATTGATATTCCCTGGAAAAAATTAAAACTATATTTTATCTTGTAACAGTACTCAAATTATGAATATAGGATTTCCTTCTCAAATTGTCTTATTATATAATCCCATACGTGTGTCAACGTCTAACTTTTTTCTAATAATTTTCCCCAGATTTGTATTCTCCCTGTGTTTTCTTATTTCTGTTAAAATCAACATAAATGCTGTAAAAGTCACATAGACTCAAAGTTTGAAATTTATTACTATTTCCTTTATTTCTATATTTAACCATTTATGGTGCTCTAAAGAAAATTTCTCATAGTGTCTCTTTTTATATCCACAACGGCTACTTAATTCAGGTTCTATCATCTCATACCAGATTTAACTTCTTTCCTGTAATCTATTCTCCCCACAAATCCATCTTGCATATTAAAGTCATAATATATGCTATATTATAAAGAGATAGATAATATACTCTAGGTAGGTGGAGAGAGACAGGTGGTAGGGGAGAGAAATCCTGCTCTATCACGGCTTTGAATTGTAAAGGCAATAATACTGAATCTAGTTGACTGGATAAAATAAAGCTCATAATCTAGTTTTGTTTCAACAAAGCAAAGGTGGGCCTTGTCCACCTTTATGAAGCTGAGTTTTCTCAATTCTGTGATGGGTTTATTGTACTCACAGTATCTGTCGCATAGTTGCTTCTATTATAATTTTAAATTGCTAATTATTTAAATAGTGGTTACTTCTTGGTATGAGCAAGGAATATGCTTCTTTTGAGTATTCATACTAACATTGCTTTAATCAGTATTAGATTAGGTTGTAGTTTAAAGAGTATAGACATTTTTTTCTTCTATATAAAAATCTGGCTAGGTTATTTAAGGCTATTATATAAAAATCCACAATCATCAGGGAGCCCCATTCTATTTTGTTCTTGTTTCTCTACCATCTTCAATACAAGAGGAGTTTCCAACTGGCAAAATCCACGCAAAAGATGGAGAAAATCATGAAGGACAAAAGAAAAGAGGAAGAGTACATGTATTTTAATGAAAATTCCTGCAAATTGCCACAGCACAATTATACTTGTATCTCGTTGGTCAGAATGAAGTCAACGAGCCACAGCTAGGTGCATGGAAGGAAGGGAATTAAAGTATTCATTCTGGGTGATCATATGAGTAGCTAAACTTTATATACTATTTAAAATTTAGAAAGTGGTAATAGGTATTGGTGACAACTAGCAGTCTCTGTTATAGTGACTCAAAAGAAACCTCGCATCTTCTGGATATTTATAAAACATAAATCTTGTGACCTGAACAAATGTAAAGCTTTTTAAGAAACTTTTTAATTGAATTATAATATACACACATAGATGTGCATTATCATATTCAATTAACTTTTACAAACTGAACACACTTATGTAACCAGCACTCAGATCAAGAGCTTGAGCCATACCAACACCACAGCAGCCTTCCTCATACTTTCCACCTCATGTCACTCTATCAGAACCCTGATCCTGACTTTGAGCAAGATAATGTGTGCTTATTTTTGTATTTTACGTATACAGAACCATACCATATGTATTCTCTTGTGTCTGGCTCCTTTTGCTCGACATTATGTTTGTGAAATTCATCTATATTGTTTATTTCCATTGTTGTGTGGTATTCCATGGTTTGTCAATTCTGCATTGATGGGCATTTGGATACTTTCCACATTTAGGCTATTATAAATAACTGCTGCTATGCACTTCCTAGAAAATGCCTTTAGATGATTATATGTACACATTTATGTTGCGTGTATACCTAGAAGTAGTACTGCTGGGTCATAGTGATAATCACTTTTTATTTAACCAATTTAACTTATTTATATGCCCATTAGTAGTATATGAGAAATCTAGTTGCTTCTTGACCTTGTCAAGTCTTGATTATTAGTTTGTTTTGTTGTATTTCATTGTAGTCACTCTTATTGGTGTATAGTGGTATTATTTTAATTTGCACTTCCCTAGTGACTATTGAAGTTGACCTTCTTAAATACTATCTTTAAAGAGTAATTTTTAAAGGCAAGAGATTTATTTCTGTTTACTCCAAGAAAGGTCTTACTATGTGTAAAACATTTACAAAGCACTGTTAAAAACCTGATCTTTAAGTTATTGGCAAACAATTTAGTAAAATAATTTATCAGGTGTAACCCTCATAACTTATTTTTGTTGTTATTGTTAAGAGATCTGGTTCAATGTTTTGAAAATGACACTTTAAAATGTCTTAGAAAAAATTAAAACTACATTAATAATTATAAAGAGTAAAATACGATTTCTGGAAGACGGATGGGAAAATTCACAGTAGGTGATTATCTCTCTGATAACAGACAAACACAACCAAAGGTATATAAAAAGGATGAGAAATTTAATGTCTTCTTGCTATTAAAATAGAACACTCTTTTATATAAAGCTCACATATTTTTATTCCTGTATCCACCAGAAAGCCCTCATTACAGACAACAATCCTCTTAAATAACTGTTCCAAGTTTCCAGAAAATGTAATTGCTTCAGTAGAACAAATCAGTAGAGTTCAATGTTTTCATTACCAATAAGGGGACAGTCATATTAGTACTCAGAAATGATTTGTCCCTTTTATTTACAGGATTTAATACAATAAGCCTGGGGATATACTGCAAGGTCACTTTCAAATATCTCACCCACTATATTAGTTTGTATAGTTTTAATAACTCTTCTCACAATGTGTGATTTCTACACTATTTCTTTTTTAGAATACTTCAAAAAAGTATGATTTTTCTTGATGACAGTAATAATAAATAATATTGCTATGTATGTTTGTTGCTGGCATGTTAAGACTTGCAAATAAAAGATAAAGCAAGAGAAAGAATAATGATTTACTCTTGTAAGATGATTATATGATTTTCAAATATGTCAAGATTTTTTAAAGGCTATATTTGAGAATATTAAAAATATAAATAAGTGATTTGGGGGCTAGAAGTCTCAGCTAAAATGCCTAGAATGTTAATTTTAAAAATAACACATAAAGACAACAATTTACAAAATAAGAAATTAAAGAAGGAGTCATAAAATAAGATTGCAAGCAAGCCATACTGGAAGATTATTTTAAAAGCCACAACACGAAGGTCCAAATTAATTTTCTTTTAAAATGAAGTTTAAATCTGGAGAAAATCAGGAAGGAATAATTGAATAACAGTAATCATCATTTTATAAAGCACTGGTTGTCAAAATACGAAATATCAGGTACTGTGGCAAAATAGAAAGAAATGGCTTTTTAGATTGCTTTGTACACAGTTTCAAATTAGTATACAGTAACTACAATAAAATGGACAAATTTTAAGCTCTATGTTTTACATATACATGTATACAATATTTGTACATCTGTATCAAGCAGCCGCCACCCAGATAAAGACACAGCATATCTCTATCACTCCAGAAAATTTTCCCTGCTTTGTTCCAGTCAATACTGCATAGAAGTCAGCATAGAAAGTCAGCCACTATGCTGACTTCTACCACAACAAATTAGTTTTGGCTCTTTATTAAATTCATAGAAATAGAATCACACAATATGTATCTTATTCCTTTTTCTTATCTTCTTTCCCTGAAAATAATGTTTTTGAGATTTATTTATGCTGTTGCTTTAATTCATAGGCTGTTCATTTTTATTGTTCCGTATTATTCCAGTCTATGAATATACCACAATTTGTTTATACATTAGTTCACTTTTTAACCATAGATTTGGCACTTTTACTAGGTGGTTGCAGGCAAATTACTTCACGTTTCTTTTCTACCATCTACAAAATTGGAATAATAATCTTTACTTTGTTGGGTTACAATGAGAAATACAGATAATGTATACAAAACTCCAGTTACGTACTAGGTGTTCAAAAGGTACTAGCTATTTCAAAATAAATTAATAATATAGTTCAGGAGCTTTATCTAAACTATTTTAAAACCTAGGTACATTTGTCAAAGTACAGGTTTTGGGGGAGAAATGATGACCAAATGAAAACCTTTGAGAGATACATGAAATCCCCATTAAGTTTGGTGCCTAGCATAACAATTTTAGAGATAGATATATTGAGCTAAAATATTATTAAATGTCTTACTAAAGTTAGTTAATTAAAAAATCGGGTTTCTCTGTATTTCATAAGTTAAATTCTTCCTAAGAACAAGATCATAAATTCTATAACTTACTATCTCTCTCACACTGAAGTATCTTAGATATCTGGTTGAGTTAACCCTTTAGTAATTTCCTGTCATTTCTCTAACTATATTCTGTGACAGCATTTACAGCTGCTAGATTTCCCTCTGTTTGGATCAGGTTGGTGCATAGTTCATAGGTCACAAAACCTCCCTCACAATCTCCAGGTGGCCTTTACCTCTGCTGTCACTACCACTGTGCTTCAAATAAATTAGCATAAATTCCAAAGTCGTGTACAAGAGAGCTGAGCTCTTTTCTTCCAGGCCAAGGGTCTGGAATTTTTATAGTAGAATAATGAATTAATTCAAAAACACAATATTCTATGGTCCCCACCACCACCCAATCATTTTCTCCACTGTAAAAATTATTTTCATATTGTCACATCTGAGGTCATAAGAGAATAGCCTCCATTATAGCTCTGTAATGTGTATTATCATGTCTTCTAAATTACATAAAGGAACATCTTTTATTTTAGAATGTTTCTGCTTTCATAGGGTAAATAAATATTTTAAAATCTTTGCGGATCTTTGTCTGCTTCTTGAGGCTAGACATAAAGAAAAATTCTAACATGTCTAACAATGCCAGATGGTTTAGTCAACTCAAGATGCCAACATTCAAGAAGGGAAAACTATTGAGAAGTTGATATCTGCAGGGGACTGGGTAACCATGACTCTGCCATAGAGCAACAGCCTTTCGGGAAGGGAATTATCAAAAAGTATGAGATAATTTTTGTAGTTATCCTCCCCAAATCTCAGTTCTCTTCTCTATAAAATGGTGATAACTCATAGTGCCACGTTCATGAGGCAACTGAAAGGAGAAAATGAGTTATCATATGTATGTGTTGACCACAGTGTCTGCCATGTAACACATGTTCAGTTGATGTACTATTATTATTATTGAGGGAAAGATAAGAAGAGTTCTCTGATCAGCAGATTTCTTCTATCCTGCTTGGTGATTTTTCTCCATTTCCTGTCATAAATACCCTTTTCAGAGAGAGCTAAAACCAGGGCAAGACTACTAGGCCACGTTAAAATTCATGGGTTTGTGCATTTGCTCATTTAAAAAAAATATTTTAACCCACTTTTATGAGTTTCACATGCCCTTTTTGGAGCACATTATGCTTCTGGACACCCATAAAATTATTCACAATCACTAAATACAGAACTTTCCTTTTTAAGGGTGGGATTTCTGTACCCCAAAGGCATAGCAAGTGAGACACACAATGATGAAGCAAGTTGCCAAATGCCTCATGCATAGTTGGGGATCAGACTAGGATTCCAAAATCTGTCTGCTTGGCTCCAAAGCCCATTGTTAGCCACCTCACTGTACACTCTTCATAAATGCTGCCATTGTGTGAATACTTATAATGCAGTATTTCTCTTAATCCTTACAGAAATCCTATGAGGTAATTATTACTAATCTCATTTTACAGATGAAAAAACTGAGGTTTAGAGAGCTAAATAACTGGTAAGAGTTCGAAAGAACCATGATTCCAACTTAGTCTGATGGCTGAGTTGGCTTTTAAATTTTTAGTCTGTGTTCTCCCCACTGTAGAAAGGAAAGAGTGAGTAATCTAAATGGAAAAAAAAACAAAACAAAACAGTTTAAGCAGAGATGAGGCACAACTTTATCTTATGTAATCTACTTCTAAGTATAATTAAGAACTCACAGTAATTTCCCTGAAGTCCTTATTGAAAATATTTTATGGAGTTGAAAGGTAAAATTGTGCTTTTAAGGGATCTTTTCTACATGAAAAACTGTGCGTTAAAAAAAAAAAAAAAAAAAAAAAAAAAAACCTCTTGGCTCTGGTAGATGTCTGGACCATATCCCAACCTCATCTCTTGAGGTGCGTTTCTTTTGCCTCTGTCAAAAGTAGATGCAGAGGAAAAGGCAGCACAATAAAAAACTTCAAGAATTCAGCCCACTTAAGGAAAAGCCCTTCAATTTGGTAAAAAAATAGAAAATAAAAAAGTGAATTAAAAGAAAGCCAATTTTATTATTGTCAAGTACTGTGGGAACTCTATGCTTAGTGTTTGAAAGCTCTGCTTTAATGAATAGGGTAAAATGATTTTAATTACCATATCCAAACTCATAAACTTATAAAGAATTTATCTCTATGTGCTTTATAGCTGTATTTCTAAAAATATAAAATTGATATTCAAATGTGTAGGGCATTCAGTTCTTCTAACCGAATTCCATTCCCCTTATAATTTATTTCCTATTATTTGTTGAGTAATTCACATTAAGAAAGCAAAAGTGCAAAATATTTACATTATTAATTCAAATAAATGAAAATGTATTTAAACGTTAAGCTTAATATTCTAATCACTGTAAAGGTAAATTGGATTCATATGATGGGGAAAAAAAGGGAATCCAAAATTAAAACATGTGGTTAAATGTAGCCTTATCACAGTATCTTTTGTTAGGTGAACTTACTGGATTAAATACCGCTCAATATCATACGAGAACTGAAATATCTTCTTGAAATATATATTTTTTAAATCATCTTTTTTCTTTGCTTGATATAGTTAAAAATATTCATCTTTAGACATGCCTATTAGCTAACTTTTATTTAAAATAGTGAAAAAAGGAAGCTGATTTTATTTGTGAGTTTGGGATATTTTCTTTATTTTATGTACATTAATTTCATAAATGTGCTGAGTTAAAAGGTAATACAATATATTGTACACAGAAGAGTTTTTATTCTAGCACAAACAAAAGGATATGTTCACTTCTAAAGATATAATTATCTTTAAAAGTAGAAAGTTCTTAACTAAAACTTTCTCAGATATAAAGTAAAATAAGAGAAAATATTTTTAGAAGTTTCATGAAACTAAACATTTATTTGTGAATTTAAAAAGATTTAAACTGGACTTTACAGAAGAGAATAATACAAAGAGTATCTTGTATACATTCATGTTCTACGCCTAATTTATTTTTGTAGGGCATGTGTTTATATAGTTATATCATATTTGAAAGAATCTTACATAGAAAATTAAGCTCTGGTGATAATCTCTAGTTCATGCTACCTAGCTGAGATGCAAGGGTGACAAAAAGGAACACTAATCAGATTAGCATAAAACTGGAATACAGGCCGGGCACAGTGGCTCACGCCTGTAATCCCTGCACTTTGGGAGGCCGAGGCGGGCGGATCACGAGGTCAGGAGATCGAGACCATCCTGGCTAACACGGTGAAAACCCGTCTCTACTAAAAATACAAAAAATTAGCCGGGTGCGGTGGCGGGCACCTGTAGTCCCAGCTACTCGGGAGGCTGAGGCAGGAGAATGGCAGAAACTCGGGAGGCGGAGCTTGCAGTGAGCCGAGATAGCGCCGCTGCAGTACGGCCTGGGCGAAAGAGCGAGACTCAGTCTCCAAAAAAAAACAAAAAACAAAAAACAAACAAAAAAAAAAACCACACAAAAAACTGAAATACAGGTAGTGGGAATGCTAATAAGAGTACCAATAGTGTCCTCAGTTCTAATTTCACCATTGTCACATACATATCTTTCCTTACAATTAATGACATCACAAGAACATTATTTACTAAAAAGCTATAATATTTTGAGAACTTAACTGTTAGGTTCTCTATTCTCATTTTACTTTGAAGTTCAGAACAATTAGCTGGCAACAAACATCTTGAAGAATTGTTGCAAACCAGATGCTAAACCTAAGCCTTCTAAAAGTATCTGTGTGCTGACATGTGGAAAAGAGAATGATGATTTATTAATAAATACCGGAAATACATTTTTGAAATAAAAATATGTTTAAAATGTTGTTTCATTTGTAATTGTTTAATATTTTATTTTCTCCAGAGCTTCAAGAGTTATAATCTAAATTGCAACTGAAGGAAGCTTAAGCTAGCTGATATGCACCTAGCTATTTCCCCGCTTCAAAGCCTACAGAACCATCTGCTTGTTGGCAGGTGTAATTAATTAGCTAAGTGGAGAAGACGCTCCCTTTTAGAGTGAATAGGAGGAGAGGAGGGAGAACTCTGTGAAAGCCTAATCCTAGGCAGACCCATCAGCTGGGTGCCTCTGGGCAAATTTCCGATGCTGAAAACTCATTGAATTTAATGGTTCTTAATTTCACAAGATTTCTAATTACAGCTAGGATAATAAGATGCGATCCAAAAGTTGAAAAAAAGTTGGCACATTTTCAAGGAAAATCCTTTCACACAATGTAGACATCCTAAAGTGTAGAAGTTCATTTATTTACACATTTTCCACTTATTCCCTCAACTTTGCTAATAAGCAATTTTGAATCTATTTGGCTGACAGGTGGCAAATGCCTATTAATAATAGTAAAATGTGTCATGCTAAATTTTGTATCTAATCCAACATTGCTTTTCAGAATAGTCAAAGAAAAGTCCATCCAAGCTACATTATTATTCATTTTCAATAGATTTTAAAAGGACTACATTCTAAGAATAGAAATGGGGGAAATATAACACTAAGACCATAAAACTTCCTATAATTTTATCAGTATAGATTATATTAGATTATCACCAAAGAGTCCAGAAGATAATAAACTCTACAACACTTCCTTCTTTTAAACACTCTGTCAGAAACAAAATTCCCTCTTAAACATCTCCTGGTATTTGGTTTTAATGGGTAAGGTGAGACAGGTATAAGGAATAGAGTGAGTAGAACTATGGCAAACTGGAAAGCACCTGTCACAACTAAAAGAGCACTGACTGCTCAGCCCCAGAAGATGTTACTAAGAGACAATGTGAACTCAGGGTTGCCAGAGGTTGGTTTTATTCAGAGGGGCCAGAAATGCAGAATTTATCAGTAAATTCCCTCAAATTTTAAACACTCTTCTATGCAAAGCACGTCTGTAGATTATAGTCTTTGAGACAGCAGTTTACCACATCTGGTTTATTGAATAATTGTATCTGTGAACTCCTCAATAATGAGCAAGCTCTTACTACATCAATAACCAGATTGAGATATGCTCTCATGGAACTAGTCTTCACAGCTCCTCTACCTATTGATAAAGAATGGAAAGGGAAAGGGAGGCAGTTATATAGTTCATGAGAGAGTAA
This sequence comes from Pan troglodytes, assembly GCF_028858775.2. Lineage (NCBI taxonomy): Eukaryota > Metazoa > Chordata > Mammalia > Primates > Hominidae > Pan > Pan troglodytes. The sequence goes on from NC_072411.2 coordinate 114,046,598, forward strand.
AGAAAAGTGCAGAAGCCCCTACTGTTACATGAACAGTAGAGACCAGAAGGCACTGAATTCCATAAGACTTCTTCATACTTCTTGTCATCATTTGTTGCACTGGAGTAGAATAAGCGTCTGGCTATCTAATGATTCTTGGAATGTGTGCTGCAGACATGTCACCCCAGAATATCACACTTCCACTGCTGAAGTCACGTGTAAATTTTGAATAGGAAAGGCTTACATGTCATCTGGAAGATAAAATCCAATAACTGGCTGTCATGTTAGCATGGACCTGTTTATAGGATTAACATAATAACATAAAAAATCTAAAGATTAGAGGGACTGGAAGGTTAAATTATAATTTAGAAAAAGGAAGCAAATGTAGAAAAAGGTTGCAGTCAGAGATATGTTCCCAAGTTTTGTTAGTCCTGCATTAATCACTCAGGTGAGACTATATACTTGATCCTTGGGAGTAGAGGTGGAATAGGAGAAAGGAAATTTTCAACCTGTATATTTCATAATGCTGAATGGTCTTCTACTTGTTCTTTGGAAACAAATGAATTGAGTGACTTTCAGCTCTCCTACCACTGAATCCAATAGGCCAATACAATTCCAAAAAAGTCTTTCCAATAGTCAGAATTTCAAAAGACAAATTATCTCAGGAATTGACATCAGTCAACTAGTATGCTCTCAGCCAGAAGCTGGGTGCAGGGAAAATTATGGCTGCCCATTGTGCGGTTTTTTAATGCTCTATAAACACTCCAGGTAATACCAAAAGACTTATGGGAATCAAATTGGAGTCTAAAGTTGATTTCTTTTCTGTATTCAGTACACAGGAATTTAAAGAGACCTGGGCTCTTTCCCTTAGCTCCATCTCTCAGGATTTCTGGCAGTGTAGCCTTCCTTCTTTAACTGTCCATTTTAGAGGAACATGGTTAGAGTGAATCCTTCTAAATGAGCTCTTCATCCCTAATAGTGAGTGTTCTTTCTACTTCTGAGCAGAGGTTACAGCTCTTTCAAAATATTCTTTTTTTTTTTTTTTTGAGATGGTGTGTTGCTCTGTCACCCAGGCTGGAGTGCAATGGCATGATCTTGGCTCACTGCAACCTCCATCTCAAAGGTTCAAGTGATTCTTCTGCCTTAGCTTATCCAGTAACTAGGATTACAGGCACCTGCCACCACGCTCAGCTAAATTTGTATTTTTGGTAGAGACAGGGTTTCACCATGTTGGCCAGGCTTGTCTCAAACTCCTGACTTCAAGTGACCCATCCGCCTGTGCCTCCTAAAGTGCTAAAGTGCTGGGATTACAGGTGTGAGCCACTGTGCCTGGCCCTTTTAAAAAGATTCTATTCAACTCCTCCATGCCATAGGCTGGAAGTTGGTCTGTGACCCACAAATCCTTTTTTGTTTTCTTTGAGTATGGAGAAGAGTTGGGTGAGAACAAGAATCTGTCTGATCAAATATCCGAGGGTAATGATAGTTTCTGGAAAGGAAATCAGTGGAGAAAAATAATATAAAAGGGTGTTAAAAGTCAAAGAAAGAAATCACAGAGTATGAGCATAGAAAAATCTAAATAGAACAAGGAGAGATGTATTTATTTAAAATATTTTACCTATGTATTACTTCCATTGATTTGTCCTAAGTCTTTCAAGAGATGGGTGGCCTCTTCGCCAAACCATGTCATCTCTTGCCAGAAAACAGCACTGTGTCTCTTTGCTTATTCTCTTGCCTCTAAACAATTAATTTGTCACAGTCAGTCAATGTGGTCTTTTCAAAACCAAAATTAAATTGTTATAAGATGAACGACAAGGGTGGAACCAATACCAAAAATAGATAATCCAGAAGCTAGTATCTATGTCAAGATATATCTAGTTCATATTCACAGATAATTTGAGAAAAAAATACAAAAAAAATTCTATTCTATATGAAAGAATAATCAATGAAGAAACAAGTATTCTTGAAAATTGCAAATGTCATATCTGATAAAATATTTAATAAATATAATATTTAACAAAATTGAAGAAGTCTCCTAGAAAGTAGAGAAAAAAGAGAAATATAAAGAAGAAAAAGAAAATAAAAGAAATAAAGGATACATCCAGGAAGTCAAGCATTACAAGTTATAGAGAGAAGAAAGAACATATAGAAGAATAAATTATCAATAAATTGAGGCAAATAATTTCCCTTAAGTTTTATCGAGCCTAATAATTTCCCATAATTATGCAGAAAAAGATTTTAAAACAAAACATAATAAATGCCTAGATGTGTATATTTAAAATTTCAGAATCTTAAAAAATAATGTAAAATCCTACAAAAGAATAGGACAGGGATATAAGAAAGGCAGAGACAGCTAGAATGAGAATGAGAGACCAAGAAGAGAGAGACAGCAGGGATCAAAATCACATCAGACTTCTCAACAGGGACACCGTGTGAAAAGTAGTAACTTCAAATACTAAGTGAAATTCTTTTTAACTTAGAATTCTAAACCCAGTCGCCATTAATCAAACCATCACTAAATTATGAGTATAGAAGGAGACATTTTGATATTCAAGAACCCAGTAAATTTACCCTTCACCATTTTTTAAGGAATATTTTAAAGATACCCTTCAAGAAAATAAGGGAGCACAGCAAGATAGTGAAAAATAGGTGATGCAGGATCCAGCCCAGGAAGTAAGTAAAGAGAAGTATCACAATGCAACAGAAATGTACAGAAAATAATACAGATTGGTGACATAAAACTGAGAGGCCAAAGAAGGTAGTCTCCAGGGAAAAGGGGGACTGATATAATGCATCATAGGAAATCTGACAATAATTGGACTATAACAAAAACATGTAGTGTAAGAAAATGAAAGCCAAGTGGAAACATCAAGAAAAAACAAGCAAACTGCACAAGGAAATAAACATAATCATAGTACATTCTTCCCTCTGCTATGATTTTTTAAAAGTTGCATGAATGTAAAAATCACAATAATGTAAGTATAATGCATATTGATTTTCAACTTTTAGACAAAGATAGTATCTTTTAACAATATCTTTTAAAGATACTTTTAAAGATAGTATCTTTAAACTATATTGTTTAAAAGATAGTATCTTTTACACAATAAAACTGTCAAGATTGATAATATATTCTGTTCAATAGATGCCTTAAATGATAAATCAAGAAATAATTAATTATATTTTAAATATATTCAGAGATATGTTAATAATCATCAGAAACAGCTTAATGAGCTAGAGAGTAGACAAAACAGGAGACTGTTGATTTTTTTTTAAATTATACTTTAAGTTCTAGGGTACATGTGCACAACGTGCAGGTTTGTTACATAGGTATACATGTACCATGTTGGTTTGCTGCACCCATTAACTCGTCATTTACATTAGGTATTTCTCCTAATGCTATCCCTTCCCCTGGCCCCCACCCCACGACAGGCCCCTGGGTGTGACGTTTCCTGCGCTATGCCCAAGTGTTCTCATTGTTCAGTTCCCACCTATGATTGAGAACACGCGGTGTTTGGTTTTCTGTCCTTGTGATAGTTTGCTCAGGATGATGGTTTCTAGCTTCATCCATGTCCCTACAAAGGACGTGAACTCATCCCCTTTTATGGCTGCACAGTATTCCATGGTGTATATGTGCCACATTTTCTTAATCCAATCTATCATTGATGGATATTTGGGTTGGTTCCAATTCTTTGCTATTGTGAATAGTGCCACAATAAACATACATGTGCATGTGTCTTTACAGTAGCACGATGTATAATCCTTTGGGTATATATCCAATAATGGGATTGTTGGGTCAAATGGTATTTCTAGTTCTAGATCCTTGAGGAACAATGGTTGAACTAGTTTACACTCCCACCAATGGTGTGAAAGAGTTCCTATTTCTTCAAATCCTCTCCAGCATCTGTTGTTTCCTGACTTTTTAATGATCGCCATTCTAACTGGTGTGAGATGGTATCTCATTGTGGTTTTGATTTGCATTTCTCTGATGGCCAGTGATGATGAACATTTTTTCACGTGTCTGTTGGCTGCATAAATGTCTTCTTCTGAGAAGTGTCTGTTCATATCCTTTGCCCACTTTTTGATGGGGTTGTTTGCTTTTTCTTGTAAATTTGTTTAAGTTCTTTGTAGATTCTGGATATTAGCCCTTTGTCAGATGGATAGATTGTAAACATTTTTTCCCATTCTGTAGGTTGCCTGTTCACTCTGATGGTAGTTTCTCTTGCTGTGCAGAAGCTCTTTAGTTTAATTAGATCCCATTTGTCAGTTTTGGCCTTTATTGCCATTGTTTTTGGTGTTTTAGACATGAAGTCCTTGCCCATGCTTATGTCCTGAATGGTATTGCCTAGGTTTTCTTCTAGGGTTTTCATGGTTTTAGGTCTAACATTTAAGTCTTTAATCCATCTTGAATTAATTTTTGTATAAAGTGTAAGGAAGGGATCCAGTTTCAGCTTTCTACATATGGCTAGCCAGTTTTCCCAGCACCATTTATTAAATAGGGAATCCTTTCCCCATTGCTTGTTTTTTGTCAGGTTTGTCAAAGATCATATGGTTGTAGATGTGTGGTGTTATTTCTGAGGCCTCTGTTCTGTTCCATTGGTCTATATCTCTGTTTTGGTACAAGTACCATGCTGTTTTGGTTACTATGGCCTTGCAGTATAGTTTGAAGTCAGGTAGCGTGATGCTTTCAGCTTTGTTCTTTTTGCTTAGGATTGTCTTGGCAATGCAGGCTCTTTTTTGGTTCCTTATGAACTTTAGTTTTTTCCAGTTCTGTGAAGAAAGTCATTGGTAGCTTCATGGGGATGGCATTGAATCTATAAATCACTTTGGGCAGTATGGCCATTTTAACGATATTGATTCTTCCTATCCATGAGCATGGAATGTTCTTCTATTTGTTTGTATCCTCTTTTATTTCATTGAGCAGTGGTTTGTAGTTCTCCTTGAAGAGTCTTTCACATCCCTTGTAAGTTGGATTCCTAGGTATTTTTTTCTCTTTGTAGCAATTGTGAATGGCAGTTAACTCATGATTTGGCTTTCTGTTTGTCTGTTATTGGTGTACAGGAATGCTTGTGATATTTGCACATTGATTTTGTATCCTGAGACTTTGCTGAAGTTGCCTATCAGCTTAAGGAGATTTTGGGCTTAGATGACGGGGTTTTCTAAATGTACAATCATGTCATCTGCAAACAGGGACAATTTGACTTCCTCTTTTCCTAATTGAATACCCTTCATTTCTTTCTCTTGTCTGATTGCCCTGACCAGAACTTCCAACACTATGTTGAATAGGAGTGGTGAGAGAGGGCATCCCTCTCTTCATAAAATGAATTAGGGAGGATTCCCTCTTTTTCTATTGATTGGAATAGTTTCAGAAGGAATGGAACCAGCTCCTCTTTGTACCTCTGGTAGAATTTGTCTGTGAATCCATCTGGTCCTGGACTTTTTTTCGTTGGTAGGCTATTAATTATTGCCTTAATTTCAGAGCCTGTTATTGGTCTATTCAGAGATTCAACTTCTTCCTAGTTTAGTTTTGGGAGGGTGTATGTGTCCAGGAATTTATCCATTTCTTCTAGATTGTCCAGTTTATTTGCATAGAGGTGTTTATAGTATTCTCTGATGGTAGTTTGTATTTCTGTGGGATTGGTGGTGATATCCCCTTTATCGTTTTTTATTGCATCTATTTGATTCTCCTTTCTTTTGTTCTTTATTAGTCTTGCTAGCAGTCTATCAATTTTGTTGATCTTTTCCAAAAACCAGGTCCTGGATTCACTGATTTTTTTGAAGGGGTTTTGGGTCTCTATCTCCTTCAGTTCTGCTCTGATCTTAGTTATTTCTTGCCTTCTGCTAGCTTTTGAATTTCTTTGCTCTTGCTTCTCTAGTTCTTTTAATTATGATGTTAGGGTGTTGATTTTAGATCTTTCTGCTTTCTCTTGTGGGCATTTAGTGCTATAAATTTTCCTCTACACACTGCTTTAAAAGTGTCCCAGAGATTCTGGTACGTTGTGTCTTTGTTCTGATTGGTTTCAAAGGAAATTTTTATTTCTGCCTTCATTTCGTTATTTACCCAGTAGTCATTCAGGAGCAGGTTGTTCAGTTTCCATGTAGTTGTGCTGTTTTGAGTGAGTTTCTTAATCCTGAGTACTAACATGATTGCACCGTGGTCTGAGAGATAGTTTGTTGTGATTTCTGTTTTTTTACATTTGCTGAAGAGTGCTTTACTTCCAACTATGTGGTCAATTTTGGAATAAGTGTGATGTGGTGCTGAGAAGAATGTATATTCTTTTGATTTGGGGAAGCAAGTTCTGTAGATGTCTATTAGATCTGCTCAGTGCAGAGCTGAGTTCATGTCCTGGATATCGTTGTTAACCTTCTGTCTTGTTGATCTGTCTCATATTGACAGTGGGGTGTTAAAGTCTCCCATTATTATTGTGTGGGAGTCTAAGTCTCTTTGTAGGCCTCTAAGGACTTGCTTTATGAATCTGGGTGCTCCTGTACTGGGTGCATATATATTTAGGATAGTTAGCTCTTCTTGTTGAATTGATCCCTTTACCATTATGTAATGGCCTTTTTTGTCTCTTTTGATCTTTGTTGGTTTAAAGTCTGTTTTGTCAGAGACTAGGATTGCAACCCCTGCTTTTTTTTTGCTTTCCATTTGCTTGGTAGATCTTCCTCCATCCCTTTATTTTGAGCCTATTTGTGTCTCTGCATGTGAGATGGGTCTCCTGAATATAACACACTGATGGGTCTTGACTCTTTATCCAATTTGCCAGTCTGTGTCTTTTAATTGGGGTGTTCAGCCCATTTACATTTAAGGTTAATATTGTTACGTGTGAATTTGATTCCGTTATTATGATGTTAGCTGGTTATTTTGCCTGTTAGTTGATGCAGTTTCTTCCTAGCATCAACAGTCTTTACAATTTGGCATGTTTTTGCAGTGACTGGTACTGGTTGTTCCTTTCCATGTTTAGTGCTTCATTCAGGAGCTCTTGTAAGACAGGCCTGCTGGTGACAAAATCTCTCAGCATTTGCTTGTGTTTAAAGGATTTTTTCTGTCCTTCACTTATGAAGCTTAGTTTGACTGGATATGAAATTCTGTGTTGAAATTTCTTTTCTTTAAGAATGTTAAATATTGGCCCCCACTCTCTTCTGGCTTGTAGAGTTTCTCCTGAGAGATCCGCTGCTAGGCTGATGGGCTTCCCTTTGTGGGTAACCTGACCTTTCTCTCTGGCTGCCCTTAACATTTTTTGTTTCATTTCAACCTTGGTGAATCTGACAATTACGTGTCTCAGGGTTGCTCTTCTCGAGGAGTATCTTTGTGGGGTTCTCTGTGTTTCCTGAATTTGAATGTTGGCCTGCCTTGCTAGGTTGGGGAAGTTTCCCTGGATAACATCCTGAAGAGTGTTTTCCAACTTGGTTCCATTCTCCCCATCACTTTCAAGTACACTAATCAAATGTAGATTTGGTCTTTTCACATAGTCCCATACTTCTTGGAGGCTTTGTTCGTTTCTTTTTACTCTTTTTTTTTCTAAACTTCTCTTCTCACTTTATTTCATAAATTTGATCTTCAAACACTGATACCCATTCTTCCATTTGATCGTATCAGCTATTGAAGCTTGTGCATGTGTCATGTAGTTCTCGTGCCATGGTTTTCAGCTCCATCAGGTCATTTAGGGTCTTCTCTACACTGTTTATTCTACTTAGCCATTCATCTAATCTTCTTTCAAGGTTTTCAAGGTTTTTAGCTTCCTTGCGATGGGTTCAAACATCCTCCTTTAGCTTGGAGAAGTTTGTTATTACCGACCTTCTGAAGCCTCCTTCTGTCAGCTCGTCAAAGTTATTCTCTGTCCAGCTTTGTTCTGTTGCTGGTAAGGAGCTGTGATCCTTTGGAGGAGAAGACGCGCTCTGCTTTTTAGAATTTTCAGCTTTTCTGCTCTGGTTTCTCCCCATTGTGGTTTTATCTACCTTTGGTCTTTGATGATGGTGACCTACAGATGGGGTTTTGGTGTGGGTGTCCTTTTTGTTGATGTTGATGCTATTCCTTTCTGTTTGTTAGTTTTCCAACAGGTCCCTCAGCTGCAGGTCTGTTGGAGTTTGCTGGAGGTCCACTCCAGACTCTGTTTGGCTGGGTATCACCAGCGGAGGCTGCAGAACAGCAAATATTGCAGAACATCAAATATTGCTGCCTGATTCTTCCTCTGGAAGCTTCATCCCAGAGGGGCACCTGCCTGTATGAGGTGTTAGTCAGCCCCTACTGGGAGGTGTCTCCCAGTTAGGCTACACAGGGGTCAGGGACCCACTTGATGAGGCAGTCTGTCCATTCTCCAAGCTCAAACACTTTGCTGGAAGAACCACTGCTCTCTTCAGAGCTGTCAGACAGGGACGTTTAAGTCTGCAGAAGTTTCTGCTGCCTTTTTTCCAGCTATGCCCTGCCTCTAGAGGTGGAGTCATACAGGCAGCAGGCCTTGCTGAGCTGCACTGGGCTCCATCCAATTCGAGCTTCCCCAGTTGCTTTGTTTACCTACTCAAGCCTCAGCAATGTCAGATGCCTCTCCCCTTGCCAGGCTGCTGCAGTCTCACAGGTCGATCTCAGACTGCTGTGCTAGCAGTGAGCATGGCTCCGTGGGCATGGGACCCACTGAGCCAGGCATGGGATATTATCTCCTAGTGTGCCATTTGCTAAGACCATTGGAAAAATGCAGTATTTGGGCGGGAGTGTCCCGTTTTTCCAGGTACCGTCTGTCATGGCTTCCCTTGGCTAGGAAAGGAAAATCCCCTGACCCTTTGCACTTCCCGGGTGAGGTGATGTCCCGCCCTGTTCCAGGTCGCCCTCTGTGGGCTACATCCACTGTCCAAATAGTTCCAATGAGATGAACCAGGTACCTCAGTTGGAAAGGCAGAAATCACCTGTCTTCTGAGTCAATCACGCTGGGAGCTGCAGACCGGAGCTGTTGCTATTTGGCCATCTTGGAAAGGAAATCGAGATTGCTGATTTTAACTATGTGAATGTAATATATGTTTTAAAATACAAGGAGAAAAAAAGAAGCTGAAATAATTCAGCAATGGTCATGTATAATGGAATTCTCTGAGATTAGGGTAACATGCTGCCAAGTGTTATAACAGCAGGTAAATCCAGTTGCAACGCTGTGTGGTTTTGAGACCTCTACAATAATGAATCTTGAAAGATTAAAATAATATAAAGAAATGAATTCAGCAGGGACACATTTTATTCCATGGCACATTCTACACTTACCTTCAGTTTGCTACATGAAGAATCCAATTTCCTTCTATTTCATATATTGCCTTTTTTCAAAGAAATTCCAGGTGCTTCCCTACATTTTCTATCCCATTTATCTTTGCACGCAGTGAATGTTTTTAATCATGTCATTATTTTAAATAACACTTTTTTTCTGGGATTTTTTTTCCCCTTTGACTCTGTATTACTATTCCTATCCTAAAAGTGTGAAATCCAAGACATGTAGAAATTAACTGACTTACTTCAAGAAAGACAGGACAGTAAACTAGTTCTCATTTCCTTTCAGAAACCTTGCTACTTGAGTACTTAATTTTTTAAATCTGATATACTTGAAAATCCTAATGTTAAAAATACCTTTAAATGACTCTCAAAATTAATTCATCAAAAAAATCAAGAACCTTAAATTAGTCATTCTCTTTTAATTAGAGCATTGGACAAAAATTAATATAAATCATATAAATGAATATTTGTGGGAGTATTAAATATAAAATGCCAAATATTGAAAATTGCAAAATATCTAGCAAAAGTACATCAATTAATTACACATTATGTATACATATTCTAAAAACTATACAGCCATTATAAACATGTTACTAAGTTTTAAAATATGGGAATAATTTCATGAATACATGAGTAAAAAATTGAGACTACAGAAGTCTAAATACAAATATAAATGCAATTTGTCTAAAATACACCTTAGGCATATATATTCATAATGCATAGATGTCATACTGGGACAAAATACCATCCTTAACACCTGTATAATCTTAGTAAAATTCTAAGCTTCACTTTCTTCATCAGAAAAATGTGTAACTTTACTTCATAGTAGGATAAAATGAGATGATGCATACAAAAACTAATCACATTTTTGGCCAAATAGTGAGAAGTGTCTGTGTATTTACTATAAACATAAGGCATGTAATATATGACTTAGAATTATATTATATGATAACGTATTCAGAATAATTAACTTAAGACATTAAATTAAAACTCTAATATTGTAGCAAATTGCACAGAAAATAATTAGAATAGTATAGAGGTACTAAGATGAAAAACTGAAATCAACAATATTTAAATTACAAATACAACCAGGGCCCAAATTACAGTCTTATTAAGGAACCTATTTAAACCAATAGAAAGCAAAGCAGGCATTTTAGCGAGACAGATAAAAAGTCACTACCAAAAAAAAAGTAAAATTACAAAGAAAAGGGTCCTTTGGTCCTTCTTGAAGAAGTCTCAAAACAGGTGGAAACTCACTTATCTGGTAAGTCATAGGCTTTGAGTCAGAAATTTATATTATCTAATTTAACAAATAATAAAATCAATCTGAAAGTTTCTCGATAATGTTTCCCAGCATTATTGTGAGTGTCACAGTACAATGATAGGAAGTAGGTTCCAGAGCCTGTGCTTACAGTTGCTATGGCACTGGACCTTAATTACATATGCCACATTTATACACATGGATACACCATTACAAACTGATGGAAACACCACAGGTGCTGTGCCTACACCTCTGATTTCCAGGGACAGGCTCAGTTGATAGGTGTTTTTCCAGAGTAATTATAAATAGTATCTCTTTTTCCTCTCAAAAGGCTTCTCGCATGGGGACCCTACTCATTAAAAAAGTGTAAGGACTTATAAAATTTCTACAAGAACAGTCTTCACAAAGGAAAAAATCAAGGTCGAAGCTTAAATGCTTGCTACATTTCAACGCAAAGCAAATATATGATAAAGAAAGTAACTCTTATAGGGTTATTATGACAATCTACTAGAATAATAGCAACTACGGACTTGATTAGACATATAGTAAATTATAAAAGCATAAAGTGTTATAGTTATTCAAAACAATATTTTAAAAATAATTCCAAATATGCATTTTATAGGAATAACTTTATAATAGAAAGAAAAGTGTTGACTCTCCTCAGGTGTTATGTTTTCTTGTTTTGCCAAAAAATTCAGCAGTTCACCTTTTCCCAAAAGAGTAAGGTAAAAAGCAATCTATCAAATTTTTAGAGATTGTCAAAAAAGTAAAGAAATGATAACAAAATAAAAAGGAGATTTTTTCCCCATAGGAATTTCAACCCCTCAAATATTCCACTTTTAAGTCTACCAAAAATATTTAATTCATTGTAAACAGCACTCAACTAAATTTTTGTTTATGGCGTATGTGACAGTTAATATTAGATGTCAACTAGACCAGATTGAGGGATGCCTAGATGGCCAATGAAGCATTGTTCTTGGGTATGTCTGTGAGGATGTTGCCAGAGGAGATTGGCAGTTGAGTCAGTGGCCTGGGAGAGGCAGACCCACCCTCAGTGTGGTGGCAACATATAATCATCTGCCAGCGCAGCTAGAACAAAGTAAGCAGAAGAAGGGGGATAAGCAGCTTTCAGAATCCTCTCGCTCTCTCTTCCTTTGCTGGATGCTTCCTTCCTCTCCGGCCCTTGGACGTCAGACTCCAGGTTCTTTGAACTTGCTCCAGCTGCCTCCCTGGGGGTGTTGGGGGTTAGGGATTCTTGGTCCTTTAGCCTCAGGCTAAGGGTCTCACTGTCAGCTTCCCTGGTTTTGAGGCTTTCTGACTCGGACTGAACCACCCTACCAGCTTCTCTCTTTCCCCAGCTTGCAGATGGCCTGTTGTGAGACTTGCCTTGTAATTGTGAGCCAATTCTCCCTAATAAACTCCCTTTTTTATATCCTGTTGGTTCTGTCCCTTTGGAACCCTAATACAGTGTACAATGCTGATTAAATGTAAAAGTATATTTAGCTGTTAATAAAATATCAGTTTTTATATAAAGATAACTTGGCCAGGCACGGTGGCTCATGCCTGTAATCCCAGGGCTTTGGGAGGCTGAGATGGGCAGATCACTTGAGGTCAGGAGTTTGAGACCAGCCTGGGCAACATGATGAAACCCCGTCTCTACTAAAATTACAAAAATTAGCTGGGTGTGGTGTCACATGCCTGTAGTCCCAGTGACTTGGGAGGCTGAGGCACGAGAATTACTTGAATCTAGGAGGCAGAGGCTGAAGTGACCCGAGATCATACCACTGCACTCCAGCCTGGGTGACAGAGCGAGACCCCGTCTCAAAAAAAAAAAAAAAAAAAAAAAAAAGATATCTTAATGTGTATTATTCATGAATAAGCATTGATAAACATTTCTAAAAATAAAAACAATATTTTGAAAAACTTATTGACCATGTTGGTGATACAGAAACACATATCTCAACTAATTTTAAATAAAATAGTTATATCACATAAATGGACCACCACCACTACCAGTCACCACCACTACCACCAACAAAACACAGAACTCTCCTGAACAAATAATCAAAAAGTGAATCAGTAAGAAAAATCTTTGTGATTCAGTACTTAGCATTCACTTCCCTGTTTGTAGAAATGTCAGTAGTTAGCAAGCAATGGAGCTGGAAGCACTGTGTTCCCATAGGTACTGTTTTCTAGATGACATGTAAAACTCTATGCTTGACCATAAACAGCCATTAAAAAAATCCCAGGGCACCTTTCAGGGAAATAGCAGTGTTTGCCTCAACATCTTGGCTTAGTTCCAACTCACTAATTACATTCAGCCTGCCTGGATAATTTTAGATAGTTTTAATGTGAAAGTGCATTGCCTTTGTTTGATTATAGTCCCTGGCTCTTCCTTTGAAAAGTCCATCCTCAAACAGTCACGGGGGGATTTTTAAGGCTGATTATTTCTCTTAAACAAAAATGAAGACCTGGGCTGGCCTAGCATCTTCCTCAAAGATAAATAATTAGTGTCCCCACATTGAATTAATACTGAAATTCTGGATACACTTATAGATTTAGGCAAGTCCTCAGAGAAGGGAAAGGAAACCTTTCCATTTGGAGCCTCAATAGAGCGGAGTACATTCTTGTTAAAGGGGTTGTCATAGACAGAGCTAGGCAATTCTAATTACTTTATTGAACCTCTCTTTGGTATAGTTGCAAAAATCTGGTTATTACTCTACTCAATATCAAATAGCAAATATATACATGTATATCAACCCTGTAAAAATAGATGGTTTTATTTTCCAGGACAAAACTTTGAACAGGTATCGTAAATTTACTTTTCACCTTTGATGCTGTGGCAGGGACTGCTATCAGTCCCCCTAAATCTTGTCCCTCCCTGTCTTCTACAGTAATGGAATTTTTACTGGGCATATGCTCACCAAACCAAGGCAGTATTTCCTCCTTGCAGCTAAATATGGACACATGACTAAGTCCTGATCAATGTGAAGTGAGCAGAAGTGAGATGTGCCACTTCTGGATTTTGCCTTTAAGGGTAAGAGATGAGCCCTTATCTTTCCCATTTCCTGTTCCTCAAGGTCACATGATTGAAAACTATCTTCAATTGTTCACATGACAGCAACATTCAAGGGGATGGAAAGAATTTCCACAAGATGGAAAGAATTTGGGCCCCCAACATTGCAGAACTATCGAATCCGCTATATACGTTCTTGCAGGCTGGATGTCTTTAAGCTGCTATAGAAGAGAGATAAGAACTTATTTCTTGTTAAAGTTACTATAAAGTAGTTCATTGTTCATTGACTCTGTATCTTAATACAGATGACATTACACATTGTTTTTCTCTTCCCATCTCTTCCATTAAAATTGACAAATTGAAGATCACATTCCTCATCTGAAACTAGAAGTTACTTCACATGTCCAGCCACCTTTGCAGGAATATAAACATAGGGTTGAATAATCCTCAGGATTTTTATTTCAAGAGATACTGAAAATCCCTATGTTTAAGTATTAGAAAAAAAATATCTAAATATTTAGGGGACACCATGCTGGACGAAACACTTCTAGAGCCTGTTGGTGCAGAAGTTGTGGTGCATTGCTGATATAACAAACACAGTTTCCACCATCTGTCTAATGAGAGATCAGATACAATATGGCAAGGAGTAAATTCTTTCTCAGGGTACTCTGAGAACATACAGGAGGGCGAATTTTAAGGAGATACATTAGCTGGGTTTCGTATTACCAGTATGTGCTAGTTAGATAAATGTGGGTGGGGGTTGGGGCAGAAGGGTATTCCAATAAAAGAAACTATCAATTAACAATGGTCTCCAAATAACAGAAATCCTATCTACTTATTTTTAAGTACTTAAAGGGAGCACAAAATAAGGCAGTTTTTCACTTAATAAAGGATAATATCTCTGACTTTTGAAAAGATGATAATTCAGGCATTAGCTCTTGGAATGAATACACTAAAACTGAACTACATATTTCCATTAACTTGAAACTATTTTTTCAACAAAAACATTGAATATGTTTTTAAAAATACATTCCACAGGTCCACAATGAAGACAGATTCTGTGAGGAATGATATAGTCAGTTCTCTTATAGGTAGATGGGGATGTATGATCACTAAGAAGAGAACAAAGAAGTAAGGAAGGTAGTTCTTGTCTCCAATTGAAACATTTTTCAAATGTATTTATAAAATGTCTGCTCTAAAATAAACAAGTGACACAGTTTTAAATTTCTAAAAGCAATATTTTAAATTATTTTTCTTGATTGTCTATCAAATTTGAAAATGAAGCATAATATTAGCTTATGGTAGCCTAATTTTCAGTAGATGCCACAAGATAAAACCCAAATAATATGATTTGAACCCTGCCTAAAATCTTCTCTCACCATTATTTTCCTGTGGCAGAGAATATATCCATGATTATTTAGATAAAGTCATTTTTTGCATTCATGTATTCAATTTTCATTCATTTATTTGCTAATTCAGAAAACATTTTATGATTGCACATTCTGAGACAGACATGGTGCTAAGATCTAGAGATATAAAAAAATGAAAAGACATGGTCTCTGATCACATAGAAAACACTAACCAAATTAACAGGAAGATATAAAAATAAATTATCACAAGAAAAGACACATGTTATAACGGAGATACATACAAAGTACAAAGGGAGAACTAACAGTACTGGAATCTGCCAAGGGGAATTAGAAAAAGCTTTAGTCTGAAACTTGTAGAATGAGCAGACATTTGGCACGAGGACTAGAAAGAGCATTCTAGGAAGATCCCCAGAATTTGCAGAAAATAGAAATGTTAGAACATGCTTATAGACAGTAACTATTAGGAGTATTTCTGCATCTTTAGAGTACACATAGCATAAATTAAGCAAGGGAGGATGGACTTAAGAACAGAGCAGAGAGACAGTGGCACTTTCACAAAGGTCTCAAAATTTTTTAGGTGTAATGGGAAATTATCAAGTAATTCTGAGATGGTAAGTGGTATGTTTTAATTGTTAGGATAGTGAAAGATTTTTGGAAGCAATGCTAAGAATGAGTAGAGCAAACTAGAGGTGAAAAAAACAGTAAGGAGGGTATTGCAATAGCCTGAGGAGAGTGTTGACCTGGATTAGTGGCAACAGGGATAAAGAGAGTAGGAAATAGATTTTGTTTAAGTTGTGATAGTTTTTAGATGTGGGTGATAAAGGACATTGTATAATAAGTTCCATGCATCACACTTAAATAAATGAATAAATAGCAAATTTTAGAACAGATGAGACCCACCAGATTGGGAAAAGCAAAATGACACATTGACTATTAGATGGAGTTCAGTTTAAGGTGCTTGTGGGAAATATTTCACATTCAGATCATTAACCATTATTCTAATGGTTAATTGAGTAAGGTACATAAACAGATAATTCAAAAGCAGATATCTACAACTCACAAATACATATAAAAAGTATACAACTTTTAAATAACCAATGGACTATCTAATGAAAAAGAAGTACTAATTTATGCTTGCTTAACAGCAGCAACAACTGAGAATCAGGGACTGCTCATGCTGGTGCAAGTTGAATGAAATAGTGTCTCTTCTACTGTGAACAACTATATGCCAACAAATTTGAAAACCTAGAGGAAAAGAATAAATTTCTGGATACATACAACCTACCAAGATTGAGCCAAGAAGAAACAAAAATCCTGAACACACCAATGACAAGTAACAGGTTTGAATCAGTTAATAAAATATCTCCCAACAAAGAAAAGTCTAAGACCAATGGCCTCATCACTAAATTCTACCAGATCTTTATTTAAAGAAGATTTAATACCAATTCTTTTCTAACTATTCAAAAAATTGAAAAGGAGGAAATTTCTTCCTCATTTAACTAGGCCAGTATAACCCTGATACTAAAACTAGGCAAAGACACAGTAAAACAAGAAAACTTCAGGCCAATATCTCTGATGACATAGACACACACAAACAAAATCACAGCAAAATATGAGGAAACCAAATCTAACAACACACTAAAAATATAATACATAATGATCAAGTGCGGTTTATTCCAGAATTGCAAGGATAGGTCAACACACAAAAATGAATAAACATGACATGTCACCTCAACAAAATGAAAGACAAAAACTATGTGATCATCTTAATGGATTCAGAAAATCAGGATAAGAACTCTCAATAAATAAGGTATAGAAGGAAAGTACCTCAACACTCTAAAAACAATTATGCCAAACTCATATGTAACATCGAAAGTTTCCAGCTTTTCCCCTAAGAACTCAAACAAAACAAGGATGCCCAATATCACCACTCATATTCAACACAGTAATAGAAGTCTTAGCCAGAGTAATTTAGCAAGAGACATAAATAAAGGACATCCAAACTGGAAAAGAGGAAATCAAATTGTCCCTGTTTGTAGATGACACAATCTTATATATAGACAGATCTGAAGACTACCAAAAAACTTAGGACTGACAAACTCAGTAAAGTTGCAGATTGCAAAATCAACATACAAACAACAAACCAGCTAAAAAAGAAACCTAGAAGACAATCTCATTTACAATAGCTACCAGAAAAATAAAACGAAATACCTAGAAATAAATTTAACCAAGTAGGTAAAATAATTGTACAAGTAAAACTACAAAACGCTGATGAAATAAATTGAAGAGGATATAAACAAAAGAAAAAGTATCCCATACTCATGAATCAGAATAATTAATATTGTTAAAATGACCATACTATCTAAAGCAATCTAGATTCAATGCACTCCCTATCAAAATATCAATGATGTTTTTCACAGAAATACAAAATATCCTAAAATTTGTATGAAACCACAAAAGACCCTAAATAGACAAAACAATCCTGATCAAAAAGAAGCATCACATAGCCAGACTTCAAAATATACTACAAAGCTCTAGTAACCAAAACAGCATGGTACTGACATAAAAGCAGACATGCAGATCAATGCAAGAGAATAGAGAACCCAGAAATTAATTCATGTATCTACAGCTATCTGACTTTTGACAACGCTGCTAAAAATACACATTGCAGAAAGAACAGTTTGTTTAACAAATGGCGCTAGGAAAACTGGAAATCTAAATGCAGAAAATTAAACTAGATCCCTAACTCTCATGCTATGTATAGTTAATTCAAAATGGATCAAAGACCTAAATGTAAGACCAGAAAGTATACAACTACTAGAAGAAAACATCAGGAAAAATGCTTCAAGACATTGTTTTGGGAAAAGATTTTATGAATAAGACCCTAATAACACAGGCAACAACACAAAAATAAACAAATGGGATGAAATTGGAGGACATCAGGTTAAATGAAATAAGCCAGAAACAGAAAGTTAAACTCTGCATGATCTCACTCGTAGGAGCTAAAAAAAAAATTGATCTCATAGAAGTAAAAAGTAGAAAAGAAGATATTAGAGGTTGGGAAGGGTAGGGGGAAGAGAGGGATGAGGAGAGATTTGTTAAAGAATACACAATTACAGCTAGATAGCAGGGATAAATTCTACTGTTCTACAGCACTGTAGGATAACTGTGGTTAATAATAATATATAGTTTAAAATAGCTAGAAGGAGAATATTGAATGCTCCCTACACAAAGAAATGTTTGAGATAATGGATATGCTAATTAGTCTGATCTGATCACTATATATTATGTGTATCACAACATCACTATGTACCCCATAAAAATGTATAGATATAACGTGTCAATTTAACTTTTTTAACTGAAAAATAAATTTAAAAAGAAATAATGTATCACTCGTAGCTGATGGAGTTGCAATAACTTTTAAAAGTCAGACATCTATCTGTACACTTTGGCCAAATAATCCATCTTCAGGGAAACTATCCTAATGAAAGAATATTCCATAGAAAGAAAATTACATGCACAAGGATGTACACTGCTGTATTACATAAGTAATGCAACAAACCAAAATCCACATAAATGTTTCAGAAGTTGGGAAGAGTTATATAAAATATGGCATAATTATTTAATAGAATATTGTATAACTATTTATTATATAATGATGCATCAATATAACTGTGGTAAATCGAATCATTAGCCCCAACATTCCTTTGTCTCTGACAACCACATGCTTGTCATGGCTTCTCTGTAGCAAAAGCACACTTTCCTATCACTTGGTTTTAGGCTGGGCCCTATGATTTTCTTTGGCCAGTGGAGTGGCAGAAATGACAATGTGCCATTTCTAAATCTAGAGCTTAATAGGCATCGTGGATTTCTGCTCCCTTTTATGGACTGTACCATCATCATGGGAAGAACTTCCAATGCTGTTACAGCTGTTAGCCCTTCCCCTGGGCCACAGAATAAATCACTATGGAACAAAACTGCCCCAATCCAACCTAGATGAACTTGTGCTTGGAGCAGAGCTTTTCCAGTCAAGCCCTGTATAAATCACCAGACCAGACCTTAGCCAACAACAGATTCATAAGAATACATAATTGTTGTTCCAAGTCATTGAGTTTTATTAGGATGTTTTTGGATGAATCATCTTGGGGCAATAGGTAATTGAAACAATAGCTATGTGAGGACATTCATATGGAAAATGACAAAAGAAAATATTCAAAATTACAATTGCTAGTGTATGTGGGTTTTGCGATTGTGAGATGCCAGACCCAAGCCTAATCTAGTATTTTCATGTATTTGAACTGAAACCAACATAAGGGGTAAGCATCTCTTAGAGACAGAATTTTTTAATGAAAAATATAAAATATTCATTTTATATGTATCTTCATTTTAAAATAAAAATATATATTATTTTGCTTTAGGTTATTTTTGTTTCTTTAAAAAATCCCACTAAAACTCATTCCTAGCAGAATTCACTTTATTACTCTCAGCTGCAAATGGAGAATCTATAGAACCTTATGTAATCTTATCTAACTTAAAATATCTTCCTTATGCTATTGTGGTAAATTCAATGTTAATACAAATTCATATTTCTACTGCATTATCAAAGTATATTAACTCAAATAGTTTCACAGCTTGAAAATGTCATTAATCAATGATGTGGCTTCTATAATCTGTGTAATTTTTGTCCTCTGGTAAGGTCAGTTTTTCTAAATGACTGGCACGTGCTAAGCATTTCACTATTTCTGTCATTTAATTTTTGAGGGTCCAATTGGCCAATTCATAGTTAATTACTCAATGTTTACATTCAAAGAGAAGTAGAAATGGGAGATATAATATACAATATGTAAAATTGTGTATGAAAGAAAATGTTTTCAATAGCATGGACAACATGAATAAAAATTATTATGACCAAGACCAGCTTTGTGCAGAATAGTGATTTAGGCTCCCCGACTCTGTCCAGGCTTGGGCGTGGAGTGTTCTCACACAATCTGTATACTTTTCCTTACGGCAAGTGCTTTCCCGTTGCCCTCTAGCTGCCAGTAACTCTCCACTGAAGCATTTTACGAGTACTGCTTAAAAATATTTCCTACTTCCTTTCATCCTTCCCCTTAAGGTTTAAGCTGCCTAGATTCTCATTCCTTCTCAGCTAATTGCTTTAGAAAAACAGTATCTTGTAAACTAAGTCCCCTTAAAGGACTGCTTAATGTGATACCTGGTTTAGGAATAGTTACTATTTAGCAAATGGTACCTGTGTATGCCTCATCGCTAATGTATGCAGTTCTGTTGTATGGTATCTCTGGCATTATGGAAGGCAAGGATAGGAAATAATTCAGGCAAGCAAAGTTCCAGAGCACGCTTCAAATCATACCATTTAGACAACTGTCTATTTTATTTATAATGTGATCTGTCCTGCAACCAAATTACTTGTTTTTAAGTTAAATTCAACCCATAAAACTAATTTACATTCCTGAGAAAAATGAAATGCTACTTCAAAAGTTTTATGAAAGTTCATATTTTTACAAGTTTTACCTAAGTAGAATAGATTATTTACATGTATTATAATAGAAGGAATATATATTTACAATAGAAAAGAAATGAAGACTTGACAATGATGATTTGATTGTCAAAATTAGATAAGACTTAATAATTAAAAAGAGAAAAAATTAAAAAGAAAACTCACTTCAAACTATAATTTTACGTTATTTTTCCTACTTTCAATGTTCTCTGAAAAAAATATGTTTGTTTTTACACAAAATTTGCAGTGGCACCAACTTATTTAAAATGTTAATTACCAGACTGTAATGAAGAATTTTTAGCAAGACACATATTTGACTTCATCTTTGTTAATATCTCTATATTCTACACTAGGGTACAGTAAAACTTCTGTATCTTACCTGCCATCTAGTAATACTCTTGGAAAGATTATTATAATTGCATTATGAATGACTGATTTAAATAAAGTTAATAAATCAAAAAAGAGGAACAAAGCCTTTGCAGGAGACCAGAACAGATATAAATTTTTCCATAAGAGAAGCAAAGGACAGTCTATTCTTTTATATCAAAAATCACTTTTTTTTCAGTAGAATAAGTCTGTTTTAAGATGTTAAATTTACTGAATAGTTTGGATAAAATTAAAACATGTAGATTTATTATCATTATCATAATGATAATAAGTAGTTAACGGTAATGAACATATACTTATTTCCAAAGCTTTTATGAGACTACACATTGAGAATACATACTTATAGGCCCTTATTATTTCTTTAATGCAGAAACTCTGAACAGGCTCATTGAAAAGAGCAAAAGATGACATTGTATAAATAGCAAAATGAATTCAAGCTTTTATTATTTTGTCTCTTCTGACTTCTATAACTTAGCAACAACAAATTAAATCCCATTTCAATGTAACAGTATCATGAAATTCTCTATTTAACAAAATGTCTTCTAGACCCCAGCTGATTATCTAATTGTTTTGAGCATTTAGCAATTCAGTCACTTTTATTAAATATCCACTATGTGCTATGTGCTTTGAAGGATAGAGAGACAAATGTGAGTCAGTCCAGGAGCTTATAATCTGGTGGGTAAAGTAGACTTTTAAAAACATTTTATAAAACAAAGCTGAATTAAATATGATGTTTAAAACAGTCTTGGTAGAAATGTAATATATTTGTCATATATATTATATATTATTAATAATATATCAATTATATATTTATATGATACATTAGTTATATAATGTATTAATATATTACACTATATTTTATTATATTATATTAATTTATAATATAGATTAATTATATTAGATAACATATATAAGATAATCCTGTTAATTTGGGAGCTTTGGCTTAGGAAAAAATCTCTTAAGATTTTTCTAGAGCAGAACTTCCAAGTTAGACTAACATTATGGATATTAATGGTCTACATATAGCTTCCCTAGAATCAACCTAATCCCAAGAGGACATGGCGATCAATTTACAATGAACTTTTGGGCTTCCATACAGAACTAAGAAAACCGACTGAAATATAATCAACACAAACACTAAAAGTTAACATTTCAATGTATTTCAAAAACATTTTGAAATGAAGTAGTGTGGTATAAGGAGAATTGCACAAAATTAGTAAGAATCACAGAGTGCATAATCCTTCATTGCTTTTTTTAAAAAAATCCAGCATATATTGATTGAATGCCTGCTATATTTCAGGCACTGTGTTATGGATTACGGATATAATCATAATCAAATACATATATTGGTCCTGTCTTTATGGAATCTTCTATCTCAAGTAGTAAATGTACAAAAAATTTGTTAAGTAATAAGTTATGAATCATAGAAAAAATATTTCAACACAGGTCCCTATTGTGTTTCTATCCATAGCCCTTATTATCTTCTCTTATACTATATTATTTATTTATTTATTGCAGACTATCTCCCCAAACTAAAATAACATCTCACAAGGGAGTAGATCTCTGTCTGTTTTATTTCCTCCTGGCTCCCAAGGACCTAGAACGGTGTCTGGTATCAATAAATATTTGTTAAGTGAATGGATAGGCCTGACTTTGCTTAACACCAATTATGCAGAATGGGAACTGGAAACTAAATTTAGCAAACAGGCACTACCCTGATAGCCACAAAAGGATACACCAATATAAAATAAAGGAAGCTGATTAATTCTCTAACATCACATACAAGACACATGCATATGCTATATGTGTATTTCTGCATTTATCAAAACATTTTAATGACATATTTTACTTAAGGCAATCCTTAGAGTTTAAAGAATGAATTAAACTTCTTGCCCAACTGTTATTTGCAGAGATGGCTTTTGTAAAGGACTTGTTCTTCCCTTTTGCATGTGTGTATATATTTAAACACATGCAGGTACAAGGTTTTCAGTTAAGTTTGTGTTGGGATAAACACACAGCATGAATCCTGGGGGCTATGAAATACATCTGTGTATATATAATCCAAAATTTATTATGGAAACACAAGAAAATTCTTCACTTTTAAGTATGGTTAGATTGGGGATTAAGAATAAAATTTAGAATGTTAGACTCTTACCCTACCCATGCTCTATCCGAAAATGACTTTCTACCCATGTTGAGTGTACCCTCTTCTCATTATCTCCAGCTCTGATTTACTCATGCATTCATTCACATGATAATTTATGAGTGCTGTTCTAAGTCCTTGGAGTTACCTAAGAGCTCTTCTAAGCACTGTTGGGACAGGGTTATTTCCTTCTGCAAGACACAATAAGAAGGTTTTTGTTTGTTTTGTTTTGTTGTATATCTTTTCAAATTGCCATTCATCATTATTGACAATCCACATACCACTTAGTTTGTGAATATGTTTGTGTATTTAGTTTGACATTTTGGGTGGAAATAAAAGCCTTCTGTTTGTAGTTAATTAAAAATGAAAGTATTCATGTTGGGATTTTATTTTTAAAATTTGATCTGGTAGGACAAAGTGGTTTTTTTTTTCAATCTTGCTGATATACAGTTCTTTTTTTAGTGAAAAAATGTCAAAAAACTTAAGTAAATTAAATTTTGCTATCTGCTGTATTTGTTCAATTTAGTTGGAAAGTTTAAAAATACCTCCAATCCATCTATATTTGCTGAAGAATAAATCTAGACTTTATATGTATATATTATTATACATTGATGGCTATAAGACACATTCATGATCATGCAGTTTCTTCATTTGCACATAATATTTACAACATATGCAATTATTTTATTTTTATTATATACAATAAAAGGCAGGCCATTTTCACTTTTTAAAAGTCTCCTCTGAATGATACATTGATGGCTATAAGACACATTCATGATCATTCCAGGCCAGCCCCCTCACTTTACAGGTGAGGAAACAGAGGCAAAAAAGCAAGTCTTGCCTTAGCAGAGCTATGCTAGAATTCACATGTTTTGACATTAATCTGTATTGTGTTTATTCCAGGACTCCAGATTAATGTTAATCTGTAGGATAATATATGAGTTTAAGATTAGAAAAATCTTAGGGAATGTGAACAATATCAATGTGACTGAAACAGAGTCTTAGTCATATTAATTAAAGTGGATTGACTTTTATATGTTCAGTTGGATGGGAAATCAGTGTTCTATCAGTATTTCCTCAATATCATATTCATGGCAGAATATTCTTTTAGAATTTTCGAAACACATTTTGCTACTATGAATTGTGTAGTTAAGTATTAACTAGGATGGTTGTATGGTTATCATTTTCGCACCAGAAGAAAAAAAAAAAACCCACAATACACAACCCTGAAATAAGGAAAGTAGAACAAGCTCTTCTACTATCAAATTTTCTTCCAGAGCCTGTGGCATGCCTCCACATCTGTGATCTGTGTCTGGGTCCTAGAATTCTTCTAGGGTCATCACAATGCTGCAGAGATGGACTCAAATCAGAAGCAAATTTAATCAGGTGAACAACAACAGACTCAGAACACATCTAAGATGATTATTTTTACATTTTTTTGTCACTGTTGCTACTGTTAAGCAGTGGTCTCTTGCTAAAACACAACCTCACTCAGAAACCAATATATAAAGAAAGGTTCCCTAGATGAAACTGAGTGCCCCACAGAAATGTCTGGTTCAGTCTCATTATTTTACAAGGATTGAAAAGGAAGCCAGATTGGGAGTCCTTCCCACGGTCTACATCTAGAGTCTGGACTTATTTCTCACCACTCCTGCACACACTGGCTCTTCCCAGGTCTCACTCCACCTTTTCCTTCCTGCCAAGCATGCTCCAGCATCACATGCTGCCTCCTTTTCTGGGAGCACTGTTGCCACAGTCTTGATACAGCTCCTTCGTGTTGAGGTTTCAGCTCAATTTTGCCTATTCAGGAAATTTGTTTGTACCAACCACTCTCTTTCCTTCTTTATTGAGAGAAACTCAGTTGCATAAAATTGGACTAATCTTAATCTTTGGTTCATGAAGCATTCTCATATTGGAGCCATGCATGGTTTCCTTTACTTTCATTAGTTACTTAATTAGTTATTTTAAATGTGTACTAATTACCTGTCAGCTTAAAGCACACACAAAAAGCTAGGATCTTGATAATGACTCACACGTATTACTTCCATTAACCCTTCCCTATGCCTTCTCCAATCTGAACTCTGTGGTCATCATTATTTTCAGTTATATGTACTTTCATTGCGTCCATATACAACACACACACACACATTATTTTAGTTGTTTTAAACTTTAGTAAATAGTTATCAGTCTGCATGCAATCTTTTAGGACTTACAATTTTTATATAATATTTGATTGTTGAACTTGATTCATATATTCATATGTTACTCAAGTTCACTTATTTTGGTTACCGTTAAGTATCTCATTGTGTGGCTTATTCACCCATCAGTTACTTTCTACGTCATCACTCTGTCTTATTTGCTTCATAAAACATAGCAGTATTTGTAGAACATACCAACTTTATTAATTTGTTTACTTGTTTATCATCTGCTTCTCACTGCTAGGACATACTTTTTAAAGGACAGAGATATATCTTATTTATCACGCTATTTCAAATTATTCATGTAACATATATTGCATTAAAAAATGAAAAAAGTATTCACTCTAGACAAACTGAACACCTTGAGTTTCCTTAATATGTCAGGTTGTTTCTTATCTATTGTCCTTCCTTCATTGCCTTTAAAGCTCTGCCACTTAGATTTGTGATTTGAGGCAGCCTAACATACGCCTGCTTTTTACTTATCGTCTATATTTACAAATTTAAAATGGATGACTTATCATAAAAAATTATAAATGACATAAAATATACAAAATGCCTGGCACATTCTGAATGGTCAGCAAATAGTAACAAGTATGACTGCTACTCCAATCACATTACTTGGAGTGAATATAACCCCCATCCCCCTGGGTAGTTTTCTCACCCATCAAGGCTCAGCAAAACTTTCACCCCCTTCAGGAAAGCTCTGAGATACCTCTCTATCCCCTGTACCTATCCTAACACTAGCACACTGCTCTGAATTTGTTATTCTACTTATCCACCCCCATATCCCACAACTCTTTCTTGGGGGCTATGTCTTATTTGTTTACTTATTGACTAGTCCTCTTTCCTCTAATGCCATGTTAAACAAGTACCCTTTGAGTGGCTCATTCCAGCTTCCAGTTATTGTAAATCACACTGGATTTTATTAACTTGAGGGCATCATCAGTATCTGCTTCCCTGATCTCTATGCTAACAACCCAGTTTAGAAATAAGGGGCTTAATCAAGGTGCTAAATTTGAGGAGCCTACTCTACTTGGCCAAATAACTAATGGGCTCTTTCCTATGACACCCTTTCTTTATAATGATTCCCTTTTTACTTCGTACCACTTCTATTTTACTCTTTCGACTTAAAGATACATTTAATTATTAGCCTTTAATTTGTTTATTTCTATGTTTGATCTTTTAAATTTCCTACTGTTAACAATATATTTTAGTTAACTTTATAGTAGCTTCTAAAATTAGCATAACTAAAATAAATTAACGTTGAATACTAGAAAGCAATAAACATCATTCCAAAATGAAACAAAATACCAAAATTTGTATACTTTTCATATTTTTATCAATGCAATAAAAATATAAAAATGTTTGTATGTTTAAGTATGTCACATTAAAAAATAAAATACAACCCAGGTAGCAGAAATGTTTATAACAATGAAGTGAAATGAGATTTCATTTCATCTACATGATCTTTTAACTCTATTTTTATTAATCTTGCACCATTAATTAATAGGGTTATAAGATGGCACATTTAACAAGGACTGCATAGAGCACTTTGATATGGCCACATAAGGCATGAGAATCTAATACTGATGGTCATATATTCTATAAAACTTAACATATACCAGGATGAAAATAGAGTGGAACACATTAAAATGTAGGTTAAAAAAATAATTAAAAAAAAACCCAAGTCATAAAAGCTTATGCTAAATTAAATACAGAGGGATAGAAAGAAAAACAGCAAACATTATTTGCTAATGAAAAAGTACTTAGCTTGGAGATGAATGAATAAAAATTATAATTAAAGAATCTCTAATTAGGCTCATTCTAATGTTTCAGTTCTTATAAGACAGTTCCAACTACGCTTTCAAAAGGTTTTTCAAAATTTCAGAGTTAAGTGGCTACTGGGACAACAAAGGCAACCCTCGTGTCCACTTCAAACAAGTCCAGTCTAATACTGAAATAGATGTTTTACTCATGAAGGGTCATGTTACGTGTGCAGTTCACTGTGCTCTCTATATCAACTGGATAATGAGAGAGCTTTTCAGGGTCTTGTTAAAAACTTTAGCCAGATGTCACCCCAAATCACCACCACTAATTTCCATACTACAAAACAGCCTTTGACCTAATGAGTAGTCAAATATTCCAGCTATGGCTTTTTCTTAGTGTTTCTACAAACATGACTGTTATCTAAGAAAAAAGACTAAGAAAAATCATTGGAATGTTATGTTTCCTAACAAACTATTAAGTATGACTTAGTTACTTAAAATAATAGTAATGTTGCCAGTCATGGTAACATTAATACCTGTAATCCCAGCACTTTGGGAGGCTGAGGTGGGTGGATCACCTGAGGTCAGGAGTTCAAGACCAGCCTGGCCAACATGGTGAAACCCCATATCTACTAAAAATACAAAATATTAGCCAGGCGTGGCAGCAGGTGCATATAATCCCAGCTACTTGGGAGGCTGAGGCAGGAGAATCACTTGAACCTGGGAGGCAGAGGTTGCAGTGAGCCGAGGTCGCGCCATTGCACTCCAACCTGGGCAACAACAGCGAGACTCTGTCTCAAAAAAAAAAAAAATAGTAATGTCTTCACTGTACTTTTAAAAATAAATCATCCATTTGTATTTCTTTTTAACTAGAAACTAGACCAGAAGTTCTGCAATAACAGGACAAATGTGGCATCAAGCCAAGGTGACACACTCATTTTTGTTCTTCCCAAGAACATCTTCAGCTGTCTGTACTTGAAAGTAAAAGGTGAATAAATACCTGAATATAAAAATTCATATAGCTACTGTAGCTTTTATACCTATCATGTCACAGCATTCAAATTAGTTTTCAGTAAATATTAACTATTATGTCTTACTCTAGTGATAGCATCTCCACAGACTTGAAATATAAGCCATGGATTTGAAAAAAAAGTTGATTATTATGAGAGATGCATATGCCTGAGTATTCTGTCCTTACTGAGAATAATTTTTTATATCTTACAAATTAATAAGATATGTTTAGAGCATAGCACTCTTCACAAAAATACATTATTAAAACTAAAAATACATTTTTCTCTTTAAGAACTGTCACAAATAAAATGATTCTATTTATGTATTAGCCTTTAGTCTCTGATAATTGGATTTATCTTTTAAAATATTTTAGACATAATGCATTAAAGATAAAAACTCTCCTTATCAAATACTGAAATATGTTTCTTGAAATAACAATTAAATATATGTATGTGTGTGTGTATATATATACACATAAACGTGTGTGTGTATATATATATACATATATATACACATATATATGTAACCAGCATCCTTGTGTATCAGAAGGGGTTAGATTCTAGTGATGGCAATTTCAAAAAGGGGCTGGCATGTAAAGTAAATATGTGAACCATCCTGGATAGAACAGGGAGCGAGGGGTCAGAGGATAGCTGAAGAACACATTCCCTGTCTATACGCATTGATATTAAAATAGTTTTATGCACTGAATTGAATAAACTATATATATATATAGTTTATATATATAAATAAATAAGACTATATATATAGTTTATATATATGTTTGCAGGTGATATGTTGACGTATAAATTAGAATTCTTGTGTTCAAATTTCAGTTTGGCAGCTATGAAATCTCTAGAAACTGATCAAATATTTTCTAGGTTCAGATATTCTGCCTGTGAAGTGAGGATAACACTTCCTTCACAAGTAAAGGAAAAATAATATATAAGAGTAGATATAAAAACTGCCTGGAACAGTGCCTGACAAACAGCAGATACCCAGCATATTCTAGAATCCTTTCCCCATCCCCTTGTAATCACAATCTATCAGGATGACCTTGGGTGCAAGTGCAGTGAAGTATCATATGGTTTTTCAAGTAAGGAGCTGATGATTGCACATAAGTACTCTAGAAATAAGGCAGCTCCCTGATTGGTTAATTCAATGACTTAAAGATGTCTTAAGTCTAAGGACGTCTTAGTTTTCAGATTCTCTCCATTTTTCTGCTCTGCCATTCTCAGTGTTCCACTGAAAAGAAACTCCTTTACATTGATTTCTTCATCCAGTAGAGGAAACCCTTCCCAGAAGCTTCTCAGCAGAGTTCACTTTGTAAATATAAGGCATAATTACAAAAGATTCCCATACTCTAATCAAGACCTGGCAAGGAGAATGGACTACAATGATTTGTTTAGACTCAGATCTAGCTCTGAGCTATAGATAGATATGATCATCTTCCCTGAGGGATGGATAGAAAACATAGGAATTTTTCTGTTAAGCAGGAAGAAAAGATATGACTTTGGATTGGCAACCAACCAAGGATACTCATGTTGGATTCTGTAAATATATCAATTTTCACTTCCATTAATTTTATGATTAGCATAATTGTTCAAGCAGAAGCAGCATTCTTGGCTAACATGGCTCAGGTTTCCACTGAGTCATTCTAATATCAAGCTAAATGAATATCAGATTAGACTAGACCTGGTCATTTTCAAACTATATTAAAGTATCCTTTTTAAAATGAAACTTTCTAGAAGAGTCCCAATTTATCTAGGAGATAAAAAGTAGATCTGCCTGGTTGAACTGAAGCATGGTATGTGACTGTACCCCAGTTCACTGGATGCCACCCCTAGGTGCATATTCAGAGCATTTACTATGAAAACGAGTGTAGTCGATCTTTACAGTCCCTTCTAGCCCTTTAATTTTATGTCTATGAAACTGACAATATGTCATCCTTCAGCAATTTGCTAGCATGTCAGTTTGCTTCAAGATGTGTTTGATGGGTTGCATACTTTTATGATAGGACAAAGGAGTAATATAAAGATATCAGAGAAATTACCATATAACACAATTGAAATAGGCTAGTTGAAAGGAAAATGCAAAATCAAAAACAAAACAAAGCAAAGTCACTGTAAATTCACCCTGAAGCAAAACTGGAGGCAGTGCAGGAGAATTCTAGTCCCCTGGAAAGGCAGGTGGCAAAGTCACTGCAACTGCTCAACAACTTACAGACTCTTAACAGCAGATCTCAAAGGAGTGATGATGAAAACAGCTGCAGCTACTAACCAGAGAGCAGGGGCAAAATACATATGGATAGCTTGAACTGTAAGATCTTTCGTGTAAATTTTTGTTTTATCAACAAGTGGGTCACTAAAAAAAAAAAGAAGGGGGGTAGGGGCAACTGACTTTAAGGGAAGAAGACATTTTTTAATTAGATCATATTAGGAGAACAGTTAATATTTTTTTACTTTGTTCCAAATAAACTAGGTAGAAATCAAGACAACCAATAAAATATTCCTGAAAGACTCAATAAATATCGAATTTGATGTCATAAATATGAAAGTGGGCCAGTACAAGGCCTGGAAACAGTAAATCTCAGCAGATATCAATACAATTTGTTGTAGAATCTGAATCTCACAAAGTGAAATTTAGGGTCACTTGTTCAGCAGCAAGGTCAAACTTAAAGGTGGAGTAATAGCAATTTACCTTCTTGATGTACCATTTGGGTAATCTGTGAAAGATGCTGGCCTGTAAGGAGAATCTAAAGTCTCCCAGGGGGACCAAATTTCAAATTGTAAAGTCATATAGATTTTAAAAACCTATTCATATATTCTAAAACTTTTTTCCTAAGCTAATGTAGGCCAAAGCTTTACATTCAGTCATAATGCATAAACATGTCAACCACAATCCTTTACTGAGAGATCCTACAATCTCCTCATAGGGAATATTTTTCCTTAATATTTTTAGGGAAAGATCTTTTTTAAGCCCATTAAAGTTGCAAAGGCTAATGAAATGTTAAATAATAGGGGGATCTTATTGGATTTAATCATCACCCCAGCTCTGCTTCATTAACCATCTCTGCTCAGCCTTCCACAACTTCAGCTCTTCAAAAGTTATGCAAAGTAACAAAAATACATCTTTTGAAGGCTGATGGAGCAAATAATCCAGATGAATATTTAGAAATGCATGGCTCCATTGTGATTTCCTGGTTCTCTATCATGCCATTTTTCTGCCTCCAGTATGAGTTAGCCACAAGGACTCTCTACATAAAACCACTCTGACACTTGAAGTTTTATGTGTTCAGGAAAGGGTAAAAGCACTATGCAAGGAATATTTAATTGTGGTTTAAAATTTCTGTTGATTGGAAAAAATAGGGCATGTGAGATTCTTGATTAATTTTTTTTATTTTGAATGGTCCTAAAATTTCATCTTATGATGTATAAACAATATGAAGTCACATTCAGTAAATAGAGTCATGGTTAATTTGAAGCAGATCCTAAAACATTTAATGAAAAACATCATTTCCACTCACCTTCATTCTTTCAAAGAATTCAGTCTTTGAATTCCTATCTCATTTTATTTTTTGGTAGGTTCTGATGAAGACAAATCATTTGCTTATGGATACTTTGGCTGAGATGCATTTAATGAAAGATTCAGTACTGTGAAGTAGGTCATGATCATATTAAATGAGAATACAAGCAAATATTGATACAAGTGAAGCAACAATAAAGTTGCAAAACCAAGGGGAACCTGACCTATGAGAAATGTGGGAGTGTGTGTTTGAGGAACAGTTGAATACCTTGGGGTTGCAGGGTTGAATAAAGGAGCTTCCTAGAATTAGAACTGGGAAGAGTATACAAGACACATAGGGGAAAACTTAACAGTATTGCCTATGTTTATTGCTACTTAAAAGGCAAAGAAATACTAAGTATAAATAAAAATAAGCCAACAAAATCATGTCAGGTCTTTATCTAAAAATAGGTTATATAATATATATCTTGCCTTCTTGATGGGGATTTCTGAAGAAGTTAGAAAGATGAAGTGAGTTAACGATGGAAAAATATTTTGTAAATGATGGCTGCTCTGGGAGTCCCCAACATTAGCCTTCATTCAGATATATAGACACACAGGTCTCAATATACAGTTTTACTCATGGATAAAATTGATTACAGCAATGAAAATAAGAACACACTTTCAGATCATAAGGTAAAAAGTCACAGGCAGAGTCTGTAAGAATCCATATGCAAACTTACTTATACCCACTTCCTCCCATGAAGGGTTACACAGAGAGCATTCTTCCCCCAGAAATAAACATGTAGCAACATGTGTGTGATATTTCTACAAGGGAAATCCATTAGAGATTTAGGCATCCAAAATTTTTATTAGAAGGTAGTCACATATATTGGTACTCTCTGCTTAGTACATACCAAACTTTCAGAGTCATAGAAGGAAAGCAGGTGTTCAGCATAAACCACATTGTTTGCACAACAATCGAAGGACAATAAACCATGCATATCAGTTGAAGAATAGTGAGAACACTACAAATATTCGACTTCCCAAACACCAGACAAGGGCCAATCTTGCAAGCAAGCCCTTCTATGAATAGCAGTTTCAGGTCTGCTGTGTTAATTAACTCTTTTCTGCACAATGACAGCTGCAAAATAGCTTGCTATATATTATTATATAATATTTCGGTAATATTATAAATTAGTAAAGATTATATGAAATGAGGTTATTAAATTATAAGGAAGCTTTAGTTTTAATAAGAAATTATGTGTAACATACAAAGGCACAATGGGAGCCAAATAGTTAAGTACAGTAGAAGTAAGAGAAAAGTTTTTTAAAATATTGTTCCATCTCTAAAAAAGGAAACCAGTTTTAGGCAATAGAAGAAAAATGCCATTAAGCAACTTTTAAAACTTCTTTTATGGTTCCAAAACCATTTGATTATGAAATACATCTAAATAATAAATGTTGGTGGTTAAACTTCAAACATGGCAAGATTATACATAAAATAGATCTTAAAATTCTATAATTCCATATCACAGGATATTGTGCACGATAAATTGTTGACAGGTTAATCCTAATCCAAATATATTATACTGAATCTGTTCGATTCACAGCTAAACATGACTTGAAGAGTTTCCACCAAAGTGCTCCAAAATGCTTATAGAATTCAGACATCAATTCTAGAGGGAAAGGTTAAAAGTACTTGGGTTATTGAACCAGTAG
Organism: Pan troglodytes; assembly: GCF_028858775.2. Classification (NCBI taxonomy): domain Eukaryota; kingdom Metazoa; phylum Chordata; class Mammalia; order Primates; family Hominidae; genus Pan; species Pan troglodytes. The sequence goes on from NC_072411.2 coordinate 114,079,711, forward strand.
TCAAGTGAATGACTGAAAAACTCCTCTCAAGTACATAAAGGGCTCTTAAATAGATTCTCTGCACCAAAGAAAGCACGAGAGGCTTAATCTAAAGCATAGAGGATTAAGGTTAGATAAAAGGAAAAATTTATAGGCAAGGAGAGTTGTTTAACACAGACATGTATCGTAGATTCTCCTCAGGAAATATTAAGACTTAAAGGCTTATGTAGCAAAGGGTTTAAAATCATAGACTCTCAATCCAAGCTGCCTAGGGTTGACTCTCCTTCTCACTAACTAACTGGGTAGGCTTGGGCAAGTTATTTAACTTCTCTGTAACTCAGTAGTGTCCACATCTTTAAAAATGAAATACTAATCGAGTTTCTGTGTGAATAAAAAATACACATAAAAGCCCTAGAATAAGTCCTGTCATCTCTCTAGGCACTAGGTTCCCATTTACTAATGTTGTCATTTTCTGTGGATAATATATTATGTTCCAGGTATTATACAGGGTAGCAAATAAAGACAGATGGTGAGACAATGCAGTTATAGAGGTGAATCAGAAAATGACTCATATTCTTGAAGAAACTTCTAATCTAGTGGGGAAGGTGGTCATAAACATATCTACAAAGCACATGGGAGGAGCTCTGTGGCCCGTGCTGAGGGTTAGCTGAATGCCAAAGTGGACTGCTTGGGTACCATCATTCAGATGGTGAATTACACAGTGCTATTTCATGGGTAATGACTGTGAAATCAGAGTGAAAAAGTAGGAGTACCAGAGTGCGGAGAATCAACAGCAGAGCTGGTGTCACCCTCACTTGTGTTCGCTTTCCATGTATTGCAACTTTCTGTAGTTTACAATGGCCCACTTGAGTGAGTTTATGAAAGTCTGGTTATTTGAGCAATTTCTGTGAGTGTGTGTCAGCGGGGTAGGGGATGGTGGTGGTATTTGATTCTATCTGAAAGTTATCCAAGCTCTTGACTTCCAATAATCAGTACCAGCCATCATCTCTACATAGCCTCTGCTTCAGTCATCCCCTCAGTGTTTAACTTGAGATAATTTTAAAACACATGTTAAATATCACATATGATATAGCTTTACCTTTAAAATGCAGAATATTTTCCACTTATTACTTAGTTTATAATTACTATGGACAGCATATTCTTGAAAGCAGCTGTTATAAAACTCAAGATATTAAAAGTGAAGTTTTTTTAACCATTCTTTTCCCATTGTCTTCACTTCAACTTTCAAAAACAAATGCAATTCATATCCTTATTGCAGTTTCAGGCATTTTCTGCTTATGTGGGTATATCCAAAAATGTCAGTGTAAAATTGGCATTATATTGTATGTAAACAAAATTCAATAATATTAAACCCTTCTTAATGATAAACATTTTATGGTTTAAAAATATATTTGAAATAGACAAATAATTCCAGAAACACAATAATGGGTCTGTGATTCGGACTAACGGGTCTGTATTGGAGGTCACAGCTCCTATTTTAAGGTACAGTGCAAACTGGATCACCTTCCAACATGTTGGCTAGAACTGAAGCTAGTGAACTCTGATTTTTCACCCAAGGAAAAGCTATTTTCTAAGCATCCTACTGTGAAATTTGCTTACAGCAAGAAAAAAGAAAAGCAGAAATGATTTACCAACTGAATAAGCGTAGGTAATTTTACTGTATGTGCATTCTTAAATGTTTAATACAACAATGGACCACCTCTTTGCATGGAGTTAAAGGTTCCTTTTTACATAATGTGTCCCAATAAACAAAGAAGCAAAATATTGAAAGAAATAAAGAGAGAGAGAGAGGGAGAGAGAGAGAGAGAGAGAAGGAGGAGGAGGAGGAGGAGGAGGGAAAGAAAGAAAGAAAGAGAGAGAGAGAGAAAGAGAGAAAGAAGAGAAAAGAAAAGAAAAGAAAGAAAGAAAGACCTAATTGTCACCCTTCATGCTTATATTTCTCTTCTGTGCCTTGAGCTCTAGTTCACTTAAAAAGTAGCTCTTCATGGAGAATAGATATACAAGATATAATAAAAAAAATACTTGACCTCTAGGGGCTACATAACACTTATGTGATGGGTATAGAGAAAACTGTATTATAAGCATTAAGGTGAAAAAGATTAAAAGTATATTCTGACTGGTCCCCAAAACAATTCTCAACTAGGTTTTTTTCTCAGATGCATGTAACTATTTTTCCACAGTACAGTAGATCCATACCACAAGAAGATAGTCATGAGTCATCATTCAATATAATAATAACAATAACTGCATATTTCTTATTCTGCAGCAAAATCATTGACATAAATATTCTATAATCCAAATCTCTTTGTAAATATATGGTATTGGTACTGAAAGATAAAATGCTTAAAACACTGGTGTAAATTAAAAACATGTCTTGATTTCCTTCTCAAGTGTTGTTAAACACTATAGGTTTACATTCATATTATGTGTAGTTCTCTATGCCAATGGTCTCCAAGATGGGTGAGTGTGCACTCCTATGTACAAAAAGACCTACTGGGTTAAAAAAACAAAATGTTAAAAGTTCTATTCATTGTTTTAGTTTAAAAAGAAGAAGAAATGAAACTAAGCTTTGCTAATAGGTAACATGTAGACTGACACTGTGCCCTTACTTAGTGGGTATTCTCCAGTCCTGTTACATGGACAGGATGGAGGAATCATGAAGGAAAAACTGAAGCTGCAACACAAGAGGATGACAGTGAAGCTCTGTGATACGGTTTGGGTGTGTACCTACCCAAATCTCATCTGGAATTGTAACTCCCATAATTCCCACGTGTTGTGGGAGGGACCTGGTGGGACCTAACAGAATCATGGGGTGGGTCTTTCCTGTGCTGTTCTCGTGATGGTGAATAAGTCTCAAGAGATCTGATGGTTTCCTAAAGGGGAGTTCCCCCGCACACTCGCTTTGCCTGCCACCAAGAAAGACGTGACTTTGCTCCTCCTTTGCCTTCCACCATGATTGTGAGGTCTCTCCAGCCATGTGGAACTGTGAATCAATTAAACCTCTTTCCTTTATAAATTACCCAGTCTTGAATATGTCTTTATTAGCAGCGTGAGAACAGACAAATACACTCTGCCTTACTCTCACTCGTAACGTTTGCCCTCAGCATATCACAACTTGCTGCAGTTTCCATGGATGGGCCTGCTTAAGGAGTTGATAGATTTATGATCCAGTTTTAATTAAACTTAACCTCACAAAAAGCATAAAATTGGCTTTAAAAAAGGTTCTTCAGAACTATTGAGGAAAACATTAATTTTTCCTCAAAAACAGCACAAGAATGGCTAAGCTGGTTCTCCTAATAGTGCAAGTTCTTCATGGACATTATGCAGTAGACACTGTGATGATCTAATCCAATCAGACAAGAAGTTGACAAAAATTCAAAAATATATGGATTTATGTCCAATATCATCAATGATAAACCTTGATTCAGCAAGGTTTTGTGCTTGAAATATTATCTAATAATAGCAATGCATCTATGTAATTTATAAACAAATACAGTATTTGTTCTTAACAAGGGGGAGTGCAATTTAAACTTTGGAGATCAAGTGGGACACTTGCCAAATGCTTTAGACTAAGTAAAACATTTTACTAATGTCACATAATAAAATGTATTTTTTCTACATTCCCTAAACTAATGGCATATACCAATATGTGCTTAGATTAGTCAATTCTGTTATAGTGAAGAATATAATTCAAATTCAGTGAGCCAAATTTTACACTAATTTGAACATTGAAAATTTGAAATTATACATTAATATACTTTATGAAGAAAATTTTAGATAATTCCCTCCACAAAAAATAAAATCAAGAATCTTATAATTTCAAGGCTGGAAAACTGAAGTTGCCACTATAGTTAGATAAATGTGCTCTTATTAGTTTCCAATATGCTATACTTGTGTTTATAGACAAAGGATTTCTCTGAGTAATTGTGGTGACTATTGGGCTATTTTGACAGTAACAGCTATTGAAGTCAAAATTAACTTTTACAACTGTAACAATGTCAACCAAAATTCATCAAGTAATGATTCTAATTATGGTTCTGAAACATTTTGCCTGACAATAACATTATCATGAAATGCTTTAAGAAAGCAAAATGATACCATGACACATTGTATTGTTACTTTAGGCCACACCTTTTGAAATATTAAAGTTAGTGTGGAGAAAATAAAATGTGGCATTAAGGTAAGGTATAGTACAAGGATTATATATTTGGATATTTTGAAAATGTGTTATTTTCATTTATCCTCTGATACATTTCATATATTATTTTATTATTTAATTTTAAATTTATCTCCATGTTTTTATTCCACCAATTAAGGAACAATTAGAATATTTAATATGAGGCCTTCAAAAATATTTTCCTTAAATGAAATATGCTTCCCTGGAATTCTCAAATGTCTACAATACATTCACATATGATTTTAAAGCAGAATTACCAATTGTATTTGACTTGATTGGAATTAAAATTTGTTAGCACCTGCTAGGTATTCATCAGTTGCACAGTGGGAACTTGTAGCCTAGTGAATCTAGACAAATATTTAAAAGTTGGTAATGGATAATTCAGCAGTTAAAATTATATATGGACATTTTTGCCTGACAATTCATGTTTCAATAATTTTTTTTCAAATATGTCCCAGAATTACCACCCTCAAGGAAGCAAGTATTATTTACAATTCTGTCCCAAATTTCTAAACATATGTCTGTTTATTAAGCCAAAAGTGATGGCAAAACAGCAATTTACCAATTCCTAAATTAAGTTGCCGATTATAGATTACTCTTAAAGTTAGTAATTAAAACAAGGTGATTTGAATTTTTTTGAATATTGTTGCTTGCTGGACAAATAACAATATTTCTGAATTTCCGACATGTTGTACATATCACAAAAAGGAATAAGGCTGTTGGGTTTTTTTTGGTAGTAATTTCTGGTAGGAAATAAAGGGGTTGATATTAGCAAACATTTTTCCTTGTTAATACAATGTGTTTGAGATTTCAAATACGTTTCCACTTTTTTTTTCTGACATAAATCTGTAAACACACAAGGTAACAATTCATTCAAAGCTTGAGATAAATGTAGTCAATATCTTTTCTGGAAAATGTATTTTCAAGAAATAGATTATTTTTGTATGTGATTACAGGTAGTCTCAAATAACACATTTCAATGTACCTATATTGCAAACATAATGTGTACAACATAGAATATCTCCTATCTTTTTCAGTGCCACATTGTGATATTTAAAGTCAAAGGAACTGCCATTAAACCCTGCCTAAACATTTTATTTAGCTAAGTTATTCAGGAATAGTCTTTTAAATTAGAAATATCACCTCACCTCCCGCCACTGACACAAACACTGAGTTTATTTATATTCAAGATTTAATTCTCTATTTTGAATAATTTAAATTTAAAAGATATTTAAACCAAAGAAAATAAATTTGAATCCTTTCAACACAGGGGTCGTATCTGTCTTTTTTAATTATTACATTCCAAATGACTATCACAGTGCTTGGCCGGTAGTTGGCATGCTGTAACTATTTGTGGACTAAATAAACACATTATTCTTACAAACAAATCTGATAGCTACATGATCCTGGACAACTCCACTTCTTCTGGTCCACTCATCTTTAAAGTTATAAAACAGTTAAAATCATTCAATGGAATAGTTGATGTTTATAATAGAGACTCATACAGGCAAAAGCACTAACAGCTATTGAAGTCAAAATTAACTTTTGACTAACATAAGTTCTATGTTAGTTTGAGACATGAAAACCCTAATTAAAGAACATGGAGTAGATAACATTATTCTTATTATGTTGTTTTGAATATATGTTTTTAATGACTTGCCTCTACTGATATTTCCTTTTTGACTTTCACTATTTATCTTCTCCTAGAAATTGTAGATGTATCCTTAAATCAACTTTTAAAAAGTCAGCTTTCCTATTGGGTGAAGACAAGTAATGTTCCAAAAAAGCCAGTCTAAATAAGAAGATGCATCCTAGAGCTTTGCTTTTTTAGCTGTCGGTACTAGCAGGCCAACACTCAGGCTGGTGCACATGTGCGTGCGCGTGCACGCACACACACACACACACACACAGCATCAAACCAGGATAGTTTTGCATAATGGCTCTAGAAGTCATTGTATACCACAGACTGAGAAAGATTGGTATTTTAAAAGTCCTCTTGCCTTATATAACTTTGAAGAGAAAAATTTAAAAGATAGCTATTCTTCTAAACAAGTGATTGGATGGCAGCAAAGGAGATTTTAAAAATGTTTTTCTAGACATCCTTAAGCTAGTTTTATGTTTATCTTAGTTTCGTTCTGTGTTCCCTTTTAATGATATGTGAAGTCTTAACTAGCAAAAAAATATTTTAATGAGCTTTCATTGTTTTAACTACCAAGAAAAGGCTATTTGCTCTGTATAAATATCATAAATGATCGTGTCTACTCCATAATTAGTGTATATCACTAGTACTTGATAAATGTATTACAAGTAAAAATCTAAGCAGGTTTGACAATATTTATAAGAAAACATGTGACTTTCTTAATAATATTTACAGATGATGCCTTCATACACAAAGAAAATGAGTTTCAGAGGGGTCAAATGAATTGCCAAGTTTTCACAGAGAGCAAGAGAGGTTGAAGTGGGTTTTGAACTAGTTTATTATCCATGCTGATGTTTTGTTTATTCTAACTACACTGCCTCACACATAGTGACAGACTTCGTCAAATAATATCCCTGAAAATACACATCTCTGGCTATTTCAAGTTCTATGTTAGTGTGAGAAATGAAAACACTAATTTTTTGACTTACTAGATGAATGAACACATACGTAAAGTAATATTTATTAATCATTAATCACAATAGTTATTTTATCTAAATATCATACTAAGGGCAAAACCATTTTTAAAAGTAAGTTGATTTTTCCAAAAGGTGGTTGAAAAGTTTGATCCCTTATTAACACCTTCACATTTTATTTGGATAACAGCACTAGATATTTTTCACTTATCTTCATAACTATGTAGATATAGTGTTGTGCTCATTTAAAATAATGATAAATGAATAAACTAATTTTCAGAATGATAAAGCAATTTGTCAAATATCTCAACTCTGATAAATATCTGACCCATGTCTCTTGATCAAAAGCTTTATTTCTCTCAGTTGAATTATTGATTGTTAACCTAGTGGTCTGAGAACCTCTGAAATTGTATGTATAACTGTGTGGACTGTTGAGGGAGAAGCTTCATAACTTTCTACAACATCTCAACAGACTTGACAATTCAAAACTCTTAAGAACGACAGATGACACTTTTATAAACATTATATATAATAGATTTACATATTTTCAACTGTTGTTTGTTTAGTTTGGCTGCATTCACAATAATGGATGATACATGACTATAGTATTTCTTCAATATTCCAGAGTGACACTGAATTTTAAATACAATCTATTGAAATCTAACGACTACATTAAGCACCATTTAACTGTGGATATTCAATGCCTGAGATTACTCAGTGATGGATAACCCACACATCTTTTATAGACTAATTTATTCTTAGTGTCCTCCAGCAAAGCCATCAGGCATTCTTGAGACAGCTGAAGGGCACTGCACTGAGAGAAAGAAGGGGTGGCATTCCACGGAAGTCATGATGGCGTTCTTCACCAATTCTTGTAGCATTGGGAGGCACTCTGCTCTGAATTGAAGGAAGCATGGTCAGTATTGTCCTCAAAGAGAGTGGGCTCTGTTTTTGTTTTCAGTCCATTCCCTCTTTATGAGTAACAGGTGGAAGGTTTCCCCAAAGCTCCTGCAGCATGCCAGCTCCCGACTAACTCAGCTGGTATGAGTACTGAGCAATTGTCCTCAAATATATCAATACCCTAGACAAATCAAATCAGAAACCACACTCCATCACTATCCCCACCACCAAGAAAAGTGCCACATCAGAATTGGTAAAAGCTGTTCCCTGGGTTATTTAAGTAGGTAGCCAAGGTTAAGAACTTCTTTGTTCAGTAAAGCCATCCTAGGCAGGCAAAATCTCATGAGACGATATTAACACCTATAGAGGACTGGCTGAGTATTATTCCCAGATAGGAATGTTAAAAGTCTTTGTTTCTTCATTGCTGTTTTTGGTACCAGCAGCCAGCTAACACAGTTAGCAGTGGCTTCAGACCTCTCAGGGGATCTACAAATCTCTCACTAGCTCACCAGATTGCCTTGATCACAGGTTGCTGGGCCTGTGTGGACCATGATTACAAATTTAAGAAACATGTATTTTTAGCCCTTTGTGAATGGGAACCTCAATCTGACTTTAGTACATCCAACTTTTGTAATGGTTTTAGAAACAATTTTCTGGGAAGAAAAGAAGACTCTGTATTTTATGTTTGGCTATTTGTTTAAAAGTTGAATATTGTGCAAAACGTACTCATCTATTACAACTTGTTCAATCTTATCTATTTTTTGTCAGAGTGACATAAGCCTCTCCTCCTACAAGGTAAAATAGCTATGCTAATTTGCTAGCCCTTTTGTTGTCTGGTTATCAAAAGCCATGAGTGACACTTAGGATTTGAGAGCATGCAAATTATTTCTTAATCTTTATGTATTCCCTGAATTGTCAATTACACTTAAGAAACGAAAAGAAAGAGAAAGCACTATTTCCAACAAATAAGCATAACTGACAATTTTTTTCAACTACAATACTGTTAATTGTTGTTGTTGTTTTTTCATTTGTAGTGAATATCATTCATGTTGTCCACTCTAGGAAAAAAAAAATCATCCCTAGGGCATTTCCCTCTAGCAATTCTAGTTTTAGCCATATCACTCACTGTAACAGACGAGATTAATGCAGCTTTTCAACCATCTTTAGGAAGAATATTCAGATGCTTTAGCAGCTGCCCAGCTTCTTAAGAACTCACTAATCCTTTAATCTCCAGACACTTTTTTTTCATAAAAGATTCACAAGCAAAACAAATGCAATATGGATCAAAAAATTTAATCAGAATGCTTAAAATGCAATTACATTCATCAGGGTGTTCTGTTAGGCTGGGTATTAAATCTGGGCTTTATTCAATATCCTCCTTTTATTATAAAGCAATATTTTTCCACTCTGTAAACCATCTGATCCCTAGGCTAATGTCCTCTGAGCTTAAATATTAAAAAGAGAGCGCTATGAAAAATGAGCTGGAGAAATATTCCTCTTATTTCAGTGGAAAAAGTTCAAACCAGTCTCTTCCTGAAATCTTGTCTTATAAATGACCAGATAATTTGACCACCTGGAATTCTAAAGTTACACTTTCAAACAGTGGCTGCAGGATCATTATCCTACTTTAAATGTCAAATGTATATCCTCCTACACACCTCCTCAATTGAGTAAAAAATGTCAACAATTTGAACTTGAAAATAATAGTCTATTGTTCCCTAATTCGGCATTTGCAAAGTCTGAAGGCAATGCTGATTTCTTCATGCAAGCACAGTACCCTGAAAAGTTTAAAAAAATCCATCTTAGTTATATTTCTCCAGTTCTCTATTTCACATCTAATAGCATTCAACTGTAACAATAGCTTTGAAATAAAGAGCTGTCCAGCACAGCATGATTTGAAACAGTTGAGTGCTTCTTTTAAGTCTATACCCTAGCTATAACATGGTGGTTGGAGTTTTGTAAGACATATGGAAGTTAAGTGAAGCAGTGGAGGAAGTTCAAGGATTTCCTCTGACAAATGCCATCCTCAGAGTAAGAGAAACTTGGTCCATAAATGCAGACACACTAACGTCTTGAGCTGTGCTTAACATTTAATGGATTCTTTGTAAAATTAGTAAGTGGCCCCATTATGCAGGGAGTCAGTTTTCCCTGTTTCCTCCCAAAATGAGTTTGTGCAAATAAAAAATAATTAAATTTCACTTTTCAATTCCAATGTTTCCACATTAGATGAAAACAGAAACAATTGAGCAGTGAATTATCATAGTCCTATATTCAGTCGACAAGCGGTTACAATAACCAACAAGTGGTTACTACAATAATGTTAAAATCTATCATACATAATTAATTCATTTGCCACTCATTATGCTGCCAACTGAGCCCACATGAAGTTACAATAAGGACTTGCAAGAAGATTTAAGGTTTCAAATGGCCCAATGCACAATTGACTGTAAGTTATCTATAAAGGCTAGACAATGGCCACAGGCAAAGATACTATACAGCAAGCTTGTCCAACCTGCAGTCCACAGGCCACATGTGGCCCAGAACAGCTTTGAATGTGGCCCAAAACAAATTTGTAAACTTTCTTAAAACATTATGATTTTTTTTTGCAATTTTTTTGGCTCATCAGCTATGGTTAGTGTTAGTGTATTTTATGTATGGCCCAAGATAATTCTTCTAATGTGGCCCTGGGAAGCCAAAAGATTGTACACCCGGCTACAGCCATCACTTCTATTACCGGTAGTGCAATTATTGAGGCTTTCCTTTGTGCCAGGTTTAATATGCACTAACTGATTAAATTTTCATAATAGCATGATGCCATTGTGTGTATTATACAATTTCTCATCTAGGCCCTTTTTGTCTAACTTTGATATATGTGGTTATAGTAATTACTGTTGTTGCAGATAAGAAAACTAAGAAGTAGAAAAGTTATATACCTTGAGCAAGGCCATACTAAAAGTAAGAGAGACAGAGCGGGGCTTCAAACCCAGGCCGTCTGGCTTAAGACCCCATGTTCCTAAGTCTCCAGACTAATTCTGCCTTCCAAATTCATTCTGTATCCTCTATTTAATTTCCTATCTAGGTCTGTTTGTCCCAAGTTATTTTGAAGCATACAGTTTAAAATATTATCTACCTGATATTGGCTCAACAAGTAGAATATTTAGAAACACAGCCCCTAGCTAAAGTGGGTCAATTTCTGGGTATAAAGGTTGAACCACCTTGTGTCATCTGTGGGATAGGCCATATCCAGACACAGCATAGCCTGTATGACACAGAAAGAAATAAAAACAAAACAAAACAAAAAACTTGCAAGTAATATGGTGTGACAAGACTTCTCCTTTATATGGAAATTGCAATTGAACCTGGAATCATGGCCTGTCTTCTAGTCTAGCCTAATGGAGTAAAATGACACAAGTCCATTGCTTTCTGGGCTTGTATGTTTCTCAGGTCTCTCAAGGCTGCACTGACCACCTGACTTAGGGACTGCCTCTTTAGGAACTGGGAAGCAATATCTATTAATGTGTATCCTCATGTATAATTGTTCTGTTTATGGATAAACTGAAGGGAGAACAATCTTGAACCTATTCAAAGATGTCAGTCTTATAATACTACAAAACCATATTGGTCTTTGTGGCCAATCCTGCCACAAAAAATACTATGCAGGGAAGAATCCAATAGACTAGAGATTAGGCACCTGGAAGTCACCCAGCACAGTATAGCATATTCTTGGACCTCTTTCTAGAGATTTCAAATATGAGGGGTGGTGGAGTGTAATGCATGAATAACAAATAGAATATATCAAAATAAAACAGTAGTTTATCTGCTGGTATGCAACTAGCAGATGCTCAGCTGAGCCTGACATTCGTCACTCCTTATTCTTGATGGTACATAAATTTATTTCCAAAGTGATTGGTATGTCATTGAGCAAACTACATACAAAATGACTTTTCTCAGCAGGTAATGGTTCAAATTTTATGCAAAACCTAATGATTTTCACATTCAACTATTTTTTAAATCCCTGCTAATTCTTAGACTGTGGAAAACTATGAATGGTGTGTATGTAACCAATAAACCAATAAGTACAGTGTTTTTTTCCTATGCAGAAATATGGAAGACATATTTTCCTGATAGACATCAACATGAAAAAGTATTATGACTAGATAGTTCTGCTTTATAAATAGTATGCATATATTATTTATCACCCAATCTGAGATGATTTTGATAGTGGAAATATACATTAATAACTAATACTAGAAAAACAGATGGGAGTATTCTAAGCAAGCTTGTGCATGGTTACCATATTTATAAAGTACTACAGATTAATTCGTACTTTTATTGTATGTGATTTGAAGTTTGAAATATAATTCCTACTTCTATATTACAATGAATTAAAGCAATTTCAATGAAACAGTAGTACCCAATTATTATAGTAATAACACATAATTATTTTTTCTGTGCAATGTTTAATTATTAAAGTTGATATCTATCTTGAGCAAGATTCCTTTAAAATAGGTATATGGTGCTAACTCTTAGATTTCCAACTATGCCGAGATCCTTTATAGACATATTTAAATGTACTTATTATTATTGTTTGAAGACGTAGAGAAGCCTACTCATTATTTTTGTTTCTGTCTTTTAAGGCAAGATTTGGTTTTTCTTTTTACTATTAATATGAAAAATTACTAACATCTCATTTATAAAGATAAAAGCATACATAGCCACTGAATGGCATTTTTATTAAGATCATCTTTCTATATTGGCATTCCAAAGAGTAGAACCAAAAGTATATCTTACTGCCCAGCAAAATGCAAATACAAATGAGGTGGAGAATAGCACATTTTATGCACAAATAGCATGTTTGGTTTTAATAATGACTATAGGATAAAACCACAAATTATTCGAATAAGGGTTTCTCCATGAATCTCAGCTTATTAATCTCTTGCTAGGCTGTTTAAAAATATATACAGAATTGACCAAACTGTTTTCAAGACGCTGCCTGCAACTATCACACTGATGCTTTTTAACATTTCTATCTTCCATCCAACCTTCTATGCTTCCATCGCTGTTTGCATAGAACCATATATTTATTCACTGAAAGTTACCAGTTCTTAATTATATTTTGTTTCCATTTAAGCTATGGTAGTAAGCAGTGTATTGTAATATTAGCAATAATCCAGTGAGAATTCCCCAAAATGCAATGCTTTGTCTGTGTTGGTGCTTAAATTGTATTATATGTTGAGTTTAGTCTTTGAGTTCTTCCACTTTAAGTTACTGTTCTCTTATTCTCTAAGAAGCAGTATATATGCCTCTTATTCATATACATATTCATATACATATTCAACATACATGTATGTGTATATATATGTTGAATAATTTTTCAACTTGTGTTGAATATATATATGTATACATATATAGGGTTTACTCTCTCAAACAACATACAGTCAAGCAGAGAACAAAGGTAATTAGATATGATCTCAGATATTTAGAAGTATATTAAACAACAGGGTACAGCTTTCTACAGGCATTCAGAAGCCAGAACAGATGCCTAGTTGGGATAATTAGAGAAGATATTGATAAGTTAACAATTGACAGAGATGGTGGAAATATTCATTTCAGCTGGGGGAGCTGTCATGTATGATTAGAAGGAGCAAGGTGTTTGGAGAACAGCATTAATTCATATGGCTGGTAGGTGTTTGACATGTAGGGTCAGAGTGGCAGATGAGGCTGTTAGGGGCCAGATCATGGCTTAGTCATCAAGAATTCAATATTATCTACAGACAGGTAAGACAGCACTATCTAAAATTATTTTTGTTTTTATTAGAACTGCAAGATAATCTAAAACTAAGTAATAATATCAATTATATTAAGACACTGAAGAGTTTAGATTCTGATGTGTACACAATTATATGTATCAGGTTTAAGGCAGCACATTTGGACCTTGCAATGTGACTCAAAGTTGTTTTGACTCTGCTCTGCCTGATAGTCAATACAACTGATAATCTGCAGCTGATCTTAAATTGTCTCAGATACTCATATTCAAAATAAATTATTACCTTTAGAACTAACCAGCCTGCAATAAAACTAACAACAGATAAAGTAGTATACAACACTTTTTGTTTTGAATAAAAATTGAAAATGATGTACAAAATTTGACTGAACAAAATGGAACTCCATAGAAGAAACTGCAAAAGAAAATTCACAAGTGAAATAACCTATTAGGTAATATGAACTAATGATTCAGTTCATGGTGTTAAGGTCTGCAAGAAATATAATTTATTTAATGAAAATAAATACCAAAGAAAAAATCAAAATGGAAAAATTATATGTCAAAAATAGGTCAAGAAATTAAATTGGCTTAATCCAATTCAATCCAGAAAATAATTTTAAAATATAACTAGGTCAAAATATCAGAAGCAAAGCATCTCTGGGTCAAAATGATGTGGCCCAATTATCTTTAATACACTAGAGTTTCCCTCTTTGCTAAACTAAAAGCGCTGGCTTCTTGCTCATGTTTAGATAATGGGGATGTAGCACAAGTTCTAAAATATGGTAACAAACATATGTAAGTTGAAGAGCATATTTGCTGTAAAACATAACCTCGTGCATCATCAAAAAATAATCATTGTTATAAGGATCACATGGTATATTTTGGGATAATATTTATATCACATAAAATAGCCCTTGCCTTCAAAAGGTGTTTGATCCTATTGTGATAAGAGAATAGTGAAAAAGCAAATAAGAGATACATGCATTGAATTCTTAGAATACAGAAATTTCAAGACAAATTTCTTGAGAATAGTTTCTCAAGAATTTTTTTAATCAAAAGCTAAAGAGATATGAGCAAAGGCTAAATATTCTACATTTTACTTTATTAAACAGTCTGAATATCTACCTTGATGAGTGCTTTTATTAAGCCCAATAAGACCTTTACTGATATTTTCTTCTATAGAGACATCTTGTGAAATAGTCACAGAAAACAATAAAAATATTAACAAGCTTCAACACGAATTTATATCACTATTGTCATTATCTGTAACTTTCATTCAGTTTACAATTCTTCTACTCTAGTCCAGGCTCTTATCATTCTATGTCAGTCTCTTTTGGGCTTTGAATGCTTCCAATATCTTCAAATTTTAATTCATTTATTACTTGCAGATTAATCATCCAAAAACACTATTTTCCATACATTGCCCCATGTTGAAGCCATGGAAAAGCTCTCTGACTTCAGTAAAATTAAAAATGAGGAAAACATTTAAATCTTTTTTAAAAAATGACTTGGGGCCAGTATTGGTACATTTTAATATAGAAAAAGATGATCGATAGTATGCTGAATCGGCACTGACACTGGCCTTAAGCTAGAAAACACTACCCTATATAAAATCTTGGACATCATTTTATTTGGGAGAAGGGTTTGGTAAGTATTATTTTAGTCTACTGCAGTAAAGTAGGTCCTTATGCAGTATCATCAATTGGTTCTTGGAAACTGTGACTTTTAAGTGAAATGACATACAGCAGGTCCTCAAATTACATTGTTTTGTTCAACATCATTTCCCTATAATGTTGATGAGAACAAAAACTACATTAAGTGAGGACTTACTGTACATGGTACAATGGCCAACTTTTTTTTTTTTTTTTTGCCATTGCCATCACTAAGCTGTCTATCTACTCTTCAATAGATACACAAAACTTTTTTTTTTCCTAATGGCCTACATTTATTTAGTTTGTCTAAATACGTGGGAAAAGAAGATGTTTCATGTTTGTCCTTTGGGCTCCTACTACTTGCTGCAAAAGATTCAGCTTTTCTCAGCTCAATACTACCTAAACAAGAAGTGAGTTGCAAGATCCTTTCTCTGGAGCTATTACTGGCAGCAAGAATTTACAGGTATGCTCTATTAGAAAATAAATAATAGATACCATCACCTCTGGCATACTATCTTAACTTCCTAAATTTTTCATGTGACTGTTGTTGGTCTAATAGTCTTGTCATCACAGCCTACTACTGGATCTAGTTCTGTCGATTTGTGCTTCCCTTTTGCTGTCATCCCTTTCTGTGCTTGGGGAAACACAGGTCTTGCTTCTGAAGGGGGCATAAAGAATAATATTAAGTAGAACAGTCTCTGAGATTTCACAGAGCTTCCCAATGCTTATATGGTTTTAGGCTGGAAATAGAGGTCAGATTCTTGCATAATTGTGTGAAAGAGACTGAATCATCAACAGATCTTGCTCTTTTTTTTCTTCACTTACCTATAGTACATCAATGAGTGAATAGGTCCAGAGTGAGCAGTCTATGTTGCCTTTCTTTTAACTGGGAATCCATTCTCTATGCATTTTAGGTCAAAACGTTTATTCCAAGGTGACAACTTCAGTCATATGGTTCTGAAAACCTCTTTGGTCTACTTGTATGACTTGCATTAAAAATTATTACTCCCATGGCTGTTCAAACTCTGTTGATAACCTCTGGCAGATTCAGACCATTACTCTGTTAGGCACACTAATTAGTTCTTGATGACCCAGTCCTGGAGATCATTAGCCTCTTTCCTTTCAAAAAGAACTACACACTCTTGAGTGATATGGAGGCAGTGGTCTGAGGTACTGCCTTTATACAAAATTAGTTATTGACTGCTAAGCAGAAACAAGCATTCCCAAATGATTCCTCTTACCTTATTCCAAAGCATACACAACAAAAACTCCCCTGCAATTATCAGAAATATATGTGTTTTTTTCTACTTAGGACTTTATACTATTGTGATTATGATAGACAATAAACCAATTAGTTACATTTTACCACAATTTGTCAACATGTACAAAGGAGGACAACAATGACTCAATAAAGAGCAATACATTAGTTATAATGACTTAAAAAGGAGCCATCACCAGATGCCACTGTGAGATTGGTTATGTGTGTTCAGAAAAGGGGCTTTAATTCTTTATTCAAACAACAGATATTTTCTCATTCTTAACAATATGAACCTTTTAACCCATTTGGACCATTTGAACATTTACCTCCAAGGAAAATAGTAGATCTTATCCACCCAAAGGAACAATGTTACGGTGTTCGAATTTTCTCAAATTGTTGCTTGAGAATATAAATTGTGTAACAACAGTAAAAATTAGATCCAGACCTATATTTTATGAAACTACAAATCTCTTTTCAGAAAATATAGAGATGATTATCAGAATAGTTTTATCATCTACAAAATCAAGGAGTCCATAGTTAGAAGGCCTCATTATTTGAGCAGGAAAAATAAACTTTGTGTTAATTCTCATATTATCATATGTGTAGTTTGGATATTTAATTGTTAAATATTATATTGAAGTGTGCCATGCATGGAAAAATGATGAAATCAGAAATATGTTCATCAATTTTCACATTTTTTTAAAAAGGGCAAAACACTCGTGTAGTCACCACCCTGTTCAAGATATAAAACACAGTCAGTGCTGAGTTTCTTTTGTGTCCCTTTGCAATTGCTACATCCTCACCTTTCAACAGGCAATGCTGTCATGACTTCTTGAAGCACATATTAGTTTTACCTAATTGTAAATAAACTATATAAATGAAATGACAGAGTTGGTATGCTTTCATCTCTATTCTCTTTCACTTAACATTATCTTTGTAAGATTCAACCCGTGTTGTTCTAAAGACAGTATTCCATCCACTTTCACGACTGTATAGTATTCTATGTGTGCCTATAACAAAATTAATCATCTCAGCCTACTACTGATTGAAATTTAGGTTGTTAGCACCAATAATGCTACCAGGAATATTCTTAAGCTTGTCCTTTGAAGTGTGTGTGTGTGCATTTGTATATGTGTGTGTATGTGTATATGTGTAAATTTCTTTTGAATATAAACACAAAAGTGAATTCTAAGTTTCTAGATCACATGGTAGGCATATTATACCTTTAGCCGCTATTGCTACGCAGTTTCCCAAAGTGGATGTACCAATTTAAACTCCCACCTATAGTGTATATGAGTTCCCATTCCTCCATGTACTCAACAACATTCGTTACTTTAAGCCAGTCTGGTGGGCACATGAGGGTACTACACTCTTACTTTAATTTGCTTTTTTTTCTGATTAGTAATTATGTTGGGAAGCTTTTCATGTATATAGTGGGTCTTTGGATATCTTCTGTTGGAGAGTGCTCCTTCAAGATTTTGCACATTTTTTATTGAGTCACCTGTCTTTGCCTTAAGGAATTGTAGAATTCTTTTTTATATTTTGGATATAAGTCTTTGCCAGTTATAAACATTTGAAAAGTCTCCCACTAAATGACTTTTCTTGTCACTCTTAAAATTATGTCCTTTGATGAATGAAGTTCTAATTTTAGTATAAGATTTATCAATCTTTTGCTTCATAATTAGTGGATTGGTATGTATACATGTGTATGTGTGTCCTCAAGGTAATAAAAATATTCTCTTGTTTTCCTGTAAAAGTTTTTTACCTTTAACATTTACATCCACAATCTACCAGTAATTGATTTTTGTCTGTGGTGTGAGATTTGAATCAAGACAATTTCTACATAGATATCTCATTATTCCAACAACATTTATTAAAAACACTGGCCTTCATCCACTTTTCTCCTCCAATACCAATTCTTTCATAAAGACTCCCTCTATGTGAGAATTATATTACTTTGTCTATTTCTCTGCCCTTTTACCAATAATAGGCATACTGTGTACTGTAGCTTTATGATGAGTCTTAATATCCAGTAGTTTTAGTCCCCCAAATTTGATCTTTTTCTTCAAGAATATTCTGTTTGTCCTTGAGCCTTTGCAATCTTTAAGTTTATTTTCCTAGCCAGGGAAATTGGGAAAGGAAAAGAAATAAAGGGTGTAAAGATAAAAAAGGAAGAAGTGAAACTATTATAATTTGCAGATAAGATACTTATGTATGTAGAAAAATAAAAAAGATTCTACAGATGAATGATTAAAATTAATAGGTGAATTTAGAAAATCTCAGGATACAAAGTCAGAATGAAAAACTACTTCATGGGTACAATGTACCTTATTTGGGTGACGGGTACACTAAAAGCTAAGAATTAA
Source organism: Pan troglodytes (assembly GCF_028858775.2). Classification (NCBI taxonomy): domain Eukaryota; kingdom Metazoa; phylum Chordata; class Mammalia; order Primates; family Hominidae; genus Pan; species Pan troglodytes. The sequence goes on from NC_072411.2 coordinate 114,098,441, forward strand.
CCACTACACAGTGTACCCATGTAACAAAATTGCATTTATACTTCTTAAATATTATACCACAAATTGCCTACCTAAGAACAATATAATGAAAAATATTTCAGTTTTAACCTTGGTTTAAAAATTACTATGGAAACATAATTCCCAATGACTGGAAGTCTGGTGTCAGTCTAGGAAGTCCTCATAGGTTACTTAATCCTCAGATAATGCCCTTTCTGATTTCAATTAGGCAATTACAGCCCAGAGCTGTGAAGTCTGGGGAATGTTCTTCATTAAGTCACTTTTCTCAGCCCTAGCTAGTCTTGTAATTTCTATTTATTTATTTATTTATCTGAGATGGAGTCTCGCTCTGTCGCCCAGGCTGGAGTGCAGTGGCACAATCTCGGCTCACTGGAAGCTCTGCCTCCCGGGTTCACGCCATTCTCCTGCCTCAGCCTCCCGAGTAGCTGGGACTACAGGCACCCGCCACCACGCCCGGCTAATTTTTTTTTATTTTCAGTAGAGACGAGGTTTCACCGTGTTAGCCAGGATGGTCGCGATCTCCTGGCCTCGTGATCCGCCCGCCTCGGCCTTCCAAAGTGCAGGGATTACAGGCGTGAGCCACTGCGCCCGGCCTAGTCTTGTAATTTCTTTCTAGTCTGGAGGAAAGAAAGCAGACTTCTGGAGACAGTAAGGCTATATTTCCATGGCTTATCTCATTTCTTCCAGAATATTTAAATTTGATACAACTATTATTAATATAGCTGTTTCAATGTTTATGAACATATGAAACTAGATTTTCAACAATATGATAGAAAACAAAGTAGAAGAAATAATGTACGACTACTTTTGGTGTTGTACAATCAACAAATTTAGATCTTTAGTAAATCTCAGATTTACTATCTCGAATTTAGAACTTTAGACAAAATTATTTAAAAAGTTATTATATGTAATATAATTGTATGTTATAATATTTCAGCTTTCAGGTTGTTAAAATGTATATCTTGAAAATATTCTGGCATATGGTTGTCAGGTAACATTTCTAGGAAGTCCTACATTTTATTCTGAGTTTTTGTTCCTCTGACTCTGTGTATATCTCTGTGTGTGTTTGTGTTTGTGTGTGTGTGTGTGTGTGTGTGTGTGTCTTAGGTATTGTTTCTTTAATAAAAGAATAACGATAGTTTTTGCAACTGATATTTTAAATGTCCTTCCTTTGCAAAATAAAGAGTTGGCAGTCACACTTAAATTCCTCCAATTAAAAGAAAAAATTTCTAGTTCATAAAATCTGTTAAGTCCAATAAGTGTTGCTATAAGAAACCCTTTTAACCTATGTATATATCCTGAAATTCTGCTCCTAAAAGTCCCTTCACCCTAAAAAATCCTCACAGCAAACTGGAAGAGCAACTGAACTATAATACATTTTAAATGGCATTGCCTCTAGCTCAAATAACTTGAAAATTACTTTTTTTTTTGTCTCCTCCAGCTTTTCTTCAGCATGGTTTCTGAATTTTAATCAAAACATAAAAATACAAAAGAATAAAAGGAATAACAGAAAATCTAATTTGGAATAAAAACAAATGACAATTGGATAAGCCTCAGCATATTCTGGGAAATGTTAAAAGCATCCTTTCAAATAAATTATTTGCCAAATTTGAATACAATTTACCTACCTGAAACTGTTTCATTCAGGTAAAGTCTATTACAAAGGTATACATGAGATTATAGGTTAATGTTTTACACATTACGACAAGTAGCTCAAGAGGCAAGATGATTGTTGGAGAAAAGGTAATTTGAAAGTACTGAATTCTCCGCTATTGGGAAATGCATGTATTTATTATAGTAAGAGTGAAGCACATGGGTAAGAATCTCACAACAATAAATCCTCTGTCATCTGTATGAGGAAAATGGTGAGTACCTCCAGGATCTGAGAAGTTATTATTAATAGATGGCACGATGAATGTAAGCGTGCTTCTAATTCTGTAATTTGAAAGCATGCATATGTTTCTCGATGTAACACACACATTTATTCACTCATAGACAAAGCTGCAGTTATGTTCACACACATAACGTCTTAGGGAAATAAGACTGAAGGAGGTGAGAAGAAAGAGAGTGTGGAAGAGATGAAGAAAGAGATGGAGAAAAGGAGACAGAGTGCACAGTGATATTGAGACCAAGAGATGGAGGAAAAGGCCTGCATAAAGATGACTTGGCTGATGCACATAGTGAGAAAAAGCAATGAGCTGACTGGAAGACTGCACAGTACCCTTACAGTCCCGTAGACAGTTCCATAACCAAAGTTAATTGCTTTGATCCTCCAATGTTTTTGACATATAAAAGTATATTCAGTAAATTAACTTCCCTAAATCTGAAATTTAAAGCTTATGAAAAGTCAAAACAAATGTTTGAAGACTAATCAAAATAAAGTCCTCAGCATGGGTTGATTTAGACCATTTTGTACTAGCTTACCAAAATTCTCTATTGAGTTAAATAAGGAATGTAACGAACTAAAACTGGGAACAGAGTTAATAAAATCATGGCTCACAAAAAGCCATTTTTTTTTTTATTTTGGCCAGCAATAAAATCCTTGGCTAGCATTTCTCTGTTAGCTATAACAAAAACCTAGTTGTAAATAAGAAATAAAATTTTGAGACAGATGTTAGCTGTAACATAGAAATATACTTTCCATTAACAATCTGGCATGTTGTATGGTTGTTCTACTCCAAAAGGCAATGTATCTTTTATTTATTTATTTATTTATTTTGAGATGGAGTCTTGCTCTGTCGCCTGGGCTGGAGTGCAGTGGTGCGATCTCCGCTCACTGCAACTTCTAACTCCCCGTTCAAGCGATTCTCCTGCCTTAGCCTCCCGAGTAGCTGGGATTACAGGCATGCACCACCACACCAGGCTAATTTTTGTATTTTTAATAGAGACAGGGTTTCACCATGTTGGCCAGACTGGTCTTGAACTCCTGACCTCAGGTGATTCACCTGCCTCAGCCTCACAAAGTGCTGGGATTACAGGCATGAGCCACTGTGCTTGGCCGGCAATGTATCTTTTAATGTAACTTGATAATGTTGTCCTCTGCCTCTGCAGCCTTCCCAGACATATTACTAAAATTAATTCAATTTTAGCAATCAAAACTGTAAATGAACTTAGTTATTCAGCAATCAATGAAATCTAAATGAAGAGTCACTGTTATCCAATTCCTCATGCATTCCCTTAAAATCTCTTTCTCTAGAAAAAGTCTTTAGATAAAGGCAGTTCACAAATATATGGCAACCCTAACTTATAACTTGATTATCATGTTATCACATCCCTATCTGGTTCACATAAATTAACCTTTGTCAAATTAGAAAAATATTTGGATTCACATTTTTTTAGGCTGAATGTCATGAATACTGTAATATACCTATTTTGTATTTTATAAGCTTAGATAGTAAAATCATTCAGGTAAATGACTATTCTTTAAAAGACGTGTTATGTTTAATAAAGTTTAATATTAAAATTCCTAAAAGTTAATTTTAAGTTCACTCCAGAGTTATGGAGCTATGTCTTCCTCTGTAAGAAATAATACAAAATGAATCCTGACTTTGTAGTGAAACAATTCCCTTGTTTTATTGTAGAAATATTTTGGGGGTGGTGACTCTGTGATTGCTTTGGAATTAAAGCAATCTGCTCATCATCTCATATTGGATATGAAAGCTGAAGGCAAGAATAATGCAAAGCACACATATAATTAGTAGGTTATATACCCAGAAGTAATCAGTTCTGTAAGACACACTTCTTCAATGTCCAATAAGCAGAAATGATTAGCAGCAATGAAAAAGAAATGTAAATGTTTTCCATTAACTTCTTTTCCTATTTCTGGTAGAAAAACCACAAATAAGTGATTCATTACAAACATATTGGCAATGGTAAAACAAAGAAAAATTGTTAATGCAATCATTAAATTTATCTTACAATTTTCTGTAATTGTGTAAAAACATAAATGGTGGTTATTAGACGCCAAAACATCTCTTGTCATTCATTTTAAATATTTGTCAAAATCAATTTAATTCTGGAAGTCTATGTGAGAAAAGTCACAAGCCAACTGCTATTGTAAGTCGCAAACTTCTTAGAAGAACTCTTTCATTACTAAGTAAAGTATACCATGATTGTATGATACTGGACATAGAGAAACAAGATTTGCCTTTCACTCTTTGTAATTTGACTTGTTTGTGCTGTTAAGTTACTCCAATTATTTTCTAACTTTCAACATTATTCTGATTAAGTCCTAGCTACAGAGTCTTCAAAAGATTTTTATAAGCCTAACTCTTAAATTGCTGCTTTCTTTGTTTTAGCAAGCACCAAGGAACTAATAAAACAAGTTTACTCATGTCAAATTTTAGATTAAAAACAGATTGCTCCTTTTATGTGATAACAGAGTTGAAGCAGAATGAAGTCACCTCAATTATCATTGTCCCTGGGTTTTATTGTACACTACTCATTTAAGACAAATAATTACCTAGGCCTCTTAGCTTGCAAGTGATTCACACATTATAAGTCTGTAATGTTCTGCATTTCTGCTCTCTTGCTAGTACAATTAAAGTTTATTGACAGTAAATATAGTAAATTTTAATTTTTGCCATATAAATACTTAGTGCTGTGTTACTGACAGAAAGATGATTTCCCAAACCTTAGGAAATACTTAGGCAATGTTTTATTTAAATATTAAAAATAGGAATATTCACTCGTACATTAACACTAGCATGTTATAATACTACCATGGTGTTAGGGTCTATAATAACCATTAGAGAATAATTTGGCATGAAAATAAATTATTAATTAATTTTACTTCTCTGAAATAAAAAATACAACTCAAAAAGAATTAGGAAAAAACAAAGACAATATATTACATAATATATATATTATATATTATATATAAAATATATATTATATATTTTATATATAAATAAATATAAAAAATATATATTTTATATATATTTATAAATATATATATTTAAAAAATAAAAAATATATATTATATATATATTATTTTATAATATTATTTTATATAAATAAAATATATATATTTTATTTATATAAAAAATATATATTTTATTTATATAAAAAATATATATTTTCTTTATATAAAATATATATATTTTCTTTATATAAAATATATATATTTTCTTTATATAAAATATATATATTTTATTTATATAAAAAATATATATTATATATATTTATATATATAATATATATACATATAAATATATATATACATATAAATATATATATATACACATATAAATATATATATACACACACATATATATATATATATATATATATATATATATATATATATATATAAAATGTAGTTTTTTTCCTTTTTTTTGAGACAGAGTCTCACTCTGTCACCCAGGCTGGAGTGCAGTGGTGTGATTATGGCTCACTGCAGCCTCCACCTTCTGGGCTCAAGCGCTCTACCTCAGCCTGATGAGTTGCTGGGACCACAAATTCATGCCATCAGTCCAGGCATTTTTTTATTTATTTATTTTTTTTTTTTACTTTTAGCAGAGAAGAGGTTTGGCTGTGTTGCCTAGGCTAGTCTCAAACTCCTGAGCTCAAGTCATCCGTCATCCTCCCACTTCAGCCTCTCGAAGTGCTAGGATTACAGACACTAGTCACTACACCCAGGCCAAAAACAATATTGATGGAACCCAAACACAATTTGAATATTGCCATTAACAATATAAAGAAAAACCTATAAATATTGGCTAAAGACTAACAATGAATTGTTTTTATAATTTTCTTCATCTCTCACAGGTGATACATGCACAATATGTTCACACACAAAGTCTTGGGTTATCTTTAAGAATAAAAATACTCATTAAAAAGTTACAGAAAATGTATTACTCTAGAATGGGTGGGATTTGAGGCTTGGAACAGCAAGGAAGCTACAACTAAACAAACAACTCAGTAGATGAAATGAATGTGTGTGATCAGCAAACAGTAAGGAAATGAAAAAACTAAAACAGAGGATTTGGAATGCTGACCAATGGGGTTATAAAATGAAATGCTAATTTTTTCACTACTATTAAAGCCAGCAAATGATCTTTTAAAAAATTTTAAAGCATAAATGGGTAAAGTCATGTGAAATAAAGGACAATTTCTTTTCTTTTTCTATATTCAGCATTTTAAATTCTTTAAAGTTGTATCCAAGTTAATATAAAACATATTTATTCAAAAATTTTATTTAACCTTGCTGTTACTAAAATATTTAAAGACACAGATAAAAGGTAGTGCCATATCTCTCTTAAAAATCTCATTCAAGATTCTGATTGCATGACATGTAGAATAATCATTAGATCTAGCAAGTGTTTATTTTCAAGCTAGAACTCAACTTTTCCATTTTAATTTTTAACATATTTATCGGCTAAAGGGATAAAAACAATAACAAGTTTACAATAATTGTATGATGATAAAATCACAGCTAATAGTTTGTTAAAGCCAAATTAATGCTATAACATCTGTTTCTTATCAGCAGAAAATAAGAGTTTTTACACTATATTTTTAATTCAGTAGAAAATATATGCTTTGTTCTCAATTTTTTTCAAGCATTGTCTTAGATGAGAAAAGGCAATTTTCCCGAGATTCCTGTTCAAACATAACTTCTACAGAATATGTTCATAAGTCAAAACTCACTAGATTAATTCATGGAGACAACACTGCATAGTTGAAACTCTTGTCATTGCAATCACTGATTAAAACTATTTTCTTGGCTATATTTTTGTGAAATAAAAAAAGGAACTCTTAGGTGAAGAAGACTTCTAAGTATATAGTAAAGATACTTTGCTCAAAGAATTTAAAATGGAGTGAACTGCATAAAACTGATATATCAGATCATTATTTTACTTAGAAAAAAGGGAATTTAATATGGTTCTATCTAAAAATAAAGTGTGAGTAAGATAATACCATAAAAGGAATTGTGCTGAAGAAAAATAGTGAGAGGTGAAGCCAGATGGACTTCCTGGGTCGAGTTGGGACTTGGAGAACTTTTCTCTCTAGCTATAGGATCGTAAATGCACCAATCAGCGCTCTGTGTCTAACTAAAGGATTGTAAATGCACCAATCAGAACTCTGCGTCTAGCTAAAGGATTGTAAATGCACCATTCAGCACTCTGTCTAGCTAAAGGATAGTAAATGCACCAATCATCACTCTGTAAAAACGCACCAATCAGCACTCTGTGTCTAGCTAAAGGATTGTAAATGCACCAATCAGCACTCTGTAAAAACACACCAATCAGCACTCTGTGTCTAGCTAAAGGATTGTAAACACACCAATCAGCACTCTGTAAAAACGCACCAATCAGCGCTCTGTGTCTAGCTAAAGGTTTGTAAATGCACCAATCAGCAATCTGTAAAGTGGACCAATCAGCTCTCTCTAAAATGGACCAATCAGCACTCTGTAAAATGGACCAATCAGCAGGACATGAGCAGAGACAAATAAGGGAATGAAAGCTGGCCACCCCAGCCAGCAGCAGCAACCCAATCAGGTCTCCTTCCATGCTGTGGAAGCTTTGTTCTTCTGCTCTTCACAATAAATCTTGCTATTGCTCACTTTTTGGGTCCACACTACCTTTATGAGCTGTAACACTTACCACAAGGGTCTGCGGCTTCATTCCTGAAGTCAGCGAGACTAAGAACCCACTGGGAGGAACAAACTACTCCAGACGTGCCACCTTTAAGAGCTGTAACACTCACTGCAAGGATCTGCAGCTTCACTCCTGAAGTCAGTGAGACCAGGAACCCACCAGAAGGAAGAAACTCCAGACACATCTGAACACCTGAAGTAACAAACTCCAGACACACCATCTTTAAGAGCTGTAACACTCACTGTGAAGGTCCGTGGCTTCATTCTTGAAGTCAGCAAGACCAAGAACCCACCGGAAGGAAAAAATTCCGGACACAATGGGATGACATCCTAACTCAATATATGAACCTATAGGGGTCTAACATTCATAGGTTTCTGTGTATTTAGTGGAGAAATTGAGAGGATTCATCATTCAATTATCTTTTCTTTCCTCCTTTTTCTTGACCCTCTGCTTCATTGAGAGGGCTTGGAGGTAGGATGCAGAGTGAGCCTCTGTTAGAAGCATTGAGAGAGAGGCCAGAAAGTCCAGTCCTGCTGGCAGTAGCAAGGGGCCAAGACCACTAGGCCTGCCTGTGTTCTCACAAGCCCCACTACCATCTCTAGATTTCCTCTTCACCCAGTCTTGAAAAATCTATGCCTGCCCTTTCAGTAGCTTTGCCATTTCTTGATTCCTTTCCTCTGTGGGTGTTCTGGCACTGGCCCTTTTTCCCACCTCTCCTTCTTTTCTGGGATGCTGCTGCTGTTGCTATCTCCTCTATCCTTCCATCCTTGGCATCTGGCCCTTAATCCGCAGACTGGGTGGGAGCCTATCCCTTGTCTTTTGGGATTTGCAAACTCCTACCCTGAACCCACATGAAAGTGACTGCTTTCCTGCTTCTGGGGATCTCTTTGGCACTTCCCAGGAACTCCTCCACCTGGAGCAGTAACTCCAGGCTGCTTCAGGCTGCATGCTTGCACAAAAGCTGGTGGTTCAGGTCAAGAAAGTCTGTAAACTGCCCTAGCAAATGATACCAGGGTCTGAAAAGCTCAAGGTGCTGACCTTGGCAGAAAATTGGGATATTATTATTTCAAATATAAAATATGATATTTACGTATCAAGAGACTTAGAAATAATCATACATACAGTGAATCCTTTTGAATCTCTGCCTTTATGTAAAGTGATAAAGATTGATGAGAACTGTCCAGGTGTGGTGGCTCACACTTGTAATACCAACACTTTGCGAGTTCCAGGCAGGCAGATCACTTGAGGTCAGGAGTTCAAGACCAGCCTGGGCAACATGGTAAAACCCCGTCTCTACTAAAAATACAAAAATTAGCTGAGTGTGGTGGCACCCCGTCTCTACTAAAAATACAAAAATTAGCTGAGCGTGGTGGCGGGTGCCTGTAATCCCATCTACTTGGGAGGGTGAGGCAGGAGAATCACTTGAATCTTGGAGGCAGAGGTTGCATTGAGCCAAGATTGAGTCACTGTACTCCTGCCTGTCCTGGAGAGTGAAACTTTGTCTAAAAAATAAATAAATAAAAGATTGACTATAATTTCCTAGAAGTGGTCCTTAATAAAAGGGGCTTAAAATTCCTTTTTTGGGTGCTTCCTTGCAGACATCTACTAAAAAGTCTCTAGATCTTCCAATATTTTCATAAATATACTTCATTAAAGTATATATCTATATCTATATATATCTATATCTATAAAGTATAGATATATCATAAAGATTTATCTGTTATTGCTTAGGAGATTGGAAAAAACCTGTCCTGACCATAACATTAAATAGCTCTGGAAAACGCATATCATATTTGGTTCTTTTTATCTTTGGATTGGCATCTCCTTAATTACCTCCCAACTTATTTCTTGGAGCAGCTAGGCCTAAACGGATGTAGTCTATTTAAAATAGTCATGTGATATTCTGTGATATTCCTCTGTTTAGGTAAAATAAGTTGATAATTATATCTTTTATTTTTGTTTTTTTCTTGAGACGGAGTTTCACTCTTGTTTCCCAGGCTGGAGTGCAATGGCGTGACCTTGGCTCACTGCAACTTCTGCCTCCCAGGTTCAAGTGATTCTCTCGCCTCAGCCTCCCAAGTAGCTGGGATTTTCTGTCTACTTGAATGTCTGTTGGGAATAACTAACTGTTCCATCTCTCCAAACATACTTTTTCATCAGTTTTTCCCATATTAATTAATAGCAAGATCAGCCATCCATTTGCTCAGACCAAAGAGTAAGAAGTCATTCCTATTTCTAACCCAATATAACCACAAGTCGTGCCAGTTCTATCTCCAAAATAGATTATGAAATAGACACATTATTTCCAGTACCATTCATATTATACTACTTAAGAAGAAAATGAGAGACTCTTAATTCTTTAAAGTGTAAAATAAATTAAACACGCCCCTTTGAAGTCCTAAAATTATATCCTTTTGTAATTAGAATTAAATATACACTTATACTGTGACCGTTAAAAACTATCAGGAGAATATACACTTATACTGTGACCTATAAAAACTATCAGGAGAACGAGATCATCCTGGCTAACACAGTGAAACCCTGTGTCTACTAAAAATACAAAAAATTAACCTGGTGTGGTGGCGGGCGCCTGTAGTCCCAGCTACTCGGGAGGCTGGGGCAGGAGAATCGCCTGTACCCAGGAGGCGGGGCTTGCAGTGAGCCAAGATCACGCCACTGCAGTCCAGCCTGGGCAACAGAGCGAGGCTCCATCTCAAAACTAAAATAAACTAAAATAAAACCTATCTTATGATCTTGTCTCTGGGTTCCACTCTGAACTTATGTCCTATCACTCTTTCTTTGATTTTTATTCTTTGGATGTTTTTCTATTTTGTAATTATGACTAGTTATTCCTGCCTAAGAATACCTAGACCATGCCTGCCTTAAATGTTTTATAGAATCTAGTATCAAAAATCTAAGCTCTACAATACTATATTATTGTACAAGTTTATGCATGGGCCTTCAAATGAATTGTCAGCAAGGAGAAATCGAAGCAAAGTTTCTTGATAATGCAACAATTGCTCTACTCAGAATCTGAAACACATAGACTGTGCATTCCTATTGTCTTATAATCAAGTACAATAATATAAATGAAGATTTTAATAAACATTAAAAAACTTAACCAGTAAAACAGCGTTAGTTGATTCTGTGACTAACATTAATCCCACTGTTTATAAAAAGTATTATCTAAGCTTGTCTTCCTATAAAAATCCTCAATTGTTTTTCAATAAAGGTGAACATAAATTTTAAAATATGCCAATAGAGCTATGATTACAAATACATTGACCTAAAATTATCTATGATTTTTATTTTGCTTTTCAAGTGAAAACAATAAAAGGAACAAACACATAAACCAAAAAAGGGGGACCTCCTCTTTTAGCTTTAGAGTGCTCCCCTCCCTCTGTCTCTGTATGGGGGAGCTTCTTCCTTCTGTCTTCTCCCTTCCTTCTTGCCACTTCTTGCCTATTAAACTCTCCATTCCTTAAAACCAAAAAAAAAAAAAAAAAAAGATCGTGTTCTTTCCAGAACTTCCAGTGTGATATGAGGAATAAAAGTAATCTGAATTATCAAAAAGTATGAAATGTATAAAATGGCAACTAATTCCATACATTTATTACGTATTTGTTTGTTTCGCTCAATGCAGATGAAGGATAAGTCAATGTAGTTAATATTTTGTATCTGCTATTCACTTTATTCTTTCGGCTTTGATTCAGCTGTATAAAAACAACAGTCCAGGCAGAAAATTGGCAAATGGACCTGAAACTCACATTCTCTCCTGTAAAATCATCTTATAATCATTTGCAAGAATTGAAAATTTCTGCAAATATATAGATCTGCACAAAGCAAAATTTACAAGTATATAAACACACACATCATCCCAGATTTAATGATAAAATAAGAATAAAATAAATGCAGAAAATCAAATAGTAATTTTAAAATGTAAGTTTACAAACTTCAGTGGCATGAATATCAAAAATGGTAACACTTTACACATAATTGTAAAAATCACATAAAACATGTAGATATATGAATGTGTATACTCTTATAAAGCTCTTCATTTCTTTATTTCTTTAAGAGATGGGGTCTTGCTATATTGCCCATGCTGGCCTTGAACTCCTGGGTGATCATCCTGCCTCAACCTCCTGAGTAGCTGAGACTATAGGTGTGTATCTCCATGCCTGGCTTTGAGTATTTTATTTTTATCAAATCAGCTATTAGACTAAATCTTTGTGGAACAACTTAAACCGTATGTTTATTGTTATATATGTAACAAATCTTCATACTAGAATCATGTTTTTACAGCTGTTGCACTATGTATGTTCAATCCATCCACAGTAATTAATCTCTATGACTGAGGACTTTAACTGCTTTCCTCTGGGAATCACTAGCATTCTTTGCTTTCCTTTTCAACGAAAAGCATCTTTTACAATCATGGCATCTGCTCAAGAATGGGATAAGATCCATAGTACTTTTTGAAGTTCCAGATCCTACTATGATATCCAAGACTATATACTGCAGTGTTTCCAGTACATAGAACTGCAGTTCTCTCTCTGATTAGTGTTATCTTTGCAGATTTTAAAGTCAGATTTCTTAGATAGGAAAAAACCTGGTATGTATAGAGGAAAGTGAAATATGGTATTTCTACAGAATGATGAGTCATTTCTGGAATGCAGCTGAAAGTTGATCTGGACAGGAAGATACACAGGATCTAGAGAATGGGAGGTTTTAACCTCACAGAAAATGTGTATTTGAAGCAGTAAGAATTAGGAAATTAATGAAGTTCTGCTATCCTTTAACAATGTTTCTCTCTTTAGGTTTTGTGAAATGAAATCATTCTTGTTCCCATAAGTGGCTATTGCCAAACATGGTTTTATGGCTCACTGCCAGGTTCTTCCTATATGTCTGATACCCTGAAGTGAAATAGAATGGCTCTTATAAACCTTTTAAACTAGATGGCATAGTGAAGATAAGCCATGTAAAGTATGATAATTGTGAATAATACAGAATTATCTTTGAAAACCAATAAATAACATTCATAAGTGATCATTTTTGTGTTATTTTGTTTATTCTATGTGTCCTCTAGCTCAACTATTGGGTTGTTCTTTGATCAAAGGAACCCTTATTTTATTCCTTTTTGCATTTCCCAAGATTCTGATACTCTATACCCTGCTGCTCTATGTTGCATATTATAAAATATATTGAAATGACTTAATAAAGACTTAAAAATGTTATTTAGTGTCATGGTTCTTGTCTTTCTCACTGGATCTCTCAATATTTTTCTGACTCAATTTTTCATTGATTTCTAAAATAATGCCTCAAATTCATTACTTTCACTATGTCTAAGTCCCAATTTTCCTTACCTCTCAATAAATCTATTGCAACAGCCTCCTAACCATGATGCTTGTCTTGATTTTTTTCTAAACCTCATTTCAATTTCATAAACATCATTATGTTGCTCCCTACATAAAAATGTTTTATGACTTAACATTTTCTCTAAGTTAAAGTCTAAATATCCCAGCACAGCGTATAAGCCCCTTTGGAATCTTGTCCCAACAATTTTTTCACTTGATTCCATGAACTCTATCGTCCAGTCACACCGAATGGCTTCAATCCTGCCAAGAACGAACTCTGTATTATCCTGATACACAGCACAGCATAATGCTTAAGAGCATAGGCTCTGAAGCCAGATGGCCTGCAGTGAAACATACCTGTGTTTTTAACAGTTAGCAGACACAAGTATGGCTAATATGATTGTTAGTCCTTTCTACAATCACTGTCATCTCCCTGAGTCTGCTTAACGTGACATCCTCCTGCTCTAGGACATGCCTGTACATCACTGTATGATTTAGCTTAAATGTAATTTCATCTAACATGATATTTCCAACCTTCCCAGTTGTTATCCTGTAATAATAGTTACAAAGTTGATATAGCATTTTATCACCTAGCAGAATTATGGTCTGTTTATATTCTTTCTCTATCACTACAGAAGTGAGTTATTAGGTTGCATAGGCCAACTTGTTATTTTAGTAACCCCGGTACCTAGCCTATTTCCTGGCATATAAGAAAGTTTTCAATAAATGTTTATTGAACTAAGTTAGGAAAAAAAAAATGCAAAAATTAAATTACATTGCTTAAAATATAACATTGGACCCCCAAAATTATCAGGTCCATCATGTGTCTAAGAAATATTTTCATATTCTGAGTGAAATTATTGCATCTTCTCTAATAGAGTGGTATATATACAAATTATATTGATATTTTTAACATATTCTTTTCTTCATGATTTACAAACTCTCAACAGAAGTTTCTTCTGAAAATAGCACCACAAAAACCTATTTGTTTTTACTTTTAAATTTCCATGGATGCAAATGACTTACCTGAGTGGATCGCTGGTTATAATTACCTTGAGAGCTGCTAAAAGTCCTAAGAGTATTTGTGACCTAGACTGTCATATTTAGTAAGACTTCGCTGTCCTCCTTGTGATTCTCCCAGTATCCATCATCTTCCTTTTCTTTCTCCAATTGTTTCCTTCTTCCTTTATTGTCTACCACTCTTTTTATAGTTGCCCATACAACTCTAATAGGTTTTGTAAACTTTTAATTTAAAAATTGTTCCATTTAGCATTCCATAAATTTGGGAAGTAAAACTCAATATAGATTATTTTAATGCATGTCATTGTCCCTGCCAATTATCTGTAAAATATATTTTTGTGTTCTCAAGTACAAGTGGCCATAAAAAAAGTACAATTCCCTCATAAAAGTGACATCAAGCTTATAAAATGTCTTTACGTTTTCTATATACCTTAGTTGTGGAATTGTATTGAAATATACTGTCCTAATCATTCATATTCTAGACACTTGTTATTAATAGGTTTTTATACTAAAATAAGATTTCCATTGTTATGTCCTATTATTTTGAAACTTAGTCATATGCCCTTTATTGAGATATCTACATTGAAATAAGATTATTATAAGATATCATGCTAAGTTACTATAAGATCAAAATTCTAATATCGAACAGTGATCTGTTCTAATAGACCATAAATCACTAGCACCCTTTGCGGTAATATAACAACCTTGGCATAAATATAATGTTGTAGTGCATGTGAAGCACACAAATGAGAGGACTAAAATACAGTTTTCCAGGTAAGAATACAACTTTCATTCTCAAAGGGACTCCTCAAACTTGGTAATTTTTATTATATATATGTATATACTCTCAGTGTCTACTCGTATGAATTTCAGAGACATCAGTGAAAATCCCCATCTGTGGACTTGTGAAATAAAGACTTTTGGGTTTTGATCAAGAATGCCTGATTTCTCATTTTCAGTATAAGGGAATTCAATTTGTTCGTTCATTCAACAATCAATTACTAAGTTTCTATCATGCAGAAAATGTGGCACAAGGCCCTGGCATAAATTTAAATAAGACCTAGAAATTCTAAAAGTCATAGCTTAGTGTGGGAACACAATTCTAAGTGTCACATCATCATGTGATTAGTGCTATATTTGAAGGTGAGTAATATTTTAGTATCATCAGGCAAGAAGTAAATATCTTCCATTAATAAATTTAAACTGTGGAAAGGCAGATTATCAGGGAACATAACACCAGAAAAGAGGATAATACACTGCATACAGAGGTAGAAGATGTGAGTCCAAAATTTTTTAAGCTGCCAAAAGATATGTGGGCATGCCGACAGTCCCAACTACTTGGGTGGCCAAGGCCAGAGGATCACTTGAGCCCAGGAGTTCCAGTCCACTCTGGGCAACATAGCAAAATCTATTTCTAAAATAAATAAATAAATACAATTTTGTGTTAACTGCTATTTATTGGGGTCATTTTTCTGGTAGTTAAGTAATTTTCTCTATGCCAATAAATTAATTGATTAGACTCCATCTCTCTACCATGTGCCTTATAAAGGGCCTTTTCCAAAAGCAGTGAGCAGTGCTTTGGCATTAAAAAAAAAAAAAAAACCCTCTAATCCTGGGTCATTCAGACTTTATTGTGGGACATTTTTAGAGCATGGAGGCACACCTATGTTCACATACTACATCTATATAAAATGGTATTCCCTAGCAGTAAGTATAGGACAATATTTCAAATCTTATATCAAAAGTGAATAAAGAAAATCTAATTGAAGCAAAAGCTCTTTCTCTAAGCTGTTTTCCATCATAAACCAAAAATATAGATTTCTATTACAAATCACTTTTAAACTCTATCTAAAGAAGTTACATTATAGTGACAGCTACGGCTATTAGTTATTCACCTTGCAATCAACACTAAATCTAGTAAATATGGATTCAAGAGACTATATGTGCTCACTGTGATAGAAATGTATGGAGAGAGAGGGAGGAGAAGCAGGAGGAGGAAGGCAGAGGAAACATCTAAAGGGGAGGAAGTTACTAAGAGACGCAGAGGGTACAGGAAGCATGTCTCCAAATAAAAATCACCACATTAAATAAGCACACATTTTAGTATTATGCTTTATGAAGTCAGACATACATTTCAATAATTGCTTTTAATGATTATTCATGAATGAATTATTAATTAACTTTCTAGACCAAAAATATCATTCCGTGCTTGCTAAATAACATTTGCTCAAATGAAAAAATACATATATGAAAAGGCTAAAGCCTTTCACATCATTAGTACTGCTGTAGAGGGTTAGTATTTGATCTTGTCATAATTCATGCTCAGTTTGTTAGAACACTTCCACATCACAAATTACAACATTCGGGTTCAAGGATGGATATAAAGTACACAGAGAAAGTATTGTAAGAGAATTATTTTGCAGTGAGCCTGATAATAGAATTATGTGTGTACCTATGTATGGTTTTGAGTGGAAGCCTATGCAAATGTCAGCAAAAGGCGGGGGTTCTTTTCAATTTTTCTTGAGAACACCAATTTTTCTGACAGTCTTGTCCTTTTTAAGATTTACTGAGTTATATCTATAAAATCCCCTCAGTTTACAGATAAAATAGATTTCCAAATTATCACAAAATTTATTTTTTTATCTTATTTAGTGAAAAATAAATTCAGAGTCATGCTAGAATATGTTAAACATCAGGTCAGTATATTTAAAGGTCAATATGGTATGATAATTGCCCCTTCAAAAAATAATTATTCAAGTCAGTTTAGAAATAATTGCCGTGCATTTATTTTCCTGTTTTCCTATTATAAATTTACTTTTATTGTAAGTGATGCAATTTTATTGTAAGTAAAATTGTATTGTTTTATTGTAAGTAAAATTGTATTGTTTTATTGTAAGTAAAAAGTACATTTACTTTTATTGTAAGTGATATTATATGTGTGTTAATTCAGTAGGCTTTATTGGTTTTACTGATAAACTTCACAAGGTGAAGGGAAAACAAGATACACTTTAGTTATAAACATACAATGTAAAATATTTTTGGACTAGATAACTATATGAAGCATACAATTTTTAAATTAAGAACTCAAATCCATCACATTGTTTCTAGTTGTGCTAGAAAAAGTGAAATCTTAAAAAGTGAAATCTTTAGTGACTTCCTAATGGTATTCCTTAAAATATGATGGGACAGTGAGAATGATTCGGTCCAGGAAGAAGGAGTGAGATAAGAAATTCTAAATTGTAGTTGGAGTGCCACGAGTAAGCTAAGCCCTTCCATTTCAGCACAGCAGATTTCATATCTCTCCCATCTCTCAGCATCACAGAGTCTTAGAACTAGAAGGACCCCAGAGAATACCTGAACCTCCCATTGCTGATGCATAGATGACCTCAACAACATGTTAAGCGTGTAGTCATCGACTTTTCTAAAAACCTGTGGCATGGTCACTCGCCTCTTGCAATCTCAGAAAAGCCTTTTTAAATTTAAAAATTAGATTGAGATGACAATGCAAACTTCTCTGTAATTTCTCTCCATAACATAAAAATGTACAAATGTAGACTATATAAGATCACCAAAACTTCACTCCTAACCTGTAGATTATGAAGATTACCAAAATTCCATGCCTAAGATATTTTCACTATTTACATACACCTGCATATTTTTTTCCCCAAAAGTAGTGTTGTATATGTTCTCCAACTGGCAATTTTCACTAACTGTATTCTGAAGAAAATCTTTCATTTTCATTAGAACTAGCTAATTCCATTGTGTAACTGTACAACATAAAATGTATAAATATATTTTTCTTTAATCATTTATTTGGGGGTGAGATTTTGGTTGTTGCCAAATTTTCACTATGGACAATTATGCAAAATTCCTCATACATATATATTTTTTTGTCCAGGGTGTTAAGTCTTCTGTGGCATAAGTTTCTGAAAGTAAAATAATTGTGTAAAACAACGTGTTCTTTAAAAAAATAATAGATATAGATACTCTGCCTTCAAAAATGTATTGACTATAACTCGTGGTATATATAAAAAGGCTTCAAAATCTTCACTCTGATTCTTCCAAAGTCATTAAGATTTTTAACAATATGTCAAGCGAATGTGTTAAAAGCTTTGTTAAATACAGCCAGACATGGTGGTGTGCACCTGTAGTCCCAGCTACTTGGTTGGCTTCGGCGAGAGAATCACTTGAGGCTGGGAGACTGAGTCTGCAATGAGCCATGATCACACCACTGCATTCCAGTCAAAAAAAGCAAACAAACAAAAAAAACCTACTGCTCTCATTTTTTTTCTCATTTTGCTAGTTATATCTATTTACAATGAAGAATAAAGACAAAATAGAATATTTTGATAGCATCCTCTAGTTCCTTTATACTGAGCCAATAAGAGAGCTCCTTTAATAATCTGAATAGAGAACTGTAATCCATCTTTATTTTTCAGCTTTGCATCTAACTTTGTTCTTGTCTTACCCTATCTACTCTTGATCATCAGCTATTCTTATTTCCAGAGTTTTTTGTTTACTTTTAAATTAAGTCTTCATATTTGCTTGTGTAATTATTTAATGCTAGGTCTTCAAATAATGAATTTTAAAGGACTGGGTGAAGGTAATATCTCCTTTGATAGATTAGGTAAAATTTAGGATCTGACCATGAATCTTCTCTGTATCTCCACTCTCAACACTCTTGATCTGCAAAATCCCTTCAGGGACCAGTGCTCTCTCCATACTAGAGTGATAACCTTATGGCAGGTGGAGTTCTTTCCTATTGTGAGTGTAAACTTGACTCTTCACTGCTCCATAATTTCATGCCATGCCATACAGCAACAGAGATTCCTCTTCAGCAGTTTAGCCATCTTCCATTCTGTAGATGAGGCATTTGTTTTTCATTTGAAGTGAAAGAAGTTCAGCTATGTCCCTTTGGTTTCAGAATTACATTTAAATAAAAATATAAATCACATTTTTCCTGCACAAAACATTTTTGTTAATGCTAAAATATATCAAATTGCCAAAATAATGTTTTACACAAAAGGTTTGTCAAAGACACACAATATGTGCGCTGTATTTCTTACCAAATGCCCACTCTTTAAGCTAAGGCTTTTATTGTCATGCTTCAAATAGAAATGCAAAAAAAAAAAAACCTCAAATAAAATGCTTTTAATCTAAGGAACATGCAGATCACGTTTTTTTTTTTTTCCAAAGCAGACACATCTGCATTTCTTTGGTTGTCGGTTATTAATATTTCATTAATTTTCAAGCTACTGCAAATTCCCCTTGAGATATCATTAATAAAATACCATTCAAATCAGCAACATTATAGTCAAAATAGCCAAACTACAGAGGGCATTTAATTACCTAGAAAATTTAAGAGTGCTGAGCACTTGCTTTAATTTAAAGAACTGAATAATCCGATGCTTTGATGATTACAAAGAGTCTTTAGCTTTCCCTCTTTTGTTGGTAATTTTAATTATTCCTCATACTTTCCCCACTTAGATGCATTCCTTTATTTGCCCTTTTAGAATAATAATAAGCAAATTTTGAAGAAGGAGAAACAAGTACCCAAATACAGTCATGAACTACACAATGTAATTTCAGTCAATGACAGACTGCATATATGATGGTGGTCTCATAAGATTTTAATGGATCTGAAAAATGTTTAGTGTCTAGTGATGTCATCGCTGTAGCAATGTTGCAGCACAATTATTATATTTTTAAAATAAGTTTAGTGTAGCCTAAGTGCAGTGTTTATAAAGTATACAGTAGTGCAATGTCACAGGCCTTCACATTGACTCATCATTTACTCATTGTCTTATCCAGAGCAACCGCCAGTCCAGCAAACTTCATTCATGGGAGGTGTCCTACACACAAGTGTAGCATTTTTAATATTTTATACCATATTTTCTACTGTACCTTTTCTATGTTCATATACACACATACATTTTGTTACAATTGCTTACAGTATTCAGTATGGTAGCATGCTGCACTGGTTTGTAGTAACAGGCTAGACCATATAGCCCAGACGTGTAGGAGGCTATACCATTTAGATTTGTGTAAATACACTCTATGATGTTCACAGGATAATGAAATCACATAACAACACATTCCCCAGAACATGTCCTCGCCATTAAGCAACACGACTGTACTTCTGAAATAAATTTTAAAATAGACAAATACACAGGCACTTAGCAGTCATAAGAAGGCTTTCTCTCTTCACTTACTTCAGTGACACATACAATTTTTGATCAAGAAAAGTAGTCAAAAAATTAATAGCATCACATTTTGCCAAAATATTGTATACACTTAGAGAATACCAATTTTGCTGATTCTGAGTGTTTCCTTGCACACATCAGTAGGTATTTTGGATTTATGTGTCAAAGAGACTCTTAATTTTACTCTAACTCTATCTCACACATGGTTATGCACCTGATCACACCACATCCACTTAAAGAATGGCAAGACAGAGGAAGGAGAAGAATTACACTTTCACCATTATCCAATGTGTATTCATAGTGGAGCCTTGTTTATTTCAAAATTTTACCAGATTATATACAGCAATTAAAGTTTATTCTTTTTAGTTAATATTAATAGATACTTTTCCCTCATGAATGCGTTGTTTTCTGGATAAATCATAGAGACTGTGTGTTCGGTGAGAAAAACCAGTTATAAAAGAGTATATGTAATGATTGGATTCATGTGAAGTTCAAGAACACACAAAATGTGTTTATGTTGATAGAAATTAAATACTATTAATAATTTCTGCCTACTGAGGGGACAGGTATTGACTGGTAAGAGGCATGAGGGAATCTTCTGCAGGCAACGGGAATACTTTGAATGTTTAAATGTATATACATATATAAAAATTAAGCTTTACACTGAAGATCGATCCACTTTCCTTCATATAAATTGTAATCAGTTTTTAAAATGTTTTTTATCATGCCAAAACAAATATTTTAAAAACCTAAATATTAAACAGTATTAAATGAAAAAATTAACAAAGTTTTATATCTATTTTCTTCTTTCTGGTTTCATTGTTCCCGTTCAAATACTGCTATTCCACATCTTAACTACTGAAAAGCCTACTGAGGCAAAGGCTCATAACTTGTTCTTTCTTCCTTAATTACGGAACCTCTCCTTTCTATATGCATTAGCCGTTCTTTAGCTAAATGTAGTCATAAGTGAATGATTTTGGACAATAAGACGTAAGTGGAGGCAGTGTGTACAACTTTTAGGACGAGTACATTTAAGACAAGGTATATGTATTTTATCCCTTCTTGCTTCCTGTCAGCTGGCATTATGACATGGTGGCTGAAGCTCAAGTATCCTTATTGGACTATGGCAGAATTTATGTGCTGAGGCTGGATGAGCAATTAGAGAGAATTGTGGGGTCATAACATTCAGGAAGCCAGATCAGCTCTGAACTCACTACCTCCAGATTATTCTTTTTTTACTTGAGAAAGAAATATATTTTTATTTAAGCCACAGTTAATTTATTGCCTGTTTTGCCATTAATAGCTGAGCCTAATATAAATTGATATACTTTATATAAACACTGTTTTTCTATCAACTCTTTCTCACTATAATCTATTATTCAAGCATACTTTCGGGGTTTTTCTGAGAACATATCTGATTATGCCGCCTTCCTCTTTAAAATGTCTTTTTTTTTCCATTTCAGGGATATTGCTATTAGTCCAGACATTAAAATATGTTTGCTATTACACAGTCATGTTACAAAATTGAAAAATCTGATTCGGTATTTTTAAATGAAAACCAATTTGTATAGGAAATAAATACCTGAATATACTCACCAAAATGTAACTACTTATTATTTGGGGTTTAAGAAATAATAGATAATATTTTTATTTACATTGTATGTCTTCAAATTTACTAAATTTATGTGGGTAACAATGCATCAGGCCAGGCGAGGTGGCTCATGCCTGTAATCCCAGCACTTTGGGAGGCCGAGGCGGGCGGGTCACCTGAGGTCAGGTGTTTGAGACCAGCCTGGCCAACATGGCAAAACCTCGTCTCTACTAAAAATACAAAAATTAGCGTGGCATGGTGGTGGGTGCCTGTAATCCCAGCTATTCAGGAGGCTGAGGAAGCAGAATATCTTGAACCCAGGAGGCAGAGGTTGCAGTGAGCCTAGATCACGCCACTGCCCTCCGGCCTGAGCAACAGAGCGAGACGCCATCTCAGAACAAACAAACAAACAACAACAAAAAACAATGTATCACCGTAGAAATTAAAACAACTTTTTCTATACAAATTAAAATCTTCCATCGAAATTTATCTTATAATTTAAAACAGTTCTCATTAGAGTCAGGAATCAGTAAAAAAGTTGCCACTCTCATTATAACCATTTTCCATTGTCCTTTAGGCCTAAACAACTAAAGAAAAAAAAAATTAAATAACAAAATAACTTTTTGAAAGAAAGAGATAACTTTATCATTAGTTGTGGATGATATATTGATATTATGGAAAATACAATAGTATTCATTGAAAAAGTAATAAAAGGTATTTGATTTCAGCATAGTGATGAATTTCATAAAAATATGCTGAAAGCAAAAGCATTCTTTTATCACATCAAAAGTCTAATTGTTAAAATTCCATTAATAATACATGTAGGTATTTACAGTTTTCAGGATAAATATCAAAATAATTGAGAAATAATGAATATTTTAAACATGGCATGGAGAAAATTAGTTATCCACTTTAGGAAAAAAAATTAAGACAAATTAAGTTTTGTTTTGTTTTTTTTTTTTTTTTCCTTGAGATGGAGTTTCCCTCTTGTTGCCCAGACTGGAGTGCAGTGGCGCAATCTCAGCTCACTGCAACCTCCGCCTCCTGGGTTCAAGTGATTCTCCTGCCTCAGCCTCCCGAGTAGCTGGCATTACAGGCAAATTAAAATTTTAAGTAGAAAAAAACAAAAAACAAAAATTGCATTAGAGAAAAACACAGGATAATTCTATAATTTTTGACTAGAGAAAGTCTTTTAAAATTAGCACAAATGATAATAACAAGAAAAACTAACATTCACTGAGTTCTTAACAGATACTCTCCTAGGTGGTTTTACATGTGTTGGTTTATGTGTGTCCTCTAACCCTCTAGGAGAAAGGAGCTAATACATGAAAGGCACACAGACATTAAGTTATGGTTGGTAAATGCTGGGGCTATCTTAACCCAAGCTATCTGGTTGAAGATACTGCATTCTTATCTACATTCTTCTCCCCTAGAATTCACACAGAAAATCCTAGACAAAAATGACTACTTAATATCACAAATGTTTGCATAAAAAAAAGACAACATAAAACAGGTTAGTGAAAACCTGTTTTTCCCAAATCTAGAAAAACGTATTTGCAACATTAATGATAGCTAAGAGATTAATAAGATTATGAGCTCATAATACCATAAGGAAAACTGATGAATACCATATAGAATAACAGGCAAAATATATAAATAGGGAGTTCCCAATGAAAGCAATGAACATTACCAAATAAAATGATGTTTAACCTCATTGATAATCAAATACAAATTTAAACAAATATATCCTATGTTTTCATCTATTACACTAGCAAATGTCAAAATGGTTGTTATTGCCAGTTTGGCCAGGGTGTGGCAACACAGGCACTCTCATGTACTGTGTTAGGAGGATAAATTAACAAAACTTTTTGAAAGATAATATAGGATCTGTACCCAAGTTTAATGTGTATGAGTCTTTCTTGGTGAGACTGCCCTTTTAATATTTAGCCTGATTAAATAAAAGGGAAAATGTAGCTGACAATGGAACAGTGTAGTAGTCATACTTATAACAGTGAAAAACTAGAAGCTAGTTAAATGTATGTCAGAGAGTTTGGTTAAGTGTATTATAGCACATTTACACAATGAAATATCAATCATATAAAAGGGGAGCATATGATCTTATAAGTTCCAATATGTGAAGATAATCTTGGATAATTGGAAAGAGATATGTTCTAGGAAGAGAACAAAACATGCACTGTTTTGGGTAATAGAATGAAGTCTGCATTCCAGAAGTATGAAAGTTATATATTTAAACTCAATATATTATTAATATATATTAACAAAAATAAATATATAAATAAAGCATAATTATTATTTAGCATATAGTCTCATAAGTACTAATATGTGAAAATAATTTTCACATATTATTGAAAACTATATGCTATATACTCCTTGGTATGTCCTCATATTTTTTGAAATACAAACTTCCTTCTCTTACCCAAGACAGTGTTTGTTTTCTTCTGTCTCTAGAATGTACTTCTTTTCAATTCTACCTATCAAACATTCTTTAACAGTAGGTTTTGCTCAAAATGCTACTTACACTACGAAATCCTTGTCTTACGCTAGATCTTCTGTTTCTCCATTCATTAAAAATATCTATTAGGGAATTTACCACTATGTGGTACCCATTATAGTAATGTGTGTATATATCTTCCATCTCTGGGAACCTCCAAATATTTCAATGACAGTGTCTCCTCTATATTTTTGTCCTCCTATTATGTCTATCCCTCATGCGCATACACAGTAGATGCCTAATAAATGTTCACACCAAATTGTTTACTTGACTATACATAAGGGGTCTTCAAAAAGTTTGTGAAAAATGTGTATCATGAAAAAAACTATGCATGGATTTCAAAAAACATTTGCACCAAAATAAACCCATACTAACATGTTATAACATGTCTGAACAGGATCTAGTCTGAGGCACTAAGAACCATTAAGACATCCATTTGAAAAGAGCCTGTATCAGAGCAACATGAATCTTGCTAAAATTGAAGCAAAAATACACCTCAAATTTATGGTGAAATCATTGATGCTTTACAAAAAGTTCATGGGGAAAATGTCCCAAAGAAATGAACAGTTTACAAATGAATGTTAAGAATGGACAAGATAATATTGAAGATGAAACCTGCAGTGGCAGAGCAACCACATCAATTGTCAAGGAAAATATTCATCTTGTTTGTGCCCTAATTGAAGAGGACCAACAATTTAACGGCACAAGCAATATCCAATGCCACAGACATCTCAATTAGTGGAGCTTACTCAGTTTTGACTGGAAAATTAAAGTTAAGCAAACTTTCCACTCAATGGGTGCCAAGACCATGGCACTCAGATCAGCTGCACACAAGACCAGAGCTTTCCATGGAAATTTTAAACAAATAGGACCAAGAGTCTAAAGAATGTCTTCGAAGCATTTTAAAAAGAAGTGAAACATGGCATTACCGTTACAATCCTAAAGACAAAGCACATAAAAGCAATGGCTACCAAGAGGTAGAAGTTGAAGTGGTCTCGGCCAAAGCAAAAGCAGACTGGTCAAGAGCAAAGGTCATGGTGATACAGGCGGTAGAAATAAATTATTTAGGCAGATAGTGAGGGCAAAAGAGTCATCGGCAGTTTCCCTTTTAACAAAAAGCAGTCCAAGAAATTATTTTTTTGCTAACAAAGAGCAGCCTGAAATACTGAGCCGCAAACATCGATAAGCAAGCTTGAAGCTTGCGTGGGGGAATGCTGGCAGCTGCGCCAATAGCGAAGGACTACCTGGGGGCCAGGTATGTCTGCCATGGAAGCTCCATCTTCCCTTTTTTTGTTAGCACATGTATGAT
The DNA here is from genome assembly GCF_028858775.2 of Pan troglodytes. Classification (NCBI taxonomy): domain Eukaryota; kingdom Metazoa; phylum Chordata; class Mammalia; order Primates; family Hominidae; genus Pan; species Pan troglodytes. The sequence continues at coordinate 114,124,043 of NC_072411.2, forward strand.
TAGAAAGAAAAGGGTAACATGGAGCAGCTCAGTCAGAGAACCTGCCTGCATAATACTATGCAGCCATAAAAAATGATGAGTTCATATCCTTTGTAGGGACATGGATGAAATTGGAAACCATCATTCTCAGTAAACTATCGCAAGAACAAAAAACCAAACACCGCATATTCTCACTCATAGGTGGGAATTGAACAATGAGATCACATGGACACAGGAAGGGGAATATCATACTCTGGGGACTGTGGTGGGGTGGGGGGAGGGGGGAGGGATAGCATTGGGAGATATACCTAATGCTAGATGACGAGTTAGTGGGTGCAGCGCACCAGCATGGCACATGTATACATATGTAACTAACCTGCACAATGTGCACATGTACCCTAAAACTTAAAGTATAATTAAAAAAAAAAAAAAGATTGGGGTGGGGTGGGAGGGCAGAGATTTGTGCCCTATGCAAATGACGCAACTGGTCTAACCAGTTTTTAGGACCATATGTAGATCAGATACCGCCCCTCCACTAGCTCATCTATAAAACCTCTTGCATTTCACCACGAAATCAGCAACTCATTTTTCTGGGACCCCTCTCTGCAGCAGAGAGCTATTCTCCTTCTTTCGTCTATTAAACTTCCACTCTTAAGCTCACTCTTTGTGTGTCTGCGCCCTTGATATTTGTAGCCATGAGACAACGAACCTTGGATATTATCCCAGACAACGAAGCAGCTTCAGTGGCAGTCTTTTTGGGGGGATGCTCAAGGCATTTTATTTCTCGACTTTCTGGAGGACCAAAGAACGATAACATCGGCTTACTATTAGAGTGTTTCTGAGAAAGTTAACCAAATCTTTAGCAGAAAAATATCCAGGAAACCTTCACGGGAAAGTCCTTCTTCACCACAACAACGCCCCTGCTCATTCCCCTTATCAAACAAGAACAATTTTCTGAAAGTTTTGATGGGAAATCATTAGGCATCTAGCTTACAATCCTGATTCAGCTCCTTCTCATTTTTACTTGTTTCCTAATCTTAAAAAAAAATAATAAAAAAATAAGAGTAGTCATTATTCTCCAGTTAATAATGTGAAAGAGACTGCATTGACATGGTTAAGTTCCCAGGACCCTCGGTTCTTTAGGGCTGGACTAAATGGCTGGTATCATTGTTTATAAATGTGTCTTGGATTTGATGGAGCTTATGCTGAGAATGAAAGTTTACATTTTTTATTTTTATCTTTTAAGTCAATTTTCTGATGAACTTTTAAAAGTCCCCTCATATATAGAGATAGCTCAATAGATAAATATAATAAATATAAATATGACTGCTTGTCAATCACTAAAATATGGTTTCCCTATAGTGAGGTTTGTTCTCATTTCTTTGCGAAAATAGATAATAAAATTATTCACATAAAAACACGAGAAGCACAGCAATGTTCTGAATATTTAAATTATTTTGAAATAAATGATACCTTAATGCTAACACAGCAATATTATCATCTTACTAAAAATATATCATTATTAAAATTTTGTCAAGCTAATAAGGTTGAGAATCTGAAGTTCTTAAAATTGTTTAAGTATAGCCACCTGGCTCCAGGTCAGGCTTATAATTGCTACACTGTGGTACCAGTTCTAACAATTGAAGAGACTGACAGAAGACTTGGAATCAACATCAAGTCAATCTTTATGTAATTTATCTTCACTTCACTCAATCCATATCTATTACCTATCTCCTTGTATCTGTGTTGGGTTCTAATATCTACTGATCAGACACTTTCTACCTTCTCCCTTTACTGGGTATATACCCAAAGGATGATAAATCATGCTGCTATAAAGACACATGCACACGTATGTTTATTGTGGCACTATTCACAATAGCAAAGACCAACCCAGATGTCCAACAATGACAGACCGGATTAAGAAAATGTGGCACATATATACCATGGAATACTATGCAGCCATAAAAAATGCTGAGTTCATGTCCTTTGTAGGGAAATGGATGAAGCTGGAAACCATCATTCTCAGCAAACTATCGCAAGGACAAAAAACCAAACACCGCGTGTTCTCACTCATAGGTGGGAACTGAACAATGAGAACACATGGACACAGGAAGGGGAACATCACACACCGGGGCCTGTTGTGGGGTGGGTGGAGTGGGAAGGGATAGCATTAGGAGATATACCTAATGTAAATGACAAGTTAATGGGTGCAGCACACCAACATGGTACATGTATACATATGTAACAAACCTGCACGTTGTGCACATGTACCCTAAAACTTAAAGTATAATAAAAAAAAATAAAAAAATAATAATAAAAATAAAATTAAAATAAAATACATTACTCTTGGCCAGTCACGGTGGCTCACACCTGTAATCCCAGCACTTTGAGAGGCCGAGGCGTGCAGATTGCTTGAGGTCAGGAGTTCTAGACCAGCCTGGCCAACACGGTTGGTAAAAGAAACCCTGTCTCTACTAAAAATACAAAAATTATCCCGGCGTGGTGGTGGGCACCTATAATCCCAGCTACTCGGGAGGCAGAGGCTGAGGCAAGAGAATCGCTTGAACCCAGGAGGTGGAGGTTGTAGTGAGCCAAGTTCGTGCCACTGCACTCCAGCCTGGGCGATAGAGCAAGACTCAGTCTCGAAAATAAAAAATAAAATAAAATACGTTACTCTTTGAAAAGTTGGAAGATTTTGAGAAATAATTTCTTTGTGCCTTGTATGCATTTAGAAAAACTCAACGGTGATAATTCAGCCTATTTACATAATTCTATCCATGAGGGACTGACTCACTCCCCGGTGAGGCCACTAATTCAAATTTTATATAGTATGAAATAGAGAAAATTACTTCTCTATTGGAACTAAAATATGTCTTCTTATAAATGAACCTAAGTTCTGCCTTCTGAAACAGTACAATATAAACATAATTGCTCCATGTTAGAGATTAGCCTATTCTAAGTTTCTCAGATCCATTTTGCTCTATTACGTTTAAACACCTGCATCTAATAGCAACACACTCTGGATACATGATTCCTGTTACCTTCTTGTTTATCTCTTCTGTTTCCATTCTTCTTGTTTCAGCTTATTTCTAAGACCTTAATCCAGTTATTTTTTCCTACTCACCAATTCCTCTTATTTTTCTAGTTTTAATATTGAAATAGCTACCCTGGACTCTGAAACATGGCACGTCTAGTTGTCTCTCCAACATCCAGTTCTCCTATCAAACTTTCCTGAAACCCTGACTATGAAAATGTACCACGGAAATGGCAGAAAAGTAATGTCTTACTTTTATTTTTCCCTCTATCATCATATATGAATTCCCTAGGTTTTGTTCTTTTGTTCAGTCTAAGTTCCTGAACCCTAAATCCACATTGTCAACACAGAGCCTTCTCCAAAAGGGCCATCCTACCCATAAGGAACCCATAGATGTTAAAACATGTCACCTAACCAAAATTTTCTAAAGGTGCCCATTTCCCACATTTATCATATTTATAGCATTTCATTATCCTCTGTCTGTGACACTTGCTTGTCTAGAGCATCATCTGAGGTAACAACCCCCATCTGTCCGATTTCATCAACTCACTCTTGTGATAGATATTAGCAGCTAATATCTAAACATGTTATAGTGAAGACTGGAATTTTCCAATTGGGTTAAGTTGAAAAAATTAACCATAACATTGTATTTCACTTCTTTTTTTGGCTATGTTGAGCAAATTCCAAAAATTCTAAACAAAATTATAATAAAATTAGAGTCGACAATAGTATTACTCTATTCTCTTTTTTTCTGAAAAATAAAAATAGATATTTATGTCTGGAAACCTGAAATAAGGAAAATTGATTCTACTTTACAAATATCATTGTGGGTAATGGGTTGGATATATAATTTTTAAAATGTATTGAATTATCTCTAATATTTTTTAAAATGATTACTGTGTGTTTGGCTTTTTTGTTGAATTGATATTTAAAATGAAAACTTTTTCAAAGGTAATAAGGCCGTAAACATCTCTTCAATTTCAATATGGCCATAATCTTCCAAGGAAGCCGTACCACAAATTATAATTTGTTATGACAGGTGTATAAAAAATGAAACTCATGTTTTATAACAGAGAGAGGCCAAAAGGTTAACATTTCTTCTCCTAGGCCTGAAAGAAAGTCAATAAATGAATCTCTAAAGCTTTACCCAGAAAAGCTGGATCTATAGTGATAGTAAAGAAAATCTATTTTGAAATTGTAACCTATTAAAGAAAGAATAAAGAAAAAGAATAATGGAAGATCTGTAGAGAAAATAGAGAAACAACTGCTATAATTATTATTATTTTTTTTAAAGACAGGCTCTCACTCTGTCACCCAGGCTGGAGTATACTGGCATGATCTCGGCTCACTGCAACCTCAATCTCCTGGGTTCAAGCAATTCTCCTATCTCAGCCTGCTGAGTAGCTGGGATTACAGTCACCCACTACTACCACACCCAGCTAATTTTCTGCACTTTTAGTAGAGATGCGGTTTCACCAGGTTGTCCAGGCTGGTCTTGAACTCCTGACCTCAGGTAATCTGCCCGCCTTGGCCTCCCAAATGCTGGGATTACAGATGTGAGCCACCGTGCCTGGCCGATTTTTTTAATCTAAAATGCATTTCATCATCTTCCATCACCCTTATTAAGGGAAGCAATATCAGTTTAAGAATGTTTCTTAATGAAATTAGTCTTTAAGTTTCATGTTGGTACTTTACTATATGAAATATAACTCTCAGTATTTAGAGAAAGTTAAAACCATAGACCAAGTTATATGCTAGTTGAAAGAATCTAACAATGTGGAGAATTAAATTCTGTTAATAAATTTTCTATACGTCGAATATTTTTACCAATTCAAATTATATAAAGGATAGAGAGAAAGAGGTAAAAAAAAATGCTTCAAATTTTATTGCAAAGAGCAATAAGTTCTTTTTAGATGATATCTTCTTGGGCATATATATTTTCTGTTTTCTCTGCCTTAGATACACTCATCACAGGTATCTGCTGAGTCCTCTAACTTGCTTTTTATTCAGATCTTAATTCACATTATTAACCTTTAGTCAGATTTTCCCTGTCCATCCTATTTAAAATTGCAAACTCCATCCAACCATTAACTAATCCCCTGTTGACATTTTTCATAGCTTTTATGCCTATCTTCCCACTAAAGTGTTCCAGAAGAACATAAATTTGGTTCACTTCTGTTTACTACTGTATTCTCATCAGCAAGAATAATGCATGGTACATGGAAGGCACTCAAAAAATATTCATTGAAATAAAAATGAAAGAAGGATAAAACTTAAAAAAGTACTTATATGTGAATTCTATAATTTCTAACTAAAAATTTAAGAATTTCAGGATAAAAATAAACATGTGCCCACTGACTATATAAAGAGGCCAAAAGAAATATAAAACATATGGGAAAAGAAACAGAGGTCATAAAAACAGGAACGAAAATAGAAGGTATCTTACAAGTTTCACATGGCATCTTGGGGACGGCTATGCTGTAATTATATTTTCTTAGGGGCATGTAAACAAATGAAAGAAATGCCATTAATCGTAAAATGAAGAGGTCTAAACTTAGCCTGTACTCTTCTCTTATTTCCATGTCATCTACACATGCAGACTGTCCTATTACTTGTATGGGCTCAACATGCTGCCAGTACCTAACCTTAAGCCTGCTCAACTCCTGCACACTGAAGGCAGTTAAACTTGTCACTGACTTTATAACTGATACACTTGATGTGAGGATTCACAGTGGGTTCTCTGAAAGAATTTCTTCACTTGTTCCTTATCATTTCCAATTCCAGTACCACCTCTCTCCACCTTCAAACTTAAAAGCAAATGTGGGAGGAAAAGCATTAAGTCTTCAACTCATTTTTTGGACTTTTTTTCTTATTGTAACTTTCCACATTACTTAATTGGCTCTGGTAATATATGCCAACTCTCATTGTTTTATTCAGCCCTGTATTAGGTCCACTCCCCCAAATCAGGCTCCTGTACCAGTTAGAAATATACCGCAATGAAAATGAAGAGCTAATATGAAACATCCTGAATTAGAATTAGTGAACAGAGTTGAAAGATAACAGAGGATTACACACACACACACACACACACGTAGGTGAGAGAAACAACAGGAAAAAAAAAACAAGTAGTGATTAATGACTCATTTTAACCCTAAATTCTACATTGAATAATTGTATTTTACATCTGTTAGAATCAAGATTTCACACAGTTAACCCAGTCCATGGTGTTCAGTGCCTAATTATAGCTCTAAAATGCCATCCTGATCGTTTCATTCACCTCCTCAAAAATTCAACTAGATCCTAACTACCTCAAGACAAAAGTTGTGTCATTCATAGTTCTCTGTGATATCACATCACTCTAATTCACCTTTTCAATTATTTTTCCTAATATTACTTTCTAAACAAATATACCTAATTATGTTTCTTCAAGTGCCTAATGCTTTTCTCCCCAGGTTGTTCATATTCAGGAACCCAGTAACTTCATAATATTCCTCCCGTGTTGTTTTCCTGTTTAATCATGTTATTATCACACAAATTTATTGATCCTGCAAAGCTATCTACTTGTAGTACCTAAACATACTTAATATGTTTATTTTCGGTCTGCCTCTCCTAGAACATAATATCCAAGAGGGTATGGATTTGAATCTGTTTTGTTTATTAATATGCTTCAACCACCTGGCACATTATTGCTGAATAAATGATTTTCAAATATCTTCTACTTTCCAAATGACCCTGAATCAATTGTTTCCTCTCCATTCCCAGTGTGTCTGCCTTAAATTAGGCTCTCATTAACATTTTCATAGACCATTATAACCATCATATAAATAAATTCCATTCCTAATATTCCCCCACGCCAATGCATCCTTACATTAGCAATATCTTCTGAAATACAAATCTGATCAGGACTTTTTCCTTTTTTGCTAAGAAGCTTTATTTTATAGTCTTACACGAGGCTACTTTTTCAGTTTCTTCTACTGTCACTCTAACAATCAAAACACTTTTCTTTGGGCTACTCTACCAAGGAAAATGAACCTTTTTATATTTATTAGCATAGAACACAGGCTTCTGAGATTTCATAAGGAAGAAAACAAGCTCATGATTAGTGAAAATATGGTACATTAGCATAAAGCTATTTCAAGCAATGACTTTCAAACATTATACTTATCAACCATTGGATAAACACATTACATTTCCACTTATGATTATATATTTCACAAGAATGTATGTGTGTACACACACATATATTCACAATGGCATAATATTTGTCATTATTACATATAATCAATTTTATTTTTGTTTTTATTCTATTGTGTTTCACTTATGCAGGTACAAATTCATTTCACTAAACTCATTTCACAAATCACTAATGAGCTGTCATGCACAGTTTGAAAAAATATGCTAATAGAGTTTGAGTCTTTTGGCATGACTGAATTATAGGATAGGGTGCTGATTGTCTTATTCAATGACACCAAACTGTTGGTGATTCTGTGGCAATCATAGAAAGCTGAAGTAGTCTATGTAATATTAAGAGTGTAAATGGTGCTTTAATTTTCAAAAAGGAAGGGGAAAAGGTGTATTTGATAAACTACATTACAGGGTAACGATCTAAGATGGATAATTTAAGGAATCATTTGTGAACATTGAGGATGAAGTAGTAATCACTAGTATCTAACATGATTTATGTTAAAATTAGTCAAATCAAATTAACATCAGTTAATTTGTTGCTAAGCAAGTAAATCAAGACTATGTAGTACAATTTTGAAAGGCATAAGGAAATAAAATGCTCTCTTATTCCTATGATAGAGATAATGTGGTATAGTCATTAACCCTAGTTCCCTTTTCTGCAAGACATGCAACTAGACAAAATTTCTGTCTCCCTTGCAGTTAGGTGGGACCATATGACTATGTTCTGTCCAAATGAATGTGAACTGGAAATGATGTACACTGCTCTCAAACTCCTTTCTTAGGTAACCTAGGATCCCTCTCACCTTATGACAACACTTAGCAATGGTCCCCTTATCTTTTTTGTTGTTGTTGTGACAGGGTCTCTCTCTGTCACCCAGGCGGGAGAGCCAGTGGTACAATCATGGCTCACTTCAATCTCGAACTCCTGGGCTAAAGTGATCCTTCAGACTCAGCTTCCCAAGTAGCTGGTACTACAGGTGCATACCACTGTGTCTGGCTAATTTTTAAGTTTTTGAAGAGATGGGGTTCTCACTTTTTTTCCTTCAGCTGGTCTAGAACTCCTGGCCTCAAGCCATCATCCCACCTCAGCCTCCCAAAATGCTTGGATTACAGGCAACAGCCACCATGCCCAGCCTCCTTTATTTCTTGTATTATCAATTGCTCCCCCTCTATGGACTCTTTAGACAACAGCATACAGGTATAATGTAACATCTCCCTCATTAATATATCCAGTTCTTTAACCTTACATACATCTCCAAATTTTTCTCTATTTCTCTGCTCCTTTACAGGAAAATTCCATTATAGAACTGTCTATACACACTGTTAACCCTTCTGATCCTTCAATTGTCCCTGAAATCTATCGTAATCTGGCACTTTACTCTTGCCATAAAACAGCTCTTGTTAGGGTCACAAATGACATTGACATTGCTGAGTCCATAGGATTTTTCTTTTTTCCAGTGTCGTCTTCTCTGATTTCTCATGAACAGTTGTTCAGTCTTCATTGCACTGGCTTCGTTCCAGTTTCTTGGTCTCCTTGTTCCCAGGTCTCTAGTCATTCCTTTGGTCTCCCTTAGTGTTCCCACCTCTCTTCCCTACTGTTGGTAGGCCCCCAAGGTCAGTCACTGGATCCTTCGTCTTCTCTACCTATACTTCCTACCCACGTGTTTTCACCAAGTTTCATGCCTTTAAATACCCAGTGCACACAGTTGACAAAATATGTCTAGCCCAGACCTTTCACTGGAACATTAGACCTATACATTAAACTGCTTCCTGAATAATTTTGTTAGTCTAAAAGTCACCTTAAATTTAACAAGTCCAAAATTAAACTCCTGATTCTCTCTCTGAATCACAGCTTCTGTAATCTTTTCTATTTGGTTATTGGCATTTCATCTCTATTTGTTATTTATTCTTCTAGGTGTAAGCAAAACAACTTGGAATCATCATTGACTAACCTCTTTCTTCCACATTCATACTTAGTCCATCATCAGTAAATCTTTTCCCTGTAAAGTAGAGCCCAAATTCAACGACTTTCAAAGAAATTTCTACTGCTGTCATCCTGGTCCAAGATGTCCTCCTCTCTGATTTTTTTATCACGATAGTAGGTTTCTAATGGATTTCTTTATTTCTACCTTTTCTTCCCAGGAGTCTGTCATCTCCACAGCAGCATAAAATAATCTTTTTTGCATTTGTAGTCTTGAGAAGGTTGGTATCATAACAATATGCAGAATGATCCTTTTCACTTTCTGAACTTCATATAAATGTCATTCAATTAACTTTCAAAAATATGAAAAAGAAAGACTGTTTAACATGCCACATTAGGTCAAAAGAGCTATGGGTTGAGCTGTTTAAAATTATTTTGAAAAGCTATTTTTTAACATGAATGAACATGCCACTAGTATTTGTTACAATTTCATCATTATTTCCAATCCTATTTATTTGGTCTTTTTTTTTTTTTTATTATACTTTAAGTTTTAGGGTACATGTGCACATTGTGCAGGTTAGTTACATATGTATACATGTGCCATGCTGGTGCGCTGCACCCACTAACTCGTCATCTAGCATTAGGTATATCTCCCAATGCTATCCCTCCCCCCTCCCCCACCCCACAACAGTCCCCAGAGTGTGATATTCCCCTTCCTGTGTCCATGTGATCTCATTGTTCAATTCCCACCTATGAGTGAGAATATGCGGTGTTTGGTTTTTTGTTCTTGCGATAGTTTACTGAGAATGATGATTTCCAATTTCATCCATGTCCCTACAAAGGACGTGAACTCATCATTTTTTATGGCTGCATAGTATTCCATGGTGTATATGTGCCACATTTTCTTAATCCAGTCTATCACTGTTGGACTTTTGGGTTGGTTCCAAGTCTTTGCTATTGTGAATAATGCTGCAATAAACATACGTGTGCATGTGTCTTTATAGCAGCATGATTTATAGTCCTTTGGGTATATACCCAGTAATGGGATGGCTGGGTCAAATGGTATTTCTAGTTCTAGATCCCTGAGGAATCGCCACACTGACTTCCACAATGGTTGAACTAGTTTACAGTCCCACCAACAGTGTAAAAGTGTTCCTATTTCTCCACATCCTTTCCAGCACCTGTTGTTTCCTGACTTTTTAATGATTGCCATTCTAACTGGTGTGAGATGGTATCTCATAGTGGTTTTGATTTGCATTTCTCTGATGGCTAGTGATGATGAGCATTTTTTCATGTGTTTTTTGGCTGCATAAATGTCTTCTTTTGAGAAGTGTCTGTTCATGTCCTTCGCCCACTTTTTGATGGGGTTGTTTGTTTTTTTCTTGTAAATTTGTTTGAGTTCATTGTAGATTCTGGATATTAGCCCTTTGTCAGATGAGTAGGTTGCGAAAATTTTCTCCCATTTTGTAGGTTGCCTGTTCACACTGATGGTAGTTTCTTTTGCTGTGCAGAAGCTCTTTAGTTTAATTAGATCCCATTTGTCAATTTTGTCTTTTTTTGCCATGGGTAGGAAGAATCAATATCGTGAAAATGGCCATACTGCCCAAGGTAATTTACAGATTCAATGCCATCCCCATCAAGCTACCAATATCTTTCTTCACAGAATTGGAAAAAACTACTTTAAAGTTCATATGGAACCAAAAAAGAGCCCGCATCGCCAAGTCAATCCTAAGCCAAAAGAACAAAGCTGGAGGCATCACTCTACCTGACTTCAAACTATACTACAAGGCTACAGTAACCAAAACAGCATGGTACTGGTACCAAAACAGAGATATAGATCAATGGAACAGAACAGAGCCCTCAGAAATAACGCTGCATACCTACAACTATCTGATCTTTGACAAACCTGAGAAAAACAAGCAATGGGGAAAGGATTCCCTATTTAACAAATGGTGCTGGGAAAACTGGCTAGCCATATGTAGAAAGCTGAAACTGGATCCCTTCCTTACACCTTATACAAAAATCAATTCCAGATGGATTAAAGATTTAAACGTTAGACCTAAAACCATAAAAACCCTAGAAGAAAACCTAGGCATTACCATTCAGGACATAGGCATGGGCAAGGACTTCATGACCAAAACACCATATTTGGTCTTGTTAACAAGAGAATACTTAGTCAAATTTTTGGCTTGGTCAAATCTCTTAATCTTCTAGAATACAACTTTGGGGAAGTGAATATTAAATTAAAAATAATGACATTCATCAGCAATTTATCATTACATGCCCTGTAATTATTATTAACATTATACAAATTATTATATAAGTATAGAATATATTCTATATTATAAAAACACTATGTTTAAAGCTCTTATATTATGAAAAATGTAAGATTGCACTAATAAAATAAAAATCTAAAGAAAAATATCATAAAAATTTTTGAAGTCTGCTTTACTATAGTCTTACATACAAACATATACCCACACATGCAACTGTTTTCATCAAAATGGACATGAATTCATGAAAGTGTGCTCTTATTTATCTCATGTGAAAGTACTGTAAAAATGAATTTCCTAGCTTCTGCCAGAAGTTTACAGATACTTAGCTGGGTGGAAATACCAATAAATTAAGCAATAGTGTTTTACCTTTATAATGATGCATATGAAGGGCTCTTTTCATCTTCCTGTAAGATCACAAAGTATAATTTGCAAAAAAAAAAAAAAAAAATCTGCCTGACATATCCTTTGCAAATAGAAAAGTCAAAATTGGGAACATGAAAGCAGACTTGCAAAATTAGATTCATATACCCACTTTGTTTCCTGTGCTGGAGCCTCTGAATTAGACCCAGCAGGCCTTCCCTCCTTGACCCTGCCTCAACCAGGAAAAAAATAATGTGCAGAATCTTCCTTTGGTGGTCTGACCCAACCCTTCTTAAAGATACCTTTTATCTAATTTTTTTTTGTTCTTTTTTTAAATGGGGAAGATTCTGTTTGTTTTTAATTAATTGTTTTGTTTTGTTTTTTGTTTTTGTTTTTAGACAGGGTGTCATTCTGTCACCTAGGCTGGAGTGCAGTGGCATAATCATAGCTGACTGTAACCTCAAACTCCTGGCCTCAAGGGATCCTCCCTTCTCAGCCTCCCATCTCAGCCTCTCAAGTAGCTGGGACTACAGGCACACACAACAGTGCCCGGTTAATATTTTAATTTTTTTTTAATTATAGAGAAGGGGTCTCACTTTGTTGTTTACACTGGTCTTGAACTCCTGGGTTCAAGGGATCCTCCTGTCTTGGCCTTCCACAGTGCTGGGGTTACAAGTATGAGCCATTTCACCCAGGCTGATTTTTTTTTCTAATAAGCATAATAAACTTTGAAATGAATAGATCATATCAACACATTTTAAGAGTTAGTCAGTAGCTTTCAAAAGCCTAAAAAAGATATTATAATATTTATTTTTATTTTCCATTAGACTAAATATGCCTATTTTAAATGTGATACTGCCAATTCTCTCTCACACCAAATCTTCTAGAGGAAAGTTTTTATCTAAGATAGTTTAATCATTTTGATAAAACACAGCACAAAGATAATGCCTAATGATTGAATTAAACATGTTATTTCATTGATATTTCTTTTATATTTAATTTGTGCCTTTAGCCATAAGAATTAGGAAGTTACCTGGAGTTCATTTCCACAAATGATATTACAGAGGCATAATAGATTTTCTTCAAGTGTCTATACATTATGAATGTAAGGTTACTATGTGTCTGACAAAAGTAATTTGTATAGAAGTAATTCTAAAAACTATTTGACGTCTATTCAAAAACCATTTTCTGCACTTAAAGTGAAATGACTGTAGAAATTTGCTAACCTTTCATGACACAGTGACTTAAAAATCCATTAAATGTTTTTAAAAAATGCACTACTTGACTATTTTGTAATTCTAAGAGCAAACAGCTATCCGACATTTTCAGGATCATTAAATTAAAAAATGATAAGGAAGGAAAATCATTAACTAATTTATATTTCTCTTCTAATGGGAACAGAATTAGTAATTACTTTTGCTGTTGAAACCTCCCATAGTCAGTCACTTGTGTCCCAGTAGCATGCCTATCATTCAAAGTATGGGACCTACAGACCTTAAGTTACAAAAGTTCACAGCTGTATTTATAGACCAGTATTAAAACAAGTGGCATGGAATCTTCACACTCAGTCGTCCAAACTACCATTCTCAAATTTCCTTCTCCTATGTTGCACTTACTGGTTTTCTTTTTATAGACTTCAATAATGTTTTGCCCAGTACCTTACCTATTATAACAATAAATATTTTCTAAATTAACACATGAGTCAATTTGGGCATTTGAAAAGAAGAGAAGCAAGACAAAAACTCATATGTTCAAGACTTTCATTCAACAACCATGGGATTCTTGGAAGTTATAATAATCAGCCATTACAACTCAAAGTTTTATCTAGTTTATAGGAAAACTTATGAGCACTCAAGGAATTAATTCCTTCACATTTCATCTGATGTACTTGTTGAAATGACTATAGAATTCACGGTTTAAAATGAAGCTATCTTCATTTCCTCTATCTATTTTCTCTACGGCATTAGTAAACTAACTGCCATATGAAAGTCACATTTATTTTATTTCAGTTCTAAAATCATATTTTAAATTCGGGCAATTCATCTACCAATAACATTTTTATATGACATTATATTTTTTCTAATAAAAGTTGAATTGAAGAGCAAGTTAACAGACTGTTACCCGTAAACAGAAATTACAAAACCAATCACAAAGTAATTTATTAAATTTTTAAAGTAATACTTTCTTGTCAAGCAGACCTGTAAAATTAGACAGTACTGTTTTATAGTACTTACATTTGATAAAAAGTTTGTTCATGTCTCTAGTGATATGTTATTGTGATTTACAGGTTATAGAATAAATTTTCAAGAGGGGCCAAGACTAGCATTCTAGTTTGCCCATGTAATTCCTTAATAGAAAAAGTAATGGTTCTGGTAACCTGAGCTTGCCACTAATCATCACTTCTTTTTCTTAATGATAGATTGCTACTTCCCTAAGCATAGTAATTTGATATGTTGAAAGTGGTTACTGTTAAGGTTAATATATTAATTTGTCTTGACTGGCAGCTAATAAAATGCTATATTATTGATGAAAAATTAATATCTAAAATTGGAATAAACGGAAAGGCAAACTTAACCAAACTTATAAACTCAGTATCATACCTTTAAGTAAGTTTCTTGAGCACCCCTCCTGTTAAAACTAGAGTGCAGTTTTAATGCCACTCTTCCATCAGTAGACAAGGTGTCTTATGCCAATTCCCACAGAAGGGGCTGCTCTGCACACAGTAACCCGAGGCCTCAACTTTCCATCACAGGCAGTATGCCAAATATAAATACCCAGGAGTGTCCTGAACTTTAAAGTGATTCCTAAATACGAGGCTCATTTACGAAGAACTTCAAAAACATTAAGCGGCTCTTGCATTCTCAATTAGAAATTCTCCTCATACTAACAGGGACTTCTGAGCGTATCAACACAGAGAAAGCAGTTGTTCCCATGTCTTAAAATAGCACAGACTGAACATTTAACCTTTCTGCTGCCCAGTCAGAGTCTAATTACTATTTTATGTTTAAACACACACACACACACACCATTTTGCCTTCCTCATAATAGACTAGAACATAGATGAAAGTAAAACAAACTCATTGCTCTTTAAAAGTACAAACCTAGGAAAATAAAGGTTCCTGTTTGCAGGAATTTGAAAGAATGATGTCAAACCAGTCAAACTCAATTTTTCTATTGAAAAGCGGGTCCTTCAAAGTAACTCTATTTTAAGTAATTATGCTTTAGTAAAGAGTTTGCTGACTTTTTTGATTATTCATTATGAGAGATAATTTTATTTTCAAATCCTAGTGTTATATTTAGCAAGTTACTAAGGCTGTATACAGGACATGAACTCAAGGCACTTAGAATAAATGTCTCCCCAAGACTTGTCACATGTCCACTGTTTATAAGTAACCCAGTTTATTTACTAGATACTGGCAATGCCTCCTTTCAGAAATGTAAACACTCAATTACTGAATTTTAATCAGAAGGATTATTCTACATAGAGTGGCATTTTCTATTTTCCTGAGCAATATTTCCCAGGCTATCATCTCCTCTATTTCAATATCATATATTAGGATTCAAGACCATCATATTTACCCCTTCCACTATGAATGGAGTGAGGCAAAACATGTTTATTAAAGATCAGTTAAATAGCTCAGCTTGATTTTACAAATATTATATACTATAAAATATGTTTTCTATTTTGAAAGAAATGTGTATGTTATTTTTCTTTCATTTGGACATGTAAATAAATGATGATGGTGAATGAGAGCATAGGCTTCTCTCAAAGAGTGGTAGGATCATCTTCTTGATGCCAAAAACCCAGAGGATATGTCTTAGGTCTGTTTTTGTGAGCCCTGTAACCTTGAATAAGTCACTTAGCTATTTTGAAATTCATTTTCTTCACCTGTAATGGCATTTGCTCTCTTTTTAAATAGAAATTACATTCAATAAATGAGCATTTTAATGTGATAGATTTAAAAAACTGTCTGGTAAGTAGATGCATCGGCTCCTTCTGGAAGCATGACAGGTGCATGGTGTTACACTGTGTGTGGGCGCTGATCCTGGCAGGAATAGTCAGTGACCTGCTGTCAGAGCCCATGGAGATAACCTGAAGGAGCGCTCCAAATGTCCTTCTGCAAGCATTACCCACCTGGGGAAATTTCTCATCCAATGACTACCGAAGGGTAACTCTGCCATAACTCTGCTTTTCACTGTGGCCACCTCACCACTTGCACATGTTTATCCCATCTCAAGATGTTATCTGTGGTGTTTTTCAACATCATCATCTCAGAGATTAAGGCATCGCATATAACGGGAGTGTTTATTACTATGCATACATCTGGCATGTTTGGACTTGTCAAGGAAAATTGACAGCCTAATAGCTTTTTTCCTATATTTATCATCCGTGATATTAAAACTCCAGTTAAAATTGGCACTTGATGAATAAAGAATGCTGCACCCATGAGCATTATTTGTAGAGTCAAAAAAAATTTGCTTTCACATAAACATTAATGTACTTAATTTACAATGCTTTTAAAAAATTGCAACTCCTTAGACATGGTGTGTAGGTATAGATTCTTGGGTGGCTGTGTTAGAAATTATGTACCACTTCTATGTTCTGTTATTTGTCATAATTTTTCTTATGTTTTGAGACTCACAAAATAGTTTTTTTTTTAGTTAGAAAGCTTTCCAACCTTCCTAATTCATATACATGGCAACTCCCTCGCTTCTCTCCAATGTTGCTTTGCTCATTTGTATGATTGGTTTAAATATGTGACCTCTTCATTGTACTATACATGCTTCTTTGAGCAGGGATTACCCCTTGTTCTCTGTGCCTCCACAAAGACTATTTTGCAAAAAAACAAATAAAACACCAATCAATGACATTTTTATTAAATTATAACTAAATAGAAAATGTTTCTAATGAAACGGTATAATGGTATTTTAAGGGGAATTTTTTCTAACAGTAAACACAGAAATAAAACAACAAGCAAGCATTTTTTAATATATTATAGATATTAATATCTGTAATATATAACAGTGGAAACATTTGGTTCCTATTTCACACCAACTAATACTGTACAAAATAGTTATTGGCAGCTAAGAACTAAATTATAGTGAAGTGATAAAAAATAATTTAAACATATCATTTTAAACTAAACATCTTTTCTATGTATATGTAAGAGAAAAAACAGCTATTGAAAAGAAATAAATTTTCTAGAATGAGTTTTGATTTTTTTCCTTCTTTCTTTCCTTCTGCATTTTTTTAATATCTGGGCAAATCAAGAATTGAGAAGCAAATTTACTGGTCAATAAAGTCTCAAAATTGAGTAATTTTCCTTCTATGTATATTTTTTTCTTAAAAATTTTGTTTTCATATCCTTCTATATACTTATCAGACTATTTTGAACTATAAAAAATCATAGATTATAGAGTCAGATATTTTAATCAGCATTACTGGTAATGAAATGGCTAGAAATTAAGAGCAACACAAAGCAAAAACTATATTTAAAAACAACTCAGAAAGTACCATTTTACTATTTAATATATAATTACTTTTCTTTAGAAAACTAAAAATCTTCACTCAGTGAAACTAATTATCTCTGTAATCTCAATCTATATGCCATTGTTTCACTGAAATATATCACAAATTAATTATGTCAAACTTTCTTCTGCAATGTCTCATATATAGCTCTTCTATTGCATTTTATTCTCCCCTCTTTCAGCTGATTTCAGTAACTTAAAATAAGTCTCTTTCCCTCCACATTTGCCACAATGTTTCTTCCTTCAAATCATCAGATTCTTGAGTGGCAAATAAATGTTATTACTCAGTTCCAAAAGTACTGCTTGAATAGGCTCTCAGTAATTAATCAATATGTGATGAATTGAGAAGCATGAAAACAAACTTTGTATTTACATCTTAATTTTATAATGTTAAATTAAATATCATATTGAATGAAGTAAATTTTAATGTCCTACAGTTTAACTAAATTTGATCAGCTTGACTTAATCCCTGGAAAATGATTTTTGGGTGCAAGGCAGGCATGGAAAAGAAACATCTAAGCAAAATATGAAAATCTAAATGAACAAGTTGCAACAGAAATCTGACTTTGAAAGAAAGACGAATTAATGAGAGTAATATACATGAAATTTTAAATTCTATGTATTTCTCATGAAATTTTGGTTGGTTTTCTAAATATCCTTCATCTACTTGAATAAACAATTTAAATTTTGCACACATGGTTTCTATTGAAATGGGTAATCAATAAATATGTTAGTGACTGTTTTTCAAAAGAGAAACCCAACAAGAAATGCCAATATTTAATCCCTTTGTGGGCATGAATTTTACTTGTTGCCTAAACAATATACTGATAAAGAGGTTTGTATTAAATGCTTATTTCACTCTGTAGCATTGATTACACAATTAAAAAAGAAAAAAAAAAGCACCTTTACTTAAAGCTCACCTTCTTGGTTGCAAGAATATACCAGATTAACAAGAAAAGAAAAGAAAAGAAACACAACTGCTGATATATCCTAGGGACATATTCTTATATATCTTATTTCATTATATCAAACAGATTTTAAATTGCTAGAACTCAAAACTAGCTGAAAGAACAAAATTACAACACATCAAATTATTAGCTAAATATAGTGCTATAAGAAGAATATTCTGAAAAGAAGATTGGCTGTTTAAAGATAAAGGAACATCAGGGTCAGCCGCTAATGTCAAAGGCAAATAAATACTGTTCCAAGTATTGAAGATAATATGCACTAATAGTGGGTTTTAGCTGGATTCAGTCTGATGCAGGTGCATGTTTAGCAGCTGTGAAAGCAACACACTAACACACACATTCACACATAAACATGCACACAGAGCATAATATAAACCAGCTCTCTTAAAATGTAGAGAACCGAACACTGCAAACAAAAACCTCAAAAACTAATGAACTCATGTACATTCTTGAACAGTAGCTCTCTATCTCCAGAATATTTTTCAATTTCTAACAGTCCAAGATTTTAAAGCATAAATGGACCCATATTCAGGCTGAAACTCTAGGAGAAATATTCTTTCTCCAAAATGCTTACTAATGGAACTTTAGCAAATTACCTTAATATTTTTGTATCTCCATTTTCTCATTTTATAAAATACCATACAGTAGAACTTATCTCAAAGCCATATTACTAGGATGACATTTAAACATAATATATGTATATGAAACACTTAGCTCACACTTAGTGCTAAATAAATATTAATTATTACATTATTACTATCCCACAGTTGATTAATAGTTTCAGTGAAGAAATAAAAAGCACAATTATAATTTATTTTATCAGAAATCTTACTTGAATTCCTAAAAGCATACTTGTCTACTAATTTTACAGTTAATCACTATATTTATTTTATTGGTGGTCACTGACCAACAGAGAACAATTACATTCACTCACTAATATATAATTAGCATTTATGGAAAGATGGGTACTATTTTAGGTTAGACAGGAATTACATGTGGTAAGTTTTGTTGTTGTTGTTGTTTATGGTCAGCATTAGTAATTGAAAAGATTCTCACAGATACTGTAAGAATTACTGACTCAGGCAAATGGCTCACATAGCTGAGAGAATATCCAAATCACATTCAACTTTAATATATGTTGTTCTTTGTATTAGTTTGGCATTGCTGCTGTAAAAAACAGCACAAACTTACCGCAAATTTAATGGCTTTAAACAACACTATTCATTGCCTTACAATTCTGGAGTTCACAAGTCTGAAATGGGTCTTGCTGGGCTAAAATTAGGATGCTAGCAGGGTTAGCAGGGTTCTGGAGGGTCCGGAGAACAGCCTGTTTACTTGCCTTTATAGCTTCTAGAGACTGTCTGCATTTCTTAGCTCGTAGTCCCTTCCTTCCATCTCCAAAGCCTTCTCATGTTGCCATGACTCTGTTCTCCCCTTCTGCCTCTCTCTTCCACTATTAAGGACCCTCAGGATTACACTGGGACCACCCAGATGATGCAGGATAACCTTTCTATTTTAAGGTCAGCTGATTAGCAAACAATTTCATCTGCAACTTTAATTCCCTTTTGCCATGTAACCTAACACAGGTTCTGGGGATTAGGATGTGGGTATCTTGAGGAGCCATTATTTTGACTACCATCTACCTCTCAAATGATAATTTTAAAGCCACTACTATGTTCAATGCAATTTAATGTTTGAAAGTGTTTTAAGTATCTGTATAAATACATAAAAACTATATATACCTATGACATGAAGAGCAGTAAAGTAGGAAGGATCATATATATATATATATATATATATATACACACACACACATATGTATGTGTGTGTATGTGTGTGTATATATGTGTGTGTATGTGTGTGCATGTATATATATATATATTTATACTATTATGTATACAACACATAGGATGAGAGAAAGTCTCTTTGAAAAGGTGGCATTTGGAAAAAGACTTAAAGAAGGTGAAAAATTGAAACAGAGTTTATGGGGGACAATTTCAAGCAGAGAGAGCAAAAAGTTCAAAGGCACCAAAGAGGTAGGGTGTTTGTGCACTTGAGATGCGGCCAGGAGGCCAGGACAGTATGGCTGGAATGCAGTGAGAAAGGGAGAGAGGGGAAAAGATTAAAGTATGAAGAACAACAGAGGTAGCACACCTACAGCCTTGTGAGTTACTCAACCCAGAGAGAGATACATTTGAGAAGTGTCACAATCTGAAAAGCAGCATATGGCTGTTGTGTACAAAATAGACTGTTGGAAGGCAAGGTTGGAGGTAGGAAGACCAGTTTAGAAGCTACTCTAATAATCCAGGTTAGAAATAACCATGATTGTACAATAGTGGAAGCATTGGATGTGCAGAGACATGTAGGATTCTGCATATATTTAATATAAATGGAGTGGCAACATTTACTGATGAAAATAATTTGAAGTCATAAATAAAAAAGGAAAATAATTCTAGACAACCTGAAGATTTTGTCATGAGCAATTGAGGAACATAGCTCACATTCACAGAAATGGAATGAACTATAGAGTAAGCATGTTTAGAAGAAAAAATCAAGAGTTCCATTTTTGTACATGTTAATATTATAGATAGTTATGGGATACCTGCTGTCAGAGTACGATGTAAGTTTAAAAGAAGAAAGAATAAATATTGATATCTATGATAGATAGATATCATAAATATCTTTTATCAGGTTCAGGGATACATGTGCAGGTTTGTTGTATGGATAAACTCATGTCATGGGGCTTTGTTGTACAGATTATTTCATCACCTAGGTACTAAGCCTAGTACCCAATATTTATTTTTTTTCTGATCCTCTCCCTCCTCCCACCCTCTACCCTCAAGTAGGCCACAGTGTCTGTTATTCCCCTCTTTGTGTCCATGTGTCCTCATCACTTAGCTCCCACTTATAAAGTGAGAACATGGGGTATTTGGTTTTCTGTTCCTGCATTAGTTTGCTAAGGATAATGGCATCTTGTCTTCTTTTAATAAAAGGCCTCCTGTGTTGAAGTTGCGCACATTTCTTAGCTTCTCTTGAAGTTTGGCATGTCTATGTGCCTTAGTTATGGTCATTGGTATAAAGAGGCAGTGGTGTGTACCAGCTCTTGATTGTGCCATTAAAATAATGATATTTGTGTTCTTCTGACCTTTTTTCCATTCCAGCCACTAAATGTCTAACATAACAGAGTTGTCCTACCAGCTTTGCTCATCTACATCAGTGAGATTAACTGATACATTTCTTAAGTCAATATATCTTGGGGTCTCTTTTTAACAGAAGCTTAGCTTGAATTTTCACTAAATATAATATCTAAGAAAAATATATTGACAAGGCAGCTGAATACTAAATGAGTCTGTGTTCAAGGGAGAGTTAAAGAATAGAGAAAGGCACTGGGAATCTTCAGCATCTAGATGATCTCTGAAGCCAGGGGACTGAATGAACTGCTGATGTCAATTTATTTTCTTCAGACAGAAGTAAATTTTCCCCACCTTTATGGGTCCACTCCACTATGATCAAGTAGGCACTGAAAAGCATGGCTTTTGCCTTTTTTTTTTCCTTTGGTTACTGCTGTACAGACCCACAGTACTAGCCAGAATACTAGAGACCACATAAGCCTATCAAACCCAGAGTTGAAAGTGATTATTTGTCTTGGAAGAAGATCAAGTCATTTTATTTTACCATTCCTTATCTTACTATGCAGAGGCCAGACTCTTTTTTTCTTTCTACTTGGATATTTAGGATTACAGTTTTGGTGCTGAATACTATGAGCTTCACTCTATCACAGTCACATACTGAAGAACCCAGAAGTCAGAGATACTTTGTTTGGTCAGACTATACCTATTTAAAAAAACAAAGTTGAGGGACTTAGGTAGTAAGTTTTGTCTTTCTAGAACCCACAAAACCCCACAACTCTCCATAGTGTTACAGGTCATTTCAATTCACACAGGTATACAATTAATTTGGCACTGATAGGTATTTAAGTTTGGGGGTTTAAGCTAAAAATCAGTTTTGGAAGAATTAAAACCTTATGCAAAAAGTTATACAGCATGTTTTATCTTGCAGAGATTTCTTTACTTTGCACACACGGGCTACTGAGACTTCATACTGAAACTTTATAGCCTAAATCCATGTATCTTTGTTTCTAAGAGTACCTTTATTGAAGCACTGGGAAAAAAAACATATTTAGGTATCTCCTTCAAATACAAGGTGAATTACTTTATACAGACAACACAAGAGAGGGGAGGGATTAGAGTTCACCAGTCTGGAAGCCAGGACCTAAGCTCTGAAAGTCCCAATGGGCCCTGAGCGGTTAAGGAGAGCTTGGGTGTTGAGGACAGGTGTAAACATTCAGAAGATCACAGTTACAGTGACACTTTGTCTTAGAATTTATGTTCTGCAATTAGTTGATTTTCCTGACATTATCTTTCTAAAGTATTGTATATTTGGACCACAACAGGGCACAGAACTGGTCCCTTTTTCTTCTCTGACAAAGGACCCTAGGATGAAGAACAATTACGTAGATTTTCTCCCTACTATTATACTTGGGATTTCAAATCTACTGAGGAATTTTGGCTCATAAAACCTTACTTAATAAAGTCCTTCAATAATCTACTGTGGAAAAAATCGTATATAATTAAATAAAATCACAGACATAGCTTATTATATATCAGTGAGTGTATACCAAATGTATATGAATACATTTTATTGAGCCATGAATCCGAACACCAACTGAATCAGGTTGTTCTCAGATTTGCCCAGCATTTTATGAAACCTATTATTCTTATTTGACATTACTGCAATATAACAGACCATAGTGACATTTGATTACATTCTGTTTTATTATTGCTTTGTAGCAAATTGTTCTCACCAATAAGTGATAAAAATGCAGAGGCAATTGTAGTACAAACATGAAGACATTTATTCCTCTTTTGTGTTGTAAGAGCATCCAGAAGTATATGAACAGCATAGACTTGGCCTTTATTTATCTCATCTTGAAATAACTGTATCACAAATAAAAAATTAATATATATTACAAGCTAGATAAGAGTACATTTCTAAGCTAATAAAAAAATTTAAAAATTATATATGTTATAACTGGTTTCTTATATGTAACTTAAAGACTGATTGAAAAATGTAAAATATTAACTGATACTAAATTACTGATACTAAAAAACTGATATTAAAAGCTAATGTCCCATGTAAATTATTAGAATATTATAAACAAGTAAGCTACATACCCTGAATATTAATGTTCATATATGCTTAGTCTGTTATGATAGTATTCAATGTCTTTATAGTGTGAAATATTCTCTGCAATAACTATCCATAAGCTATTTCAAAGCATACCTTTTCCAGCACCCTTTTCGACAAATATTTCCTGGCAACGAGGAAATAAAACAATGTTGGTTGGATTTATGTATTCAATTGCTTTAATATTTTTATTTTTCCATAATTATCATTAGGTCATGATTATATCTATTTATATATGGTCATGTGTTACTTAATACCTGGGGTAAGTTCTAAGAAATGCATTGTCAGGCAATTTTGTCATCGTGTGAACATCGTAAAGTACACTGTATTTACGCAAACCTAGATGGTATAGCCTATTACACACTTAGGAGAAATGATATAGCCTATTGCTCCTAGACTATAAATCCACACATTATGGTATTGTACTTAATACTATAAACAATTGTAAAGACAATGGCAAGTATTTGTGTATCTAATCATAGAAAAAGTACAGTAAAATATGGTATAAAAGGTTACAAGTGGTACACCTGTATAAGGCACTTACCATGAATGGAGTTTGCAGTTAATTATAATCTTGAGACCACCATGGTATATGTAATGTGCTGTTGATGAAAACGTTGTTATGTGGCACATGACTGTATGTGTGTTTGTGTGTATGTAGGTTTATGTGTGTGTGTACACTCATTACTTTTCCATTTAAATACTCGATGTGAGGAGAAGATAACTAAGATAAATGACAAGAATGTCTAATTTTATCTACTAATTAATATACTTTCCATAGTCTGGACAATCTTTCTATATAAGTTAAGTTTAATAAATTTTTGTTGTTGTTGTTGTTTGAGACAGAGTCTTGCTCGGTCGCCCAGGCTGGAGTGCAGTGGCGTGATCTCGGCTCACTGCAACCTCCGCCTCCCAGGTTCAAGCAAGTCTCCTGCCTCAGCCTCCCAAGTAGCTGGGACTACAGGCATGCACCACCATGGCCAGCTAATTTTCGTATTTTTAGTAGAGACAGGGTTTCACCATGTTGCCCAGGTTGGTCTTGAACTGACCTCTGGTGATCCACCCACCTCAGCCTCCCAAAGTGTTGGGATTACAGGCATAAACTACCATGCCTGGCCAACTTTAATAAATTTAAATTGTTCATATTTGCAGATGATTAGCTTATAGTTTAATTCTGATTTCACATATAGTTAAAATAGTTTTATCTTTCTCACTATGCCATAAAACATAATAATATTATCTAGTATTCTTGTAGATGCTGGATATTAGACCTTTCCCAAGATCACGTTCTTTCTGTTCCTGTGTTAGTTTGCTAAGGATAATGGCCTCCACCAAAGGAGCCGGAGGCCATTATCCTTAGCAAACTAACACAGGAACAGAAAACCAAATACTGCATGTTCCCACTTATAAGTGGGAGATAAATAATGAGAACACATAGACACATAGAGAGGAATAATACACATTGGGGTCTTTTGCAGGTTGGAGGGTGGGAAGATGGAGAGGGTAAGGAAAAATAACTAAAGGACACTAGGCTTAATACCCAGGTGATGAAATAATCTGTGCAACAAACCCCCATGGGACAAGTTTACCTATATAACAAACTGCATTTGTACCCCTAAACTTAAAAGTTTTTTAAAAACCATCATATTCATGCTTTTGTCATTCTTTTAAATTAATTTCCTATTATTCAGATGTTATCAGCACTAGACCCATGTAACTAAAATGAATTTAAAATTATTTTATAAGGGAACAATAAGTCAATATTATTACATCTCTTATCCTTCTTAAAGTAAACTCCTTTATTCAAAATAATGTGACTATATTCTTTTACATTATTCATACTTGACAAAACAGAACAGTGCTAACCATTTCTTGGTAATAACCATCATCTCTGCCTGGGAACATCACAGCCTGCAGCATCAATGTTTATGAGAACAAAATACATTTATTTTGTTATAGATTTCCAACTAGCTGTTTTCACTAGTAAATGAACTCCTTTATTTATTTAGGTAAGGAATATGTGTAGTTTGCTCTCTGTATTTCACAAACATTCTATAATGGGTAGTAAGTCAAAAATAAGTATTAATTTGAAGAGCCCCACAGTCTTTTTTAAAAGTTGGCTTAATTTCTCTGATGCAAACATGGACATCTTCATTCTGCTACTTTTCATAACTTTTTTGTTTTTTGAGACAGGTCCTTGCTCTGTCACCTAGATTAGAGTGTAGTGGCTTGATCATAGATCACTGCATCCTCAATCACCTGGGCTCCAGTGATGCTTCCACTCATCTTCTAGAGTAGCTGGGACCACAGGTGCCTGCACCATGCCCAGCTACTTGTTAAATTTTTAGTAGAGATGGAGTCTCCCTATGTTGCCCAGGCTGGTCTCCAACTCCTGGGTTCAAGCAATCCTTCCACCTCTGCCTCTCAAAATATTAGGATTACAGGAGTGAGCCACCATGCCCAGCCTACTTTTCACAATTTAGCGTATCAATATTTTATTAAATATTTTGAATGGCAATATTTGTTCAAATGACTTGCAGAAGCCAATGTAAAATCAACATAAGAAATAATGTGATGGAGAAAATGGACCTAAATATGGAATCTAAAATAATCTCACAGAAACAGAGATTGGTGGTTACAGAGACTGGGGGTTGGAGAAAATGGGGAGATGATAATCAAAGGTTACAAATTTCAGTTAGACAGGAGAGGTTTTATTCTTTTCTTTTTTTTTTGAGTTCTGTTGCACAATGTGGTAAATATAATTAGTAGTAGAATATTTTACATTTCAAATTGGTAAGACAGTGACAACCAAAATGAGTGATCGAGGCATAAGTTTCAATCACTGAGGTTTATTAAGCCAGCTTTAGAGTGCATCTAGGGAAACACACCAGCCACAGATCAACCTGTGGCTATTTTTCTAAAGAGGTTTTTGGGAGGTTTAATATGTATGCATTCCTTAAAGTGGGGAGAAGGTACGTAGGAAGACAGGTAGGTAGGCAGTAAGGCAAATGGGTACAACCCTGTGAAATTTTAGTTAGTGTCCAGTAAATCTACATTTTACACAAGATATAGTGAATGTTAGAAGAGAAAAAGGGAGTAAAGGAGGAGCCAATTATGTGCACGTCTTTAGGCAGGTGAAGAAATGAGTCTTGTTTTTGTTCTGTACCTGGAAGACAAGCTTCCATTTGGAAGAGGATGTTGCACAATTCAGCTTCATGGCTTTAATTTGGGGGGGTCCTGAGATTTTTTTTTACCTTCCAAGAGTAAATTTCAAATGTTCTCATCAAAAAATTTAAGCATTTAACGTGAAGGATAGGTTAATAACTTGATTTAATCATACCATACTGTATTCTTAAGCTATAACATCACTTTGTACCTCATACTTTTATACAATTATAAATTGTCAACTTACAATAAAACAAAAAAGAGAAAAAAAACTAGGAAAACATTTTGAAATGAAAATTCAACCTCTGACTATAACTCTCAGGTTTGTATTCACAAAATTGAGATATACTAATGAAGATAATCAAAATATTTTACCCCAAAATATATCTCTTTGACATAATTTGAAATGGCTGCTACGGGGACAACAGACTGAGGTGGCTCTGCAAAGCCATCTTTTGTAGAGAAAATTTGCATCTGTGGAGAATTTCTATTGATGTAGCCAGGATTTCTCTTTCTAGGCATTTCTGAGATCTAGGAGAGGTTAACTGATAGCCTGACACTTTTAAAGACCTGAAAAGAAACATTTACCATCTATTCTCTCTGAGAGGTGCTACCTGTGAGGGTTCATCTATATAGCACAGCCACTTTTGACAGGCAGGACTCTTTCTTTCTCCCTATCATCACCTGTCTTGCCACTAAAATCTGATTTACCAGCATAAATCATTTGGCCGTGCTCTGAGCCAACATTCTGTTTATAACCTTAAGATGGTATATAAGCTTCTGTACCTCATAAGGGGCGTGGTTGTCATTCTGAAGGCTCCCATCTGTACAGGTTAAATAAATGTGTATACCTTTCTCCTGTTAATCAATCTGCCTCTTGTCAGTGATTTTTCAGAGAACCTTTAGGGGGCTAAGGGCCTTGGTCCCCACAATATTATCTCATGAAGCTGTTGTGAGGAATAAATAAGAAAATCTATTTACAATAATAAACATAGAATGTGGCCTTTTGAGGACAATTTGTACATGCTTTAAAAATATTAAAAGCAATAGGCCGGGTGCAGTGGCTCACACCTGTAATCCAAGCACTTTGGGAGGCTGAGGCGGGCGGATCACACTGAGGTCCGGAGTTCGAGATCAGCCTGGCCAAAATGGTGAAACCTCGTCTCGACTAAAACTACAAAAATTAGCCAGGTGTGATGGTGCGTGCCTGTAATCCCAGCTACATAGGAGGCTGAGGCAGGAGAATCGCTTGAACTTGGGAGGTGGAGGTTGCAGTGAGCCAAGACCATGGCACTGCACTCCAGCCTGGGCGACAGAGCAAGACTCTATTTCAAAAAAAATATATATATATATATATATATGTGTGTGTGTGTGTGTGTGTGTGTATGTGTGTATGTGTGTGTGTATGTATATATATAGAGAGAGAGAGAGCAATAAAATTTGGTATAGTGTCTATCACGTATGGGCCTTTCTTATTATTTGAAAAATGAAAGAACTGAATGCTATGATTTCTATTGACTATGAGTGTATCAATTAGAAAATAAACAAAATTAACAAATTTTTCTTTGTGATTAAACATATAAAATTAGAAAAATTTTAAATTAGGAATGAACACCTCAAATAAAACAATAGAAAATAGGTAATTTAACAAGATAAGATGTCAAAAAGGAAAACAAAAATCAAATAAGTGGAGAAAATAAAGGAAAGTAGTAAAAAAGTCAAGGACAAGAAATAGAATTTGAGAGCTGAATGATACAAAAGGTCTTGGAATGACAAAAAAAAAAAAAAAAAACAAGGAGTCTGGGCAGGCCAAGTTTAAAGATCAATAAGTAAACAAGTATTCAAAAAGAAAATAAACATGAGCAGTACACCTGGGAGTGACCCAAGATAGAGATATAAGAAAAGTGTGAAATTGTATGTTGGGAGAGGGGACTTGAATGTGGTACAAGCTTTCTATGCAAAGACTATAACATATTTTTCTTTTTTTTTTTTTCAAACAAACATCAGCTTCTCTTTGCTGTCACATGAATTCCCGATGTCCATTGGTAATTGAAGTAAATGAAAACCTAGAATCAGAGCTACAACTTATGTTAGGAGTTATAAGTTTTAATCTATTGATTCTTCTATAAAATCAAAGCTAGAAAACATCCTTGATTATTCACATTGCTCATTTTAAAATTTTGATTTAAAGATTTTCTTTTATGGTGTTTAATAATTCATTAAACATTTACCAAATAACTGTAACACAGGACAATGTCCAGAGATGGAGATAAATCAGGCATATTACCTCTCTTTGAGGAGGCTTTAAACAATTAAGTAGAGAGATAGGTGGAAAGTTACATGTTATAGGTGGAACTATAAATGCATGTATAAGAGTTAAACATATTTTTATAAGTGGAAAAATACACATAATCAAAATTGCACATAAATATACTTTAAGAGTAACATGCATTTTACCTAAACAAATATAAGCCAAATAACATGATAATTTGAAAGATAAATTTAATTTCATAAAGTTTAAATGTTTCACTCTTTTAAGTATTTATTCTTATCAATATTATTGGTTGATATTATTATTATGTATATTTTATGGAGGGGAAAACAGAACAGAGGAGTAAGCAACTTTTCAGGTCTACAGAATGTTAATATGTACTTGCTTTCTGCTTAAAATCCCAATCCTGTTTCCTGGAATATTGTCTATCTTTATATTCAAAATTTCCAAGATTTTTTGTTAGCAGGCATGTGAAAAGGTTAGGGAGAAGCAGAGACAAAGATTTCAGGTCTGAAGGCAAAGTAATATTAGTGCCCTCTTTTATTAAGATATATCTGTCCAACTATGCCAATTTTAATTTGTTTCAGTACTCTGGACTTAGTCCCAAATAGTAATAATTCTTTCTTACAAATACTTGATGTTCTAATATTACCACCAAGCCCTAAGTTCATTGCTTTTGATATTTGTATGAAGGTGGTGCTTCCCTACCATTCCTTGGTAGCTAATGATTTATTTTTCCAACTCAAATTGCACCACTTTCCCACAGCAATCATTTATTCCCTTCAATAACAATCTTAATTAAAGTTTCACATCAACATTTCATCCTGCTTTAGATTTTAAATTTGTTTTTAAATAGCACATAGAAGGCAAACTAACAGAGTTCAAACATTATATATATATATATATATATATATATATATATATATATATATCCAATACAAGTATTAATTATTTTTAAGACAACTTTCTTTCATGAAATCCACATCCATTGAAATTTACTATTTATTTTAGTTACATATGTTTAAAACTCTATACAATGACCAATGATTCTTCTTTACCTAGCTTAAGTAATTTGAGAGCTGAATGACACAAAAGGTCTTGGAATGACAAAAAAACAAGGAGTCTGGGCAGGCCAAGTTTAAAGATCAATAAGGAAATAAGTATTCAAAAAGAAAATAAACATGAGCAGTACACCTGGGAGTGACCCAAGATAGAGATATAAGAAAAAGATAAAAAGGGGAAAGCTTTTCCCCTCCATAAAATATACATAGTAATAATATATATAAGTAATAATAATGAAAGTGATAGTAATAGCAACATTAAATATCCCTGTTATTTTTTTGAAATCTTCTAAGTTCCAGGATTTATGCTAAGTAATTTAAAAATATTAACATTAATTCTTGATTTCTTTGAAGGTTTTTAAATCAAAAGCCTGAAGAAATTATACATACAACTTTTAATAGTAAACTAAATTTATGTTGTATTATTTGATTCTATGATTCTATGTATTCAACTATGCAGATGTAATCGTGTTTAAGTTACCATTTTATATAATTACAAAAAATTAAAAATATCTAGAGTGCCCATATCTCAAACAGTAGAAATAAGCCAAGTTTATGCTATTGGATGAAATTATTATTATTATTATTTATTTTGTTTATTTATTTTGAGACAGAGTCTCACTCTGTCACCCAGGCTGGAGTGTAGTGGTGCGGTATCAGCTCACTGCAACCTCTGTCTCCCGGGTTCAAGTGATTCTCCTTCCTCAGCCTCCCGAGTAGCTGGGATTACAGGCACCTGCCACCACACCCAGCTAATTTTTGTATTTTTAGTGGAGACGGGGTTTCACCATGTTGGCTAGGCTGGTCTCGAACTCCTGACCTCAGGTGATCTGCCCGCCTCGGCCTCCCAAAGCACTGGGATTACGTGCATAAGCCACTGAACCATTTCTAAGTAGTGAGATTCATGTTAATACTTCATATTTACCTATAAATTTTGTATCAGTAGAAGAAAACAAATGCAAGAAGTGTTAGAATATGTGATAGAAAATTAATAATCATGGACTGGAAAAATACAAGTAAAAAATATTTTCATCCAACAACATGGTTAAAAATATGAGGGTCTGATTTAAATTAAATATTATCAACAGGATGTGGAACTCTTCTCTCACTTATTGCTTGTATGTATGTGAATTTGTGTAGCCATTTTGCAGAGTAATTTGAAAATATCTGTTAAAATTTAAGATTCTTATGTACCATAAATGTGCCTAAGGAGACACATTTAAGAATGTTTAATAGGAAAGACATAGGAAATACATATTTTCTTCTTAAGAATATTGATAATGTATTCATATTATGGTATATAAACATCACAAAATGTAGACTGCTAAGAGGAATCTGGTAGATCTACATGTGCTAACATTTAAGGATTGCCAAGACCTGTTTATGAAGATGAAATGAAAAATTTACAGGAGACCTACAGATTTGATACCAGTGGTTACAACTAGGGAGAGACCCAAGGGAGGCAAGGTTGTCATAGCTGATGTGAGAATTTTAAAGCCAAGGTCCTCTGCAAATATTCTACGGGGAACAGGTCAGGCTATAAGTGCCATAAGACAGAGTTAAAATGTTCTCAGATGGTTTGCTGCTCATGAGGGCTTTATACACGTGTTCTATTTTCATCCTCCTTTGGAAATTAGATTTATTGGTAAAACATAATTTCCATATAACTACTTCTCTCTGAAAGCATAAATTGCTTATTCCCCATGCTGTGTGCTACAGAGATATGGAAAAAAAATGACGTATTTTCCCGGCTCTTAGGGAGCTACACAGTGGAGATGGGTACAGGGTGGGGAGAAATACTATCTCATATAGCTGACATTTAGAGAGTGTGCAAGCACTGTTAGAGATTCCCTATATTAACTTATGCAGTCATTACCACAACAGATGAAGAAACAAAATACGGAGACATTAAGCAGTTTGTTCAATGCCCAACAGTAAATGACAAAACTGGGATTTGAACCCAAAGAAGTCTGGTGCCAGAACCTGCCTTTTTAACTACAATCCTATACAGCCTCTTAACTATAACTCTATTAATTATCTATACAGTATAGTGCAAAAAAATGCTAAAAGTGGGTATAGGACTGGAATAAAGAAATTTCACTGCATGGGATGGTTTGAAGACCAGGAGCCATAATAAAGAGAGAGAAAGGAATCAAAGCTACTTGAGTCAGATTCTGGATGACATTTGATTGCACTGATGGGTTTTGCCTGAACTGAGCATTCACTGAAGGGTTTTGAGGAGAGCTGTGTTTTGATCTCACCTGAGTTTTACAGAAGTTACTATGCTGGTGGTATTAACCCCTTATATCGTAGAGGCAAGAAATTACAGCTTCTCCACTTAAGAGTCCACTGGGGGAACCATGTAAGAAGGAAAATGAGACTCCAAGCTCTTGTGAGAATGGAGAGAAAACATGAAATATAATTTTTAAGGGACCAACCTGACAGAACTTTGAAAGTCAAGATGAAGCCAGTGGCTGGATTGAAGATGATTCTAGCTTAATGGAGGATACCACTCTTCAAATAGATGGGAATACAAATGGAGCTGATTTAGCACATGAGAAAGCTCTCAGGGATCAGGTAAGAAGTTAATTTTTCTTTTTGTATTTAGTAGTTCCTGTAAAAGTTCTCTTTGGAAAAGTAATTAATACCTGGTTTACAGAACTGAAAGTATTACTTATTTCAAATTTTAGTGAGGAAATGGGCAAGGAACTATAAAATGTAAAATATTTAAAACTTTTTTTTATGTCTATACCCTTATTCCATCCCCCTGTACACTACAAGTCAGAAATTTCTTAGGCATTCAATTTCCATTAGAAACTGGTCTGTAACCTTCTACATGATGTTTCTCTTAGAGTGAAAAGACCTTTACCTACACTGTGGTGCACCAGAGTTTAAAGTTGGAGAGTTCAATTATATGAAATTTAACTGTACCCTGTAGATTTCAAGAGATACGTTTTAATATCAGTTGGTAGGATGTAATACCACGTTTGCGGCAGTAGTTCCTCTAGTACTATTCTCCATGTACTTCCTATGTAAACCTAGTAGGACTGTATTTCCCCACATCTCTGAAGTTAGATTTGGCCAATGCCATTTCTAGTGAAATGTGAAATAGATATGTCTGTCACTTCCAGGGAAAGCCATTAAGAGCTGGTGTACAATTTACAAAATTTATTTTCCCCTACTCTGGACCCAGTGACATTCACAATGCTGGAGAATATTTTTGCCTGCATCCTTGAGAAAGGACAAATGTGGAACAAAGCTTCCATCTCATTCTTATTACTGTTAAAAATATAAAAGAAATATAGTTTTAAGCCACTGAGATTTTGGTGATTTTTGTCACCACCACATAATCTAGCCTATTCTAACTGATATACTAACTGCTGTGGTTTTTCTCCTTAAACTTGCCCTTGACAGGTTTTACTGGACACCGTTATTATCCTTTCTCCCTCCTCCAGCCCATGGAGGTCTATCTTATTTCCCAATTCCTTACAAATATCTTATTATCCTAATCATGAATAAACAAGTAAAAATAGCTTTAACTGGTTCTGTGAATTATTGCATCTAAGATTCAGCTTTTTATGGGGCAATTTCCAAAGTAATTAAAATATTGAGCAGTTTGTCAACAATAGAAACTAGTAAATCCTTCCTCAAGGTTTCCAAACTCCTTCCAAATGGGGAAAAAGGTTAAATTTGGGAGAAAGTGGATAAAGTGTTCTTCCATGCAGACATCTTTACATGTGATTTTATAAGGCTTTATACACTTTATACAAAATTAAATATAAATAGTCTTCCCCAAATATAGAGTTTATAGGATATCTTACAGGGAGAAATCCAAAATCAAACTAGGAAAACAAATACAAAAATAGTAGTAGTCACTTAAATAAAAATTAAATCCAATGAAAGAATGAATGGAAGAAAAAGCAAATAACCCTAGTAAATGTGCATGAACATGCAGAGTTCTTATTTAATCCCACCAGGTCTTATGGTATTTATCCTTTGGGGCTCATGAAATGGAACCGTTTAAAATGGTCACTGACCACAGGCAGGATTAGCACATTTTTATATTTGTAACCCAAAACATTTAGTTTTTGGATTTTATCAGGCATAATATAAAAGTGATTAGTGTTATGGCACCTCAGAAGTTAGAAGTTGTTTATGCATGGTCTGTGATAAACAGACCCCAGAAAGTAGCTGGAATAGGGCCGAGGCAGGCAATTCAATATGTAGACATACTTTCATATGCTGCAAGGAAAAATTCTATGACCTCTTCCAAGTCCATTGATCGCAATCCCAGAAAATAATAACTGTTCTGCAAAATCTTCCTATAAAATACACAATATTTAAACAACCACTAATCTTTTTGAATTGTACAGAAAACTATTCCATCTCACATATGACCCCTCTCCTTTTATATGTGTGTATATTTGCAACAAATTACAACTTTGTTTTAAGCTTGGTTCTAAATTAACGTACTGTGGTAAAAAACAAAAATCTGGCAAAAACTCCCATTGTTTTAAAAATGCAACTGACATAAGCACTGACATGAAAAATGTCATTTGATTTAGGGTCACCTTACAGGCAAGTAATCAATAAATTATGTAGTCAAATACGTCCATCTCTGAAACAGCCCTTTTGGCTTATTGTGCGTCTGAGAGCATAATGGATTTGTTACTGAATTCTTACCTTGTACTACAGGATTTCGCCTTTAATAAACATGCAAGTCTAGCTTATCTTTGCTATATAGTTTTATTTTCATTACTAAAATTGAACCTATGTATCATCTTTCTTCCTATGTTACATGATAGATCTCAGAGGTGTTAACAAGAGCTTCTACTCATGCAGTCAAATGCTGAAAGGTGGTACTTTCACTCTGAGCTGTTTATTACTCCTAACATACAGCCAATTATTTTTGTAATCAAAGAATTTTGAAACCTCCAACATTAACATAAATGTATTAGTAGGTCACATTTCAACCTTGACAAGAATACTGCAAGATGTGTTTGCCAATATACTACACAAAACTCCTCATCTGTATGTGGTAAGCCCTTCTATTCACTTGAAAAACAAAAAGCCAGTAGCTGATATTAACAAACTGATGATATTTCTTGGAGAGCTGTGACTTTTTTTTTTTTACAGTGTTCTGGCTGTAATTTTGAACTGACTTAAGTCTATGAGCTTTTATATGCCTGCAGAATTATGTTTTCTTTTCTATTTGCCAGGTGATATGCAATTAGAGAGTCTTGTTTCTTATCTCATAGCCATATCCCTTTGAACAACAGAGTGTGTTAAAGTACAGAGTATAGAGCTACTGAAAATACATATTTTGAATTATGTTTATTAATACTGGAATGTTTTATATTTGACACACTACAATCTACACAAATGTATATTTTAAGCACAAATATATATAATATTCAAATATAAATGTTTTTAAGATGACCAATAATTTTGCCTGTATAACACTGGATAAATAAATAACACTTGATGCCAAACTTTAAAATAAAAAATCTTGCTGTATCTTTATGCATATTCAATTTCCCAATAAACACTATCACTTCTTACTACAAATTACTAAGATTGGTTCCTTTCTTTGTCATAACAGGCAAATCTGTAGATTGAGCTTCAGTTGTAACAGAAATTGCTTTTATTCAAGCTTTCCTTTTTCCCTCCCTTTCTTGTCATTAACCTTTCTTGCTGGCTAACATGATCCCCTCATTCCATGAACATAACAGCTTGGAGTGTTGGATCTGAGATGTACCAGCTATCTGAAGAGTATAAGCTGAATGTGGGGTTAGGATAAGACTTGCTTTTTGAGCTTAAAAAAAATAGGAAGGATCAAAACCAAAAACAAAGCCAAAGATTACTCAACTGACGTGTAAGTCTAAAACTCGAGTTAGAAAAACCAACGTCTCTCCATCCAGCTATCCATTCAACACATTTGCATCATATCAGTGAATGAGAGAGAGAAGGTTTCTATTCTCTTAGACAAAGATTCTAGAGAGAAGAACTGAAAGACAGTAAACATGTTTTAACAATGACATCAAATAGGACAATTTTACATAGAGTGACTGGTTGAAAGCAGGAGAGGGAGTGCTGGGTTATTTTACATAGGATTGTCAGGGAAAGCCCTCTGGAGTCACGGCATAGTTTTTGAACTGACAAGTAAATGATGAGAAGGAAGTAGTCATGGAAAAGAGTTGGAAGAAGAAAGAAGAGTCATGGATAATCCGTTACCTTATTTCACCTACTCTAAGGTGCACACCTTTTCATATTTTAATATCCATGAAATTAAGGTACATGTTATTTTAATAATTGCTATTAGCTGGATGGTAGTTGTGATTTTGTAGTAACTCTCAGCACGTACCTGTTATTTCCAGCAGCATGAGGGAATAATATCAATGCCTTGACATTTAAGCTAACAAACCATTTTAAGGACTATTTGAGGAATAA
Organism: Pan troglodytes; assembly: GCF_028858775.2. Lineage (NCBI taxonomy): Eukaryota > Metazoa > Chordata > Mammalia > Primates > Hominidae > Pan > Pan troglodytes. The sequence goes on from NC_072411.2 coordinate 114,160,490, forward strand.
ATAGGAGTTGATAGGAGTTTGTTTTATAAAAAACTTAGACTAACATTATCTACAAGATTAAGAATTCACCAGCATTAACCTTGTAGAATGTTTGTCAGCAGTGTGGAAGAAAGCCCAAGAACTAAGTTGGTACACCCTTTTGATAACTGCCCTATCACCAATGCTCTTAACAGCACAGCAAATGCAAATGGAGAACTGAAAAGTGACTACCAGTTACATTATACATGTAAGGAAGTTTTAAGAATAGCTTAAACAGTCTATTTTGCTCATTATTTTGTATTTTCATGTATGAACAAGAGTGACGTGAAAAATTCCTGTCTAAATGATTCTAATATCAAAAGTCTCTTTGAATATGTAGGAAAAAAGTCCTAAGTAACACAAAGAATTACATTATAGTTTATCAACTTTTTTTTTCTATTTTAACAGTTCATAAAATACTATCTTAAAATGGATGGTGTCTTAGACAATAAGAAATCACTGCACTTTCCAAGGCACTGTTAAATAGTGGTGAACAAGGGTCCCAACCTTTACTGAGTTTTCTTTCTAGTGGGAAATAAAAATAATATAACTGAGTAAATTAATACATTGTTAATTGTACATTGTGTTAATTTCTAAGAAAACAATAATAAAAACAATTATGCACAGTGCATACAACTGCTTACGAGGAGGTAGAATGTGATGGAGAATCTCATTTATATTATGGGGTGGTGTGGATTGTCAAAAAAACCTCGTCAGAGGATATAACCTTTAAACTAAGACTTTGAAGCAAGGGGAGTCAGTCATATGAAAGTTAGTAGGAAAGTATTTCACAGGGAAAAAAGACATATGCAAGGTATATTCTGTTTAGTATATTCTGGGAATGAAAGAGTGTTTAGTATATTCTGGGAATGAAAAGATTTGTGAGATTGTGAATAAATGTATAACAATAGATGAAGTGGTTTGGAGGTGAGAAATGAGGTTCAGGAATTTAGCTTTGGAGATGTTAAAATAGAATATGTGTCAGTTATTCCATGTAAATTATAGGTGTACATTTGGATTTTTGAGCCTGAGATTCATAGGAGAATTCTGATATAATACTGGGGAACTTTTGCATATGAATGAAGTTGGCACAATATTTATAGGTCTGCTAGAGGAAGACAAGATGGCAAAGCAGACTTTTAAAACATCTGGGAAGGAGAGAAGGGAATTTAAAGAATGTAGAATTATGAGAAGGCAGGAGAGAAAATCTCGCAACAAAGGATAAATAACTTGTTGACAGATGATGGGATATAACTTATCCATTGGATGTGACTACATGGAAGTCACTGATATTTTTTAAAAAAGAGTTTGGTTAAACAATGTTAAGATGAAATTGAATGAATATGGGAAAATGATGACCAAATGTGCAGATGAATTTTTCAAGAAGTTTGGTTGTAAAACAGTGAATAGGTATGGGAAAAGTAAGAGCAATGAGACATAAATTGCTTATACCAGGCAAGACTTAGAGCAATTCATCTTCATGAGATGGTGTTGGAGATTATGCCTTGTGCTGCCTTGCTGAGTGCAGAAAATGAAAAGGTTCAAGTAGAGGGGAAAAGGTTCAACTGGAGGATAAGAAGTGGTGTACAGAGATGCATCCTTTCCTCAATTTCCACAAGTAGATCTGGCTTTTTAGAGGTTGCTCATAATCTAAGTTGTATTGTATTGTATTGTATTGTATTGAGATGGAATTTCGCTCTTGTTGCTGAGACTAGAGTATAATGGCACAATCTCGGCTCACTGTAACCTCCACCTCCTGGGTTCAAGTGATTCTCCTGCCTCAGCCTCCCAAGTAGCTGGGATTACAGGCATGCACCATCACGCCAGGCTAATTTTGTATTTTGAGTAGAGACGGGGTTTCACCATGTTGATCAGGCTGGTCTCGAACTCCTGGCCTCACTTGATCGACTCACCTCAGCCTCCCAAAGTGCTGGGATTACAGGTGTGAGCCACCATGCCCAGCCATAACCTAAATTTTAAATTGAATATTGTTCCAATTAGGAGAGGTTGTTTCAACTTTGCCATTGTCATGGAAACCCCACACTAGATTTCTATGCCATGACTCATAATAGGAAAGACTTGTCCCTATTAGTCCTCTAAAGCCCTGTGGCAACTTTGGACATCCAAAGGCTGTTGCTAGGAGTCCCATAGCACACACTAAAACTTAAAGGATGACACTTTTGCAACCTAGTAGTTTTCCAGGGGTTGGCATGATAACATGGAATTTCAAGAATTTTTACTCAGAAAAGGTTATAGTACATTCATTTGGTATCCAGTAAAATTTAGATATTAATACTACCTATTGGGTACAATGAACACTATTTGGGTGATGGGTGCCCTAAAAGCCCAGACTTCACCACTAAGCAACATATGGGTGTATCACAACTGTACTCATACCCTATACATCTATAAAAATAAAAAAAAATAAAAGCACATAAAAGATAAGTTATTTGAATAATCTGTATAATTTTTTTTCATCAAGAGTGTTAGATACACATCAAATCGATCACATAAATATAGTAATTGGCTATAGATTATGTTTAGAGGGTGAAACAAAGATAACAGATCTCATTCTACACAGAAAAAAAAAAGGAAAATGAAAACAAACAACATTGTGGACAGCAGCCAGGGATGTGAGCAGAAATAAGTTGGTAGTATTTCTTTGTTCACGGTCACATAGGTAAGAGTCACGTATTTATACCAATAAAAATTGATGTACTTAATATATAGCTTTTTTAATATAAAGGAAGTGAATCAAAAATGATCTTAACCAAGGAAGAAAAAGGACCAAGGATTAAAGACGTACGTTTATCCGCATCCATCCATTTTCCTCTTCAGGCTACTTGTACCATTATTTTCAAACCTTTGTATGGATATTTTAGGAAATACTTTTTTTCCCCCTGGAAATAATAAAGTGTCTGAGCTCCAGAGGGTGGTTAAAGAAGATTGATAAATATTGACTGCTGAATAATAGAACAATGAATGTTGTGAAACATTTCCTTTTCATCACGTAATCAATGAGTCTCCAAGTCAAAAGCTTTGCAGTTCAGAAATACTATAGTTGGAGACAATTTGTTCTAGACACAGGAAGGAAACACCAGCTAGTAACAGCCATCCACTTAGGAGAAAAATACTTTTTCTTTATAAGAACTGCCTTGCTCAAACAACATTAGTATTAGTTGAGACTTTACCAACAGATAAAACCTAGAAAGAATAATTTAGCATTTTTGTCAAAGATATAAACACTACCAACTTATTCCTGCTTCTATCATTTTTGAAGGATGTAATAAAATCATATTTGAAACAAAAACAAGACTGCTTTTTTTTTTTTTTTTTTGAGAGGAAGTCTTGCTCTGTCCCCAGGCTGGAGTGCACTGGTGTGATCTTGGCTCACTGCAACCTCCGCCTCCCGGGTTCAAGCAATTCTCCTGCCTCAGCCTCCCAAGTAGCTGGGATTACAGGCACCCGCCACCACACCTGGCTAAGTTTTTTCTGTATTTTTAGTAGAGACAGGGTTTTGCCATATTGTCCAGGCTGATCTCAAACTCCTGACCTTGTGATCCGCCCACCTCGGCCTCCGAAAGTGCTAGATAATAGGCATGAGCCACCACGCCCAGCTGTAAGACTGCTTTTTAAAACTACAGAAATAAATATATGTTGATATTTAGTATTATCTAAGATTATAAAACATTTTGTTTTAACAATATGTACAGTATTTCACAATAAAGAAAGAAGGATTGTGTAGGAAGGCATTTCCATTTCATACTTTTTCTCTCTTTTTTTTTTACTGTTTTGTGTCTAGAGTGCAATTTATTTTAATTGGAGGAACAGATCACATAATATTCTGTATTTAACCTTAACTCTACTCCCTTGCCCCAGTTAAGTAGAACCAGATAAAACTGAAACGCAGTAGTAAGAAATTTCAAGCTTCACAGCCTGCTGAAAAAGGCAAAGGCCCAAGAAAATTGTGATCTTTTGCGGAGGGAAAGACAAAAAACAGCTGAAGGGAGGTGGTTGCATCAGTTGGCTATGACTAGGAATGTCTCAGAGCCACGTTAAGCGCCAGTCCTGACATGGCTGAGAGCATAACTGTAATCAGCAGGAGACACAAACACACGCATTATTTTTCTTTCTCTCCCCCTTTTATTAGTTACCTTTTCAATTTGTTCTGACTGCATCCTCAGGAAGAAGAGAAAACAGATACTGATGAGCACTAATTGTCTCCACCACGCCTATTTTAAACATCTGATTTGGCAAGAATTTACCCCAGTCTCTGATATTTCTTTATGTCTCAATACAGTGTCTGCCACACTTTATCGTAGTACTTTTACATATACTTCCATTCTACTTGCCCTAATTAAAACATATTAGAATTGAAAGGAGTGGTATGTTGAATGGTACCTGTGCCAAGGATGGAATTTTATAGACAGCAACACATTTTATCTCAGTAACTAGCTTAATTCAATGTTTTTCCATAAAACTTCTTTTCCTAATAACCCATAGAAACTGCCTAAAGACTTGCTAAGCAGGGAAGTGTGATTACACAACTGCTGTTACAAGTATCTCAATGCCACTCATCTCACCAAACCCCTAAAAATGAAGAACTTAGAAAAACTTTGCTTTGTGTTTAGATCATCTCTATCTATACTTTTCTATTTTGAAACATTTTCTCCAAACCCAATCCAGCTTCATGCCCAGATAACTTTATGCCTTTATTTTGCTCAATGGGGCCTTCTTATGTCATCATCCAGCCTGGGTCTCCCCTCTTTGACCAGCATACCAGGTATTTCCTAACTTACCTCCTCAGTGACTGCTTAACTGTTTTATCCACTATCTCCTCAAAAGCTGTCCTATCCTCGGTTATACTTAGTCAATGTGATATTAATCTTTGTCACTGTGTACTAATACATAAGACCTGTCAAACATTGGAAGTATTACTCTAGTGAGAAAAATTTCATAAGCCAAACATGAGAAAGTCAAATGAATTTCTCTATGAGAACAGAGGCTTTAAGCTAAATGGGGTACAAAATTTTAATAGAGAAGATCTTTGTTTCCATGATATGATTGTAAATGACTATACAAAGGACCTAACCAAATTATATCTCCTAACATAAGCACTGAAATTATTGATAGGTTTAGGTTTTAGAAGACATAATGGTGGACAGCAAGGTGAAGATAGTGACTTATTGGTTAAAACATAGTCTGCATAATTTTTAAAGTAAGTTCCTGGCCATAGATATTTTGTCATTAATAAATTAAAAGAAATGACTGGTTAATGTGAAAACTTTAATATAATATGGATATATTCTGTCCAGTTACAAAAATATATTTTGCCTAACTTCATTAATTAAAAGAATTCAACGTTAGTTTTTTTAGGACACAAAAGTATAACACTACCACCAAAGCAATGAAAAGGATGTTTGTTTTCATTCTAGCCTTGGAAACAATGAGAAGGTTTCATCTGCTGCCCTATTTATGTAAATAATGAGATTCTAAAATAAACAGAAAATCATCAGGCTCCACATTAACAGAATGCCTTCAAGCAAAAAAGCATGACAGCCACATATGCTTTAAACTTTGGGAAACACAAATGTAGAGTGAGGAAGATAAAACCAGTCAAACAATCAGGTTCTACACTTAACTCGCAAAAGTTTTTTTTTTTTAAGTCATTTTTCCCATATAGAGCTCAGTTTATTGGCTAGTTGGTTGGTTTTCATTATCTAGAAGTTAAGGAAGTTTGTCCCTTCCATCTCTAAAATATTATACTTACGAGGAGGTTAAATATTACTTAATTAGCATAGCAAATGGCAAAAATACAACAGTAAATAAAGTATACTTTTCTATAATTTCCTCTCAAAAAACAGCTTAATCTTTCTTTATAATACATACAGGGGTACATCAGTGACACTTATTTTTCACGTAATTCTAAGGCAACCAGACAGAGATGAAAGAGAAATTTAAGTACCATATTTTCCATCCTCCTGAAATTCAGGAAAGGTCTGCTTTCAGAAACAACACCATTTAACGTAGGTCACGCACCTGGAATATTCACACAATCCCAATAGAAGCAAGAATGATTCACTAAGGACAGAAGCAGGGCACTGATGATTTGTTAACTTTCACTGAGACCTTTGCGTGAGCGAAAAAATCTTGTTAAATTTCATGCCCTGAACTTCATCTGTATGTAGGATTATATTTTTGAATTTCCCCCGAGAATAATCATTGTAACCTTTTATCAAGAGTGGGTTTGTTCTCAGCAGAGGCATCAACCCACCCCCGTAACCCACTCACCGCAGGGAATAAAACAACCATTGTCCTATGGAGAAGCCGGCAACGTGAACACCAGAGGACTGCACCTGTTTGTTCACTGTTATCAAATGCCAGCCTGGGGGCTACCCCTGGTAAGAGGGCTCAGACTTCTTAAACCACAGAGCAACATAAACTCTCCTGTAGAAATCTTTTGTGTGCAAACAGAAGTTTAGCAGCATGCTTTCTTCCTGGGAGGAAGAAAGAGCACGCCTTTTACCATCGGGCCTTCAAGATACATTCATTCTTTGCAAACTGTCTGTTATGAATACTAAGCTTCCCATGAGTGTCCAGCTTCAGTTTAAGAGGAAGCAATGAAAGACTCATGAAACGAAAACGATATGAATATAGCATCAAAACTATGTCTGTCTTGTGAAGAAGTAATTACTTGAGTCACTTATAGAAAGTTGAAGTGTTCTTGTCAGGTTTAAAATTTCAAATTAGCTTTCTATGGCATATTGAAAAGATCGTTTTGCAGAATACTTTGTCGTAATCTGAAGCTCCAAAAACAATGAGCTAGGTGTAAGTTTGGGGTGACACAAAGCCTGATTTCAACCTTTAATGAGATGTTAAGAGTTCAAGGGAGTGGGCTATTTTAGTTACTCCCATTTAGTAGCAAAATATATATGTCTCCTAATAGTTTTAAATAATTAAATACACACAGCCATACCAATAAGCAAATGAAAATATACCTTCATGGGTACATGTAATAGCTCTTCACTTCAGTGCCATCTTTTCTTTATCCTGCCCTCAGTACAGTTTGTGATCTCAAATTCTGGATATGCAATTTCACAAATCCTAACTGCTGACTGTAGCAGGTATCTCCACAGATACAAACATAGAACTTGACTGTTTATCTTTGGAATAAGTGTGTGTGTGTGTGTGTGTGTGTGTGAGAGAGAGAGAGAGAGAGAGAGAGACAGAGAGAATATGATTGCATAGTTCATTTGTAATTACTCTTTTACTCTTTCTCTTGGCAGTATGTTTCAAAAGAAATATGTATGTTTTAAAACATAAAAAATAAAAAGTAATAAAAAAGAAAAGAAAACCAAAAGGGTTTCTTGCAAGACAGACCCTAGAGCAATTTGAAAACATCAAATAAAACCCCTCCAGCATGTTCTCCCCATGTGATGCCTTTGTACATTCACTTCAGCCTGTGGGCACATTTCCCATGACACACACAATGTTTCAGTGCCATGTTGATAGATATAAACACATATGGATTACTCATTTGCCATTCTGTCTATTGAGTTCCATACGGTTTTCTGTAAAATTAATTTTATATAAAAATAAATTATTGGGAGCCAAATATCGTTTCTGACCATGAATAGAAAAATAGAATTATAACAATTTGAGTGTGTTTCTCTTTGGATGTGTCAGTGACACACAATGTGCATGGCTATGCATAATAGTTAGATATTATACTCATATAGACATATAAATGCATCTGTGTATGTGTCTATACATATGCATCTATACACATGTACATATAAATATATGTATATAGAGAAAAATAACATGTGTATACACACATCCTCTTTTTCTGTTATATATTTATTGGCTATTTTGCTATATATCTCTCTGGTCTTTTTATTTGCCTTTTTCTCAGTTCTAGGTATGTGTCAATATTTATTTTTCTTTAGGAAACTTTGAAATAGGTATGACCTGTTGACATGTATGGATTTATTATTACAATTATTTTACAGAAAACAGATTTTCTATTTTTTTTTAACATAGTTATGCTTTAAAAAATAAGATAAAATGACAGAGTAATGTTTTATAAACAACTTTTCTCTAAGTCACAGAATTTAAGGACTTGAAGCAAGGATATAGACATAATTGTTAAATATACTTTCATGCCCAGCAAACAAGGGAGACATATGGTCATTATTTGCTTTCTATTAGAAAATCCATGGTCTTGTATACAAGCATATGAAAACCATTTAAAAACTTTTACAGTGGTTCTAAGCAATGTGAGAATTTAAGCTGTCAATTACCTTATTTATGGAGTAAAAGAATACAAACAAACATGAAGTAAGTCTAAACACTTGTGAAATGCTACTAAGATACCTTTCTTAAGTTTTCATGTTTGGAGTAAAGATTCTAATTTTAGAATGCAACCCCCAAGCTTCCTGTGATTACCGAGTCTGCAAACCAAGTCTATTCTGCAGGTGTCTCACATCTCCACTGTTTTGACAACAGTTGCTTCACTTCTTTTTAACACACTGACAGAGACCCAGCCGTGTTATAGCAATTGAGCTACTGAAAACACTATCAGCGATAGCCTACCCTTTCTTTAGAAGTTCAAGTTTTCAAGCAAACAGTAAGTGGGTATTTTAATTATTTTTAAAACTCCCAGAAAATACCTAATAAATTAGATCTCAGCCAATTAAAATAAGTCATCAAAATATTCTTAATGCAAGTTCATCAAGTAGGAGGGGTAAAAAATATATTTGGTACTGTTTCTGCTTATTTAGAACTAATTATGAAATATCTAGGCATTCAAATCCCATTTTATTGTGGAATGGAGATTTAAAAGGGAGCAATGATTAATGACTTTCAAATACAGTATAAAAGTAATCTCTGGGGAAACAAATTCTTAGCTGAATTGGTAGCTCTACTCAGCAGGGACATTTGAATAATTCCAGGGGAACTAAGAAATTAAGAAATGAACAATGAATAGGATTTTCTTGGCACCACTAGGAAGTCTTGTGTTAAAGGCTTGGCACCACTGTTAAGCCTTGGCTTAAACGCAATATTAAAAATCAAGTAAACTGGTTGTGTTGCCCAGTTCACTTTCCTTTTTTCCCTCCCCAAAAGTCATCATAAGTTTTTGCTTTCTTTGTTTTGCTATTCTTGAGCTTTAGCAGGAAAACAAAATAATTTATTTTTAAAAATGAATCTATCTTTAATGACACATAGCTAAGAATAAACACATTTTGTTACTATTATTATAGCACGTTGTTATCTCTATGCCAGAAAATAAATACACACAGAACAATCAAACCCTAATAGAGGTCCCTAGATATGCACATAGAGTTGCATTTTTTAATTAAATGCTTGAACTTCAGTTCCCATGTGCTCAGAAAGCAAAACTACAGCACCGTTCTCTGCTGAATTGGAAGGGGTAATGTCATGTCCTCACTTGTTCTAAGCAGAAAACTTGAGGACTAAGAAAATGTGACTCACATTTTGCCTTAGAACTTTTCCAAGAAGATAGGTAGTAGGTAGGTATTATCAAATAATGAAAGGAAAGAAAGAAAAAAAAACTAAGAAAATTATTCTTTCATAATTGAAAACTCAGTGCAAGAGGTATTAGGTGATTTATCTAAGGTAAAAGTGGAATGAGAATACGAATCTTCTGGTTGCTAGTGAGCCTAGACTACTAAAATCAACCATATCTGTCAATGAAGAACCAATAAAGAACACGTTTTACATAGATGTGGCAAGGATTAACCAATAAATTAATATTCTTAAATATTGTTACTCTATTGAGAACTGCATAAGAAAAGTGGATACAAGAAGGGAACTAACATATATTGTGTTCTAAACACTATGCTAGGCAGTTTGCATACATTGTTTGCATTTAATTCCCATTTTCAGAGGAAAACTGAGGCACAGCACATAAGTGATTGTGACTGTCCTTTCTTTGTTGCAGTGCGAGTATTAAGTTTCAAATTGTCAGGTTTCAAAACTCAGGCTTTTTTCTACAACTTCATGTTGCTAGGGCTAGACGAGAATATTTTGGAAATATTGTTTTTATAATCTAGAAGTATGCCTTCTCATCTAGAACACATAGGCTGGGTTTGAATTCAAATAATAAATCAAAATTCTCAGGCCAAATTTAAATTTCTGCGTTAAGAATCTTTCAAGCATTTTATCTCTGAGCTCTGTTTTTATCACTTTGCCCTTCCAAAACCATTTCTGACTTTATGCGTAAGTCTTAGAGTGTTTTTTGGATACAAGAGCTACTTAATTTTCTGATTGTTTTACATTTTTTCATGGGTAAAGTTCTAATCAGACAACTATAAATGACAATAATCAGAGTAAAAAATTATATACATTTATGGATTGTCAACTGTTTGCCCTTTGTATCTCAATAATTTTATTATTTTTTCCAAAGGACATTCCCTATTTCACCAGCTAGTTGATTTAAATAGTCATTTGAAATTATAATTAGAAATATTTTAGAAAGAAAACCATTTGAGGGGGGAGTGTCCATCATTCTATGTTTATCTATACATGTGATATTTAGAAACACACTCATGGCTTAAAAGTTCCCATTTCTGTTAATTTGATAATTATATATTACCATTGATTTCCTCTTTAAAAATATAAAATTTTGTAATTCCAAAGGAAAATGTTTCAAAGATGTCTTTGGCATTGAATGTTTCTTACTAAGTCATATTTTAATGGATTAAAATGTAAATGAACTTTAAAGTTACACTAAATCTCTCCCTGATTTAAATTATATTAGACATTAAAATTAACATGAAAATGGCTCCATAAACACTATTGTTTTAAATATTTTTACATTATTTTATATTTAATAATGAACCAAAAGTAAGAGAAGTCACTGTGCATAGTAATAGTCTTAAATACATAAAACGATTGAATAGTTACTTAAATTATGCACTGGTGATCTTCAATAAAATCACAAAGGAGTTGATAACCTACATTGTGACCCCTGATGTATTTATTTTGCACAAGTGATAGTTAGGTTCTTGTAATTTTTAAGAGGCGCTTGAGCCAAGACACTAATTCTTGATTCACCTCTTTTCCTTGAGCACCATAGGACTGCATTTGAAGCATGGTACAATTTTAATTACGAAGATTTATCATTATGACATGCAATTTCTAAGTACGTGAAATGACAGTGTAATGCACAGATGTGAAGTTCAGCCACACATTCACTATGTGAACAATGATATCAATGACACAGGCTGCTTCCTTCCATTCTATATTTCTACCCAAGCTTTATAAAAGATATATCTATAGGTATGTTAAGTACTGCTTCATTATCTTCTCCATCCTTTCCTTGCAAAACATACTGCCCAGTACTCTTTGAACAAGACTATGAAATTCATATCAAATTTGATAATCTATTGTAGATATTTGATGACTTTAGATTACAATTCGGTTACACATGAATTATGGCATCTATATTGTTTATTTTCTTCCCACTGATCAATGAAAATGTATACCTAAACATATATAGATTGGCATATGTTTTCTTTAAATCTTTTTGTTACCTTCCTCTTTCTAGTATCTTGAATCAAATTATATTTTTGGAATAATATAGTTGAAAAAGGACTCGACTAACAGTAGGACAAGAAAAACCCTCATCTTAAGTAAATTATTTATTCTCTCTGGGACTCAGTTTCGAAATGAGAGAGGGGTTAGACAATCTTTAAATTCTCTCTTAATATCGCATCTACGATCCTCTTCAACTTTGCTTTTATAGAAGAATAGATTAAGAGATTTTTATTGCTCTTTATTTCCAAAATATGTGCTAAATTTAAGTGTAGTGTATTCTTTGATGTCTAAGTCTGAAATATACTTGTTTCAATAAATAAAATGTGAGCTCAAAATAAAACAACATAAAATGTGTTTATCTTAAGGCCATACACAAATTCTGGAAATAATTAGTTAGAGGGTTTCTAAACCTAAAAGGAATTACATGCGTTTCAATAATTTTAGAGTCTCCTCCATCTTTTTATCAAAAGTAACCCCGAATATGTTACTATTCTTCACAAAGGGAATTGAGTCTAATAATTATTAAAACTAATATATATATTTTATAAAACTCTTCTGTAAATATGTACAAAACCAAATGTAGTTTAGGGAGGCAAAAATCACTTACTGTAGCTATAGAAGGAAGGAAGTCATAAATATTTTATTTAAAATATATAGATCAACTTAGCCTGTCCATTTATACTTGGATATTTCAAAATGGTATATATTTATACCAGTTGCCAACTAGGGAGTAATTGTAGTTAGTATTCTGGTCCTTAAATAAAAAATTCAAAAAGTGGAGTGGCTATAATGTACGAATAAAATTAACTATAAAATCACCCTTCTAATATCTTCCTTTAATAAGATAAAATATGATTTTCATGAAATCAGTAATTAGAGTCATCTCATAGACTTGAGATCTTTTTCGAGCCTGCCATTTTTCTCATATTGATTTTCCTTCCTTCCACCTCATCCACAAAAAATTCTCTTAAAAATAATAACTAGAGTAATAAGATTTATAGAAGACATCACCCCATGAGTAACAAAATAAAACACGCTTCAAATATAACTAATTGTCTTTTTTTGTCTTCTAGTGTTAATAAAGAAAAGGCTATGAAGTCAGCGCCCAATTAGGGCATTTCAATCCATTCTGTTATTATACTCTATTATTTTAGTTCCCTGTGTCTGTAGAAATAAGCTTAAGTAGCCTGATAGCATACTTTTCAATATAAGAAATAATTTAATCGAATTATACAATCTGTATCTCTTTTAGAATCATTTCATTTCCTAAGTAAAAAATCTACACTAAGCAAAGTCTCATTCAGCTAAAAAAATAAATAAATAAAAACTGCCTTGAAGAGGTGACACCTGGACCACATGAATAATTTTATGCATCCCCTGCTCATTCACACATAGCAGAGGATGATAAAAGTTTAGTGTCATGTGATCCCCTTTCTTCTCAGAATCCCTATAGCATTGTGATAAAAAGAAAATCAGCAGTTATACTACCTAGCTTCAAATCTGAACTCTATAAATTATTGTATGCCCTCCTTGTGGTATATTACTTAATATTTTTAAGTCCAGTTTACTTACCTTCAAAATAGAAAGAATCATAGTAACCTACAGTGATGGTTAACTTTAGATGTCACCTTGACTGGATTAAGAAATACCCGGCAACCTGGTAAAGCTTTATTTTAGAGCATGTCTATGAAGGTGTTTCAGAGGAGATGAGTTTGTGAGTCTGAGTAGAGTAAGTAGGTAAGATATGCTCTCAATGCGGGTGGGCAACAGCCAATCTTCTGGGGACCAAGAGGAACAAAAACAGAGGAAAGGTGAATACATTGATCTGAAGCCAGTACACACTCTTTCTCTCTTGCGGGACACCAATTTCAGGCTCCCTGGTCTTTGGACTGCAGGACTTAGAACAGTGGCTCCCTGCACCCTAAGGCCTTTGATCCCAGACTGAGAGGTACACCATTAGCTTCTCTGGTTCTGAGGCCTTCAAACTTGGAATGAGCCAGGTCACCAGCATCCGAGGGTCTTCAGCTTATAGGCAGCCTGTTGTGGAACTTCTCAGCCTCCATAATTGCATCAACCAATTGTCCTAATGAATCCTTCTCAAATATCTATTATCGTTATCTGTATCTATATCCTATTGGTTCTGTCTTTCTGGAGACCCCTAACTAATACACCTACTAATCGTGGTTATTGCAAGGATGAAGAGAGATCATATTTGCAAACCACTTCTACATAGTTAATACTTATTAATTATGGTTGTTATTATTGTTATTATTAACAATAGTATCTCTATCCTGGGCTGTACTATGCCATAAAGATACTTTGCTTTCTACATTTATTATCCTAAAAAGGCAAGTCATCAAAACCAAAGGCACAAAGCCTAAATGAATTCTAGTTATATGAATAATTTTTTAAAACTAGTAGAATTTATTATTGTGTTCTTATTTGTATACGAGCAGATATATAATCCTACCCAGTATCATCCTATTCAACATTAAAGCAGAAAGTTCAGAGAATTCAGGGCACCATCAAAATCAAAATGACATACTTATTTACCAGAATATTTGCCAGAATATTCTGAGACTGCCACTTAAAAAAAAAAAGACCAAATTAAAACTTGAAGTCCTTATATTTCATAGTAAATTGAAAATCAAAAATACCCTTTTTATATCAGCTTTTTTCAACACTACTAATAATATAAAATCAAACCTTTAATTTTCACCACAGAGAAAATGAAACTGAGTAAATTGAATGCTCTTAGAAGGAAGAAAAAAGTTATGGATCACCATTTTTCACTTTTTTCTTATAAATATTCTTCAAAATTGTTATAGTCATTATGATTCAATAACCTAAATAATTTTACATGGCTTACAATAAAATTATAGCTAGAAGATATAAAATATGTTATACAGATGGATCATAAAATATTAACGAAGAGGGAAAATAGTAAGAGGGCTAGAATAACTTGTACTTCAGGTAGACTGGTAAAGAAGACAGATCCTCTTTCCATGCTGATGTATAATAACAATCTTCAGATCTATTTGACATATTATTAAGAGAACAAAGTTTAAGAAAAACTCCCAAAATAAGTCTTTTTTCTGCCTTTGAACTATATTTCCATCTCTTTTCCCTGTAGAAGTGATAAATCAACTAGATCTCAAAAGAAAACAAAAACAATAATTAAAATTTCCTGGTTAGTAACATTTATTATGCCAAAAAGTGTTGGGCCATGCAAATTCTCATTTATCTATTTCCTGATAGATACAGATAAATGGAAAATTCTATTCATCATTTACAAAACATTGACCATTTTTATTGTAACCTATTTTATATGCTTCCACAGTACACAGTTTCACCATTACAATAGCTATGCTATAATTCTAGAAAAGTAATAAGAGGTATATTGAACTTCTAGCCTATTTGAATGTACTATATTGTATTAATTCTAAAACACATACAGTTTTGGATCTAATATCTTTAAAATCCTGGTTCCTTGTACAATCTTTTACATTTATGTGGGTGCTTTTACTTTTTCTCTTTTTAGAAAGTGTGGACTACAAACAAAAACAACAGTTTGTTTCCTACAGTTGATGATGGCTTAAATTTGTTGAAATATGGCAGATAGCTATTTTTTGTGTGTGTGTGTTGCCTTGTTATTAAATAAATGCTATATTTAAAAAAAAAACTTTTAACATGAACTGGGGAGTCCTAAAGATAATCGGCAGTGTCTATTCTAGAAATAATTCTTAACAGATTTTTCAGAATAATAATAATTATCTTCTATTAACATTTACTTCTTTCAGTGAAACCATTAAAGAAATAGACTTTGTCTATTAGTCCATTCTCACATTGCTGCGAAGATACCACCCAAGATTGGGTAATTTATAAAGATAAGAGATTTAATTGACTCACAGTTCAGCATGGCTGGGGAAGCCTCATGAAACTCACAATCATGGGAGAAGGGGAAGCAAACACATCCTTCTTCACAGGCCAGAAGGAAGGAGAATGAATGAGTGCCCAGAGAAGGGGGAAGCCCCTTATAAAACCATCAGATCTTGTGAGAACTAACTCACTATCATGAGAACAGGAAGGGGAAAACCAACCCCATGATTCAATTATCTCCACCTGGTCCCTCCTATGACACATGGGGATTATGGGAACTACAAATTCAAGATGAGATTTTGGTGGGAACACAGCCAAACCATATCTCTTTGAGACCCATTTCTAATTTCAATAGATACTTATACTGTGGAAACCAAAGGTGAAAGTAAAAAATTTCATTTTTAAAGTGTCATTTATCTGACCAACAGAAAACCCAAGTCATAGCAGCTTAAAACATATTTAGAAGCAATGCATGCCATCTAGAACCCTGCTGACTCAAATATAAAATATGGTTAAGGCCCAAATCAAAAATGACACATTCTGTATTCTACAATTTGATGATATAAGCCTAACGTGCTTTCAATAATTATAAAAATACACTGTGTCTATTTTTTTACTAAAATCAAACTTCTCCTCAAAAAATAATAAATCACATTTATTTCCAGAACTGCATTTAATGTTCAATATGTACTTGATAATTTAACTTTTATAATCATCTTACAACTGAGCATCCTTGTTATGTTCATTTGAAGATAAGGAAACTGAGGCTTAGAAAGTTGAATCATTTGCCTCAGAATAGAATTTGACTCAGGGAGCCCAGATTCTGAGCCTGTCTTGTGATTCTCCACGTTATTCTGCTTGTAAGTCCTTGCCTGGTGGATTGGATTTAGTAAAAGTGTGGTCCCTTTAGTGCTGCACTGTCCAATATGATTGCCATTAGCCAAATATGGCTGTTTAAATTAAAATTAATTAAAATTAGATAAAAATAAAAATTCCTATCTTCATTCACAGCAGTCTTGTTCAGAGGGCTCAATGGCCACATCTGGCTACTGGCTCCTCTGTTGTGTGGCACATATTGAATATTGCTATCATCCCAATAAAGTTCTATTGGACAGTGCAGCTTTTGAGAAGAATAGACATGCTTGACTATAAAAATAATAATAATAATTGGCTTCACATGGCAGATGGAGGGTAAATATTTGTCAGAAATATAATATTTACTGAGAGAAGACAGGCATGTAGAGATAATTTAGAATAGCTCATATCTCAGCACAATGACTTGAATGTACAAGTAGAACAAAACAAAGCTAATAAATATTTGAATTGACATTACTTTCCAAAAGAATCCTAAACTTTTACCAGTAAAATTAAGTCTATTAATAAATGTTTGTGCATTACAGCTAAGAGTTTAGCAAGCTTGATTTTTAAAAAGCCATAGCTGAATGACAGTGGCTATAGGATGAGTAATAGATTTAAAAAAATTCAAATTCAGTATTTACAATATTGTTGTATTGCACGTTTGCTTGTATTTTATTGTCAACTTACCATTCATGATATATTCAAGTATTATATAATGATCAAAACAAATTCTTTCTAAAATACAGCCTTAAGATTTATTGCTCAAGCTTGGATTGTTTACTTTTTTCAGCCAATTTAATGGTTCACTGACAATAGTTTTGCCTGAAGAAATTGTCTTAAACAATTTTTGGGAGTGACATATGAAGAACGGGTAAATAGATCTAGATTCCAGCACAAGGTTCACCTGATTAGCCACAAGACCTTAGGCCTGGTTTCCTTAGATGTAAAATTATAATAAAGATATCTGCCAGGTCAGCATTACAGGGCTGTGTCTGAAACAGATTTTTTTTTTTTTGAAAGGAACTGAAAGCAGTTTGCAAGGTGCAAACTTCCATAACATATGGGATATTACAATTATCATGCCTTTGGTAAACGCTGGAAGAGAACAACATGTAGCCTCATTTCTGAACTCTGACTGAGGGTGTTAGGTTCTGCCAAGCTTGAGGCTGCCTCCTCTAACTAAACTTGATGATGTATTTACATATTCTAAAAAATTACTATAGACATCTGTCAAAAATAGCATGCACTCTTCATTCCCTCTAAAATATAGATTTGGTGGCCGGGCACGGTGGTTCACACCTATAAACCCAGCACTTTGGAAGGCTGAGGCGGGCGGATCACGAGGTCAGGAGATCGAGACCATCCTGGCTAACATGGTGAAATCCCATCTCTAATAGAAATATACAAAATTAACTGGACATGGTGGAGGGCGCCTGTAGTCCCAGCTACTCAGGAGGTTGAGGCAGGAGAATGGCGTGAACCCGGGAGGTGGAGCTTGCAGTGAGCTGAGATTGTGCCACTACACTCCAGCCTGGGCCACAGAGCAAGACTCCGTCTCAAAAAAAATAGATAGATAGATAGATAGATAGATAGATAGATAGATAGATAGATAAAGATATAGATTTGGTTTATTCTTAAATATTATTCCTACTGTTTCCAGTCCTCTGCCATGAAATCAGAAAGTGCAACAATCCAGTGATTCCAGCCCCAGCATTGTTGTGCCTCCCTTGGTAACTGGGAATGGATGCAGAGAATTTTTCAATACTTTGCAGTTCAGGGTCTGAAAGCCAGATGAAGATAATGTCCTGGGGCAAGGGTGGAGAGGTGGGTATTGATATATTTACTGTTTTCCTCAGAGCAAAACGATGGACCCATTGTTGTATTAAAACTAATCAATTTCTAGTACTACATTTGGGACTCTGAGGAGCAAAAATGTTCCTCTTTTTCTAAACACCAAAGCAAACAAGCATGCTTCCCCAATAAATGAGCTTTAAGCAAGGGGGTTTGTCTCCCTTATACATTTTTTTCCTTAGGATATATAAGCTTCCTCTCTTAGGGAAGGGAGAAGACAGATTTTACTGTATCTTAAGAAAAAGTAAGAATGATCACAAAGGTTTAAGGTTCCAAGTAGGGAAGTTTCCTGAGAAATTCCATAATGCTAGGCTTCCCCTAATATTTTCTAAAGGATGCTCTAGGGATTAAATAGAATGTTCTTCAAAGAGTGAGGCATCTTTAAGATTCTTGAAGGGGTCATAAACTAAGGGAGCTGAATTATATGCCCTGAGCAGATCATCTTGCCAGTCATGACTGAAAACATGTGAGCAGAGGAGAAAGGATGATTCTATTCCCTGAACGCCCAACCCCACCACTTATTTTGGCTTATTTCTCCTCAGATTTCTCTCCTTATTATCTCTGATTCTTGGTACAGCAGGAGGAGAAATTCTCATTTCCCCTTCATTCAGTTCTATAAATCCACTCATCAGTTCTCTAACGAATCAGTTGTCTGAGAATAAGTCCCAGCAAAATTTGCTGAAATGGCCATTATAAATCTCTGATCCCTTAATTATAACATTTCCTCTTTTCGAATATATGTTTCTATCGACTGACATTAATACATTATTGGAGTTCTCCTTTTTCTAGTCAATACACAGTCTGACATGACAAGCAAACAATACTCTTTAAAACACTGATGAGACTATCATTTCCAGAAATTGTGGACCTGATCTAAAAATTGACTCTTCCGAAGAATGTGCCACTTTTTTCACTGATTCTCTCTGACTCACTCAAGCTTCACTATAGATTAGTTTTGATCTAATCATTTTCCAAGTAATTTACCCTTAAGCTAAGAGTATTCTTAGATTTTTTTTTTGGCGGCAAATATCACAATATGCTGAATAGATCTTCTAATGTAAATGTTTGTAGTACTTTTGTTAAACATTCTGTTTAACAACAATCCCTGAACTAGACTGGTTGAGCTCACTCAAATATTACCAAGACCTTTCACAGGGTAGTTGAAGAATGCTTAGCAACTCTCGTGTAAGAAAAAGAACTCAGAATGAATATGTCTCTTGTGTAGGTCAAGACAAATGTCAGGGCCAATAAAGGATGAAACATGATGATGGAGATTTGAAATGAAGGGCTGGGGCAACAGGTGCTTGGCATGAAACACTGAAAGACAGGAGAGAAGTGCTGTGAGGTAGCAAAGACAGCACTCTTCCTGAGAGTAGACAAAGGCCAGCCTCGGGCTTCTCATCACCAGAGAAACAGATCTTAAGCACAAAGTAGTTAGAAGACACACTGAAATTTGGAACACTTTTTTTTTTTTTTTTGTCTAAACAGGTCACACCCAAAGCCCCAAGGAAACAACAGGAATCTATCCGACTACGCAGAAACAAATACAATAGTTTTCTCAATGTGGTAAAACAAAGGAAAACTATAAACAAAACAGATACAAGGAAAGAACACTAAGATTTCTAAACACCCCCAATGTGAAAGATGCTTTAATTGACAAGTTCCCTGCTTTCTTTCTTTAATGTTCATTACAACACTATGAGGCAGAATTTTCTTCACAGTTTTCAAGATAAAGGATCTGAGTCTCAGAGAGACACCCAGACTGTAGGTGGTAGGCCAGGTCTTTGCACAGAGATTTTTTCTGATTTCACAATTTCATATCACTCTATGACATATATTGAGTCAATGACAGGTGACTTGTCCTTTTCGATATTAGGTTATTTATTTGACCATAACTGAATAATGCCAAAGAGGCTTGAGAGACTTAAATGTGAAAAGGTACTACATTACTTGGATGTACTACTTAAATTAATAACTTATGCATATTTGAAGGCAGACATTCAGGTGTAATGTTCAGATATCACATCTTTCAAATTTTACAACATTTACATGTTGTAGTTTCTGGATGAAGCATTTTATTTATTTATTTATTTATTTATTTATTTAGGGACAGGGTCCCTCTGTGCCATCCAGTCTGGAGTGCAGTGGCATGATCATAGCTCACTGCAGCCTCGACCTTCCAGGCTCAAGAGATCCTCCTGCTTCAGCTTCCTGAGCAGCTGGGACCGCAGGCATGTGCCATCAAGCCTTCTATTCTATTTTTCATCTACCAGAATCCAGCAAACTTCATATATTATTTTCATTACTATTGAGGGCTTCTAGGTATAACTTTGGTATTCTACTTTTTGTTTTAAATTTTTGTTTGTCCATACCTCAAATAATAATCAAATCAAGATGATCCAGTACACAGTTAACAAAACAATTACAATGTCCGTAAAATATCAAATAAAGACTAAAACATATGAATATGTTGGTCTGAAAATATATAGCGTATTCAGCTAATTTTTGGAAAACACCAGTTGTATTTCTGTATCATCCCAAATATCGCCTCCTCTAAAGACATTCTCATAATTTATAAAGTGAAAATTCAAATATCTAAGGTGAAAGGTAGTGTGATAAATATAGGTATATGTGTATTAAATTTGTACCTAGGTTATCATTGCATATCAAGATGAAACCACATTTATCTATTTTATATGGATATACATAAAATAGATATGAACTTAAGCATTTATCTTTCCAGTTAAGATATAAACAAAATAGATAAGAACTTAAGTATTTATCTTCCCATTTGGGATATAAATAGATATAAACTTAAGTATTTATGAAAGATTCCTTTATATCTACAATATAATATATAGATTAAATTGTATCACATTACCAACCATTAGTAACAGATGAGGTGATTTTATAAATTATAGAAGGGAGAAAATAATAGTGGGTTTTATGGCCCATATAATTCCTTTTAGGGTTTGGCCAGACTAGTGACTAAACAAGTAGAAGCTTATAGAATTAATTAAGATTGTATATATACTATTAAATGTCAATTTGAATAGGAATGTTTGGTTAAGAAAGAGGTGATTAAAAAAAGTCAGCAGGACATCCTCATCAAGAGTGATTAATAAGAACCACAGCCATGTGCAAGTGACCTTAACGGAAGACATGATGTCCCCTGTCCAGCTATGGACTTCTCTGATGCAGTAGGGACCTTCCCAATGGCCTCAAGATAGAGATGATTATATGACTGAAGGGATGCACTGATGGAAGTATAACCTCTCCACTGGCAAGAAGAAAGTAAGGCAGTGTTAACAGGACACCTAGAGTATGCCAATGTAAGTTCCTCACTCCTTTATAGATTGTGTGGCCTATTTTTAGTCTAGGCACCTGCCTCTTTCCCCCTCTATGTATCATCTACCCTGTGCATAATGAGAAATGTGAGAAGCAGCAGTAAAACAAGTTTTTCTATTTGGCCAGAAAAATAGGTTTAAATCCATTTATTGTCTCAGGCACAACCAACATGAAAGTATGTAAGTAAGATCTGCAGTAATTTTTTAGGCCACGCAGCAACTTTTGGCGAACATTAAGCTAGTTAGTAATAATTTTTAATGTGCGAATTAATCTGTATATGTCTAAGTGACATCCAACCATTAGCTAGTGTATAATGACAGTCTTCATGTTAACTAAATATCTCTTTTACACAAAGTTTGCAGAAAGCTAATGTGCTGTTCTGAACACACACTATTCTAATATCAAACAGTGAAAAAGATTTAAGTAGAAACGCAAACCATATATATATATATACATGGTTACACTATATATATACACTATATATGTACACTATATATATACACTATATATACATATACACACACAAAAAAAAGAACACTTAAAGTCTTCATCTCAAAACTCTTGGTTACAACACTCTGTACACTTCCCATCCCCATAATTGTTACTGGTTATTTACCCTGTCAAAAGTACTTAAAAATAAAATTTTGCTTAAGAAGAAAATTCATCATGAATTATTATTGTCTTTTTAATGGTTTATCATTATACAAAGTTGATATTTGGCAAAATGATTATAGAAAAACTTTATTCCCAGCATCTTCCTTATCTTTAAGTCATTTTATACCCAAGTTTGTATCCAGGATCCCAGTGTATTATTTTCATTTTCACCCGAACATACAGTGTATTTCTTGTCATGAAAGCAAAACCTTATCTGTTCCTTTCCCATCCCTTCCTTTCTCTCTGCAAGATGACAGATGAATAAAAATTATTTGCAGCAAATAAGTGTGAAGAATTTAACTGGATATTGTGCTACCATTTCTTGGTAACATACCATTAATTAGAGTAGATCTTCTCAAATTGTAGTAATCATCAACATCACTAGACGGATACTTAACACACAAGTTGCTGGGCCCCACCCCCAGAGTTTCTCATTCAGTAGGTTTCAGGTGAGGCCCAAGGATTTGCATTTCTAAGTTCCCGGATGATGCTCATGGTGATGGTCCATTAAGAATGGAGTTAAAAATTTAATACGGTATGGTAGATTAGGCAGTGAGGTATCCGACTAATCAGCAGATTTGCTGTCTCCCCTCATTTTATACCAGGTATAAAAAATTAAGGCCAGTCCAGTAGCTCTGCACTTAATAGAATATAAAAATGTTGTTTTAAAAACTCTTGCTTTGTATAACACAAAAGCAAGCAATATAAAACAAATATTTTTCCGAAGCACAAAAACAATCTTACCTGAACTTAATTACGGCACTTATTTGTTGCTTTAATCGGGTTACCTAGAACATTTAGCCTTTTAAGATTTTGCCATAGAGAAAATTTTATCCCATATTCTTCCATGTGAACAGTTAGGTGTCTTCTATCATTTCTTGCATATTCTTGCACACAAACACAATCATGCATACATGTAACTTCTGATTCTTACAATTGGAGTAATACTATCAACCAGAATACCTAAAGTTCAATGAACCTAGACTGTTTCCCTTACAGAATAATTTTGGCACATAACAACCACCTAATAAATAAAATATCTGAAAAATGTTCATATTAGCCTAAATTTCTACCATTTTGTTGCACTTTCTTCAATTCATACTCAAAAAAATTAATAACTTTTGAACAAGTATGTATTTTTCTAAATAATCAACTCATTCTCTTAATCACTTATTAATTATCCATTTGTACTATGGCAAAAGAAAATATCACAGCTTCTAGGCAAAGTGAATAATAATATTCTTGAAATAATAGTGTTATATTTTGGTATGCACAAGTTAAACAACTGTCACAATCTTAAGTAATACAAGTTATGCACTTACTCGGTATGAAGTATGTTTAAATGTGGCATAATTTTGATTGATTAAATAATTCTGCTTTAATAATTTAGTAGTACTGGTATTAAATGTGAAAATAAATAAGGGAACTATTTAAAGACTAATTCTGTATGTGGAAAGATTCCTCAAACAGCACATCTTATGGAATAATAACAAGATTCAAGTATTATACAAAAGTTTGAAAGAAATTTATTCATTTTTTTCTTTACTATAATCAGAGGGAAATCATGATGAAAACACAATGCTTCCTATGCAGGTTTTAACTGGATCATATTACAGTATTTTTAGATTCCTAATTTCAATCGTTCAATTGTTCTCTACACATTTCATTTCCAAAATTCTTTCTCCTATCATTATTTCTATATAAGTAGCAATTTAGTAAAAAACTCCATTCTTCAGTAGGAAAACTATCTTTGAAAGAAATAAAAGTGAAAATGTTGATGAAGGAATCTATAAATTCTGAACAATTTGCATTCACCATTATTTCATCAACTCTATAGCAATCATGTCCAAAATAAATAACACAATCAGTATTCCTTTCTTCACCCAAAATATCCCAATTTTATTTCACATGTCTGGTTAACTATAAAGCTATGTCTAACTTAAAACTAGAAATTTAATATCCACTTCAAATATAAGAAACAAATGATTTCAATATTCTGACAACATTCATCTTGCTTTTTGTTATATTCTAAGGACATATCTCTAAACTGCTTAATTTTTCAATGTCAATAATTATTACCACTTATTGTACTCAAAGTACATATAAAACCACTACAGGTTTGGATGCAAAATATATAGATTATTTTAATTTATAGTAAATTAAAAGTGTAAACTCCTTTATCCTACAGTTAGGTACTAATTATTTACTAATTAGCTCTCTTTTTTTTTTTTTTTTTTTTTTGAGATGGAGTTTCTCTGTTGTTGGCCAGGGTAGAGAGCAATGGCGTGATCTCAATAAGCAGCTCATTTTGATTACAGGTATACATGAAGTAAAATTCATGAGTAGAACCATTATACCAAAAAGCCTCCCACAGAACTTTTATGTACCCTGAGCTATGTGAACTGAAAAGTAACAGTGGGATAGCAAGAACCAGCTTACAAAATAAATTCCTATCGAGTGTTTTTCACAGAAGGATGATAATTTTAGGTTGCTTACATCATATATTTCCAATCTTAATGAGAAAAACGTACTCTGATGATCTGATGTTATTGAAGTATTCTGAGAAAGAATTGCTGATGGGATTTAGTGAGCTACTGAATAAGAGAAATCAAAACTGTATAAATTAGATATATTTTCTAAAAATAAGGTGATTGTGCAGAAAACTAAAGATTCATGGAAACAGATATAACAGCTTGGATATTACTAAGCTCTAATGATAGTTATCTCATTATTGCAAGGATTTGATGATATGGTCCACTGTTCACCTGAAACCACCAAACACAGCATGTTTCATATCTCAGTTTTCAGTCACAGAGCATTTCCAGAGTTTACTCCTGTTCAGCTGAGATACAGTATTATGGTATCCTTCACACTAAACTTACAAAATCTATAAATAAAAGCAAGGGCATCACAGGGCATCATTGCTTATAAAACAAATAAATCACTGATATTTAAATGCCTTAGAGTGTTCCTCAATGTAACAAATATGACAGTAACCCTACATACACAATTGCCTTATATTGATAATGAAAGCATATTTGCCATTTTGGATATATTCCTTACCTGTCAAGTTCTTTAATCCAAGTTCTTGAAGTCCAAAGTTTCCATCTTTTCTGTAGTTTAAAAATATTGCCAAGGCATATCGATCCTCATAAAGTTTTGTCCCACGAATAATGCGTAAATTCTCCAGAGGCAGGTAACGAAACTGATTAAGAGCCACTAACACGTAGCCTGTGACTTCTCGAACAGACTGAAAAGACACAAACAGTTGCCTGTGTTATAAAACGAATTTGTCACTCTGTATATGTAGCAATTTAAATTAAAATGAGTTATTAAACTCTAATTTTCAGTTTTTAGTTTAATACATTATTTTCCATATCATATTCTAAAGAATTGGCTTCATAACAAAAGATCACAAAGGGTTAGAATCTCATTTGAAGTATAAGTTGTGTTTCTTTTAAACAGTTATGAATGTGCTTATACTAAAATGATGGATTTTGTTTATGGGACCTTCTTCATACCTGAGATTTGAATATAGTTAAAGGAATAAAGGTCTTGCTTATCAACAGACTACAATAAGTTAAGGACACACAACCATCAGTCAAACTTTAAATAAAAAAACATATTGGTGAGCCTAAGTAAAACAAAGCCATGTTAGTTTGTAAATTGTAGGATAGGTTTAAAATGGCTCTATTGGTGTTTGGTGCTATATTTATCAAATAACAATTGCCCTGTACATCTCTAGGGAACACAAACATAAAAAACATGTATTAAAAACTAATTGTTGTGGCCGGGCATGGTGGCTCATGCCTGTAATCCCAGCACTTCTGGAGGCCTAGGCGAGTGGATCATGAGGTCAAGAGATCGAGACCATTCTGGCCAACATGGTGAAACCCCATCTCTACTAAAAATACAAAAAATTAGCTGGGTGTGGTGGCAGGTGCCTGTAGTCCCAGCTACTTGGGAGGCTGAGGCAGGAGAATCACTTGAACCCAGGAGGCGGAGGCTGCAGTGAGCCAAGCAAGATTGCACCACTGTACTCTAGCCTGGCGACAGAGTGAGACTCTGTCTCACAAAAAAAAAAAAACCTAATTGTTGTCTATAAATTCATTCCAACCACATTTTTAATTTTTACTGCCCACTGTTTAAATTTAGTTGTCTATAATAAGTTAATTATTTGAGGGTTTGTGAGACATTTTAAAGCAAAACAGTGTCATGAAGAAAGTCTGAGTTTCATCTAAATATTTTTTCAATAAAATGATGATAAATAGTTGTCAGAATTTAAAAAAAACTAAAAATGATACAAAAATACTCAAGTATTTGGTATTATTTTAATACCAATTTCATGTTATTCTAACTAACCCTTTTCATTTCAGATGCTCCAAGGCTGTTTTTGGTACTTCCCCCCACCCTGTCTATTCTCACTCCCTTGGTGATCTTATTCAGTTTCAAAGTTGGTGATCTCCAGACATTTATCTCTATACTTTCCCCAAACTCCAGATTTATACCCAACTGTTTACTCAACATCCTTACTTGGATGTCTAGTATGCTTTTCAGATACACCTATCAATGGCTGAACTCTTTTCTTCCCCCACCCCTCTGGCAGCCTTCCTCATCTCAGTTCAGGTTATTCCATCTTTTCTGACTTTCAGGCCAAAATTTCAGTCATCTTTGACTCTCCTCTGACACCCCAAGTGTGATCCATACTATTTGTTCTACGTTCAGAATGATCAGAAACTCAACTACCTCTTATGTCATCCATGGCTCCCACCTGAGCCATCATCATTCCTCATCTAGGTTATTGCAATAGGTCTCCTTGAGTCTATTCCTGATCCCTATGGTGTATTCTCAATTCAGGCTAGCCAAGATATTTTAAAGACATAAATCAAATTACAACACTTCAGTGCTTAAAACTCTGAAACATCTCCTAAGTCACTCAGAGTAACAGACAAAATCCTTTTACTGATGTATCAAAATCTTTATGCTGTTCAGTGCAATAACCACTAGTCATATGTGGCCTGAGCAACTGAAGTGTAGCTGGCATAAATTTAGATGTGCTGTAAGTACAAAATACACTCTGGATTTTGAAGATTATATGATGAAATGATAACATTTGAGATAAATTAAGTTAAATAAAATGTATTATTAAAGTTAATATCAGTTGTTTCTTTTTATCTTATTGTGGCAAAACATTTTCAATTACATTTTATGGCTCTTATTATAATTCTGTTAGACAGAACTGCAGTGGATGATCTAGTCATCAGTTCTCTTTCACATGAAAAGTATAGTTCTACCTTAAATTGTGCATTATGCCCTTAAAAACCTGAGTTTCCCTTCATCTTGTTATCTTCTTGGCAAACTCCCTCACTACCTTCAAGTTTTTGCTCAAATATCACCTTCTCAGTTGAGGCCAACCCTGATAAACCTGTTGAACACTGTAGCCCCTACACTTTTACCTGCTTCAATTCTCATATTTTCCCAGTACTTCTTACCTTCTACTACACTATATCATTCATACATTTATCAGATTTAGTATTGGTAACCTGTCTCTCTTTTTCCCAGAATATAGCCCTATAAGTTCAAGCACTTTGGTTAACTTGTGTGTCTCATGTGACCAGGAGAGTGGCAGTAAGAAACCAACAAGTATCACTCTGGCCCTTCTCTGGCCACACCCTTCACCACTGTACAATGTCTGTGGAGTGAAGAAAAAGGCCCATTTAGATTCTGCACTCTCCCCTTCCAGACCCTGTGATCCCAGAATTCCCTTTGCAAATAACCCCAAGTCTTTACCCAGAAACTGTAATGTCATCTTCCCCAGTTCCATCCCCAGAGAGCAGATTGTGCCACCAATGTGCATACATTTAGGAAGGAATAGGTGGTCCAGGTGTCAATGTCTGACGGGAAACTGTACAGATCCTGGACATGTAGGCTAGAGTGTTCAAAAACTTGCATGTAAGACCTCTCACAATACAGGATAGAAGTGGGTGGAAGAGAGGCTATAGACTGGAGCCACTTCTCTCCATGCCAACATATTCCTGAGGACTCCAAAAGTTCTAACATTGTACCTGGCCATCCAGGTTGTTATAAAGATATATCTGTCAAAATGGGAAAATATAACATTTTATTTAGTAATCTCTAGTTGGTTTATAATAAAAAATAAAATATGTGAGCCTCTATTCAGACTCTTTCCCCCCAGTCACACAATTCTTAGGAATAAGCATGCTACAAATAATCAATAGAAGAGTAGAATCCTAATGGAGCAAAAGCGGAGAGGAATAGGAAAGGGATATATGGAATTACTCATATCTGGCATCAAATTGGGAACTCTAAGCCACTATGAGTATTCCTAAGACAGTGAGTGTCTTGGGGTGAAGAGATAAATGCCTAGGACAATAGAAAAGAGGGGTGAAACTCAGCAGTGATATGCATTGTTCGTACACAGCAATTTGTTTAAAATTGCACCGCCTGGAAAAGTCTAGCTCTAGGGCTCTGTAATTCCTCCTTCAAACACTGTTCTAATGGTTGAGCTGTTACCTCTTTGAATGCCCTTATCTACCTCTTTGAGCTCTTAAAGAGAGATTATACATACATTCTGACATCATATGGTCTAAAAAGGAAAATTCACTCATTATTAAAAAGTTTTCTTTAAACTTGAATACAATAATTATTTAGTGATTAGATCACAATGATAAATGTGGTGATGGAGGGTGTATTATGACTCTTTTGCCTACAACATATGATAAGATCCATCATTCCAAAACAAACTTATCATTAGCTTCCATCCCACTCAGGAAGTGACTCTTCTTATCAAAAAGTGTAAAATGTCATTGGTTTATCTCAAGATGGAGAAACACATTTATAATGTCAACAGAGAAAACACAGATGAAGCATATTCAGGTAAAAGAAGAAGTTTATTTGTAAAATAGTAACATTAATAGTAATTTTTCAGTGTCATTTGGCATGGCATTTGGATCACATATTACCATAAGCTGCAAATAATCTGCAAATAATAAGTGCTCTAGAATGTGTGATAGGTATGAACCAAGAAAAATGCTGAACACATAAAGAAGGACCAACTAATGCAGAAGAGGATGCTCCAAGTGCTCTTATCTACTAGAAAAAGTAAAATATAACTAAGAAAATCTTTGTATTTGCATATTACTAAATATATTTATATTTGAATTAATTGTGTTGTAATATTTACATACTTCTCATTTCAGGGTGTGTATTACATTATTCTCAGACACATGTGTCTTGTCTTCATAGAAGGTCAGATTAAAAGCAATAGCTACTCCCTTGTAAAGATTCTAGAACTGGAGGGATTTGCTGTTATAACTGAGGTTCTAGTGTCCAAAATAAGTCTCTGTCATTATTCATTCTGTTTATTACCCTCTGTTCTTGCAAAATAGTATGCAAAAACTAAGCATTAGCCTAACAAATATCCTTTTCTTATGTGAACTCTGGACATCATTCCATGTTAATGCTGAGAATGCATGTCTAAGCCATTTTGAACAAGGCCACCCATAAGTTGGTCCATAGTAAATTATTTTATGATAATGATAGTGAAGATCCTATTTATCTTAATTGTTACGTCCCTTTCTCTGACCCAGAAAAATAATGTAAATAATAGAAAAAAAATCACAGCAAATCTCTCAACCCAAGATGTGTTGCTCTAATCTTTTATATGTAGAGGGACACATGGAACTGAAGCATTTTAAAAAGAGTTATAGGAGATAAATATAAAATTCTTATATCTAAAAGAAACACATCATGCCTTATTTTGGTCTCTGTATTCTGGTATTCATAGTCACATTCTCTCAGGTATTCCTATAGTCTTTCTGTGAACAAATATCTTGAAACATCTCAAAAGGAAACTCCAGTGCAGATCATGAGCCATGTGTACTGATTACAAATAAAAACAATTACAGGAAACAAGTTAATAATGGTAGGAGTGCTTAATGATGAAAAAGAGTAAATAACGTGGTTTGAGACAATATTGGCAGATCTGGATAAAAAGTGAATAGATATCTAAAAGCGTAAATTATATGTTATAATGTCTGATAAGGCCACACAACCATGTCAGTTATCCATTGTTCCTCTCCTTTCAGCCATCAGAAAGAATCTCAGTAGCACAACATTTTCCACTGTTTTAGAAAATTTTGAGAGAATAAAAACAACTTTTAAACATATGGACTTATCTATGGGAAAGTATAACGGTAGGAAATGTGGGCTTGTCTGCCAGGCAAAGTTGGACTCCAAACCTAGCCTTTGTGCTTACTAGCTTTGTGGCTTTCATCAGGTTGCTTAACCTCATTGAGCCTCAGTTTCTTCATCTTTAAGAAAGAGATACCAATATTTCTATTATAAAACCGTAATAGGGGTTAGAAGATATAAGAAACCTGTCTGGCAAATAGTAAGTATTTAACAGATGCTAAGTATTACAAATATTATCTCTGATAATAGCCAGGCAGATGAACTGCCTGTGGACAATCTGAGCAGAAAAAAAAAATTATAATATCATTACATAAGAACTGTTGCTTTTAATCTCTCTGTTATGTAACCTTTGGTACATTTATATCTTGCTTATGCAATTTGCAATTTATTCCTAAATTTCAGAAATGGTTCCTTATACTTTATGTGTGTATATTATGGCCCTAAATATAGACTCTGGCACTGAACATTTAATAATGGCTGTGGAATGGAATGGAATCGAAAAGTGGAAAGCAATGCTTAAGGTCTTTTTAGATATCGTTTTCCAAGGAAAATAATTTTATGAACTTGCTACTAATACAAAACATTGTTTGAACAACACAATTATGATTTATGTCCAAGGACCACAGTAGTAAACAGAAATTATAACAATGCCCTAGGGGAGGGATAGCATTAGGAGAAATACCTAATGTAGGTGATGGGTTGATGGGTACAGCAAACCACCATGGCACGTGCATACCTATGTAACAAAACTGCATGTTCTGCATATGTACCCCAGAACTTAAAGTATAATTTAAAAAAAGTAAATAAAACAAAATAAAATCTAATTTCTGAGTTACTGGTGATGTCTTTGATATTAAATAAAGGTTTTTCTCCAAAAAAAAAAAAAAGAAGAAGAATGCCCTAGCAAAGACAAAATCCTGACTCTGGTTCTGGCTCAGTAACAGTTTAGTTCTAGGAAGTCATCCTATTTTGTCAACCAAAGAGTGAATATGCTCCTAAAGATATATCTTCCTCCTCATGGTGTAAGCTTCCGCTCAGTAAAACTGATTGATTTCCATTGTCAATGTAGGTTTCTACAGTTGCTTTGTTCAAGTAGTAAATACAATCGGATATTATTAAAGCCTTGAATGCTTCAAAACTCTTCTAACCCAAGGGACAATTTGTTTTGCTTATGACATTTGATGATAGAAATCAAAAGATAATGGAAAACAAAAAAAAAATTTCCCATACCACATTAGCAATAAGTCCAGGAAAAAAATCATGATTTTTTAAAATGACAACAAATTTTATAAGCATTTCTCCTGCATAATATTCTAGAGACAATGTGAAATCTGCAGTTATAAACCTGGAATTTTCAATGGATGTCCCTCAATCAAAGATTAGATGGGACGGTATTGGCTCACTGGGTTATCCTTTTACCTCTAGATCATTTCAGAAAAATCAGTCTTCACTATTTTTACATTTATGCTTCATTCCACAACTCTTTTAATAGCTATTAATTTTTCTATATTTGACATAAATCCCTAATTCTTTTCTTCTTAGTTGACTTTTAAAAAAATTTGATCCTTAATAGAAATGAAGACTAGTTCCTTAAATGTTTCATTTACCTTAAGATTAAAGTGATTACAGTACCACACAATTCCTAAATATTTAATAAGTGTTTAGAATGATTTTATGCACATTAAAAGCAATTATATGTTCCTAGCTAAGTATGTAAAACTCTTATTCCTAGATTTTTTCCTACTAAAATTATTCATCAAATCCATGTTTATTACTTATTTTTCTTTAAAATTAGCATCTCTTTGAAAATATACCTATCCATTTTTGTTAAAACCTTCTGTAATCAGTCAAAAAGATCCAAATTCTTAACTTCTACTCCAGTGTCTTAAGAACTCATACACAATTAGATATTATCCACAAAAACGTTAATAGATTTCATCAGGTAAGAATCAACAAATATAATGCTGATTACTTAAGGTCAATAGACTAAGTCAAATAAACCTGTAGTATCACAGAGAAGAGTAGGGAACAGAGAACTATGGTGGTAAGAGGGGGGGTAATAGAAAGTCCCTTCTGCTGGTAATGACTGCAGAATTTATGTGTTCTCTGACGGTGACAAATGTAGTAGCAAATTGTAGCCTCTCCATCAGTAAAGCTTTCCATTAAATTTCCCTAGGCAATTAATTTCTGTCCCTGCCCTTCACAGCATGTCTGAGAATATCTAAAGCAGAAAACATTCTTAACTATGACATAGTATGAAAAAGTTTACCAGAATAAAAGCACATTAATAACCACAGAGCAAACATTACACATCCCTGCTGCTTGTAGAGATAGTATGTTTGCTTTGGAATTCTGCTTTCATTTTTCCCATTGTTTTTAAAACTCTAAGGATTGTGCCACCCTGGCAAGGAGGGACTCAAAGTCTCATTTAATTAGATTTGAAAAAAAAGTAAGTAATGTGAAATGTCATATACTGACTGGAGTAGAGTGGAATTCATACTACTTACACACTGCGTGAAATAATACTCAAGAAGTAGGAAACCTGGTCAGATCATCCCAACAAACTGCTAACTTTCAGCCATTTCCAGCTAGTCTCTTGGGTGCTAGTGTTGCTATGAGTTCTACTTTCTAAGAATCTGCAGGCCATTTCACTCATCACTGGCTGCTTAGCCAGCTCTCAACCCATGACTTCTTAGCAGTGAACACCTTTAGTTCCATTGAGAAGAGGACTCCTTAGCTCACCTCCCTAGAATTAACCATATTTTTTTTGTCCTTTATATTTTCCTGAGCTGGCTGGAGGGTTAATAGTCCCCCTTCAGATCTCTACATTCCCAATTGATTCTTCATCTCCTGACCTTAGCAAGACTGTATTCCTGTATCATAGACTTATTACACTAGAGTTAGGTTTGCAAAATTAAATTAAATTGGCCCAAAGTTGTCTCTGTACCTTGAGTTTCTATACAGCAAACTGTGACCTAATTAGTATATAAACAAACTGCAAACTAACTTAAGAGTATATTCTCATAACAAGTAGCTGAATCTCAGCCAATCATAGCAGCCAGGCCTCAGTCAATCACAGGCTACCAACTGATCACACTATGTCCAAATAAGACAAATGCCAAGCTGTTACAATTTAAACTGTTTCTGCATAATACTTACTTGTCCATCTATAAATTCTGCCTGTTCACATTGCTGGGTAGGAATCCCTGAACTACTCCTGATCTGAGTGCTGCCCAATTCATGAGCATTCTTTTTTTAAATAAACTCTGCTAAATTTAATTTGTCTAAAGTTTTTCTTTTAACAGATTACACAAACTAAGTTGGAAGCTTCGGTAGATTCATTTACATAATCACACAGACTTTCAATTGTAAGTATATATATTTCAAAAAATTCATAAGTTGAAGATTCTATCATCTCTAAAGTGTGTGTGTGTGTGTGTGTGTATTTGTTTTCTACATATTTATACAGGTAGGCTTATATTTTGAAGCTTGTATTTCAAATAGACATTTTAATAATCTTTAATAACTATTTAAAATATAATACTGAGTTCAATTTTTTTCCTATCAGATAAACACATTAAGCTCCAATGATTTGGGGAATTGACTTTTAACTGAAATTAGATACAATGCATAAATGCAAAAATAGTAAGAATGTTTGGAAACCTTTGAATTAAACTTTGTTTAGATATAGATAGAGTTGAAGTAAAAAGAAATTATTAGTTTTCGGCACTTTCGTACAACTGAAGCTACACCTGAATCAAAGCGTCGTAATGTTTATTAACATTGTCCATATGATGATGAGTATTCTCCACAGAGAGCCAAACTGGTTAGGACGATGCAGCCTAGTGATTAAATTTGGGTTCTGTAGTCTCACAATCTTAGTTTGACTCCTGTCTCCATCACTTATTGACCTTGCGCAAATTATTCAATATTACATTCCTCTTCTGCACAACAGGAAAAATTCCCGCTAAATGCTTAAAAGTTGAATCAACAAAAGATAATCAGTTTCATCATATTATAATTAGTGCAATTATGCCAAAATATTTGTAAATATTTTGTATAAGTTTAGGAATGGTAAACAATATATAAGCAAAAACATTTAATATTAAAATTAATTAAACAATTGGTACTACATAGCACATAAAGATATAGCTTTAGTCAGATTATCTATTGTTGGCTAAATATGACCATTCCCTAAAATAAATTTATTCATGTATATATTTGTTTGTTTATGAGACAGATTCTTGCTCTGTTGCCCAGGCTGGAGCGCAGTGGTGTGATCACAGCTCACTGCAGTCTTGAACTCTGGGTTCAAGAGATCCTCCCACCTCAGATTCCTGTGTCTAGGACTACAGCTACACAACACCACACCAACCTAATTTTTTTTCCAGTAGAGATGGGGGTCTCATTATGTTGCTGTGGCTGGTTTTGAACTCCTGGCCTCAAGCAATACTCCTGCCTTTGCCTCCCAAAGTGCTAGGATGACAGATGTGAGCCACTGTGCCCAGCCAAACCCCCATAATGTATACGCTTAAGTCCTAACCCATACTACCTCAGAATGGGACTGTATTTGGAGATACGGTTTTTAAAGCGGTAATTAGGCTAAATTGAGGTTATTAAGTCGGGGCCTAATCCAATATAACCAGTGTTTTTCAAAGAAGAAAAGATGAGGGCACAGACATGACAAGAGAAAAGACCATGAGAAAACACAGAGAGAAGTTGTTCATCTACAAGCCAAGGAGAGAGATCTCAGAAGAAACCAACGCTCCATCATGGCACATGTATACATATGTAACTAACCTGCACAATGTGCACATGTAGCCTAAAACTTAAAGTATAATAAAAAATAAAAAATAAAAAAAATAAAAAAATAAATAAAAAAGAAACCAACGCTACAGAGCCCTTGATCTCATACTTCCAGCTCCAGAATTGGGAGAAAATAAATATCTGTTGTTTAAGCCACCCAGTCTGTGGTACTTTGTTATGGCATTCCTAGCAAACTAAAACACTGCCTAAGTTCACATCCTAGCTTTTAGCAGTATTATGTTGGGTAAATTATTTAACCTTTCTGTGCCTCAGTATCTTTATCTGTAAAATGGGGATGTTAAGGTCTCCAAATCCTAGGATTATTTTGAGAAGTGTATCTCTATGACTTGCTTAACAGAAGGTCTGGCTCATAGCTATCCCTCAGTATTAGTTTCTATTGTTTTTCTGAATCCAGAACTCCTTTTCAATATGTTCCCTGTGTTGCACAGCATATATAAAACTGTATTTTTCTATTTCTAAAGGAATAACTACACATCACCAAAGTTTAGATGAGAAAACTGCTTGCTAGCATTTCAATATACAATTAAGAGTGACAGTTTCATGTCTGAGGTCTTTTATAAATGTGATGTTTTCCCATTCAAAATTTAACGAAAGAAAATGGGCCTCTATGAAATTATGGCTGACAACAGCTGCCTCTGTTGAAAAACATATGGGAAATGCCCTTTGAGGATGCAAAAGTTAGAGGTGACTGCTTCTGTGACTAGTCTGTTGTTATTTTTAAATGAAAAGCATGAGCAATCTCAGAAATAAGAGAGCCAAAGTATCAGGCCTGGATTTGACAAGCCTGCCAAGACACACTTCAATATCTGTCTAAATATTTGGCCATAAAAAACACAAAGCACAGCCTTAATTAATTTATAAAAAAACAAATATTTGCCTTAGTCATCTCCTCTAGTGACAACAAGGTCTGATGTTACTTATGATGCTCTTAATATTAAATTCAAACATACGCAATAGGCATTCTATGGACATCTGTGGATACAATCAGGACTACAAATATAACAAAAATTGAGGCCATGGACTTGTAGACAAGAAATTTAAATGTTTTTCTTATTTAAGTATCCTTATGCAAGTCACAACTTTCTAAGTAGCTATTTACTATTTCAAATAGTACAAATTTTCAAATAATTACATTAACTTCTATTAATTAGTGTTTTCTGTGTGTGAGGCATTCTTATGTCTTCTGTCACCTACTGGTCAAATCACTCTGACTATTACCTCTGTTTTATAAATGAAGTAACTGCAGTGAAATAACTTGCCCAAAGTCATATAGACAAAAAGTGATGGAGGAAATATTAAAACAACAACAAGATCGCTCTTATTCCCAAGATCAAAATCCCAATCTCTTTGAAGTATTTTTTCAAAAAGTGGTACCAATTACTTCCTTGGTTAAAGTACTATCCACGGCAACATGGTCTAAAATTTTGATTTAAGAATAACATTCTCTTTCTAAGGTTTATTTATGAGAAAAATATTAGCTAAGAAAGAGTAATTTCTCAAAAGTAACTGCAGCATGCTTCAGATATTAATAACTGCAAAATCTGCTTTAAAAGGTACTTTAAGTATCCTAAAAGTCTCAAAATCAGCATTCTCTTAGGTGCCTTCTCTTAGGTGCCTTCTCTTAGATGCTATCTGACCTTTTCAAACATACATAGAATCAAATGAGATTCTGTTCATAAATTAATAATGCAAATATAACCAAACAATCCTAACGTAAATGTATTTTTAAATTTGCACTTTTCTTCCTCAAAAAAGTCTTTAAGTCTCTATGCTTTCACCCTCATTCATCCATCCATCCATTCACCCACCCATACATCTATTCATCCCTCCAGCCAATTATCTATTCTACAAATGTTTATTGTCCCCCTCTATTTGAGAAACATTGTTCAAGTTGCTGGAGACACAGTGGTGAGCAAAATAGACATGGTTCTTAATCTTACGGTGGTTACTTCCTTTATCATCTCCAATCTTCGTCTAATGACAAGATTGCCACTAAGAAAATGATGGCTTGCCAAGAAAGATTTACAATAACTTGCAAGTGAATGCCTGTATCTTTGTTTCTTTAAGAGTAAACCATTTGTTTTAAAATTTTATGCATTGAACATCTAATCTTATTATAAAGCTACCTCATTTTCTGGTCATACATTGGCACCTTCCATTTTGGAAAAAAAATGCATTTTTCTTTTGACATAGTTGTTACTTAGAGAGGCACTTTGTGCCTATGTTTGTGTGTTTGTCTTTAGGACTTTCAAGTAAACAACTTAATTATGAAACATTTTTCTCTATGTTTCCCCTCTATAGGAATTTTACAGAGAGGCAATCATTATAGTATCTTCCAAGGCTGCATATAAATTACTTACAAGGTATAAAATATATTGATTCTAAATATCTTCTTAAAATATCATCTTTTTGCCTATTTTGGTGTCATTCATTCAGCAATCTGTACTTGTAGTATATTCAAAGCTATTCCTTGCTCTGGGGACACGGAGATGTATAAAACATGACCTGGCCCCTTAGTAGTTTACAACCACTGTGAAAGACAAACATGGAAAGGAGCAAAGGAATAACAGGTTTAAGATGCAACGATGGAACCATGATTAAGATTCTGAATATTAGAAAGTAATGAAGACCATAATGGGGATATCAACAGCACCCTGTGTGTACACAGGGGTGAAGTGGATAAATTTGCCTGAGGAATACTGGAGAAGGAAGTTGTAAGAACAGACAATTGCCTAAGTTCTGAAAGGTTGTTAAGTGTTCCACAGGGATTTATCACCTAGATTGTGGTCTTAAATTATAGTTTTACACAAAGAGAAACCAGGAATTCTTGGAGAAATTTCATATTCTAGGTATGGGACAAGAAACAGATAAGATGAGCCTGAAACATCTTATCATAGCAGATAGTGAGGAAGCTATCAAAAACTACTAAGTTCATGTCAAAAGGGCTCAAGAACCAATTGGAAGAGACCCTTCCTGGCCAGTGATGAGGTAACTTAAATTTCAAAAATAATTACAACTGATTATAATCCATAAAATACATATAAACCTACGAGTTCATAATAATATTCAATGACATAAATTTCTCATCTTTGGACAATAATAGAGGACCAATTCACTTTTTTGAAAATGTATGTAAAAGAAAATAAGCATTCATCCTTTTCCTTTATGAGTTGTAACACCAGGTAACGAAATAACAGATGAAAGGTAGTGCCTTAGTCTGTTCGGTCTTCTATAGCAATTTACCACAGACTGGGTGATTCATAAATGCCAGAAATTTGTTACTCACAATTTTGGAGGCTGGGAAGTCCAATATCAAGGTGTCAGCAAATTGAGTGTCTTGTGAGGGCCCACTCCTTGAGGCCAGTGTCTTGCTATGTTTTCACACAGCAGAAGGGGCAAGGGATCTCTCTAGGTTCTTTTTTATAGAGTCATTGATTCCATTCATGAGGGGTCTACTCTTATGACTTAATCATCTCCCAAAGGCCCCACCTCCAAATACCATCATATTGGGGATTAGATATCAGTCTGTATCAGGCACTATGTCTTATAAGGTGTTCCAACGAATAAGTGAAAATAATTTTAAAATAGTATCAACCAATTTTGATTCATTAATTGTAACAAATGTGTACCATAATAATGTAAGGTGTTAATAATAATAGGCGAAACTGAGCATAAGCTACATAATAATGCTGTATTTTCTTCACAATTTTTCTGTGAACCTAAAACTTCCCTAAAAATAATATTTATTTTTAAAAATTGGAGCATTGCCACTCTGAAAGTCTTTATGAATTAATGGTTCTAGATATTCAGCATCATTGGCTAGTAATTGCAAATGATATCACAATAATAGAGAAAAAAATGATGGGACACAGTTCTGCATTGTTCCTGCATGGTGTGTACCAGCTTTTCTTCAGACTTATTTTTTTTTCCAAGAATGTTTGTATAGTAAGCAGCATTGGAATAGTAAGACAGTTTCTCCTTCCAGGGTGGAGGGCAGATTTGGTAGCAGCCCTTTTTATAACAATGGAGTTTCATAAGCTCAGAGTTCTGCAACTGTGACACAAATCTCTTTTGATACAGTATCGACCTGTTTGTACTTTCCAATCACTTCCATGGGACTTGCCTCAGGGGCAATGGGAACCCATGTAAACATGAAGCTCATGCTGACTGCTGTGCCATTGAGTCTTGTGTCTTCTTCTAACACAAGTGACAGACTAACTTGTTAGCTTGCAAACACTCTAAAATCTCAGACATTTGACATTCTTGACAACAACAAGACATTATGTGCCTCCCGCTGAATGAACACACCACCACCTATGGTTTCATCAAAGAGACTGAATATAAGTATTATAAAGTCTCTGGATCCAGCTGCCATTTGTTGGAAGTACAAAAGACAGAGAAACATGGTGAATTTGATCATGAATATGCAATTAACAAAACCTAGCCTTCAGAAAATTCTACAGAAAAATGTCCCAGGTGTTTGAATAGGTAAATTATAAGAAGAGGGAAAAAAGGAGGAGGAGGAACTTATGACACATGTCTTAAAGGAAATTTGGAAAAAATACTTTAAAAGCAAGTTATAGTGTCCAGGGATGCATACTTGGGTGATAAAACTATAAAGACATACAAGAAAGCAATTTCTATACAAGTAAGAATGGTGGTTACTTTTGGGGAGAAAAGCATTTGAGATTGGGATAGGGCACATAGTGGGGTTTCTGGGGTGGGTAGCAAAGCTCCATTTCTTGATGTAGATTGACAGTTACAAAGGAGTATGCCTTTTCCAAACTACTTAAGCTATGTATTCATTTTGTGAAGTTTTCAATAT
Source organism: Pan troglodytes (assembly GCF_028858775.2). NCBI lineage: Eukaryota > Metazoa > Chordata > Mammalia > Primates > Hominidae > Pan > Pan troglodytes. The sequence continues at coordinate 114,200,526 of NC_072411.2, forward strand.
TTGTATAATGTTTGCTTATATGTTTGCTTATGAAAGTATAAAAATAAGCCATCAAGTGGAAAAAATAAGAAAATACATAAAAATGTCCCTTGCCTTTTCACATCTCACCAATTGATATATGAAATCAGAAACTAAACAATTTCATATGCATAGTGTTCCTTGCTATCAAATTCTCTCTATTCATATGCAGGAACTGAATATGTTAGTAAGAAACATTTGCACAATTTAGGCAGAGAGAATAATATGTCTAATGTCAAAGTGTCTTGAGAGAGCCTAGTGTTGTTCACAGGTCTAAGACTGCGGAATGGAAAATGAGTCAGGGAGGAGAGGGACTTGATTGGAAAAAGATAATGTAGGAGTCTATAATTTTACACCAGGCAATGGGGAATTAGTGGCACTGTATACAGATAATTTAGGCTTTGATTTATTTTGTAGAATTATGTTCTTAGTTGCAGGGTAAAAATGGAGTAGGTTGGTGAGAAGCTGGTGGAGAGAGAAAAGTTAGAAACTTGTTGCCAGGCAAGAGATGCGGAAGGCAGTGAATACAAATTAGATGGCTCTAAGATCCAAGCCATCTTTTTGAGGTGGAATACAAAAATACTTCATGACTTACTGGATGTGGGAATTGAGGAAGAACAAGCAACAAGAAATGACTGAGGTTTTTAGCTTGGGAGACTTGGTTGATGGCGCTTTTAAAAAAACCAGTATAAGGAACAAGTCTGTGGAATTTTCCCAAGTACTATATGAACTTTCGGTTATCTGATGTTAAACTAACACCTTCTTTTCTACAAATTCTTTTAAATGACATTAATATCTGTATATCTGTTAAATATGGATAGCAGGTACATGTACCTAATATATTTTTCTGTGTGCTTAATATGTTTTTAATCTTCAAATAAATTATGTTAGCACCTGTGATTTCATATATCTTGATTGGTGTCAGGTTATAATATTGTTCACATAGGTCCAAAACAGTGGTTCTCAACTGGGGTGTTTTGCTTTCCAGAAGACATCTGGCAATGTCTGGAGATATTTGTGGTTGTCATCTTTGGTGAGGGGTGGAGGGTGATACTGGCATCTAGTGGGTAGACATCTGGGTTGCTGGTAGACATCATACATGCACCAGACAGCCCTTTCTTCCCACCTCCCACACCCACCACTAGGCAAAGAATAATCAAGTCCAAAATGTCAAGGTTGATTGACTTATTAATTTGAGGCAACTTTTTAATTTTATAGCTTGTAGAGTTGCCTTAGTGGTTTTCTAAAAGTAATAAAAACAGTGCCTGCTAGTATACCATCAATACAATCCATAAAATATTTATACATTATGAGGAAAATTTAAATTAATATTCTTGTATTAATATATATTTTTCTAACCTGAATTTATTATTGCACATATTGCTGGATGGATGGTGGATGGATAGATAAATAAATATCTATTTATAAGGGTAAATAGGCCTCTCTCCCTCTCTTTCCTCTTTTCTCTTTCTCTCTGTTTCTCTCTCCATTGTAACCTAATTTTGCAGTAGCAAAATTTTCTATGTTGATTTGATTTTTTTTCATTCACTGTTTAAAAGCTTGCCTAATACAACTTGGGGATATTAAGGCTAAGTTGTTCTATTTATAAGCAAATTTATAAACAAACAAAGTCAGTCATTTCCTTTATAGGCATAATTCTTCTTTAATCTCTGAGAAAGTATCTTTTGTTTGAAAGAAAGATTATGTTTTATAGTCTCCAACCTGTACCCAGTAACCAAACTAATTTAAACATAAAAAATAACAATGTCTCACAGGGAGGAACAAATGAAAAAATGAATAGTCTCTTTGCAACTTGTTACAGGTACAGTAGACAAATGCTTGTGATGAACTCTTTAGTTATTGTATTCCCTTAAAGGAAACTGGACAAAGACACATGGTGTTTCTCTCTCCTGAGTCAACTTCATCACCTTTCTTCTTGGGAAGGGATTTATTAATCATACTAGACTTCAGCAGTGGTTAACAACATTGGATTACACTCCCAGCGGTGAGGTACTAGGTTCATGGTATGCTCATTAACACAAGTGACATCAATATCCCCTCCTCTTCTGGAGAATGAATGGGGATATTGACTTCTCATTCCAATCCTCTTCATCAACATCATCACAGCACTGGTATTTTATATGCATACTGCAGTTTACAAAGCCATTTCATATAAATATCACATTTAACCTCCAATCACCATTTTCTGAAGCAATTCGCTAACTTTCAACAGATGTTTTTTCAGAATTACGTTAAACTAGAAAATGTATTGTGGTTTTAAGTTCATGAACTACAAGAATATTCAAAAGGAACTGATGTTAATAAAAATAATGACATAGGTGACATTTCATTTAACACTCTTGAATTTCACTACAGAATAAACTTTCACCTCTCTTGTCTAGAACTTGTTCTCTTAATCCTCCATTAATTTCCTTAAGCAGGTTCCAATACTAAAATCTGATATAATCTCTACTAGCTGACACACAGAAATAAAACTTAAAAAATAATTCATGCTAAGGTCTATTTAGCTGACACAGTTACCTCAAATCCCTGTTAGAAAGTGTTAGTGTACAAAAAGATAGATAAAACAAATTAGGTCATAGGGATTAAGATTCTACAGGACATTTTTCTACTACTCAAATAAATTTCTGCTACTGTAATTGAAAACACTAGAAATACTATTTTTTTACTATCATTATTACTACTCTTAGAACATTACTTTTATGAATACCTACTATATAGGTGGCACTGTGCTCACTGTTCTTTTTTACTTAGAATATAAAATTTAATGTTATTATTTCCATGTTACCTTTTAAAAAATGCCTAATTTGATTTGTTCAACTATAAGACAGTTCCTCCACACAGACTATTACCTATATGGCACAAACACAAGGCCTTTGTTGATACATGATTACCTAATTTGTATAACTAATTGCCTCTGCCATACCATGAAATAATATGTTGACAGTGTGGTATCATGAAAAGAGGAAAAAATAAGAAGGACAGCATGTGAAAGAGCTTTGTGCTTCAAGGGTAATACTGAAAATATTATGCTTTTTGATATTAGACCAATATTCTCAGTATGTTACTGAAAAATATCTTCTACAGAACTTAGGAAATGTGTAAAAGTAAATATTCATTTGATAAATGGAAATAGTTTAAATCACTGACAATAATTTTAATAAAACATGAATGTAAAAGATCAATATAATCTATATTCATTTTTAAAATTATCATAAACATATAAATATGCCATCTTCATAAAAGATTTGCCTGATATAGTCACATTTGAATAAATGCTCTAGTGTTGAAAGATGCTTGCCTAAGTAACATCTCCACTTTCTTCTATTTTACTTCAAAGACCGGAGTACAAGTAAACCAACTAAAATTAACCAAGTTGTTATATACACAATTTTTTTATGTGCTAAGGTAATTCAAAGCAGAAAATGAAAGTAGTTGATACTATTTCCAGAGGAAACTAGAAAAATAAAATAAAATAAAATAGTAAAACAGAATTTGAGATTCTGAATAATTGATCTAACATTGACTTGAAAAGAAAATCCTTCTCACAGAACATATTTTATAATTAAGAAGGCCATTGATTTCTATATATTTCTATAAACTTAAAGTTATATAATACTTTACCTTTATTTATATATGAAAGCCATAAAATACACTTGTACTAAAAGAGGAAAGGGCAAAGCATATTTATCACATTTGAGAAATGTATGTCAATTTTTAAAAATATTTCAATATGGTTGGGCACAGAGAATCATGCCTGTAATCCCAGCACTTTGGGAGGCCAAGGCAGGAGGCTTCCTTCAGGCCATGAATTCAAGACCAGCGTGGGTAACTCAGGGAGACCCTCTCTCTACAAAAAAATGTCAAAATTTAGCCAGACATTGTGGCACATGCCTGTGGTCCCAGATACCCAGGAAGCTGAGGTGGAAGGATTGCATGAGCCCAAGAGATTAAGACTGCAGTGAGCCGTTTTCACGCCATTGCACTCCAGCTTGGGCAACAGAGTGAGACCCTGTCTTAAAAAAGGAAAAAAGAATTTCAATATTATTATTATTATTATTTTTTGAGACGGAGTCTAGCTCTGTTGCCCAGGTTAGAGTGCAGTGGCACGATCTTGGCTCACTGCAACTTCTACCTCCCAGGTTCAAGTGATTCTCCTGCCTCAACCTCCTGAAGAGCTGGGATTGTAGGCACCCGCCACCACACCCAGCTAATTTTTGTATTTTTAGTAGAGACGGGGTTTCACTGTGTTGGCCAGGCTGGTCTCAAACTCCTGACCTCATGAACCACCTGCCTCGGCCTCCCAAAGGGCTGGGATTACAAGCGTGAGCCACTGCACCTGGACTTAAATTTGTTTAAACCCTAAAATGAAAAAGATTAACTATCTCTCTTAGCAACAGGAAGCTAAATGATTTTTCTAATGTTAGAAAACACTCTACTTTATACTGGTGTTTATATACCATTACATGTTTATTTTTAAGTCTATATATTTTAAGTATTATATTAATCTTTTTGAAAATGCTACTTGGAAAACCAATACCCTGTATTTCTCTAGAGGCAGTATAGCCTTTAGAACACATTTTACTCAATTTCCTCTGAACTTTATTACATTATTATAGAAAAGGCAGATCAAATGAATGCCCATGGAGATAAGGTAAATTTTAGTGTCATTACTACCCAAGTTGTGTATAATTTTATCTACTTCACACAATAGGTCAGGAGCTTCAGGTGAGAGAATATGTATCTCTTTTTTATAATGGCAATGTCCTGTACAGTGCCTAACGTTATACTTTATATATAATGTGGTAATTATTAAATATTTATTAAATTGCATTAAATGGGCTGAAGATCCCATTTATAATCCTGAACCTCTTACACTTAGCGTACTTAAATGACAAATGCCTGAATGTCTTTTTCTGAGTGAATTCTACACAGAAACAATTGCTCAAAATCTTACCTTTGTTGAATTTGTTCAAAATAGAATACTCCATTCCCTTATTTCCTCATTCAGTAAGTATTTAATGAATGCTTGCTAAGTGCCAGGTTTGGGCTATATTTGGGGAATATCTAAATGAATAAAACCAAAAATCTCTCTAAAACCTTGATATGTAATAGGGAACTGCAATTAGTATTTAAGAGGCTTTACTTAAGGTAGAAAATGTTATGTAAATTTCATGGAAAATGGTAAAAATAAACAATTTTGAGAATTTTTAGGTGACATATTTCAGCAAATTATGATGCAATCAGAGAAAACTTAAGTATTTTCATTTCCAATCTTTTAATTATCATTGGTAAGTGTGGTAGATAAAATGAAGAGTTACTCAAGGATTAGCAACATCTTAAAACTTACGAGAAATGGCCCCAAGAATGATGACTTTAATAAAAAACCAACAGTAAACAACACCCTGTGAAAGGATCAAAATTAGACTCACTGATAAAGAATTACATAGAATATATATGCAGGTTATTTTGAAGATTATAATAACCATACAATGCAATGGTATCAAGCATCAACGTGAAGGGTCAAGAGGAACCTAAGTTGGCATAATCTAGAATTCAGTTATATTGTTTTCTCATTGAATTATAACATATAATCTTATTAATTTATTCATTAGTTAAAATTCTGCAGGTAATCATTACACATAGTATATATTATTTTATATCCTTTTTGAACAGTATGCCAAGTTAACAGTACTTAAGTTAATCATTTAGAATACGATTATGTCTTTTCTCTGTGGGGATGTTAACTGTATAAAACAAGGTAGAATCTAGCAAAGTATCAAACAATTTTTATTGAAACTGCATTTAGACTACATAGATATATTTAATAACATTAATTACATTTTTAAGATTCATATCTTCTATGTAGAATATTCATATTAACTTACATACTAAAGTAATGTAATAAACTTTTCAAACTACTTTAAAAAGCCATTTTCTTGGGCTTTTCCCTTCAAACTGAACATTCTTTCACTTTTTTCATCTCACAAACTTGTGATTCCAAACTCTTTAGGCATCATTGGTTTTTCAGATGTACAGCACAAGCTTCAATAAAAACACCCTCAAGTTTTAACCATGAATGGTTTAGGGGCATAGTTCATGAAAATCATTTTTCTTGTTCTGGATAGTGAAGCAAATGAAGCATCATTTCAAGAATTGCTTGGCCAGTTTCCAAATATTCTACAACGAGAAATATTAAGAGCATATGTTTTAATGCAGATTTCAGCTGTGACCAAATAGGACATGATTAAGATAAAGGCATTTGTAATGAATCAAAGCAGAATATGAAATACATAAAACAGAGATTGTCTCAGACTACTTCACCCTATCAGTTTCTTATTGTTTTAACAACTATTATTTAATCCAATTGTTGCAGATATATTTTATTTATTGCTCTGTTCTCTTTTTATTCATAGGTACTGAAAATTGCAAAGCATAAACTGAAAATGACCATTGGCTTGGATAAAGTCATAAAGTCATAAGGGAATTCTATGTTTCCAGATCACAATACCTATTAAAGTAAGTAAAATGAGTCACTTCTTACATTATGCATTTTCTTCTTTTTTATTTCAGCCATATTTTTATTGGGGAGGGGTTACATTTATGTACCAGTGCATAAGTAGACAATGATGCTTGGTGTCTATATCCTTTTTATTTTCTACCCTCTCTTCTCCTGCCCTTGCTCTCTTCAATTTGCAAAAGAAATATCATTACTACCCATTGAAGGACCTATTCAAATTGAACCCAAATTCAAATTAGTAATGTACATTTTCTGAAAAATGAAAGAATTTAAGATTAAGTTTTACTTTTTTGCCACAGTAGTTACATAACAAATAGAGAATAAGCATTAAAAACCACAGGACACAAAATTCTTGAATCAAAACAGAGATGCAGAGAAGCTTTGTATCTAAGTCATACTGAAGGTAGAAAGTAAAATAAACATGAGCATTTTTAAAGTGTATAAAAGCATACCCCCTTTAGGAAAGCAGTGACAAAAGTTAAAACAACTGCAAATGACACCAGTAACTCCAATAAAGGAAAAAAAGAGACATTATATGCCGAGTTGGATGCACAGAAGGGTCTGAGCAATGTTAGGAAAACAGGATCCATTCAGAGTTGAATAGACATATCTCTTTGCTGAAAAAACGTTCCAAGTTCTTCAATGAGAAAAGCCTGAAACACTGTACATAATCTATGGTTTATCATATGTAATAATATTTATGCTAATTGTATAGTGAACTACATATACATACTTTTTTTCTTACAAGAATGGATTAGGTCTTTCTCCACATAATTTATGCTTTACTGTATTTATAAAGTTGAGAGTTGCAGAAGCTCTTTAAGTGTGGTTGAAGATGAACATCTGAATTGAATACTAAAGCAGTTCTTACCCTATTACCCAGCATGGCTTTAAGGCTGGGAAGGGTGCTCTTTATACACAGTTTAAGGGCATTGCTTAATTAGACTTCTCTCTGGATAAGTTTCAAATTTTTTATTTGCATTTTAAAAAATCATAAAATAGGTATTTCTGTGGGGTCAGTGGTAATATTCCCGTTGTCATTTTTTACTGTGTTTATTTGAATTTTCTCTTTTTCTCTTTATTAGTCTAGCTAGTGGTCTATTTATTAATTTTTTTCAAAAAAACAGCTCCTGGATTCATTGATTTTATGAATGTTTTTCATGTCTCTCTCCTCCAGTTCAGTTCTGATGCTGGTTATTTCTTGTCTTCTGCTAGCTTTGGGATTTGTTTGCTCTTGGTTCTCTAATTCTTTTAGTTGTGATATTATGTTGTTATAATAACTTCAGATCTTTCTAACTTTTTGAAGTGGTCATTTAGTGCTACAAATTTCCCTCTTAACACTTCCTTAGCTGTGTCCCAGACATTGTGGGACATGGTATCTTCGTTCTCATTAGTTTCAAAAACTTCTTGAATTCTGCATAATTTTATTGTTTATCATGTCATTCAGGAGCAGGTTATTCAATTTCCACATAATTGTATAATTTTGAGTGAATTTCTTAGTCTAAATTTCAAATTTGATTGTGCTGTGGTACAAGAGACTGTCATGATTTCAGTTCTTTTGCATTTACTGAGGAGTGTTTTACTTTTGATTGTGTAATCAATTTTAGAGTAATTGCCATGTGGCAATGAGAAGAATGTATATTCTGTTGTTTTGTGGTGGAGAGTTCTATAGATATCTATCAGGTCCATTCAATTAAGTGCTAAGTTCAGGTCCTGAATATCTTAATTTTCTGTCTTGATGATCTAATATTGTCAGTGAGGTGTTAAAGTCTCCCACTATTATTGTGTGGGAATGTAAGTCTCTTCAAAGGTCTCTAAACTTGCTTTATGAATCTAGGTGCTCCTGTGTGGGAAGTATATAGATTTACAATAGTTAGATCTTCTTGCTGAATTGAATTTTTTACCACTATGTAATGACCTTCTTTGTCTTTTTTTGATCTTTGTTGGTTTGAAGTCTGTTTTGGTAAAAATTAGAATTGCAACCCCTGCCTTTTTTCTGTTTTCCATTTGCCTGGAAGATTTTCTTCCATCCCTTTATTTTGAGCCTATGTGTGTCATAGCATGTGAGATGGGTCTCTTAGAGGCAGCATACCAATGGGTCTTGGTTCCTTATCCAGATTGCCATTCTGTGTCATTTAATTGGGGCATTTAGCCTATTTACATTTAAGGTTACTATTGATATGTGTGGATTTGCTCTTGTCATCATGATATTTAGCTGGTTATTGTGCAGACTTGTTTATGTGGTTGCTTTACAGCGTCACTGGTCTGTGTACTTCAGTGTGTTTCTGTAGTGGCTACTAACAACCTTTCCTTTTCATATTCAGTGCTTCCTTGAGGAGCTCTTGCAAGGCAGGTCTGGTGGTAACAAATTCCCTCAGCATTTGCTTGTCTGAAAAGGATCTTATTTCTCTTTTGCTTATGACGCTTAGTTTGGCCAGATATGAAATTCTGGGTTACAATCTCTTTTATTTAAGAATGCTGAATGTTGGCTCTTAATCTCTTCTGGCATAGAGGATTTCAGCTGAGAGCTCTGCAGTTAGTCTGACTGGCTTCCCTTTGTAGTTGATGTGGTCTTTCTCTATGCTCATAAACTAGAAAATCTAGAGAAATGGATGAATTCCTGGACTCTCCCAAAACTGAACCAGGAAGAAACTGAATCCATGAACAGACCAATAATGAGTTCTGAAATTGAGGCAGTAATAAATATCCTACAAAGCAAAACAAGCCCAGGACCAGATGGATTCACAGCTGAATTCTACTAGAGGTATAAAGAAGAGCTGGTACCATTCCTACTGAAACTATTCCAAAAAATTGAGGAGGACCTCCTCCCTAACTCATTCTATGAGACCAGTATCATCCTGATACCAAAATCTGGCAGAGATACACGCAAAAAAGAAAACTTCAGGTCAATATTTTTGATGTTCATTCAAGAATCCTCAATGAAATACTGGCAAACCAAATCTAGCAGAACATCAAAAAGCTTATCCATTATGATCAAGTAGACTTCATTTCCAGGAAACAAGGTTGGTTAAATATATGCAAGTAAATAAATGTGATTCATCACATAAACAGAACTAAAGGCAAAAATTACATGATTATTAATATCTCAATAGAAGCAATAGCTGGAAGCATTCCCCTTGAAATTGTCACAAGACAAGGATACCCTCTCTCACTCCTCCTATTTAATACAAGATCGAAAGTTCTGGCCAGGGCAATCAGGCAAGAGAAATAAATAAACAAATAGAAAGAGAGGAAGTCAAACTACCCCTGTTTGTGGATAACATGATTCTATATCTAGAAAACCCCATAGTCTCAGCCCAAAGGCTTCTTAAGCTGACAACTTCAGCAAAGTCTCAGGATATAAAATCAATGTGAAAAAAATTATTAGCATTCCTATACACCAACAACAGTCAAGCTAAGAACAAAATCAAGGAACAAACTATAATGCCACATAAAGAATAAAATACCTAGGAATACAGCTGACTAGGTAGGTGGAAGAGATCTACAAGGAAAACTACAAACCCCTGCTCAAAGAAGTCAGAGATGACACAAACAAATAGAAAAACATTCCATGCTCATGGATAGGAAGAATCAATATCATTAAAATGGTCATACTGCCCAAAGCAATTTATAGACTCAATGCTATTCCTATTCAACTACCATTGACATTCTTCACAGAATTAGAGAAAACTATTTTAAAATGCATATGGAACCAAATAAGACCTGCATAGCCAAGGCAATCCTAAGCAAAAAGAACAAAGCTGGAGGCATCATGCTACCTGACTTCAAAGTATACCACAAGGCTACAGTAACCAACACAGCAAGGTACTGGTGAAAAATCAGAGACATAGACAAATAGAGAACAGAATAGAGAACCCAGAAAAAAGACCACACTCCTGCAACTATCTGATATTCAACAAAGGTGACGGAAACAAGCAATGGAGAAATGACTCCCGATTCAATAAATGGTAGTTTGATAACTGGCTAGCCATATGTGGAAGACTGAAACTGAACCCATTCCTTATGCCACATACACAAATTTATTCAAGATGGACTAAAGATTTAAATGTAAAACTTGAAACTATGAAAACCCTGGAAGACAACCTAGGCAATACCATTTAGGACACAGACACAGGCAAAGATTTCATGATGAAGGCACCCACAGCAATCGCAACAAAAGCAAAACATTGCCAAATGGGATATAATTAAACTAAAGAGTTTCTGCACAGCAAAAGAAACTATCAACAGAGTAAACCTACAAAATCGGAGAAACAACCTAAAAAATGGGAGAAAATTTTGCAAACTCTATATCTGACAAAGGTCTAATGTCCAGTATCTCTAAGGAACATAAGCAAATTGACAAGAAAAAAAAAACAAACGACCCCACAAAAAAAAGTGGGCAAAAGACATGAACAGACACTTTTCAAAAGAAGACATATGTGTGGCCAACAATCATATGAAAAAAGCTAACCATCACTAATTACTAGAGAAATTCCTTTTTTTTTTTTTTTTTGAAATGGAGTCTCGCTCTTCCACCCAGGCTGGAGTGCAGTGGTCCGATCTCAGCTCACTGCAAGCTCCGCCTCCCAGGTTCATGCCATTCTCCTGCCTCAGCCTCCCCAGTAGCTGGGACTACAGGTGCCCGCCACCACACCTGGCTAATTTTTTGTATTTTTAGTAGAGATGGGTTTCATCATGTTAGTCAGGATGGTCTCAATCTCCTGACTTCATGATCCACCTGCCTCAGCCTCCCAAAGTGCTGGGATTAAAGGCATGAGCCACCGTGCCCAGCCAGGAAATTAAAAACTAAAACCACAATGATATATCATCTCATACCAGTCATAATGGCTATTATTAAAAAGTCAAAAAAATAACAGATGCTGGTGAGGTTGTGGAGAAAAAAGACTACTTATACACTGTTGGTGTGAATGTAAACCAGTTCAGCCATTGTGGAAGACAGTGTGGCAATTCCTCGAAGACTTAAAAACAGAAATACCATTCAACCCAGCAATCCCATGACTGGGTATATACCCAAAGGAATATAAATCATTCTACTATAATAGCACATGCATGTGTATGTTCATTACAGCATTATGCACAATAGCAAAGACATGGATTCAACCTAAATGCCCATCAATAATAGACTGGATAAAAAAAATGTGGGACGTGTACACCATGGAAACTATATAGCCATAAAAAAAAGAATAAAGTCATGTCCTTTACAGGGACATGGATTAAGCTGGAAGCCATCATCCTCAGCAAACTAACACAAGAACAGAAAACCAAACACCACATGTTCTCACTCATAAGTGAGAGTTGAACAATGAGAACACATAGACACAGAGAGGGGAACAACACACACTGGGGCCTTTCAGAGGGTGGACGGTGGGAGGAGGGAGAGAATCAGGAAAAACAACCAGTGAGTACTAGCATTAATACCTGAATGATGAAATAATCTGTACAACAAACTTCCATGACACAAGTTTACCTATGTAACAACCTGCACTTGTACTCCTGAACGTAAAAGCTTTTTTTTAAAATCATAAAATTTGAGCTTTTATTGTCAGTGTCTCTTTATCTTCATAATACCAGTGCTTAAGATAGTTTTAGAGTAATGGTAAAAACTCCAGGCACATGTAAAGGAAGCAAGAAAGAAAGAAGGGAAGGATGGAAGAAGGGAGGAGGTGACATGGAAGAATAAAAGAAAAGAGCATGGTGGAATAACCCTGAGCTCCTTCCTAAAACCCTCAGTTGTGGTTCAAATTGTGTCAATTAGCTATATAACCTGCGTAAATTATCCAAACCTTATTAGTCTTTCATCTCTAAAGTGGAGGAAGTCTTGGAGTCCACAGCATCTCCAAGACTCCTTCCAGTTTTAACTCTACTGTAAGAAATCTTTCTTGGCCAGGAGCAATGGCTCACACCTCTACTCCATATACTTTGGGAGGCTGAGGTGGGAGCATCTCTGGAGCCCTGGAGGCAGAGGCTGCAGTGAGCCAAGGTCTAAGATTGTTCCACTGCAGTCCCACATGGGCGACAAAGTGAAACACTGTCTCAAAAAAGAAGAAAAGAAATTTTTCTCATCATAGAAAAATAACCATAGTAGTTTAATGTTTGCTCATCTAAATAATATTTTAATCATGCAGAATATAAATATTCAATCACTGTTGAAATACATACATTCATGGGATCCCTCACAAGAAACTAATATAACCAGATTTAATTTGTAAAAAATATTCTTCATAATGCTCATTAAACTTGAATCAAGAAATATTATATCCATCACTTTTTTTTTTGAGACAGAGCCTTGCTCTGTCACTCAGGCTGGATTGCAGTGGCACAATCACGGCACAATCACAGCCCACTGCAGCCTCAAAGTCCTGGCTCAAGTGATCATCCCACCTCAGTCTCCTGAGTAGCTGGGACTACAAGTACACTAACATACCTGCCTAATTTTTGTATCTTTTTGTAGATATGAGCTTTTGCCTTGTTGCTCAAGACAATCTTGAACTCCTGGGCTCAAGGGATCTATCCGCCTCCACCGCCCAAAGTACTAGGATTACAGCCATGAGCCACCACCGTGGCTCCCCCACGCTTAAATAACTGGCATTAAGGAAAAACAATTATACTATCATAACCTATTCTAGTGTTGTCCAATCAATCCTGACCTGATTGATTCAAAGGTACAAAATTGTTAGGTGTAGCTTTACATTGTTAAAGCTACAGTTTAATAATTATTGCTCCACAGTTTGAATTTTGGAGCTATAGCTTTCTTTCTTCAAAGAACAACTTCACTTAGAAAGACATATGGTTAAAAGAAGAGTTAGATGACAGACCTTTCAGAAGGACAATTTATAAGTAAACTACAAGTTTACACTCGGCGAACTTAGTTCATATTGTTTCAAATTATATATTTTGAAGGGTAAGCTGATTTGCTACTAAGGAGGATATTCTTTGGCAATTTATCAATTTTAGAATGTCTTACCTGAGAATTTATGCCTCATTACTTTCATTCATTTACATCTTGTACACAATTTTTCAATATGTCATTAGTAACAGAATTCATAGGAAAAAAAATCTTATAAATGCCAATGAATTTATTATCAGTACACATGCCAATCTCCAAAAAAAGCCAGTGTTTGGGATTTTAAAATACATTATTTTCAACCAAAACATTCCCTCAAGAAGAAGCAACTGGTCAATTATTCTTTGCTAATATTATTCTATTTAAATGTTATCCTAACATTATTTTCTGTACTTAACCAGGGATGTTTAACAATATTTTATTTAAATAATTCTTGTATAACATATTCTTAATAATGCAAACCATTATAGTTCATTTCATTCTTACTATGTTGCACTAATCTGTGGAAATGGGCAGAGAAGTTATATTTTATTCTATTGTTGAAATTAAAGTTAACTCATGGGAGGTTTACACATTTACATAATATGTTCTTTGCATCAGTTATTCCACTGGAATTTTATATCCAAGCTGAATCAATTATAATAGATAAATCTGTAATAAAGTATAACTCTAAACCAGAATTTCATCACTCATTCTCTGGGGAATGAGGAAAGATACCTGAGGCCAAATTTACTTAATTGTTCAGTGATAAAGCCTGTGTTTAATCACAGACTGCTTCAAATGAATTCCCAATAGTTTTAATTAATTAGCTTCATTTCTTGTTCATTCACAGAATTGAAAATATTTTACATTATCTTATCTTAGCTTAAAAGTCACCACTTATTTTATTGTGTTTTTTTCTTAAGTTGCATGATATCATAGAGTTCCTACAACTGGGAATGGAAGGTGAATCAAGATCTATAGAGGTTACTCAGAAATGAGTGAGCCATTCACAGCTTCACTGCTATGAAATTTAATCAAAATCAAATTAAAACAATTAAATCTGCTTCAATGATATATATGATTCATGCCCTGCTATTTGCTCTTTTCTATAACTATAAAATATATATATTTATTTTTCATCTTGTCAATGATATCAAATATCATTTACATTATAAAAATCAGTTGTACAAAAAATCAAATCCAAAATAAAACCAGTTTTAGCCAATAAGTCTGAGGCAACATCTACAATGGCTAAGCTAAAAAGAATTTAAACTCAGGGCAAGCATCTAAAATTAAATTATGTATATATGACTTACACATTGCAAGAAAAGAGAATAAACAGACTGAAGGAGTAAGAAAATATCAGTTTCTACCTGTGTGATCTTAGAAAGTTGCTTAATTCCACTGTAAAATAAAGATGTTAAATAGTGCCTATACATATAAAAATGTTAATGACATCTTTATGTAAATATGATTTAAGATGGTATGATTGTCAATACAATCAAGAAGAAAGGGAAGAAGATGCAGGAAGAGGTATATTCCTTACAAAACCCAGCTGAGATAGAAATGACATCCTATGTCTCTTCCCCTATGGTTAATAAACTGATAAGTGCCAGTGGGCACACTGCCTGACACAGGAGGCAACTTTTCTGAGGTGGATAGAGAAATTGAGCCTTCATAACATGATTTGCACCCTCAACACAGAGTTAAGTTGGAAGTCTTTCCCTTAAACTTCCAGCTATAAGAATATGTCCCTTTTTGGCTTGAAAAAGAGCATGAGACTGTCAGAAAGAAAGATGATGAAGTAGTCTTGTGTAGTACATATACTAGGTTTGTAACTTTTAGCCAAGTCCTTTGCTAAAACAAATCTATTATTTTTTGTTCGTTTGTTTTGACAACTTTCCCAATTCTTTGCCCTAACTTCTCAGAGTGCCTTTTTTCCCTCTTGGCACTTTCTCTTTTAGGCCTTACTTTGTTAAGATATTGACGTTAAAAAAAAAAAAAAAAGTAACTTGGCTGGGTCCAGTGGCTCATACTTGTAATCCCAGCACTTTGGGAGCCCAAGGCGGTGAATCACCTGAGGTCAGTAGTTCAACACCAGCCTGGCCAAAATGGTGAAACCCCGTCTCTACTAAAAAATATTGGTGGACCAATAATTTTTTAAATAGCTGTAATCCCAGCTACTCTGGAGGCTGAGGCAGGAGAATCACGTGAACCTGGGAGGCGGAGGTTGCACTGATCCGAGATCATGCCATTGCACTCCAGCCTGGGCAACAGAGTGAAACTCCGTCTCAAAAAAAAAAAAAAAAAAAGCAACTTGAAAAGAGTATTCAGTTAGAGGTTATAAGAGCAAAGAAGGAAAAATATATTCATATTTAAATTATTTAGGCTATTTCAAATATGCCTGTTCATCACACCCACAATGCAAACATTTCTAAAAACAGTAAATATTCATCTTGCTGCATCCTAGATATATAATAACTCTCTTCACTTATTTTACTTAATAATTCTAAATTGAGAAGTGTAGTAGGCATTTTGTACAGTGATATTTAGTCTTTATGGTCCCTGGGCACCAGAATACATAAATTTCCCTCACTGTGAGAGACTGCAGAATTGCTCCCTGGGCATTTCCTAGCCTCTCTGGCAGTTGGGTAAGTGCAGGGCAATTGAACATGGGTGAAAGTGACTTGTGTCACTTTTCCTATTTGGGATCCTCTCTATAATTTCCCTAGCAAACAGCCAAACACAGACAACTCCAAGGACCTTAGGGAAGGTGGAGCCAGAAAGTGAAAGGAGTCTGAGTCTGTCTGTCTGGCTGGCTGGCTGGCTGGCTATCTATCTATCTATCTATCTATCTATCTATCTATCTATCTATCTAATTTAATGAGACAGGGATTCACTCTTAAGCCCAGGCTAGAGTGCAGAGGCTTGATCATCATTCACTGTAGCTTCTAAGCTGAAGGGATCCTCCCAACCTTAGTCTCCCAAGTAGCTAGGACTACAGGCATGTGCCACTATACCCAGCTAAATTGTCTGAGTCTTTAAATGACTATCTTCTGATCAAGAATGTCTATTTTAGACTTTATATGGTTAAGAAACACTGTGTAAAGGCATTCAATTTTTAGTGTTGAACTGTTAAAGCACTTACTGTTGTTTGTCCTAAGTACCATACTCAATTCCTCCTCTGGTGACCTGAGGATATGTCACCATCATAAATTGGTGAACATCAAGGTGTTCTCTAACTACACCAAAGAGCCATCCATCATCTTGTACCAGCCCAGTCTAAAGTAGTTAAATATTACAACATTTTAGACATCAATCTGATTTTTAAATAGTGTTTTTTTCCTGTAATTCAACTTCTAGTATCAGAAAATCATCTAATACTTCTCTTGAAAGTCCATAGATATATGGAAAAAGTGAAACAAAACATTAAGACAAGAATGGATTTCTAGTTCTTAGAAAAATGAGTGTTTCAGAATTTCAAGGATTTTCATGACAGTAGCAACGTAGATGCTCATATCACCAACTCCCTCTTCCTTAACACTACCACGGAAACACAATAGACCAAAACAAACAAACAAAAACCATCTCTCCACAGTATATGAGTATCGCCTAGGAATAACATGAGTTATGTTTATACAAAGGGGAATTTTGGGAATTACTAGTTATACATTCAAGACAGATTTTAGAAAACTGAAGTGGCTATCTAAAATGATTATTTTAAAAAATTGGCAAGAAATTGTCACATTTGCTCAGGCAAAAATGAGCAAATTGCCTATAGCAATTTGTATATCAAGTTTATATATTTTCATTTGTTTTTTAACCACATTATCTCTTGAGGTATAATATAAGGTTAACAGCTTTAGTAACTACTAAAAAGAATGATTCTTCAACTCTCTTTCCTATGCTTGTCTACTCTTTAGTTCTACTTTTGACAAAATTATGCTTCTGGTAATCCTTAAACTTAATTTTAAAGAAAAGTATTTATTTTTAATAGGTATTTCTTCTTTTACATTTTTCTTTCTCCTGGGCCACTTTAATCAGGTGTTGATAGCCAAGAGAGTAGAAGTACAAGTTAGTTGTTTGAAAAGTATTTAGCCTTCCCTGCCATAATACACATTATACTGTTTTATTAGGTTCAATGAAATGTTTAATCATTTGTTCACCTTTTAAATTGATGTTTATCCTTCCATGAACACATGCTCCATAAAAGAAGAGACCTTGTTTATCTGTTTACCTCTGATTCTTACTATCTGGATCAATCCCTAACTCAATAATGTTCATTAATTGGAATATTAGATGATTTATACATCTTTGCCCATTATGAACTCACCACATAGTTACTGAACCTCCATTTTCTTTTCAAATTACAGACATCAAATCAATTCTGTTTTGCAATTTTCTTTAATATATGTCTTCAAATATAGAAGAGTTGCTAACATGCTGAGAGTGAGATTCCTCAACGTGACATTTAATCGCAACCTTATTTTGAAGACACTAAGATATAATGAGGTCATTTTAAAACATAAGTAAATTTGTATAGACCTATTATTTGGAAAGAGTATTCTGTCTCTTGAATAAAAATAGAATTGAGGCTTAGTTTTGAAAAGAAAAAGACATATGACTAACTTGTATGCTGATCAATGGAATTAGTACAAAGTGGAGTATTAAGAAATACACTTGTGCAAAAGAAATGTGTCAAACTAAGAATTAACATTCTAGAAAATTGCCAAGAACTTTTGAGAGATTCTTGAAAGCCCTGACTTTCAGTGCATCAATATAAGCAGTTGAGTAGACTGAAGAGATGGTAACATAAATGGTTAAAAAATTTTTCATGAGATTCATACTCTGAATGAATCTTTTCTTGTCAAACTATGATATTTAATCAACATGATTTGCATTACCTCATGTATTTACTTTTACAGGCCCCTGGGAGATAATTTCTGTTCTAAAGGCTGTTTGTTTGTTTTAAATAATGTAAGTACAGTCATCCCTTAGTATTTAGTGAAAAGATTTTTGAGCATGCCTCCCTGATATGTGTACCTGTTGTTATTTGTACATTTTATAGATGCTCTATTTCACCAGATATAGCAAGACACCTCATTAGATTCAGTATTGTATATCTTTAAACATTCCCAGAAAAAAATACATACATCTTTATTTTATAGATGCTTTGTTTGAAAATGTTATGCAGATTTTGAAGGTCACATGTGATTACTAGCTCATGTCTCAGGACACATTGTACAGTTAGGTCCAAGTTCATAATTAAACATAGTATAAGGAAATCCATATTTCATATGGCCTTCTTAATCATTTGAATTTTCGCCCCTTTCTTGTCAGATTTGAGTAGATCATCACTGCTTTTTAACCTTGGAGTACAGTGAAAGAACAGCAGGGAGTAGCCGTGTCATCTCGATACCGCTCCCCCCCATCTGTATTATAATTTCTCTTCAATCCAATGCTTTCTTAAAGAATGTTCTTAAACTTCCTATCTTGTGAATGTTCATTTAGTTAAAATTAACAATATTATCTACAAAAACCACTTAACCAGGAATGCAACCTGTGATACTCAGCAATATGCTGAAAGCAAACCAATAAGTGAGAGAGGACGCTGTTGCCTATCCTCTGCACAACGGGGTTTCCACTCTTCCCTGAGAGCACCACGTGCTAGCAGTTTCGTCTGGTACACTGGACCTGCGCACAGACTAAATAAGACCATCAATGAGGAAAGCTTACTTCATTTTCTATTATCTTCGATTAAAAGGTATATACAGAGCAAAATTCTAACCGATGACCTTGTAGTGAAGAGCACTTTGGGAACTGCTGTGTTACATTCTAATAAATTCTTTTTTTTTAAATTATACATTAAGTTTTAGGGTACATGTGCACATTGTGCAGGTTAGTTACATATGTATACATGTGCCATGCTGGTGCGCTGCACCCACTAACTCGTCATCTAGCATTAGGTATATCTCCCGTTCTAATAAATTCTAAAAATCCAAACCTACTTAAAACTCTTTAGTGGCTGGTTTTTGCCTGTAGGTTTAGGTGTAAATTCTTTTGTATGGCATTCAAGGCCATTTGGAATCTGTCTCTGGCCTCTACCTTAAATGTATGCTATGCTGCAATGACACTGAACTTGTTTCATTTTCCTGAAATGCATCATGCCTCTGTGGTTTGTTCCTGCCCATTCCTCAGTATGAAATGGCCTCCCTTACATCCTGATGTGCTTTTGAAACCCTCACATCATTTCTAGCAATTTTTCCCTGTGGACACTTTTGTACATACCAAAGCAGAACTAATCATTTTATCTTTTGCTACCACTGTGGCCGTTTCTGAAGCCTACTACAGAACTCATTAATATTTGCATTTGCCTCTGAAATCCACATGAGTATGTGCACATGAGCTCTCTCAGATTTTGATGCCTGAATTTCTACTTTGTAACACAGTAGCTGTTTGATACCTCTCACTGAATGGATAAAAATAGCTCTTTTATCTGCTCAGTGAGAAATGCACCAAATTTTATAAATTCAGCTGGTTAGTAAGTTTTATACCATATTTTGGAATAAATTAGTGTATAAGATAAACTTCAATATATGCTTACTATTGATATAATTTTAAAAATACTATTATTTATCATTATTACATTTTAAAATGCAGCAGCAATATTGATAAAAACAATAAATAAATATAAACCTTCAAGGAAGATATTAATAAATTTATAAATATATATTGAGCTTCTTCAATATAGCTTTATAGAGATTCATGAGAAAAGAGACAGTCCCTGTCCTCCTATAATTTTTCAGACTAAAGGATAGTACAAGCAGTAATCAAGCAATTACAACTTAGTAACAATCAGTGTTACTAAAACGATGTCCTGGAATATACCAAACGAAGCTCTAAGTGAGTCAGTGTTTCCTAGAGGCTGCCTTGAGAAAGTGATCTTTTAAACAGAGACCTGTAGAAAACAAAAAAACAAAAAGTACAGGAAGAAATGTTCCACAAAAAGGGGATAACAAGTGTTAAAGCTCTGAGAACAAGGAGAGAAAAAAATGTTTGGGAGTCAAACTCCAGAATGGATGGAGTACAGACAAAGAGGATATTATCAGATGAGGAGGATGGAGAGCTAGAGCCAGACCGCACAGCCTTGCAAGCCACTGTCAGTAAAAATTGTGAAAGACTTTGGACAAAAGGAATACTGGGAGTCCTTTCAATAGAATGCAGTGTGTTGTTCCTAGAGGAGCCTTCAGGTTATCTGATTCTATAGGGCTCTGACCCTTTATCCTTGGCCAGGCTATTTTGCCACTTCATAGAGGTCCAAGTTAACCCATGGTGAGCTAATGGAGGTGCAAATGATTCCTATTTATAAAAATTAAAATGAATTTTTTCAGTAATAATATTAGTCATATAAAAAGATGATTATAAATGTTACATTTTTGCTCTTTGCAATACAGTTTTTTATCATTAAAATTTCATTTCAGCATTCCTTATTGTGTATGTATGTCTATCCTTTACAATGGTTCAATGGTTGTAGCATCTTACATTACAAACATTTTTGACTTTTTAAAAATGTTATATATTGACGTGAGTCATGACTTTTACCATTTTGCCAATTCTCCTTTATACCATATCATGGAATCTCAATTTTATCTCAGGAGCAAGGGGAAGTAATTGAAGGGTGTTGAACAAGGAATGAAATGGTTGGTTGTAAAGGTAGAGGATAGTTTGGAAGGTGGAAAGAATTTATGTGAGAAGACAAGTTAGAAAGCTGTATTAGAAAGCCAAATGAGATGGCAGTGGCATGGATAGAGGCAGAGGCAGTGGGGTTAGAAAGAAATGGAGTGATTTAAGAGATGTTAAAGAAGGAAAGGAAACCCTGGTATTGTTGGTAGATAAAGGAGAAGGAAAAATGAAGGCTGGTTGACTCTCACATTTCCAGAATGAGAAATTGGGGAGATGGTAGTTCAAATTACTGAAAGGCAAGCAGATTTGGTGAGAAGCAAAACTGTATTTTCAATAAGATCATTGTATAGCTACAGAGTTTATTCAATCAGTATCCCAGTGACATTTGTTTAATGCTAGATCATTTTGTCATGCATTTGTAAAGTACTCCCATGATTTATCCAGCACACACAACTGAGAATAAAAGCATATCCTGAAGATAAGTCAAAACAGAATCATTTGTACTACATATCAATCTATAAAGTGACTGATTCCACAGCATGTCATATTTAGAAATAAAAGAAAACACTGACATTTGGTTTAAAGTGTTAGAATTGTAGTTTAATTAAACTTGTAAACCCAAGCATTTAGAGATGGTAGTCATTTCTAGTCAACTAACAGTTTCATTGATTTTAAAGTATTTGAAAGAATTAAGAATAGAGATCTGCTACAAAACTGAATATTGTGGAAATTATCAATAACATTCCTTATATTAATGATAATGTACAAAAATGTCTAAAATCCTATTTCCTATTATGACAGAATAATGATCTATTATTGATCTATAATATACATTATTATAGTAAATGTCATGGTTCATTCAGGTTGCTATAACAATTATCTTAGAATGGATAATCTATAAACAAGAGAAATGCACTGCTCATAGTTTTGTAGGTTGGAAAATCTAAGATAAAATCCAAGAGTCAGGAAAATCCAAATCCAAGATCAAGGTGCCAGCAGATTCAGTGGCTGCTTGAGGGCCTGCTTTCTTCATCAAAGATGGTACGGATGGTGCCTTCTTGCTGTGTCCTCACATGGTGGAAGGGTAATGAGAGCCCTTTCATATGTCTTTTATAGGAGCACTTATGCCATTCAAAGAGTAGAGCCCTCATGACTTAATCACTTCCCAAAGGCCCCACTTTTTAATATTATCATACCGGGAATTAGGTTCTAATGTATGAATCTTCAGGGGACACTCGGACTATAGCAGTGAAATAATTAAAATAACTAAAAATGAAAAAAGTATCTTTATAATAGCATATTATGCTCTGAAAATTGCATAATTTACAGTATTATAATAAGCCATTTTCAAAGGTACAGCAAAAGTTTGGAAATTCCTTCAAAGTAACACTAATCTAAACCCTGTACCTTAGGCTGTCATGTGTACATGTGCCCGTGTCTTTAATCAGATTATGAATTGCTGAAGGCAGAAATTCAGGTTTGTACTCAACTTTGTGTCCTCAATGCCTAGTATTCTGACGGAATAAAGAAGGTATCTAAAAAATGCTAACCAAAAAAAAAAATGAAGAATAATGTATAGCTATTTCTATCTTATTAGAATAAAACAACTTTCAGCCATGTGCAAAAGTTTAGCATATAACATTTTTTCTTTTTTTTTAGATGGAGTTTTGCTGGAGTACAATGGCACAACCTTGGCTCACTGCAACCTCCGCCTCCCAGGTTCAAGCAATTCTCCTGTCTCAGCCTCCCAAGTAGCTGGAATTACAGGTGCCCACCGCCATGCCCAGCTAATTTTTTATTTATTTTTTTTTTTAGTGGAGACGGGGTTTCACCATGTTGCCCAGGCTGGTCTCAAACTCCTGACCTCAGGTGATCCACCCACCTCGGCCCACGGCGCCTGGCCTAGCATATAACACTTAGAGTGTTATTGTATTCATGGTAAATGTAACATAATTATATTTTGAAAAGCTAAGAAAAATTGTATGCATAATCCAAGCATGCTAACATACTCACTGACGAACATTTCGGTTTTGGCAACAAGACTCTTACCACTGTCGGAAACCTATTTAAGATGTTAATCCAGAATATTTAATTGTAAAAAGTACCCAGATTTGCACACTGGCAATGATACTGATAGTTTTCTGAATGTGATAGACTGAAGAGGGAAGTAAAGAAAGAAGGAAGGGAGTGAGAGAGGAAGGGAAGGTATGAAAAAATAATCTATTGGGAAAAAATAGTCTTTTTCTTTACTCTTAATTTACTATCGAATCATTAGATTTTTCGGTATTTGTAATACTTCTGTTAAGTACAGTAAATTCAAGCATAAACATGGGAATATGCCTAAGACTGCTTTCTAGAACAACTCCAGCAGAACAGCTTCAAAGCCTCATTGACCAAGTTGACCATCAGTAAAAGGGTTCATAAGTGGCAAATACAGAACTCATTACAGATGTGAGTAGAAGAAATTATTAAGTACTAAAAACATCTAAATGCCAAGTCAGCGAAGTCACTGCACCAGTTCCATAAAACTAGTGTCTCTTATGTATTAGAAGGATGAAAGGGGAAAATATAATTTAATTTAAATTATTATAAAATAATGTATTATTTTGGATATTTTTCAAAAAATATCCAAATGTAAACAAATATTTATTTAAAAATACTCAAATAATTCCAAATCTTATGGGCAGTCATACTAAAAATCTTGCTTAAGAGAAGACTGAAAATACTACTAAAGCTCTAAAGTCATCACATTTTAAAATGTTGTATCGAAGGGATCTTTGAAATAATCTTGTCTGTACTGGTTTGAATACTGTTCCCAAAATTTCATGTCCACCCAGGACCTCAGACTGTGACCTTATTTGGAAATAGCAGATCTAATTTGTTAAGATCAGGTAGTACTGAATTAGGGTGGGCCTCCATCCAGTGATTTAGGTTTTCATAAGAAAAGAAAACAGATCTGCAGAGACAAACACATACGGCCATGTGAAGATGGAGGCAGAGGCTGAGTGATGGGCCTACAAGTCAAAGAAATCCCAGGACCGCCAGCAATCACAGAAGCCAGGAGAAAGACCTGGAACGGATTCTTTCTCAGAGTATCAACAAGGAACCAATCCTGCATGACTCGTTGATTTTGGACTTCCAGTCTTCAGAACTGAGAGAAAAGAAATTTCTATGGTTTAAAGCTACTCAATTTGTGGCACTTTGTGAAGACAGCCCTAGGTAATGAATATACTATCCAATCATTTTTTGTGTGTGTAGAAGAGGAAAATGAGATCTTGAGAGGGTAAATGATTTACTCAAGATCATATAGCTAATTATTGTTAGAACTCGTATTAGAATCTGTTGTCCATGAGGCAGTTTTTACTAAGTTTATGATTTATTAGACTCATAGCCACTGAGATTATATTGAACTAAAAGCACATGTGAGAGGAAGCCTTACATCAAAATTGATTTCCTTTCACATTCAAGTTAAATAATTTTAATTTCACACTTGAGAGTTAGCATAGCCTATTGGTTCAAGAACCTGGGCTCTAGGGCCAGATTTCCTATGCTTGGAATTCTTTACTGTAATTTTCTCTGTGGCATAACAGGTACACTCAATGCATAGATTGTTGTTAGGATTCAATTAGGTAACACTTGCAAGCATCTAGAATAGTGCATGGCATACGGTGAAGGTTATATGATTTGGGGCTGTTTAATTGCTGAAA
This sequence comes from Pan troglodytes, assembly GCF_028858775.2. NCBI lineage: Eukaryota > Metazoa > Chordata > Mammalia > Primates > Hominidae > Pan > Pan troglodytes. The sequence goes on from NC_072411.2 coordinate 114,225,322, forward strand.
ATTTTTACTAATTACATCTAAATATTTAAAATAACTGACTCTGGGTGAAGTAAAGTTTATTTAATATTTACAAAGACTCTGGTGGAATTAAGAACAAATGATACTCCATATTCAAACAGGTGTTTTAACAAAGATTCCAAGAATATACTAATAATATATAAAGTATGAAAACACAAAATATAAATACTAATGTAAGATACTAGTTCTAGCCATAAATGTAAAGAAATCTATCACACAGTGGGTGCAGTGGCTCACACGTGTAATCCCAACACTTTGGGAGGCCGAGGTGGCTGGATCACCTGAGGTCAGAAGTTGAAGGCTGACCTAGCCAACATAGCAAAACCTGGTCTCTACTAAACACACAAAAATTAGCCAGGCTTGGTGGCAGATGCCTGTAGTCCCAGCTTCTTGGGAGGCTGAGGCAGGAGAATCACTTGAACCCAGGAGGTAGAGGTTGCAGTGAGCCGAGATCGTGCCACTATACTCCAGCCTGGGTGACAGAGGGAGACTCCATCTCAAGAAAAGACAAAAAAAAAAAAAAAAAAAAAAAGAAATCTATCACCCATGATTATTTTATTTTATTTATCAAAAATTATGTTGCTAAATGTTTCAGTAAATAAATTGAGGTCTTTTAAAAACAATGGAAATTACAACTGGATTCAGATTAACTCAATGTTCAGGTTAAACGAATCTTAAAGAAAAAATGGAAGGGAACATATGAGAGAGAAATTTAATGAAGGAAGGGAGGAGGGTGTAAGAAAAGGAAGGAAAGAAGAGGAATCTATTGCAATCAAAATCAATTGTGATGAAGGCTGGTTTCCTAATTTTTTACATTTTTCCTACCTAATTTTATTTACACATTTTTATTTTCTAAGGCTAAAGAAAGTGAGACTGGAACAGGCAAAAAAAAAATGCAATTGTTTCTCATTTATTTCCAATACTCACAACGTATAATTACAAAGTATATTGCCAATCACTTAAACATTCTAATGCCTCAAATAATGTATAAGGTATTCAGCCAAAACTAACCTTTGAAATTAAAGAAAAACATTGTAAGAGGAAGTTTTTAATATCTTGTCCATTTAAAGGGAGTTTTACTTAAAGTAATTTATACAGTTCAGAACTCGCCACTAAAGTTCAACATTTCTAAGAGCTATACCTTTCTGTGACTTCATTTTTCTCAAGTGACATTACAAATTTCTGGCATTTATAACTTTTAAAATGTACTTGTTAGGGAAAATAACAATTTAATTATTTTTAATGTTCTTTGCAAATTTTAATTAGGACTTTTTTATTATCAGGCTTGATTAAGGAAATAATTTATTAGAGCAGAAAAAGGTTTTAGAGAGCAAATGTTTATACTATCAGTTAGCTATGTGCTTACAATAAATTTTTAATTTTCAGACCTATTGTTATTAAAGGCACGGTGGTTTAAGAGTGAGTTCCAAATAACAAAGAGTACTTAAGTTCAAGTTCACACCGCTTACTAGTTTTATAATCTTGGGCAGTTGGATTCTCTGCAAGCCTCATCCCCTTATCCATAAAAGCAGGAATACAAATCCTAGCTACCTCAAAGTGCTGTAAAGGGTAAAATGATATAAGAAACATTAGCAGCAGTACAGTGTCTGTTATATAGTAAGTGTTTAGTAAAGAATACTTACTGATAACATATAAGCAATTTCTTTCCATTTGTGACAGTTATTTTGATGCCAAATATTAGAGGCTAGATATGCTTTACCTTTGCCCACATCTAGGCTCTCTCTGAGCTACTGATTCAAGTTTCTCAATTATTCTTTACAATTGAAGATGGGAATAAGACAGGTGTCAAACATTTTAATTTACTCCAGTGAGCCTAGTTAATGTTACATCATCTACCCAAGCAAAAGACTATGCTCTTGTCTCTTTCATTTGCTTTTCATTCTACTTTCCCTTTCCTTCTTCATCCACTTCTTTTTAAATATAACTATTAAAGCTACTTTTATCAATCTTTGCATGTTTTCCAACCCCAAGGTCATTGGAGCTTAAGTTTTCCTGATAATCTTTTTTAAGGGATCTAAGTCTCTTTTGCTTATGTGCTCCTACGATCATGCATAAAATTGTTCTGGCTTATTTGCAATCTATTTTTTTCTAAAATGAAACCCCATGAATGAATTTTAACAGCATTCTCTTCTTTAACAGAAACTCTAAGATGGTATTGTCATTTTTCCAAGGTTCTTTTTTGTTCTATAGTCCCATTTATGTTTTCTTTTTGGAATAGAACTATGTCCTTAACAAAAGTCCTCTAGATTCTTTCTCTGTTTTTTGAATGACGACAATTAGAGGAAGGTAAGACAAATATTTACCAAATGACCTACTTTGATTATAATGAGTTTCTAACAAGATGTTAACATTGTTGAAGTCCCTATAAATCTTTACTGTGTCTTCTTGCAAAAAAGAAACAGCCAAGTCCTCAATCTTGCCAAGTATTTTATAAAATATTCCCTAGCAAAGCATTTGTTTTTTTCTCCTTCTTGACTTTTTCTACTTGCTTCAATGGAAAAATTTTCCTAAAATCCAATACATTGATCATTTGAATTTTACAAGTATCAAGATTTTAGACAACTGCTGCCCAACATTGTTATTTTTTTAAGATTCATCCTATGCTTCAATAATTATAATTGTTTCTCTATAATATTGTTAAAATAAATTTTATTCATATAATATTTCTTCTATTTAATCAATCTAAAATAGTAAAGGTAAAAATCCTTTTTCTTGTCCCCTTTTTCAATTATGCTATGCATTGAAACTCCTTTACCAAGACCACCATCTTATTTCAAGTATGCACTATTAGTAGGGACCAAAAATTAGGACCACCCAGTAGGTGATTTGCTATGATATTAGGCATATTGATGATCCTGGAAGGGGTGCAATCTAATCATATTCCATTCAATGAATAAATATGAGTTTTTATGAATAAAAAATGAGTCTTCAGTGAATGTTGTTAATAGCACTATATAAAAAGAACACAGCATTCACTTTCCTAACTCCACCCATGTCTTACTTGAATGCCTTCCTCAGGAACACAGCTCTCATTCATCCTATTAATATGAATTTGGTGTATAAAATTAGAGCAAAATGGAATAATTCATTCCTTAGCTTGCATTCACTACCAAATTTATAATACAAATTACCAACATGAATAACAGTAATATCCACAAGCAAAAATAATCCCTGTAAATAAGTATAACTAAGTTAGGAATGAAAAAAAAAAATAGACAGAATATTGATATAAATGCTCATTAACCCCTTCCTGAATTATTTAAAAAATAAAAGAGATGCTTTATCAGATCATTTCCTATCATGAATTAAACAATTTCTAGGCATTTGAATAGATGTCTACTGAGGAAATGTGAAAGTGGATTTTTGTGTAGGTGACGAATTATAAAACACGATAGAAATCTGTATTGCATTATTATAATAAAAAGCCATTAAAATATCTGGGGGGATTAAGATAGTTAGGTCTGTAGGAGTTTCTGCCACTTCAATGAACTTGTGTATATTGTAGGCATCCCACTTATTTTTTCATACAGCACTATAAATGTTCCTTGAAAGCTATCTTAACATTCAGATTATTTGAAATAACTGTACATTTGTCACAAAATCCAACAAGAATATTGTGAGTGCTTACTATGTGTATATCATTGCACCACATTTGAAGGAAATAACCAAAATAAAAATAAAAATAAATAAATAAATAAATAAGGACCATTCAGGCAGTTCCCAATTTAGAACAATTCAACTTCTAGCAAGTCGTTAAATTTAAAATAGCTGGTTACGCCCATGTTTCTTGAAGCTAACAAATAAATTTAGAACAAGCCCCTTGATTTGCTTCTTGGATGCTCAAGTGAAAAGTTCAGCCTGGAACATGCAAATGGTATCCTCGACCAGCATCTCTTGAGGATGTTGGATGTTGCAAAATTTAGGAGACAAAACATAAGAAGTAACTAATAAAAATGAGACAGTGACTCAACAGGAGTGCCAGATTAGATGCTACCAAGTTTAGATTTCTTATGTGACTGGAACATTTTCATAACATTATACTAAAAATATTTTAAATAGAAAATATTATTTTCATAATTATACAATTCTTCAAACGACAAAATTCATCTAACATACAAATTTTAGCATACATAATTTTTAAATAGTTTTAAAAAATTAGTATATATAAAATATACTATGGTCAATATCCAACAGTAATTCAAAAACAAGCCATTAAAATTCAATTCTAGTGATGTCTATAGCTGACATAGTAGGGCTTTTGTTGTGGATTTCATATTAATATATTCAACCAATATCTATTGAATGCCTCTGTTGTGTCTATTCCAGACAATGTTCCAGAACTGAAGACACAAGAGTGAACAAAATATTATAGAAAAAAACAAATAAACAATTAAAATATATAATATTGCAGATGATGATTAATGCTGTGGATACAAATTAGGCAAATAAAATTACAAACCAATTACCTGTATTTGTACTGTATTTGACCAACGACTAAAGCTTTTACATTTAAATACATAAATACGATGAGGGACCTACAAAACAAAACGAAGCAACAAAAGAAGAGATACTATCATCTAGCAATATTCTTAAAGGTAAGAATGCAAAATAATAGGAGTAGCTTTCATATAAATATTAGAACAATGCATTTCAATATTCTCTATAAACGTGTTTTTCTGGAATAAAGAGTTTTATTGTCCCAGGAAAGGAGATATATACTTGATATTTTTTCCAAGATAACAGACTTAGAAGGTAAATCCAGGGGAGAACGACTATTGTAAAAATGTTTAAATTACACTTGGCCTACCTAGGATAGAAAAGATCATTTAGTTGCTCATTAAGGCTTATCCCATTGTTTGAACAGGAATGAGACTAAGATAAATGAATGGAAAGGAAGTTGGAAAAAGGAAAAATCAGAGACAATGAAGAGAAGCATTACCACATGTGCCTGGTGTCTGGATTTCTCCCCTAAGTCTTCGGCTGAGTTGGTGTCTGTTTTCAGTAGAAGTACAATGGGGTGACACAGTAAAACTTAAGTTCACAGGCTATGTTGAGGCACAGCAGATTATTTGATAAAGTTAAGGGAGGGAGGGGACAGGAAAATGTGAAGCAGAGTCTTAGCAAATTAAAAGGATAAGAGAAGTATAGCTAGACTTTCCCACATTTTCCTGTCGTCTTCTGAACCCTCCAAACTGTTCCAACCTCTGCCTGTTACCCAGTTCCAAAATCGCTTCCACATTTTCAGGTATCTTTTCAGCAACATCCTGCTCTACTGGTACCAATTCACTGTATCCGGTTTATAAACCAACTAATGTCTTTTCATAAAAACATACCAAAGACTGGGAAGAAAAAGAGGTTTAATTGGACTTACAGTTCCACATGGCTTAGGAGGCCCCAGAATCATGGCGGGAGGTGAAAGGCACTTCTTACATGGCAGCAGCAAGAGTAAATGAGGAGGAAGTAAAAGCAGAAACCCCTGATAAACTCATCAGATCTCATGAGACTTATTCACTGTCACAAGAATAGCATGGGAAAGACTGCCCCCCATGATTCAAATGTGGGCCCCTCCCACAACATGTGGGAATTCTGGAAGACACAATTCAAGTTGAGATTTGAATGGAGACACAGCCAAACCATATCAGAGAGGGAAGTGAGGGAAGAAGAGAGGGAGATGAGAGTCAGTGAGAGAGAGAGAGAGAGGGAAAACAAACAAACAAACAAAAAAAAAAACATGAGTTTGTCAGGGGCAGAAATCAATGATAAATATCTTCTAAATAGCCTTAGCTTAAGACTAGAATCTGCTCAAGCATTCCTATGGACACAGACTCTCCACTCTTCAGGTGAGACAAAAAGAAAATTGTGGACACCGCATGCACCTCTTTACTCGGATACCATGAAATCATTTGAATTTCCCTCACCCCATGCCCCACACATCAGTGTGTTGCAGAGGAGGAGAAACATGAAGATATGGGCTCCAAAGACAAAGTCTAATCTGATGTAGTTGTTTGGCTTTATTCCAATTTCACTAACAACAACAAAAAAGGCGAAATAATTTTTAGCCTTATATATTACCTAAAACCCAGTGGGTGGGAGTTTAAAAGGAAAAGAACAGTAATAACCCAATCAACTACCTGTCCTCTGCTCAGTCATGTGTCAGTGAGTAAATCTGATAGCCCACAACATCTTTGCATGCTGGCGAGCCAGCAGTTTTGAGAGAAACCCATATCATCTATGTTACGCACTGAGTTGTTTTCCCTCAGAATCTTATATTGGAACCAGTACCATATATTGAAGACTCTGGCACCTTAGAATGTAACTGTATATGGAGATAGGATCTTTAAGGAGGTAATTACAGTTAAATGAAATCCTAGGGGTGAGACCCTAACCCAAGGGGATTGATGTCTTTACAAGAAGAGGAAGAAACACTTGAGATTCATGCTCACAGCAGAAAAGCCATGTGAAGACACGACGAGAGGGCAGCCATCTGCCAGCCAAGGAGAGACTCTTCAGGAGACACCTACTCTGTGGGTACCTTGCTCTTGGACAGCCAGCCTCTAGAACTTTGAGAAAATAAACTTCTGCTGTTTAAGCCACTCAGGGTGTGCTATTTTGTTACTGCCTAGCTAACTGAGGCAATCCAATAATCTGATTTACAAAGAAGAAAAGATAGGAAGAAGGATGACAACGTTATCACCCCAGATTTCTTTAAGAGACTTCCCCAAATTGCTATTCTTTTTTTCATCCTAGATAAGATATATTTTTCTAATGTATTAAAGAAAATTAAAAAAAAACAGGGATAGTAAAGAACTCCAAGCATACTATAATTTTTAAATATTGGTATGACATTTTTGCCCCCGGTTATCTATTACAGGCAGAATTATACTGGGAACAATTAGATTTGATTAAAATATTTAAGATCATTTCTGCTTTTAAAAAAAAGAAACTTAAAAAAAAAACCTAGTAGATTCCAGTGAGAAACAAAAGTACTTGCATATCAGTGTTTCTTAGAAAAAAAGAATTAGATTCAGTGTGCTACAGGATAAAGAAGATAAAACTTATTTTTTAAAATTATATGTTTAATAATTATAAACATAATTTATATGTTTTATAATTATTAGTGTCTTTTCCCATATATTATTTTATGTATTAGTAAGTAATAAAGTCATCAAAAGGGGCATACATATGTACATTATTTTAATGTTTATGTTTTGGACACTCACTGCTTTAATTTTTATATAGTCAAATCTATCTATATCTATATGTCTATCTATCTACCTATCATCTATCTATCTGTCTATCACAAACAGGTTCTCAGTCTGTCACTGAGACTGCAATGTAGTGGCATGATCATGGTTCACTGCAGCCTCAAACTCCTGGGCTCAAGCAGTCCTCCTACCTCATTCTCCTGAGTACCTAGGATGACAGACACATGCCACCACACTCAGCTAATTTAAAAAAAAGATTGTAGAGACAGTTTTGCTATGTTGCCAAGTCTGGCCTCAAACTCCTGGCTTCAAGCTCTCCTCCCCCATTGGCCTCCCAAAGCATTAGGATCACAGGCATGAACCACCATGCCTGGCTCAACTTAACTATTATAACTTACATTATTTCCATTTTTAGAAATGTTTTATCATCTAAAAATACTTAAATATTTATCTAGATTTTTTCCAGTATGTATAGAGTTTGATTTTTTTATATTTACCTTCTCAATCTATTTGGAGTTGTTGTTTTTTTACTTAATAGTGTAAAGCATACATTTACATTTTTATCCAAACAATAGTTTTATTCCAGACAATATTTCTGAACAACTATATAGAATTCATCAGTTTAGACATGCATATCTTCTAGACATGAGTTGTACCTATAAATACTCTTTAACTCAAAGCACAGTCCAAAGAAGGAGCCGTAGATATCACATTGAAGAGAAAAAGAATTTACCTGAGAGAGCAACAGCAAAAACAGCACAATTAACAGAGAAGGCATTCTCAGGGAATAGATGGAAATTATTTTGTAAAAACACACTCCCTAATGCTTCATGCAGTTGTGCACAAGAACCTGAACGTCTAAAATTATAGAGCCTAGGATCAACTGAACTTCAAGCTATTAAGGCCTGACATTCTGGGAATTCTCTGATGTGGGTGTTATTAAACTCTCTCATGGACCACCGCCATCATTCCAACAGAGAGCAGCATGCAACATGGAACACAGAACCAAAAAACCTGAGTGGGGAGGATGCCCAGAGTCACGTCTCTTAGACACATCTGCCAAAAGGATTCATTAATTTCTTATTTTCTAGGCACTTAATGTCAGATCAGACAAAATATTTTGTAACAGCTTTATTCAATAATGTTTAAAATATAATTTTTGTGTCACTGTTTAATTTCTCAGTTCATTTTTCTGTGCTCTATGAAAAACCCCGAGTTAAATAACTCTCCTGGCTAATTTGAAAAATAAATTTAATATTTTAGTTAGAGGAACTCTAACTGATGATTGCAATAGTTCTTATGTGTAAATTCGTTTAAAGTTTCTCAACGGCTTTTCATTCATTGGATTTAAATCCAAGTTCCTCAACATTGTTTTTAAGGACCTTGCCTTTTTAAAAATACATAGAGGTGGTGTCTATGCTGACCAGGCTGGTCACAAACTCCTGGCCTCGAGCGATCCTCCCATCTCAGCCTCCGAAAGTGCTGGGATTACAGGTATGAGCCACTGTGCCCAGCCATGGACCTTGATTTTTTATCCTTCTATATTCTCTCTCAAATTATGCAAAAATACTGAATTCCTAATAATTATTCAATGTGTCGTGCTTTTCATAGGCTCTTGCGCATTACTGCTTGTATCTCAGGTACAACATCTAATGCCCCTGACTTCTCCACACCATCTTAAGTCCCTCTTTACACACCCAGTTCCTTCAGGTCTCAGTTGCAATGTGACTTCATCCAGCAGAGCTTTCCAGCTGCTGAGGCTGGAATAAGAAATCCTTTTTATATTGTGTATTCCCATATTCTATCTATGATAGCACATATATACACTAGGGATTTAATGGATACTGTTGAATAAATTAGCCATTTTGAAGGAAGCTAAAAAAGTGTTCAACATCCAGAGTGGTCAGCTTGGGTCAATCGGCCTAGAATGATGCCTTAAGGTATTCTTGTTTGGGGCTATAATATGTTGTACACCAGGTATAACATGATCTTTGCCTTGCAATCCTAAAGGATATGTTCATTCTACAGAAAGCATCCATTTTAAACTTTGGAGACTGTTAAGGTTTAGGTAGATATTAATTAGTATTATTAGTTCTACTCAATATTCTAAAATTAATTTCAAAATAGTCTTACCATATAGTTTTTTTATAGAATTTTGTCATTTGTCATGCAAGACTCCATATCTTTTTATAAAATTAAAAATTTGGTTTTATTTTTTTTTCAGGTGGCAGAAACCTGAAATCAAGTTTAAACATTATCCTTGTTTTATTATTCATTAGTCTTTAGTAACTATTGATACTAGAACATATTTCTGTGTTGGGCAATATTCAAAATTTAACAAAGATTTTGAATTTCCATCCTATTTTAAGAATGAAAGCTGATAGAGTATTTATAATAAGAAGTTACCTTTTTTGCTGGTTATGACTATAAGGGAGATATTACCATAACATAATCAACCAGGGAAATCCCATTAGAAATTAAAAGCAGGTTAAAATCTCATTAAGGTTTTCCCCAAGCTATGAGCATACTTGCCCAATTAAAAGAAAATTAAAAATATTTTAGATTGTAAGTTTTAAAAGATGCTTCCTAGATACTGTAATGTTCTATGTGCAAACCTTGATTACTCAGGCCTTTGGTTTGTTCCCTGGCTTTGCTGCATGACTTGTTTACATCCATATCCAAAGAATTCTTCACAAGTTTGGTTCACTCATCAGTAAATCCTATTTTGGTGTCAATGAGTAAGAGAAACATCTCCCTGGGGCCACCTTTATGGTCATACACGTTTAATTTTAATCAATCACTACATGAAACAAATATTTTGCTAAGACCAAGGTGGACTTTGGATGCCAGAAAAGACCAAAAGAGATTTTAACTGCTTTTGTTGCTTGACAATTACTCTTGGTTAAGGACAAACCATCACGATGAGGACTAAAGGTTTGTGATACCTCTCTGGACTGCTTTTAACTGTGAAGTGAAGGATAACAGCAGAAATAGAAACAGAAGGTCTGCAACTTTCACTCTGACCAACTGAGGAAACAAGATGAAGAGAGCATTGGTCAATGTATCTAGTGTCTTGCATTTAAACCCCCTGTTTGCCGGATTAACTGCAAATGTAGATGAGTGTCTTTGTCCTAATATCTATCAAAAAGATAATAGTCTATAATTCCTTCCTTTTCAAACCTTCCAGAATTCATAGGAAGCATCAGGAACGTGGATTCATTCCATTTTATAAAACCTTCTTCAACTTCTATTATGTTTCCTCTCTTAAACATTCTCTAAACCCTCTGGTAACTTTCACTTGTTAAAAAAAAAAATACTTCTGAACTATTTACTGAAGCAAGAAACCTATCCAAATACTGTAATAAAATGTTGATGTTGTAAACACATTACATTAAGGGAAAACTATGTACCTAAAATAAATGATAAATTCAACACCTTAAATGTTTATAAATAATATCAAATAATCATTGAAAGATATTATGCCATTTGTATAGGATTTATAACTTCAGTCATAATTATATGTTTATTTAATATTAATTCATCAATAATTTTCCCAATCTCAGTCTCTCACATACACACTTAAATTAGGTGCCACAGCTTAAATAGATTCCCTCTTTCCCGCTCCCTCTCCCCTTCTTCCCCTCTGTCCTTTACTGAAGACCAGTGTAACTTAATGCAATTACTGAGCCGCAGAAAAAACCATGTTGACTGCATTACTTATATTATCTTGTTTATTCCTTAGAATAAGGTAACACTGATAAATAATCTATTAATCATTCCACTTCCACTTCAAAATCTAAATGTAATGAATTATTTCATATAGCCTATCAATCATGAGTTTTTATACACACACACACACACACACACACACACACACAAATGCCTGAGTTTAAGTTGAATGCAATACGTGAAGCTGAAAAGTACTGAGAAATTACAGATAAGGTTTCTATTAGAAATCATCCCACAACAGGCCCTGGTGTGTGATGTTCCCAGGGGAGGGATAGCATTAGGAGATATACCTAACGTTAAATGATGAGTTAATGGGTGCAGCACACCAACATGGCACATGTATACATATGTAACTAACCTGCACGTTGTGCACATGTACCCTAAAACTTAAAGTATAATAATAAAAAAAAATGAAACCACCAAGAAACAGAATATAACAAATGAAATATTCTGACTCCCTGCTTATCTGTCTTGTTTCCAGTCCCTCATTTCTTTGATCTTTATAGTAGTGAAATGGTTCTAGTCTTTAATCAACTGTTGAATTTTTTTACAGGGAAAATCTATTGAGTGTGATGTGTTATGTTTTGTGCTAAGAGCATTATGTACATTATCTTACTTGGTCCTTATCACAGATCTTTCTGAGATAAACACAATTATTAACTCAATCTTATTGTTAAGTACACTAAAATTCAGACCCAGGTATATCTGACTCCAAATGTTAAATAAACTACTTAACTCATACTGCCAAAAAAAAAAAAAAAAAAAAAAAAAAAAAAAAGAAATAATCCCTCCTTGACCTGAAATCAGCGTATACTTTGTAAGTAAATTTCCCTTTTTGTTTTAAATGTAAGACAGCATTTTGTTTTCTTGCTCAAGGTATGAAAGGATAATAGTTCTTTAAGGTGAGATCTCTGCAACAAATGTCAATGGCCAACCTCATAGCTCTTTGTAAACAAATCAGAAGTTTGCTTGTGTAATTTCTTTGAAAAAATTTCACAACCATGACACCCTAGGGATGATTTCAGTGATTAGGTGAGATATAATTATATTACTTATTATACTGTGATGCATTACATAATATTTTTACTATACACTGGAAAGCATTAGAAGTCACTACTATGATTACCTTTATGTCAATTTTTCTTTACTCAATAAGAAACAAAATAACAACAATGCTAGTATCATTCAAGTTAATGTTTAATCATTTAACAAAAAAGTTTCATCATATTCCATGTTTTAAAATATTTTTATTATTTTATTTCTTAGAATATTTTTATTTTAATCAAACTAGAACATGTCTCTCAATAAAGGCATAACTAGATTTTTGAGGAATATTTAATAACTGATAGTTTACACTTTTCTGACCTATAACAGACTTTAATAAATAGGAAAATTAGTTTTCCCAAATTAGTTTTCCCAAATAACTCTATGTCTCTTGCTTATCTGACTGCCTTAATTAACATGGCAGAATATATTAGTAATTGATTTTGTGATAAAATAAATAATTATAATTAATTGGTTTTAAAATCATTAGCATCAATCAATTTTTTGCCAGTTCTCATATTTGCATTTTTAGAATTCATGCTCTTGGGGCATGATATAAAACACAGTAGTGTGAATTCCCTTGACTAAATAGGTATACAGAATTCCCTCATTTTTCTCATTTTTGCAGGGGTATCCTGAATAAATCTTAAAACATTCTGAATAGTTCAGACTCTGGAGCTATGTTTAATTTCAGTTAGCTACAGATGCCTTGAACTAAGAATGACATTAACACATTATTGAAAATTAATTAACTAAACATAAAAGAATCAAATGAATGGAAATAAATTATTGTAAAATCAGCATGGGCACAAAAGTTCTCAGTGTTTACTGCTTTGTAATTAATCATGCTCATTCATAAACTAAATTAATTGTAGCTACAAATGGGACATCTTGCTTGAATTTCTTTTACCTCTGTCTATAATTTTTGTGTGTGTTAAAGATTGATTTCCTTTTTTTCAATTTGCTAATATTTTAGGTTTAAAACCATCTTACCTATGCATTTTACTGTAGAATATTTCCTTACCAAGTTTAGTTTGATGGTCAGCAATAGGTCAATCAATGATTCATTTCTGTCTCTTTCTAAAAAAAAGTCTTTTAATTTTAGACCAGTGGTTATTATGATTATATAAAATAAAATATGTTATAATGATGTCTCTAGTCACGGTATAATAGTAGGTAACAGAACATTTGAGGGATTCGGTAATTCCTTTCTAAAGTATATTGTCACAGTTTCTAATCTTTTTGACATTGTCTGAAAAGGAAGATTTTATAACTTCACTTTGTAAAATTAATAAAGGTATTAACACTACCATTTAGTTTCATGTTTTTCACATCAATAAGCAGGAATGTATCAAATATATATTATTTTGATATTCATCAATATTGCCTCTGACAACTTTTGAATGCTAAGACTAATCCTCAGATAATACAGCCCAAGAGTTATTACATTTACCCTGAATTTCCGTGGCCAGATACATAACATTGACTTGGAGAAATGAGGAATTAGAAATCACACAGTTTTTCCTATATCAGATGGAGATTACCAAAGTTTAGAAATGTGTTTGCAATATTAATTGGATGCTACTTCAGCAGATTTCTTATACTGATAGTTAAGAAAACCGGTTTGGTGGTGAAAACAATGTAAGAAATCCAGATGGAGGTTTTAAGGAAAAGAAGGTGAAGTTCTATATCCCCTCATTTAGTAATCATTTACCCCCTGTTTTATGGCAAATAACTGCGTTAGAATTGAAACTAATTATGAATTAGGAGCCTATAAGAAAAATAAAGTAAATATTACAAGGAAATTTAGCTAGGGACGTGAAAAATTCTTCTATAGCTGAAATTTAAATGGACTTAAATACCAAGTTAAGAACAATTCATAAAACCCTAACAACGTTGTTAAGAAGGTCAGAAAAAATGTCTACCAAAATCTATACTTAGATAGAATCACGTATATATTTTAATTGGATATTATATATAATATATTTAGTTACATGAATCTACAAGGAGATAAACTTCATGCAGTATTATCTCAGGACATTACAAAGAGCAGAAAATTTACATTTGGTCTATGTGTAAAGAAAAAAAATAAATTATATCCAACACTGAAAACCTACTCACATTTAAGAAAGAGAGAATATTTTGACATCTCTCATTTTTATATTTTATATCTCAGTGGAAAATAAACATTACAAACACTTATAACTCTTGAGGCTGGCATATTTGTTTTTCTAATATGAAATATGGTTTTCCAACATATAAATTTTGTTTTAAATATGCCCTAAATATTGGATTCTTTTTAACAGGTTTTGAATATTAATTTAAACTTGTATATTTACACTACTAGACTTAAAGAGTTATTAGCATGTTTCCTTCAGCAACAGTAGTTTCAGGCTTTTATTTAAATTTCTAAATATGGGCAGTGGTTGCTGAAGTTATTGCTTCATTTCATACCAATAGGCAATACCCTTAACCTTCTTAATTCCTTAAAGTTTAGCTATGTAGTTTTATTGGCCAGTGTGTCCTTAGATTACTATATCTTTCCTAAGTAACTAGACTCCTGTATTTTCTTCCTTTGAGTCTATTGGTTTTATAGGGTGTTATATTTGCTCCAGGAGAATAATATTTATTTTCTGTGGCCATTAATCAATGTCACTTGTGCTAAAAGGCTATGCAAGGATTTCTGCCTAATAGCCAAGGAAACTATATTTATTGGTTGGGAAAACCTTAGCTACAGCTACTAAACTGCCATTAGTGGAATCCTTAACAGCTCATTACCACAGTTAGATGTGTTGTGTACAGCATAGCTTGAATGAGAACCACGCTTTTTAAGAAAAGTATTTTGTTTATTCTGCTCTGACAGATCTCAGTCCAGCGGAATCAACTCCAAAGTGATGGCAAGAAAAACAACTGTGAAAAGATGAAATAGCATCTCTTTTCTTGATATGAAGGAAACATTATGAGGCATTTAAAATAATATGTACAAATTGCTTTATCCCCAAATTATCAATATCTTATGAGGCAATAGCCTGTCTACAGCCAGTCTCAGAAAGAAATTTGCACTTATAATGTTTCAATAAAGAAGTAAACAAGATAAATTTAGCTTCATATTAATAGCGTGACCATTAAATTACACAAACTTGGTAGTATTGGGAATTTTCCACTTATAATTTTGGCATACATTTATGTATCAGTTTTTAAATAAATGCACATATTTGAATGTTACTAAACAGATACTGTTAAAATGAAACTTATATGACCAAGAATAATGTACCAAGATGGCAGACTGAGCTCAATGTTCACTTTCCCACTTCCAGCTCCCATTATATGACCAAAAAAATGATGCTAAGATTAATAAGTAAATCCAAGATAAGACTGATATTGGCAAAGCAAAATATACCAAAAGTGTCTAGAGACTAGATGGAATCAGCTCTAGTGAGAGACCAGAAGAAGCCAGAACCTAAAACACATGCAGAAGAGGGGTTTCAGAGGTGGCAGTTGTTCAGAGTTTCTAAAAGATGGATCAGCTGATACAAGATACAGAGGTTAGTACAAGAAATTTCTTCAGGGAGATTAATTGCACTGTATTTGGAGCCAGTTACAGCCTTATGATTATAACTCTATTCCCAGACCTATTCTCTTGTGGTGGGCAGAGGACAACAGGCAAGCTTGTCATGAGATAAAAATGAAACCCAGATGTAAAGCATAGCAAAAATAAATTCTAAAAATAAAATAAACAGGTAAAAGGGCCACTTTCTGAAGGAAAAGCAGCCCTTATAATACAGGCAACAAACAAACAGTACTAACATCAAAAGAAACTGATGATGATATAAATAGAAGAAAGTTTAAAATAAACACAGTAAATAATATTGAGGAGAGTCAAGAGAATTTTGCATTTCCATAAAGCAATATGAATTTGTTATGAATAAACATAGAAGTCTTAGACGTTTGAAAAATGAATGTCGGCTGGGCGGGGTGGCTCAAGCCTGTAATCCCAGCACTTTGGGATCCGAGGCGGGCGGATCACTTGAGGTCAGGAGTTTGACCTCAGCCTGGCCAATATGGTGAAACCCTGTCTTTACTAAAAGTAAAAAAATATTAGCTGGGCATAGTTGTGGGAACCTGTAATTCCAGACTCGGGAGGCTGTGGCAGGAGAATTGCTTGAACCCGGGAGGCAGAGAGTGGACTGAGATTGTGCCACTGCACTCCAGCTTGAGCAACAGAGCGAAACTCTGTCTCAAAAGAGAAAAGAGAGAGAGAGAGAAAGAGAGACAGAGAGAGAGAGACAGAAAGAAAGAAAGAAAAGGAAGGAAAGAGGAAAGAAAGAAAGAAAGAAAGAAAGAAAGAAGGAAAGAGAGAGAAAGACAATACAAATGAATGTCAAAACAAAAATCTTAATTGACCAGCTGAATGGTAAAAAATAAAAAAAAAATGCAGCTGAAAAGCAAATAATGATTTGAAAAACTGAGCTAAAGCGTTTTTTCCTATAACTCAATATGATGGAGCAAGTAAATAGAACAACATGAACAAAAGAGATACAGAGAACACAAGGCAGGAGAATAGTGTCTGGAGCCAGGGAACCTAACAGCCAATTCGCGCTGACTTCCTAGAACTAAATGGAATGGAAAACACCACCTCTCTACACCCAAGTAACAAAAGGATCAGAGGCTACACCCTTTACAATCCCCATCTCCTCCCCACCGTATTGCACATGAAAAATAGAAAGTACCTCTGACTGATCACCTCTCACAACCAGACTAGTCACAGGCCAGGTCTTCATCTGCATGGGGTGTAACTTTGTAACTTCACTTCAGCCTCTGATTGGTCGCCTACTGTGACCAATGACTTGGTCACGGGTCAAGTCCTCATTTACATAGGGTGTACCCAGGTAACCAATGGGAAACCTCCAGAGGGTATTTAAACCCCAGAAAATTCTGTAACCATTGCTCTTGAGCCACTTTCTCGAGCAAATTCCCACTCTATGGAGTGTACTTTCATTTCAATAAATGTGGGCTTTCGTTGCTTCATTCTTTCATTTCTTTGTTTGTGCATTTTGTCCAATTCTTTGTTTGAAACGCCAAGAACCTGGACAACTCATAGTCAAGTCCCTCCACCAGTAACAAATAGACCCGTAAATACTGACAGGTCTCCCAAAAGGAGAGAAAAAAAGAATGGAGAAAGAATGAAATAAAAGAAAAATCTAGAGCTGAAAAAGATGAGTTTTATTTGTTTATTTTCTTTGGGAGTTTGTTATTGCCACAACTCACTTGTGCAAGATAAAAAAAAATAATGAAGCTGCAATTAAATTCAACACAGTGAAGTTATATGACACTAAATATAAAGAAAAAAACTATAGGGCCTAAAGAGAATAATCATAACTGCAAAAATATACTAAAAAATCTACCTAATATTTAGTTTATTGTATATATGGAATTGTGCTATGTAGTAAAATACTTCATCTTATGTAATGATTACAGCATTATCATATCATTCTTCTCATTTTACTGATGAAGAAATTGCAAATAAAGCAATTGATTAATTTGACCAAAGTCGTTAGCAAAAATGTTGTAGAACTAGAATTCTATTGCAGAACAGAAGCAGGCTAACTCTGGAGCCCATGTCTTTAGCCACTATTGTGATGGTTACTAATACAGGAAAATGTTTATGATTGTTATGAAATTTCTCACTGCTATTGTCTTCTGCTAAAAGATAGAAGAACAATATTAGCAAAACCTGGAAATCATTTTGAATTGGAAATCTTAAAGCTAGACAAAGTAACATTCAAACAGGATAGTGAAATAAACACATCTTTAAACAATTACTTTTTAATCAATAAAGTATAACTTCCAGAAAAAAATATATACACATAATTTTTAAGAAATAAGAAAGAGATGAAAATTGGATTGTCAAAATAATTGCTAATGCAAATATTAAACAAATCTAAACTAAAGTCCTAAACAGGAAAAGCTATATGATTGACAAGAAAGGGAAAAGATATGTTTACCTTTTCCTGCATGTTCTTATGCATTTTTTAAATAACTGGCACTTATTTTTATGCAATAAACAAAATACAAAAGTTTTCTAAAAGATAGTACAAAAATACATTGATTGAACTATTTAAAAATTGCTTAAGGGGACATAAGATATCACTGAGGCAAAAAGCAAAACCAGTTAACCAGGCTTTGGAATTAACAAATCACAATGTTAAAAGCCAATATAATACATTGTTTTAATGAAGATAAAGCTAAATTCATATTTACCATAAATCTTAACTACTACTTAAATTACATTTCTGTTTTAAAAATACTGTTCTGAAAGCCAATAAGAAAAAATAAAAATAAAAAAGGAGAGAATAAAAGGCTAGGGGGGAATACAAATATTTGTGTATTTATCTCATTTTTCATATATGCTGACTACTAGAAAAACTACTTTTTAATATTTTTAAAGAAATTATCAGAATTTGGCAAGCTGGCAGTGGTTAAGTACCAAAGCAAGTCTAGGAAGTGTTTAAAATGTTTTAAAAAATAGAAATAATGAAATGCAACCACAAAATACAGGACATCCAGATGGAAACGTAGCCCCAAGGTAAATCATGGAAGATTTTATCACCCTACAGAAAGTTGGGCTTTATCATCATTATGGTCATGATGAGTCAGTGCAGGGATTTGAGAAAGGGAATGAAATGGCTAAATCAATAATGTAAGAAATGATGAACTTATGGTTTACAAATATCTTTTCGGGAAACATGCAGGTTAAAAGCTGTAGCAGGAATCTAAGCATGAAGCAGAGAGGCTCAACAAGAGAGCGATGACAGCAAGAATGAAAAGGAGGGGAAAATATTGAGAGATGAGATGTCCTGAAGATAAGTAATTGGATGTGGCAGCAGAGGACAGCAAAAAAGCAAGAAAGAAAAAATAAAGATATTGTCAATGTTTATACATTGATTAGCTAAGAGAATGGAATTTCCATAAAAAGAGACAGAGAGAAATCAGAAAGAAGTTAAATGGAGGCAGGTCACTAGAGAAGATTACAACAAATATAGAAAACAAATTTATCTTTGTTTAAGATATATTTGAAGAATTATTAAGATTAGGCTTTAATAAAGGCTTCACACTGCAACTAATGGTCTTAGGTGGAGTTTAGAAATTTTATGGCTTATTTATTTATTTATTTATTTATTTATTTACTTATCTTTTGAGAGGGAGTCTTGCTCTGTCGCCCTGGCTGGAGTGTAATGGCGTGATCTCAGCTCACTGAAAACTCTGCCTCACGGTTTTAAGCGATTCTCCTGCCTCAGCTTCCCGAGTAACTGGGATTACAGGCACACACCAACGTGCCAAGCTAATTTTTGTATTTTTAGTAGAGACGGGGTTTCGCCATGTTGGCCAGGCTAGTCTCAAACTTCTGACCTCAGGTGATCCACCTGCCTCGGCCTCCCAAAGTGCTAGGATTACAGACATGAGCCACCATGACCAGCTGGCTTATTTATTTGACAAATAATAATTGTGTGTATCTATAAGGTACAACGTGATGTTTTGATCTTATGTGTAAATTACAGAAATGCAAAATCAAGCTGATTAACATATTTATCACATCACCAACTTATTTTTATTTTGTGGTTAGAATTACAACTGTTATTTTAACAACTGTGAAATACACACACATTATTTTTATTTGTGGTCAGCATGCAGGGCAATGGATCACTAAAACTCATTTCTCCAGGCTAACTGAAACTCTGTACCTTTGGATCAGTATCTCCCCTTTCCCATTCCTTCCCCTGTCCTCAACTTTTGGCTTATTTTAAACTCATGAGCAGAACCATGGTAATTGAACTACAGAAAGCAGTCCAGGTTGTGTATTAGGAGCAATGTGTACAATTGTACAAGGTCAGAATTTACCACAGACAGAAGACAACGAGGACTCAAAGGAAAAATGGAAAGGAATAGTGCAAGGATGTGGTGGAAAATAATCAGATGTTTTCCAAATGCCTACTTTATGCCATGAACTTTATCTGCTTATTTAATTGAATCCTCACACCCGAAGGTAAGTAGCATTATGCCATTTTATCAATGAAGAAACTGAGGCTCCGAGAGATTAAGGAACTAAGCTAAATTTTCCCAGTTATGCATCACTAGAGTAGACTCAGACCCCAGGTTCATCTGACTCTGAAGGAGCTGTGCTTTTTTACTAAATATAAGAGAGAATTCCAAAACATGTTACATAAATTGTTCAAGAAATTCAATGAAACTCAGGTGAAGTGATTCAAAAACTTCAACTTGAAGACTTCAAAAACTCCAGGTACTATTGACATTGGATTTTTTTTTCCACTTTAAAATCCAATTCTAGTGAGCATCTTTAATTACCACCATTTTGTAAAAACCTGTAATGACTAAATCCACATCTTATTTCTATCAAATTGCTTAAATCTCAGCAAACAGATACTTAAATTCTTGGTTCATCAGTGAACAGTGACTGGTATGTATTTTATTGTCTTTTTATTTTTAATCCAGGCATAATTTGTAATGAATAAAGACATTAGAATCAATGAACCACAATGTTCAGCAGATTCATGATACTTAATATGTTTCCCCTCATTTTGTTTCTAGGTTTACTATCCTAGTCAGAGAAACTAAATAAATACGAAGACAAGAAAGAGGGGAGGGATCCTTTGCTATATCGGTTCAAATTTTAAAATAAATAAAGACAATTAACATCAATAAAAGTTGACCACAAACATAGAACGGCAGTAAATTATAAAGATCAGCAATATAGTTTTATACATTCAAATAACTGAATGTGAAAGGCTTGCGTATTAATCGACCTGTTCCACAGCCCAGTCCAGAATGTTCCCATGATTGATAGGGCAAAGTGGTCCAGTGTGCAGGGTTAGGAACCAAAAAGACTAGGATTCTTGTTCTAACTCTGTGACTCCCTGGCCAGATGACCTTGGGCAAGTTATATGTTTTCTCTAAGCTCCAGTCCCCTCAATGTATATGCAATAAAAGTCTCTATATCCTAGTGTCATTTGTGAAGATTAGATGAGATAATCTACATAAAACAGATAGTGAATACACTGCAGGTCTTCCATAAGTACTTGAATAATGTTAATTATTACTAGTAGTATAACTACTACTGATAAAATTATTCACAATGTTGCTTAGTAATCCAGATATGCATGGACTGCAGGAATATTTTTATGATAATAGATAAAATAAACTATAGGAAATGGAAACAATAAGGCAAAGAGATATTTGTAGAGCTAAAAAAATTGTATCAAGGAAACTATTCACAATATTTTCTATACATTAATCGACAGGAAATTTTGAATCTTTATCTTTCAGGCAGTATTTTGAGATATCAAGTTGACTCCCTCATCCTGCAAACTTGGAAGCCTATTTGGAAATAAACTATCCATCACCAAATAAGATATCCACAAAATGCTAGAAAGAAATCTCCTTTTGCTTCTCCCAAAGTGAGTACATATGTTAGCCTGAACCACATTAGACATCCTGATTCCTATTGACACTGGAAGTTGTTTCAAATCTTGAGCCATAAAATCTTCTCATCTCTGACTAATTCCCTATCCCTGTCAATTGGGTTTGCAATAAGTCTGCCAACTGATTTCTAGGGAATGATTTCTAAGCCAGTCTTCCAACTTTACTTTTTTATTTTTTAAACTTGACTGATTGATTCCAGGACTTTGAGACTTCCATTACCTGGCATTGAATTATAAAGAAAAAAACCCATCATCTTTTGAGGTAAGGAGCCATGGGAGAAAGACTCTGGTCTATCACACTACAGAGAGGTATTAATCAATTAAAGGTTTCTTCAATGCTGCCACACCCCAAAATATATGTATTAATATTTGATTTATATTATAAAACTAATCCCCTTTAGCCTAACTTACATATATATATTGATATTTTATATATGTAAAAATATGTATATATAGCTTTTGAGATTGATTTAACTAAATTACATGATTATTTCAGTAAGGTAGGAATCTGCAACATTGTCAGTAATTACCTTTCCCCCTATTTCTCATAGGTCCTTACTTAATCCTTCATTTGCATATCAGCTAATTGTTTCTCTAATATAAGCTATGTTGATATTAGCTATATGATTGAATTAACTTTAAAAGGTATGCATCAAATTATCAAATACAGAGAAATAAAATGATTTCAACTCCATAAATATACACAACATACATCAACATATATAGGTGTTTGAGTTCAATATGTGTATATTTTTAAAAAGATTTACGAAGCATGAAATCTTTTTGAATCCCATTGAGTTAGAGTCACTCCTGCTAGCTGGAGTTAGCCATAAAGCAGAACTCGAAATTTTGCCGCCCGGACCTCTAGAGGGCAGACCTGGAACCTCTCTAGTACCACCTTCAATAGCACAGCAATGGGGAATGAGATGCTTAAATCATTTTTAACTATATTCAGACACCTTTTGGGGACAGCTACAAAGTGCTAAGCACAAATAATAAGAAAAAAAATCCACATGGTCAAAGAAAGGAAATTACAATATGATGTAATGCTCTGTAATAGCGAGAGGTTATGAGGAATAGACACAAGGTGCCTTGAAGGAACAAGGAAGGCTTTCTGGGGGAGGTGATAACAAAGCAAAGTATAAATTAGTCAGATATGGAATTTTGGGAGAGTGTTCCAAACAGTGCAAGCAGCAAATACATAAGCTTCAGGTAAAATATATTGTAGGAACACTATATGTAGTTCAGAAAAGCCTCTTGTAGGAAAGCAACACCTTACAGATTTAAATGGTAAAAATGTATAAAAGTAGCTCAAGCATTAAATAAATTTTTGCCAGTTATTGAGCCAATTTTTATTCTCCATACTTCTATTTTTCAATATGTTAAAGATAACTCTAAGCTGGGCTCAGTGGCTCATGCCTATAATCCCAGCACTTTGGGAGTCCAAGGCGGGAGATTGTTTGAATCCAGGAGTTCAAGACCAGCCAAGGCAACATAGCAAGTCCTCAATTCTACTTAAAAAATAAATACATAAATAACACTAAAAATTACATATTAGTATTGCAAAAAATTGCTTCTATAAAACTATGGCCTGCCTCTGAAAAGAAGGAGAAAAAAAAAGAAAGAACAAAATTGCCAACTTAATTTAAACCTGTACAAGCATACAAACAGACTCAAGTTCTGAAATAGATAATCAAAAATGTTCACCTAACCAATGCATCAAGCGAATTTTATCTGAATGTGCTGTGGCATAATAGTGTTTGGAGGTATTTAGAAGATGGTAAATCCCAGAATCTTTCTAATTATTCTTTGAGAAAAAATGACTTGCACATTTTGAAAATAAGTATTTCAATATATAAATAAACTTTCAGTGTATAAAAACAAATTTATAAAACAAGTTTATCTACCTCTTTCATTATATATGAAAGGTTTTTACAAAGAGCTTTTTAATAAAGATTCTAAATTAATCTTAAATTAAGGTTCACCTCAATGTTCTTAAATATGAACTAATGTTCAAGCATATAATTATATTTCTAGTTATAGTCTCCCTTGACAGCACTGAAATCATTCCAGATAACATGATTCCTATTATAATATACCTAGGGAAAATAACCCAAACTAAAAATTATTAGGGGGTTGGTTATTTAAATACATTATTTTGAAAATGGCATCGAGTATAGCCTGAATTTTTAATTCTAAAACCCAAAACTCAGGCAAATAAACTTATTAATAGAGCTTTGATTGGCCCCTTGGCTAATGATCCGTGGCTCAGAGCATCAATATACCAGGTTTCAGATCATGATAAGTATACCAAATTTCTCTAGATTGTCTGGCAAAGCAGATACTATCACTATCTTGTGACAATAGTCTTCTAGGCTTACATATCTTGCCGGTTTAAAAAAGAAAAAAGAATTCCATTGTCAATGTATTTATTAAAATAACACTGTATTTTATTGATTTAAGATGGACATCCCTTTACATTTTAACTTCACTGAGATTGGGATGCATAATGAAATTAATGATAGGAAAGCATTTTGCTAGAATTCAATTAGCAGAATTTTTCTTTATTACCTAAAATAATAATTCAACTTCAAATGAATGGCTTCAGATTTGCTAAAATATGGTTATACTACTATTACTGCTAATAGTAAAAATGGTAATGATAATAAGTAGTAATCAACATTTACTGATTGCTGTCAATATGCCAAACCTTATTTGGTTATATTATTTGTATTAAATAATTTAATCTTCAAAACCTTCAATGAACAGAGAAGTTAACAAAAGTGGGGTGGAACTGATGATAAATCTGTTTGATTACATGTGCTAGAATTCAGATACATTCTTCTGTTTGTAAAGGAAAAAAGTCTTTTAAAATTAAATAAGGAAGATATTTGTGCTATATATTACTGTCTTAAAATTATCAAAAATATTGAAGGACTATTAACTTATATCTGTTCTTTAATTTTTACTCTATTGTTCATTACGATACCATAAAATGACTATATAATGCCAGTTATTATGGTAAACCACCTTCTTAACATTTACATCTGAATATAATTACATATGAAAGGAAATACTCAAAAATCAATATTTTTATTCTGTTTTTTAATCAATAAAGAGAATACTCAACAACTTTTTAAAAATATTTACTCGTAGTCATCCTATAATCCTTTGCATTTAAAAACATTTCCCTATCTGCTAATGTTTTTACATTATTGGACATAAAGTAAATGCTTGTCAAAAATCAATAGTCTCCAAATTCATAATTTATATTTGTCTAATCCTTAAGCACTACACAGTTCTAAACAAATAGATTTTATACTCACATCTGTGATATTTTGAAGTTACCTGAGAAGAATATTGAGGGACACAAATAATTACTAAAAATACTCCTTTGATCAATTTCATAGTTATCTGATATTAAATTTCCAAGTTAAAAAAAATTAAACATAATTTTAAAAAGTCAAGGGTCTTCCTTATTCAAGAAAATTGGTTTAATTCTTTAACACAAAATATTTCACCATATGGTCATAACCAGCACTATTGGCAAAGGGCCTTACATATATTGGATAGTCAGGAAATATTTGATGAATGAATGAACAGATGCATGAATAAGTGGATAATAAACATAAGCATATTCATCTATTTTATTTCTAAAAATTTCTCAAGTTAACATTTTTTCATTTGAAAGATATTTTCAATTACTTACTGAGCTGTATTTTTGCAACTATGCAAATGATAGCACTAACTTTAATTGTATTCATTTATCTTTAATCAGCATTATTTTATTCTACTAGTCTACAGGGGGGTTTTACACATTACAAAATGCAAATTATGATACATCTCGAGTTTAAGAGAATGTCATTTGTTTTTGGATTCCCCTACGACACAGTTGAGATTCATTTATTTATTTAAGTAATCACTCATTGGCCAAATGTGTTCTGATTTGTTTCTGATAGAAACAAATGTCAAAACGACAGAAATTCTTCCTTATCATATTATCATTACGTTGGACACCAAGGACATGAAGATGAATTAAATATGTTTCTCACCCTTGATGAACTCTTAGTAGGTTGTTTAATGCACATTTGTTGAATAAATGAATGAACAAATACAAAAATTTTGAAAGCGCTGCACATTCAGTCATTGTATTTAGCAATATAGAGAATGAGAAGACAGTGACTATACTCATTTTAACAGTTCACAACACTGTACTCTATTCATAAAACCACACATCTTAAAATTACTGACAGGCTCAAGACTATGCTGGCTACATTAGATTAATTTCATAGGAGCATATTTAGTCTTATCTACAAAATTAGAATGTTCACAGGGGTAAACACTGCTTTGAAGTTCAAGAGTGTAAATGAATAGAATCTTTTCCTAAGAGAAAATTAGGAAATTGACAGCATTCAGAGAACTATATTTGTTCCTAAAATAAGTCTATTCATTCAGTCACAGCCATGTAAATTGACAGCTGCTCTGACTTAGAGAACAAGATTCATGCTTTACATGACATTTATCTGAGCCCCTGTGGACAGAGTTCACATGAGTAAGCCTATATTGACCATGGCCCTTTTTAAAGATTTAGAGTATCTATGAAATGAAATGCTTACAGCAAAAAATGTTTTTCTAAACAGAAATTTCAGTTATATGTTTATCAAAATAAAAATCATTAAAACTTTCTTATTATAACTTCTGTAGTATGTTGAATTGGTGTCCCCCAACCCCCAAAAAAGATATTTCTACCTGGAACCCGTGAATGTGATCTTCTTTGGAAAAAGGATCTTTGCAGATGTAATTAAGTTAAGGATGTTAAGATGAAATCATCCCAGATTATTCAGGCAGGCCCTAAATCCAAAAACAGGTGTCCTTATGAGATAAAAGCAGAGGAGATTTGAAATACTCAGAGAAGAAAACCATGTGAAGATAGAGAAAGAGACTGGAGTTAACACAGCTACAACCAAGGAACACTTGGGGGCTACTAGATGTTGGAAGGGGCAAGAACATATTCTTCCCTCAAGCCATTAGAAGAAGCAACACTTTGATTTTGGCCTTATGACCACCAGCACTGTGAGAGAATAAATTCCTATTGTTTTAACACATCAAGTTTGTGGTATGTTGTTACAGCGGCCACAGGAAGCTAATATAGCTACCAAATCAAAACCATTTTCAAAACAGTCTATTTTAAGTGGTATAAGGAAGTTGAGAGTGAGAGAGTTACTTAAATGAGATTGCTGGGTTTTAGGATTAGAATTATACTTGAAGATGTAGCAATAAATTGAGCTAATCATTCCTCCCAATCTTTCATTATATAAATAAAAATCAATGGCTGAAATTTGGTTTCCTGAGACAGTTTTTCACCCCATCTCTTTGACAACCTGTTGCTTCTAAGTGTCCCGGACATTTGTATCCTCCCACCTGTCTGTACTCCTACTAATCTTCTTTAGAAATATAACATCTCTTGTCTAAAGACTCTCCTTCCTTGAGCCATATCTGTATTCTAATTCACCTACCCCTCATAAGCCAGAATAATCTTCCTATTGTTTCCATAACTTCCGTTTTAAAATCCTCAATCAATTCTTGTTAACAGGGCAAATTTTACCAGCTTTGGAATGCTCTTCAAGATGCAGCCCCAACATGTTTTTCCAGCCTCATTTTTTGACCATGGATTGCCCAAGACAGTGTTAAGTGCCTCCTTGTTGCTCATGGAGCATCCTGAGACTGCTGTTACAGGATTTATCACAAAGCTATATAACCCTCTGCCTCTTCCACTAGACTATGACTCTCTTGAAGACATGGATAAGGTATTATTTACCTTTTAACCCTCAAAAACTAGTACTGCAGCAGGACTATCAAATCTAAGCTTCTGGTGGTCTAAACATAATCACCAGGTGTGTATATTTGCAGGAAAACAAGAGTATTGTAATTATTATTATTTTATTTATTTATTTATTTATTTTTGAGAATCAAACCAGCAAGTTTTCTATTAAGGATTTCAAAAGGGAAGGGGTATAATAACAGAGAGTAAGTACAAAGATCACATGCTTCAAAGGGCAAAAAGCAGAACAAAGATCACATGCTTCTGAGGGAACAGGACAAAGGGCAAAAGCAGAATTACTGATAAGGGTCTATATTCAGTAGTGCACATATTGTCTTAATAAACATCTTAAACAACAGAAAACAGGGTTTGAGAGCAGAGAACCAGTCTGACCACAAATTTACCAGGGTGGAGTTTTTTTCCCACCCTAGTAAGCCTGAGGGTACTGCAAGTGACCAGGACATATCTCAGTCCTTATCTCAACCACATAGGACAGACACTCCCAGAGCGGCCGTTTATAGACCTCTCCCCAGGAATGCATTCCTTTCTCAGGGTATTAATATTAATATTCCTTGCTAGGAAAAGAATTTAGCGATATCTCTCCTACTTGCACGTCCATTTATAGGCTCTCTACAAGAAGAAAAATATGGCTCTTTTTGCCCAACCCAGCAGGCAGTCAGACCTTATGGTTGTCTTCCCTTGTTCCCTAAAAATCGCGTTATTCTGTTCTTTTTCAAGGTGCACTAATTTCATATTGTTCAAACACACATGTTTTACAATCAATTTGTACAGTTAATACAATTATCACAGTGATCCTGAGGTGATGTACATCCTTAGCTTATGAAGATAACAGGATTAAGAGATTAAAGACAGGCATAAAAAATTATATAAGTATTATTTGGGAATTGATAAATGTCCACCAAATCGTCACAATTTATGTTCCTCTGCCGTGGCTCCAGCTGGTCCCTCTGTTTGGGGGTCCCTGACTTCCTGCAGCAGAACTAAATGAATTTAAAATTTTATTTTAAATTTAGTCCCATGTCTTTAGTGGCCACAGTATTGGACAGTGCAGATATAGAACATTTCCATTATCACAGAAAGTTCTATTAACCAATGCTGAGCTAAGCTAGACTCAATGTTTTTGGAAGAGCATTTCAGCTAGGTGCAGTGACTCAGGCCTGTAATCCCAGCACCCTGGGAGGCCGAGACGGATGGATCGCCTGAGGTCATGAGTTCAAGACCAGCCTGGGCAACATGGCGAAACTCCATCTCTACCAAAAATACAAAATTAGCCAGGTTTGGTGGTACATGTCTGTAATCCAAGCCACTCAGGAGGCTGAGGCAGGAGAACTGCTCGAACCCAGGAGGCAGAGGCTGTGGTGAGCTGAGACCACACCACTGCACTCCAGCCTGGGCAAGACAGCGACACTCTGTCTCAAAGAAAAAAAAAAAAAAGCATTTCACAGGTAGTGATGTGAACTTCCTTCAGAAGAGCATATAATGTCTGGATGTTTCTCTTTGTATTAATTTAGCAGTCATTTAAGGCCATTGCCTGGACCTATTACTTCATTAGGGGTTGCAAAATTATGGCATTATAATTCTATCATCTCCACTCTATTTTATTGACTGGAATGCTTTTAGAAAAACAAAACAAAACAAAACTTCCTTTATCAACCATTTTGGTTACACTGAAGAATAAATTTATACAGGAAAGTTAGGATCCAAAGGTGACCAATTAGGGTTGTTTTTTAGTATAATTATGAACTTGTGCACTTTAAAATATTTGATATGTTTTAATTCATTGCAGTTATTGTTCTTATTACTACTCAAATTGTCTTATCTCTAGCCAGGATTGTCTTTGGAATCCTTTTCACATGACCCCAGAAGCTTTTGATAACATTTTTCTGATACAACAGGATATTTT
Source organism: Pan troglodytes (assembly GCF_028858775.2). Classification (NCBI taxonomy): domain Eukaryota; kingdom Metazoa; phylum Chordata; class Mammalia; order Primates; family Hominidae; genus Pan; species Pan troglodytes. The sequence goes on from NC_072411.2 coordinate 114,254,581, forward strand.
AGGCTCATCCTGTACATTTTTCCCTCAAACATGGAATCAGCCACACTTCCAAAAAGTCATTGTTTATTTTAAGATGAAATTATATTTAGGTAGTATGGTCTGGGCTGGTACTGGGCTGGTCATTGTTTCTAAGCCTTTTCAGTGGACAATGCTAAGAAGTGCATTTTTTTTTTTTTTTTTTGACGGAGTCTCATTCTGTCACCCAGGCTGGAGTGCAGTGGCGCAATCTCAGCTCACCGCAACCTCTACCTCCAAGTTCAAGCAATTCTCCGCCTCAGCCACCTGACTAGCTGGGACCACAGGCGCCTGCCACCATGTCCAGCCAATTTTTGCACTTTTAGCAGAGATGGGGCTTCACCATCTTGGCCAGGCTGGTCCTGAACTCCTGACCCTGTGATCCACCCACCTCAGTCTCCCAAAGCACTAGGACCACAGGCGTGAGCCACCATGCCCAAACTTTTTGTTGTTGTTGTTGTTGTTTTTATTTTATTTTATTTTATTTTTTAAGACAGGTCTTTCTATGTCCCTCAGCCTGGAATGCCATAGTGCAATCATGGCTCACAGAAGTCCCAACCTCACAGGCCCAAGCAATCCTCCCACCTCAGCCTCCCCAGTAGCTGGGACCACAGATGCATGTCACCACACCTGGCCAACCTGTTGATTTTTTGTAGAGACGGGGTCTCACTCTGTTGCCCAGGTTGGTCTCCAAGCCCTGGGCTCAAGCCATCCCCCTGCCCCAGACTCCCAAAGTGCTGATACTACAGGCATGAGACACCATGCCCAGCCAAGAAATACTTTACTTTTTTTTTTTTTTTTTTTTTGAGACAGAGTCTCACTCTGTCGCCCAGGCTGGATTGCAGTGGCGTGATCTCAGCTCATTGCAACCTCCACTTCCCAGGTTCAAGCAATTCTCCTGTCTCAGCCTCTCAAGTAGCTAGGGCTACAGGCACTCACCCCAACGCCCAACTAATTTTTGTATTTTTACCAGAGATGGGGTTTTGCCATGTTGGCCGGGTGTATCATCAAGAGAGCTTGATGATAAGGTAGAAGAATTTATCATAAGACACTGTTTTAAGGCCTGGGTAAATATATTGAATTGGATAGCATTCCCTCAAAGTTCATGCCCACAGGAAACTATTAATGTGAATGAATCTGACCTAATTTGGAAATAGGGCCTTTGTAAATGTAGTCACATTAAGATAAGGTTACAGAGGGTTAGGGTAAGTCCTAAATCCAATATTACTGTTCCCCTTATAAAACAGGGAAATTTGGACACAGGGACACAGTCACACAGAAGAAGAGATAGAGATTGGAGTGATTCATCTATAAACTAAGGAATGCCAAGGATTGCTGGCAATTATCAGAAGCTAGAAGAGGCAAGGTTTCTTCCCTAGAGCATCTTTTGTTTTTCCAAGCAATCCTCCTGCATCAGCCTCCTGAATATCTGGGATTACAGGCATGCACCATCATGCCCAGAACTTCCCTAGAGCCTCTGAAGGAATCATGGCCCTGCCAACACTTTGATTTGAGACATCTAGCCTGAAGAACCCTGAGAGAATACGTTTATATTGTTTTAAGCCACCCAGTTTGTCATACGTCATTACTGCAGCCCTAAGAAGCTAACACAGTAACTAAACATGATATTGAATGTGGGGAACAGCATTTTCTTCATTTCTGTGTAGAACATCACTTGGATTTAGTGCCCATGAACTTGATAATTTGTAACTTTGGAAATACTGGAGAAAAACCTCTCTTGACTCAAACTCAGCATTGTCACTGTGCATGCTGGCCCAAACAGCAGTTGTGAGTTGTGAGATGCCATTCTCAAGTGCCTTCAAGAACAGACAGCATTAACAAAATAAAGCCAAAGTGGAAGATTATAGAATGTTAATCTACTCAGCCTATGTGACACTCTCTGGGGTCTCCCCAGAACAAGTAGGTGAGATTTTTTAGGGGAGCTGCTCAAGTTTTAAGGACAACTCCATTGCAAACCCTACTCTTGCCTGCTTAGAAAGCAGTTCAAAACAACTTGCTTTAAAGTAAAACTATTCACATAAATGTCCAACTCTAAACAGAAACGGGCTTTGTGAAAATGACTTAAAATGAAACTGCATGATTAAATTTGTATTATTCAAGATGTAACATGGAGATCTGTAGGTAGATGCTAAAAAAATAGCTTGGATACTTTATGCTATCATAAACAGAGTGGTCAATGACATTTAGATATCTGTTATCTTTAGAGTATTATTTGATCAAATCTGGGCATTTATTTTTAATTTCTTTTATTTTACTGCTTCAAACACGCCTCTCACACTGCTTTATTTGAACATGGAGACATAGCCTCTTTTCTCACTAAATAAATCCCATTACCCTTCAACCATTCTTCCTGTTTAAAAGTACATAGTCAACACTAAATAACTGACCCTAATTCTTAAACATGTAGCTGGCATTTAATAAAATCATGGCTGAATGTTGAGTAAAAAAATGTACATAATATTGTTTACTTGTGCACCCTTTATTGGCATCTCGCTTGTATATTATAACCTCTTTTCCTCTTTAAGTATTTTTCTTCGGCCAGGCGCAGTGGCTCATGCCTGCAATCTCAGCACTTTGGGAGGCCGAGGCAGGTGGATCACGAGGTCAGGAGAACAAGACCATCCTGGCTAACACGGTGAAACCCCGTCTCTACTAAAAAAAAAAAAAAAAAAAAAAAAAAATATATATATATATATATATATATATATATATATATATATATATATAAAATTAGCCGGGCATGGTGGCGGGTGCCTGTAGTCCCAGCTACTCGGAAGGCTGAGGCAGGAGAATGGGGTGAACCCAGGAGACAGAGCTTGCAGTGAGCCAAGATTGTGCCACTGCACTCCAGCCTGGGCAACAGAGTGAGACACCTTCTCAATAAAATAAAATAAAATAAAATAAAATAAAATAAAATAAAAATAAATAAATCTTTTTCTTCCTCTTCCAATTTACTGTCAACAGAGATCTTTTTCTAAAATGTAAATCTGTTTTTTGTCTTCAGTGATTGGCCATTGCCCTTGGGATACAGTTTGAACCTATATCAGGGCTTTCAAGGCAAACAAGAAAAGTCTTAGACAATGAGGTGAAGGACCAACTCTCAGACAAATCTTCCACTCAAAATTTTGTGCCTGGGACCTGTTTCTCTGAATTGCCCTTAGCTCCACTCCTCTCCTGGCATGTTCCTACTCAGCAGTCCCTCTGTCAATCATTTGGCATGTTATTTAGCAACATTTTTCAAATTGCTTTGTAATTATTTGTTTCTGTTTCCACCCCCTAACCCCACCTCCCAAGTAATTTGGAGCTCCCTGAATATCACTCAATGCATCAACTCACTTGGGGGTAGTGCCTACAACCACCAATAGTAAACTCACTTCAGTTCTCTCCATTCCAGTGTCTAATATTTTCAACAGGAGGATGACCCACTGCCCTTAAAATGAACTTACAAGTGCCAGTACTTGAGGCCCTTTGACCTTGAACAGTTTTAGAATGCAAAGTCACAGGGGTGTGAGGTACTCCATTTGCATTCCACACTCTAATGAGAGCACAACTCATTTTTACATAGTTGATTGCATCATGTTTTATACCAAAATAGAGCATTCCCTAAATAAAGAGAAATATCTATAATTAGATTTTTATAGCCTAGGACTACTGACCAGAAAAAAAAAAAAAATGCATTGGTGCATTGGTGCATTGGCTGCCAGGAATAATGTATTAGACAAAACACAATGTAAACTTCAATTGTTGTTAAACAGTTCTTTCTTTTTGACAATGACTAGACATATATACATATTTTTTTAACTTTTTTTTTTTTCAATTTATATGCCCCCTACTTGGTTTTCATCAAGTTCACATCAGGGGAACCCTGTGATAATCAGACAGAAAAAGGTTCAGCATAGGAAAAGCTCAATAAGCAGTGGGAAGCAGACCTGAATTCATAACAACCACTGAAAAGCGGACTGAAACCCAGGAAAATCAACTATGAAAAAAGACGAATTATAAGAAACAGAAAACAATTCGAGATAATCACTGTTAATTACAGAGAAATAAGTTCATATTAAAAACTGTCTTAGATTGCATTATTCTGTAACATATTCATATCTAGCAGCTTTTATTTTAAATTTATAAAAAATAATCTACTGGCATATCATGCAAATTTTAAAAAATCTAGTATGAAATATTAGTTAACATGTTTTAACTTTTGTTCTCTAAACTTTATGAATTTTTAAGTACAATTGGTTTTTACTTGATTTCAACATTTGTGGAGGAGAGGGGTGGACAAATCTATATTTAATATGCAAGATGAAATTCTAGAAAAATAGGACCTGTATTTTATATTTTCAGTTAATAAGCTTTTTACATAGTGGTGTTACCCACATATTAATTACAAAGAAATAATGATAGTGAGATACCTTACCTTGCATAGTATCTCTGAATAAGGTAATTAACTCCTCAATGCCTCATTTTCTCATTCATAAAATGGGCATAATATATACATTTGAGCATTATTTGGGGACTTATAAAAAGAAAGATATGAAACACTGCCTCATAGTTGTCACTTAATAAAAGGTAGTTGTCATTTTTATTATTATAAAGTGCCAGATGCATGGAAAACATCAAATGATTATACTCATTACAAATTATTTTTAAAATGTCACTAAAATTTTTTAAATAATTAAATATGCAGTGTATTTGAAATGTGATTTACTTTGAGAAAAAAGAGCACACACAAGTATAACAACAGTCTTTCAATATGATAAAAACATATCAGGTGTGGATTTTGCTGCACTTGTATTTTCAAACTAGAATACTACGAAGGTAATAGAATGCAACTTCCTTGAGTGTACATTATCTTTAAATAATTTCTTGGAAAAATACATTGTTTTTATTCTTAAAAAAAATAAGTGGTATAGAGAAGAGTAAAAAAGTTAATAAATGTTATTTATAAACCTTGAAACTTCTCATTTTGTGCAAGTGGCTTTGAGACACACACAACTCTATTCCAGTATAACCCAAAACTCATTTGTTGGCCACCAGACAGTAGAATGAAAAGGTTGAAAAGAATCTCAAGTATGAAAAGATTGAGAAGAATTCCCTGGAACATAATGTAATAAAACTTATTTTCAATTAAAAATATGCATCTTATTCAGAGACACTATGCAAGGTAAGATAAATTTTGACTCAGTTGTGAATGCAAAGGCCATGCTCTCTCAGTATACAATGTTGTTGCATATAAAAATTAATATTTATTCCACATCTAATTTTCCTTGGGCATTTTTAGGAAGACATTCATGAAGTTTTGCACATCAGCCAAGACTCTTAATACCTGGAAGTGACTATTGTATATTAAATAATAATTTCCAAGTAAGCCATTTGATGGTGCCTCCACTCTGGCCTACAGGGGATATATCTCAAAAGAGCTTGCCCAAATAGATTGTTTGCCTCTGGAAGTTTAGTGATAACTATTACTACTAATCTCTAATGAGTATTAGCAAAATGATTCCTGAGAAAATAAGCATGCCACACTGAAAATTTTCTATCTTGATTTCTAACATAATCTGACAAAGATAATGTTTTAATGTAGAAAAAGAAGCTATTGGCATTATCCTTGATGATTCATCAAAGAGGACAACCATATGGGAGATCAACATTATACTTAGATTAAATGCAGAGTCTTGAATGGAAAATATAATTTAGGGCTAAAGAAATATGGCTAAACTATAAGAAATTGTTGCTGGCCCTGGGAACACTTTTAGGTAAAGTATTAACCACCACCCAAGGAAGAATAGCAAATCCTACCAGATGTTTCATTAAAAGTATAAGTATATTGGGAAAGGGATATTGTGATGAGGGACTTACAGAGTCATCCAACAAGCCACAGCAGGACTAGGATATCACATCTTCAATAATTCTCTCACCTTTAGGTTTAACCTGAGATAAAGAATACAAGGGTCTCAGCAGCTATCCTGTTTCTATTTTGGATAGCCCGGAGTGCTCCATTTCCCAGTATTCCTGGGGGATATGACATATTAATGATATCAAAATATTGAGTCACTTATCAAATGTGACCTAAGGATTCTAGAGTGAGAAAATATTCTACCTTGATGTATTTGGAAATAAACCAGCATAGAAGATTAAGACCTTAAATTATCATCTTTAAGGAACTAAACATTAATGTCTAGTTCACTGTTTCTTAATTTTGTTTCACAGACCCCTTTGAAAAGCTATTGAAAGTTGTATACACTTAAATACTAGGTATAGAGAAATGCATTTACTCAGTGTAACTTGCAGATAATTTTATAGGGTTCATAGAACACATTAGACAAGACTAAAGACACCAGTTCAAGACCCTCTGGGTCTGTATTTGTCAGTTCTTTTCAAAATCTCTTTCAATGAATATATATTTTCCTCCTGATTTTCAGTTATTTCACAGCATTCTTGGTCAAAACTTTAAGGGTACTTAAAGGAGACAGGGAGAACATTCAAATTGGGCAATCTGGGGATAGTTAAATAAAAGACTTATTTACAAAGGCATGCACAAAGTGTAGTAAAAGCAACAAGAAATAGTTCAAGACCCAATAACTGGCGAATCATTACATTAAAAAGTGAGGGGGAGCGGTGGTTATGGGAGCCCATAACTACTGTCATCTTATCTCTGACAGGCGCATTCATTGACATATACCAAACAGAAGCCAGAGTACAAGAAGCCTGGTTGATGTAGTTCATAGAGGTCATCCTCCCGAAGCACAGAGCAGCAAAGAGAAGGGTAGAGGAAGTACTTGGAGGGACAATGTAGAATATCTGAGAAATTAGCAAAGCAGGTTTCTTTACAAAAATAATGCAATTTCTTTCAGGAAGGTCTTAGAAAATGTCTGGCTCTTTAATAGTATGTATGATGCGCCCTTATTACATAGCCATCTTTAAACAATAACAATGGAAACTTCTAAATCCTGCTGAAAAATAAACCTTATTTTTCCATATGTGTTTGCTTATTCATAATCTGCCTTTTTTTTAATAAAAAAAGCATTTAAGGTTATCTACAAAAATGCGAACATAAAAAATTTAGCACACTAACATAAAATGATGAATGGAAAAACACATGTAAAAGGAAAACAAGAATAGAAAAATAGGCAGGGCACGGTGGCTCTCACCTGTAATCCTAGCACTTTGGGAGGCCAAGATGGGCAGATTGCCTGAGCTCAGGAGTTTGAGACCAGCCTGGGCAACATGGTGAAACCCCATCTCTACTAAAATACAAAAATTCAGCCAGGCATGGTGGCGGGCGCCTGTAATCCCAGCTACTTAGGTGGCTGAGGCACATGAATTGCTTGAACCCGGGAGGTGGAGGTTGCAGTGAGCCAAGATTGTGCCACTGCATCCAGCCTGGAAAACAAAGCAACATTCTGTAAAAAAAAAAAAAAAAAAAAAAAAGAAAGAAAGAAAGAAAAGAAAAAAAGAAAGAATGGAAGGAAGGAAGGGAGGGAGGGAGGAAGGGATAAGATGGGGTCAAGGATAAATCTCTTATTTTGAAATCCAAAACAAGCTAGAGATGGGGTCTATATTTAATGTTAAGTATACTTGCAGTCAATAAAATGGTAACTAATTTGCTTACATAATTTAAAAAGTAAATTTTATAATTATAAGAAAAAACATCCTTACTTCGGAAAGTATAATTTCTAGAAACAGAAAAATGATTCTTATGTAGATACTCATAGAGAAAATTCTGCTACCTAATGAATGAACAATATATTCCACAGCATCCTTAATGCATATGTATGTCTACAGAGAATAAGATGCATATTCTGCTTGGGATATAAGACATGTTCTTTTATTAAAGCAAAGGAGTTCTGATTTACTAGGAGTAAGATTTCTTCAAAGTTCAGTAGAAGATCAAACTACTTAACAATCCTACACTTCATCTTTTCTCTCTAAAAAAATAGACTCAATATGCTAGGACAATATTAGAACTTATCATATATAGAGGTTCAAAAAATAATTAAATGAATGAGTGATTTTTGGGGATTATCAGCCTTCTCACTTGCTCTACTGGATATATCCAGGTTTACTGAATCCTAGGTCACCTTACAATGAGAATATATCTCTGTTAAAGCTTTTTAATGTTTTCCTAAGTTTTTTCAACATGTATTTTATTTTTAAGCTAGGTTAACTTATATATCTATTGGTATATATGTTTGCTCTTTCTTTTACTTATATTTATGTAAATCAAACTCAGAATGCTTTATAAAAGTGTTACCTACAAATGTATCCTCAAGCTATTTAAGGTTTTTAGAGTTTTTATTGCTTCATACACTAAGAATAAAATACATATTCTTCTTAAATAATACCAATTAAGCTTTTCTCACAATTCTCAACCTACTGCCTGTAGTAGTTACTTTACTGATATTTGTCTTCAATTTGTTAATAATTCAGATCATTCAACATGCAATTGGTATCACAGAAACAAAGTCTTCTTTCAAGTTTCCATTTTGGTGCCATTAGGTAATTTTCAGGAATTATTCTATGTCACTTATTACTAAACAGGTTTTTGTTATAGTTCATATTTTTTTTACTGCTACCAGATTTTCTTATCATTAAAATCATATGTCTACATAAAAAGGTAAGAAGAGGTAATCATAATGTATTTATGGATTACATAGAATAGACAGATCCATATACTTTACATTGATGAATCTAGTTTTAGAATATAAAAATACGCTCACCATGATTATATAGCACTTTCTTATATGTTTTAGTAAGATAATGAATATTTTATTCCTGATAGATGTTTACTTTTCTCTTCTTACCTTTTTGATCCAGACATATGATTTTGATCTAGAAATACGATGATAAAAATAATTAGACCTTTAGAATTCCTATTCAATAGGTATAATAATTATTGTCTGATGCCTAAGTCTTAATGCATGATTCCAATGACACTCAAAAGTGACCCTTTAAAAACTACAATCTTGTGTAGTTTGAAGTCGGGTAGCATGATGCCAAAAGAGCATGGTACTGGTATAAAAACAGGCACATAGACCAATGGAACAGAATAGGGAACTCAAAAATAAAACCACACATCTATAATCATCTGACCTTCGACAAACCTGATGAAAACAAGCAATGGGGAAAGGATTCCCTGCTTAACAAATGGTGCTGGGAGAACTGGTTAGCTATATGCAGAAAATTGAAACTGGAATCCATTTCTCACCACTTATACAAAAATTTACTCTAGATGGATTAAAGGCTTAAATGTCAAACCCAAAACTATAAAAACCCTAGAAGAAAATCTGGGCAATACCATTCAGGACATGGGCACAGGCAAAGATTTTATCATGAAATCGCCAAAAGCAATTGCGACAAAAGAAAAGATTGATAAATGGGATCTAATTAAACTAAAAAGCTTCTGCGAAGCAAAAGGAACTATCATCAGAATGAACAGACAACAAAATGGGAGAAAATTTTTGCAAAATTTCTTAGACAAATTTACAAGAAAAAAAAAACATTAAAAACTGGGCAAAGTACATGAACAGCCGCTTCTCAAAAGAAGACATTTATGTGGCCAAGAAACATATGAAGAAAAGCTCAACATCATTGATTATTAGAGAAATGCAAATCAAAACAACAGTGAGATACCATCTTACACCAGTCAGAATTGTGATTATTAAAAAGTCAAGAAACAACAGATGCTGGCAAGGTTTCAGAGAAATAGGAATGCTTTTACACCATTGCTGCGAATGTAAATTTGTTCAACCATTGTGGAAGACAGTGTGGCAATTCCTCAAATATTTAGAACTGGAAATACCATTTGACTCAGCAATTCCATTACTGGGAATATACTCAAAGGAATATAAATCATTCGATTATAAAGATACATACACACATATGTTCACTGCAGCACTATTCACAATAGCAAAGTAATGGAATTGTCCCAAATGCCCATCAATGATAGACTGGATGAAGAAAATTTGGTACATATACAAGATAAAATACTATGCAGCCATAAAAAGGAACCAGATCATGTCATTTGCAGGGACATGGATGAAGCTGGAAGCCATTATCCTCACCAAATTAACGCAGGAACAGAAAACCAAATACCACATGTTCTCACTTACAAGTAGGAGCTGAACAATGAAAACACATGGACACAGGGAGGGAAACAACACACACTGGGACCTGTCAGGGGAGTGTAGAGTGGGGAGAGCATCAGGAAAAAGAGCTAATGTATGCTGGGCTTCATACCTAGGCGATGGTTTGATAGGTGCAGCAAACCACCATAGCACACATTTACCTATGTAACAAACCTGCACATCCTGCACATGTACCCCAGAACTTAAAAAATAAAAAACATAAAAAACTATAATCTGAAGGAAAATTAACTGGGTTTGAGTTTTATTTGTATTTTTTTGTTTCAAAGTTTTATTATAATGATAGAAATGGTCACAAATGAAATAATTCATTTCTTCAGGTAAAGAGTATCCTCTTTTGAAAGGCAAATCTTCCTGCTTCTAGAGGAATTCATCTTAGTGAGGATTTATGCAATTAGATGACACTTCTTCCTGGTAATTACTTTATGTGGAAGTAAGGAGGGCCATCTTTATGGTGGTGGGAAAGGGCAGGTACATTGCAGAGGTATAGAAGTTTGAAGTTCATTTTATTTTTTTTACGTTTTTATTTTTTTACTTGCACATAACTTATTGTTTAGGAAATTTCACTAGAAAGATCTCTGTCATGGAATATCTGCCTAGGGAGTATAGAGAAAAGTATGAGAATCATGGGAACACTGTTTAATCTGGAGATCTCCAGCCTGGACATGAGCCATTATACAACTCAAGCTTTTATGCTTATCTGATGAGTTATATTCATATCTCAGCTTCACTTCTAAACTTTGAAATTACTTTACTACATAATTTTTGTAGTCCATTGTAGTTCATTTTGAAATTTCATCCCTAATGTCTTTTCCAGTTCTGCAATTCTGTGATCTGTCGTCTTCTGAACTGGGTATTACATGTTCTCTCTCACACACACCTATGAGATGATATTTCCAGATGTTTATCTCTTAAGAATGCACTAGCCAACAAGCTTTAAATGATAGACAGGGATGGTTCAAGTACAAAAAGCAGTTTGTTAACTATTAGATTAATAAAAGTGTTTATACAAGTTAATTTTTTTAAAAAAACAGATGAATAAGTCAATCAAAATCTCAAAAATAATGATTGAATCAGTGCAACTTCTCTTTCTCAATTTATTAATGAAATATATGCAGACTTCAACATGCATCATGCAAAAATTTACTGAGATGGATAATACAGACATATTGAAATGGATAATATCAATGTAAATTTCTGCTAATTCAACTTTTCTTTTGAAAAAAAAACAATTTTATTGCTCTGATGAGTAGATTCAATTAAATCAAATGTCTCCATGAGTGTCTTTGAACAGTAGTGATACCTAAACTGGAAAGGAAACATACCTTTTGAACAATATCCAGGAAATGAATATGTGTCTGTGATGATTTTTAGGACAAAATAGAAAATATACAACAAAAACTTACACACAAAATATTGGCTTTTTATTTTAGGAAAACAAATCAATTATAATTTCTGGAAACTAATCAAATAAAGGAGCTTACTCCCTTTAGAGTATAATGAGCTTCATTTGTCTTTTGTCCCCAAAATTCTAATTAGATTGTCTTCCATTTTCTCTCTTCCCTTCTCTCCCCTTTTCTCTCAGGCAGACACAATCTCGATACCCAGGGTATTTTAGGTGTGAGCTGACTTAAATCTTTGTATTTCAAACTGCTTAATCAAGCATAAATGGACACAGAGTGTTTCATTCTCTTTTAAGAATGTATTATCTCAGCCCAGATGAAATGACTGGCTCTTTCGTTCTATACCTCTGGCCCCCTTCTTGCTCTACCTAATTTCCAAAATAGATTGTGGTTCTTCAAAACAACTTGCTGCAAAGCACATAAAAAAAACAAAGAGCTTTGTTAATGTTATCTTTATATTATCAGAAGCAATAATGTTTCCATTATTTATGACATACCCCACCACACAGAAAATCAATGTTAATAACCAAGGAACACAAAGAAAATCCCTTATTGCATCGTGTTCACACAGAAGTTCTAAGACAGAAACAGGCTCAAGTTGTTCCTTAGATCTCCATACTTCTTAGAATCCCTTGACAACATTCTTGTAAGTCATTTTGACATTCAAAAGGAGATACATCAAAAAGGTTCTATTTTCAAAATCATTTTCCTTTTTCTTTTACTGACAGTCTAACAACACCTATCACTTCCTACTTACCTCTCACTCTCTTCATGTGTTGTCCTCCAAATCTGTGGATAAATCATGTGACATATTCAACCACATAAAAAGGAAAAGAGTCAAGTATTCAAACAGAAAGGGTTGACTGAGCAGGTGGCCTAAAATCAATCCTAAAATCTACACTCTAGAGAGTAAAATTATATTGGAGTCTGATGTGATATGAATATCAAAATGTAGTAACCAAGGACCTTGGATTCAGGACAATTTAGTTCACATTCCATGCCATCCTTTCCTTGATGTGTGATATTCAGCAAATTACCAAGATTCCCTGAGCTGTCTTCTCTATAAATAAGGGCTACCAGTAACTCCTTTAAAAAGTTACTGTAAAATAAACATGTACCATTAATGTAAGCATATAGTAGACACCTAGTAAATGGCAGCAAATATGATTGTTAGTATTAAAGTTGGCAGTTTAGAGAAAGGAGAGGTCATATAGCTTTTAGACATACTGGTACACGGTAACTCCTTGAAGAATAAATAGGATTTACAGAGTAGAATGAGGAGGGCATTTCTATCAATTGGTGCACTTAGGAAATTCTAATCATCTATTTCTAATACCATACCCATTATGAGAAGGCACTTGAAAGGTGTTATGATAGTCACCCTATTTGCAGCCTACTACCTAGTATCACCGAAATTCATTTTAAAGTATTATTCTTTGTTTAACAGCCAAGAAATGAAATGGTAAAATGATTTCAATAGTTGTACTTTGTATGTATTCATATTTATGATGGAATTACAAAGAGAAGTAGAAAGTCTTGTCCAAAGAGAAATCATTTTTTAAAATGCTGATCCTCAAGAGCACTTGTGATAAAGGCAGATAATTTTCCTTGCCCATTACACCACTAGAAAGTGTGAATAGTTCATTTGAGCCTGTAAGATTGCTTCCTTTTATCCCTGACACAGTATCATTCAATTATGTTCCTAAGTCTGTTGCATTAATTATATCATAAGACTTAATATATTAGCTTATCAAGAACTTCTCAATTTAGGTAATGAGAGCTTCCCTGAGAAAAAATACTCAAACTGAAAACTAGTAAATCTACTCATACTCCTCTCTCTTTTCTAGAAAAGGTCATGGGTCATCTTCAGAAGAGTCCCTAAAATAAGTGATGAGCCAAAATTCATATAAATTTCTTTCAGTCAAAACATAATTACACCGATAATCTACTGAAAATAAAGAACTTTATTTTCTAAAATGTGTTATACTTGCTATATCTTATGTGACTCAGGGCAAATCTCTGAACTTCTCTGAAGCTTAACCTGTTCTCTTGTTTGTCAGAGTGGGATGAGAGTAACTGTCCTGCTTCTCCCATAAAGTCTCAATGAGGACAAAAATAAATAATAGATGCGTAAATGCTTTGAAACTATATATCTCTATGCAGATATTATTATTAAAATCAATATTAAATGGATATGTAAGCCAAAGCAAGCAAGATTAAATGAGGTCACGGGAATTTTTTTAAGGACAAGTAAAAAAGAGACCTTTAAAAATAGCAACATAACATGTATTCAATAAATATTTATTGAATAAAAGAATGAATGAATTTTAGTATATAAATAAAACATATTTGAGTAAAAATATCACACATATAGGTTTTTCAGTCACCTATAAGGGTCCGAATAGTGAAGTTTAAATTGAACACTGTCTTGATAATTTTATTTAAAATAATAAACAGAATATTCATCGTTGAGCTCACAATATAATATTTTATACCGCAGATACCAGAACCTCTATAACTACTTGTGAAAAGAATGCTGAATAAGTGTATGAACAAATTCTTCACTCAAAACAACTTCTAATGTAGGAAAAGAAATTTCAAACCTATTTATTTGTTAGCAGCCACATTAATAGTGAATTATTATAAACACACCATTTAAAATGCATCAAAAACTTTCTAGCTGGTAAATATTAAAAATCAGTGTACATGATGCTAAATGGTGGGCACAATCTTTCAAAATGGAATATGAATCTCCTCCCAGAATATTAAAACATGTTTTTTCGATATTATTGTTTGAATTATATATTTGCATTAACTCTTCCTAGAAGCAATATATGCCTATGGCTGCAATTCAGTTCATTTATGCAATCTCAGGTAATCTCCTGGAGAATGACATCAAGTATAACCTCTGTTTTGACACAAATAAAAATATAACAAAGTCTTCCTAGTTTTTTCGAGCTAATTTTTCCAAGAGTGTAAAGAAAGATTCATTCATTAAAATAAGTAGACAAAATTGCTTTTCCATAAAAATAACATACTATTTAATAATGTTATAATATTTAGTTGATACTAACAATAATTAATTAATACAAATAATAATTTGTAATATGTGTATTTGCAAATTGCTCCTTCATACATCAACATCTCATTCAAGTCACATCAAGGTTATATATGTGGTACAGGTATTATGTCCACTTACTCATCCATAAGTGTGAGGTAACATCTGTGCTATTTAATATGCTAAGCCTCAGTTTATTCATGTAAAAACCAAGCTGAGGTTAATTATGAATAGCATTGGAGATAGATGTACATGAACACATATTTTAAACACTTTCATTAAATTTAACCATGGAAAATATAATGTTCGTGAGAAATTATATGTGTTAATACAATAACAGTCTGAATGTTTCCTAGTGATGGGTCACATGATCAGAAAATCAAAGGTGCATAAGTCAAATTGGGTATTTATTTTTTTATTTCATAGAATTGGAGAGTTT
This sequence comes from Pan troglodytes, assembly GCF_028858775.2. Taxonomy (NCBI): domain Eukaryota; kingdom Metazoa; phylum Chordata; class Mammalia; order Primates; family Hominidae; genus Pan; species Pan troglodytes. The sequence goes on from NC_072411.2 coordinate 114,269,662, forward strand.
AGACCCTTAGCTTAATTATAGGTTTTCACTGTATACAAAAGTGATCCAAAAACCAGATTAATATGTTATTTTTACTACATAAACAAGAGATCCAAGCACAGTGCTTATCATTGATCAATTTTGTAAATCAATGAGAATGTGGATAGTTAAGGGTCTGGAAAATTGTTGAGAACAAAGAGTGAGTATGATATCTTTATTCTTACTCCTTGGCTTCACTTTACACCTCTGTTGATCACTGTTTCCATTTAAGCAGGTGCCTGAAAACAGAACCTACTTTCATGGTGACAGTTACAAACTCCACAGTTTTACTCTCTGGCCAGAGAAATCTGGATAGATCTTAGATTTCTATAACTGACCTCAGGAGTCCAAGAATTCTCTGTTTCTTAGTCAATATAGTTCACTTTTCAGCTTAGTCTTTATTTTTTTTTCAATATTTTAACAATATATCTTGCATCTGAGTCATGCGGATTGAGCAAAAACTTCCATAACTGGAGCAATCCGAATATAGTATTTTGAGAGCAGAAACAGAGATTCAACGTACAACTCATAATCATAAAAACCTAGGAAAGCTTTGTAGTTCTTCAAAATCTGTGACTGCATGGAACTTAGGAAAGTTCAGCAACAGGAAATGAAGGAAGTTGCCAGTTGTTGTCCAGCAACTAGCAGACAAAACTCTGGAATTTGTGAATGCCAACACTTCCTTCAATAATAGCAATGCCCCTGATTTTTTTTCAGGCTTCAAGTTGTGTGTGTTATGTGATGTCCTGTCACATCAGTAGAAAAGTACAATCATGTGACACACCAAAGGCCTGACAAGTTTGGTTCCTATGAATTCTTCAATTTCCAAAACTCCTTGAACTGAGGAAGTGGATAAGCCAAAACCTTCAAAAATATGTCTACGACCTAAGCGACTCACTATATTTTAAAAAAATCAAACTGCCATAGGAGGTTTCACTTTCTTGTAAATGTCCCCGCCTGGCAATGGCTAGTAACACAAAGACAATGATGTCTTCCTTCTATACTTTGTGAAAAGGTTTGACTTTTAAGTTTCAGAAAGACAAATTTTCTCATAAATGACGCAATGGAAACTGGATTAAAAAGCCGTCTCAGTTGGCTTTAATAAACTACCAAAGTACTTTTGTTTCGTTGTTCCATTCTAGGCAGGGAAGACAGCAGGTTTTAATGGTCAGCTACCACTAAAAAGCTAACAGACTGCATGCAGGCAAAACATTAATCAAAACCATGAAATAGTTTCCCTTTAGTTCCCTGGATCTCCCCAATTTGTGCCCTTTCTGCCCTTTTCCACCCTTTAAAAGCTCAACATACCTGAATTCTCTATACTTTATTTTCTTCTTTTACGGTGGTGCTCACCCTTGAGAGCATTCATTTTTATATGGAGCCTAGTAGACTTAACCCAAAGGAATTTATGTCTAAATGTGAATTTTTATTGCAAAAAGTAAGTGGGCAGGAGAGGGACATTCTAGAGTTAGTGAAGTAGGAGGCAGGATGTAACTGCAGAGGTGGGGCTTAGACACCACACCAAATTGAGGACTAGCTAAAACAGGACTGGGGTGGAAGCAGATTTCCACAAGACATGCCCACCAGTGCACCATGTAAGTTTACCATTGCCATGGTAACAACCAGGCGTTGCCTCCCCTTTCCATGGCAATGACCTGATGACCCCAAGTTACTACTCCTTCCTTAGAAATTTCTGCATAAATTGCCCCTTAATCTGCATGTAATTAAAAGTGGGTATAAATATGACGGCAAAACTGCCCTGAGCTACTACTCCCTGCCTATAGGGTAGTCCTGTTCTGCAGAAGGAGTCACAGAGCTGTAATACTGCCAGAGGTGTAACACTGCCTCTTCAATAAAGCTGTTTTCTTCTACCTCCATCTTGCCCTTGAATTCTTTCCTGGGTAAAGCCCTGGAAAGAAAATTCTTTCGTGGGCTAAGCTCCACTTTGGGGCTTCCCTGCCCTGCATCAGTAGGATCATACTAGCAGCCTTCTACATTTCCTAAGCAGAAGCTTTGAGTAACACCCAAACATAACTAACTCCTACTGTCTAGATTATAAAGGGCTTGATATCTGTGTATGTTTTTATAAGAGTACCATTTAAAAAAGGATTTAAGATTGTATTTAGGGTTTAACTTCCTAAAGCAATCAGCATGTACGAAAAGATAAGTTCTGAATATTCATGACATCGTGCTTTCTATAATTTGCAATATCTGAGTTGTAGGTTTTAAAAGACAAGAATGCAGACTTGATTTAGATGCATTCATCTCATACAGTCTTCCAAAAGATTGCTCTCAAGCTATTATTTTATCAGTATTCATACTTCTCAGGTTTCATTAATGTGTCTAAACATTTTGTTTAAGTTCACTTATGTATTTAATGCTCAGGATAATACCGAGTGTGTAATCTATACCATATCTGAAATGATATGACAAAATTTTCAATCAAATTCTACAATCCCCATTCTAACAAGCCTTCTCATTTGCCTCTTATATTCCTTAGCTTAATCTGTACTTTTCTGCCACATAAGGTTTTGCAAGTTTTGCACTGTACTATCAAGATGAGCCATTCAGGCATACCAGGCTGTGACTATTTCACATAAATAGCACTTGTGGGGCTTACACAAAGGATAGCCTGCATCCCGACTATAGGTGGTATCACTGTGTACTATCTAGTGAGTTTGCGAAGTTCATTAATTTGATTTGCTCATCATTTCATACAAATGATGAAATGTATGAACGCACATCCATCTTCAATCCCGATATCCAATCAATCACTTAATCCTTTCAGTTCTACTTCAAAAGGAGCCTCATATATCTCCCTTTCCTATTTCACTACCTTTATCCAGGCTTCTTCTAACAGTATCCTGCACCAGCCGTCTAACTAGCTGGATGCCTTACCACCACTTTCTCCCCTATCCAGTCTCTCCTTCCCATTCCTGCTACTTTTCTTGCTGCAATATAAAGTTCCTCACTCTCTTGGTTTAAATTCCTTTAGTTGCCTACTTTAGTAAGCAATTAGATGAAATCCAAATTATTTTCCTAAGAGACAATGTTGTCTTAGTTTGGGTTCTTTCAGAAGCCAAGCCTGAATCAAAGATTCAAGCACAAATCAAACTTTGGTGAGCTCTTTCCAAGAAACAAGGGTAGGGAAATAGAAAAATGTAAGAGAGATGAGAAAGCAGTGACAAAGAGTGTGTTATCAATCTAATTACATTTGTTGAATCCTGCTGGGACCCTGGGGACCTTTAGAGAATATGTACCTCAAAGTTATTTAGCACAATGGGCAAGGGAACTGGGGTAATAATCCACCAAGTTCAATAATTGGTTGTGGACTATTCTTTGAGGAATGTTAATTCTCCAGCATTTCTGGCTGCCCCCATTGTAAGCAGAGAAAGTTCCAGGAGGTAAAACCATCAGTCGTGGGTAGTTTGAAATTGAGCCAGCCGTCATAGTATTGTAAATACAGTACTAAAAAGACATGGGGGAGGGGTGCAAATGAGAGTATGTATCCCAAAGTATCTGCTAATCTACTGACATTTAACACCAGGCTACCATTCCAGCCTCATTACCTTTCACACTCTTATCCAACATCCGTCTTCTGCCTCATGAAACTCACTTCTCTTAGACATGCTAGATATTTTATGATTCCTTGATTATACCCAAGCTACTCCTTCTGGCTCCATTCTTTGCCCAGCAAAATCTTTGATTTTAAGGCCCAGCTAAAATATCATCTCTTCACTAATGACTTTGTTCTCAAATTTTTAGTTGTTTTTCAAGATCCCAGATTATTGAATTAAGGCTGTGTCTTGCAAGATTCCAGAAATCGAGGTAAAATATAAATCTTTTGACCAATCATTCAAATGTTTCCAAGTAGCCACATTTCCTTTTATATTTAAATTTTTCATATATCAACCTGTCATTCTATCATAGTTAAAGTGAGGCTTTAAAACATAACATATATTAGAAATTAGAAAAGTGCCTGGCACATGTTAATCATTATATAATGCCAGCTATTGTTATTTGTTTAATACACTTAAGAAGCAACTGTAAAAGCTTTTTTAAAAATGCAGACCCCCAGGCCACAAAGCCAGAGATTCTGGTTTAGCAGATGGGCTCCAGGAATTTAGATTTGTAAACAATCACACTGCATGATTCTCTTGCAGAGCAGTTGATGGTAGAACGACCAGACTTTCAGATATGATGTGGACGATTTCATTTTATACCTGTTTTATGGTTTAATTATCAATAGTGACTCCTTTCACTTTCAAAAGTGTCCCAGTTTGAACAAAAAACTAAATGGTAACTCTATGGACCACATTTTGAGGTTACTGTTCTTTAGAAAAATGATGGCTGACGATATGTATCACAAAATTTTTAGAGAAGTCATTTTCTGACACTTTATATTAAATTGTGTGCAGAAAAGACTCAAGGAAAGAAAAGTGATGGCAAAGATTATTATGGCAATTTCCCTAGTTACTAAACTATTTCCCGCTGCACAATCCCTGGTGAGTTTAGAGTAGGAATTAAGAAGGAGCCTGCAGGGAAAGCAACTTTGCTGTCTCTTGGTGCCTGTTTTGAGTCTGAGTAAGAATGACTCTGCCAAGTATATTAATATTGCTAAATATTATTTTAGAAAAATATGCTGTAAATCCAGATTCAGACCATTAATGAAAGTGTACAATTTTCAAACATGCCATTTCATATGCAATGTTGATGCAGGCCTTCTCAGCTAAAACCAAGATGATGAGTCACGGCTGGCTTTTCAGTGAGTTACAGCTATTTAAAGTAATGTGGTAATTGGAAGTGACACTGTAGATCTGTGTGTTTATTCTGGGTTGCCATGTTGTGGTTATAGTGCAAAACCGAGAAATACTGAAAAAACATCAAATGTATGTGTCAAGTTAATTTGCCACTCCTTTTGCCTTAGGCTGATTAGCACAAATTAAATTGGCCACTAATAAACTCAAGATGTTATTATAGAAAGCAATATGAAAATGCCACATATGCATTCTGCTGATTATTTTTAAAAAGCCACAAAAATGCATGGCTTCATAGTTTTATATTTAAACAAATATGAACAGATAGAGACTAGTTTAATACCTTCACCACTTTTGATAAGTACATATTTAAGCATCAGTGCATTATCATATCAAATGGAATACTTTAGAAAAGGAGTTTTAAAAAAGAAAAGAAATGAAGGAAGAAAGACTGGACCAAAAAAACCCAAAACAAAATAAAACAAACTTAGCAAGATGACTAATTTCACTTCTATGTGAGAGTTGATAGGAAACTGGGAAAGGATATTGAGTAACATTGAGTCTATTCATTTGGTGGCCCTATTAACACAGCTTAAAACTAGATACACGGCAGGGAGAAATGATACTTACAAAATTATATAAATGTACCATTTTAGTCTACTCAGAAATCTATAATAATGTTAGAGACTGATTTATATTCCCAAATCTTTCACTTATTCTTTGTACACTTTTAGATAGGCAATTTGGAAAAACAAATTAGTGATATCAAGATTACTTTTCTAATGAAGGTAGTGGAGGACCCTTGGGATCTCAAAAGAGAAGCTGGGTATGTAGCTAATCATTGGTGCTATTAAAATAATATTTTATTAAATTTTGTAATGCAGCTCAAGGCAACCAAAATAATATCATGTCAGAGTATTAAAACTGATGATAAACAATTAAGAACCAAATTCCTTATATATTTTGCAAAGAGCCTAAATTTTAAAATATTAAAAGCAAAAAAACTTTTCCAATATTTGTATTTAAACAGAAAAGGGAATTATGTAACCTTCCTAATATGGTTCTTAAAATTTATAAAGTAACTGTATTTTTAAAATAAATTGAGTTATTTTAACTTTGATCCAGGAAATTGTAAAAATTGTACATACCAAAGGGCAACATTTACAATATAAGTATTACCAGAAGTAATAACTTAAACAGTGGCATGGAAGCCATTTTAGGTATTAGTTAAAATTGGAGGCTCTAAGGTCATGGAGAACTTAGTTTAATTTAATATAATCTCTGCTACTTATTAGCTGTTTGATCTTTGGTAAATTATTTAACACTTCTGAGTTTGAGTTTACTCATGTGTAAAATAGAGATATTAATACCAAATTACGCTGTGAAGATTCTATAATGAAATAGTATAAGGAAAATATTGAATGCCACAAAAATTGTAGCAGGAAATCTCAATAAATCATAATCAAAAATGAATGATTATGCTTCCTCAATTAACTACAGAAGAAAACACAACCCTTTAAACAATTGCAGATTTAATGAAGTGTAGACCCAAAGTCTTATTTCTTGTCTCTTAAAATCAGTAGGGGTTATGAGCAAGTCTGAAGATAGTATGCTTCCCACTGGTTGTATACATAATAAAGATAATTACCCATATTAAAAAAACCCTTTGTGTCAGCTTACTAATCTGTGTTTCTTCTTATTTTTATATGTCCCTCCAGAGAGACTTCTCTGCAGGGAATATCAATTATGCATTTTCCCTACCTTTACCTACATTCACTTTGTGTGAAAGCAGACAATTAGTTCTACTTTTGACTATTAAATTACTCTAATGGACAAAATATATAAAAAGGAAATAAATATCTAATAAGTCAATATGGCTTTATTAGCTGACATTTTGTTAGTTTTCTCTATTTTCTTACCTTACAAAGGATTAAAAAGGAATAGTGGTTATGATTCCTAGCTAATGGACAAAGCAAAAACTATCCTTTAGACATAATAATTGATGGGAAAATGAAATCAAAGTGATCCGTACAGTAATTTTACTCATTGACTACTTCAGAAAGCTCCTAAGTGATCAAAATTATAGTCATGTATTTCTTTATAGAAATAGATAATGGGAGTACATAAACTTAACAGTTAATAACATTAGTTGGGGTATGGAAATTAATAAAAGCTTGGGGGAAACAGCTTTAGTTTAACAAATGTTAGTTTCTTTTTTATCCATATAGTCAAGATTCTTTAGCCTTTTTCTCTTATATCATAGTCACAACTGATACATTTAGAAACGTAAATGACTTGGAAAAGATCCACTGATTTTTCTCTCATTTGATTATAAGAAATATATGTGAGACTGGTGCAAAAATGCTAAGCCAATGGGATGGTTTCACTGGAACAAAGTGAATGTCCACCTTTTTCAAAATTCAGTTTGTGTGGAAATTTTTAGGAAATGACTCCATGAAAATTAGGTTATGTTAATTCCTTGCTGATCCATTATTTCCCGCTGACAAGCAGTAGGAAAATATCTTAGATAATAACTTAGATAGAGGCACCATATACGATGATGTTCATTCAGAGGCTAATAGTTTAATAACAGAGAACATAAATCAATGCAATTCTCCTCTTTGAGAAACACTATTAAAAGAGTAGTCTCTCTAAAATTCAAACCTGTGTTCATCTTTTGCTTAAAATTATGAATGGCTTTCCAGTTCCTATAGAATAAAGTCCATGCTCCTTAGCATAATTTGATTCTACTTAGGTACAGGTTCTTATCTCATTCCTCTGTTCCCACTCAACTCCCAGAACTTAACTTTTTTATTTGGGTTAATGTCAAATAGCTTATAGATGATTGAATACACTGTGTTGCTTTAGAGCGCTATGACTTTGCATCTGCTAGTTCTCTCTGAGGTGTCTCATCCCTCCACCCACTTCTAACTAGTTCCATCCACATGCAAAATATTCTTGCTTCAAAACCCACAGCTCAGGTGTCATCAACTCAGAAAGGCTTTTCTGATGTCCCTAGATGAGATAAATCTTTGCACTCTCTTCTGTAATAATGTTTTAACATACATACATTTCACTCTTCGCCCATGTCACACTGTATTGTTTCTATTTTTACATTTGCTATTGTCTTCTATTAGACCATAAAATCTTTGATGGCAAGGAATGTGTCATGTACTTTCTTCCCGCAGATGTTAGCTACTTGAGGGCAAAAATGCTGTTTTGTCTTCAGAATCTTCAGAATCTAACAGTCCCTGGCATGTAATATGCACTCAGCAGATACAATAAGTATTAATATTTCAAAGAATAAGTGAATGGATAGGTTCATCTTGTCCTCATTCTTAGCAAAGTACCTGACCCAAACAGGCATATAATAAAAAAATTGCCAATCAATTGAATTGATTCTAAAATTAAACTTGATTACTCCTATGCTTTTGATTTCCTATAGAGGAAGACAGCATTTTTTAGTGATTGTACATATGAACTCTACCTGGGACACATATAGGTAAACATTTATAAGATATATTCTTAATTCCTCCTGTATTACTTAAGTAAAATTGTTATCCATTATATATCAATAATTAATATGCTAAATCTTCATATCAGTTACAAATCAGACAAAACTAATATAGGATGAGTCACCTTTATCAACCTCATTGCTATCTACTTGAGGTTCATATTGAGAAGACAGTTAGCCTACTGATCCCAACAGTTCCTTTCCAAAGGCTTCTCCTGAACTGTGAGAATGTCTTCAAACAAAACTTGATTTAAAAAAAAAGATAAAACAGTTAAATGCTAGTTCAATTTCTGACTTGTTATGGGCAACATGAAAGCTGCAATTGTTTCTGATGAGAAAGTCAAGAGTACATTTTTTTTAACCCTTCCTTATCTAGAAAGCATGCATTAGTGACCCTTATACATACAGCATTATACCAGATGCCGTGGAACTAGTACAAATCATGGATAAATACATTCTTTTTTTTTTTTTTTTTTTTTTTAGATGGAGCCTTGCTCTGTCGCCTAGGCTGGAGTGCAGTGGAGTGATCTGGGCTCACTGCAAGCTCCATCTCCCGGGTTCACGTTATTCTCCTGCCTCAGCCTCCTGAGTAGCTGGGACTACAGGTGCCCGCCACCACGCCCAGCTAATTTTTTGTATTTTTAGTAGAGACTGGTTTTCACCGTGTTAGCCAGGATGCTCTTGATCTCCTGACCTCGTGATCCTCCCACCTCGGCCTGACAAAGTGCTGGGATTACAGGCGTGAGCCACCGCATGCCCGGCCAAATACATTTTATTCTTATGAGTATATTCCATGCAAGTTTAGATTCTATTAAAAAAAATACTAACAACTACCCTTTGATTGAAGCTTATGATTTTCTAAAATCTGGGGACAAAGGACAGAGAAATTCTCATTGTGCGTCTAAAGTTGCCCGAACTGAAAAGCAAATCCTAGAGATAGCAGAAATGCAGCTAGATTTTATCAACTTGGTAGAACAATTTGAGGGCTATTTCTAGGCAAAAGAAATAGGGGCTACAGTAGAGAAAATTATTCAGCTATCATGTTGCTCCTTTTCATTTTCACTAATAATCAATCAGCGTTTAATCAGAAACAATTTTGAAGGGTTTTTTTGTTGTTTGTTGTTCATTTGTTTTTGTTTTGTTTGTTTGTTTTGTTTTTTTGGTTTTAGGTTTTGTCTGTTTAGTAAAAGGATTCATTTCACTTTAGGAAAACTCAGCAAAGTGTAGACGGGGAAGTTGGCACTTAGCCTAGACCTTTTGTGTCTTCAAGTTTCCAAATTCTAAGAACAGCATGGAGCCCTGCTATGTTAGAGAAGGAACACATCTGAGAGATGAGAATGAGTATATCTGGAAGATCACAGATGTAACAGGAGGCTTAGCCTAAGGAAAGCACCAACTGGATAATGAGAGTTACCAAGAAAAGGTAATGACAGCATCTCAAAAACAACACTAAAGCTATTATTTTCAATAACTTGTATAAATGCTTTGTAAGTGTATCCCAAAGCCTACAAACAACACCTAGCTAATAACATTCAAGATTTGTACGTTCCTTATGTAAGTTAAAGTGGACACATTGGGTGTTCCAATGCAGAAGAATACAGATAAATGCCACAGGCTGAATATTTGGGCAAAGACTAACATTCTCTTGCTGACAAACATGTCTTTGTATTTTGACATAAACTTCTTATGTGCAGATTGGTTCTGTGGAAATTACAAACTTTTTGAAGTCAGGGGAAGGGATGAAAGTAAAATTAAAAATTAATCTTTTCTAAGGAACGTTGTAAATCTAATAGACATTAAATAACTGCTTGAAATTCTAATCAGATAAAAACATCTAGACCAAACAACAAAGTTTCGATGGACACCGGGGAATGAGAGCAACTATTTTTCAAGATACTTCTTCAAAGGGCACTACAACAGAGAATGATTCTTAGAATCTCAGGGATTTTGAAAAAATTAGCCGTTGTATTTCTTTGTATTTAATTATTTCACAAAAAGTATTGTTCTTTAATCATGTATTTATTTAAAGTAGCCATAACATTCCATGTATCATTTTCAAAATGGTGATGAAATATATTATTATGGGATAAACTTTCAGGTATATAGAAATATGTGATGTAACTTTTGAAAAATGTGGAGAAGCTACTTCCTGCCTGTAGGAGGTAGCTTTAAAAATGTGGAGAATTCCCAAATATTTCCTTTTATAAATACAATATAAAATTCATTATCCTAGAATATAATCTATTATATTAGTCTCTTTATTTATATATATGAAGAGAAAATCTAGATTAAAATATCATTGAATAGTTACTTCATGATTAATTGGATTCAGTAAGCAAAATCTAACAATTTTATAATTCTAGTCAAATATGGTCCTTCCTTTAGGCTTCTCCAAGGCTTTTTACTACAACTAAGGTATCCAGCTGCACTCTACCTTTACTGAGTGAGTCCCCATGGTTACCAGCAAAGTGTGTGACTGAAACAAAGAGGACAGCTGTTCAAAAATGTATGTCTAAAATATCTCTACCTGAGACATTTTTTTCTTTTGTACTTCGTGTGCTCTAATTCTCAGAACAATTTAGTTACTTGTTAATTCTTTTTTTTCTCCTCCATAAGGAAAAGAAAAATGATTTTTCTGACCACTGAATTGTTAAAGCTTCTTCTTGTTTCACCATATCTAGAAATCATGATGTTAAAGTTACAGAGGAGAAGGTCAATTTTGTTGTATTTATGGATAATATTGCTTAGCTAAGTGCTAGACTAAGATAATAAAATAAGAGCAACAGAAGAATATGTTGTATTCTCAGTTATGTAAAGAAATGCCTTTTCTTAAAGCTTTTTCCTCATTTCATGGATATGAACATCTTCTCTAGGGCATGATCGGGGAAGAGAAGAAAAGTAAAGTAAAAATAAATGTGTGTTTGTGAGTGTTTATTGTTAGCATTTGTGATATAGGTTTTGTTTAGAGAAAGAAACTTAAGGCATCTGACAAATTGGTGGTTTGTGAATTGTAGTGAATTTAAATGGTCAATATCATTCTTAACCTTGATTCTATCTCCCAATGAAATAAAAATTTATTTTCTCATTTATTTAGTGAATGTGTATTAGTACTTATTATATTCCGGGTGCTATACTAGTTTTGGAGGGCCTGAAAATGAAAGAAGTAATTTCTGCTTTCATGATACCCAGCCTAGCAGAGGAAAGAGAAGAGAATCACTAATAAATCCCATATACACGTTTTATATGAACTATAACTACATTTCAGAAGAATAATGATTGTATACTTTCTGCTCATTGCCTTTGAATCACAAAATTTTCTTTGAAGGGTTACTAATAGCACTAGTTTCCTTTTTATATATGGTTGAACTAATCTCTGACAACCGTAATTCTTCACCTTTGTGAAGGATCTTGAAGAGAGGATAGTTTACATGGCTACATTTTGCCTCTTTAATGCTTAGTACCTCTTTCATTATAGACTGAGGACAGCTATAATTAATATTTTAAAAGAAAGTCACAACATAATTTCATAGATGTATTTTAAACTTTTGAGAACTTCTTATTAAGTAGTGCTCAGCATTGTTCAGTAACTTGCTTATGCTGAATAGCAATAATCATTGCCAGCTTTAACTGAACAATTATCATGTGCCAGCTTCTGTGATAACCATTTTATATGTATTTTTAATTTTCAACCACTCTGCAACACAGAAATTATGATTACCTCTTTCAGAATAGGGAAAATAAGGTTCAGAGAGGTTAACAGAGTCAGCACATGGGACCATTCTGACTCCAAAGCCCGTGCTTCTTCTCCTAGAGAGATGCCACACACAAATGCCTACCACCACAAAAAAAAGAAAAGAAAAGAAAAGGAAAGAAAAAAGGAGGAATCCATGTCATTCCAACCATAGTCTCTTGTTTTTAGCTGCATGCTAAATAACAAAATATATCCAAAGTCTTCCACCTCTAATATATTTATGTGGAAACTACATAAGTACATATTTTGCCAAATTTAAGTGAACTATGTTTTTTTTTAGTTCAGGTATTTTTTTCTTAATTTCCAGAAGCTAAATAAATCATAAAATATGGAAGTAGACACCTTCAAAGGGCATGCCAGTTATATAAATATTTTAACTGAGAATTCAATGTTTCAATCAGTTTAGTCTATTTTAAAGTTGGAAGTACCTAGATTATGAGTCTTTTTGCTTTAATTTTACTTTCTTTAAAAATATATGTACTTTTTAAGTAGTTTATATTACTGTTTAATTTTTTCTGATGGAAAGTAACACACACTATTATTTGGTGAATAGAAAAATTTTAGTAGTTTTTTTTCTTTTCTAATGATTTTTAGAAAGAAAACGCTTATATATTTTTCCTCATTTATGTGGTTTATTTCACCTTATAACACAAGCTGATATGAACAATAAGAACAGAATTGAAAAGTGCAGTTCTCTAAAAAGAACATATGAAAGAATATTGATGGCTTTGCAGCTTGCTATCTCAAACTAACAAAATACTTCAGCACGGATAAGAGTCTCATAAATCTAGCCCTTTTTTGTTAATTTAAAAACAATTTAGAGTAGTAGGGCATCACTATTTCTAACTCGTCTCTGCCAGTTGCCCTATATTCACCTCCACACCTAGCATGGTAGCTCCGGTAAGTGTTTATCATAAGCATTTGGGAAATTCATGTACACTGAGTACTACAACTTAATGAGCTTCTCTGTGAACTTCTGATTTTGGCCTTCAGGCTGTTTGTGACCTGCTCTAAGACTGTAGTCTTTTCTCCTTGGGCTCTGCTTCATGGGCTTTTCACTGCAGTGAGATTGATTTTTACCCTTTGCCTTCTTCAACTTTTGCGTATTTAATTGCTTTCTTCTCTTCTGCCTATCTAGACCCTATTTACCTTTCACTTATCAGTTAAATCTCTTTTAACTACTCTGTCCTAATCTGAATACGGAAACTTTTCAGGAGAGGTCTTCTAACAAGCTCCTAAATCTACAACCAGGAGCAGAGTCTGAAGAGACTTCTTGGTTCAAATCCCAGTTCTATCAGTAGGAGTTATGTGAACTTGACCAAGTTACTTAACCTCTCTGCCTCAGTAGGTACTTCCATCTGTAAAATTGATCAATAACAAAAAACAAAAAAAACAAAGAAAGTGGAAACTGAACGTGTTCATGTATGTAAAACATTTAGAAAAGTGTAGCGTATGTTATTTTAGAAAAGTGGTAAATGGGTTACAAAATTATAGCTGCCTACCACTAGCTGCCAACGTTTAGTTGTTGCTGTTTTTTTTTTTCATAATCTATCCAGAGGTCTTTACTGTAAACAGATATATCTAAGCTAATGAGTATAAAAAAATTTAGGTTACCCATTGGTATTAAAATAAAAGGGAAAGTACTAATCCTCTATCAGAAGGAACTGCTCAGGTGTGTTAAAGAATAATTATCACCATCTTTAGTTTACAGAATTGTTCACAAACATTATTTAATTTTCAGCCAGCTTAATTTTAAAGTTTTTGGCTCATTTAATGACCTGAGGAATGCAAAATGAGATAAAATTGAAAAAAGAAATAGTAGCAATATGGATCATATTACACACACAAAAAAAACCAGTAGCATCTCATACTCAAATTACCGCATTCTTTCAAAGCTTACATGACTAAAAAATAGTAAATTATGAAAAAGGGAAGCAGAAAATAGCAGTATCAATATAGAATATCCTATTCTCTGCAAAAGCTCAAAAACGTCTCTGGAGTGTCAAAGGCATGTCCTTCAATATTTAACTTTTTCACTCTTTGTTCCCCATCTCAAGTTGAACAATACGTTAATTACCCGATGAAGCATTATAATTACTCTAACAGCTCCACTCTTACTTATAATTACTGCATCAACACTTTCTTTTTCATATGCTTCAATCTATACCTATTACATTGTCATGATGAAGACACATTAACATTATAATACCGTATAATTAGCTGATGAGCAATTAAATTATTCCACTGCTCTTGTTCCTCTTTGCCAAGAGGTTGCTTCCAAGCTCTATTATCTCCCTTTTTTCTTCAGTTTGCTTTAGTGGTTCTCCCCCTACCCCACCCAAAACAAAGAAGCTCATAAGCTGTATTCAAAGCATTTTGATTTCAAATTCAGTATGGGTAAGTGCTCAAATTGGTGATAGTTGAGGAAATAAATCGGCATTATAGGCAAGTTTTAATTTATTTTCGTTTTGGTTCTACGATAAAGAATTGCAAATCTATGTAACACAATAAGACCTTGCAGGCGCTTTTCTTTCTACATGCTGATGTTTTTTGTTTTAAAGATTAAAATTTTCCATAATTTACAGCAAAATTGTTTAGACTATATTAGATTCTACCCGAAATATAGCCATCATGAATTATTTTACAAATACTTCAAATTAGGTTTTCACGGAAGCTTTGAAGTTTTGGAAATTGGGAACATAAAATAAAATCATGCACGATTGTGTAGCTAAATATGACAGTATACTGCTCAATGAAAGCAACCAGGTGCTTTCCGTTATTATTTTTTCTTTTTGTTTTTCTTTATGCTACATATCAAAAACCTACCCTTCAATCTGACTTGTCCAGTTGACATTTAATCTACATAACATTTCCTTTAAGTGCCTATAATATTTCTTTGTGGTTTTAGTACGCTTTTTTGAAGCTCCCTGTAAGGAAATTGGATCTCCCTCTTTGGTTAAAGAATTACTTTAGTTCAAATAAACTTTGGAACTAATTGGAATACAATTTTAATGCCTCCAAAATACTTGTCATCCACATGGTTTACCATTGTGATCATTTGCTGCATCTATATTGCAAACTAGTTCAGTTGTTGTTTAGTCTATATTTTATAAGAGAACTAAATCTTTCTTAGATAATTACTTTGGAGAAACATTATGAGCTATGGAAGAAAAGTGGAATTCATTTTACAAGCAAGGCCTATGCCAATAAAATGACTTTTGTTGTCTCAGCTTAGTTTCTTGAGCTGTGCGGCAAAGGAAAATCTATTGAGTACTACAGTCTCATATGCAGAAACTTGCTTCTTCACTGAGAAGAGCCAGATGGGCCCTGCCAACATCACAAAGCCATTTAGGACTGTTAGTACCTTTATGCTTTGAAAGCAATGATAAACAAGTTACCTTTGACACGATATAGAAAAGCAACTAAGTCTTTACTTAAGTGACAATTAGTTCAGCTATAATCCTGTGACTTCCAAAGTCCTTAACTGTGATTTGATATTTTTTAGTTGACAAATACTCAACTCTCATGCTTTTACATAGGTGCGCTGTTTATTTTGCCTCAGGTCAAAAATAATCTCCCAAATTCTGATAAACTGTTTTAGAACCTGCATTTGTTTCTAATTGTGCTAGAAAAAAAAGAAAAAAAAAATGAGAATCTCTCTGTAGAGCAAAGAGGAGGCAATACATTATATCAGATGTAACTTGGTCTACTGACAGATATTAAAGTGCAAAAGGTATCAAAATGCAATCAAGATTAACAGGGATTTCAGATAAAATGTTAGTTGTAATAATGTGACACTCTCACTCCAAATTCAAATTATTAATACATTGTAAATAAGGATCTTATATTGATTTTAATTATTTATATGCAGTTAAGATGCCTACTATTTTCAGCTCTCATAAACAAGTTTGCTAGTATACATGTTAAAAGCAAAAGAATAAGTGAATAAGAATTAGAGAGTAAGAACCTGACCATCGAATCAGGCCCTGCTCCAACACTTACTACCTTTGTGACCTTGAACAAGTTATTTAATCTTCCTAAGTCTATTTGCAGCCATAAAATTATAGCAGTACCTATCTTGTCAGGTTACCAGAAGGATAAAATGAAAAATTTAATGTAAAGCACTTAGCACAGTGCCTAGCATAATGTGAGCACTCAATAAGTATTAAATATTATCATTATTCCCTATTATTAGCTTAAAGGTTATTTTTCTTTATGTTCTTTGGAAAACACGTCATACAAAATTCATAATCATCAGGTGCTATAGTTTCTCATAAAATATTTGATCTGGAAAAGGTCTTAATTTTTGTTGTTGTTTTATTCTGAGTGCTTTATGTGCATTGTCTAGGGTCACAAATTTAATTAGTGTCCAACTTAGTACTACACAGTAGTGTCTCCCAATAGTATGTTTTTCCATGATACCATTTTACTTAGGAGATCTGTGAAATTCGCTCAATTGGATTATAGTCGTTTAAAATATAGACATAAAATTTCAAGCATATATAAAAGTTACAACTGAAAAAATAAATTTTAATTTCATAATCACCTGTAGCTGATTTGGACTCTTGCCATTATTCAAGATATAAGTACAAGTTTATTTATTCTATATAAAAAAACCAAAATCCTCTTTCAATGCCGATATTTCTGCCACCTTTTGGTTGAAGTACTGAGTTTTTTTCTAGTCTACCTAACCCTCCCCCTTTTGAAACAGATTTCATATCAGAGTTACTGTATTTCTTTCACAATGAATTATTATAACTAATGGTTTCTATTTTTTTCTCCCACATTCAGGATTACTCCTCTTATATTACAATAAATTTTAACATCTACTAGCTTTTATAACACTTTCTTTTACATTCTGAAGACTGTATAAATTCTCAACTCCTAATCATAAAACTTTTGATGTTAGCACAAAGCTTCAAAATGATGCAATGCTTATCGTTGGCTAATATGTTATCTGGAGGATCTTACTCCCATACCTCCTTAAACTGATACCCTTATAGTTCAGGGAATCTTTTATGTCCCAAAGTCCTAATCATAGAAAAAGGAACCATAAATGACCCTGATTGAAGCTGAAAAAATATTTTCTTTCTTTCTTTTTTTTTCTTTCTTCTCAGTTCCAATAGTTATGTGTTGTTTTTGATGGGATAGATAGGATTTCAGTATCATGAGGATCTGGCAGCAATAGGCTCAAAGATCTAATGAGCCTCTGACACTTCATTACCCATCATATATTAACAGTTAACATAATAGCCATCAAAAGCTTAAAAAAGCTTTATTCTCACAGTTGTTTATTGACCAAAAAATAATTATGTTATATGAATCTTGCATAAAAATATTGGTAATTGTCTTCTCAACTTGACCTTTGGGACTTGGATTCCCTTGGTATGGCAACTAAATATACTATGTGAAAATAAAACTAGGCTGGGTGCAGTGGCTTATGCTTGTAATCCCAGCACTTTGGGAGGCCAAGGCAGGCAGATCACATGAAGCCAGGGGTTTGAGACCAGCCTGGCCAACATGGCGAAATCTGTCTCTACTAAAAATACAAAAATTAGCCAGACATGTGGTGCACATCTGTAGTCCCAGCTACTTGGGAGGCTGAGGCAAGAGAATCACTTGAACCCGGGAGACAGAGGTTGCAGTGAGCCAAGATTGTGCCACTGCAGTGCAGCCTGGGCAATAGAGGAGAGAGGAGATTCTGTCTCAACAAATTAAAGAAAGGAAAAATAAAAGTAACATTTTATTTTTGGTAATATATATTAGTATAACCCTCAATCGCTTTCCAAATCCCATTCCCCCATAAAAGCATCGTCAGAAGATCCAAGCTACCATTGAAGTTTTAGCCTCAGGGACGACTAAGTAAGAGCGGATCATACCTGGAAATGAGACTGAACAGTACCAACATGAAACGTCAATAAGACTTAAGGCTGATAGATGAACCTGAAAAGGCTTCCTTCTCCTGTCCTTACAGATGAACGAACCGCTACTGTGTCCAAGTATAGCTTTTACAATCAAAGTAGTCTGCTGAAATAACCAAGAGTGACAATCAGCTCTTAACTTCAAAAGGGAACTTCACATTTCCCGATGCTTCGTTTACAAATGACCAGTAATATATATCCTTGGCAGAGATGAACATTTGTAGCTATATCTCTAAGCACAAGGACAGAGATGTCAAACCCTCCTACTTTGTATCACCAATATATTCTATGGAATAAACCGTCTTAGACTCACCGGTATTCAGGGATTCTCTCATTCAAGCTATCACAATTCTCATGATCCACCGTTTGCCTCTGAAGATGACAATTTGGATAAATGAGTAAAGATGGGAAACGCAATCCATGTTAATTTTTTTCAGACATGGGAAGAGGAGAAGAGAACCTGAAAATAATGCTGTTGAATAGAAACATGCGAAATCTAAAAATGGAGAGACCTAATTTTTTATGAGACATAATAAAAAAGCAAAAGGAAACAGAATCACAGCAGTTTGGTGCTACGAGACACCTAAGAGAATAAACTAATCCCTTCACTTTACAGATGAGGGACCTAGGCCCCAGAGAGGTGAAGGCCATTAACCATGTTTGCACATAGTAAACAGTAGCACAGCTAGAGAAGCTCAGTTTTCTGACCCTACCCACTATGCAACAATAAATCTGGTAAGGGAGTATTTTGCTGTTTATAAGTTAAATGTGTGCAGTTTTGAAAAGAACATTAAAGAAAAGTATAGGATGGTCTAGATCTGATGTCACTCCCATATGAGTTTCCATTTATATATTTACTATTACTTAGCAGTATTGATGTATTTATCATTTACCTTCATATTCATCAATTAATAGGACATTCTATTGTACAGAAGGATGTCTATTACAGTCCAGTGATTCTTATATTTTTCCACCAAATTGTCTACGGAGTGGGAAATCTTAAAGCCAGGAGATTTGGGGGCCATGGCACAAATCTATCAGATGTAATGGAAAAATTTCTTCACCTAGTGATATTTCATCCTAAGAGTAATGTAACGTTTGCTGTTTGCTGGTTGTCATGGTAAGCTGTTTTTTTCTCCCAAAAGTTCAAGGTAAATTAATGGCCCAAAAGTATACAAGATTTGCTTTGTCTAACCTTGTGGAATTCCTGCATATCTTCAAGAGTTCATCTACCTTGGATATACTGATTATATGCCATTTTCTTTTCCCAATTTGGAATCTTACTATAGAAAATAAGCACAAAGAGCTGAGTGCAAAAATAATTCATACAAAGGATATATTTTGGGGTTCTCTATTTCATGTAATAGCCATTATTCTCCCAAAAAGAACAAAATTTTAAGAGAAAAGTTACACTGAATTTTAACTGTATATTATATATTGTTGTCCTAAAATGAAGTAAAAAAAAACTTTTAAGTTTTCTACCTCTAACACTCTTTATCCTAAACAAAATCCACCCACACTTTACAAATTATCCAGCAATTAACTCAAATATATATATATATGAATTTGAATAATCTATGAGTATCAACTGATTAATCAAAACAAAACTTCTAAATTATTCTCTTTAGTCTCAATAACTTATCTAAATGGATGTGGACAGGATGAAACTACAAATATGTTTCACGAAAATAACACTATTTTGCAAGAATGAAAAGAATCTTAACTTCTAATTCTCCGTTTGTCCATTCTTGAAGATTCTCCTTCATTTTAATTTTATTAATTAATTAATTTATTTATTTATTTATTTATTTTAGATGGAGTCTTGTTCTGTCACCCAGGCTGGAGAGCAGTAGCTTGATCTTGGCTCACTGCAACTTCTGCCTCTTGGGTTCAAGCAATTCTCCTGCCTTAGCTTTGCAAGTAGTTGGGACTACAGGCGCCCACCACCACACTTGGCTAATTTTTTTTTTTTTTTTTTTTTTTTTGTATTTTAGTAGAGATGGGGTTTCACCATGTTGCCCAGGCTGGTCTCGAACTCCTGAGCTCAAGCAATCCACCCACCTCCGCCTCCCAAAGTGCTAGGATTAGAGGCATGAGCCACCGTGCCCAGCCCTTCATATTAATTTTTAAAACAAATATTTATAGAATGCTTGATATTTGATGATTCTTATAGACAACACCCTTGTTTTCATGGAGTTTAGAGTATAATAATCAGACAGTAAGCAAACATAAATAAATAAAAAGCACATTGTGATAGGTTCTCTGCAAGGAATTAAAGCAAAGTGATATAATGAGATTGATGTGTATGGAGAGGGTTACATTTTATTGGGTGTTCATGAGAGACTTCGTTGGGGTATGATATTTAAGCCCAGCTATAAGCTGACAAGAAAAACTGCATGTGAAGTCAGGGAAGAAAAAGTTCAGAAGATAAAATAGCTATGACAAAGGCCTTTGGGCAGAAATAGAGTGCCTCAGCTGGAACAGCATGGCTAAGGAAGGTGAGATGGTGTCAGAAAGATGGGCAGAACCAAATTCTATAGAATTTTGTTATTTTACAAAAAGGTATGGAATTTGACTTTTACTTTAAGTGCAATGGGAATCCTGGAGTATTTAAGTGGTGGAGTGATGACACTGTGTAATTGGTTTTAACAGTCTTAATCATACTAGCAGTAGTGTAAAGTAAGAATTGCAGGGGGCACAGCTGGAAATGGAGGAAGCTATAGCAGTGATTTAGAGCAGGGTGCTGGTAGTAGACGTGGAGACAAGTAAATATATTTGGGTTATGCTTTGGAAGGTAAAAATTAATAAAATGGACTGATAGTTTGTATAGCAGTGGATAAGAGAAAAAGGAAAATCGAAGGTAATCCCTAGATATTTGGCTCAAGCAACAATTGGAGTGGGCAGCAGTGCCATAGTTTGAAATGGAAGAGACTGGGGAAAAATGAATTGGTGCTGGGGAAAGAGGAGTTGAGAATTCTGTTTTGACTTGGTAAATTTTGAGATCCATATTCTACATCAAAGTGAAGGTGTCATGTAGTTAGTTGTATATTTAAATTTGGAGTTTCAGGGTGGTGACAGAGCTCCCTGAGAAGTATATTTGGGAATCATGAGCACATATGTAGTATTTAAAACCCTGGGACTGGATTAGATCATTTAAGACAAGTGTGTTTAAAGAAAAAATATTCCCCTTAAGCATTCGAACATGGAATAAATAAGGAGAGGAAATCCTACAACCTCAAGGAGTTGAATTCTGTCATCAACCAGTTGGGTTGGAAGAGAACCCAGAGCTGATACGAGAGTGCAATCTGGGCACACACCTTGATTTCAGCCTGGTAAGGCTCTAAGCAAAGGACCCAGCTAAAGTGTATCCAGACTCATGACCAAATGAAAACCTTACAGTTTAAATAGATGTGTGTTTTACATTGCTAAGGTGGTGATTTGTTACATAGCAATAGAAAATTAATGCATCCAGTTTCAAGTTTCGTTTATAAATCTTTCCTTGTTTACATTCTTTCTTAAAGGCTAACAACTGTAATTATAATATCTCTGTTAAATTAAAATAATCTTTGGGAACATCAAACATGCAATAGATAATATCTTTAGGGGTCACTGATGTGTGTTCAACTTTCCAGTTGTGCTACAATAACTGGACCTATATGAAAGGACTTTTCATTTTTTTTCAAATTAATTTTCATAGCTTTGTTTTCCCTATTATTTATTATTATTGTTGCTATTGGTGTGCACGCCTGATTCTTGTAGCCAATTTTATATTGGTATGCTCTAATCTGTTATGAGTCGGGAGACTAGAGGACCAGGCTTTTTGTATTGGGTCTACAATGAGAATACCTAGCCTATAAACTACGTTATGACAGTGTATGAAATTAAGCTATCCTTTTTGTTTTCTCAGTACTTCTCAGTATTTAAAGTCACCAGAAAAAAATGACACTTGTTTAAGTAAAAAGACACAATTGTAAGAATACCAGTTGGTTGTTGATATTTTAGGTTATTTCTTTAAAAATTATGATTGCCTGTTCTCTACATTAAAAGAACATTGTTGAGCAGAATAACTGGATTCAAGGTAATGTCTTTGTCTTCACAAAGTCTTTATTCTCAAGTGACTCCAGTGAGTCAGCAAAACATGTGTGGGCTTCAGAAAGAACGATTCCACCATAATTTGCAAATTAGAACAGTGGGATATGCTATGTACTACTTTCCAAGTCTGCACTTCACATATCATTTTAATGACCCATCAATAGAAAATACGTGTCATGATTTATCTTTCCAGTCATGGCAATTTAGGTAAAAGGTTGGAAAAATACCTATACGAATAGTGGTATTAGAAAGGAACAGGGACAAAGATAAGCTAGGGTTACCTTTTGAAAAAAAATGGGGAGAATCTTGACAAAAGATTATTGGGAAGCATCAAATTTCAAGTATTTAAATCTTTAAAATGTATTCCTCATAGTTTTATATTGTCTTTTTTTTCCTCTCTATGTACTCTCTGGACCAAACAGGGTATGTCTGTCTGAATAACTCCATGACTTACTCAGGTAATCGTATCAGAAAACTTTCTGGCAAAGTTTAGATTTAGGGGATCTATGGAGATTTCTGTATCCATAACCACTTTCTGCAATGCACGCATCTTAATGCACATATCTAATGCAGTCAGTCACCTTATCATTTTAGCTTTCTTTGTGAATGAGAAAAATTTCATTTCCCCTCCTGTTTGCAGATACATAAAGTGATAAATGTGATGGAATGCTTTGTTAGCACCCTGCCACATGGAATAGTCCTGGTTTGACTCTATTTTCTCCTCTTCCTCTTATTTAAAACTTAAGTGATCTTCTTTGGTATAGTACTGGGTAGAATATCAATTTAAAAATAAAATAAATATAATATTTGAAATGACGTTAATGCTGTTCTGCTGATATTACTTCCAAAATAAAAAGGTAGTCGGGACTAATCCTGCCAAGTTTCACTGTAAAATAAAGTATTACTGTCTTAATTATCTGTGCTAGTATGGAAAATAAATGGACTGCACACATGATTATGGTGATTAAGGATGTTGTATCATTCTCATTCACTTTTAGCCTATTTTTTTCTTTTACTTTTTGATAACTAAGAACCGAATACTTGTTTTTTTGTTGCTTTAAATCTGAGATTCTTAAATAATGCAGGCAAAAATAATCACTACTACCAATACCAATCCACCTCCAGAAAATGGGTATTTCTGCCGTATGAACAACTAGAGAAGGTACACCTGCAAGCTTCCATCGTAAACAACCAGGGAATGTAAAAGAGCAGCCTTTTTGTAGCAAAGCCATACTGTAACTGAAATAGCAATAGTCTTCCAAAGAACAAAGGCACTGCCATGAAAAGTCCAAGTGTTTGCTCTTTGGCAACATTCCCCCAAATCTGCAGACATGTTTAGAAAGAATGCCTACACCTCCTATTCAGAAATTAAAAGGTAGCTCTTCTAAGCTTTGAAAGGTAATATTTGGGTTGTATCAGAGTCTGGCATTTTATTTCTTTGTTCTGCTTGGGATTTCATATTGACATATAAATCATTTAATTTCTTTAAGTATTTTATAGTAATGTCTTTAAAGTACTCTTTAAGTAATTCTTTTAAGTGCTTTAAGTATTAAATGTATAAGACAGCTTTAGATGTGGGGATTAAAAGTGACATGAGAGGAAATTGTTATCATTTGAGAGGTTTTATTTAAACATCATGAACTCACATAGTAGTCACTAAAACTTTTATTTTTAAGGTTCTCAAACCTATGCATTTAAAGAATAATTTTTAGCAATTTTCATAATATAATAAAAATTGATGTTATGTTTCCTTATACATGAGATCACTTCTTACAGGAACTCAAACGAGAAAGCAAATGACAACAAAAATACTTTCTTTCAGTAATCATGGAAGCACAGGGTTTTGGTAAGTTATCACACATAATTTAAAGAAAATCTGAGTGCAAAACAACCTTATTTTAAACTATAATGTGGTCACTTTCTCCTCAGTTCTTGACTATGGCTTCCCCCATAGATTTTGATTTTCTTTCACTCATCATGTCCTATTTATTTGCAAGGTTAAATTTTATAGTCGTCTAAATTTTATTAACATTTAAAAATATGATTACCTCTCAGGATTATCATTATTACAATATCATTCTTAAATTACACCACACAGATTAGAAAAAGAATAATCTGGTACACAGAGTCAGATTCAGGTTCAGATTTTGACCTTAACACTTATATGATTTGTGGCCTCAGTTTTTGTGATGGTTAATATTGAGTGTCAACTTGACTGGATTGAAGGATGCAGAATAGTGCTCCTAGGTGTGTCTGCAAAGGTGTTGCCAAAGGAGATTAACATTTGAGTCAGTGGAATGGGAGAAGCAGACCCACCTGCAATCTGGGTAGGCACCATCTAATCAGCTGCCAATGCAGCTAGAATAAAGCAGGCAGAAGAAGGTAGAAAGGGCAGACTTGCTGAGTCTTCCAGCTTTCATCCTTCTCCCATGCTGGTTGTTTCCTGCCCTCAAACATCAGACTCCTAGCTCTTCAGCTTCTGGACCCTTGGACATATACCAGTGGTTTGCCAGGGGGGTCTTGGGCCTTCAGCCACAGACTGAAAGCTGCACTGTTGGCTTCCCTACTTTTGAGATTTTGGGGCTCAGACTGGCTTCCTTGCTCCTCAGCTTGCAGATAGCCTATTGTGGGACTTCACCTTGTGATCCTGTGAGTCAATACTCCTTAATAAACTTCCCTTCATATACACATCTATCCTACTAGTTCTGTCCCCCTAGAGAACCATGACTGATACAGTCTGCTTATATGTAAAATAGAAGTAATGACTAACCGAATTTTACTGAATGTCTAAAAGTTACTTAAAATGTGAAACCAGCCCAATTGTCCAATAGAAATGATGTTTATAGATTTTAGAATAAACACAGAAATGGACCCTTTTGGTCTTGAAACTCGAAACTTGTATTTGTCTCATCTGTCTTCCTTCCTCAGGAACCTGACTCACAGGCAAGGGACTAAAACCACATCCAGAGAGTGAGATGTCAGACTCCTCATTCATTATTACTACTCCCTTACCCCTCCCTAATTTCTTTCAACACTGTAGTGACATTTCTTCTCCTGCTATATAAATACCCCAATTTTAGTTGCTCAGAGAGGTGAATTTGAGATTATTATTCTGTTCTCCCATTTGACATCACCCAAATAAAAAAGCTTTCTTTCCTGACGATACTTGTTGTCTCAGTGATTGGCTTCCTGTGCCAGTAGCAACGGGACCTGGACCAAATGTGGGGTTTCCATAACAACTACAGCTTTTCTCCAACAGTATACAGGCCAGGTGTGGTGGCTCATGCCTAAATCCCAGCACACTGAGAGGCCAAAACAGGAGGATCTCTTGAGCCCCAGAGTTCAAGGCTGCAGTGAGCCATGATTATGTCACTGCAGTCTAGCCTGGGAAAGAGTGAGGCTGTGTCTCAATCAATCAATCAAAATAAAATGGTACATATCATTTCCCTCTCCAAATCTATTACTTCTCCAAAATTTCTCTTTTAGTAAGGTACAAAACAGTCTACATAGTTTTCCAAATAATAAATCAGAAGTCATAATTAATTCCTGGACCAAATTACCCCTGGACTGGGCCAA
Source organism: Pan troglodytes (assembly GCF_028858775.2). NCBI lineage: Eukaryota > Metazoa > Chordata > Mammalia > Primates > Hominidae > Pan > Pan troglodytes. Next base: position 114,295,291 of record NC_072411.2, read on the forward strand.
TCTAAACATCCAGTCACCCAGGTCTGATAATGTTCCACCTGGAAACATCCTAAAAATCCCCTCCTCTTCCCCTCCTCCTCTGCCACCTCATAGTATGGGCCACAACTCTATTTCATGCAAACTGCTCTTTACCCCCTTTACTGATCTGGCTGCCTCTAGCCTTGCTCCTCTCATATCCATTCTCCACTCTGCTGCCTTAGTAATTCTAAAAATGCCTCCCTGATTGTGTGACTTTCCAGTTTAACACCCTTCAAATATTTCCCTTTGTTCTTGGAATAGAAACAGACTCCTTAAAGTGGTTCACAGGGCAGCCTATGATCTGGCCCTTCCTCCCCTTCCAGCTTATGTCTTGCATTCTTTGTCTCAGTTAGCTCCGTGGACTCCCCAAGCTATCTCTCCAATCTGTTCCTTTACCTGGAAGACTCTGGTATCTTCTTTATCTGGCTAAATCTTACGCATATTCAGGTTTCTATTATCAATTCTTCCACAGGGTTTTTATGATGCCAACTTAGGCCTGCATCACCCTGCATTCTCAAGAAACACTTATTAAATTACTTGTTACTTACAAAAATTACTTATAAAATTGTTTATTAAAAGTCACTCTTCCCCATTAGTATATGGGGATAAATATGATGGCAGCTGAGAGAGAACAGAATAGGGGAGAAAATCAGGATTTTGAGGCCGTGGCGTCTACAGAAAAAGCTGTGCAGTAACCTCCTTCCCCTCCTCCTCTTGCCCCACAGGGAAGAGTATTGCACCTGCCCTCATCTCAAATCCAGTGAGGGAGGTTTCCACTGTGCTATGTGGAGTATATGTGCTATGTAGGGAGTTTATTATATGACCTATGTAATAGGAGAGAAGTGGAAAAATATAGCATAACTCCCACCTAAGAAATTTGGAGAGTAAGAACAGGTTAATCGTTTTTGTGGTGGAAACAGCCTGCCTTCTCTCTGTGTCTGAGTAAAGCATGCATGAAGGTTTTCGCTGGAACAGATGTAGGCCACATAGGATAAAAAGAAGAGGTCTGGGACCATTTTAAGTTCTGTTTCAGAAAACAACCTGGAAAGGAGAAGAATGCTTAAGAACCAAGATTGAGTGGAAAAAGCTACCAGCAAAACCAGGGCTGGAAGGACTGGACAACCTGGGGAGTAGAAAAGAGTTTCTACTGGAGGAAAACTAGTGATGGGAATATTTGAAGAACTCAGGATAAAATGTGGTTTCTTCTAGCAGGTCCCAGGCCATCTTCACCAAAGAAACTCTTGTGCTTCCATTTTCTCTTCTTCCCTCTCCAGTGCCAATCCTAGAGTGCCAAAAGCTATAGGAAGTAAGCTGCGTGGGGAGAGCAGAAAAGGGACAAAAGCCATCAGATGCTTTTTCTGGAAGATGTTGGCTGCCAAACAGTGGCCTCAACTGTCAGAGAAGGAGAGGAAGTATTACCTTAGAATAAGGATGAAAGTATTGAGTAATATTTTGGAGTCCAAGATGGCCGAATAGGAACAGCTCCAGTCTACAGCTCCCAGCGTGAGCGATGCAGAAGATGGGTGATTTCTGCATTTCCAAATGAGGTACCAGGTTCATCTCACTGGGGCTTGTAGGACAGTGGGGGCAGGACAGTGGGTGCAGCCCACTGAGCGAGAGCCAAAGTAGGGTGAGGTATCTCCTCACCCGGGAAGCATAAAGGGTCAGGGAATTCCCTTTCCTAGCCAAGGGAAGCAGTGACGGATGGCACCTGGAAAATTGGATCACTCCCACCCTAATACTGTGCTTTTCCAATGGTCTTAGCAAATGGCACACCAGATTATATTCCACACCTGGCTCGGAGGGTCCCACGCCCACAGAGCCTCACTCATTGCTAGCACAGCCATCTGAGATCGATCTGCAAGGCAGCAGCAAGGCTGGGGAAGGGGTGCCCACCATTGCTAAGGCTTCAGTAGGTAAACAAAGCGGCCAGGAAGCTCGAACTGGGTGGAGCCCATGACAGCTGAATGAGGCCTCCCTGCTTCTGTAGACTCCACCTCTGGGGGCAGGGCATAGCCAAAAGGCAGACTTAAATGTCCCTGTCTGACAGCTTTGAAGAGAGTAGTGGTCCTCCCAACACAGAGTCTGAGATCTGAGAATGGATAGACAGCCCCCTCAAGTGGGTACCTGACCCCCGAGTAGCCTAACTGGGAGGCACCCTCCAGTAGGGGCAGACTGACACCTCACACAGCCGGGTACCCTGCTGAGATGAAGCTTCCAGGGGAACAATCAGGCAGCAACGTTTGCTGTTCAGCAATATTTGCTGTTCTGCAGCCACCATTGCTGATACCCAGGCAAACAGGATTTGGAGTGGACCTCCAGCAAACTCCAAAAGACCTGCAGCTGAGGGTCCTGACTGTTAGAAGGAAAACTAATAAACAAAAAGGACATCCCCACCAAAACCCCATCTGTATGTCACCATCATCAAAGAACAAAGGTAGATAAAACCACAAAGATGGGGAAAAAACAGAGCACAAAAGCTGAAAATTCTAAAAATTAGACCACCTCTCCCCGTCCAAAGGAGCGCAGCTCCTCACCAGCAATGGAACAAAGCTGGATGGAGAATGACTTTGACGAGTTGAGAGAAGAAGGTTTCAGAAGATCAAACTTCTCTGAGCTAAGGGAGGAAGTTTGAACCCATCGCAAAGAAGCTAAAAACCTGGAAAAAAGATTAGACAAATGGGTAACTAGAATAACCAATGTAGAGAAGTCCTTAAATGACCTGATGGAGCTGAAAAACATGGCACGAGAACTACGTGACAAATACACAAGCTTCAGTAGCCGATTTGATCAACTGGAAGAAAGGGTATCAGTGATTGAAGATCAAATTAATGAAATGAAGTGAGAAGAGAAGTTTAGAGAAAAAAGAGTAAAAAGAAATGAACAAAGCCTCCAAGAAATATGGGACTATGTGAAAAGACCAAATCTACATCTTATTGGTGTACCTGAAAGTGACGGGGAGAATGGAACCAAGTTGGAAAACACTCTGCAGGGTATTATCCAGGAGAACTTCCCCAACCTAGCAAGGCAGGCCAACATTCAAATTCAGGAAATACAGAGAACACCACAAAGAGACTCCTCGAGAAGAGCAACTCCAAGACACATAATTGTCAGATTCACCAAAGTTGAAATGAAGGAAAAAATGTTAAGGGCAGCCAGAGAGAAAGGTCGGGTTACCCATAAAGGGAAGCCCATCAGACTAACAGTGGATCTCTTGGCAGAAACTCAACAAGACAGAAGAGAGTGGAGACCAGTATTCAACATTCTTAAAGAAAAGAATTTTCAACCCAGAATTTCATATCCAGCCAAACTGAGCTTCCTAAGTGAAGGAGAAATAAAGACCTTTATAGACAAGCAAATGCTGAGAGATTTTTGTCACCACCAGGCCTGCCCTACAGGAGCTCTTGAAGGAAGCACTAAACATGGAAAGGAACAACTGGTATCAGCCACTGCAAAAACATGCCAAACTGTAAAGACCATAAATGCGAGGAAGAAATGGCATCAACTAATGAGCAAAATAACCAGCCAACATCATAATGACAGCATCAAATTCACACATAACAATATTAACCTTAAGTGTAAATGGGCTAAATGCTCCAATTAAAAGACACAGACTGGCAAATTGGATAGTCAAGACCCATCAGTGTGCTGCATTCAGGAGACCCATCTCACGTGCAGAGACACACATAGGCTCAAAATCAAGGGATGGAGGAAGATCTACCAAGCAAATGGAAAGCAAAAAAAGGCAGGGGTTGCAATCCTAGTCTCTGATAAAACAGACTTTAAACCAGCAAAGATCGAAAGAGACAAAGAAGGGCATTACATAATGGTAAAGGGATCAATTCAACAAGAAGAGCTAACTGTTCTAAATATATATGCACCCAATACAGGAGCACCCAGATTCATAAAGCAAGTCCTTACAGACCTAGAAACAGACTTAGACTCCCACACAATAACAATGGGAGACTTTAACACCCAACTATCAACATTAGACAGATCGATGAGACAGAAAGTTAACAAGGGTAACCAGGAATTGAACTCAGCTCTGCACCAAGTGGACCTAGTAGACATCTACAGAACTCTCCACCCCAAATCAACAGAATATACATACTTCTCAGCACCACATCACACTTATTCCAAAATTGACCACATAGTTGGAAGTAAAGCACTCCTCAGCAAATGTAAAAGAACAGAAATTATAACAAACTGTCTCTCAGACCACAGTGCAATCAAACTAGAACTCAGGATTAAGAAACTCACTCAAAACTGCTCAACTACATGGAAACTGAACAACCTGCTCCTGAATGACTTCTGGGTACATAATGAAATGAAGGCAGAAACAAAGATGTTCTTTGAAACCAGTGAGAACAAAGACACAACATACCAGAATCTCTGGGACACATTCAAAGCAGTGTGCAGAGGGAAATTTATGGCACTAAATGCCCACAAGAGAAAGCAGGAAAGATCTAAAATTGACACCCTAACATCACAATTAAAAGAACTGGAGAAGCAAGAGCAAACATATTCAAAAGCTAGCAGAAGGCAAGAAATAACTAAGATCAGAGCAGAACTGAAGGAGATAGAGACACAAAAAACCCTTCAAAAAATCAATGAATCCAGGAGCTGGTTTTTGGAAAACATCAACAAAATTGATAGACTACTAGCAAGGCTCATAAAGGAGAAAAGAGAGAAGAATCAAATAGATGCAATGAAAAATGATAAAGGGGATATCACCACCAATGCCACAGAAATACAAACTACCATCAGAGAATACTATAAACAACTCTACACAAATAAACTAGAAAATCTAGAAGAAATGGATAAATTCCTCGACACATACACCCTCTCAAGACTAAACCAGGAAGAAGTTGAATCTCTGAATAGACCCATAACAGGCTCTGAAATTGTGGCAACAATTAATAGCCTACCACCCAAAAAAAGTCCAGGACCAGACAGATTCACAGCTGAATTCTACCAGAGGTACAAGGAGGAACTCGTACCATTCCTTATAAAAGTATTCCAATCAATAGAAAAAGAGGGAATCCTCCCTAACTCATTTTATGAAGCCAGCATCATCCTGATACCAAAGCCTGATAGAGAAACAACAAAAAAAGAGAATTTTAGACCAATATCCCTGATGAACATCAATGCAAAAATCCTCAATAAAATACTGGCAAACTGAATCCAGCAGCACATCAAAAAGCTTATCCACCATGATCAAGTGGGCTTCATCCCTGGGATGCAAGGCTGGTTCAACATACACAAATCAATAAACATAATCCAGCATATAAACAGAACTAAAGACAAACATCACATGATTATCTGAATAGATGCAGAAAAGGCCTTTGACAAAATTCAACAGCACTTCATGCTAAAAACTCTCAATAAATTCGGTATTGATGGGACTTATCTCAAAATAATAAGAGCTTTTTATGACAAACCCACAGCCAATATCATATTGAATGGGCAAAAACTGGAAGCATTCCCTTTGAAAACCGGCACAAGACAGGGATGACCTCTCTCATCACTCCTATTCAACATAGTGTTGGAAGTTCTGGCCAGGGCAATTAGGCAGGAGAAAGAAATAAAGGGTATTCGATTAGGAATAGAGGAAGTCAAATTGTCCCTGTTTGCAGATTACATGATTGTATATTTAGAAAACCCCATTGTCTCAGCCCAAAATCTCCTTAAGCTGATAAGCAACTTCAGCAAAGTCTCAGGATACAAAATCAATGGGCAAAAATCACAGGCATTCCTATACACCAATAACAGACAATCAGAGAGCCAAATCATGAGTGACCTCCCATTCACAATTGCTTCAAAGAGAATAAAATACCTAGGAATCCAACTTACAAGGGATGTGAAGGACCTCTTCAAGGAGAACTACAAACCACTGCTCAGTGAAATAAAAGAGGATACAAACAAATGGAAGAACATTCCATTCTCATGGATAGGAAGAATCAATATCATGAAAATGGCCATATTGCCCAAGGTAATTTAATAGATCCAATGCCATCCCCATCAAGCTACCAATGACTTTCTTCACACAATTGGAAAAAAACTACTTTAAAGTTCATATTGAACCAAAAAAGGGCCCGCATTGCCAAGACAATCCTAAGCCAAAAGAACAAAGCTGGAGGCATCATGCTACCTGATGTCAAACTATACTACAAGGCTACAGTAACCAAAACAGCATGGTACTGGTACCAAAGCAGAGATATAGACCAATGGAACAGAACAGAGCCCTCAGAAATAATACCACACATCTACAACCATCTGATCTTTGACAAACCTGACAAAAACAAGAAATGGGGAAAGGATTCCCTATTTAATAAATGGTCCTGGGAAAATTGGCTAGCCAAGTGTAGAAAGCTGAAACTGGATCCCTCCCTTACACCTTATACAAAAATTAATTCGAGATGGATTAAAGACCTAAACATTAGATCTAAAACCATAAAAACCCTAGAAGAAAACCTAGACAATACCACTCAGGACATAGGCATGGGCAAGGACTTCATGTCTAAAACACCAGAAGCAATGGCAACAAAAGCCAAAATTGACAAATGGGATCTAATTAAACTAAAGAGCTTCTGCACAGCAAAAGAAAATACCATCAGAGTGAACAGGCAACCTAGCGAATGGGAGAAAATTTTTGCAATCTACTCATCTGACAAAGGGCTAATATCCAGAATCTACAAAGAACTTAAACACATTTACAAGAAAAAAACAAACAATCCCATCAAAAAGTGGGAAAGGATATGAACAGACACTTCTCAAAATAAGACATTTATGCAGCCAACAGACACATGAAAAAAATGCTCATCATGACTGGCCATCAGAGAAATGCAAATCAAAACCACAATGAGATACCATCTGACACCAGTTAGAATGGCGATCATTAAAAAGTCAAGGAACAACAGGTGCTGGAGAGGATGTGGAGAAATAGGAACACTTTTACACTGTTGGTGGGACTGTAAACTAGTTCAACCATTGTGGAAGACAGTGTGGCAATTCCTCAAGGATCTAGAACTAGAAATACCATTTGACCCAGCCATCCCATTACTGGTTATATACCCAAAGGATTATAAATCATGCTGCTATAAAGACACACGCACATGTATGTTTATTGCGGCACTATTCACAATAACAAAGACTTGGATCCAACCCCAACGTCGATCAATGATAGACTGGATTAAGAAAATGTGGCACATATACACCATGCAATGCTATGCAGCCATAAAAAAGAATGAGTTCATGTCTTTGGAGGGACATGGATGAATCTGGAAACCATCATTCTCAGCAAATTATCACAAGGACAAAAAAAACAAACACCGCATGGTCTCACTCATAGATGGGAATTGAACAATGAGAACATTTGGACACAGGAAGGGGAACATCACACACCAGGGCCTGTCATGGGGTGGGGAGATGGGGGAGGGATAGCATTAGGAGATATACATAATGTAAATGAGGGGTTAAAGGGTGCAGCACACCAACATGGCGCATGTATACATATGTAACAAACCTGTACATTGTGCACATGTACCCTAAAACTTAAAGTATGATTAAAAAATAAATAAATAAATAAATAAAATTAAAAAGTAAATAAAAAATATTTTGGAATAGATACTCTTAATTGAGGTCACTTAAAAGTAACTGTAGAATTGCTTAGTCTGTAGGAGTGAAAAGAGAAGTCACAGGTATGGTGTCGAAGTTCCCATTGAGGACCAGAAGACAATAACGTCCACCAAATAAATATTAAAGAGGATATGGAGGCCCAGTGCAGTGGTTCATGCCTGTAATGCCAGCATTTTGGGAGGCTGAGGTGGGCGGATCACTTGAGGCCAGGAGTTTGAGACCTTGCCAACACGGTTAAACTCCATCTCTACTAAAAATACAAAACTTAGCAGGGTGTGGTGGTTCGTGACTGTAATCCCAGCTACTCTGGAGCCTGAGATGGGAGAATTGCTTGAACCCAGGAGGGGGAGGTTGCAGTGAGCCGCGATGGTTCCACTGCACTCCAGCCTGGGTGACAGAGTGAGACTCTGTCTCAAAAAAAAAAAAAAAAAGGTTCCAGGAGACAATAATTTGTGTTTCCATTAAGCCATATTCTATAGTTTCCGGCATTCATTACACTTCAATACCCATTTAAATATCCATGACAACAGTCATTAAAATTTGTCACTGTGAAAACAATATTGTAAAGAGTGGTGACGGATATGGGTGGGAACTATTATGTAGATTATGTGCACCTGCAAAATGGGTCCCAAACACCACATCAGACTGCAGATTGTTTCTTTCTTTCTTTTCCTTTTTTCTTTTTCTTTTTTTTTTTTTTTTTAGACAGAGTCTCACTCTTGCTGCTCAGGCTGGAGTGTAATGGTGTGATCTCAGCTCACCACAAACTCCGCCTCCTGGGTTCTAGCAATTCTCCTGCCTCAGCCTCCTGAATAGCTGGGATTACAGGCATGCACCACCACACCGGCTAATTTTGTATTTTTGGTAGAGACAGGGTTTCTCCATGTTGATCAGACTGGTCTTGAACTCCTGACCTCAGGTGATCCACCTGCCTCGGCCTCCCAAAGTGCTGGGATTTTTACAGGCATGAGCCACTGCACCTGGCCTAGATTGTTTCTTTTATACTGTTAAAAAAATCTGTATCTGTCAAAGTTATGAAATAGTATTATTTGTATTAGATATGCTCATTGTGAGTAGCCATCAGAATCTATTCTGTTTTTTAATATTACAAATTTTCATCTTTTCCTTATACAAATAGCATATGAGACATAATCTGCTTTTCACAAAAGTCTACATGTATATTATTTGAATAAGATGTAGAAATGACTGCTTTTCTACAGATCTCCATTTACGTGTCAACAAACTTGAAGTGAGACTAAATATACTAACTTAAATGGAATCTTAACTGTGCTGACTGCAGTCTCACTCCAGCTTTCGTCTTCCTCCTACTAGTCTTCTCACTTGTCAATTCTTTTTTTTTTTTTTTTGAGATGGAGTCTCACTCTGTTGCCAGGCTGGTGCAATCTCGGCTCACTGCAATCTCCAGCTCCCTGGTTTAAGCGATTCTCCTGCTTCAGCCTCCCGAGTAGCTGAGATTAAAGGCATGCGCCACCATGCTCAACTAATTTTGTATTTTTAGTACAGACGGGGTTTCACCATGTTGGCCAGGATGGTATCAATCTCCTGATCTCATGATCTGCCCACCTTGGCTTCCCAAAATGTTGGGATTACAGGAGTGAGCCACTGCTCCCAGCCCTCAATTCTTTAAAACAGAAAATTCAGCATCTCAGATGGAATCAATTGAGCTGTTAGTTTAATTTTGAGAATCTCAGATCACGCTGATGAAAAGGACATAATGAACACATTTTAAGAAGACACTGGCTATGAAACCAGACTGGCCTGTGTATAATGTCATCTCCACCATTTACTACATCTGTGAGCAAGTTAAATATCTTAAGTGTTAGTGTCCTCATGTGTTAAAAGAAAAAACAAAAAAGGATTGTAGTACCTAGCTCACTGAGTTATTGTGAAAATTGAATAAAATAAACTATACAAATTATTTATCATGCTGTCTAAAACAATGGAAGTGCTCACATGCATACACAGGAGACTTATCAAATAGTAAAATTAAATTAATAATATTCTCTTGGCCTGCCATTTTTTAAAAATTTAGTTTTGTTAACTTTTTGCATCCAAACCAGGAAGTTACGTATCAAATCTAATAATTTTTCCCGTTTTACTTTATTAAGAGTAATAAAATGATCTAACAATAATGTGTTCCACCAGAATAGAAACAGATGATTTAGAACAAGAAAAAAATATTTTTAAGAAATTTATATTAGCATAAGAATAAACAGGTCCTTGAATTTCAAAAATGTATATATCATATAAACTCACCTGTATGATATTTAACAGATTATAAATGTTATCTTAAATAGTTTGAAGGACATACAGATATTTAATAAATAATCTGATGATGACTGGCTAGTCATTTAAAGAAAAGTCATGATTCCTACTTCACTAAAGGCAAATAAATTTCAGATGTTAAAATGTAGTACCTAAAAAGCAAAACCATTTAAATACTAGAAAAATATAAATGCATATTTTTACAGTCCTAAGATTTTATCACCACTGAAAGCATGATATCAAACCCAGCAACCATAGGAAAAAAAAAAAATGACAGAATTGAGAACATAATAATTTAAAATTTAGGGATGGCAAAAACAAACGTAAAAATTAAAACAAAACCTAATAAAATCAACGAAATAAACAAAAAAGCCATAAATAGGTTAAATATAGGAACTATCATAGCAAAATTGTATGCGTTTCTCTCATATAATCATAGGGGTTAAAGGATTTAATTCAGAGAGAGGTGGTATCAGTTGTGGCTTGATTACTATTTGCCAGATGATCCCTTGAATGGCCCTTGAATGCCCTCCCTCAGGAGTAGGAGCTATTAAAGACCGTTAAAGCTGGAGGTGACTTTAAAGATCATTCTGGTCCCCTCTTTGCATTTTACAGACATGATAACTAAAACTTGTTGAAGTTAAATCACTTTAGCCATAATAGAGATATGTATAAGACACAATAGGAGCAGAAAAATCTTTCCCTGCCTGGAGAACAAGAAGGTCAAAAGAATCTTTGCTGGGAAAGAAGCATTGTAGCTGAATGTAGAAGTAATTCCCCAGAAGGAAAGGAGATTCCAGATTAGAAAGAAAAGAAAAATAACAAAAACCAAAACTATTATTTACAAAGGCCTGAAGCATACCTGAGACAGGTATGTCTAGCATATTATAAATGATTAGGCATAACCAGAGTTTATAGGGTATTGGTGGTGTTACACGAAGTTTAAAATATGGGCAGTGTACTAAATACGTGGATGCCATGCTAAATAATTTTGACTCTGTACTACAGATGATGAGGAACCTAGAAATCTTTTACAATAGGCAACTAACATCAGGCTTGTGTTTTAGAAAGGAACTGTGGCTGCTTGAAGGATGGAAAAGAGTGAAGAATTTAGAGATTAAAAACAGCCCACCCCTTTCAAGATCCTGCTGCAATACTCCACTCAGCCTTCTGGGTTCTATCTTGGCAGAGTCTTCCTTCTCTTTTTCTTCTTTGCACTTTTGGTAGGATTATATTTTTCATACATTCATTATACCTACATATATGAGTTTCTAAGACAAAAAGAGGTACAGTCAAATAAATGAGTGGGCAAGCAGTGTTTACTTTCGCAAACTAGAGAACAAAAGAACACTGTAGGTAAACTGTCATTTGAAATAGGCATTGACACATAGGAAGGATTTGAGTACAAAGTGATTTGGTAGAGAAAGAAAAAGGAGAAAGTAGTATAGCATAAAGAAAGGTATTGAGACCAGAACAAGTAACTATAATTTCTTAATATCAAACATCGTGTCAGTATTAAAATTTCTGATTTTGTAAATGTTGTTAACAGTTTAGAGAAACAAACATTGTGATTGACTGAAGTTTCTAATTAACTCTTGTTTAAACTATAGGTTCCACCACCATAACAACATCTTTATGGTGTGTGTGTGTGTGTGTGTTGTGTGTGTGTGTGTGTTGTGTGTGTGTTTTCTGACTTTCATTGACATGATAGAAGATAGTTTACTCAATCATCTAAATGGTTTTACTAATCACCCCTACTAGACAAAGCACAAGAAAGTAGTTTCTCAACAGGCCTTTAGATACAAGCATTTATTTGTTGAATATATTCAAAGAGGCGTGTTTAGACAACCCCTTCCTGGAAGTTAGTTTGCCACTAATTACTCTCTAGTATGAATAGAAAATTATGTAAATTTGGTGAAAGAATGTTTTCCTTTGTGAAATAAAGCACTTTCATTTTTGTGTATAAATCTTTGACCATATTAAGGTGAACCATGCAAAATTGCCTACAAAAAGAGCAAATTCAGTGGCTCAACTCAGTAGAAATGAAGATGAGTTTATTTCCCAGTGATTTAATGTAATCAATAGTATTTATAATATCTAACATATTGGATATGACAAATACCCATGTATTATTAATCAAACATATTTATAAATGTCTAAGTTAATATCCAGATTACTTTACTTTTCAAAAGCAGATCACTGTCTTAGTTTGTACATAATTCTCTCATTCAATTTCAAATTTGTTCTTAGAAGGCAACTGGAAATATTTGGCAAGATATTAGAAATGGAGAGGAAGTGGAAACTGTGTGAAAATGTCTATAATGACTTAAACAGATTACATATCATTAAGATCCCTCTGGGATATCAAGGTCAAAGTGAGTGAAGGTATTCACTGCTCATCAGTGAAAGTCAGGGAACAAATTACAGTCACTTTCTAAACACTATTTCCCAACCCCATAGAGCTAGGATTAATTTATAGAATTTAATGCTTAGTTGAAATAGAAATGTGCTTGTTCTCAGTGAAGCGATGGTGAAGGTGCCTGTAACAATTGTAGTTCTGAACCGGAATTATTTAATAAGTAGTCTGGTTGAAAGCAGTTGGTCTCCCAGGAATATTAGGTAATTTTCTCTCAATTTGAGTTAAATATCATGCCAGAAAAAGAATCTTAATGACTAGTCACAAAGTGACTGCTGGACAGTTTTCTCTCTACCTTAATGAAAGCCACAGAGAAATATTAGGGTTGAAAGTGGCCACTATTACTCATTCGATTAGGCCTCGAAAGACTCTTACTCTGGGATGTGGAGCAACAGGAGTAAATTTAAAGTCCTCTGGCTGGCTCTAACTTGTGTCCTAAACTCCTCAAAAATAATATAAAGATTAAGAGGGTTTTCAAAAAGTATAATGACTTGATGACTTTCCATAGCCACTTAAACCATAGCCTCAAAAGTCTTACCTAGGAAAAAATAAAATCGTCTTGTTTTAATAGTCTCAAATATCAAAATTAAGTCTTTCTGACCTCAGTCAAACTTTTGGACATTTTGTAAGGACCCCTGGAAGTAAAAAAGAGAAATATTGGGCTAATTAGGCTTATCCAATATGATGAATTCTAGAAGAAACATTGTCAAAGTAAGAAATGATGTTTGCAACTTCTTGGAGTTATATTTATATGAGTATGTTATTAATATGTTTCAGAATTATATAAAGTTCCTAGAAATCTGATATGTTTTAGTGTAAATGCTATCCATCATAACTGTGGTTATTTTAAATTGTTTTATGCTACAGAAATAACCAAACTTCCTTGTCAATTGTGTAACTCTCTTATCAGATCTTTATCCATGGCCATTGGAATTCTTGATGTCCACAGGTAATTGCTTTACTCTAACGCGTTTCTAAAAGCTTCTTGCCAGCAATTACAATCCTAAAGTATTATGACTTTAAGGAGATTCATGGAAAGCATGAAAAGAACTCTGACAAGTACAGGTTTCCAATTAGCTATGAGTTCATTCCATTGGAATGAATTTTCAAAACTCTAATAAAGAAACTGATGGGTTTGTGAAACTGCTAACCAATATCAAACAAAGCAAGAATTAATTACATTAGACTGAATGAACTGATAAGAAAGAATTATGGTTTTTCAAATAGCTTTTATATTTGAAACATTACTGGTTCTTTCATTGTTTTGTTTTGAGGTTTAAGGAAACATTTTTCATTAAAGCTATCTATAGTTTACAGCAATTTGGTATAGCATACTTTTATAAACAAAAATGGAAACATTTAATTTTCTTCTTTACCTGATCCCTTCAGAAACTGTTCACAAATATTTTTATTTTCATGACATTATGGTTATATGCATAAGTGCAGTAAGAAATTTCCAACAAAGCAAATTTAAATAGAGCCTATACGTGTATTTGTGCTGTACTTATGTAAATAATCAGGCGAACTGGTCTTCCCATGATTATCTTTGGTAGAAATGAGAGTGATGATAGAGAAAAAAATTATGTTTCAAAAGAAATCTAAAGTAAACCTGTCATTAGATTGTAGACTTATTCACTGTTTTTGAGTTTTTATTATCTACCTATAGATTGAGTTAGATCCTGAATTCTTCTAATTTTGTCCAATATCTGGTTACAACTCTATAACAAAAACAAAAATTACTGTTCCTGAAGTCCTACAGGCCAAAACTGGACAGCATTATGTAAACTTCAAGGTACAAATCTCATACCTGATTCATTGGTCACACAGAGAGTTTACCAAAAATGTCAGATGTCACAACCAGAGATGTTCAATCTACAAATCCAGGACAAGAAGTTGCTGACTTCATGCTGTGGATATCTTTTCTCAGCACTGTCAGAACAAGACTCCCTATTGTAATGAGATATCCCTCCTCTTAATTTTCTCTTTACTTATCCCTACCTCTTTCAGTTGACAGAATAACACTGTCTTTAAGATTTCACAATAAGTAGTTCCTGCAGGTAACTTGCAAATTGTCATGCCCATTCCTAAAATGCTAGATGATAGAATTGCTACCTACTCACTGAACAGAGAGGAATCTACACAATCAATGACACTTGTTGTGCAAAAATAAATACATTGGGTACTATATAGACTTAGATGCAAAAACGAATGAACAGACTACTTAGTTAAAATGGATAGACTTCTTGCCAATCTCATTTTTTATTTGATTTTAATTGGTTCAGTTCATGGGGACCCTGGCTAAGGAACAAACTCCAAACTCTTAGTATTATTCCCATGATAGTCACAGTAGTTTCTCTGGTGTGTTGTATCCTTTCTAAAAGTTTTCAATGTTTGTATGCAGCCATCTGTCAAACATCAGATGGTCTCTGTCCAGCCAGAACCACAAAAACTCAAAGACACAGGTGATAATGAGTAGGACACTGTAACCTATAAATGACAACTGAAAGTAATACTGATGCTCTAAGTGTTGGTCACAAAAAGAAGGGAATTGTTAAATAAAAATCATAGGAGACCATTGTTTTGGACTCAGTTTTTGCACTAGTTCCCAACATAGCAGACTAAAAACAAAATGGAGTCATCCATGCTAAAGTTCCAAATCCACTAAACCTAAACTAATTTGTTGTCTGGCCTTCCAAGAAATCAGGAAAGATAACAGCCAATTTCCCAAACAGGCCAGTTTAAATCTTCAGTTGGCATAATAATGAAGTTCCCTCTGCTTGAATTCTTACACACCAAAAGCTACCCTGAAGTAACCTGATGTTAACCAATCAATTACTTTCCTATGGCTCTGTCTCCCTGTACCTGCCTTACAAGAAAAGTAGCTTTAAAAGACTAATATGCTCTTTGTTCTTTGTCTCTGCTTTCTTCAGACCCTCTCTGTCTGCAAAGCAAATCATCTCTGCTCGTTGGAATACTGATTCTATTTCATGGAATGAACTGTTGTTCAATTTTAGAATCACAAATAAAGCCAACTGAGGTATTTAAGCTAAATTTGTTGTAATTTTGTCTTTTGACCATAGTGATAGCAATTGGTAAATAAGGAAGGGAAAGTATCTATACATTTTTATCTAAGAACGTAAATATGAATGAATGAATTTGGAACTCAGGTTTGCTGACAGTCTTATAAAGGGGAGCCCCCCATACATGCTCTCTTGCCTGCCACCATGTAAGACATCACTTTGCTCTTTCTTCATCTTCCACCATGATTGTGAGGCCTCCCCAGCCAGATGAAACTGTGAGTCCATTAACCCTCTTTCTTTTATAAATTACCCAGTCTGAGGTATGTCTTTATTAGCAGTCTGAGAAAAAATTAATACACTTATGAATACAGATGTAAAAATTCTAACAAAATATTAGCAAGCCAAATCCAACAATCTATAAATAGGATCATACACCATGACCAAGTGTGATTGATCCCAGGAACACAAGGTTGGTTTAACATTCAAAAATCAGTGAATGTAATTCATCACATTAATAAAAAATCAATATGGTCATCTCAATTGGTACAGAAAGAGCATTTAAAAAAATCCAACATCATTATAAAAAAATTAAATGAACTAGGATTAGAGTGAAACTAACAACCTGAAAAGGACATCTATAAAAAACCCACAGCTAACATCATACTTAATGATGAAAGACTTAATGCTTCCCCACTCCGATCAGGAACAAGGCAAATATGTTTACTCCTTCTACATCTATTAAATATTGTACTGGAGGTTCTACTTAGAGCCATTAAGTTTATTTTTAAAAGGTGTTCGGTTTAAACATTCAGATTGGAATGAAGAAGAAAAGTTTCTCTATCTGTAGATGAAATGATCTTATATAAACAACATTTTACGAAATACACAAAAAAACTATTAGAATTAGCACAAGTTCAGCAAGATTGCAGAACATAAGACAATATAACAAATAAACTGTATTTCTTTATACAAGCAATGAAATTCCAAAAATAAAATTAAGAAAACAATTCGATTTACACTAGCATCAAAAGAATTACTTAAGGCTGGGTATGGTGGCTCCTGTCTATTATTCCAGCACTTTGGGAGGCTGAGGTGAGAGGATCACTTGAGGCTAGAAACTTGAGACCAGCCTGGGCAACATAGTAAGAACCATGTCTTAAAAAAAAAAAAAAGAAAAGAAAAAGGCCAAGCATAGTGGCATGTGTCTGTAGTCTAGCTACTTGGGAAGCTGAGGTGGGAGGAGCTGCTGAGCCCATCAGTTCAAGGTTGCAGTGAGCTACGACTGTACCACTGTACTCTAGCCTGGCTGACAGAGTAAGACCTTGTCTCTTAAAGAAAAAAATGAAAATAATTTTTTAAAAAGACTTCTGCATTAAAAACTTACTATATATTATTGAAAGAAATTAAAGATCTAAGTAAATGAAAAGATATCTTATTTTCCCAAATTAAAAGCATATGTTTTTTAAAGTATCAATACTTCTTAAATTGATCTACACTCTCAATGCAATCCTTATAAAAATCTCCGATGGCTTTCTACCAGAAATTGACAAGCTGATGTTAAAATTCATATTGAAATTCAAGAAATACAGAATAGTCAAAACAGTCTTTATAAAGAACAATTTGGAGGATTCATACTTTCTGGTTTCACAGCTTGTGATAATTAAGACAATGTGGTAGTGTCATAAGATAATACACATATAAATCAATTGCATAGATTTAAGAGTTCAAAAATAAACCCATAATTGATATTTGGTCAATTGACTTTTGGCCAGGGAATCAAGACTGTTCAATGGAGAAAAACTAGTTCTTCCAACAAATAGTATGGGGATAACTGTAATGTACACACAAAAGAATTAGTTTGGATCTCTGTCTTAGACCATACACAGAAAATTAACTCCAAGTGGATCAAAGACATAAATATAAAAGCTCAAACTATAAAACACAGAAAAAAGGAAAGTGGATCTTCATGACTTTGGGTGAAGCTTTGGTTTCTTTCTTTAAATACATTTAGTTTTAAAATTGAATTTGAATTTCCTTTTTCAAATTTAAGAATCAGATTGCCATTTCACACTTCTTTTTTTTAATGTAAGCATATCTGAAATGTCCCCTTTTTCTCTAACAGGAACACATTATTTTCATTCTTATTATGTTTTAAAATTTTGCTTTCAAAATTATATTTATTTCTGGCTTTGATTAAATGATAGACAAAGTAACAACAACAATTCAGTATCGTAATTTGACTCTGGCATTAAGAAACTGCACGCTTGAACAAGTCACTTCCCTCAATGTCTCTGCACTGCATTGAAGAGGGGGTGTTACAAAATAATACTCACTAGATATACTTTCTTTGGGAATCTGTAACTTTGACTATCATGTTGACCATCTATTGGCACATATAAAGCACTTGATATAAAAACATTTTTAACAAACATCTATCTGATCTGGTCCATACCTATATTTCTAATTTAAAGCTGACTGTTTTATGTGCGTAAACAAATTAAAGCAGACAGAAGAAATGAAAAAAAAAAACCCACTCTGAAACACAGTTTAAATCAATATTCATTGATTTCTGGGACACTATATGCAAAGAACAATAAACAGAGGCAGATTCTAAAGGAGGTGGCCACAGACACTAATCAAAGACATAATACATTTACAGGGTAATGCAGCCTAAGGTTTTTCAAGAATATTTGAATAATCAGGTGGTAGCAAGTTCATGAATGCACTTTTTGAGTACAAAAGACAATAATCTTCTATCACCATTGAAATCATTAAAAGCTATAAACTACTGCATTAAAGTGTGTAGTTTTACATAATGTTCAATCAAAATATTTATTCATGAGAAAGAATACTTTAACAATAGATGCACAAAGTATCTCATTTGTCTTTTTGGTTTTTGTCATGACAGCAGTTTGCAGTTGTTATAAAGCTATTACGATGAAACATACAACATTTGAAGTAATTGTCTACATTGGCTAAATATTCTTTCCCAGTAATGTGATTCATAGCTGGAAAGATACATCTACTTCTCTAGTCTAGGCAAGTAATTTCACTTGATTGGAGTCTGTTAATAAAGACAATAGATATCTACTGCAGTCTTACTATGTGCCAGTCTTGACAGTTGCTTTTTATCAATTGTTGTATTTAATCCTCTCAACACATCATGAGGTATGTATTGGTATTTGAATTGTACAGAAGAAGAAACTGAGGCGCAGGGAAATGAAATACACTTCCACAGTCGCACAGCTAGCAAAAAGCAAGGCTATATTTTAATTATTCCTGCTCCAAATGTTGCTTTGTCCATAGTATTTTTCTAGGCAGTAATTTCCAAATGTGTGTATTCAGGTCAAGGGACAGTGAACGGATGAGTACAGAAGTTACAACTCTAGTCTAATTCTACTAAACTTGATGGATAAGTCATCCTCACCTGGGATTAAGAGGATGGAACTATTTCTAGTTTTATAATTGATTAGACAAATCTTAGGCAAATCTTCAGCTAATTCATTGAAACAGTCCAACTCATCCTACTTTAGATATCATGGTAGCAGGGTAAGTGACAGGAAGTAGTGTAGAATGATGATAGTTTTCCATATTCGAATGTCTAAATTCACAAATCCTTAAAATTTAATCTCTCTGCATCCACAACATGATCCCTCTCTCTGACAGCTCCACCTGTTACAGCATAAAATAGAACTTTCAAGTATAAAAAAGACAGAGGGGACAGCTCTGGGATGAATTCCCTGGAGAAAGATGTATACTTGCCAAAGCAAGAAAGAGGGCTGGACAGTAAGAATTCACTCACATTATTAGAATACTGGAGAACTGTTTTCGATCTACTCGTCAAATCTCATTACAATAAACTGTAGAGCTTTTAATGAACTCCCACTGATACTCAGTTTTAGTCCTTATTCATTCACTTAGCCATTTAAATCAATAGATATTTAGTCAATGGCTACTATATGCTCAGCCTTGGCTAGGTATTGGAGATACACAGATGAGGAAAAAGTAAGCCCCTGATTCATGGAGCTTGACATTATTAGGACAAATGGGATTTAATCAGATAATTATGCAAATGAGTGAGTATCTGGAAGTTGAGATTAATGCTAAGAAACAAAGAAATATTGTTTTATGAAAGCACACATCAAACAACAACAACAACAACAACAACAACAACAACTGGACTGAGGCTTGAGAAAAGCTTGCTTGAGAAAACAGTGTCTGAACTGAGCTTACAATTAAGTAGAAATTGATTAGACAAAAGTAGGAAAATGGGAAATTTTCCAAGCAGGCAGAGAACCAGTATGGAGGCCTGGAGGTGGAAGGAAGGAAGGAAGAGAGAACACTGAAAATGTGGGACATCAGTATTAGAAAAGCTAGAAAGGAAAGCTGGAGCCAAGCTACAGAAGAAATTGTAGATCATGTTCAAGTCTATATGAAAGATATTCATCTTTATCTTGAGAATAACTGGAGGTCACTTCAGGATTTAAAGATGCATTTGTGTCATGGGTAGAGGAGGATGATAGGTTTGCATTTAAAATTTCCCAATTACTATACAAGGAAGACATAGCTAGAATGGAGGCAGAAAGTGCAGTTATGAGACTAATTAATCCATTGGTGAAAGTTAATTGTATATTTAATAAGGGTCTTGACAGTGATTCTATGAGGCTTCATATATACAATATTCACACACCATTGTGGCCAGAACAATATATAAAACAAAAGCAGCCCAGGTAGCTAGTCACCTTGCAGGGAGTGAGTCAGAGGATAAACACTAGTTCTCATTCACCTGATAGTGTCTCCCATTGGCTAAATACAACTGAAAGTCAGAAAACCAGGAGTCTTCTTGATGCAGTCCACAGAGGAAAATTTCTTGGTGCACAGAGCAGGGTGAAGAAGAGTGATGAGTGGATCTGGGCGGGAGGCAGGTGCAGTGAGAGACAAACAATATATGTAATTTATCCATCAGACTTGAACAAGTAAATCAGAAAAGATGGAGGCTATACTTACACAATCAAAGCATGATTTTTTTTACATTCAACAAGATTTATCAATGTCTAGAAATATTTTTAAGCCAGTTATGTGAAAATATGTTTAACACACTACTTTGACAAGGTAAGTTATAGTCTAGGGCAGCAGAAAAACATGCAACTGAAATGACGCCCTGGACACTGAAAATGATCGAGAAAGTATTCCTCACATTCTCAACTTGTGAGCAAAGGATTATACGCAAATGCTGATCCAGCCAAGAAAGCACACATGGACTTGTCCATTGGCCTATGTACATTCTACTGAAGGTGAAGCATGAGTCAAATAGTGTAGGCAAAAATTCTGCCAAAACTTAGCTTGGCTCCTTGGTTTGTCTATTCCAGCTTTTAGCTGTAGCCAATATGAACTCTGTAAAAATGCAAAAAGATGGAAGTTGCACTCCCTAGAAACAATAAAAATGACAGGTGGCAAACGCCAATTGTATCCAGACAACTAATACCATAAATAATGTGTCAAAATAAGATGCTTAAGTTATTCCTTTCAGGAATCACTAAACATAAAATAAAGATGCACGTATGAGTAAGAACTAACTTGAGGATTGCAGATTATAACTCATGAAAGAATAAATCATAGCACATCATTAAGGGTAATTCTCAGGTTAATCCCATATTTATTTAATGTATTTAATAGAAGATCATAATGCCCCAAAAATCAATTGAAGAGGTTTTGGTTATTATTTAACCAAATAATATTTTAAAAAATATAATACTTCTACAGGACATTCAACAGGTTGGCAGATATTTTGATGAATATCATCTTAGTGAATGTTGCCAGCAACCTGGGGAGACAATGGTTATCTCCATTTTATAGGATGATTAATACTTACAGTATCACAGAGCATTAGATTTGGAGGGAATATTTAAGGATCCAGTTGGTGCTATGATTCTAAGGACATATTTTCTTACAACTAGACACTGAAACAGTGGTTCTGGGAGGGTTCCAGGAATTTATATTTTAAACAGCTAGTAGGTCATTGTAAAATGCTATCAACCTTGGGAATTCTTGTCCTAGCCCAACCATCTGCCCAGTGCCTTAGTCTCTTTTCCTCTAACCAAACAATATTTTATACCTTGTTTAAAATTTGCTGGTCATAGGGGTCCTGGCAATTTCTTGAAGCAATCCATCACATCTTAGGACAGTATTAATTTGTTCAAGTTCCTAGCTAAATTGTAGAACTAAGAATCAAACCCAAGTATTAGTTTAAATTATAGGGCTCTTTTCATGATAACACATCTATTCTCTTCTCAGCCATGATGAAAATGAGCATAAAACAATTTAAGAAAGTTTTCTTAAAATTAAAGCACTTAAAAAATATAAAAGTGTTATACTTAGAAAATTCTTCCATGGGATTTTTTTTTAAAGAAATACTAATTAATGGCTTTAGTTAATCCAATTCTCATACACAAGACAAGCTATATTTATTGTGTAAGAAAGTTTTAATTGGTATAGGATATTCAGGACTTTTACATGAAATAATTGTCTTGGGACATTGGAATATAATATTTAATATTTAATACATGCAATGTAATGGTACAATACAACTTGGATGAAAAAGGGAATAAAATTATACAATCATCGAATTAATTATATGTTAGGCATTTGCATTAGTCTTCAGCATTTCTCGGAATGGCTGGGTCACCTGAAGTGAACTGCATATTAGACTTCATCTTTGTAGGTAGTATATCTCATTGTAGGTGGTTTATCTCAGAGCCAGTGGGTCAGAGAAATTATCAAAGAAATCTTACATAGTATGAATTTTAAAAAGAAAAACTTTAGTTCTCTATTTATTAAACAATTATATGGTTTATAAATTTCTTGAATGTAGAGAAACACATAACATTGGTTGGTTTTATATAATATTCATACCTGTTAGCTGAATTGAAGGGCAAAATAGTGATGTGACTCCCATATAACTTACTAAGAAGGTATTTTCAATGTAATCTCATTTATTTTTGAATTTTACAGCCAACATTACATATGAAAAGTTCTCTTCACTTGAATATGGGAAGAAGCACAAATAATTCTCTTATGACTAGAAACCAAAGTTTCCAACATTTTTTATTTCTTCTATTGCTACATTTATGATAATACCTCATCAGCTTGAAATCCAGTAGCTAGGAATATGTCTTACTTTTTTGTAATTTTAACTAGAGAATTTTAATTTTATTCTGCCTATTAAGATATTTAAGTAAAATCAGAATTTAGAATGAATAACTAAACTGCTAAGAAGCAGACACCAAAAGAATGAAAATATTTTATATACACCTCAATTGGTTTGTTATGATGAATCTATTATGTAATTTAATTTAAACACTTTTGGAGATATTTCTGAGGGACTGTATTAACCTAATTCAAATCATAGTTCACATTTGGAATTAACAAAACATTATTTTAAAATATTCTATATTTCAGACTTTAATTACTTCAACTTTTTAGACAATTTGTTATTTATTTGACAAGTATCTTCCATGTAAAGAGTAAAGTGTTAGATCATGAGAGAGATAAATATTGAATAAGACAGATGTTTTAGTCTATTTGACTTTACCATATCATAAAGGATATCAAATCAATTCAATTCAATCCAACAGTATTCATTAAGTGCCTATTTTAAGCAATAACTAAACGAGGCTACACATCAGAAAATAAATAAAATAGGTTTTCTTCCTGACAACTTACTTTGTGGTTTAATGAGAGAGACAGAAAAGTAAACAAACAACTAGAATATAATGTGGTAAGTGATCTAGTTGAAATATATAAGTTTTAAAAAGGAAGTGCAATATAGAAAGAAACCACATTCTTTGCAAGAGGTATACTAGTTCACAGTTGGCAGGGTAAGAGAAAGGAGTGAGGTCAAGAGTCAGGCTATTCTTAGAAAAAGGGTCCCCTATGTTAAAAAGCCACCGACACAAAACTGCTTGAAGAATGGCTTACGGGAAAAGAGTTTGTTTCTAAGATAAAAGGTTAACACCACATCTTCAAAATATTCGTCCATCAAAAGACAGCTTAAGAGAGTAAAAATGCAAGCCACAGATAGGGTACATATATTTGTAATTTATGTAACCTATGAAGGGCTGGTAGTCAAAGTTATTTACATTAGTTCTATTGTTTAATAAGGGAAAAAAAGACATCCAGTAGAAAACTGTGCAAGAGATTTGAATGAACATGTCAAAAAATAGGATAGCTAAACAATTATTAAATGTATAAAAAAGTATACAACGTAATTATACATAAGAAAAAAGTAAAACCAAAATGGAATACCACAACACACCTACTATACTATGTAAAACTAAAATTATATATAAAACCAAGTTAGCAAAGATATGGGACAATGGGAAGACTTGTTATGGTACATACGTATTAATAACACAACTGTGGGGGGCAAAACTATCATTATCTACTAAAGTTTAACTTACGTATATTCGATGACCCAGTGATTCAGTTCATAGATACATATCTTACAAGACTTATACACCGTAAGATATATACAAAAATAATTATGGCAGTGTTAGTCATGTTAGACAAAATCTGAAAACAGTTCAGATGCTCATCAACAGTAGAAATGATAAATAAATTATGATATATTTGTTTGTGTTTGTGTGTGTGTAATGGAATAGTATAAGGAACTAAAAATCAGTGAACCCAGGTAACATGAAACAACATGAATGACAGTGACTAATAGTTTTGAGCAAAAGAAGGAAGACACAAAAGAATACATATTATTAGATCCAATTTATATAGATGTAAACCACAGGTAAAGTTAAACTACAGTGTTAGAAGGCAGGGTAGTTGTCACCTTTGGGAGGAAAGAGGACAGGGATGGGCAAAGGCAAGCAGGGGACTTAAGAGAAGCTGGTGTTAAATTCCTTAAGTTAATTATATACTTTGTGATAATTGATGAATTTAACATTTATGCTTATTGCACATTTCTGTGTTTCTTATATTTCAGTTATTTTTAAAAATGAAAAGCAATACTTTAGACCTGTCTTCTCCATGAAAATTCTCATCTTTCCATAATTTCCATACTTGTTTCTGAAAATTTTAAAGTGCTGGGTATCTTTTCTGTCTTAGAACAAAGCCTATTATTCTGGTGGCATTCAGCAATTACCAAATAATAAAATTATATTGGCAATAATTCAATCACCACATTCTTGACTAAGGCTAATATAAGAAATGATCCATCAAGAAGGAAAGAAAGTAATTCCAAAGGAAGTTAGAGATTCTCTTGGTAATTAGACAAAATCATATTACAGGCAAATAGTATTATCAATTATTTAATGTTACTTATTTGCAAATTTATTGCAAATATACTATAATTTTCATCACAGATATAGACTTAGGTCACCTCATTTTGATGAACTAAATTTAATTTTTATTCGTCCCAGCAACTTCACTTTAACCTTGCCTTTAGTTTTAATGTTTTAGTTTCATTGTTGTTTAAGAAACTTTTTTTGGGGTTTCACTTTTAGTTTCTTTTAGTTTCAGAGACTTTACATAAACTATACCTCTAGTCCCGATCAGATTTTGTTGTTGTGCACTATCTTTCAAAATACGGACAGCTATAAAGAAGTTAAATGAAACAGTGCAGATAATATCCTATTATTGAACAAAAATAAGCTTAAATGCATATTTTACACTAGATTAATTATAACAGTGGTAATAAAATATAAATGTATTGAAATAAAAATTATCTTTGCAAGGAAGGAAGGTCAGAAAGCATGTGAATACACACAAACACATATACATATATGTAATTAATTTTGTGGTGTTGTATTTTTCTAATATTTAAATGGTACTATGGGCTCATTGTACATATTTCAATCAAAATTTAGAATGTAAAGTTCACTAAGATCTCTATTTCCAAAGACATCCACCATTTGCAGTTAAGAGACTATTATTCTAATTGTAGTTTTTGTTTACAAACACAACTATTAATATTAATATAATTAAAACAATCACTAATATGAAAAGTAATTAATACTATTAATTACTAATAGTTTATAACACTAATTATTACTAGTTACCATTTTATACTGATATTTTTAGTATAATATTAATGCTAATATTATTAGTCTTAATTTTATATAAATGGAGTCATACATACTTTTTAATAACTTATTTTTTCACTTAATGTACAGTTACCTATCCACGTTAGTATTTATAGATTTACTTCATTCCTTTTTTCTATTTCATTTTTATATTATACATAAAGCATAATTCACTTACCTATTATTGATAACCCATTGTATTCTCTTTTTTGATGTTAGATATAATAATAAAATAAAAATTTATATATATATGTATCAGATATACACATAATTTTCTGGAGCTGGAAATATTAGGTCAAAGAATGTAAAGATCCCATTTTTAAGAGCAATTGCCAAATTTCACCCCCCAATAATTATATCTATTTTATTCCCCTTATGCTTGCCAGCAATAACTGTTATTATTTTCATTCTTAATTGCTCTATTTTTTAAAGAAATCCTATTGCTTCATTAATACAATTAGCAAATCCAATGAATTCACGATAGCTAAAACAAAAGAACAAATATATATCCTACCAAAACTGTTGGTTGAGTTCCTAAGAAAGTAACTAGAGGTATTCATGCTTTCAACAATTGAGGTCTGTGTTGTATAGAATTTGCTGAATGACTAACTCCTTATTTTATTTCTTGATATAACTACTCTCAAAACCTTTTAATAACCATTTCAATAACTTAATATAAGGGTTATTGAAATAACCATTTCAATAACTTAATATAAGGAGATCATGAACAAATTTAGATGGTACTATTAATCACAAACCAAATAAATATCATCATAGATGCTTCCAGTTAGGCATAGATGCTTCCTTTTACCTTTTGTAAAAAGGTGCCTGCCCAGTATCTTTTTAAAAAGTATGTAAATGACAGCAACAGGCATACACACATGAACATAACACTTTGCTACCCTTTCATAATGGTGTTCAGATTTCCTGTTTCTTCTTTCTTTGATAGTGCAAAATCTATTTTATTCAGATAGATAAATAGATATAAATGGATGAAGCTAATTACAACCCAATATATATTAATCTTAGGATTATATAGTAGACTTTTCATTAACTGTTGTTCTAAATCTTACAGATTTAGAAAGCTATAATCACTTTCTATTCAGTTCATTAATCATAAAAGTAAGGAGCTCCTCACATAAAAAAAAAAAAATTAACAGAAATCAGCCGGGCGTGATGGCTCACACCTGTAATCCCAGCACTTTGGTGGATCACAAGGTCAAGAGATCGAGACCAACCTGGCCAACATGGTGAAACCCCGTCTCTACTAAAAATACAAAAATTAGCAGGGTGTGGTGGTGCGTGCCTGTAATCTCAGCTACTCAGGAAGCTGAGGCAGGAAAATCCGTTTGAACCCGGGAAGCGGAGGTTGCAGTGAGCCGGGATTGTGCCACTGCACTCCAGCCTGACAACAGAGCCAGACTCCGTCTCAAAAAAAAAATAAAAATAAAAATAAAAATTAACCCAAATCTAGTATGCCTCAATTTAAACAGAATAGGCAAGAAAAAATGATACAGTTGAGGGGGAGAATTAATAAATCTTTAAGGCTAAGGTATATAACCATTTTTTTAAAAAATAATGGTTATTCAGTCTCATGCTTACCATCCATTACGAATGTGTTTCTAGTGAAGACCACAATTTTTATGTTGATTTACATGTTTTGGTTTTTAAAGACCATAGCCTCAGAGTTCACCCAAATGGAGATATATTGGCAACCCTCCATATGTCACAATTTAGCAGATGATTTTGCGACAAAGTTTTATCTCATTTTATGGTATAAATAGTAAAAAAATAAAAACCTCTTTATATTCAAAATTTATCTGGAAGATTACATTTCAAGCTTTTTAGAAATTGCTTTCAACATTTCTTTTTAATTTGTGAAACTATTCATAGCCTTTCCACTGATTCCTTCCCCATTACAACTGAAATGACAAAAAGGTGAATTGTGCCATACAGAAAACATCTCATCCAGCATGTTTTGAAGCAACCTCATAAATCGAATATTATTTCTGGATGCTTCATGATCATTTGATAGGTCACTTAAAGGTGTTCTAAAAATATTATTTGGAACATTCTTCATAGAGAGCACGTTGTCAACCTTCAGTCTAACATGAGCGTTAGACATTATATGTCTATGCTAACTTTATTTTTTCTGTCAATAGCACAGAAGCCCTCACACAAAGTTATAAAATATTTCTGACATTGATGGCTCACAGATCAGGAGTTTCAAAGAGCTGCAGACGGTTATGTTAATTAAGCAAAGACATTTTCTATAAATCCATTGCTGAAGCAAATAAAAAGATGGGTGGTGAGGGAGGTAGGTGTGTGGTGTCCCAGTGATCAACCAAACTGCAGTCAGCATGGAGATTATAAGAGATGAAATGAAATTAAGCATCTTGCTTTGTAATCCTCTTCTAGAATGTTCTAGAATCTTCTGTAATGTTTATATGACATACAAAAAGGAGACAGTATAAACCTGTCAAGACGTTAAAAAACAAACAAGGAAACAAGTAAAACTGAAATTGCCCTTCCTGGATGACAGTGCGGTACTAATCATGTAATGCCATCACACTAAATCAAGGGTACCAATCACAATAGATCTAGCAAAATCACAATGCTCTTTTTGCCTTCTGAGTGGTGCTAATGTTACATATGTCAATGAGAGCTCTTCCTGTGCTTGAGTCTAAATACATTTACTGATTAAAAAGATGCAAGTGCTTATGAATAGGTTCTTCCAAAAGCCACATTTCTTAAGCTTCATTCTCCTGTTTCTAACACAACAAGATGTAGTATTTGGGGTAATGCTTGTCAAATGGGCACCGACTGTAGCTGATTCCATAAACATTTGCCCCCTTTGTGTTCTTGAAGCAGAATACAACATTACATTTCCAGGGAAAGTTAAGAATATGTAGGTACTTAAAGGGCTGTCAGTTCTGGGTTTTTTATATGTAACATTAATTTTTACAGGCAGCAAACATCAGACAATTATAAAGCACTTCACCTAGCAAACTTCAGCCTTTGTTAGACTTACAAAGATATTTTGTCATTTGCTTATGAGACTTAACTGATAGCCAAGAATTGGCTGTATTATTGTCTAGCAAAGTTTCCACGGAACAATTATAATACTAAAGGATGAATACTTAGAATATAAAAAGCCAGGTGATTTTTCATATTTATGAAATAATTTTTCAGTTAGTGACACTCTACTGCATGAACCATTGTGAGTCTCACTATCTCTTGAAAGAGAATTTTATCATGTAAGAAGAATATTTACATTTATGTAGAAAAACAGTGTTTACTATGTCCAGCTTTAGACATAGATTACATATATAGCAATTATTTCATTTAAGTATAAATTGTTAAATATTTATATGGTCACATATGTATAAACACTTCCTTTGAAATACATTGTGTTTAATTTTTAAGAAACAAGGAGAAAATTCAAGGAGATTTTTATTTGCTTGTTAAACATAGCAATATTGTTCAAATGATGTTAAAATTAAAGTAATAAATGCAGATTCTGAGCAAAGAAATTGGGAAATAAAGATGACTATAAAATAATGTTTTATAAGAGCATTTGCATACTTTGGCATAGTAAAATGGCATATGTGGGTATTAGAAGAGGGCTTTTTTTAATTAAAGACTATCATTATGAAAGAAAATAGCTACAGTTTTTCAAAGCACTTCTGACTTCCTATAGGAATACCTATTTTCTACAAGTGGATTCGTATGACACTCAGTCTTAAAAACCTGAAGGGAAAAATATTTTTGACAGAGATTTTTAAAGTTTTATGAACAATTTTGATGTCCCTAAAGGGTTAGGAAAAAGCAGGTGAAGCAGTGTCCCAGGTAAAAGTAATAACTCAGCAAGGAAATGAAAATATTTAATTAAACATTACATGCATGCATGCATTTATAAATGCATATTGGAATTACTGTCATATAGTAGGTAAAAGGACAAGAACACAAATCAGAAATTTCCTTCTCTGGTCCTGACCAACCATGTGTCAATCAGCCTTAAGTGTATATACTTGTCCCATGAAGATTTACATTATAAATGCATACAATAGGTGTTCAGCATCTACTGATGAACAAATGAAGGAAGCTAACTCTTCTATGATTCATAAGTAACCTAGTATCATGTATGTTCTCACTAATAGAAGCCATTAAGATAAACTTAGGTACACGGAGAAAAGATAAGAGAAGGCCCATGAATAATAAATAAGCAGTATGGATATACAGAGATCAAATTATGTCAAACAAACCTGATTGCTTTTTTTGATAGAATTACAAAATTAATGGATAAAGGGACGCAGTAAAGGTAGAATATTTGGATTTTCATTAAGTATGTAATTCAGTGTTTCATAAAATCTGTCTTACAATATTAATTCAAATTGGCTTGAAGATGATTATTCTCAGATGGTGGGAAAACCATTTAAAGAGCTATAAACAAGGGGTAATGATAAATGGCAACAGATAGAATTGGGGGGAGGAATGAGCTGTCATCAAGGTTGATTTAGGTCTTGAATTTTAGTATCTTCATTACTAACATGCAAAATGGAATAAATAACATGCAAATGCAATTCGAAAATGACACTAAATTGGAAGGCACCATAAACGCAGGACAGTAAAATAGTCAAGAGAATGTGAGCTGGAACATAAAATGAGACTACACGAGAGACTGCCCGCACTAAAAGGCAAGTGTATGTTAAAAGATAGTTTGGATTTATTACCACCCCTCCCCCCAAAAAAAAACAATGCCAGACAAACCTGGCAAAATAGGTTGACAACATAGGATTGCACAATCCCATAAGTAATGCATTCTGGAAACTGCTTTAAAATATTTATCTCCAGATTTTAATTCATGTCTAAATCTCAGCAGATCTATAAACAGAAGGGAGTTTAGAAATGACAGTTTAAACCAAATTCTGATTTTCAGTATGGTATCCCAAACAGAACAACGCATATCTTTATAGAGTGACTTTATACTTTCAATTCTCTATTTTCTCCATATGGATTGTTCACAGGAAAAAAAAAAAAAAGATCCACTACAACCTGGCTATTCTTTGACAATGAACACACTTATAGGTCTTTCCTTCTCTCATGAGTGCAGTTGAAGTGTATGTAGGGAATATCATCTACACAAAAGATATCATGAAGGTAAATCTTCTGTAAATGACTTTTGGATTACCCATGGCACAATGCTCCCTCTTCATCCGTACAAATAATTGAGAGTCGATTGTACACACATATAAGGAAAGATAAATAGGAAGACAAATGACTTCCATGAGAAGATTATTACTTTACTCCACTTTATCCTCTTGTATCGGACAACTCAACAAATTAGCGGGAATTCAGAGCACTGAAACAAAAACGATAAAGGCAATAAAGTTATCCACTTATGAGAATGAATTAAATGAGCTAACCCATGGAGTGCATCAGACAGCCATGAGCAAGCTATAACGCGCAACAGCTAGTTATACGCTGAAAATTCACAAGAGGAAAGAAATTCTTTTCATAGGATAAGGGCAATTTCCCTCTTACTCAGATTCTCAAATAAAGAAAATTACAATTTAGAGAAAACACTATTGCCTAAATCATTGTGAACAAATTTGATTCAGACTTTTACTGCAGAAATATTTCTGAAGTACTAAAGAACCAACTCTTGATTACCCATGGGGAAAGACATTAAAAGTTACAAGATATTAGTGAAAATCACAAGGATTTTGAAGTGAGATAGTCGTAGGTTTGAATCTTGGCTCTGTCACTTACACAAGACATATTGGTGTGGTCAAACATCTTCATCTGAAACATAGAGAAAATAAATCTAACCTAGTTCACAAATGTGTTAAAATAGAAAAGAGGAACCCACAGAATGTTAAAATAATAAAAAGTTAGAAAGTCACATTTCATTTAAAAATATACACAAAAACATTATTTGTAAACTATCATCCCTAGTAGGGAGGAAAGATGGTAGAAAGAGCATGATATTGGGATCATGAAGTCCTAAATTTGAACACTACTTCCCCATTGACCAATTACATGACTTAAGTAATTTATTTAAAATCTAAGTGTAATAGTTCTCATTTATAAAATTGCTGAAGTGCGGTGCAGGTCAGTAGATTGTAATGCAAATAACTGACATATAGTGAATACAAAATAAACATGCATTTTCCTGTCCCCTCATCTTTATCTTTCCCCACCTAAAATAGTTACTTTAACTGTTTTTAAAAAATGTGCATGCCCTCTTGGTGCATATGTAGCATCATCAATCTCAATATTCAAACTAAATTGCGGTAGAAAACACATACTGCCTATGTTTTCTCTTCCACATTCTAGCAGTTTAAAAAATATCAAATAATATATTTGAAATTATTTAAGGCCAGAGTGTAACATTAATGAAAATTTTATATTATTTACTCAAGTATTCCTACATGTGTATTATTTTGTTTCATGAATCTTAGAGATAAAAGGCTGTATTTATATAGCCCATTCTGTACAGCACTGAATACAAATGAGTGATAAATAAAAGCTTTTGATAATAGATGGCAATTAGGCACATCTTCAACCTCTTTCTGCTTAACCCTGATCATTTCAGCTTGGTATTAGTATGTGGAGCCTGACACCTGACTGAAGAGTGGCAAAATAGACATTTGGGCTTAGGTCATCTACTTTACATATATATTTTTGACAGTTGCAGGTCATCTTCATAGCAAAAACTATAATGTAATATGAATAGATTAAAAATAAAACTGGAAACTTTGAGAGTTGAGACTCTTTTTTAGGAAATCTGTTTCATTAATGTCACTTTAAAACTATGTTATTTATTAATATTTATTTATAAGGAAGGTAAAAATTATACCTTCCTCATAAAGTGGCTTCGATATATAAAGAAGCTTACACATATAGTAGTTAAAACAGTATCTAAGATATTATATAATCCCCCAAAATAAAGTTGTTATTATTAGCCTTATTGTATTGCCATCAATATTTTTATATCAAGATCACCTAGTTCCAAAGATAAGAAGGGATATAACACCATTTTTTCATAAGAGGATATAAAGGCGATCTTGTAGACACCTACTGTGTCTAATGAGAGCTATACATCTGAGAACTTCCCCAATCTCTCACATCCTAATCATTGACATGGTTACGGTTGGAATTGCTATCAACTGGCTTCAGTTAACTCAAGGTGACTCAGCCTCCTTTTCTGAAATGAATTATGGGGCAGAAACTGGGGGGAAAAGTTAGTTTTACTTTGGGTATCTTAACTGAAGGATATAAGCATAAAAGTGATTGGCTGCCACGTTTTCTATTATGTGGGCCAGAAAAGCAAATAATGTCAGTGTACAAGAAAGTGAAGTCCACTAATAGCAGGAAATAGGAATGATAGATGGATACAATATTCAGATGGTCTTTATATTTCTGATTTAAATTTTTAAGGACCTATGCATTCTCCCCACCAAAAAAAAAAAAAAGAAAAAATATCTTCGGATTCTATGGAATATTTCTGATTTAAATCGCACTAAGGCCTTATGCATTACCGCCTCTAAGAAAAAAAGAAAACCAAAACTTATATTTAAATTCTATGATTTTTTATATCAATATCATGAATTTTCTTTTTGCCTTAGCTTCTTTATGTCTAACTATTTAATTTTATGAATGTGGTAATCAAGGCCCAGAGTGGCTACATTTTTGCCCAGTATCAGACAATTTTCAAGTGGCTGATATGGAACCAAAAATAAGAATAATTTGGGTATATTATCAGGGTCTTAATTTTATAAGATTTCAAATAAAACTCCACACTTTGTATCAGACCAGGTAAGAGAAGAGGGATAAGGCTAAAAAAGTTAAAGCAACGGCTTCCCCTTATCTTCCAAATCCAGAAACTGTTAAGAGAAGGGAGATCATAGCCAGAACCATCTAATCACAGTCTTTAAACCTGATGCAAAGTACCTGGGTAGGAGAACACCTTTTCCAAAGATAAACTGAACTCCAAGCACCGAACAAACTGTTCACATTCTAGATAGGGTTACTGGGAGGCTTCCAACAGTTTCGAATAGAGCCTGTTAGAGACATTACCTCCTACCCCTAACATCTGTCTCAGGCTAGTCACATCAACTTATATTCTCCAGGAAAGATGTATATCTTCCTGCTTCGGTGATGCAGAGAAAGGGACCTTAAAAAGATCATCTGTTGATTGTTATGATTACAGTCCTCTATATGGAAAATGTGTCTATAAGCAAGATACTGACCTCTTATGACATCAACATACACATACACACACACACACACACACACAAATATCTTCTAAAGGCCATCACCAAACTAAACTTCACTAAATAGTGAGTATGCAACATTTTTCCTATGTTGCTTACAGACTTAGGAACACTTCCACAAAAAAGCAAATAAAACTAGAAATATAAATGATTTATACTGTGATAAGTGGACTATCTGTATGTATAAATTAATGCAAACCAATGAACACAATTTATAGTAACAGTACTAACGCCACCAATTTCTAAACTACATTCTATAGCTATGATTCTGTCATCAGTCTTTTTTTCCATACCACATCATCATGGTTCCTGGCACATAGTAAGTGCTTAACAAATGTTTGGTGAATTAATAAAATCTATTAACAATCCTCACCCTGCTGGGTTTCTCTGTGACACTTCCAGCCACTCAGCACTCTACACAGTCCAAACAGCTTGAGAGGTGAAAATTTGCACTCTAGTGAAAAGAGTTCTAAACAAGAGGCCGGGAGACAGGTTCTCAGTCTTAGATCCGTCTAGACATTTGCATTAACTTCCCTCATCTATAAAACATGTTTGCTGCACTAGATACTTCTAAGAGCTAAATTCTAATAACATTCTACATTTTTAAGGACAAAGAAGATGTTATAGATACATTTTAAAAGCAGAAAAGGGTTAGAATCCTAGCTTTACCATTTATTTGTGACTTTGGGCAATTTATTTAACCTCTAAACTTTAGTTCCTTTTTCTGTTAAAAAGGAATAATAATAACACTTACTTCATAGAACTGTTGTGAGAGTCAATTGAAATAATGCGTGTTAAGCTTCAGACACAGTGCCTGGCACTAAACACTCACAATCATTATTTGTTGCTATTGTTCTTACTATTTTTTATTTGTTGTGTTGTTTTTATATATCTGCTCTCTTCTCTGATCCAGGAACAAGTGGAAAGTTCATCATCTAATTAAAATCTGCTGGGAAAAGGCTATCAAGGAGGATAAACTCTGCCGGACAAATCAATGTAACAACACTATATATAAAGGGCAAATCGAGCAGTAACATCAAAGGGTAATTGAACTGTGTAGTCTTTGAACACTTTAATAAATAGAAGTTTCCTATTACAGGTATCACCTTATTATAATAGTAGGACATGAAGGAAATTTTAAACCACTTTAGAGGAGTCTGGGAATTATCATATTTATCAAAGGAAGATGTGGGTTTTAAAGATTAAACAGTGCTACTGGAAGAATTATTGTGAAAAAAAAAATGGATTGTCTATCACATGACAGGTACTAACCATAACAAGAATTCTCATAACCACACAAAATCACTAAATGAAGAAAGACAGAGTTGAATATGATGCAATCCTGCACGTGTCACAGAACCGGTAAACTTTAGAGATGAAATTCACACCCTGGTTGGTAGTCCCTGGGTAGCAGCTAAGAGTCTCAGGATATCATTACCCACTTCTTTGTGGTTGATACAGTTCTACTTCAAGAAACACCATTGCCAGTGAGAAAGCTACAAATATGGTGGTTATGACCAAGAACTTGGGAATCTAACAAGTGAAAAGACACATAATTCATAGAAATTACTTAAATGCCTATAAGAAATAGCTTTTATGTGTCTGAATTCTATTTTAAATTAAAAAATTACAAATACAAAAATGGTTTATTCATTGATTCATACAACGGACATGTGTTAAGCATTCTCATGTACCGGGTACGCTATTAGACACTCAGTTTACAGCAGTAACCAAAAGCAACCAGATTCCCTGCTCAGAGAAAGCTCAAATTCTAGGAAAAGATGAGGGGGACCTGAAAATACAGAAACAAAAACAAACAAATATGTAAAGTAGAATTCTGAAATAATAATAACAATAATAAAACTGGGGTTTCCATTTGCTACTACTGATCTGCATGTACATTAATTTTGTCAATAGTTGACAAAGGAAAGCAAATAGAAAAATACATTAAAAGCTAATATAAGACTATATACAAATACCAACCTGATTTCACATTTTGTATCAATTAAAATAGCTTTATTTTTTAAAATTGACTTCATAATATATAAGCTTAATGAATTTGAAATTTCAAAGTAAAAATATACTAATAAAATAGATGTCTGGGAATTCCACTTTGGGAAATACAAGTTCCAATCAACATTTAAACAACTTTTGGGATAGTGGTTAGTATTAGTGCTTATTCTTCCTGGCTGAATTGCACATTTTTAAGTTTGAGGAATATCTTCTGATATGATTTGGATTTGTGTCCCCACTGAAATCTCATGTCAAATTGTAACCCCCAATGTTGGAGGGGGAACCCTGTGGGAGGTAACTGGGTCATGGGGGTGAAGTCCTCATGCATGGTTTAGCACCATCCCTTCTTGGTACTGAATAGTGAGTGACTGCTCATGAGATCTGGTTGTTTAAAAGTATTTAGCATCTTCTGTCTCTCTCTGGAACCTGCTCCTGCCATGCAGATGTCTGTTCCCACTTTGACTTCTGCCATGAGTAAAAGCGCCCTGAGGCCTCCTCAGAAGCAGGCGCTGGTGACATGCTTCCTATACTGCCTGTGGAACCATGAGCCAATTAAGCTCTTTTCTTTGTAAATCACCCAGTCTCAGGTATTTGTTTACAGCAAAGGGAGATGGAAATAATACATCTTTACTCTTTTTGTGAGTTTGTTTCATCCAAGTTATATAATAGGTGAATCTTATGTAGTTTGTGCCTACTGAGTATTTTAATTGTTCTGAAATCTCTTTCTTTGATAAGAACAAGTTGCTTAGAGCAAGCAACCTAGTACAAGGTGTGCTTATAAAATGTCTACCAGGCCTTCATTATTAAGGGTTTGCTATCTCCACAATAAAGTATGATTACTCAGCCTCTGCCTTTCCTGGTCAGATGTGTTAGTCCTATTCACAGCTGTCAGCCTATCAGAAACCTGCATGGAGATAAATGATGCCATTAGAACACATGGTCTGCTCAACAGACACTCAGTCTAGAAGCTGTGGCACTTTGATTTACTTATCTGAAAATAAACTCTACCAAATCTCCTCTAAAGATAATTCCCGTCAAGGAACTTAAACAAAATACAATGCAATTGAAAATAAATGTTAAAATTACAAGCCTATTATTTGTAATCACTGCTATTATAACAGTTATTCAATGCCCATTGTACTATATTTCTTGAAACCTCTTTAACTTGTAGGAGTTGTAATAATTCTCCCTTACACCCAGGTTTGAAACTTTCATGGCTCTATTTCTCCTTAGAGGAAAAACTGTTTCAGTCTTTAATATCCTCTAAAGCTCCCTGGAGGTCTAGTGATTGTCAGCTCAAACTGGTCTATCCTATAGAAGCATCTAGTCTTGGAACTTGGTCCCTGTGCCTTCAACTCCTGAAAACTGAGTCTCTGTCCTTGAAAGATTATAACTGATCACTCATTTAGACATGCTTGCTCCACAATTCTCCATCCTAGATGCATATTATAATCATATTCAGAGTTTAAAAACAAAACACTGATGCACAGGCCATACTTCCAGATTCCAATTTAATTCTTCCAAGTCTGTCCACTTCAGATGCTATTTAAAGGGCCCCATGAAGGTACAATGCCTTCATCAACATGTCAGCTAACTGATGATTAAAACAATGGTTTACTACTATAAGGTAATACTAATTCTTGGGTTTTTGTTTCTTTCCTCTCTTCATGTCCACAATCTTTAGTGATTTGCTTCAATTGTTAAAACTAAACTAATGTGATGACATGGCAATTCTTCTTTTTTCTAACAATCTCCACCCTTTTAAATTAATTCTTTATCTATCTTACGTTGTGTTGGTCACCTCACCCTTTTGGGGTGATTATTAATTTGACTTTAAAAACCATTACATATTCCCAGCAGGAGTTCATAACTAACAGTTTCCCAAAACTGACAATGACACATACCTGACTTTCTGTATACAAAATGTGTAAATGTCTATACAGAAAACAGAATGTGAAAAATAATGGCATTTTCCTTGGGGTGACAGAGAGGGAAGAGGAAGCTGAAGAGGAGGAAACAGGTAAAAAAAAAAAAAAAAGTACAGAAAGATATATTAAGGTCAATTGATGTGGCAGGGATAAATCTTTTTCCAAAATTCAAGTATAGATTTATAGCTTATTTATTGCAATAAACTTAAATTACCTTAATCTAAGCTTAAGTTCGATTTTGAGCTCTTATTCTACCAGGCAGGCAAACTAAAATATCAGGTGATTGGGATATGACTTACATCCCTACTTCACTGACTTTTCCTTAAAGATCTATCCAATTTCCATGCAACTAGAAGGAATTACCAGGAATTGAGGTAGGGCAAATTTACCTGCAGTATTGTAACCCCCTCTTAACACCGCCAATGGTTGCTGTACCATTTTGCATGACCCCTGAAGGGTGAGATACTGTCTCAGGTCGAGAACTATTAGACTGATGGAAAGGAACAAAGGGCTTAAAGAAATATTGGACAAAAAATTGGCTAAAGTTCCCAGAGTAGGATCCAATCTATTTGTATATGTATAGTGAAACAAACATTGAAAAAAAAATCATAAAATATTAACAATAGCTAGTTTTAGATTGGGAAATTATAAGCGATTTTTTAAAATTATTTTTTGTCTTTTGTTTGCCCATATTTTTGAAATAAACTTGATTTCCTTTATAATACAAAAATAATTTTAAAACATATCTTTAAAGTTTATAAGGAAAAGCAAAATTTATTACTTTTTTTTGTTCAGAACTCCAGACAGTGTTCCCACTCTTTATATTAGTAAACGATCATTAGGAAGCAAATACTCATCTCTCTCAGTATTTTCTCTCTTCCTAATTATATGAAGATCCCACACGTGATATGTCTCCAGTTCCACTTCATTTAAGGAACCTCTGTGACCTTGGAAAAATTATTATAACTCTAGGTCACAGGTGGAGAGTTATTAGCAATGTCCTATGGGAAACAAATGTCTTTCCTAAAACTGCCTAATTATGATCACTGTGTGTACATAATTTTCATGTATTTTGTGAAGAACATCTTAAATGGTTTAGTTTAAATGCCATTAGGGAATTATACATAGTTATTAGAATTGTAGAACAGGATAGACTATTCACATAAAATGAGAGAGTCTCATTTACACATCAGATATTACACTGACTTGTTGACTGTTGCTCTTGTTCAGTGCTCAGAAATTATTAAAGTTTGGGAACTTAAAAAAGAAACACTTTCTGCTCCTTGGAGAATGGAACTATACCAGTGTTTTTATTTTTACAGTGTTACAATCAAGTTCATATCAAGAAAACCAGATAGGACAAGGAGTTGTAAAGTTATTCCAATTTTTCTGACTTTTGTACCTCTTTATAGATTGAAGAGTGAAGACTCATGAGGCTAAGGAAAATGATATTGTTTACAGAAATAGAATTTTAAAACATATTGAATATATACAAATTTAACTAACACCAATCTGGTCTTCTTCCTACTACATTCCTGTATAGTATAATTATATTTGTTGATTAGATGGTTGAATACGTTGTATATGTTGAATGATGCTTTCTTAGTGGAAGTAATTTTAGGATATTGTAGTACAATAAAATTAGGCAATAAGTTGGAGTTGAACAATGAGAACACATGGACACAGGGAGGGGAACATCACAACCGGGGCCTGTCAGGGGTCTAGGGGAGGGATAGCATTAGGAGAAATACCTAATGTAGATGATGAGTTGATGGGTGCAGCAAACCAACGTGGCACGTGTATACCAATGTAACAAACCTGCACATTCTGCACATGTACTCCAGAATTTAAAGTATAATAAGAAAAAATTAGGCAATAGAGAAACACAGGGAAATTATTGATATGAATTCTAGGATGTTACTTCACATGTCTGATCATCTCAGTTTGCTTAACTACCAAATGTGGAGCTAGATGGCCTTTTTCCTCTCTTTTACATGGAAAATGCTTCCATACTTTTTTCTATTCCAGAAAGCAGGAACTATAACTTTAGAATAGACCCTATTAGAGGATATAGGCGAGCGCATCCCAATGGAAAGTATCTCCAGAGAATGATTTATGTCATAATGAAATAAAATATAACAATTTGGATTTGCTTATCAAGTACTTAACCTTGTGCTATGTGCTTTTTAATACATTAGGTCATTTAAACTTAATGAAAGTCCTATGAAGTGGATAATATTACTACCATTTCTACAGATTAAAAAATTAGAGAATTATTTTCTCCATGCTTGTGAGAATAAACAACAACAAAAATAACAACAAGAAACAGAACTCAGAATATGCAAGATGAACCTCGAACCTAACTAAACTCTTGGAACCCATCTGACATCTATAACTCAATGGTGTGAGAGAAGTACAACTAAAAAAGAATTACAATGATGAGGAGGATAACAGCAAAAAAAATTACAAATGAAAACAATGAAGCCAACTGCCTGGGTTTAAATCTTGGCTCTGCCATTAATAAACTGTGAACTCTCAGCCAATTTATCCAACATTGTTGTATTTAGGGATTTTCATATTTAAAGTTGGAAAATTGATAGTTCTCACCTTGTGGTGTTATAATAATCCTAAGTTAATTGTGACATATACTCAGCAGTCAGTAAACACATTATAAATATATAAAGACATGCTATTATCATGCCATTTGATTGCTTTTATATAATGAATAGCTGCCATTAAGGATGATTAGGGAAAACATAGATATTTTAATTCTCTGACACATCAGAAAAAAATAAGTATTTCCAGAGAAATAAATTATGTAAGTTATCACACTATTACTGAATAGTAAGATAACCTTTCCTTCCAGTAAGAGACAATGAAAATAAATAAATAAAAGAAATAGAAATAAAATGAATAGTAAGATAACTTGGTTCAATTACAAATCAGCAGTTGAAAAATAAGACTCCTTAGTCCATAATATGGTTTGGATGTTCTATCCCCTCCAAATCTCATGTTGAAATGCAATCCCCTATGTTGAGGTGGGGCCTGGTGGGAGGCTTTTCATTCATGGGGTGAACCTCTCATAAATGGCTTGGTGCCCGCCCTGTGGTCATGAGTTCATGTGAGATAGGTTGTTTAAAAGAACCTGGCTTTAAAGTATAATAATAATAAAATAAAATTAAATTAAATTATATAAGCAAGGAAAAACAAAAAGAATACAAAGGTACAAAGCTCCTTTAAATATGAATAGTTCTCCAGACAAAATCTACTTAACAAATAACAGTATGAAATTAATAGCTATGTTTTCTCAATTCATAATTACTCTATTTTTAGGTAAAGATTGTGTCATAATAAAATACAGGTAACTTCTCAATTCAGGATTGTACAAAGTTTAGATTTCAATCAAACTTGTTCTTTAAAACTCTAAATTATTGTGGCATGGCTACAGTTAAATAAAATATGAAAATAAAAAAATAAAAAAAAAAAGAACCTGGCACCTCCGCCTCCCTCTCTTGCTCCTGCTCTCACCATGTGATTCGCAGGCTCCCCGGTTACCTTCTGTCATGATCGAAAGCTTCCTGAGGCCTCATCAGAAGCTAAGCAGGTGCTGGTGCCATGCTTCCTGTGCAGCCTGCAGAACTGTCAGCCAATTAAACTTTTTTCTTGATAAATTATACAGTCTCAGGTATTCCTTGATAAAGACACAAAATGGACTAACACAGTCCGTAAATAAAATTCTCGAGGTTAGTGAAATTATAGACATATATGTCATAAAGATTATTTATTACATTTATATGTTTATGAAATAAATGTGTTATATATGGATTACTTTCATTAAAGGAAATTAGAAAATAGGGCAGAAAGTTATATGAAATTCCTCAGCACAATTACAAGGTTTCTGATACTTTTTTTTTTCTTTTCTACGTAAACATCAAAAGTAATATTCTTGGGGAAGAGGGACTACCTTTGTCCTGGAGCACTCATAATGCCTTACACCTTATGTCATCTTGATTGCTACATTGTAAGAATTAGTCTGAGAAAAAAGTCACTAGGCATTTCCTGAGTTCTAATTTGAGATATTTTTTAAGGTACTGAAAACAATTGGCATTTGGCTTTGTATTACTCAATGCACCAGAGGCATGCAGTTATCAAAACAACTTTTGTGTGTTATTCCCCCACTTATTAAATTGATTTTATTAAACTTGTTCCTGGCTGATTTGCTATATGCCAAGCTTTCTCCTGGGATCCATTTCTAAGGAATTCATAATAGAAGTGATAACTTTTGATGGGTACATTTCAGAAAGTTCTACGATTCTAATAAAATTCCCAAAGTTTGCATAAAACCCTAGAGAAAGCATCCAAGTTGTATAAATGTTTTGGAGTTAAGTGTGAGAGAGAGTTCAAAAAAGCAACCGAATATTAATTGTTTTGTGATACAAATCAAAGAACAGAGAAAAAGGCTTGTGACTCGATTGCTAATGAAGTATAATTGGAATCAATGTGAGTATCAGAATACAGAGCATTTGTGACACAATTTCTTAAAGACAGTAAATTTTGGCCGGGCGCGGTGGCTCACGCCTATAATCCCAGCACTTTGGGAGGCCGAGGCGGGCGGATCACGAGGTCAGGAGATCGAGACCATCCTGGCTAACACGGTAAAACCCCGTCTCTACTAAAAACACAGAAAAAAAATAGCCGGGCGTGGTGGCGGGCGCCTGTAGTCCCAGCTACTCGGGAGGCTGAGGCAGGAGAATGGCGTAAACCTGGGAGGCGGAGCTTGCAGTGAGCCGAGATGGTGCTACTGCACTCCAGCCTGGGCAACAGAGCGAGACTCTGTCTCAAAAAAAAAAGAAAAAAAAAAAGAAAGAAAGAAGGTAAGTTTTATATATAATGGGCAGAATTTCCCTACGAGAACCCAGAGCTATTTTCTATATGTTCTAATATTTTGATCAAATTGATAATAAGCTAAGGGAAGGAAAAGAGAAGACTCACACTGCAAACAATGTCATAGTTTGAAAAAACTTTTAATTTATAAAAGGAAAATGAGAGTTGTGCTTCACAGAGAAAAACTCAGGTTTGGACATGAATTGAAGAAAAAGGGTTTAAGAGGTCAGTTACAATGGTATAGAGGAGGCAAAATCTGAGAAATAGGTGTTTATTAAATCCAAGATTTTAGAACTTTAGTAGATTGATAACAGCATAGCCTTTGTGCAAGTCAAATTACAAGTTAAAAGTTAATTAGAAAAAAAATAGAAAATAAAGGAGTATGCCATAGTAACTACAGGATATCCTTAGAGAACTTGGTGAAAATGTTAAATAACATATCTCATTTGTTATATATTAGGAGGCATTAAGATGAGATCAGAAGTTCTCATCTTAGTTATGAAAACAAAGCTTAAAGGACCATTTTGTTCTTCAAAATAAAATAAAAGTGGTGGCTTACTGAGGGCTCACATTTCCTCAAGTTTATTTAGATGAGTAAGTCCTTGAAACTCACATAGTATACATGTCATGCATTATCTAAAATATACTGACTTTTTCATATTAAACATTTTATTTTTGCTAGTTGCGGGTTCATGATTTAGCATTATGCAAAATAAATATCTAGCTTAATTATCTGCTTAGACCCTGGGAAACTAGGGTAACTAATAAGCCAGAGCAGGATAAGAAAATGTGGGATGAAGAAGCCTAGGTAAATTGGGGTGCCAGACAATGGGTATTTGTAGGATTCTATTCAGCTGGAATCTTGAGCGCTCTGCTATTCAAAAGCAATGTACCCTTTTGCCTACCTCTCTCCTACATTGATCCTACTTCCATTGCTCTATTATTATTATGTGCAATATCTATTTGTTCCTCCTTCTATTAAGTTAACGGCTAAGGAAAAAACATGGAAAACAATATAGAACAACTTGTTAAAGTTGGGCAATTGCATTTCATTTGGACAAAGCTTAATGAAGTAATTTAACAAATGTTTATTTAGTACATACAGATAAGCTACAGTACTACGCACTGGCAATATTGAGATGAAAGATAAATGTTGTTCCCATAAGATAATCAAAGTGTAGAGACTGGGGTTTTCATGTAGGGACAAGCAGGAGAGTCAACAGTCATAATTTCATCATTGTCGTAACAATGTACAGGATGCTGCAGAAGGGAGAGGGGAAAAGTGTACCATTACCATTTAGGAAGGCATAGTGTACTTTTATGAGGAGGTAACATGATACTGGAAAGACTACTAAGGCTAAAATGAATAAAGAAGAGGGTAACAGATGAAAACCATTTCAGGTAAAGGATACATTGTGAGCATAGGGAACTGATTTGACTAAGGGCCTGGATCCCTAGCTAAATGGTGGCAGACAGTTTGGTGAAAGCAGGTGACTAACCAAATCATAAAGGTTAGCTAAGGCACAGATATTCAGAAATAAATGTGGATTTAAGAGATAGATTTGGGCAGGGATGAATTATACAGAAAGGAGATGCATTGTGATAACAGAAGGCAAAGATGAAATATACCATACTATCAATATTTAAATGGTGATGCAGAGAAAGGGGTAGCCAATGAAAGATAATAAGGAAGGATCAGGCGGGTGGGACAAAACCAGGAAATAATAGTGTTAGGGAATCCAAATGATTTCAAAAAGAAGAAATGGTCAGCAACATCAAATGTTGCAAAAGATAATGACTAGAAGATGTCCACTGGGTTTAATACAGAATATCATTAGTAACCTTGTTAAGAGCCATTTCATTGAGATTAAAGAGTAAAAACTGTAGTAGACAGGTGAGAGTTATGGAGACAAAGACAATGCATATAGACAACACTTTCTGGGGTCTTGACTTTGAAAATATTAGATAGAAAGTAGCCAAAGATATATATGGGTTTGGGGGGAATTCTCTGATTTATGTGGTAGAATTGTGAGCAGAATAAAATACTATATGGAAATAGACAATAGAGAAAGAGGGTATGGCCAAAATTTTAGAAGACTCA
This sequence comes from Pan troglodytes, assembly GCF_028858775.2. Taxonomy (NCBI): domain Eukaryota; kingdom Metazoa; phylum Chordata; class Mammalia; order Primates; family Hominidae; genus Pan; species Pan troglodytes. The sequence goes on from NC_072411.2 coordinate 114,339,965, forward strand.
TAGACAATAAAGAAAACAAAGTGCTGATACTGATACCATGAGGTTTTCACAGAGGCAGATTTATCTCGGAACCGATGAAGCTTAATCTTCATGGCTCCCTTCTCCAAGGGCCCCTTTCAAAACAATGTAACTAATTTACATTACATTTCTTAAAGAAGACCCCCTCCAACCCTCAAAGAAGAAATTGCAAGCTTCTATCCTTGACTTTGCATTTAAAGGGAAACTTTTCTTCCAGGCTATGAGAAGAAAGGTTTTAGACAAAGATAATCTGAGGAAAGGCAGTGAGGCCAGATTTGAGAAAAATCCTCCCTCATGGCCTCTATTTCCTTTAAGGAGACACCAATGGGAAAGCTGAATGTTTGTCTTTATCTAGGTCTTATCAATGTTCTGGAATACAAATATATAGAGTTTGGTCTTTGATAGAACTTTGATGAAAGGAAACCCCCACTTTGATGAGAGTGGGTTGTTTAACAGACAATTGGAAATGGGTTGTTGGTATTAAAAGACCTGCTAGTCCCTTGGGGCATGCTTTATAAAAAGAAATTTTTATTTTCTTTTCCAATTAGAAAATTCCCAGTTAGGGATATTATATAATATTGTATTATATAATACCGTTTTATAATGTGATGTGCAAATGCATTTGAAAGATGTTCTAATAAAAATATGCTGAATATTAAAGTTTGTATAAGAAAATTTAGCTTTGAATTTAAATAAGGCTTACTCTTGTAAGATTGGTATCCTATAAATAGTTCAAATGTACAATTAATGACTCCTATATTTATTCAGGAATGACGCAGAAATAACAGAAAAATTGGAGAAGAGGTGGGAAACCGCTTTCTAACATCTACTGTACTACCCATGGAACTGCCTGCACAAACTTGAAAGCACTGGGCTATGCATATTAAGAGGCTACTGCTGGCTGGGCACTGTGGCTCATGCCTGTAATACCAGCAGTTTGGGAGGCTAAGGTGGGAGGATCACTTGAGCCCAGGAGTTCAAGTCCAGGATTTTGAGGCCAGGAGCTCAAGACTAGCCTGAGCAACATGGAGAGAGCCCCTCTCTACAATAAATAAATAAATAAATAAATAAATAAATAAATAATAACAAAAATAAATCACACCACTGCACTGCAGCCTGGGTGAAAGAGCCAGACCGTGTCTCAAATATACAAATAAAAGGCTACTGCTCAAAAACATTCTTATTCCTGAAATTTCTTCTTGAGATATGAGATACTTTATTTTACTTACTAAATAGTAAGTCACATGCTATCTAGTTATAAGAAAATTATAATAAAAAAGTATCTATGAAGATTTTCTCTTAAATAGTAAAATAACTATCCTCCATTTACAATAGCTACAGTGCATTGTAATAAATGTACCCTTTGAATTACCAACAGGTATGTCTTTCCACAGTTTTACTTTGATGGCCTTAATAGCAAGGCACAATTAATAGCACATCTCCAATCTGCATGTGACAGCCATAGATATAAAATGATGACTTCTCCCGGGGCATACAAACATATTGGTCTTGCTTTCCTACAACCTCTACCTTATCTGACAGTGTTAGTTTTGGCTCTAGGGCAATGCCAATTTAGAATTCTACCATTTCAGAGGTCAGCTCTATATAGCTTTCTTTGTTTTACAACTTTTTTTTCTTTTCAGGATGACATTATCTAATTATATTTGTAAAGTTCTCTCTCTCTCCCTCTCTCTTTTCTTTTTTTCCTGTTATCTGTATTGGGGATGGTGGCTGGTGGGGATTAGAAGGGCTATCTATAGTTAGTAAGATATCTGCAGCATACTAATTCCATTTTAAAGATAACAGTGATCACACAGATAACCACCTCTAGCAAATCTATGCATGCATGCAGGTATGAAGACACATGATAAATTCACTGTAGTTTTAAAACAGCCATTCCATTGAAATAAAATGATTATTTGCATATTAAAGTGAACTGCAGGCAAAAGATTGTACATCAATGGTCTTACAGTCATTACTGAATATTAAAACTTTTTTTGTTGTTTCTTTGTAACTGCAGGATAAATTGACCTCCTGCAATAGATCTAACTGACAGCATGGCTGTTTTCAGCTAATGGGTTGTTATATCAATGGACCTTATCCTGGCCTCAATTATAGACATCAGCATTTACTGCAAAAGAAGCAGCATCAAAAAGTGTAAGGACAAGGTGATGAAGAGAGGACAGGTGAAACAGAAGTAAGCAGATTTCCATCCCAAGATCTGGGCCCAAGATTCTGCTCTAATATTTGAAGCCAAATTGTTCTCCCTTATCACTATACCTGATACAAGAAATAAATAGTATTTTTTATTGGTCTTATAAGTTGATAGGATGGTTTTGACTTAATTCTGTCATTCTCATTGATAGTTTACACTCCTACAGTGTGTCCCTATAAGTATTCATAGGCATGTTGTTTTAACAGATCTACAGTAAATTGGTTTCACAAACCACAAATGTCCACTCTGTGCCAAGAACAGTGCTAACGTACAGGATACAAACATAAATAAGTCAAAGTTCATAATCCTGAACCTCAGGGGAATGGCCAAATAAATTTGTGATTGCAATATGTTATGAGGAATGAAATAAAGTGACTACTGGCAGCAGTGGAGACCAAAGGAAGAAGCAGTTATTCTGCCTGAGTAGGAGCAGGGAAGGTTTTAAAGAAAAGGTAAGTCTTGATCAAATACAAACAATTTTGGCAGCATTTAGATAACTAGGTCTTGAGTCCTTTAGAGTCATTAAAGCAGATTTCTGGAAGGTTGCTATTCTCAAGAGATTCCAGTTTTTGTTTATTCTGCTTATTGCAAGCCACAGGTAAGTAGATAAATGTGCATTGCTAATCATCTTATTTCAAAATTTGCTGACATTTTAGTGTTGTTGAGTATGAAGTGTCTGGGATAGTCAATTTTTAATGGCTTTATTTATTTAGATTTGGTTATAGGCAAGGGACCAGTTCTTGATAGACGAGTCTATCAGGAAGTCAGTATTTTTATCCACATATGAAACTTACACATGGTTTTAAGTTATGATCTTGCATTAATGTTATTAATGAGCAGAAATGACATGTATATAATTTTGTTAAAAAAGAAAAAGAACATTCCAGTGTGTAGCACATGGCGGATAATAAAAATATCATTATTGGATAAGTAAATTTACGAATAAAATTACATGTGGCTACACTGAAATGTGTTTTGCATTTGGATCAAAATACAAACACACACACACCCCATACACACACACACACACACATATATATATCTTTCTTATATATATAAGATATATATATATCTTTCTTATATATATAAGATATATATATATCTTTCTTATATATATAAGATATATATATATCTTATATATATATGTATGTATGTATTTCAAACTACTTTTAACATAGAAAAGACAAAATTTTCTTTAAGGCGAAGAAAGATTTTTTTAAGAGGTGGCAAGGGTCAAAGATTTCCAAGCTTCTTAAAAGATAATGTATTAGATTATATGAAATTAGTGAGGAAACACACATACCACAAAAAATAACCAATCTATCCCTAGATAAATAATATTCTAAAGAGCTCAGAGCAGTAAGAATTAAAATTGAAAAACACAAAAAGTTGAAAACGCTCTTATCACCCTGAACTGAAAATAATATATAACAAGTAAAGGTCAGTTAAGTCAGAAATTCCTTATAAAAGCACCCTAAACATTGTTCAAGGCCAAGATTTCTCACTTCTTTCATTTCCTTAAGAAAAAAAAATTACTTCTACATAGTCTTTCAATAAATATATTTTTCAACAATAATGAAAAGGTTATAAAAAGCTTCCTCTCCCGCTGGAAGCTTATTCAGTGACCTTGCTTCCCTGTCTACCGTCAACACAGACCTCCATGGTCCCTGCTAGTACGTTTTGCTTGGGGGGGTACATTTACCTCCTTTCGGTCACCAATTTGTCTGCATTCTCACAGTATTAGTTCCTTTGTAATGCTTCCAGGTTATAATTCCCTTCTCAAGTTAATTATGTGGGTAGAACTCTTTCCCTTGAATTTGTCCTTATTTTTTGCCTTCTTGGAGAAAATCATATACGTTGAAAATTTATTTTATATATATATATATATATATATATATATATATATGTCAGGTCAGATCAACTTGTTTTAATAATTCTGTCTTCCTTTAAAAATGTATCTTTTTTCTTTACCGCTGGTCATTTTCATAATTTTATTTTCTCTAACACTGGTGTTTGAAACTGGTTTGCCTTTTAACAACTCATTTATCTATTGATTTTCTGGTTTCATATTTCTGCTGATTAAAACTCTGGTCAATTTGCTTCTAAAATCAAATTATTTTATCTCAATAAATGGGGAAAACATTTTATTTTATTCACCCTGTTTGACCATAACGTGTTGATATCTTGAAGATACCTTTGGCATTTGTTTCATTTGTTGATCATTTTCATCTCCAATAGAGACCAATTGTCTCCAGGGATAATTCAGTGTATTAAAAGAAAAAAAGTCTCTTTTCAAAGGGAGGATTGTTTCGTCTTGTTTCTTTTATGCTTATAGATATTCTTTCTGAAATGTCGTGTGATTTTTTAAACAATAGACATGGATAACCATATGCAAACAGATATACTGTTAGTCATGTATATGAATAAGACTTAAATATCGTAAGTAATAATTCTAAAAGCCTACTTGATATATCTCACTTTGAAAGTTCCACAGGCATCTCAAATATAATATTTCCTAAGTGGAGCTATAGATCTCTCCCATCTATTCCTACTCAGTGTCAACAGAACCTCTTCCACTCAATTGATCTTCCACCATATTCTTCATCCTTGACATCTACAGCTATCATAAATACTATTAATTCTATTTCCAAAACACATCTCACATCTGTTCAATCCTCTCAAACTGCAATAACTTTCATTGTCCAACACACTATTCTTTCTTACTTAGACTGCTGCAATTAACTAACCAGTATTTCTACTTCAACTTCTGCTCTTCTCCACTTCTATACTCCATTTTCCACGCAGCAATGTTATATCTCTCTCTGTCCATCTATCCATCAATCCATCTCTCCATCTATTTATTTCAATGCATGACAGATGGAGCTTACTGGACTTCTTTCTCTTCCAGAAGCTTAGCCACACTGAATACTCCATTCCTTTAATTATTTGAAATTACCTAACTTCCTCCTGCCCCAAAGAGTTACACATTCTGCTACTTTTGCTTGGGGCATTTGTTACTTTCTTCTTCATGTTCAGGTAAGCTGAAAGGGAAGTCATTTTGATAAGTCTTCCTTCACTTTCTAGGCCAGTTTAATAGAATATAATGTGAGTCAATAATGCAAGTTGCATTTATAATTTAAAATTATCTAGTACCTACAGTTAAACATGTAAAAAGAAGCAGGTAAAATTATTTCAAATAATATATGTGATTTTAATGCAATATAACCAAAATATTATTTTTAAAAATGCAATTGATATAAAAAAGTATTAATTTGATATTTTATATTCTTTTCTGGTACTAAATCTTCCAAATCTTGTGCATGTTTTACAACTCCTACATATCTGGATTTTGACCAACCTGTTTCCCTCTTCTGTGATCAAAAGATAAACATAATTCTGGGAGGACATACACCAAATTTTAAAACTACTTCTCAGTTGCATAGGGAATGGAGGGATTCATTAGAAAGGGAAGACTGCCCTTTCTCCGTTATGCAATCCAATGTCTGATTTTTCTTTTTTTTTTTTTACAATGCACCTCTTCTATTTACTACATTAAAATATATTTCCACTTTGAAAATAATAATTAAACATGATTTAAAAGAGAAACATTCTGAATGTTAAGAACTGTGAAGTATTGTAAATTCACTGTCATTTTGTGAATAAATTTTATGTTCTGAAAGAGAATAGTACTTAAAACATGTTGCTTTCTCTGTACAATGCAAAACAGAACTGGATAATTTGTTTAAAGGTAAGTCATTGTTCATTTTCCAGCATTAAATGGTCCTTAAGAATTGGGAAGGAATTACTCAACCAAAAACAGTTAAAGCATTATTTTCTTTGTGCTAGAAATACAACATGAGGACTATACCATCTCATTATTAACCTCAAACAGATTTGTGGATTTTTTTAGCCCAGTGTCATGCTTCTCAGGCATTTTGTTCACACTTCCATATGATTAATATTGCATCATATTATAATAATTTGATCGATTTCCCATTGCACTGAGCTCCCATTGCATTGTGAGTGCTTCACATTCAAAGAACTGTTTCTATTCATCTTGGGATCCCTAGCAGGTAACCCAATGCCTGGTCCATAACAGAATATATTGTTCAAAGTTAACCTAATTTGGCATATATGTCCTTGTGGAATTTGAAAATAAGCAATACAGTTTATCTGTATTATCCCATACATGTTCAAATAAAAATTTAAATTAAATTAGAATTACACTCCACAATTCACCTGAAATTCACCATATCTCTTCATAACAGAAATATAATACATGCACATAGAAGCATGTCTAATGAATGCTTGTTTAGAACTGTAAATACATTGGGTCATTACAACCAAAAAGTAGGTACCATTAATATACTCATTTTACAGTAAAGAAACTGAGCCACTTAGGAGTTAAAGACTTTGCCTAAGTTCATTCAGCTAATAAGTGAGGTCTCAAACCATGCTTAGACACTGGAGCCCATGATCCTAGCCACAACACTGTAATGCATTTCTAAAGTCTCACAAAAACAACTTCACATTCTTTATGATATTGTGATTGTTTAAAAGCAGAAGTCAAGTCGATTTGTGCTTTGCTAGAAATATTTTTATTTCAAAATTGAAAAAATAAGTATACGTTTGAATTTCTATTATATGTCAGGCATTATGATAGATTCTATACGTTTTACCATTGCATTTGACCCCTTGTGGGTGTTGGCATTCTTATCCTAAAAAAGAAACTGAGACTGCAAAATGTTAAGGAATTTGCCCAAGGTCAAATAAGTAGAATTCATCAGACATCAGCATCCTTTCTCTTTCAAAAAGATATAATTTCTCAAAAAAAACCTGGGGACTAGAATGCTCCATTAGGAAATTCCCTAAAAAATCAGATGACTTCTGGAAATGCCACTGTTCCACAAATACTTCATTCAGTAGAATTCCCTAACACCTAAACTTCATGCAGAAAACCTAATATGAAAAGTCCATTGAGTCACCAGCTCCTAGAATATCATTATAAATTAATTTGTCAGATCATGAATTTTAAGATTATAGATCATGCATGCGTTATTGCAGACGAGTGAGTCCAATGTTTTCCAAAGAGTGGTATTCAACATTATTTTAGATATGTAGAAAATAGTTTACATAGCACTGAACTGCATTGTGTAAAAACTTTTCCTTATGATTATATAAGAAGAAAGTCTCAGCTCTGTGTTTCTATATCTTAAACTACTCTCTAATTTTTGTCACTCCCGTTTTCAAAGGAGAAACAAAGAATTCCTAAGGCTCTGAGGCTTTAGCAATCATGCTTTTTCTTTGCATTAATATTTTATTATTTCATACTTATGATGGAGATACTGGAGTGTCATTTTTGGTAGTAATATTGAATTCAATTAAAATGCATTTGTGTCAAAAAATGTTTCAATAAAATTTAAAATAACATAGTTGCCTGTGAATATGACAATTATGAAAACAATCTAATATCAACTCAAGCTATACAACACTGTCCTGACCTAATTGATATGGTTTAACTGTGTCCCCATCCAAATCTCCTCTTGAATCGTAGCTCTCACAATTCCCACGTGTTGTGGGAGGGACCCAGTCGGATGTAATTTAATCACGGTGGAGGGTCTTTCCTGTGCTGTTCTCGTGATAATGAATAAGTCATAGGAGATCTGATAGTTTTTATAAAGGAGAGTTTTCTTGCACAAGTTCCATTATTCTCTCTTGTCTGCCTCTGTGTAAGACATGTCTTTTGCTTTCCCCATGATTGTGAAGCCTCCCCAGCCACATGGAATTGTGAGTCCATTAAACCTCTTTTTAAATTACACAGTCTCAGGTATATCTTTATCAGTAGCATGAAAAGCAACTAATACAGTAAACTGGTACCAGCAGAGTGGGGCACTGCTGAAAAGATACCTTAAAATGTGGAAGTGACTTTGGAATGGATAACAGATTGGAACAGTTTGGAGGGCTCAGACAACAGAAAAATGTGGCAAAGTTTGGAACTCCCTAGAGACTTGCTGAGTGGCTTTGACCAAAATGGTGATAATGATATGGACAATGAAATCCAAGCTGAGGTAGTCTCAGATGGAGATGAAGAACTTGTTGGGAAGTGAAGCAAAGGTAACTCTTGTTATGTTTTAGCAAAGACAGTGGCAGCATTTTGTCCCTGCCCTAGAGATTCATGGAACTTTGAACTTGAGAGAGATAATTTAGGGTATCTGGTGGAAGAAATTTCTAAGCAGCAAAGCATTCAACAGGTGACAGGTGCTGTTAAAAGCATTTAGCTTTAAAAGGGAAATAGAGCATAAAAGTTTGGAAAATTTGCAGCCTGGCAATGTGATAGAAAAGAAAATCCTATATTCTGAGGAGAAATCCAAGCCAGCTGCAAAAATCTGCATAAGTAGCTAGAAGCTGAATAATAATCAGCAAGACAATGGGGAAAATGTCCCCAGGGCATGTCAGAGAGCTTCAAAGCAGCCCCTCCCATCACAGGCCTGGAGGCCTAGGAGGGAAAAATGGTTTTATGGGCCTGGCCCAGGGTCCCTCTGCCGTGTGCAGTCTAGGGACTTGGTGCCCTGTGCCCCAGGTGATCCAGCAGTGACTAAAAGGGGCCAAGGTAGAGCTCAGGCCATGGCTTCAGAGGGTGCAAGCCCCAAGCCTTGGCAGCATCCACATGGTGTTGACCCTGGTGGTGCACAGAAGTCAAGATTTGAGGTTTGGGAACCTCTGCCTAGATTTCAGAGGACCTATGGAAATGCCTGGATGTCCAGGCAGAAGTTTGCTGCAGGGGCAGGGTGCTCATGCAGAACATCTGCTAGGGAAGTGCTGAAGGAAAATTTGGGGTGGGTGCCCCCAAACAAAGTCCCCACTGGGGTGCTGCCTAGCTATGAGAAAAGTGTCACTGTCCTCCAGGACCCTAAATAATAGATTCACCAATGACTTGCACCATGCACCTGGAAAAGCCACAGACACTCAGCGCCAGTCTGTGAAAGCAGCCAGGTAGGAGGCTGGACCCTGCAAAGCCATGGGGGCAGAGCTGCCCAAGACAATGGGAGCCCACCTCTTGCATCAGCGTGACCTGGATATGAGACATGGAGTCAAACGAGATCTTTTTTTTGGAGCTTTAAGATTTGGTTGCCCTGCTGGATTTTGGACTTGCATGGGGACTTTAGCCCTTCATTCCTTCATTTTGGGCAATTTCTCCCATTTGAAATGGGTGTATTTATCCAATGCCTGTATCCCCATTGTACCTAGGAAGCAACTAACTTGCTTTTGATTTTACAGGCTCATAGGCAGAAGGGACTTGCCTTGTCTCAGGTGAGACTTTGGACTGTGGACTTGTGATTTGACACTGAAATGAGATAAGACTTTGGGAGACTGTTGGGAAGGCATGATTGGTTTTGAAATGTGAGGACATGAGATTTGGGAGGGGCCAGGGGCAGAATGATATGGTTTGGCTGTGTCCCCACCCAAATCTCATCTTGAATTGTAGGTCCAACAATTCCTACATGTCATGGGAGGGACCTGGTGGGAGTTAATTGAATCTTGGGGGCAGATCTTTCCTGTGCTGTTCTTGTGATAGTGAATAAGTCTCACGAGATCTGATAGTTTTATAAAGGGGAGTTTCCCTGCACAAGTTCTATTATTCTCTCATATCTGCTGCCAGGTAAAACATGCCTTTCTCCTTCTGCCATGATTGTGAAGCCTCCCCAGCCATGTGGAACTGTGAGTCCATTAAACCTTTTTTCTTTTTAAATTACACAGTCTCGGGTTTGTCATTATCAGCAGTGTGAAAATGAACTAATACACTAATATTTTCATTTTACAAAAGAAAACAAGAAACTCAGAGAGTTAAATAAATATATACTAGATTATACTATTAAAGAGTTTAAAACCTAGGTTTTCTATTTTTCCATTAATTATTTGAGATAAGCACTGTGGCACAGATGAGTCATGAATATGCACACTTTAGGCAGGAAAGAATAAAGACACAGCATGAGCAAAAATAATAGGAGATTTATATGTAGGGTACCCAAAAAGCATCTCAGAGGGTAGATTCAAACACTTCCCCTGTTATCATTTAAAAAGCAAAACTATTCGTGAAGATCAGTGGAATATCAACTAACTTCCATCAAGATAAAATCTAATAGCTGAGATGCTGGTTAATAAAGTTTAAGCCCCCTAAGACAAACCACCTTAGCATCTTAGCATTTTAATAAGAGACTAATAAGTGATAAGCACTCAAGATCAAAGGAATGCAGTTTTAAAGAAAGAAAGATAAGCAGTGTGTTCAGGGGTCATGCCAGTATTTTTTATACCATACTTTAAAACTCTCCAAGTCCCTGTTGGATACAACCTAAATAAGGAATGCCATAAATGAATAAACTTATAAAGGAAAATCAGAGGGAGTTTCGGGGTAAAGCAGTGATTCTAGGAGTACATTCAACTATTCTCAATCACTTCACTAAACCTGTCATGGAAATGTTTGAAATGGGTCTGCTTTTTTTTTTTTTTTTTTTTTTTTAGAACCAAAGTATAATTGAATAGCACAGAGCATCTGCTGAGGAAGTAGCATCACATTTTAAGAAGACAGAAGAGTCACAAAGAATAAAAAGACATTAAAGTTTTCTAAACAACTTTCTACCAAATGCATGAAATCTTGTCCCTCCTTTCCTGATCGCTCTTGGCTGAGTATCTATGGTGGTAGGAGAGTACAGGATAGCAGGTTTCTGTGATGAGATGGCAGCGCACAGTAGGAGGGATGTGAGAATTGGGGACAGAGAGATACACATTCAAGTCCTCACTTCTCCCTTTTTCTTGCTGCCTTGTCCTACTCTGCAGAATGTTGGTAATAATGACAATGTCATGGGTCATTGTGGGAATGTATATAAGAAACACTCAGGGAGGGGAAGAAAACTAACAAACATCTTTGGGTGCCTACAACATGCCAGCATCTTTAATTTTGTCTTTTATTTTTGCTGCTTTGTGGTGCCAATGGCCCGGTTCCTAGAAAATACAAGGTGTTCAGTTAAGAGTTCCTGTCCATTTTCCCATCTAACAAGGCACTCCATTATATTGTAAGAATGCTCTGATTGTTAGCAAAATCTTTATTTTAAGCCAAAATCTGCCTCCTTTCAACTTCTGCCTAATGCTGCCTTCTGGAACAACTCAAAACTAGGCCACTCCCTTTTCTATGAGAGCCCTTCAAATATCTGAAAACAATTACTATGGTTCCCTTCAGTACTCTCCTCACCAAGGTCAACACACCCACTTCTTTCAGCTATTACTTTTGAGACATGGCTTTCTAAAAACATATTGTCCCAATTGCCTATTATAGACACACTCTAGTCAGTCAATTCTATCCTTACATGCAAGGTCTTTATCTGAACATCATAGTCCAAATGAAGTCTGAGAAGAGCTGTTGAATCTGTGCTGAGGAGCTTACTAACCAATTGATTCTTCTATCCCTTTAGCAGCATTGAAGCTAGGAGGATACATGATTGTTTCATGTGTATATTCTAGGGTAAAAGAGAGCATTAAGCAAGAGCGTGATCAAACAATTCAATATTAATAAATGATAAGATATATTTCTGCTTGAAAACTCACTGCAACAATTTGTTGTGACGTTTCCCTTTCTGTAAGCCATGAGGATAGCATAAATTCTACAATGAAGATGCAGAGGGTATGAATTGAGCTTAATTATCTTTAAAGTTAAATTTTGTTATGAGCTCTGAAGTGAGTCACTTCAGAATTTCCTGAGTTTAACTTCTGCCAGCTTTTGATACATGACCTCAAGCAAGTCAGGTAACCTTTCTGTGCCTCGTTGCCCTCATCAGTAAGATGAACTTGTCCCACTGCTTCACAGGGGTAGTGAGAATTTCTCTTAAAAAGACCAATTGTGCATAAATGCTAAGATAACTGCAGCAAAAGTTGCCTTATAAATCTTGACTAGAGGAGTCAAAGGTGTATAGGTGAAGCTATCCCACTCAAAGGATTTGAAAAATCTAAGCTATTTGGAAAACACTGTGGAGCTCATTTAGTACTTGCTTTCATTATTAGCATATTCCTGTGCTTGTGGCTTCCTCTCAGCTTATCCAAATCCACCCGTCCCCAGTATATTTATTGCTTACTCCTCTTCTCTTCCAAGACTTGACTTCTTTCCTGTTACCATATTCCTCTTTATTTGCACCACATGTTAGTTAGCTTGTGCCCTCTGCTTCCTTAGGAAGGATGTCAGATTGCTGACCCCATGGGCTTTGACACTTTTCCAGCAGCCTATTTCACATGGAGTAATAAAGCAGTCACTGTTGCTACCGCCTCACTGAAATAGATGAGAGTTGAGAACAAACCACCACACTAAGGCGAAGTCCACTGATATCTAAGTCCTTTAACTGATAATAGGAAAAATTCAAATGGGACTTTGCTAGAGCAGAGTTATCTGCAAATTTTATCACCGGACGGCTTTCAAATTAGCCCCTGCAATAAAAAAGCTCTTCATCTTAATTCTAAATGCATTGTAATTACATTCAGCAAACAAAAGGTTAAGCCAGCCTCTTCAGGGGACTACATTTCTTGGAAAGACACCTAGATTATTGCCCCAAATGGCTGAAGCACAAGTAGCTGTTTACTGAGCTTAACTTACTGTTTGTTGAATCTGATTACTGTTTGAAATAAATGCAGTGGTCATCTAGTCTTTGCAAATAAAAGTTTACTGATAAATGTTTTATTAACACTTTCATTCTCTGGCCACCCGCCTACCTGACACTTGAATGAGCCCTAACAGTGTACCTTACCTTACTTGGAATGCAAAGCACATTTCCAACGAGGGGCTCTTCCTGAAAAAGTAATAGAAATTCAAGGAACCTGCCATCAAGTATCTTTGGCAACAATGCTCTGTCCTTCCTTTGTCCCTATTACTGCCTGGACGACACATCTGCCGAATGTCCCAGACTGGAGATCTCAGGATCTTTTTATCTACTTCTTCACCCACACCCTTTATATGCAGTTAGTTGTTAAGTCTTTATTAAGTCTTTCCTTATAATGATTATTGAATACATCTCTGCCTTCAACTGCCACTCCAAATAACTGATTCCAGGCTCTCATTAAACTAATTCCTTGGAGTTTGAAATAACGCCATACCCATACAAGTAAATTCCTCCAAATAATAGTTTCTTCCTGCTACTGGATTTGTTACAGCTTATTAGTAAGTTGACAAGTCTTAAAGGCTCCCCACAATTTGGTCTTCCGTTTTCAGCCTTATGTCCTAACATTTCACAATTTTGTTGCATCTTAACTCTTTCCCCCTATGCTATGGTAAATACTTTCTCTTTTTTGCTTTCCTCCACATCTGTGAATAGAATTTTTAAAAAGGAGAGGATTTCCCAGGTGGAAATGCACCTAGAATACCTTCTCCTTTTTCTCTATTCTTTTTTTTTTTTTATAATTAACTCACATTTTGTTTCTTCCATGAATCTTCTTATAACTGCCCCTGTGCCAAATGCATGCTACTCAATCATCTATTAATTAACTCACAACCCTTTTTAAAAAAAATACCAGGCAGGGTGCTAGGCACTGGGGATATAAAGAAAGATAAGATGTAGCTCTTGTTTTAAGGCGCTCTTGAGTTCAATCTGGGAATGTCTGTGGCATTTACCTTTTTTGGCACTATCAACCTTTTTTTTTTTTGCACTTATTAATTTGGGCTAGGTACTGTCAACTATTACAGATAGCACTGTACTTCTTTACAAAACATAGTGCCATGAATTTCAAAGAGTGGGCAGTCAGTAAACATCTGCTGAATGTTTAATTCTTCTTTATTTTTATTTTATTTTAGAAACAGGATCTCTAAAAAACTTCTGTCACCCAGGGTGGAGTGCAGTGGTACAATCATAGCTCCTTACAGCCTCAAACTCCTGGGCTCAAATGATCCTCCCATCTTAGCCTCCGGAATAGGGAGGAGCACAGGCAGATCTTTTGTAGAAACAAGGTCTCACTTTGCTGCCCAGGCTGATCTCAAACTCCTGGCTTCAAGCAATCATCCTCCTTGGTCTCTGTTTAATTCTTTTGACTATAAAACCTGAATAGCAAAGGAGGTGAATTTGTCTCTCAAGTTCTCGGTACAGTTTTCCTTATACCCACTGTCCCCAGCACTGAGTAATCTTAGCTCTGTCTGCTCAGGGTCCCCAAATTTTGTGGCTCTACTGAGGCCTACCTTTTTCAATCTAGTTCCGAAATTTTTATTTTATTTTTTTTTAATGAAAACCTCCCTTCCTTGTACTGATTTTTCTAAAATCCTGGTTTCTTTAAGTAACAAATGGGTCATTGGTAAATAGTAGGCAGCAGCAAGACAAAGTCCAAGTGTGTAAAGTTTAAAGTGAAAGAACTGGTTTAAAATGCTCACTTTGCCCATTAGCTCTGTGGTCCCGAGAAAGTCATTTAATTCTCTGAGCCTGTTTCATCACTTACAAAATGTGAATAACAACACTTATTCATAGGGTTGTAATAAGGAGTGGGAGATGGAGTTAGGCATAAAACCAGCACAGTGCCCTGAACCTATTTTAACAAATGATATTTCCGAGGTGTTAGTCCATGCCAACATGAAACATGAGTCTAAGGAAGCTTATAAATACTGTTTCTTTTTATTACAAAGATTATAATTCCAGTATAACAAAATTCACTGGAAGAAAACCACTTAACACAGCTTATTATCTGTTCAAAAAATAAAAGTTCACTGAACATTTACTCTGTACAATCTTCATAAATTGACAAAAATGCACAGTATATCTCACCACCTAACACAGGCCTAAACAATGTGACATACGGTATAGTACCAGTAGGTACTTAGGACTATGGAGAAACAATGGAAGACATTAATTCTGCTTGTCTTGATGGTAAGGGTGGGGATAAAAATACAGATCGAATTTGGGGGAGCATGTTAAGGTTAGGGGAATAGAGATAGCTTATATTTAGAACAAGTGCGTAGAGACTGTATGATTTTCCAAATAGAGAAGGGTAAAAAGACATTCCATAGAGGAAGAAAATTACATGCAAAACCACAGAGACCTTCGTTTATAAAGAGTAACTGGGTATGGCCGGGTGCGGTGGCTCACGCCTGTAATCCTGGCGCTTTGAGAGGCTGAGGAGGGTTGATCATGAGGTCAGGAGATCGAGACCATCCTGGCTAACACGGTGAAATCCGTCTCTACTAAAAATACAAAAAATTAGCTGGGTGTGGTGGTGGACGCCTGCAGTCCCAGCTACTTGGGAGGCTGAGGCAGGAGAATGGCGTGAACCCAGGAGGTGGAGCTTGCAGTGAGCCGAGATCATGCCACTGCACTCCAGCCTCAGTGACAGAGCGAGACTCCATCTCAAAAAAAAAAAAAAAAAAAAAAAAAGGAATTGGACATAAGGGATTTGTTACTGGAGGGATTCTCAGGTATTCGAGGCAGGTCAGAGAAGGAGAAAGTGAAAGTTGTGAAGGCTACATGACTCTGCTCAAGTCATGCAACTCAGCCAATAAGCTGCACTACCTATATGTCTGTTAGGTTTCTATGTAAGAGTGTAAATATATAAGCTAAGTATCCCATGTTTCCATTATGGGTAGTATATCATTTATTATTAACCAAATCATTTCATAGGCTGTAAGATGAAAGGTACTATAGATTCTGCAAGACACTATAGAGAGGAACTTCAGTTGGAAAAGTAAGTAATGTAAAATAATTCCTGTGCATTTTTTTCCTGATTATGACTTTTTATTTAAAGTCATAAATAAAAGAATTCTTATTGTTATAAAATTTGCTTACTTATTTATTTCACAAGTATTTGCTGAGCAGCCACCCCATGATAGACACTGTGTACTAGGCTAGAATTCTGCAGTGAACTAGACATGGGCTTTGTCTGGTACTTGTTATTTAGGAGTGTTGACAGAATTTACAAATACTTAAATAATTGTCATAGTAGAAGTGCTACAAAGAAGCAGAGGGTGCTATGAATGTATGTAATGGGAGGAATTTAGACTAGGTAGTTAGTAAAATATCTCTGAAGAAATTATTTATGATGGAGACCTAAAAAACCAGAACAGAACTTAGCCAGGACATGAATAATTAGGTGTATCCATATGTTCATGGGGGAGAAAATCTGAGAACGAGAGAAAGGTCAGTAGAGTCAGAAAGAGCTGAATACCACAAGGAAGTTGGTTATAATTGAAAGATGGCCAGTGAGTTTTCATGTCATTAGTGACAGTGGGAAGGTAAAGCTTATTGGTAGGGACCAAACAATTGTAGGAATTTAATAAGAATTTTGGACTTTATCCTAAGAGGATGGAAAGTTTTAAGAAGGAAAGTAATACAATTCAGATATGTAATCCATATTTGCTTGTACTTCCTCTGTGTTTGTCTTTCATGAATGCTTCCCAATGCTTCATTGATGCCTCATTGAGTTTTTGATGAATACTTCTCATTGCTTCCGCGAAATGATGTTGAAACAACCCTCACAAACTATGTAGAGTCTTTGTACTTCTTCAGCCATTGACTGCCTCTTAAAAACAACCAAGTGTTTGACTTGCAATTTTACCTCTCTGAAAATACAAATCACCACCACCCAAAAACTGAACCTCCAGAAAAGCTTTGTAAAAACTTACTGTCAAGTCTTCAGAGCATGGCTCAATAATGGTATACAGGGTATCAAAGAAGAAAGGAAGAAGCCTAATAGGGTTAGGTACAGCCAACCAGCTCTTGTTGAGGGGCTACAAGGTGCTGGGCATCATGATAGACACTTTTATTTTTGGAAAGAGTAGCACTAAATTATTTAAGAGGATTTACTTTAACATTCAATTACATATTCTTATTTTCAGGTAGAAATTTAATGATAATGATTTTGAAGAGGCCTTTGTTTACTAAAATACCTTAATTTTACCACATTCATTATAAATTTTACTATATTATTTTTATAATAAATGAGTTCAAATTAGAGATCAGGAGAAATAATTACCATATTTCTAAATGTAACAGTTTTCACATTTTATTTTTACACTTTTGATCCTTAAATTATACTCTATGTGACCAACGAGAGACCTTTAAAATTGATTTGGTCTCATGCAAAATTGTTCATCAAGTTTAAATCTGTCTTTTTTTTGAAAGAAAACAAAGTGTTTCATTTTAAGAGTCAGAGAAAAATAAAGCTAATGAAAATATATGTAGTATATTTTGAAATTTTGAAGAAAAAAAGGTATTGATTATATTCCAATGTTTGGTTTTTAGAATTAAAAGATAGTTCATTGCCAATATACTTCTTTAACAACATCACATAAATTGTGTTCTCTCTCTTTGAATAAAGATCCTTGCTGTTCCCAAATAAAAGAAGTAAAGAAATAACTTTTACATGCTCAATTTCCCTGAGCAAAGTATATCAAAGAATCATAGAGTAAAATGGATTTGTTACTTGACTTCTCTAGTTATTTGTTTATTTTGTTTCATTTTTTTTGTAGAAACAGGGTCTCACCATGTTCCTCGGGCTAGTCTCAAACTCCTGGGCTCAAGCAATCCTCCCACCTAGGCCTTCCAAAGTGTTGTGATTGCAGGTGTGAGCCACTGTGCCTGGATGTATTTTTCTCATTTAAAATTAAGACAAGCCTATAAATTCATTATATGCACATTTTGAAGCCAAACTTAAATACCACAATGCCCAGAGGTATAAAGAAACACTTTGCATCTGCTCACCATCCTAATAAATTAATTTTTAATTTAAATATATTTGCAACAAAGGTATATTTGTGGAAACTGCTTTGCAATTAGAGGCTAAAAAAACTTTTTGCAAACAGTTTTATTGTTATTTATTATTATTGAAATAATAGATTGTTTTCATTATTTAGTAGGTTATACTTAACTAGAAACATTATATAAGGTTAATATTATATACTAATTTGATTCTTGATTCCTGGAAAGCGGTTGCTAATTTACATTTATATATGCATAGATATAAATGGTCACTATATTTACAATATTTGTATATACTATACTTATATGTATATCTTTATATATATTAGATTGATAAATACTAGTGTATTTATATTAGATTGATAAATACTAGTCTATTTCTTATTTCTATCATTCCTTCTAATACTTCTTCAAATATTTACTATCAGTTATACATCTTTATCATAGATACCATTTTATTTATAGTTTTTTAATATGCTTAAGATACAGAGGAAACTCACAGATGTACATATTTTGCTGGTTTATTTATTGTTGTTTTTTCTTGAGAAGGGTTTTCCTCTGTCACACAGGTTTGAGTGTAGTGGCACAATCATAGTTCTCTGCAGCCTCCAACTCTTGGACTCACATGATCCTCCCACCTCAGCCTCCTGAGTAGGTGGGATTACAGGCATGTGCCACCACACTGGTTAAATTTTAAAACATTTGTAGAGACAGGGTCTCACTATGTTACCCAAACTTTTGGTCTCAAGCAATCCTCCTACCTCAGCCTCCCAAAGTGCTGGGATTACAGGTGTGAGTCACAGCATCAGCCTATTGAAAATATTTTTATTTAACATTTAATTGAAATGATTAAAAAGAAAATTTAAAATAAATGTTTAAATAAATGCCAAATAAAGAATATAGACCTTTTTTATCCTTTGATTTATCTTGTGGAATTTCTGAAAGAGCATCAGAATTTTGAGTCAATGTATATTTTTAGATTAAATGGTACTTAACCTCTGAGGAAAAAAAATCCTAAGCCAAGTGTAAATTGCATAGCTTTTTCAAATGTAATACAAGTTCCATGATTAGATTTAGTACAAAATCGAGTTTCAATTTAAAAGCCAGCTGTAAATACACACATACAAAATTGCATATGTATTACCTTTAACGGCCTTAGAAACAGCTTTCAGATACTATCAAAGCTTTGAAAATTCTATTTAACCCAAAATGTCTGCTTTGGCCTAAATGACATGTTACAATATTATTCTCTCTGTGTCCTTTTTAGCATTCTTTATCTCACCCTGCTAAGAGGTCATCATGTTAATGCAGCATCTAAATATGTAACATTTTACCACAAAAGCAATTTTACATGAAATTAAAACAGAAAGAATTAAAGAAAAAGTTCCATCAGCATCTCTTTTTTAATGCTTGTTTACCCAACCAATAGTTTCTTGAAGGTACAGTTTCCTTGAATCTAATGATGGCGAAGTCTACGTATTTCAATGTTGATCTTGTAATCCTCTCTTGCCACCTGTCTCAATTAGTGACATGGAAGAAAAACATAGACTACTGTGCTCAATGAATAGATACTTACAGATTACAAATGCTTGATACATTTGTAAACAATTCTCATTTACTTGTTCACCATTTGAGTGACAAATATACCACTTCATTATCTTACAAAGTTTATCAGGAATACAAATTCAGGCTTGTACTCCTACTATACAGTCCGATCAAAATGTGTGCATAACTGAAATATGCATGCTGTATCTGAAAATGTTGCACTTAAATCATCTTTTTTTGGGAAATATGGGATTGTAATTCATGTGGACCCACTTTATTATGTCATAGATGTTTAATTTAAATGGTGTTTTCCTCTCTAATGTTTCTAAAATATGACAAGTTTTCTCATCCTGATTCTCTCTCTCCAACATAATTTCTGCCACACAAGTCATTCTATCTGGTATTTAATAAGCTAAAAATAAATATAGATGGGTGTTGGTAGCTAGTATTTGAACAAACTATTCAGTAAATCATTTTCTAACTCAAAATAATAAGTACTGTATAAATTATCTATTTATTTTGAAATATGTACTCTTCAATGTAGGGTTTTTCTAAATCATGCTATGCAGCAGACAGCTTAGCCCAGACACAAGAGTTAAAAGTATATGAGGAAGATATGGAAAACAGACACAAACATAAAAACCATCCCCCACACTGTTGGATTTAATTCTGGTCATGTGCTTCTAATTGCCAGAGGACAATGAAAAGGAAGCACTAAAGCTAGAAGTAGGCTAAAACGTAAATATTTTAGAATTTCATATTAACTCTCAATGGTTGTTCATCCTTACTGAAAACAGGGAAGGAATAGATCAAGACATGGTTACTTGTTGCAACTTGAAACTCATTGTCAAACATCACTCCTGACTTTATTGTAACAAAACTGTGCTAATGAAGCCAAAGTCTTTGGCTGCAGTAAGATTGGCAGTATTTTGCTGTCTGAGTTGCAGCTTTCTCTGCCTTCCTACAAATGTTTGTCATTGGTCAGAAGAGGAATATTCATGAGAAAGAGAATGAAATAGTATAGATCCTTTACTAGCAGTGGAAAAGTAATGCAAATTTTATGTCTTACGAAGAGTAGTTGAAAAGCAACATCCTCAGAAGAATCCCATACGTATCCTAATAAAAGAGGATGACAATTCTATAGCATTATAAAATGTTAATTATTAACTAAAGACAAAGGCTATATTTGAATTTAAAAATAGGACATTTTCTCTGGTAGAGAAAAATAAACTATTTGCATGATTTCTCCAAAGTTTTTTTTTAAAAAAATAGAAATTTTTAGATGGCATTATTTCTTGTACATTCAAAAACAGCCATATAGCTCTGCCAAATATATATAAAAGCAAATTATGTTTTTCAAATGTGTTACCTTTTCATAATAGCATGCATTTGTTATTCATTATCTGAGAGAAGATATCTTTTTTAATCTTTTTGCTTCAAAAACCTATACTTTCTGACTTTTTCAAAGTCATTGCCTTTTACTATCAATAATAGAGTATTAATGTTATCTTAAAAGGCATCTTTATATATTACTTTATTTTTATTCATTTATTAGAAATAAAAGACATGTATAATGATTAAAATTTAAGGTTTCTAGACTACAGCATAAGGAGTTCCAATGAATTACGATATTGTAACTATTCCACATCCATGCATCAACTGTTAAATAAATTCATCTCCTTATAATCTTAATGTATACTATTTCTAAAATAATTTGCACACAACTAAATTCAAGCCACAGATTAAAAATTATTACCCGTTATAGCAATGACTGAGGATAGGTGTTAACACTCACTATATAATCTACATTTCATAGTATACTTCTTTACACATAATTGACACATTATAGTTATTTGCTTAAAGTTAATATATAAAACAGAAAATAAATTTAAAATGTAAAAGCTGGTGGGTCAGGCACCTTTTTAGAAGCACTGAGTTATTAAGTGCCAGCAGTAGCAAAGAAGACCAATGGAATGACAAAGGAGAGAAAGCTCCCAAGAATTCTAATGAGGGTAAAAGGTCTAATAGTTCATTCCCATTACTTACTACATTTTGCCTTGTTTTAAAGAGTTCACAAAGTGTAAGACAATAGCACAAAATCTGTGATTTTTATGCCTCGCTGCTTTCTATTATATGTCTTAACCTTGTGATGGTTATAAAATACATAATAAATAAGTTTTAGGGCCTTTTTCTAGCCAGCAATGTGGTTCCTTGGTAGTTGAATGTTAAACATAGTAAACTGGATTTCTCTTCCCAAAAAGAAATGCAAAAACTGGAGGTTAGAAGAAAGCTGGCATGAAAGGTGTTTACAGAGATAAGCATCAAGATTGCTGTAATAAAAGTGTCTTGAAAAGAATGCATTTAAAGGCATTTCAACAAAATGTATCTAACAAAGATTAAGGAAAGTATCTACAAAACATTAAAATTATTTAAAAGTGCATCTTCAATTCAATTGCAAAGGCTCACTTTTGCTGTGTTCTTGAAATCTCAGGAGACGTACTAGACAAGGCATTTTAGTGTACTAAAAGGAAACAATCTTTTTCTAGTTTAAGGGGAAAAGGGGGAAATTACTATAAAGTTGCAAGAGTAGAGGTGGAAATGGCTGGATTGCAATCAGTCATCAGAAGTAGTGTGGGAAACAGAAATGAATGGTTCCCCAAATTACTATTTGGGGTAAATATTGCTTTTTTCTACTCTGTTTCTGTTTCAGTGTGTTGGCTTCGTTCTATCTGCGCAGCTCTCTCTGATATTCAAACCACAAGACAAAAGATGGCTGTGTGGTGATGGCATTTGAGTAGTCAAGAACCTAATAGAGAAACTGAATGCTATTGGTGACAATTCCAAATCCTCATGGGAAGGGATTTTGATTGTCTTATTCCCACATACCTGGCCTGTGTGCGAGGTCACATTGAAATAACATGACTCACATGTTTATCTAGACAATAGTTCATATATGAAATCGGGGTCTATAATTTAAGACAAATACTAATTCATTTGTCCATTCAACAAATATTTAATGAATATTTACTACGTCTTATCACTGTCTTAGTCATAAATGTTGAATATGCAGATAGTGAATAAGATAAATGAGGTATCAGGGAAAATTGTCACAATTCATAGAAATTAGAGTGGTTTCATACAAAATAAAACAAATGCCAAAGCAAAACACTACGACCTCGCTAGCTAGAGATGAAAATAAGGATAAAAATCCTTTAAAAATTAAAGTAATTTCTTAAGTTCCTAAAGACAGAAATGAATCCAGAATGAAATTTAAGATGACTATTGATCCTCTAAATACATCATTTGGGTCACTCTTAGAGGAAGGAAACTGTAAAACCACTATAAGAAATTTGGTGCATAAATGTAGATGAGAACTATGTCTATAATAGGTATATACAAATTTATTATCCACTCAAACAATTTGAAACTTATAGGAAATAATGGTAAAATCACTATATTTTCTTTACATGGACTCCACTTACTATAATGTGTTAATACTGGACAGATTACATATTTTGGAGAGAAGCTACTAAGAGCACAAATAAGCCATAATGTGGTTTTAGGAAGGAATGAAATTTTATATTAAATGGAGAGCTTTGTAGCATATTCAAAGGTATAATTTGAAATAATGTATCATCCAATACAGTAGTATTATGAAGATTTTGGCAAATAGTCTCTGCTTTCAGGGCCCAGTAAGAAAAGTAACTACTAATACTGAGCTCACCAAAAAAACAGACAATGGGGCATCCAGAGTATTCTGGTTTTTTGTTTGTTTGTTTGTTTTTGAGACGGAGTCTCGCTGTGTTGCACAGGCTGGAGTGCAGTGGTGTGATCTCAGCTCACTGCAGCCTCCACCTCCTGGATTCTCCTTCCTCAGCCTCCCAAGTACAGACGCCTGCAACCACACCTAATTAATTTTTGTATTTTTAGTCGAGACGAGGTTTCACTATGTTGGCCAGGCTGGTCTCAAACTCCTCAAGTGATCTGCCCACCTCAGCCTCTCAAATTGCTGGGATTACAGGCATAAGCCTCCACACCTGGTTAAAGAGTATTCTGTTCTTGAACCACTTCTTGATCTTACTCTTTTTAATCTCCATTGACTACCTTATCCAATTACAAAATGTTAACTTGTCACTTGGATGCTGATGTCTCCTAAATATCTCCACCATCGAGGTTCTCTACCTCTCCAGTGGAGTATTCTATTTCACCTGAAACTTTTTCTTCGTCAACACTATACTATAGATTCCCTGGGAGTAGGAGTCACATGTGATTTAATTGCATGTATATTCCTAGTGTCTAAAACAGTACACACTAAGTACACATTTATTAACTCTGATTCAGGGGCTTCCTTCTAAGCCTTATACTACTCCCATTGAAATGCCCTTCTCTTACAACCCACTCACCTCTTGAGTTTCTGTTCATTTTCTCAGGATTTAATTCAAGCACTCCTTTGATGAAACTTTTCCTGAATCCTTCAGATAACCCAGCATGCACTCCACCCCTACCATTAACATAGAACCACACCTTCTTTCTGATTCTGGGATTCTTATTTGTGTCTTAGTAATGATAATATTTTATATTTATATATATGTATATAAATTCATACATACACACACCCCACACACAAACACATATATATCACATATAAAACATAATTTATCATATATGTATATAGATACACAAACACATATATGTAATATGCCTATATATACACACATATATGTATACAGTACTTATATATTACATATCTGTCATCCTCAACATGATTGTTGAAGCCAAGGACAATAAATGTCATTGTTTACTTGGGATTGCAGATATGTTTTCTAAGGATTAGAAAGGTGTAATACATAAGTACTGCATATGACATGAATGGGTACATGTCATAATATAAATGATTTTTTATAAAAAAGATATGTGGAACAAAAAATAAGTTAGAAAACAAAAACTAAGTGCTATTAGAATTATCTTTAAATACATATATTAAAATAAAGATATGCACATGGATTAGTACAAAGTTTAGATGAACTTTTAGAGATGCTAGTTAGGAACCAAAATTTACTTTTGTAAAAGAAACAGCTTACTTTTTATCCAGGCAGAAATCTTGACCCTCCTTATCTTACTTTTTCCAAATCTGTTCATTCTAATAATGTATCTTACTTTTTAATTCAAAATGGTTCTCAACACAGTATAGACCATATATAAAAAATATCTACATGCTACTTTCATATTGCTAAAGGTTAAATATGGACTAAAGTCTATTTTTTATCATTCCATGCTGTTACCTTACAAGACCATAAGAATTATTATAAAATATATAAAAAGACATTTTAATATATTATTTAATATAATGACTGTCATTTACAATAGTCACAACTATTTTTGTTGTCAGTGAAATTTAGTTCCACGTACAGAAAAGTAAAGCAAACATAAGAAGAAAAACAAAGATCTTTAGATTGCATTTTAAAATTTTTCTATTATTCCAATCTAATAGACTGTTTAAATTATTTCCTTTCCCTGCTTCAGAATTCAGCTTTCTTTGTTAGTTTGTCTGTTCTATAATGTCATTGAGTTTCTTGTCATATGTTCTAGGATAGCTTGCATGTGCTCCCTTCTTTGAACAACAGCTCCCTCAAAAAGTAAGTTCTTTTGGGCCAGGAGCGGTGGCTCACGCCTGTAATCCCAGCACTTTGGGAGGCCGAGGAGGGCGGATTGCCTGAGCTCAGGAGGTTGAGACCATCCTGGCTAACACGGTGAAACTCCCGTCTCCACCAAAGCACAAAAAAATTAGCCGGGCGTGGCGGCATGCGCCTGTAATCCCAGCTACCTGGGATACTGAGGCAGGAGAATTGCTTGAACTCGTGAGGCGGAGGTTGCAGTGAGCCGATATCGCACCACTGCGCTCCAGCCAGGGCGACAGAGCAAGACTCCATCTCAAAAAACAAAACAAAACAAAACAAAACAAAACAAAAAAGTTATTTTAAGGCCCTCTAATTCTATGATTCAGATATCCTTTACTATTTTTTATAAACAAAGACATCAAAATTAAACATCATAATTATTAAAAAACTTTTGACACATAACTTACAGAAACAGAGCTCTATCAATCAAGTAGAGAATAAGGAAATACCTTCAGTTCATTTGCTTTACTAGTCCAACTATGAGAGTCGTTTTAAAAATGGATATCATAAGCCATACAGTGTTATTTATGTTTTGAGGTGGTTCATTTTCTGAGGTTGTTACCAATTTTAGACATATTTAGTACATTCAAAATATTTAAATATCACTCCTTTTCACGACTTATCTAAGTATAGAATTATTAAAATTATCATAGATCTCTAAATAATTTACTATCCACTAACTGGCTTACTATATCAGTATTCAAAACATTTAACCTAAATGTATATGAAAGTGCTCCTAAGAAGTTTGTAAAGGTTACTGAAAACAAGATCAAATATATTCTAGGGAAGCTATTATTTAAAATGTATATTAGTAATTCTTATATAAGCATAAATTCTTAATTGTGCAAAGACCACATCCCCATCTCACTTTGTCAAAGGCCCCTTCAAGTTCAGATTTTCCCAAACATATTCCAGTTAAAGCAAAACTTAAGAAACTGTAAGCATTAGCACTAACAGCCAGTTTAACAGAGTATAGATCAATGAAAGCAAAAAATAATAATAATAATTTCCAAAAGGACTGATTGTCTGAGCAACTTCAAGTATACATATACACATTTGTGTTCATGCACGTATTGATCTATGTAAATACTTGTGATTTCCTATGAGTCTACTTTAAATAATTTGTAGGTTTTCAAAACCAGATGCTTTTCTTTCCTTTTCTTTTTTTTTTTTTTAATAACAGTGTTAGTCTCCTTATGTGATATAAAATAATCTAAAAGTCTGAAGTGGCAGAAAAGAGGCAGAAATGGAGACGACTGGCTAAAGTTATCAATTGTTATCTGATTGGTCCTCTGACTCTCCTACTTCACAGCTTGTCAGAAAAAGATTTGCAAGATGTCATGTACTACATGGTGACAGAATCTTTTCTCAATCTTAGGGCAACAGCAACTGCTTTAAACGCAGGAGCGTCAGTCATTATGGCTTTGTTACTCTCGTTCTTTTCCTGGGTGTGTTTCGCTATCTCTTATCTTTTGCCTACAGTCACAGTGCCTGCCAGGCAGAAGAGCACCCCTTCCAGGTATCAGCACACAGGTCTGCCTGTATGCATCATGACGCCACTGTCCACTCACAAAGAAGAGAAAGAAAGCCACAGCTTTACCCGCAGGAAGGAGAGGTCCCGGTTGTGCTCAATGCTGGTTATCTCCAGGTTGCCCATGACAACCTCACAGTTTTCATAGTACTTGCGCAAGGCTCGGTACTGCTGTTCCAGGTCAGAGAGAGAGCTCAGTTTATTCTCCGTTCCTGCACACACTGCAAAGACAAGAAGATACACGTGAAATTACATAACCTTTATATGATATGCACAATGATAATATCTTTCTCAAAACTCTCTATTCCACAAGCCTATCCCAGTTCTCTGAATATAAATATTTCGATCGTCATTAAGAGGCATAGACCCACGCACTGATGAACATTTTCACTTTTATATTCCCAAATTACATGTGCTAATCACAGAGAGTAGGAAGGCATAGATTCCACAGAAATATATAGCAAGGAGATAAACTTAATCCCATTTGTTATGACCATATAAAGCAAGTAAATACACTTACTTTTATTTAAACATGGATTTTTTAGGACATATGATTTACTCTGTTTTCTAATTGGGTAATTCTACAAATGTAAATAAATCAAAATCAAAAGATAGTGAAAGCAACAATTTTATTTTAAAATCATAGTTATTATATCAGCTGTTCCAGCTGAGTAAATTTTTTACTAAATAAACTAGCACCTACAAGACCTCAAACATGCGTTTTTTTTTTTTTTTTTAACTTTTATTTTAAGTTCAGGGGTACATATGCAGGCTTGTTTACATAGGTAAACCTGTGGCATGGGGGTTATTCATACAGATTATTTCATCACCCAGCTATTAAGCCTAGAACCCATTAGTTATTTTTCCTGATCCTCTCCCTCCTCCCAACTTCCATTCTCCAATAGGCCCCAGGGTATGTTTTTCTCCTCTATGTGTCCATGTGTTCTCATCATTTAGCTCCCACTTATAAATAAGAACTGCAGTATTTGGTTTTCTGTTCCTGCTTTAGTTTGCTAAGGATAATAGCTTCTAGCTCCATCCATGTCTCTCCAAAGGACATGATTTCATTCTTCTTTATGGCTGCATAGTATTCCATGGTATATATGTACCAGATTTTCTTTATCCAGTCTATTATTGATGGGCATTTAGGGTGATTCCATGTCTTTTCTATTGGGAATAGTGCTGCAGTGAGCATAAACGTGCATGTGTCATTGTAATAAAATGATTTATATTCCTTTAGGTATATACCCAGTAATGGGATTGCTAGGTTGAATGGTATTTCTGTCTTTAGGTCTAAATTGAAATATTTGTAAACATATACTACAAACCAGATATGTAAAAAATACAACTTTTATTGTTATCAACTAGAGTATCACTGTATATATTCATGAGTTTCTGAGGTATAATGGACTGATAATAAATAATCTGTCTGCCAAGTTCTATTCCTATGTGAGCACATAAGTTTACACAAGTTTTTTGTTTTGTTTTTTAATTTTGTGGCTGGGCATGGTGGCTCACACCTGTAATCGCAGCACTTTGGGAGGCCGACGCAGTTGGATTACCTGAGGTCAGGAGTTCCCAACCTAGCCAACATGGAGAAACCCTGTCTCTACCAAAAATACAAAAATTAGCTGGGCGTGGTAGCTCATGCCTGTAATCCCAGTTACTCGGGAGCCTGAGGCAGGAGAATAACTTGAATCTGGGAGGAGGAGGTTGCAGTGAGCCAAGATCATGCCACTGCACTCCTAGCCTGGGCAACAGAGTGAGACTCTGTCTCAAAAAAAAAAAAAAAAAAAAAAAAAAAAAAATTGTGTGTGACTTCCAGAAGCCAGATTTTTAGATACTATTCTTATGGTTTATATACCTGCCAGAACACAATCTTCACCACTTAATGTACTGACTCTAATCCTAAGTAGATTAAAAATAGATATTATAAATCTATTAATAATGGTATGTAAAGAAAATGGTTTGGTAAGTTACATAAGATATACTGAATTTAAGGCAAGATACAAAGTGGAGACTGCAAACATACTAGGAACACAGCTTAGTAATAAGGCAATATATACATTCATGTCTTATATACACAGAAGTAAAAAAGATGCCATGATGCCTGATGTTGTTTTCAAAGGGATGAGTTCCTGTAGAGGAAGGAAAACACATCTAGATGGGTATAGCCTAATAATTAGGACCACCTTAAAGCCTGTTTTTGCCTATGAACACATCGAAAATAACAAAAATCTTAATCCAAAAATCTTGAAAAATAGTGTATGTCTGTAACCATAGTGGAAATTCATTATAAAAACAAAATCCAAACTTTTAAAGTCTGGATTTCTAAAGTTCACCAAAAAGTATATTTTCTAGAAGTACTCTGTTACCAGCTAAATTGTGTGTCCTAAAAGACAAGTTGAAGTCCTAATTCCCATTACTTAGAATGTGACCTTACTTGGAAATAGGGTCTTCCTAGATGTAAATCAAATTAAGATGAGGTCATTTGGGTGTTCCCTAATTCAATATAATGATAATAAGACAAACTTGTTCAACCTGAAGCTATCAGGCCACATGTAGCCCAGGATGACATTGAATGTGGCCCAACACAAATTCATAAACTTTCTTAAAACATTATATTTTTTGCTGGGTGCAGTGGCTCATGCCTGTAATCCCAGCACTTTGGGAGGCCAAGGTGGGCAGATCACGAGGTCAGGAGATCGAGACCATCCTGGTCAACACAGTGAAACCCCGTCTCAACTAAAAATACAAACAATTAGCCGGGCCTGGTGGCGGGTGCCTGTAGTCCCAGCTACTCGGGAGGCTGAGGCAGGAGAATGGCATGAACCCGGGAGGTGGAGCTTGCCGTGAGCCAAGATTGCGCCACTGCACTCCAGCCTGGGCAACAGAGCGAGACTCCATCTCATAAATAAATAAATATTTTTAAAAACACATTATGTTTTTTGAATCAGCTATTGTTAGTGTTAGTGTATTTTACGTGCGACCCAAGACAATTCTTTTTTCGATGTGGACCAGGGAAGCCAAAGATTGGACAGCCCTGATATAAGAAGAGGAAAATACCATGTGCACACAAAGACAATCAGGAAAGAAAGCCCCGTGACCAGAAAGGCAAAGGGTAGAGCTATGTACCTAGAAGCCAAGGAATGCCAAAGATTGATGGCCACCCCAGAAGCGAGAGAGTGGCAAGGAAGAATTCTACCTGGAGTTTCAGAGGGAGAATGAGCCTGCTGTCACCTTGATTTTCAACTTCTAACCTTCAGGACAGTGAGAGAATAAATCGCTATTGTTTTAAGCCACCCACTCTGTGGTATGTTGTTACTATTTGTCTCTAAATTCCACATTAAATAAATGTTAAAAATCACTTTCTCTCTCTCCAGGGTCCTATCAGCTTATAACCTCCATGCTACACTTCCATTGCTCCCTCCAAGCCCTTTATACACCATGCTGGAATTCATTTATTGCCTTTGAGAATGCAGATTTTGTAGAGTGATACGGATGGATGCTATGGTAAATACCTCTAAAATCTTTAATATCCATTTTCCAATTCCTTCATTGTAATAGACTGCACAATTTTTAGCTGGACACATGGTCACCCAAAATAAAGATTATATTTCTCTCCTCCCCTTAGAGGTAAGTTTGGCCAATGGACTAAGTTCTGACATGTTGCATGACACCTTCCCAGAACTTGATTTCAAACACGGTTGAAGCCTGAATTTGCCTGGTTTATTCTTCGTAAGTTCTTCCAGCCTGATGCCAGAAATGCAGATGTCATGGCTAAAATATGAGCCATCATCTTGGACCGTAAGAATGAGTGACACACCTTAGAGATGGCTGAGAACTGAGCTAAAAGGAAGTAGGATTTTCAAGCAATAGATATTTTACATTGTCATATTATCAATACCATCAAGATAATGATGAATATTGGCCCCACTTGCTAAAATGTTACACACAGAAAGGATTAAATTCTAGTTGTGTTATATGCTTTTGACTTTGAGTAAATTTAACTATTGTGCTTGGTTTGACTGAATTTGCTAAATATATAATTAAATTACAATATCATTCCTAATCATAACGACATTTTATTGGCTCTGTGGAACGTTCTCTTGTTATTAAAACAAACACCCAGGAAGAAATGATATTCAACATAAGGAGGAGAAGAAGAAAAAGTTGATTCATGTGCATATTCCTTATAAATCAAGATCGAAGTCCAAGATATTTTTCACTATATATTAAAGGCCCTTTTGGAAAAAACCTTAATCCATGATCTTTATTTTATGGCTCCCAGTAAATTTATATAAAATCTTTATAAACTAATAAAATGACTGTTGAGAAAAGGTATTATATGGGTTTATGAAATATAGATTTTAATTATCTCAAATTCCAATGAGGATGAACATATTTTAGTACAACCAATTATGGGGATAATATAAGCATCCATTAATAAATTTGCTGCACCATTTCTAATGTATATCCAATAACACATTGCAACCTATATATAATTTATGTTGTATAGTTTCTCTCAATTGGAAATAATACTCATACTTGAATATTAATATAAAAAATCAATAGGTAATAATCTAAATGAAAATGTTCTCAAAATAGTTGGTGTATTCTGACCTTTTATATAGAAGCTTAAACAACTTTTGAGAGATGCATCTATTAGTATAACTGCAATATCTAGGTATTTTTGCATAATTCCCATTCTACATATATAAAAAGGTATACAATATTATATCCAATATAATATAATATTATACAATAATATTCAAATCTGGATAGTTATATATTCATAAGTTCTCATTAATATTCATTTAAATATTTGTATGGTATAAATACTTAGGATTTTGTTTAAACTTCTTATAATGAACATATGCTACCCTACATTGCAATAATTCATTTACTTGATAACAGAACATTTATAACTCGTACTCAGAAAATGGCCCTCAACTAAAAAAAATTGCTATTCCTCAATAAATGATCAGGTAAGTTTTGTATATACCTTCTTAAAATGGAAAATTTGAATAAGTATGTTTAGAAATATTTTTTGACAAAAAAAGATCCTCCAAAAAACAAAATTAGATTAATCACAATACTCTATTTGCCAAACATTCTAGTCTTTGCAGTTTTTTTACTACATGCTGTTCAATTTAGTAGATATTTTTGTCTCATTGAGGCTTTCATTTATGTTTGATTCAAACTATCTAGAATCCACAGTATATTCATCATAAATTTTATCTTGAAAGACACACTTGATTTTTAAAGAACTGGTTTGGATAGGCTCATAGAAATCATTTGTAGTTGTTTTTGTGGAGCCTCCACTGAGTAACTCACAACTTTCATTTGTCAATTGATTTTACAATCAAGCAATGTATACAAGACAACGCTTAAACCATCAAGTTTCATTGATTTCACAAAGCTGTTTATCAAAACACAATTGAAAAATTGTCTTCAGCAGCCAAAACAAGTTTAACAAAATTCAGCCACCTTTGTCAATACTATTATAAAGTCCTTAAACTATAAGCCTACAATAGTTCAGGCATCAAAAATCCAAAATTTACATGTGCTCCCTAAAGTTTTCATTCCAAATGTAACTCCAGGAGTAAAGCTGGATGTGAGGTCCTAATAAAATCCTCAATTATTCTATTTGTATTGATTCTGTTACAAATGTAGCTATACTTCCAAACACAGGCTTTTTATTTTTCTTAAGATTTATATCCAACAGTGTGTGAACCATATAATCCTCATTCAGTAAAAAAGTAAAAAGTCGGTAGCAATATAAAAAGGTTGGTTAACAGTGGATTAATTTGATTCATGGGGAAATATATTAAAAGTAAAATAATGAAACCTTAACAATATCTATATTAAAACTAAAAATTAATTATCGCCTCCAAGCTTGTTCTGGCTATGCAATCAGCACTCTATTTGCTTACAAAGAAAAGATGATGGGAATTAAAAAAAGAGAATTACCTAACTCTCAAATCAAATGCCTATTGCGAGATATCAGTTTATCAATTAAGAAATGAATAATTATTTATTTGGCATCTACTCGTCTCCAAATGTCATGAAAAAATAATTACTGAGAAAAATTTCCAAGTTGTTTCATAGGGGCTTGTATAGTTTTACAAGGCACGTAGCAAGGAAAGCAGTGAGCAGTATATTTAAGTCATGTATATATTGTGTGTGCATAATTCAAAGGCTGGCTACATAAAATATGGAACTTGATAAAAAAATTCTTTTGCTGATTTAACACCAATAAGTACTTTCCTTTTCAGAAATGTTAATAAATGCACCTTGGATTTATGCATATTGTTGGGCATTAAAAAATCTAGCATTGCAGTAAACATCAAAATACAAAATATTGAAGACCACAGAAGAAGCAATAACTATTTCCAGTGACTATTAATGAATGCTATTATAGTTATGCAGAGATGGCAAGTTTTGTTATCTCTATGTTCAAAATACATCCCCAAATGGGTCCAAACTTGTCACTTCCACTGCTATAGTCATTTAATCCAAAACACTGCTATCCCTTCCCTGGACTTACACAGCGGCCTCCTAACTAATGTCTAGGATTTCCTATTTGCCCCCATTAATTAACTCGCAACCCAGAGAACAGAATAATATTTTTAAAAATATAAATCATTCATGTCACTAAAAACACCCTTTGGCATCTCATTAAACTTACTGCAAAATCCAAACTCTTTAGCTTGTAGGAATCTGTAGTCATCTTTTCTCAAATGTCATTCTTTCAGAAAAGCCTTCTCTGACCACCTTATTTAAATAAGTACCGGGTTTCCAAACATTGTGCTCTACCAGGAGACACAACAGTTATTCCATTGAATTGGAAGTGACTGCCGTGCAGCTACTTTGGGCTCCTCATTCCTTTGAATCAACAGGCAAAGAAAGGAATTGCTAAGCTGGCTGGGATAATTGATCCTGACCACTAAGGATAGTAGCAGATTCTATCAATATTACTACTCCACAATGGAGGTAATAAGGAAGAGTATGTCTCTAATACAGGACATTCCTGTGGGCGTCTCTTAGTATTACCATGCCCAGTGATGAAATTCAATGGAAAACTACAACCACCCAATCAAAGCAGGACTAGTACGGTCCAGTGCATTTTGCAATGAATGTTTGTGTCACCTCAACAGGTAAAGAACCATAACCAACTGAGGTGCTTGCTGAAGGCAAAGGGAGTATGAAATGGGTAGTAGAGAAAGGTAGTTATAAATACCAGCTATGGTCATGTGACCATTGACAGAAATGGGTACTGTAATTGCCATAAGTATTTATTCCTTATTATGTTATGAATACATTTTGTGTGTGGGTGTGTCTGTTTCTTTTCCTCTCTTATTTCCTTATCATGAAACATAAGATGTATTACTTTATGTCATAATATTTAAGTATTCTTAATTTTACACAATAGTATTTAAGTTATAGGATATCAAGGAGAAAAGCAAACATCAAAAAAGACTTCACTTTCTCTTCTGGGGACAAAGTGCATTTTTGGTTGTAGGCATAATAGTTGTACCATGTTAGATGAAATCATTTACCTTTTATTGTCTTTATTTGGAGATTAAGTACAGATTAAGGAGATGCATATGGGTGCTACACTGACAAGGGATGGGCTTGTGATGGGTAATTTTATATGTCCCTTGATTGGGCCACAGCATGCCCAGAATGCTGGCTAAACATTATTTCTGAGTGTATCCATAAGGGCGGTTTCAGAAAAGACTAGCATTGAATTGGTGTACTGAGTAGAGCACATGGCTCTCCCCAGTGTGGGTGAGTATTATCCAATCTGTTGCAGTGCAGGCATGGATAGAATAAAAAGGCAGAGGAAAATGGAATTTTCTCTCTGCCTGACTGCTTGAACTGCGACATAGATCTCCAGCCCTTGGCACTTTAGGTTCTTAAGTCTTCATACCCAAACTGGAATCTATACCATTGCCACTCTAACTCTCAGGCCTTTAAACTACACCACTAGCTTTTTTGGGTCTCTAGCTTGCAGATGGCAGATTGTGAGACTTCTCAGCCTCCATAATTGTGTGAGCCAAGACTATATAGTACATTTTAAATAAATCTCTATGTGTGTGTGTGTGCTATATATAGCATATATATGTGTGTGTATATATACTTGTATATATATGCTATCTGTGCATTCCATGGCCCAGACAAATTGACATAGAAAATTAACTATCATAAGCCCATCCCTTGTTAATGTGGCACACATACACAACTTCTTAATCTGTACTTAATCTCCAAATAAAGAAAATAACAGGTCATACTTCCACCTAACATGATACGACTATTGTATCTACAACCCAAAATGCACTAACTCCTTCCTTGGGAGAGAAGGTAAAGTCCTTTCTTCATGTTTGCTCTTTTTGATATCCTGTAACTTAAATTTTTTTGGTTCTGTTTCTCTGGGGAACCCTGAGAAACACATTCATGTTTATTCATTCTCCACACAGAGGCCAGAATGTTTTTTTCAAAAATGTAAATTGTTCATGTCACTCCCCTACTGAGAACAACCCTTGGCTTCTAATTGCACTGACTATAAAATCCAAAGTTCTTATAGCCTATAAGAACTTGTATTTAAGTATTTGCTCAAATGTCACCTTCTCAAAACAGCCTTTTCTGACCACCTTATCTAAAATAGACATCAGGTTCCCATACATTGTGTTCTGCTTTCTTTTCATTTTGGTGTTGTTTTTTTTTTTTTTTTTGCGATGTGAATTTACATTATACATCTGCAAGTTTACCTTTTTATGATATGTCTCCACATTAGAATGCAAGCCTCATAAGAGAGGCCTTTGCTTAGCACCTCGGAAAGCAGGCATATAGCAGATGTTCAGTAAACATCAGTAAACAGGCATAGCTGTTCAGTAAACATTTGTTAAATAAATATATGGACTTCAGAGTCATTGAGAACTAGAATGAAAAAAAAAAAAGGTAAAGAATATCCATAAAGGAAGGCCAGGTGTGGTGGCTCACGCCTGAAATCCCAACATTTTTGGAGACTGAGGCCAGAGGATTGCTTGAGGTCAGGATACCAGCCTAGGTAACAAAGTGGGACCCTTTCCCTACAAAACCTTTTTAAAAATTAAGAAAATAAAAATAAAAGAGAACTAGAATGGAGCCAGAATCAAACACTGGTTCCTCCATTTTTAAAAGCTGAATGAACTTGAGCAAATCACTTCATCACTTTGAGTCTTGGTTTCCCTATCTACAAAGTAAGGTTTTATGCTGAGTGTTATTCATAAATCCAGCTTAATTGTTATGAGCACAACATTTCTAGGATAATTTTTTTCAATTGATGGGTAATAGTCATTCCTATCTTTTTTCTAACCCTCATGGAAATGCTTCCCTTAACTCAGCATACATTTCATCATGTTATATATTCTAGAATTCTACTTTAAAACTAGGGTTTTTATTTCAGACTTGAATATTGCAATTTATCATACACTTTTTCAGTTTTGAGAAGTTTTTTTTTTAATCTTATTAGGGTAAATTATTGATAAATTGCAATTATTAAACCATCCTTACATTCTTGAATGAATCATATACAATGATCATACATTACTCTATCAGTAAATTCTGGATTTTATTGCTCTTATTCATTTGTACTGGTATCTTTTAATATAAAAAATTTGTATCAATGTTTTAAAATATCTTTATCAGATGTGATTAGGGCCAAAAGAGTTTAAAAATTGAAATGAATTTATATTTCAGAAATTTCATATTCTGCATAATTAAATGTATTAAAGAAAAAACTATTAATAGCAAAATAGGAAATGTGTTTCATAATTTTCATTACATAAAACTAGACATAAAATATTTTTCAGTATAAAAATTGGTATCCCTTTAAAAAAATCCTATTATGTATTATCTGAATCTTTATCTTCTACCACTGTTTTATTGATTCCCAAAGTGATAAAATGTAGACTGCTGAAATTAACTAAACACTTTCTTTTTTTTTTTTTTTTTTTTGAGATGGAGTCTGGCTCTGTCGCCCAGACTGGAATGCAGAGGTGCAATCTCGGCTCACTGCAAGCTCTGCCTCCCGGGTTCACGCCATTCTCCTGCCTCAGCCTCCCCAGGAACTGGGACTACAGGCGCCCGCCACCATGCCTGGCTAATTTTTTTTGTATTTTTAGTAGGGATGGGGGTTTCACCGTGTCAGCTAGGATGGTCTCGATCTCCTGACCTCGTGATCCGCCTGCCTCGGCTTCCCAAAGTGCTGGGATTATAGGCGTGAGCCACCGCGCCTGGCCTACTAAACACTTTCTAAACAATCCTTGAGCCTAATGAAAAGAACTTTTGGCATTGTAGACCTTTACTAATAGATTTGTACCTATGGAAGACATAGGTATTCAATACCACAGACAGATGAAAGATAAATCAATATATTATATATACTCCTATCTGCTGATCTATCTAAAATTGAATTGATCTGTACTTTACCTCTTTTGTTGACTTACAATAGTCTTTAAGAGCCCTCAAAATTCTTAAGTGCAGCTACTATATAGTGTGAGGGAAAATAACCTCATAACTGAAAACTAAAAAAACTGGTGTACCTCAAAATTATACATGATTGTCTTCTACGAGTAATATGGTTTTTGAGTAGTCTACCTTAATATAGTCTTCCCAATATAAACATTTATCTTTGTAAATTTTTGTACTTTGTATTTCAAAGATGAGCTTGGTAAAATTAAAAAATTGCAAATGATTTTTAATGTATCATATCAAATATCAACAACTAACTTATAATTGCATATATATATTCTTAGTCTTTATTGTTTCCCTGTCTTCAAATATTTTTTCTTAATTTTTATTTCATAACATTTCTATGTTGAAAATAGGAAAAACAGAAAGGCTTTACAGATTTAGAAATTACATTTCTGTCATCTATACATACTTGGATGAAATAATAAGATCACAGAAATACAATTGTCAGAAATGTAATATTCCCTTTACCACATTTTGTCACTATTCTCTGCCTGCCCTCTTTATCCCTCCCTCATACAAAGTCCTTCTTATTTACTTTGTAGTATTTCACTTTCTGTGAAAGTGCTAGGTCCTTAACTTTAATGTAGGTACTGGACTTGACAAGCAATTAAAACAAACAATTTCCACTCATCAAGGCTTGCCAAATTAGTCATCTGCCATCTGCCCCATCATCTGGCTCTCCTTGAGGTCTTGCTGTGAATCTGGATGCACTTTCACAGATTAAGAGGGACAGTGCAAACCTCCAAGCTGGTAAAATGCCAGTGGGAGCTAAGTATGTAAACATTAGCAAACATCTTTCTTCTCTAGATTATCATGCCTTCAACCATCCCCTCGTGTCTAATAAAAACCAGCCTGATTGTGATGCCTTATCACTGTGAGACCTTTGCCATTCACTGTAATTAAAGCGGCAGTGTGTGGGATATTTTTCCTGTTAGGAGAATTTACAAGAAGGAATTAGACTAGATGTTCCTAATATGATACTATACTCACATATCAAGGTTGATTTCTTAAGCATTGATAAAGATGTGCACATTAAGAAATGGACTATGGCCTTTCTCTTGCATTGGTTTCAGAGTGAGACTTCCTTTTTCATTCCTTTCATCAGCTAATGTTTACTTGACTAATAATATGCAATAGGCACTATCTAGGGTAAATGTTCAATCAGCTTACACTAGTAACGGGCAAAAATGAGAAATAGCAAGAGTGAAACATTGTACTATTGTCACCCCAAGCTTGTTTATAAGGTCTCAGCATTCTCCAACCCAGGGCTACTCTTGGGCAATAGGTACCTTCGTGCAAATGCACTAGGGTGGCACTCTTTTAAGTGAAACAAACTCCATGAGGGGCACATGACCTGGACATCACAATATGCACTGCATTTTATCCCCATCTGTTCCCTAGTACATGAGTATGCTTGCAGTGATGAGCTTGCATAATTGTAAACAGAAGCTCTGGTTCACTCCACTGTTCCAAGTTATCTGTCCAAACTTGCTCATTCAGGGTAAAGTTGTGTCTAATTGAACGACCCTTTTAAAATTAAAAGAAAAGTCTGTGAATGTTAGACTTGGGGTGAGAAGAAGGGGTGTGGCAAACAACATTTTTGACTGACAGTCTTTACTGTTATCTTCAGATGATTTACATATAAAGCCTAATCCAAGATCACCTTCTAACAAGTTTTCGGGGATGTTTTAAAACCCAATTCATAGTCACATTATTCTCTTGGATATAAAACAAAAAGCACCCACCTGATACTAATATAGACTAGATTATAAAATATATTATTATAATTTATTTTAAATTGTTTTCCTGTGCCCAAACTCTATTATTCTAGAAACTAGATTCTATAATCTCCAGTGGGTTGGTCTCTCTAAAACATTTAGATGAGTAGTGGGTTGTTATTTTTACAAGATAATCATACTTACAAGTACAGTCACAATCTACTTTCCTTTTTTTAACTTTTATTTTAAGTTCCAGGGCACATATGCAGGTTTTTTACATTGGTAAACTTGTGTCATGGGGGTTTCTTGTACAGATTATTTCATCATCCAGGTATTAAGCTTAGTACACATTAGTTATTTTTTCTGATCCTCTCTCTCCTCCCACTCTCACCCACCAATAGGCCCCAGTGTGTACTGTTCCCCTCTGTGTGTCCATGTGTTCTCATCATTTTGCTCCCACTTATAAGTGAGAACATGCAGTACTTGGTTTTCTGTTCCTGTGTTAGCATGCTAGGGATAACGGTCTCCAGCTTCATCCATGTCTCTGCCAAGGACATAATCTTGTTCTTTTTTGTAGCTGCATAGTATTCCATGGTGTATATGTACATTTTCTTTATGCAGTCTATTATTAATGGGCATTTAGGTTGATTCCATGTATTTGCTATTGTGAACAATACTGCAGTGAACATACACGTGCATGTGTCTTTATAACAGAATGATTTATATTCCTCTGGGCATATACCCAGTAATGCGATTGCTGGATTAAATGGTATTTCTGTTTTAGGTCTTTGAGGAATCAACACACTGTCTTCCAAAATGGTTAAACAAATTTATACTCCCACCAACAGTGTATAAGCACTCCTCCTGCTGAGCACCAAAAGAAACTATCAACAGAGTAAGCAACACACTTTCAAGTACTAACTGTAATTGGGTGTTTGATAAGGAGACAGCCACCACTAGAGAAATATCTGTCATTCGTTTATTCGTTCTGTCACGTATTTATTCAATAAATGGTTACTGGAAAACAATACATGCAGCTCCGGGTTATCTGTAAAACGAATAATAAATACAATCTATATCACAGATTTATAACATTTTACATTCTAAGATAAATCCTCTGTAGAATTTTTAGAAATAATAATAGTATACAAATTTAGTTAAGCTGCTAATAAATATAAATAATTTTATCTGACTTTGATTCACTGCTACTGAATAAGACCCACAATCAAAGTCAAAATTCATTTTACCCACAATAAAATATAAAACAGAGCCCTTCTCGCCTACCACACATACAAAATATACATCGTTTTGTATAAAAGTTAGACATCACTTGTGAGAAGAAATTTCCTGGGCATAACAGTAGTCAATGATGTTACCGATCTACTCAGCAGCATCTACAATGGAAGAAATATCATACCTTATGCTGTGGTGTGAATGTTTGCCCCCTCCAAAACAGATTGAAACTTAATCCCCAATGGAGCAGTATCAAGAGTCTGTTAAAAATTCAGTTTGGCATGCTGTAGCCTTCTTGCCATGTGATACCCTCTGCTGCCTCAGGACCCTTCAGACAGTCTCTACCAAGCAGACCCTCACCAGATGGAGCTCCTCAATCTTGAACTTTCTAGCCTCCAGAATTATAAGAAACACAATTCTTTTCTTTATAAATTACCCAGTCTCAGGCATTCAGTTATAGCAACAGAAAAAGGAGTAGGATACCTTACAAATGTTTGATTCAGTTAGCCAGGTTAGTGTATATCTTTTAGTATATATTTAACTAGGTCCTCATTCACTTGTCTAAAAGGATAAGGAAAAATTGCTCTGACACAGACCGGATACACACATTATTGAAAACTATTCCATTTCAGGCTGATTTTCAATTAAGTCCCCATTCTAATTTACTTAATAACGATATGATTGAACATGTCGTGGGTATTGTTTTTAGTCTTTTATCATTTTATTTAATTCAGAAATTTGATATTATAGTTAATAGCTAATATTACTACCAAGTTCCCTACTCACTTCACACTCCTATGGGTAAGTAAATGGGACTTCAGACATCACATGGATAGTTACTTAATTTGGAGTGTTTTCCCATAAAGTTTCACTAATCTTTGGATTTAAAAATCTGATATCCTATTCGTGGGCTTTATTACAATAGAGTAGCATGTTATAATACAAAATCTATGATAAGAGATTGAGAAAGTAAAAGTCCAACCTTTTAATGGAATTCACATCATTCACTATGACACACAAAGAAGAGCCAAGGTGACATTTACCAAATTTTGTAAGTATTAGAGATGAACTCAGAAATGTCTTCTACATTTAAGAGCAATATTTAGAACAAACACACACACACACGCGCATATGCACATACACATACATAGGGATACAATATTTGCTAGTATACAATATTTGCATTTTTATGCTACAATGATAACACAAAAATGCATTACAAAGTTCCTTTATTTTATCTAAGACAATTTGGCAATAAAGGTATCAAAAATATACCACTGAGTACTAAAAATATCTCATATCACACTAACAATAATAGAAGTTCTATAGCATCAGGTTCAATTTTTTAAAAAGTAGAGAATAATTGATTATTTTTTTCCTTATATAAGATATGAGTAGTAACAAGAAAAAATTTTTCAATTGTAGGTTTTAAATTATGTAATACTTGCATAGTTATTTTTAAATCAATGTGAATTTCTGAGAGTCTAAATTATATATTTTGTAGCTGACAAGCTTCATATGTGCAAAACATATTTTCTAGCAGGTAAATACAATTTTAAACTAAATCACTTACTGTTTACATAGAGATACAGGTGGAAAAGAAAACACACACTAACTTCTATTTTTAATCCTGTCACAGCACGAATCTGATCAATTTTTAAAATTTGAAGCATACCTTTTCCGAACATGACTCATTTTCAATTCCTGACACAAAAATAATATGCACTTTATGATAAATTATATAAATAAGTATCTTTTTTATTATAGAATTCAAGTTTCTACTGATATTATTTGCCAGGATAAAATATAATCAATTAGTTGTTACATTCTTTGTAAATGTTCATTTCTTTTCAGATGCATTTACCAACTGATTATAACTTGTAAAGAAGACTTAATGCAAGTCAAATAATGACTATAGAATCTGGTTATAAAATGTATTAACTGTTTGAGAAACAAGATCCATGCAGTTGCATCATTTTTTATTGTTCTGGTCTCAAAAACTAAAATAAAATAAAATAATAACCCTTAAAACAATCAATTCTTTGCAAAGATACTTTTTAAGAATATATGGGTTTATGTAAATGCATATATAGATAAAAATATTAGCTGGGAAGAAAAAACAATAATATGTTGC
Organism: Pan troglodytes; assembly: GCF_028858775.2. Lineage (NCBI taxonomy): Eukaryota > Metazoa > Chordata > Mammalia > Primates > Hominidae > Pan > Pan troglodytes. Next base: position 114,382,265 of record NC_072411.2, read on the forward strand.
AAATGGTTTCTCTGATCAATAGATTTCTGGGTATGAGACATATAAATATATATAGTAATATCTATATGTTTATGTATCTATAGTAATATCTATATGTATTTATATATAATATATGTTATATATATACATATCATATATATTTGTCCTGTCATTTCTAAATTTATACTAGTTTTAAGTATTGTAAATGTAAAAAGTATATTTTATTTTTAAAAATAATTTTTAATTTTAGGAAAGGGTAAACAGACAAACATTCTATAATATGCCATTTCTTTATAGAAATGTGTATGCTAACCAAATTACTATCAATACTTTTGATAATTTCGTAATTTTAATAGAACATTATTTTAGATAAAAACGTGAATTTATTTTTGATGTAAACAGTTAAGAAACTTTATTTTAAAATATCTAAAATAAAAGTAAAAAAGAATATATTCCTTAAAAAGTTGAGTGTAAACTGATCTACTCATCTATAAAGTTGCTCTATAAAGTTCAAAAACAAAACAATTTCCCACCTGAATAGACTAGGAAACATGAGTGTGTGTGTGTGTGTGTGTGTGTGTGTGTGTGTGTGTGTGTGTGTAGAGGGGAGCATTTAAGTTAATACCATAATTTCTGTGTATGCTCTAGGTTCTTTTCTAGTTCATGCAATTTGATATACAAAATTGTATAATATTGTTTCTATTTTACTAATTATTTACCTCTTCTGATCTCATATTTTAAATTATATTACTAATGTCTATATATAACTATTATATAACTAATGTCTATAACTACTTGTTTTTAATTATTTAGGTTCAATAGTAGTATATTTCCATCAAGTAAAAATGCCGTAAACAAGATGAAATACTTATATGCTGAAGACACATTACCTTTTATAAATTTAGAACTACAGCGTTGTACTCTTAATTGTTATGCATTATATTAGAAGTCCATGACAGATGCTATGGATGACAGTCATTAGGTATTTACAACACATAAAAAGAATTTTATAGTACAATCTCAATGAGTACCAACCATTTTATTAATGAAGAAACTTGGCTCCCTGGTTCCCTCCATTTGTGACCCATTCCCTTCTCAATTTTTATTCCACACCGCGTAAAGAAAATAGGTGCAAGTTTCTAAAAATAACACTTCTTAGAAATACAAATAGGCTTCAGTCAAGTGAGTGCATGTAGAAAGACTGCTCCAACAGTACTATTTTTAAGATAGATTTTTTTCTTTTTTAAAAATAGAAAAACATTTCTGAAAGTTTATCCACTCCTTCCCTCCAATTTCCTTCAGCCTCCAATCTCATTTTAATAAATGGCACCCCTTTCACTAACTCAGGCAAAAATCTAGTCAGTCAACTATTCTCTCTTTCCATAACCCAGTTATAAAAGCCACAAAACCATATGCAAATCCATCAGCTCTTTCTTCAGAATATCTATCAGCTCCACCTTGCTATCTCTATTTCAAGTCACGAAAGTCCCTATTTGAATATTGCCATGTCTTTCCATCTGATGTCCCTGCTTTTCTTCTTGTCTTCCTCAAGTATATTTTATACCAGATATAAAACAATTTTACATCTTTTAACCTATAAATCAGATCATTAATCTTCTTCGCTCAAGTATCTCCAGTGGTTTCTCATATCAATCAGAATAAAATTAAAAGTCCCTATCTAGACCTACTACAAGGCACTTAGACCATCTATCTGCTACTTTTCTGATATCATCTCCTAGGATGTTTCACTTACTCAGATCTGGCCACAGGGGCCACCTTACTTGTCTTTGAACATTGCTATAAAAGTTTCAAAATGCTGATTATCAATTTATGGATTTATCTTGTGTACCAGTAACAGACTAGCATTGACTTGTGTATGGCACTTTGAGTAGCATCATTTCAAAACATTATATTTTTTATCACTTATCACCAGCTGCCATATTATATCTTCATTTACCATGTAAGCTCTATGAGGGCAGGAACTCTGTTTTGTTCATTACTATATTTATAGCATTTGGAAGTACTTGACCCATAGTAGGTACTCAGTAAATATTTAATGAATGAATGGATGGATGGATGGATGGATGGATGGATGGATGCATAAATGAATGACTGTTGATATTTTGGAATTCTGGCTAGAATTCCTCATTCATTATAACCCAAATGTTATTTCTGATGCTCAGAATGTTAGGACCAGAAAGATCTTTAGAGATCATTAAGTCCAGATTATTTATATAGATGAGAAAACAGCATTCAAGATAAGTTAAAGAACTCAGAAAAGGTCAAACAGTTAAATAAAGGACACATTATATACATATATATATAATATTAAAATATATATAATATATATAAATATTGTCCTCAATTATATAATTATATAACTCTAATATAGAAATATAGAGAACATGAATTCTCAAACGTTAGAGACAGAAATGGAATGAGACTCTTCATTTAGGCTATGTTCACATGGCACAGTGCCTCATGTGCTGCTGAGAGCTTTCATGAAACTGTCCACCTTTATGGAAAGGACTCTCAAACAAAATGTTACGCTGCCAGAAGAAAAACCGTATTGTAAAACTTGGCAGGGTGCTTAAGAACATTTGGCTAAACAGCACTAGTTGCCTATGTAATTGGAAAATAGATGTTTAGGAACATCTTTTTTTTTTTTTTCAAGTCCTGGCTGAAGCAAGTTAAACGTGACTTGTTAAAAGGAAACTTTTTGAAGAGTCATTTTAACAAAAGCATGTGTCATATGTATACAGAAGCTAACCAATATCACATGATAAACATAATCCTCAAAAATTTTCAAATCAAATTACATATTTCAAGTCATATTTTAATGTACTATTGAAACTTTAAAAATATCTCATTGTGATTATTTTGCAAATAATATTTTTGTAATGGAAAAATCACCTCATAATTTAACTGTTTTGTCAATTCAGATTTCAAAGATCATGCTTGCTTAAATATATTCACACCTGGAGTTGCACCTAACAACTGTATGCCAATTTACTGTCAGTGTATTATAATATTAAATTATTATTATAGCTATTATTATGGTTAATAATAAAGTATTGAATAATTTACAAAGCAGTTTTTTCCTGTTAACTTCTTTGATCCTAAATTACCTAAGAGATGGTTATAAGAGCCAAAATTATTAGAATAATTGCCAGGAATTCAAATTTTGGGTATCCTGGGAAAAAAAGGAACTTCCGAGAAATGTTCTAAAATTCTTCATCAATTAGCAACGAGGTGATAGAAATTCCCAGAAATACTAGATAGCCTTACCTTGGTATGGCAGTGACTCACATAGAAGGAATACTAGCAATGGGTTAAATAAAAACAGATTGATTAAGTTTCTATCCCACATAAAAAGTGGGAGTGAATAATATCTTCAATGGACTCTACTACAAGCCTCTTCCTTTTTGCACTTTGTTCCAATGGAAGTTAGTTAGATCGGCTGGACATGGTGGCTCATGCCTGTAATCCCAGCACTTTGGGAGGCCGAGGCGGGCGCATCACAAGGTCAGGAGTTCGAGACTAGCTTGGCCAATATGGTGAAAGCCCATCTCTACTGAAAAAAATACAAAAATTAACCATGTGTGGTGACGCATGCCTGCAGTCCCAGCTGCTTGGGAGGCTGAGGCAGGAGAATCGCTTGGACCCGGGTGGCGGAGTTTGCAGTGAGCCAAGATCACACCACTGCACTCCGGCCTGGGCGACAGAGTGAGACTTCATCTCAAAAAAAAAAAGAAGAAACTTAATTAGATCTATGAAAGTAAACTAGAAATAGATCAGGAATAGAAAATGGATTTGGCTACCATTGAAACTGTGGCTGATTTAGTAAGATTGCACACAGAATTCTGTTGGATGCATGCTAATTTTTTTTCAGTATTGTGATTTTACTTTGAACGTGAATTCTCAAATGATATGTATACTCTCATTAATACACATATGACCCTCTTTGGCAATTGTGTTAAATATTACTAATTCTTCATTAACCATTGAATGAAATTCTAGTCACCTAACTGGTATTTAAGATTTTCCATAAATTTAGAGATCTGCTACAATATCCCTTCACACTTGATCCAAAGTTATTTTTTCTGAAAAATGTTTTAAAAATAATCAAAACATAGTTTAAATATCATCCACCATCCAACTTATCCACAACTTTTCCTATATTTTTAATTCATTCCTTTGACCTTACCAAGAATACTTAGAAAGTATTTGACAAAATTAATATCCACCATTATCCTCAACTATTGCCTAAAGGTTTTCATTCTTTCAGAAAATTTCTGAATCAGTTACTCAATTTACATTTCCCTAAAATTTATATGCAAGGATTTATTATGTTTCTATTTGCAAAGTTGTTTTATTCTTTTTTTTTTTTATGCTTTTTGAAAGGCTTTATTATGTTCCAGTATATGGATCTTAATTCTCCATTAGATGATAAACCAGCTCATGGACACCTCAAATTTTGTTTTTATCATCTCTGGCTGGGCAGGCCAGATGTAGTTCTTCTATCGCATAAAAAGTATTACAGAGATTTGTACATGTAAGCCTAGATTAGCTTACTGTAACCCAGCTGAGTAGATAGTATAATAAAATTAAGAGGCAAAATTTTTAAAAGATGTTAGACTGAATATATCTTAAAAGCAGAATTTTAAAAATATAATTTCTAATCTTAGTATTTGCCTCTGCGTGTTTAACAGTTGATATCTCACATTCGTAAACCACTTTGGGGGAACTAAAAAAAGCTTTATGTGTAATTGAATGTTTACTTTGCAGCCTTCTACAGAATTAAGGAATCTGTGTTTTATAAGCTTATGTCAAAACATTTGGAGTATTTCTAACTAAAATGTGAGTACATACATAAATGTTTCCATTGCCTTTACATATTAAGTTTAAAAACTGTAGTTAAAACAAAAAAAATCCATTTGAAAATCAAACACTAGAGAAAGTTTTTAAAGACAGTTTTCGCAAGCCACAGCGCTCTGACTCATAAGGCTTGGATAGTATTTTTACTTCCCAGACATAGCTAGACTAGTGGTTGCATAAATACTATTCATTCACACTATCAGAGCCTCCTTTTACCTCATGATTATACCATCATATTCCTCAATGACTAGTATTTTGGTACCAATTGTTATAAATTTCAGGGTTGTCTAGTATAAAATTAGCCCTCTTCCAGTATCAAAATATTTCACATGCCATCTTAGAATAATTAACTTACCCCAGAAAAACTAAAGAGAAAGGGAGAAGGCAGTTGTTTTAAATGACCTTAAGACTTTTCTACATATTGCTATTCAGACTTCCAGTGATAAAACAAGAAATTGCTATAGGCCTCTAGACTTAAGAGTCACCCAGTCCACTCACTCTTCATCTTGCTACGCAATGCAGGTCACACCTGAGATTCAACAGCTAAGTGTACAGCCTTGGCTGTGCCCACTCAACACGGAGTGAAGCAGCCAGCATGCAGTAAAAAAAAATAAAAATAAAAATAAGCCACTGGAGTTCATTCTGTTGTACTTTCTCATCCTTATCGTCTTATTTTTTTCACTTTGTCAATCTGTTTGAGAACTCTTTGGTGTCTATTATCTCTCACTTTCCTACCCATCCTTCAAAGCGGCTCCCCTTCTCATCACCACTGTGGAAAACTCTTTCATTTCATCCTACCCTTGCTCAGACCCAGTGAACTTACACCCAACCTATACTTCCTGTCCCCCTAAGGGCCCAAAGGGGATAGTCTACTTATGCTTCCTGGTGTGTCTCCACTGAAGAGCCTGGTTACTTCTCCCTTTCTCATAAAAGAGGTCTGACAAAAGCCTGCAATTTCATTTAGTTCCATATTATCCTGGCATCTTGACATTATTGTTTGACTTTGCTGTGGCCAGTATCTCCAGCTTTCAGCCCAATAATTTAGCTGAGGTAATGAATTAAATATTTAGTGTGTCAGTTATATGTTTAGATTGGGCTCCTCAATAATGTTAATGCCCACTATTTCTCCTATCCTGAATAGTGACAGACTGCAAACTGCCTTGCTGGGACTTCTATTTTCTGTTTTATTCTGTTCTCTGCCTTTTGCCGATGTCACCCTGTTTTCAGCCTCAACATTAAATAAATAGCCAAATACACAAGTGCCAAGAATTGTTGACAATATAACTCTAGAAGCATATGGTGCTAAGCTAGTAGAAAAACAATTCTTAGCTCAGTAAGTATTCTTCATTTGAAATTGTGCACTATTTCTTCTCCTTCTACTTGAAAAGTCAGCAAACTTGAGGACCAAGTGTCGCCTGGGGATCTAACTTGCATAAAACATTGTGTTGGCTCTGAAGCACTGAGATTCCATAGCAAGCCCAGCAATACATAAACTCCTCTGGTACTCCTACATTATTTATCCCTGAACGCTAGGGGGCTTTTTGCAAAGACGTCCCTAACTACGGCAAACATTCACTCTATTTAATGTTTATTTAATTAACAGTGCACAAACACCAATTCTGTGAGTGCAGTAGAGTCTGTGCACATCTTTAGATTTATTTTCTCAATTGATTTGGAAAGGCAGTGGCAGAATGGTGCCAGACATTTCTTCCCACCCAGTTATCCTTTAACACCCAAGAATCTCTCTATCTAAAAAGGCATTGGTTAAAATAGGGTAAAACTGATATGGGGACAAGACAGAAGAAAGGAATATCTGGAGGAAAAAGTTGGCAGAGAGAAGCTCTGTTGTCATTGTTAGACTTTTTTTTTTTTTTTTTTTTTTTGAGACAGGGTCTCACTCTGTTGCCCAGGCTGTCGTGCAGTGCCAGGATCTTGGTTCACTGCAGCCTCCATCTCCGGGGTTCAAGTGATCCTCCCACCTCAGCCTCCTGAGTAGTGGGGTCTACAGGGGCATGCCACCATGTCCAGCTATTTTTTTTTTTTTTGTAGAGATGGGGTTTTGCCATTTTTCCCAGGCTGGTCTCGAACTCCTGTGCTCAAGCCATCCACCTGCCTCAGCCTCCCTAAGTGTTTGGACTACAGGCGTGAGTCATGGTGCCCTGTCTTTACACTTTCAAAAGAAGAATTACAATATTATTGTGAAATAATTGAATTTCTTCATTATATAAAATGTGAAGATTTAATCCAGAATCATTTAAGAGTTAGATAGGATGATCTGTAAGGTCACTGTTATTCTAAAATTCTATGTTCAGAATTACCTAGACTAGATTGCCTCTAAGTAGCACTCAGAATGAGACATCGACTGTGGATTTTTATATCCTAAAGCACACAGGATAAAACTCAGAGATAAAAAATGAATCACTCACAAACTACTATCTACCACAGTACATAACTCTAAAAATCTCTGTAAACATATGAGAAAGGAAAGAAGCATCTTCTCAGCAGAATTGAATAAATTGAGGATGTACGTATTGAAAATCTACTTTAGGGTATAAGACTTCTCAGAAATAAAATCAAATCCAATAAAATCAAATTTTGTTAGTTTGAGAAACATTGTAAAGTTTTGTTTTGCTGTCATTATCTGAAGCTTACCATTAACCCTCCGTGAAGAAACTGGCTTTCTAAACTGAGGTAACATAAAGTTTCTTCATATTTGCAATTGTGAGGAGTTGGAATCCTTATTTTTCTCAAGCCTGTGGTCCCTTTTCTGTGATTTATCCTTCTTTCTCCGTCTTTCCATTTCTAAGATTGGCCTAATAATCACTGTAATGTCAGATGACTAAGTTGTGGATGCACACTTTTTATTGAATTACCTTTTGTGCAGACTTCGTGTTAAATTTTGCATTTATTAATGAACAATATGTATTAGTAAAGTTATTTAAAGGTTCTATTTTATTATTCCATTCATCACCAGGGGGCAGCACAATTCCCAAAGAGTATTTTCTTTTTTTTTTTTTTTTATTCAGAGTGAAAAAGTACAATGGCATAATTGGTACCGATTTCTATTGCAGCTAGAGGCATACACAGGATTATTCTACTTTTTTATGCAATGAATATAGACTAAAAACTAGCTGGATTCAGAAAAGTGTATCTACAAAGAGGAATATACTTATTAGCAGATACCTCGCATAATTCAAAAAAGAAGGAAAAAGTATCATTAAGTTTGTGTGTTTGTGTATTATCTCTGAGGTACAAGAAAAATAAAATTATTGTTTTCTGAATTCCTTTATGGCACAGAAAAACATATAGGATGGCATTATTTCCCCTTACTATCTTGGGAAAGAAACATAAGTAATACAAAGCCCTAGGTACTTTCAAAGAGCTGAGGATGAAAGAGATGGGAGAAAGGTGGAGAGATGGAGATAAAGGGATATTTCAAAGATGAGAAAGACATGGTTGGTTTCCTGAAAGACTTAATACATCAAAGATACCACAGTTTAAGAATAGTAAATAAACAATTACATTTTATTTTAAAATTTGATTTTCTAAATTCACATACATGAGATTTGGAAAAGTAATTTAAGATGAATTTATCCTTCATGACATTACTGTTTATAAGCCTCCAATTGCTGCCTGGAGTATCACCTTTAAAAGTTCACATACATTGACACAGAACTTTCAAACTATAGTGCTCGTCACATGTACTCTTTTTTAAAAAATGTGTTGGTTTTTATAGATCCATAAAATAAAATGGGTTATAAAAAGTTAAAAGTTGTAGTAAATTGAACATGAAAATAAACAACTTATGAAATCTGATAATATTTGAAGGCAACAAGTCTACAATATTACCAAATAAAAAAGTATTTTGCTAACTTACAGGAAGGTAGAAATAGAAACAGCGGCACAGTAGCATATGCAGTTAAAATGTTTCAAATATGTTCTTATTTTTAATGTGAAAAATGCTCTTATTTAGAAAAATAAAACATGTACATATGCATACATACAACCCTTCCATTAGCCCTGTTTCTCCATTAAATAATGTCTTTCTTTTTTCATCCTCAAACTGAATTCATTCATTCTTTCTTTTTCATTCACTAAGCATTGCTTTCTGAACTGATTATGCACCTGCCCTTAAGATTTCTCTATTTTGTGGAGTAGACTGACATGGCAACAAATGATTCTAACAAAATTGAAATTTGTGTTTTAAGACAATACAAAGTGTCATGGGAATAAGAACATGGAAGTCATAGACTATAAACCCCTTGAGGACAGGGACCATGTTTATCTCATCAGGAACACTTAACTCCAGTATCTAAAGGAATCCTAGGCAAGCAGCAGGCACTCAACAGATATTTGTTCATTTATAAAATACCCATTTTTCCAGAATCAGAGTGGAAGACGAAACTTGCAAAACCGGGTATTCATTTCCTAAGGTTATTGTAACAAAGTGCCATAAACTGGTGGCTTAGAAAAGCAGAAATTTACCCTCTCACAGTTCTGGGGGTAAGAAATCCTCCAAAATTAAAGTGCTGGAGACCATGCTGCCTCTGAAGCCTCTAAGGGAGGATCTTTCTTTGCCTCTCGCAGTTTCTAGTAGCCCCAGGCATTCTTTGGCTTGTGGCAAGATAACTCCACTTTCTACCTCCATCTGCACATGGTGTTCTCCCTGCATCTCTGTCTTCACATGACTCTCTTCCTATAAGGACACCAGTCATATTGGATTAGGAGTTTACCTACTTCAGAATAATTTCATTTTCCCTAATTACATGTACAACAACTTATTTCCAAATAAGGTCACAATCTACAATACTAGAGGTTAGAACTTCAGCATATCTTTTACAGGCACACATTCGACCTCTAACAACTAATAACATGAATGTTTTCTTCTACTCTTTTTTCCCTCGATCCTCCTTTGCCTTACTTCCTTCCCCCAAGATGAGATAATTTTGAGAATCCAATGGGTTAAGAAACAGTGTGCTGAGGAACACAGGCTCCAGTTTAGACTCTCACCTTTTAAGATTATCCATTATTTTGCCAGACTCATTCTTCTTGTGCTTGGTTTGGCTGTGCAAAATGCCTACAAATTACTCTCATTTATAAGAACTGCTTACATTCATGCCTAATTATCATGCAGTAGAATAACAATTATGCAAATCATTAAATTCATGTGAGATAACCTTCAATGTAAGTTTCATTTGATTATGGCACTAAACTCTGTTCATGCATGCTTGGCCTTCATAGCAGGTTGCTCAAGAAGAATGGTTGCCTCTGCCACTTAAAACATAATGACAGTAATACTGGCCATAACCCTAACCTTCTCCAACAGAAATATTAGTTCCATAACTTGGTACCCACCTTGCAAAAGGTTACTGCAATCAAGTCTATGTTAAATACAATCAATATTTCATCTATTAAATATGAATGAAAATGGAATATTTTATTTAACGTAATTAAGCTTTCTAATTTGCTTAAATAAATGCATCTGTCTGCATCTTTTTCCCTCACTAAAAATATACATAGGTTAAGAGTATAAAACTTGTGATATTATTTTTTAACAAATATGTTCTAATCTCTTGGTTAAGCATTTTAGCTGTAGAGTTAAATATATACATTTAATATATACATTATAGGGGTTTAATATATATATATCATAGGCATATAGCAATATATAAGTGCTTTGTGTTCTGCTTTTGCACATTTTTGGAGTTACTTTTATTCATTTTTAAAGCATATAATGTGACAATATTATATCAAACCATCAATGTTACTGTATTTATCATCTAATAGGTACAAAAATACCTTGTCATGCACTCCATATATATAAAACCTCAATTAAACTCCCCCAAGATTTGAGTGGGAATTTTAAAATTATATCTAATTTTTAATTATAAAAATAATAAATATACATTTCAGAAAATTTTGGAAATACAATAAAGTAAAAATAAAAACGGTCCATGGCTGGGCATGGTGGCTCACGCCTGTAATCCCAGCACTTTGGGAGGCCGAGGCAGGTTGATCACTTGAGGTCAGGAGTTCGAGATCAGCCTGGACAACATGGCGAAACCCTGTCTCTACTAAAAATACAAAAACCAGCTGGGCATGGTGGCACATGCTGGTAATCCCAGCTACTCAAGAGGCTGAGGCACGAGAATCGTTTGAACCTGGGAGACGGAGGTTGCAGTGAGCTGAGATTGCACCACTGCACTCCAGCTAAAAAATATTTTTTAAAAATGGGCCATAATCACATCCAAAATTGCCACATTTCACATTTCATAAGAATACTAGTGTTACTAGTTTTGCAAGTCCCAAGTTCCACTCTTTATTCTAGGCAATCATGATCATTTCATTCAATTATATCTAATTGGGATTCTATTTTACAAAATATTTTGTAGCATAAGTTTTACTTCATCACATTTTCTTTTATAGACAAGCATATTTAATAGATCCTAAGGCTCTATTGTTTTTTTAAATATTTAGATCTGTTTAGAATTCTCAGTTTTTATAAAACATAGTTAAGAGTTCTGGCTCTAGAATCAGAGTTCCTGTGGTCAAATCCGTCTCCATCATCTATTACTTTTGCGATCTTCGGCTAATTACTTTACTCCTATTTGGTTTCCTTTATAAAAGGGAGTTATTAATAATGCCTTCCAGAATTACTGTGATAATTAAATAAAATATTCTACATAAAGTAGTTGGGCATATTTAATGCCTAGCACATCCCAGGACTCTAATGAATATTAGCTGTCAATAATCAGGTTTGCAGAATGTATTATTTTCTGCTGCCCTCATTTGTTGACTCTCCTCATCTTCCTCTTTCTCTTTGGACTTTCCTTCTACAATTCTTCTTTGTGACTCTACCATAGTCAGCCATTTAAATATTTGCTTGTAGAACTTAGTCCCATTTCTCTTAATCTAAATTTTCTCCCTGGACATTCTCACCTACTCCACTGACTTTCATTACTTTCTTCATGCTGATGATCCCCATATTTCTATCTTCAGCCCACATCATTCTTTCTGAGCTTTTCACCCATACATCTAACTGCCTATTGAATATCTCCACTCATAAGTTTAAAGGCCCTTCAAGTCCAACAGGTTCAAAATTAAAGTCATCCTTTTCCCAGAAGGAGCTTCTCCACTTGTGCTTCCTCATTCAGTGAATGACCACCAATAGCACTTAGCGACTCCAGGCAGAATGCTGAGTTATGACATGATCTGGTCAACAGAATGTACACAGAAGTAAGAGTGTGTAGTTCTAAGCCTAGGCATTAAGAGGCATCACATGTTCCACAGTTCCCACATTTTACTGCTGCTAATCTCATGGGAACAGGTCCCAGCAAAGGTAAGAGACACCTAAAGAAAACGGGCAATTTGCCCTGAGTGGAGAAGCCAATCTACAGACATATGACAAAGAATAAAATCATTGTCTGAAGTTACTGAATTTTGGGATTGTTTGTTATGCAGCATTACTGTGGATAACGTTAACTGATAGGGGAACCTACTAAAAATCTTAAGCTTCCTCGTCATTTGCATCTTCTCTATAAATACGGCATTTCAAAAAATAAATCTTGGCAAAATACCAATTTTTTCTCATCCAAGTTCCCTGTACTTTAAACCCATATTAACCTTCCATAGCCAAAAGTCCTTCTGCCCAAAGGTAAAGGAGTTGTTTCCCAAAGTGAGTAAGAACACAAGACTGACAATAGGACAAAGTTCTCTACTCCTGCAAGCTTGCCAAACAGAATGCCCAGAAACATCCTTCAGTGGCTACTTACTGACTTTAAATAAACTCCATGTTCTCTGAAACACAGAACATACACAATCGTATGTAAATAATTGTGTCTAAGTAGGACACTTAGACACATTCTGAGACAGAGTACAGTAAATCTCATGGAAAGGAAAATACAGTGTTATAGCCAACACCACATATTGTTGTTTTATTTCTCTTAAATTCAACCATTAGGTTATTACAAAAGTAATTGTGGTTTTTGTCATTGGAAGTGATGGCAAAAACCGCAATTACTTTTGCGCCAACCTAATATTATAATTTGCACGCATGAATATGCTACAACCATGTGACACAGAGCTTTTATGCCTTCTACCATATATTTTGTGGCACTTTCTAGTTCCAGTGAAGTTTCATTCTAACATCATATAGGAATTAGAATGTGTGAATGTTATATATGAAACCTCACAGACTATTCTATCCCAGTAAAAATGCTGTTCTATCCCAGTTTTTTTAAAAAAAGGCAGATTATGAAACTGTAACTATTAACCTCATAGCAAGAGGTTAAGTACATATGGAAAATGGTTCACTTTAAAACACAGTCATTTGATATTTAAGAATTATCAGTGACCTATTGCTTCAAATATCTAACAATACCTCGTATATGCCCCCTACCCCATACAATAGCTAGAAAGGAATCTCTTTATGATATTATTTCTAGAACAATGACTGGCATTTATTAAGCCCAGAAAAACATGGATGGGCAAATGAATGAATGAATTCTTTCAGCAATTGCAATTCTACTAAGAGTTGTCTCCTCTGTCTTTACACCAAGTTAAAAGGGAAATAACTTGTGTACAGAGAAGGAAGAAAATGATTCACATGGCTTAAAGGATATACACATATTTTAAGCTAAACAACAAACTTTGACCATGCCAGCCCTGCCTTAATATACAAGGAAATTATTGATTTTTCTATAAATTAAGGAAGCTGGGGATTTTATCTACAAATGGCACACACACTGGGGAGGTGTCCTTTGGAATAAAATTTATTTTGATAAAAACATATGCGCATAGTTTTCTGTAAATATTACTCACTTGACTCTATGTATCACAGTATTTAATATGCTAGGAGTTTAAAAACTGACATGTTAAAATAGCACAAAGACATGTCTAGGCTAGTACTGTTGAGTGGCACTTAGTGTGGATTTACTCACTGCAAACCGTCCTTGATATGCCGCCTGTCTCTTCCCTGCAAGTGGCAGTGAAGGTCAGTGAATCTAATTTGATAATAATGAGCCTGCTCTGCAATGTGTTATAATATTGTGCCTTTACTTCTTTTTTTAAAAGGTATCAACCAATCAAAAAGCCTGTTCAATGACATCAGGGAAACCCCAGGAGAGCTGGGGAGAGTTTAAAAACAGTACTCTCTTATTTTTCTTTTCCAATAATGAAGACAGCAGAGGTTATGAACCTGTTCAATATGCATTAAAACAAAACACAGCCTGATAGGAATGTTTTAATTAATAACACTTGTCTTCTGCAGAATTGTGATTCAAGCCAGGTCTCTGAGCATGAAGGAGAAACTTGACACTGGTGCTTCTTTGTGGACAGAGAGATTTTAAGCAAAGTTAATGGAAACTCAGCGGATGAATGGTGCCATAATTCAAATGTACTGTAAAATTACTGAAATGATTTCAATGTCACAGGACTACACTGCATTGCATTTATGATTATTACCACTTGCTACGCTTTAGTGATATTTTGTCCAATGTTTTATTTAAAGCTTGTCTTAAGAAAAAAGTCTGTCTTTCAGAGAAAAATGTTGATGTGACAAATAATAATAACTCATAATTATTTACCCACACAAAATATCCTATGCACATTTTAAATCCTGTATGTATAACATATAGTTATTTAAATAATAATTATTATAAAAAAGGTTCAAAAGTTGGAATGTTGACACAAGGATAATGATCTAATAGTCATATCCCACCCCAATGTCTTTGCAAATCTTATTCTATATTCTAAGCTTTTATTTCTCAAAAGATGATTCTAGAACAAGATTTATGAGAATCACATTTCAGGTTTATGTTTAAAATATATATTCTCGGGCCCCGCCCCAGACCTTCTGAGTCAGCATCTCCTGGGGGTGGAGGCGGCACCCATAATTCTGCATTTTAACAAGTTCTCCAAATAATTATCATGCATACTGTAACCCAAGAAGTGAGAGGTTCTTAAACTGGCGACCACAGAATTCAGGGGTCCATGAGCTTGAGATGGGAAAGAAATACACCTTCATTTTCACTGAACTCTGATTGAAATTTAGCATTCCCATCAGTTATGAATGTAGCTGACAAATCAGAGTAGTTTTAGATATCTGTGTGTCGTCAATAAATAATCACAGATATTTTCCTATATTACAGTTGAAGATATTGCAAAATATTATTGACATTGATGGCTACTTTGAAATTATATTAGTTATTAAATTTCCTGCTAGAGCTTGTAATTAATTATAAAAAGAACACATACATTACAATATCAGAAAAAAATTTTAATGATATTTCAACAAATGTGTTTCAATATAACTGGTTTCCTTTGTAATCTCATGCATTTTATTTGTTGTATTTTTAAATATGTTTCTGGATGGGGCCCACAGGCTTCACCAGACAAGCATAAGGGTCTGTGACACACACAAAGTCAAGAACCCCTGTCTCAGCTCTCCTGGGTCTTGTACTTACTCAGAGGGAGAAGGAAAGAGTAGAAAGAGCTAAATGAAAGCTGTGTCTCTGAATCGAACAAACCCTCCCTGACATTTCCTCTGAAAGGACATATATGTGGGAGCGTAAAGAAAAGTGGCTTATAAAATTCCAATGTGTTTAAAAGTGGGGGAAAAAAAGGAAAGGAAAGCAGGAACAGAAACACCTGTCAGTCATGAATGACTTATTGGCCCAGTTCATCAGCAGGGGAGCTGAATTTGATCAGTTCTGCCACGATTAGTGTCACTACAGTCAAGTGTAATTTCTGTATAAATAGAAGTGGTGGATAGGAAAATAATTCGGTTCATCCCTCCAAATTGTATCAGTCAGCACAGACATCAAAAATTGTCAGCCCGAGGCAGGGAAACACGCATACCCAACCAAGCCTATAATTGTATTCAGTATTCAAATATTTTAAACCACAATATGATCTTCAACATAAGACAAGGAAAAATCATTGTTGATTGTGCATCCTTTTGAACTGTTGAAACAGCATTTCTGTATTTTTCATTGTCTTTTTTGGTAAAAGTGAGCAAATATAAGTTCTTGTATTTGTCACTTTTTCAGTAACAGGATATTTTCCTTTCAAACTTGCCTGTCTTCTAGTTCCTTAGCTTAGTGTATGAACCTCCATCCAATCAGTTGTCCAAGACAGAGATACACTGGCCTCCTTTCTCTCCTTCATCAAATAGATCACTGATCACTAAGTCCTGTTGCTTCTATCTCCCTAATAGCCGTGAAAGTAATTCACTTCCCGTAGGCCCACTGCTACTAGGTTAGTTCAGACCATCATTATTTTAGCTAGAATTACAGGAATGGACTCCTAACTGGTCTCCTGTGCTTAAACCCTGTTTGTCTCCAAACTTTTCTCCATATGTTCATCAAAATAATTTATTAAATGCATGTCTTGATGTCATTCCCCTGCAAAAACATGTCTATGGAATTCCACAGCTCTTAGACTACATACCATACTTCTTAAAATGGCATATCAGCCCTTCAGGACCTGGTTTACATCTCTAGCTTTAGCACTACCCCCTCACACTATAGACTTCACATATACTGACGTTTTCCCAAGCATTTCTGGGCCATGGCACATGCTTTCCCTCTGACTAGAATGATCTATTTGCATGACTAACCTCAGCTGATGTCTCTTGTGGGATGTTATCCCTGGCACCTCTAAGTGGAGTGAGATGGCCTCTCTGAGTGTGGGCCTAGTATTCAATACTTACCCTTTTTATTGTATTTATTAGATCAGACTGTATTTGCATGTTTGTTGTTGAATTAATTGAATTATCCAGCAGGATTTGTGTCACTACAACGTAGTTATTGTACTTAATCTGAGATTAAACCCAGGATAGTTCTTTTTGAAAGCATTTTATATTTACTTACAGCAAAATCTTTTTTAGGTATTGTAAACATATTACTGTTCAAAGGAAAAAAAAGAGTGGGTATTTTTGAAACCAGTAAGAAAATTAATTCTGTATCTGATGTCTATCTAATATTTCTCATTACAAACTAAAACTATGCTTTAGTAAGTTAAGAATAAGAAGCTTGTTTATGAAGTTTATCAATTGATAAGTCTTATTCAGTAGAATAAATCCACATGTATAGAAACTTTGTTTAGTGCCTGGCACAAAATAGGGCTCAGGAAATGTTCGTTTAATGAATGAATGAATACATGACTATCTTCTACTGAAGCCAGAGCTCTTTCTAAGTCTTTGGACTAGTAGGCACTTAGACTGGAGGTAAGAAGACCAGAGGGGAAAGAAGCCTGCTCTTAACAGTCTTGACACTGTTATCAGTGAAACTAAATACACAAATCTGATTCTGTCACCATGTTGCCTATACAACTGAGAGAGGCTCCTCTGAACTACAGGACAAATAGTATAATCCTTGGGATAAATTAATAATAGTGATAATAAAACTAATATTTGCCAAACACTTACTGAGTCTGGTCACTGTGCTAAGTGTTTTGCATTTGTCTCACTGAATCCTTTGAACAAATTAGGAAGCAAACAATATTATATCCATTTTGCAGACAAGAAAAGCAAGATTAAGCAACTTGCCCAAAGTCACATGGATAGCAAATGCAAAAATAGAAGTGAACCACAAATGGTCAGATGAGCACACATGCTGAAGCTTTTTATTATATAAATCATGAAACATTTAGTTCCAACCTATTCACTAGCTACCCACTTGTGAAACGCCCATCTCTTGACCTCACTGTTTCCTAATCCCCAAAGTCCCACCACACTATACTGGAAATACTTAAAATGAACCACGTTCTTATAAGACCTCTGTGAAGTGCACATATTGCTTCCTTTACCAAAAATTCCCTACCCCTTCTCATCTACCCAAAAGTCCCTATCTATCCATCTTTTAATTTCAATATCTTATGCCTCCTACTCTGAAGAGATATCTCTGACTCGCTCAAAAAGATAATCTTTTTGGACCTCATTATATTTTGTACTATATTATTAATGACTTTATTAAGTAATCATGTCTCTCTGTGCCACTCACATCCCCAATAAATAAACAGTGTATTCTCTAAGGAAAAAGACAATGTGCAATTCACTTTTGTGTCCACCACGAGCTAGCCCAAGTCCACAACTCAGCAGAGGCTCATTAAATATCTGTCAATATGAGATGAAGGATGTGTGTTTTGAGGGAGGGTTTGCTTAGGAATGATAATATGACAAGAATAAGAAGTGCCTGTCAAAAAGCTAAGAATGTAAGAGAGAGCAAGATATGCAAAGGGTAGATACAATATTATAGCATACAGAGTGGAATGAGAATATTAATGTAGGGGAAAACTAGAGATCAGGACTATATCACTATTTGATCATTAAATAATATTGATAATGTTCTTAATAAAGAGTCTACACGATGAGTAAATCATTGAAATGTGGTCAATATGTTGTTTTTGAGTAGGCAGGTAAGAAGAATGCACCTTGGAAGGTTTTTCATCTTGGAAAGTTTACGAAAGAGTAAAAATCAGTCATTAAGAAAATTAAGTATTTACTCCACAAACACATGGACTTAGAAACACTTTGCTGAGCCACTTGCAGATCCTGATCCTCAGAAACTGTGAGATCATAAGTGTGTGCTGTTTTAAGGTAGTAAACCGTGGTGGTTTTTTTTATTTTTATTTTTTTGATAGAAACAGATAGCTAATACAGACCAGAATCATATATAATTCCGTGACTTTGTTATCTTTCAAGTATTTCCTTATTATTGATGCCTACACTTTCTCAATGTCTAAAATGGACAACTAAATTGCTACTGTGGATTTACTTCTTAACTAAAACAGATTTTACATTCGTATAATGTAGATTTACATATGTATTACTTATACATTTAAAAGAATTAGAAGTTCATATATTTTCAACGAAAAGGAACTCATCTAAATGCCAGCCTGGGTTGCATAATGTGGACCTCATGCTGTGGGAGTTGCTGCTTTCCCAAGTTGGGTATGACAGGCTAGTTGCAATTACATAAATGAATTGTTTTCTATCATCCTCACTGGTGCATTAATGAAAGCCTGCACAATTAAAAAAAAAAGACCACACTGCTTGAAGAAAGCAAGGCAACCAGTTTAAATTAGTAGATGAAATTAAAATCATTTTACTAGTACTATTTTCCAATCCAGCAATTGCTGACACTGTTCTGAAATGCTACGTACATCCGTATTCAAGGATCTTACATACCTAGAGCCAAACTTATCATTAAAAATGTGATAAATGGCTGTATACTTTTCTTAATTACTCTATAAAACTGACAAACTGAAAATGTACACAATATTGGAAAAGGAAAAACATTATTTTTAGGGTTAGTCTATGTCCAAAGCCTTAACTTGGCCTCCTTTCTTTACAACAGGTTTCTCAAGACAAATCCATGGCAAGCCCAAATGCGTTGTCTTCAAACTATTCAGTTTCTCTCCTCTTGTCATTAATCATCCTATTCTCCGGCTAAACCCCTATTCTTGATTTTAGCATAACCCTTTCATCAGAAGGGTGAATATTTCTTATGAACTTTGGGTTCAACTTACGCAGGTAAGACAAGAACCAATTAGTGTCATAGTAAGCATAAGGAACCCTGGATTGGATGCTTCAGGCTTGTCCCCTTGCTTGCAGGAGCCTGTATGATAGCTGTAAACTCAGAAAGGTAACCACTAAGGAAGAGAGAGGTGGCCAATGCCTATTTAAAAATAAACAGTGAAGAAATTATTTATGATCAAGTGGCTCATAATTGTCCCTATCCCACACTCACTTTCATTATTTCCTGGTAAAGAGGGTGAACTCTATCCACAAGTCCTCCATAGTTAAATAAAACCTTTTTTTAAAATCTGTATCACACACACAAAAAGTCTTATAAATGTATATCAGTGTGAATGAAAACAATGAAAAATAAAATGGCTGTTTTCTATGTCCCATTGTCTCTATGCCCACATTTTTATGACACAATCATGGTGTGGTTACAGTTTAGTATTCTATATGTTCTCTTAGAAGAAGAGGGACGTGCATCCAATGCCAAATTCTACTGAAAATTCATGTGTCTAGGTCTTAGCGCTTTTCTTTTTTTAGAGAATTTAACTCTTCATGAATTCTGTTAATCAAATTACTTGGCTGGCTATTTCCCACCAAAGCCTAAGGCTCCCTGACACCTGATGATCTCTTCTTAATTGATACTTTCACCTTTGTGAGATAGCCACACAAATGTAGCTCTCACTGAGGGTAGGTTGGGGAAGGGGAAGCGCTTGATCTCAGAAGCCATTATGACTGTGTGTATATTTGAAAGTACAAACTCAAAAGACAGGTAACAAATTGCCAAAGAAGCACTGCAAATGATAACAAAGTAGAGTGAAATAAAATTAGAAAGAAAAATATGCATCGCTGAAAAGTAATATGTTTAATATCCCATAAATATTCATAAATATGTCATATCCACAAGCTTATAATGCTAGAGTTTTAGCATTAAAAGATGGAAGGCTGCTTAAAATAGGAGCACAAATAACAATAACAACTCAAAAAGTCTTTAATCTTCATCAGCCACACAACTGAAATCAGATCAAAATATATCTGTAAAGTCTCTTTCACTCATCTATCCTCATATTTAATATTGAGTACAAAGAACAGTTTCTATGTAATTTCCTTTATTAATATTTCACTATGAAGTGTCCCCATACTAACATAATTAACTTTACTAGAAATTATTACCACACCCATCTGCCTAAATTTTCAATTATCTTTGCCTCTAGACATGAGTAGCTACCTTGTGAAATGATATCAGGATAATTCCTTCATATTCATAAGGCCTCCTTTTCTCCCATAGGTTGATGCAGATATAATGATTAAAATGAAAGAGCAGGAAAAATTTTCTGCTAAACTCTAAAACCTTTTGTATTAGGAGTTTATGTCTTAAGCCTTTCTACCTCAAAGGCTTCATATTGGTAAAAATCTACAGTTCTTAAAGGATCAACTTCTATTCCTTTTTCATCAACTATCTTTTAGATAAGGAAAAGACAACTTATATTTAAAGTAAATTTTGAATGAAATTATAAGGAAAGTGCTTATTATTTACCATCTGGCAGTACACTAGTCCTTTGAGTTATATGACCATATATAGTATAAGAATTCAAAATACATGAACAAAACCACTACTAAATCTTAACATTTGGTAAGGAGTGTAATGTGGTGATAAAAATATTCTCCCATGAATTGGGACTAATTTTTATCATAACATATATGATCTAAAAATTCCTTATTAATCTTTGCTTCCATTTTTCATCAGTTCATAAATGACAATAAATAGCAAGTGACGG
This sequence comes from Pan troglodytes, assembly GCF_028858775.2. Lineage (NCBI taxonomy): Eukaryota > Metazoa > Chordata > Mammalia > Primates > Hominidae > Pan > Pan troglodytes. Next base: position 114,403,424 of record NC_072411.2, read on the forward strand.
TGAAAATCCAGAGCAAGTAGCACTCTTATATATTGTGAGAATATAAAGTGTTGCAATTACTTTGGGAAATAATAGTCTACTAATTTCACATAAACCCAAATACTACATCTCTTCTATAACCCAGCAATTCTACTTCTCGGTATTTACTCAAGAAAGTGAAACCTATGTACACAAAAGACATATGCAACAATATTCATAGCACATTATAAATAACAGCCTAGGTATAAATCAAAGGGAAAATTAACAAATAAATTATAATATATTCATGCAATGAAATATTACTTAGGAATGAAAAGGATCAAATTACTCACACATGCACCAACATAGATAAACCTTAAAAATATTATCTTTGAAAAAGTCTTATATACAAGTATATAGTGTATGATTTGAATTCAAATAAAATTCTAGAACAGGCAAAATTAATCTTGGTCCAAAAAATTAAAATAATGTTTATCTTGAGAAGTGAGGGAGATACACTGGTGAGGGACATGAGGGAACTTTGTAGGTGATATGATGTCTATATCTTGATAAGTATTTGCACTACACAACTGCATGTATTTGATAAAACATAGTGAATATGCACTTAAGATTTGTACAATAAATTGTATATAAATTTTACATCAAAAAAATGCTGTAATCAGATACTGAACTTTATTTAGTAGTATGCAAGCTAATGTATTTCTACATTTCTGATTTCTGCAATTCATTTTTTAATGTACAAAAAATGAAACAGGATAATGGTTAGAGGGTAATAATGAGGAGAAATGTGATAGTACAAGTACAATAAAATGTAATGGTTAAAGCCAAATGATGGATATATTGTTTCAAGTTTGCTCTGTTTAGTAAGTTTCACAATAAAATGTTGGGGCAAATTGCAATGTGATTTACCTTCTAATCTTATGAATTAAGGAATTAATACTTTTGAAATTCAGGTAAACAATTTTATAGTAACAATAAAGCAGCTCTTAAGTAGTTCTCTTGGTCTTCTCAAAAGATTTCTTTTTGTGTCTTTTGGGTAGCATTTGAGAACAGGAATGCCAAACTTTTTTACTCACATCAGCATTCTTCTTCAATTTCAAACTAGGTAATAATTCAGTTTCTCTCCTTCTGTTAGACTCTCAGAATAAGGGAATCTCTTATCTATGAGAAAAAAATCCTAACCAATTTTATGGCATGTTTTTTGCTTTGTACCTTCCTGTCCATCAAATTTAATATCAATATGCTAAGAAACAAATGAGCCCTAAATGCTACCTATCTGTGTGTGTATGTATATATACATTCTAATCTTTCATGTTATTTCCTTCTTAGGTTTCCCATCACCCAAAACTGTGTTTTTCCAAGGTTTTCTTTTCATAGGATATGACAATTGAAAAAACATAAATGATATAAAGGCACTATTCATTAAAAAGGGTGAAGGAACTAAACAAAACATTGTTTTCCATTAATTTAACTGAGTCAGTGCTGCAAAGCCTAGAGCCATTTGCTGGTGTTCTAAAGGGGTCTGCAACTAAACTCTTGATCTAGCACATAAAGAATTGACGTTTACTTTTAAAAATCTTAGAACAGGTGATGAGAATTCTATTGATTAGTCTGTAATAAACTGATAATGGCTCTTAGAATAATGAATAATTTTTACTGAGTCATGTCAGCTAATATAATTTCAGGTGGCACATGAAAAAATTGAAGCAATTCAGCATTGTGCCTTTCCTGTCACTGGAGTTCTACCATTAAAAGCCAGTTATACAAATAAGATTATGGTGCTTTTATATAGCTTGTGCCTTTCCAGCTCAGTATTAATGCCATATTTTTAGAAAAGACCTTTTGTGCATGACATACTGATCAATTTTTTGTTTTTGTTTGAGGGAGGGTCTCACTGTGTCTCCCAGGCTGGAGTGTAGTGATGCAATCACAGCTCACTGCAGCCTCAACCTCCTGGGTTCAAGCAATTCTCCTGTCTTGGCCTTCCAAGTAGCTGAGACTACAGGTATGTACCACCATGCTAGCTATTTTTTAAATTATTTTTATTTTTTGTAAAGATGGGGTCACCCTATGTTGCCCAGGCTGGGTTTCAAGCTCCTGGGCTCAAGTGATCCTCCTGTATCAGACTCCCAAAGTGCTGGGATGATAGGTGTGAGCCATCTTGCCTGGCCTGAACAATTTTTGATATCAAATAGGCTGATGTTAGACATATAACAAAGGTTAAAGTTAGACACATATAGCGCTGCACTGTCCAATACAGTAGCCACTAGCCACATGTGAATTTGACATATGGCTAGTCTGAATTGATATGTGCTATTAAGTATAAAATGTACATATATCAGATTTCAAAGACATATGATATTTTTTAAAAAAACAACAAAATATAAAGTATCAAAAACAACATTTTAATATTTTAGACATATTTAATCCAAGTATATTACTAAACTAATTTTATCTGCTCATTATTTTTAATGTGGCTAGTAAAAAATTTAAAATTAGATTTGTGGCCTTCATATTTCTAATGAAAGTGCTAATGTAGAGGTTTCTCACCTGGCAAAAATAATTTTATATTTAAATACAATGTATCCTTAACTTGGAAATACTGTAAAAACAAAAAAGGGGGGAAGGAAAAAAGATGTGACTAAATATGACTCCATTTTGGGAAAATAAATAAATAAATATTATTTCTTCCTGCTGTTAAGCGTCTATGTATCCATCAGATAGCTCTGATGCAATTCCTCATTTTGATCTTTAGGTAAATAATCCCTTTTTTCTTTCATCTCAGACAATTTGAAAAATATTGAAAAATGGTTTTCTGCCTATTTTCAACCTCTTGTCATTTCTTTAAAGAAGAATTAAACTTTATGAAGTTCTAATTTTTGATAAAATTTAATTTTGCCTTGATCATTTTGAATAAAGAACCTGCATCCATTTTGCTTGTGCTTGAGTGTGTATACTATTATTTAAGTGATGTAATCTACTATTAAGAACTATTTGTCCTTATGGACAAACTTGACTTTTAAGACATTTTTCTTTTTCGCATTTTTAATTGTCAAGTAACTTCAAAGAAAACATGAAGAAAATAAAAGACCATTTTTTAATTAACTGTGGTTAGTCAAACATGTTGTGGTCGACTTTGTCCATCCCCTCACTAACATCCGTCCCTCCTGTCTTGTTCCTTCATCACACACCTGAATTTTCCTATTTCATTCCTAATAAAAGAACCTTTATTTGGTCAGGTAATCAGCTAGGATTAAGATGAAACTGGTTCAATGAGTCATGCAAGTTGCGAGTGGGATCCTTTCTTTACTTAGAGTTTTGGTATCTTATTCATCATGAATTTTTTAATATCAATGTCATTGTTTAAATTTTTTGCATTAATATATATATATTTACTGAGATTTTTGGCACCCCCGTAAATTCTACATCAGAGGCAAATGTCTCACTCACTTCACCATAATCCCAGCCCTGAGGGTAATGAAAAACTCTCTGATTTGCAGAGAGGGTAAATCCTTTCATATACCCCAAAGGATAAATAGCGACTGATCTCAACAAATCAGGGAGATGTCATTCCTCTGGCCAGTGAGATAGAAGAAGTGGGCTGTTCATAATAGCTTCTAAGAAAGCTTTTTTCTTTTCTTTTCTTTTCCTTTTTCCTGATAAAATACCACAGAATTGGCTGACATATCCTTACAATTTATTTCATCCTTCCCGCATCTTTATACCATCAATGTGGACATCATATTGAATGTGCAGCAACCATAGAAATATTAAAAGGAAATTTTCTAAAGTCATCCATAAGCAACTGCACCAGCCCTGGACTGCACACCTTTTAACTGCTTGTTAGTGGAAAACATAAACAATTTTTGGGTTAAACCTCTGTAGTTGGATTCTCTGTTACATAAAACAGAACACAATGCCAACTGTCACATATGGACAAACTAAATTCTTCTATTATTTTCAACTAATTTTTTATAACACTTTAATTTTTGCTTGAATCAAAAACTGCATTTGCAAAATAGTAACTATGTTACAACAATATGTACTGATAACATAGATCTATTGTTTTGGTGACATAATTCTTATTTACATTTTAGAAAGTTGTGCTCTGATAACATCACAATCATTTTTTTTTCAAATTCTATTTAGTCCTGCCCCAAATTTAATTTGGTTCAACAAATATTGGCTAAGCAGCTACTCTCCTTTAGACACTAAATAAACTATTTTAAAGAAAATAGACACAGTCTCCGACCTTTGGCATCTTACAGATCAGTTCTGATCCATCTTTGATATTACACTCAGTTTTATTATTAGGGATCTTATTTTACCAGTCTGGAAATCACTGAGGATATGCTTCTTCTCACTACAGATTTAGATGAGAATATTTCAAACTAATATGGTTGGAAATGCATTTGGTTGACTGTGCTGTTGAAATGAATACAATAAACTATTTGTTTAGTATTTTACATTAACAAAACACTTCTACAAAATTGTCTCATTTTACAGGACACAAACAAATGTAAAAACATTCTATCCTCATGGACAGGAAGAATCGGTCTCATGAAAATGGTTATACTGCCCAAAGTAATTTTTAGGTTCAATGACATTCCCATCAAACTACCACTGACATTCTTCACAGAATTAGAAAAAAAAACTACTTTAAATTTCATATGGAATCAAAGAAGACCCCGTATAGCCAAGACAACCCTAAGCTAAAAGAACAAAACGGGAGGCATCATGCTACCTGACTTCAAACTATGCTACAAGGCTACAGTAACCAAAATGCATGATACTGGTACCAAAACAGACATATAGACCATTGCAGCAGAACAGAGGCCTCAGAAATAACACCACACATCTACAACCATCTGATCTTCGACAAATCTGACAAAAACAAGAAATGCGGAAATGATCTCCTATTAAATAAATGGTGCTGGGAAAACTGGCTAGCCATCTGCAGAAAACTGAAACTGAACCTCTTCCTTATACCTTATACAAAAATTAACTCAAGATGGATTGAAGACTTAAATGTAAAACCCCAAACCATAAAAACCCTAGAAGAAAACCCTGGCAATACCATTCAGGACATAGGTATGGGCAAAGACTTAATGACAAAAACACCAAAAGCAATTGAAACAGAAGCCAAAATTGACAAATGGGATCTAATTAAACTCAAGAGTTTCCGCACAGCAAAATAAACTATCATCAGAGTGAACAGGCAACCTACAGAATGAGAGAAAATTTGTACCATCTACTCATCTGACAAAGGTCTAATATCCAGAATTTACAAGGAACTTAAACAAATTTACAAGAAAAAAACAACCCCATCAAAAAGTGGGCAAAGGATATGAACAGACACTTCTCAAAAGAAGATATTTACGTGGCCAACAAACATATGAAAAAAAAGCTCAACATCACTGATCATTAGAGAAATGCAAATCAAAACCACAATGAGATAATATCTCATGCCACTCAGAATGCCAATTATTAAAAAGTCCAGAAACAATAGATGATGGTGAGGTTGTGGAGAAATAAGAACACTTTTACACTGTTGATGGGAATATAAATTAGTTCTAACTATTATGGAAGACAATATGGCTATTCCTCAAGGATTTAGAACCAGAAATACCATTTGACCCAGCAATCCCATTACTGAGTATATACCCAAAGGATTATAAATCATTCTACTGTAAAGATGCATGCATGCGTATGTTTACTGCAGCATTATTTACAATCACAAAGTCATGGAACCAACACAAATGCCCATCAATGATAGACTGGATAAAGAAAATGTGGTACATATACACCATGGAATACTATGCAGCCATAAAAAAGATGAGATAATGTCCTTTGCAGGGACATGAATGAAGCTGGAAGTCATCATCCTCAGCAAACTAATACAGGAACAGAAAACCAAACACCACATGTTCTCACTCATAAGTGGGAGTTGAAAAATGAGAACACGTGGACACAGGAAGGGAAACAACACACACCAGGGCCTGTTGGGGCGTGGGGAATGAGGGGAGGGAACTTAGAGGATGGGTCAATAGGTGCAGCAAACCACCATGGCACACGTATACCTATGTAACAAACTTGCACTTTCTGCGTATGTATCCAGGAACTGAAATTAAAATTTAAAAAAAAAACTTGTCTCATTTCCCTTTTAAATCTCTACTCTTGGAAAAACTGGTGAAAATCAAGTCTTTAAAATTACTTCTACTTAAGCAGCAGCCACTTAAACTGTTTTCTTTTTTATAAATGAAATCTTTCCTTTTTGCATTCCTAAATTCCTGGGGAATACACTGGAGTAATTTTAGGCTTGATTTTTTCAAGAGTAAAGGAAAAGAAATATTTCCTCTTTGCAGATTTAAATGAGTTTTGTATACAGTGTGTTCTATGAAATGAATGCCAATTTGTTTTCATTAGAATTATTCTTCTTTCATGACATCTCTTTTCTTCAATGATGCTTATTTATGTACTGGGCAGTGTTAGACATGCATGCATGCACTCTTTCTTCAACAGACAGTTTCTAATGGAGGGCACCATGCTAAGAGCTGTGGGAGAGAAAGACATACATTTCATAATTCCAGATTCTTAAGGACCTTAAAATCCAGTAGGTAAAATTAGATATATCAGCAAATTAGGATACGAGTACCCTGTGGAGGGAAAATTATGCAATAGATGAAGAAAAACAAAAACTAGCTTCAACAGGGCTTATCCCAGAAGGCTTCATGTAGCACATGACATTTGAACCAGGTTTGACAAATGGCTAGGATTTCAGGAAAAATAGTGAAAAATAAAGGACATTCAGGTAAGAGAAAACTGCAAAGCACAGAAATGATCAAGTGGACTTGTGCTGCTAATGAGGCCCATGCCTGAAGCACATAATCTTTGTAAAGAATGATAGAGTTGAGGTTGGAATTACAGTAATGTAGCCTAAATGTCAGACTAAAGGTTTTGTATTTTCGTCAAATAGAAGTACCTAAAGATTTTAGACCTCAACTACCATCATATGTGACAAAATAAAATGAGATAAACAATTTTACCTATAAATAGATAAATTATTTAAATTCTGATTCTATTCAATGATGGTAAAGACGTGAGGAATAAGGTATAGTCATTTATACTTGGAGAATATGCAAATCATTGCTTTCATTTTGAAATGAAATTTATTATCTAAAAGACTTTACGTTCACATACTGTTTGACCTAGGACTTCCAATTTTTGAAATTTATTCTATAGAAATGTTGGTATGAGTACGTAAAGAAATATGTACAAAAATATTTATTTTAATAAAGATGCATTCCTCACAAAGAAGAAAAATCCTGCCTACTTATCAATAAAAAATTGAATTAGTAAAGTATAGGAAATCCATATAGTATAATAATATTCAGATTAAAAAAATAAGTTTATACATACATTTACAACCATTTGATTTTGGACAAACCTGACAAAAACAAGCAATGGGGGAAGGATTCTCTATTTAATGAATGATGCTGGGAGAACTAGCTAGCCATATGCAGAAAATCGAAACTGGTTTTCTTCCTAATACCATATACAAAAATCAACTCAAGACAGATTACAGACTTAAATGTAAAATCTAAAACTATAAAAATTCTAGAAGGAAACTTAGGCAATACCATTCAGGACATAGATGCAGGCAAAGATTTCATGACTGAAATGGTTTGGCTCTGTGTTACCATCAAAATCTCATCTCAAATTGTAATCTCCATAATTCCTGACATGTCAAGGGAAGGACCAGGTGGGAGGTGATTGGATCATGGTGGTGATTTCCCCCACGCTGTTCTTGTCATAGTAAGTGACTTCTCATGAGATCTGATGATTTATTAAGAGTTTGATGGTTTCTCCTTCACACAGCTCTCTCTCACCTGCTGCCATGTAAGACTTGCCTCTTCCCCTTCCTCCATGATTGTAGGTTTCCTGAGGCCTCATCATCCATGTGGAGCTGTGAGTCAATTAAACCTCTTTTCTTTATAAATTACCCAGTCTCAGGTATGTCTTTTTAGCAGTGTGAAATGGACTAATACAGTAAATTGTTACTAGGAGAGAGGTACTGCTATAAAGACACCAAAAATGTGGAAGTGACTTTGGAACTGGGTAATGGGCAGAGGTTGGAACAATTTGGAGGGCCCAAAAGAATACAGGAAACTATAGAAAAGTTTGGAACTTCATAGAGACTTGTTGAATGGTTTTTGACCAAAATGCTGACAATGATATGAACAATGAAGTCCAGGCTGAGGTGGTCTCAGATGGAGATGAGGAATTTATTGGGAACAAGAGCAAATATCCCTCTTGCTATGCTTTAGCAAAGAGACTGGTGGCATTTTGCCCCCACCCTAGAGATGTGGAAAACTTTGAACTTGAGAGATTTGACCTGAAATTGGAACTTATGTTTAAAAAGGAAGCAGAGCATAAAAGTTTGGAAAATTTGCAGCCTGATGATGCAATAGAAAAGAGAAACCCATTTTCTGGGGAGAAAGTCAAGCCAGCTGCAGAAATTTGCTTAAATAACAAGGAGCCAAATGTCAATGGCCAAGACAATGGGGAAAATGTCTCCAGGGCATTTCAGAGATGTTGGTGGCAGCCCCTCCCATCACAGGCCCGTAGGCCAAGGAGGAAAAATGGTTTAGCAGGCTGGGCCCTAGGCCTTGCAGTTTTGGGACTTGGGTGCCTGTCTTGGGACTTGGTGCCCTGTGTCCCAGCTATGGTTAAAAGGTGCCAATATAAAACTCAGGCCATTGCTTGGTCATTGCCCGAGCCTTGGTGACTTCACATGGTGTTGGGCCTGCAGGCACATGGAAGTCAAGAATTGAGGTTTGGGAACCTCTGCCTCGATTTCAGAGGATGTATGGAAACACCTGGATGTGCAGGCAGAAGTTTGCTTCACAGGTAGAGCCCTAATGGAGAACCTCTGCTAGGGCAGTGTGAAAGGGAAATGTGCAATTGGACCCCCCCACACAGATTCCCCACTGGGGCACTGCCTAGTGGAGCTGTAAGAAGAGGGCCACCATCCTCCAGGACCAAGAATGAGAGATCCACCAACAGCTTGCACTGTGCACCTGGAAAAGCTGCACACTCAACACCAGACTGTGAAAGCAGACAGGAGGGGGAATATGACCTGCAAAGCCACAGGAGTGGAGCTGCCCAATTTCATGGAAGCCCACTTCTTACCTCAGCATGATGTGGATGTGAGACATGGAGTCAAAGGAGATTATTTAGGAGCTTTAAAATTTAATGACTGCCCTGCTGGATTTCAGACTTGCATGGGGCCTGTATCCCCTATGTTTTGGCCAATTTCTCCCATTTGGAATGGGAACACTTATCCAATGCCCATACCCCCATTGTATCTTGGAAGTAACTAACTTGTTTTTTTTTATTTTACAGGCTTATAGGCAGAGAGTACTTGCCTTGTCTCAGATGAAACTTTGGACTTGGACTTTTGTGTTAATGCTGGAATGAATTAAGACTCCATGGGACTCTTTGGAAGGCATGATTGGTTCTGAAATGTAAAACGGATGTGAGATATTTGGAAGGGGCAAGGGGCAGAAGGATATGGTTTGGCTCTGGGCCCCAACAAGTCTCATCTCCAATTGTAATCCCCATAATCCCCACATATTGAAGGAGGGACCAGGTTGAAGGTGATTGGATCATGTAGGTATTTTCCCCCATGCTGTTCTTATAATAGTGAGTTAGTTCTCATGAGATATGATGGTTTTATAAGGGTTTGATGGTTACTCCTTTACATAGCTCTCTTGCCTGCTGCCATGTAAGACACGCCTCATCGCCTTCCACCATGATTGTAAGTTTCCTGAGGCCTACCCAGTCATGAGGAACTGTGGGTCAATTAAACCTCTTTTATTACCCAGTCTCAGGTATGTCTTTATAGCACTGTGAAAACAGACCAATACAATGATTAAGTCACCAAAAGCAATTGCAACAAAAGCAAAAAGTGACAAACAGAATCTAATTAAACTAAAGAGCTTCTGCACAGCCAAAGAAACTATCAACAGATTAAACAGCCAACCTACAGAATGGGAGAAAATTTTTGCAATCTGTCCATCTGACAAAGGTGTGATACCTAGCATCTCTAAGGAATTTAAACAAATTACAAGAAAAACACAAACAACCCCCCAAAAAAGTGAGCAAAGGACATGAACAAATACTTCTCAAAAAAGACATACATGCAGCCAACAAACATGAAAAAAAGCTGAATACCACTGATCATTAGAGAAATGCAAGTCAAAACTGTAATGAGATATGATCTCATACCAGTCAGAATGGCCATTACTAAAAAGTCAAAAAACAACAGATGCTGCCAAGGTTGTGGAGAAAAAGGAATGTTTTTATACTGTTGGTAGAAGTATAAATTAGTTCTACCATTGTGGAAAACACTGTGGTGATTCCTCAAAGACCTAGAGGCAGAAATACCATTTGACTCACCAATCTCATTACTGGGAATATACCAAAAGGACTATAAATTGTTCTATTATGAAGACACATGCATTTGTATGTTCATTGCAGCACTGTTCACAATAGCAAAGACATGGAATCAACCCACATTTCCATCAACTGCAGATTAGATAAAGAAAATGTACATATACATTTGTATATGTGTATATACACCATGGAATACTATGCAGCCATAAAAAGGAAGGAGACCATATTTTTTCCAGGAATATGGATGGAGCTGGAGGCCATGTTCCTTAGCAAATTAATACAGGAACTGAAAACAAAATATCATGTGTTCTCACTTTTAAGTGGGAGCTAAATGATGAGAACACATGGACAAATGAGGGTGGAAAAACTCACACTGGGGCTTGTGGGAGGGTTTTGGTGGGAAAAGGGAGGGGGTCAGGAAGAATAGCTAATGGAAGCTGGGCTTAATACCTGGGTGATGCGATGATTTGTGCAGTAAACCATTATGGCACACGTTTACCCATGTAACAAACTTCTATATCCTGCACATGTATCCCTGAACTTAGTTGGAAATTTTAAAAACAATGGAAATGTAAAAAATAGGTCTATAGTTACTAATGCACAATGAAAGTCAATGTATATTATTATGTGGGAAATATCCAGTTGCAGAATCATATGTAGAATATGGGTTCATTTTGAAAAGTTAAAAAACAAAGGTCTTTATCTACATTAATTTCTTAAAAAACTTAATTGATCTCTTATTATACCAGACATGGTTCTGTATGCCAGTGAAACCACAGAGAACAAAACACAAATCCCTATGTTTGTGGATTTTATATTCAAGAAAGAAAATAAAATAATTACAAATTAGGATTAATCACCAGGACACAAAAAGAATAGGATAGGGACATACTATGTTAGATAAGGTATACAGGTGACTACTCTGAAAAGGCAACATACAACAGAAACAGAAAGAAGTAAGGCCTGGAGCTAGGGAAGAGTACCCCAGGCTGAGGGAGTAGCAAAGGCAAAGGCCTTGAAGCATTATCCAGGAACAAAGAGAAGGTCAGCCTGAAGGGCCCAGTGAACCAGTGGAAAGGTGGTGGGAAATTGAGGTCTGTTATTACGCAGGAAAATTTACTGACTGTGGCTAGAGCTGCCTAAAACAATAGGAAATACCTGGTATATAACGATATCTACTGTGTACCAGGAGATTTCACTGAATGCATGCACAACACCCCTTCCCCAACAGAAGCAATTTTGCTTTATTGTCAGGAAATGAATCCTTAAACCACTTGACTTCTAGCAGAGTGTTGATCTTATTTTGACTGACATATAGGCAAATCCTCAGAAGAGACTCAGAATTTCCCTGAGCTGGATGAAAGGAGGTCAGAGGGAGCAGATAGAGAGAACAATGTCGTTTGCACATGGACAAGTCTGTTTGAAATCTCCTGCATACAGCCAAAGAGATAAAAGAAAAGGACTACAAAGTATTGAGCCAGTACAGTGAAGGTTAAATATGAGCTCCTACTGCTATGATTTATCCACTGAAACAGCTGGGAAACTTCCGAAGTAGTTCATATATCACAGAAGTAGAGGAAGTGAGTCTGACTGTATAAACACACCTCAGGGCTGCTACTGTTCCCATTAACTGTCTGTCTCAGTAAAGGTCTGCCATTAGACAGATTCCTGCTGCAGCTGAACTGATAGAAAACTGCAGGTACACATAAAAATTAGAGGGAGACGTATGTCAAGAACAGTCATGAAAAATTTTTCAGGGGAAAGGAGAAAAAGGAGTTCTATGATGTGACTGTTTTAAAATCTGACATTTTTGGATTTTCATACTCTCTACATTTATGATTTTTCAGCTTAATGCTATATTCATGGTTTCAGTTAATTATGGCAGATGTTTATTAAATATCTGCAGTCATCAATTTCTATAGCCTATCTGATGACTGTTTTGAGAACTTTCTCTAAATTCCTCTTACAATCAACAGGGAAAAGGACTGAGGCTACAAGTTAAGATACATACATTAAATGCTATTTCAGAATAGCATCAAACTTCTAAGGACCAATTTATATGAAATGTGACAAATTACCCAATACGGACTTGCACTTCCTTTCAGTTGAGAAAACAAAAGCATGATGTGTTCAAATGTGTTATTCCTTCTAGGATGATTCCTCTTTGAAGATCCATGCTACTCGTTCTACTTGATTAAAACAGAACCAAAGACCACATTTGTGGACATATTTCTGCTTGAAGCAGTTCATCTTTACACAGGGACTTATTGTTTGGTGAAATATGAGGAAGCTAGTTTGTTCATACATTTAATCTAGTAATAATTTTGATCTCTATCATGAGTACAACTTTCAGTTGTTTCTTATCTTGGATGGGAAAAAGGAGTATTATAAACAGGACCTCAATTCCCAACACTGCTCGCTTAAAGAATTTAAATTGCTGCTGTTGACTAAGGATCAATTAAAAAATCATGGCATTGCATACACAATTTTATAATTCGATCTACGTCTACTATTTATAGGTTCATCTCTTGCCATTCTACCTAATTCATCCCAAACTACAGTTATATCAAACTGGTCTGGTCTAACATTTCCAAAGGCAAACTCCTGGTTTTTGCCTATATGGCTTTTCCTCGCCGTTTCTTTCAAGAATGCCTATTTTCTTTGTCTGAACGTTTCTTATTCTTTCATCAAGATCTGGTGTAAAAGTCACCATATCATCTCTAAAGCTTTCTTCTAATATCAGAGACAAAATTACTACTTTCTTACTTTCAACTCTAGAAACAAGGTCCTTTCACCTTTATGTTAACATATCACCAGCAGTCAGGATAGTATCTAGCAGATAAAAAGCAGGCAATAAATGTTGAATGAATGAAGCTCACTTCTTTTAATTCAGACAATAGGCACATAGTCTAGAACTATACAATACCAAAGGCTTATTGAGATGGTTAAATTCTCTTTCCTCTTTATGTCACTGTTTCTCTCTGCTTTCCTTTCTCCCTCCTTCTATGTGTGTTTTTGTGTGATGTTAGGGTAGTTATGGTTAGAAAACAATCTGACTTATCATTACCATGTACTAGATTTTCTATCATAAGAAGGCAAGAGCAGAGAATTTAAATAACTTTCAAAATATTTGGGTCCCGAAACAGATAATTTTCGCACTATGTCTAATACTACCTCAACTACCTGGAACAAAGCTAAGCAGAATATGTATTTTTTTTCTGGTAGGATGGAGTAAGTAAAGAGAGAATGACATCATGGATTTACTTTTATTAAGCTTCCAAGACTTATTCTTAGTTTGGAGGATCTGAAATTAAATATTTTACCTCTCCAAGTACATCATAGAATAAAATTGAGGTTCATAATAAACATTCTCACCATATTTCATTGTTAAAGCCTTTTTGGCAGTTCTAGGGTACTTAGAGATCATCTATAAGTAAATCCCTTCTTCTTCTTTCTTGTCACAATGCTGAACCCCAGAGAAGTAAAGTGAATGGTTTGAGGTCACCCAGCAGCTAAGACCAATTGCAAGTCAAAACAAAAAAGTTTCCTCATCACCAGTTCTTACCATTTTATAAAGTTGCCTCTATCAACAAATTGCTAACAAATTGCTTTTGTTCTTAACAGAACACTTCATTTCCCTACTTAAAATCATGCAATAGTTTCCAGTTTTACTAAGTTTAGAGTACAAACTCCTTAGTAGAATTTCAGGGCATGTTCATGATCTAGTCTTTGATTATAGCTCTAACCTCAGGCTAACCATTGCTGTGCTTGCATTCTATGCTTTGGTTTCTATCTTAAACCTCTGTCCTCTAAAGATAGAAGCTGTTATAACCAAATGTTTATGTCCCCCCCACCCCAATTCAGATGTTGAAGCCCTAATCCCCAAAGTGATGGTATTTCAGGGTGGAGTCTTTGGGAAGTAAATAGGTTTAGATGAGGTAATGAGGGTGAGGCTCTCAAGATAGGATTAATGTCCTTACAGGAGAAAAAGACCAGAGCTTACTCACTCTCCACCCTGTAGACACGCAGCAAGAAGCTAGCTATCTGCAAGCCAGGGAGAGGGACTTCATTAAGAACCTGACCATGTTAGCACCCTGCTCTTTGACTTCTTGGCCTCAAGAACTTTAGGAAATAAATGTATGTTGTTTAAGCCACCCAGTATGTGTTATTTTATTATAGCAGCCTGAGCAGATTAAGAAGCAAAATATTATGTCTCCCTTTTTCACCTCCCTAATTCTGATTCATCCTTCTGTTTTTACCTTATTTACACTTATTCTAGGAAATCTTCCATAAAGCTCCAAGTCTGGAATCAATGACTTTATTAGGTGTCCCTATAATATTGAACATCTCCTTTTATAATGTGTATGTCAGTGTATTATGTTGATCCATCTACGTGTATGTATACTTCGACCAAACTACAGGCTCCATGGAAGTAAGAACTCCATCTGCTTTGCTCAGCATTATATTCTGAGCATCATCATAGAGGCTAGCATATGGCAGTTACTCATGAAGTTATGAAGATCTTTGAGATAAGCATATTCTTAAACTAAAATAATTCTTTTTTCTTTATATACAAATGAAATTAAAGTAGAGAAAGAGAGAGGAATTTCAGTATTACTTTATGAAGCAACATCTTTAAAAAAATTTAAATGAAAATACCCATAAGTATTGTGATTAATATGATTATTTCATTTGTAATCATCATATTAAGTGCTCAAGTTTTCAGATTTGTATTGTCAGTCTATTTACAACTACCACTTAAGAATTATAGAATTTTTTTGTAAGGTAAAAAAATGTAAATAAGGATCTTCTAATGGATTGTTAATTATACTATATATATATATATATAATCCCTATGGTGTTCTCATTTTTTTAAATTTACAATATTTTTTTCCAACAATTTCTTAGCGGTTGTGCCTATTACACTGTAAACCCACTAAGAACTATGCATCAAATTAAATAATTAAATTGAAATTTATACTTTTTAATATTTCAGCTGAATTTAGATCTGCCTAGCAAATTTAGTACAACAATAATAATTCTGAAATAATCTGAACTTTCAAAGTATATAGCAGCTTTCTAGCTTTCTTTTTATATTCAATGCTATTTGAGTGCCAACTTAGGGTAATGCAGGAGATATAAACCATCCCCTACTCTCTATTCCTTTTTCCCTTAATACAAGCTCATGCTGAAGGTTCACTTTTTAAAAACATTTTTCAAGAAGCTTATCAATTATATAGACTTCACAATACACCAGCTGTTCATTCATTCTTTCATTCACAAATGTGCCGGCACTATGCTGGATGTGAGGGAGACAGTTGTGAGCAAATCATATCATATGTTCTTAGACATACTCTGGAAAGATGGATCCATATTAGTTACACTAATGAAGTTTAATTGCCACTTGAGATAAGTAGTCTATGAGAATGTTTAACAAGGAAAGCTTTGCTCAATTAGGCCAGAAGAGGGGGTCATGGAGGATAAAGCACTTAAGCTAAGTTCTGAGTGATGAAATCAAGTTAAAAAGGCAAAGAGTGTTTGTGAGTGTTTGTGAGTGTGAGTGTGTGTGTGTGTGTGTGTGTGTGTTGGGAAGAGGGTTGTGGATGGAGGAATGTTTCAAACAGTGTAAAACAGTATGTGCAAATGGTCTGTGGCTAAAGAGGGAATGGAACAGTCCAGAGAAGGGTAAAAAGTGGTGATAGATAAGGCCGAAATAGAAGAGGATGCTTAAGAAATATCAAGGGTCTTATAGTCTATGTTAAAGATTCAGCCTTACCTTAAAAACAATGATAAGTCACTGAAGGCTGTTAAGCAGGGGTGTGGAAGGTGATATAATCATATATCAATTTGTCAATAGTAAAAAGATTGCTGTAACCCATATTGGAGGATGTTTAAGGTTTTATTTTGGAAAAGCAATTAAGAGGACACTAAAGGATTTCAGACAAGAGATGATGTTAGGGCAAGATGATGATGCCCTAAAAATGAGAGTTATGTAAAGAAGGAGGAAAGTGGAGAGATTTACAAGATACTGAAAATGTAAAATGGACAAGACTTGATGATGAATCAAATATATCTGGGGGCATTAGAGTGAGAGGTGTCAATCATAACCACTAGGTTTCAGTAACTTTTATAATTTATTTCATCCTCTTAAATACATATGTATTAGAGGTAGTACTGAAAACCCTAAACTCAAATATCCCTAAGCTTCATGGGTAAAAATATATATCATGAAATTCATTTTAAAGATAAAGTAAGACTTTAACATCCTAGTATGGCGGAATGACCACTAAACTTTAAACTTTCATTCTGGTCACCATTTACATATCAAGATTGATAGTCAGAGATTTGAAGATAAGAGCAGGTAATTTATATTTGTTTGCTTTATGATGGAAGACTCTCCTCCATCGCCAAAACATTACAATAATTTAAAAATACATAAACAATCCTCTTGCTTAGAAAAAAAATTATAGTCTAGATAAAGGTATTGCAAACTGAATATTGGCTTTTCCATAGAAAACTTACTGTAAGAGTTAAATATCTGAATCAAGATTTAATTCTAATCTTTTTATAGAAATGGCTAGAAATACCACAATCAAATATACAATTAATACATAAAAGTAATACTATATCTTTTTAGCAGTGTCTCTTAAATTACACTGAAATGAATGAAACTTTTACTAAACATCATATTTGATTTGGTAAGACATAGAATCATTATACTGGAGTACGTAAAGCTCCTATGTCTTTTGAAAGAAATAAATCTAAAGACAAAATATCAAGGTTGTGAAATCAAAAAGCCTGTTTTGACATTATTGAGTAAAGTTCAGGGGAGATAGAGAGCTACCTGATGACTCTTCGAGGAGGACATTACTTTTGTTATTTTCATTTTCTCATTTAGAAATTCCTCCTGCATACACCGTCCAATCCAGAAAACATTGAGAGCTTTTTTTTTTTTTTTGTATGACTATACTAAGCACTGAGAGTACTCCAAACAAATAGTAAAGAATAGGCTATAGTTCTTAGGTTTAAGAATGGTATATTCTAAAACTAGTAAGAGAAAAAACAAGGACATACTGAAAGAACAGGGTAGATAAATTCTAGGAGAGAGGAATAACAAAGAGCTATATTAACATGGAGTAGAAAAGATTACCATGGGTTGTTGGGTGTGAGAATTAGAGATCATGTTGCTCACCCTTTAGCTGCATTTGTGCCCAGATTAACTTCCTCAAAAGTGAATGATGATTTATTTTAATTTGTAAACTGCTGTTTACAAGTGCTAATATGAATGTAACTGTGGATCATTTTAAGCCAAGTTGCTATAAATCATAGATGATAGATATTTGAGCTAGAAAGCTCCTCTCCATGGAAAATGTACCAATTATAAACACACTTTATGATGAAATATTTCATTAAGTTGATCCTATTGAATTCCCAGGAATGGTCTCCCAAATCTTCATACATTTCTTACATTATTTATTTTTCATGATATTGAGAAAAGCCTTTACAAAGTGAAGCTAATGGCATATGTGTGAGGAGAATGTGAATAATAGATGATAAAAAATAAATCTCTGAATGGCATCTAGAAAACTGGCCTATTGGGGTACAATTATTTGATGCATATTATCATAAAAATTTTATGTCTAAAAAATGGTAATATAAAGCCACGTAGATCCTTTTGAAAGAGAATTGTGATAATTGCCGTTGCATGCCAAAATAATTGGTTTTGCTGATCAAAAACTTTTCCGTTAGGTACCAAAATGTAACATCTGCCAGTGATATAATGGACCAATAATTGAAGCACATAGTATATCCTCATAGGGGCTACACTGCTGTTTTATTTATTCTTGCCCAACTGTGAAGATAAACTTCACTAAATATATGTGATATCCTGTCAATTCGGGATAAGCATATTTTTTTCTTGGACAGATGGCTGGTGAGTGAAACACCTGGATCACCCCAGAGCTGCAAAATTACAATCATAGCGGATATATGATGTCAGAAACAAGTCCACTTAGACAGACTAAAAACATTCAAATATGCAGAGGCAATAACTCCTCTCCCTTTCCAGTTTAGCTGTAAGCTAACATTGTTTCATTTGCCTTTAAGATCACTCTATTCCAACATGACAGGTTTATATTTATAGGTCACCCCATCACAGATTTCTTATTCTGTCTGAAACTTTATTAATCAGAAACAAAGCATTATGCTGAATCGGGTATTTGCAATGGAACATTCAACTTAAAATACGGAATTTCTATCCTCTACGACATTTTCTCTAATGTCACCAATTTCTCAACTCAGTATTCAAACAGTGCAGATTTATTATTTCCTAACAACACACTATTCATTTAGAAACGTATATTTCTAATTATATCATCTGCCTCATTTGCAAATTCAACTGTATGTTTCCTAAGATTCTTTGATTACACTCTTGGGGACATTTAGTGAATGTTTACTGACAAGTAGTTATGGCCAGTTAAATAATCATGCCCTCTATAGTTGCACTTCTGTACAGTAATTCCATTATACTAATTACTAGTACTTAACTCCTAGTAGTGCTTTTATTTTATGATCTAGAGTCTGTTCTAGGTATCTCCCATGTAATAAGCCACTTAATGCTAACAACTGTTGATGATATCAGAATTGTTTTTATTTCAATTGTATAGATAACTGAGACCCCAGATGGTTAAACAACTTGCTTAAGGTCATGTAGTCACTAAGTGCAGACCCATAACCAGAGCCTAGGGAGTCTTTCTCCAGATCACCTGCCTTTGACCACTCTTCATCACTGTTTTCCTATAACTTGATGTGATTTATGATAAACTTTAAACCTTGGTTTTATATTAATCTTCTTTTCTATTTTTCAGATGTTTAGCTTTGTACACATCAAATAGCCATCACAGAGATTTTTTTTTTCTGTTGGGCTGCCAGTATTGAATATGTGGTATATAAGATACATAATACATATTTATGTGTGAATATGTACGTACATATTTCTGATTGGTTGCCACACCACAGAATTAAATAACATACAGTATTATGTAAAATGCAGATCTTTATCACTTACTCTTGAAAACCTATAAATAATTTCAATATGAAAATTTTATTGACTCTGAATTACAACACATATGACTAATAATCATATACATATGTTTATCACACAGATTTTCAGCTTATATTACACAGTCCTGCACTCATTCAGCAGAAATCTTCTGCTTTTGCTGCAATGCGTAGCAGTTATGCTTCATGACTGACAGTTATGTCATATAAAAAATAAGTCACAATTAATAAAAATCAAAACTAATATGTGCTACAATCATTTAATGATTTAATAAACTAGGAGAGGGTTTTATGAAAAGACTTATACAAACAAGAGACCCAATTTCCAATTAGAATCAACACTTAAAATTCTTCAAGTTCCTAAGAATGAGGCAACACCTAATCAGTTTGTTCTTCACATATCCCTCTACCCACAAAGGGGCAGTTACTTTCAAAGAAAAACACGGTTAAAATATCTGTTCCCTCCACATGGGTTAGAAATACTTTTGTGAGATAACTGATACACTACAAAAAATGCTGCAAGTGTAAGATCAGAAATTATTTATGTGGTAACCTTACCACATTTGGATATCAGGACTATAATTATAGATTCACAAGGAAAAATAAATTAACTTAATAACTAAAATAGCCCTTAAATGAATAGATGTATCATAATAATAGTTAACATTCCCCAAGATTTCACTACATGCCAGGAATGTTCTAAATTCCTAACATCTATGAGTTCATTTAATCCAAATAATAACACTATGAAGTTAATACTATTATTATTTCCATTTTAATGATGATGAAATAAGTACAAAGAAGCTAAATAACTTGTCCCAGGTCATTTGCAAATCACTGGGGATGGTATTGAACCCAACTGGTATCCCACAAGAACCTGCACTCTTAATCACAATTCTTGACAGTTTTTTTGATCCATCTTATTTATAAACAATTAGCTTATTTCAAATTTTGCACTATTTCAAATAATGTTATAATAAGCATGCCAGTACCCACACCTTTTTGAGCTTGTCCTAGTATTTTTAGAGTAAACTTCCTAGGGATGTAAATGCTGAATCAAAGGACATGAACATTCATCACTGTCAGGTTTGTAGGTGAAAAATGATGCTCTGAACTGTTGTTTTAATTTGCATTTTTTATTAGTGAGCATATTTTATTTCAGTGGTGTCTTAGAACCAGCTCATGCAGGTTTTGATTATTTCTTCCCACCCGACTCCACCTTCAATAAAATGAAGTTGGTAGCTTGAAATTAAACATAGGTGGGAGTTTCCACAGCTTTGAAATCAGCACAGTATAAAAACTAGACTTGCTTTGTTTGTTTTGTTTTGTTTTGCTTTGGAGAGTTGCTTAAATGTTCACCTTCATATGCCATTATGTTTCTGCTATGAATAGACTACTCATCTTCTTTGCTCAGGTAAAAGTTGGGTTGAGGTTTTTTTTTATTGATTTTTAAGATGAATATTTTAATCTAATAAATTATAAACAAGAGGAAAAATTTTGTTATTAATTCTAGTAATCATGATTTTGGTCACACAACTTAGCCATTTGTTCAAAAATAATATAGATAAAACCCAAAGTGAAAAACGTTATGAGTTTCAATTTAGAATCTGCCATAAAATTTAAATAATTATTAGGTCTCCTTATGTTAAAACGATGTTTTAAGTTTGACTTACCTTATTTTAAAATAAATGTATGTATATAATATATGCCTTTTAGAAATGCTATAAGATAGGGGTTGGTGAATACACCCTAAAGCTCTGAAGTACCATAGACACTTGAGGTTGTAGTAATAAAAAATAAAAAAGAAAACACTTGAGATTGCAATTTTACTATCATAAAACTTTAAACTTCTATAGATTTTATATGTTAATGCCAATGTTGAAGCATTAGAAACAGAGGGCTGAACCATGGGTAGTCTAGACAATTTGCTATATAACTTTTAACTAGCAGGTAACTTCATAGTTACTGATTTTCAAACAATAGCAACGTTCCTGGAACTGCATATAACTAGTAAAAACTGTTTCAGTTAAAAATCAATGATGAGATATCACTAAATTAGTGGACATAAAACAAATAGGGTTTAAACTGTATTCTTCAAACAACATTTATCTTGAATTTTGAAAGGAATGTAATTGTTATCATTTTCATATACCTTTTAACTTTCTATTCAAATACACTGAAATACTGCACTATGGAGAATTTTTTTTGCTACACTTTCAGTTAATTTATAAAAGTAGACTATACAAGATGTATAGTCCATTGTACTAACATGAAAGAACATTTTTCAGGATAAAGAAATTAAAATTGTTTCGACAGGAAAATCTGCCAAACCAAGTGACCATGAAATTCATTTACACATAATTTTACTATTGCTGGTCAAGAACAATCAGAAAATAAGCTACTCTTCATCTATTTTTCCAAAGATATTTTTCAGATTAACTACAAGAGAAAGGTCTATTCTTTTTCATTTTGAATTTGTGATTTAAGAACTTGACACTTTTGAAAAATGCCTTATTACTGCTTTCAGCATGCTCTGTTCCCATTCTGTTTTCAAAATCATTAAATCATATTTATGAAGTGACCATACACATCACTAGCAATTTTGATAACTGCTTTTCTCCTGCCTTAGGTCATTAGTTGGACTGAATGTTTTAAAGTGAAATAAAACATTTTATGCGTCACAGAGTAAGAAATGGACTGAATCAAGGGGCTGTGGTTCTTGGTGTTCTCTGCTGTAGCCTGGGGCTAATTCCCATTTTCAAAACTTTGCTTAAATCTCGATCCTTCCCTGAAATGACCTGGTCCTCTTTTCCCCACCAAATCTTAACCTAATCATTTTCTAAGACCCTGCCGAAAACCCTGTGTTTTTGAATATTTCAACTGTTATTAATCACCCCCTTCTCACCTTGACTCCAAGTACTCAAAGGTATACGACACCCTTTAATACTTATTTATATAAGGCTCTGAATTGGTTGATTTTGTTTTAGGGTCATTTAATTAACAAATGATCAATTCTATTAATAGTAGGCAAGGATTATGCTTATATATCTTTCTAATAGTCCTAATCACCTACCTGGCACCTTCAAGTACAGTCAAACACTTACATCTTGCCCTAGCACATTTTGGAGCACCTAGTAAATACTCACTAAGAGCTCAATAGATTGAATAAAAGTAAACAAAATGTTTTTGTGTTCGTTTGTTTTTATTTGTTTATTTTACCTACTATGCAATTTCATTGCAGTTACAAAAATATTACAATTTTAGGTAGATTTGGAAATAATAATAAAAATGTAGCATAGAGTAAAAATTGATATTCAAAATCCAAAACATTTTTATGAATGCCTCCAAATTAATTCTATCTTAATTCAATACCTGGCCCAAGAATCAGTTCATTTGGCTTTCTTAAATAGAGGTCAGGTTAATTTCACAAGAAAATAAGTATTTTTTTTTCTTAGATTCTAGTCTCCTGGCTTCTTTGCAAGCTGACAAAATATTAGGATTAACAAGGGCCAATCTAGTACACCTTCACCCATGGTACTCTGTTCATAACACATATACACACCACGCATATGAACATCCATGTCCATTAGATATCACAGTTACTTTTTTTCTTTTTTTCTTTTCTTTTTTTTTTTTGAGACAGAGTCTCACTCTGTTGCCCAGGCTGGAATGTAGTGGCACAATCTTGGCTCACTGCAACCTACACTTCCCTGGTTAAAGTGATTCTGATGCCTCTGCCTCCCGAGCATCTGGGATTACAGGTGCACACCACCATATTCGGCTAAGTTTTCATATTTTTAGTAGAGACGAGGTTTTGCCATGTTGACCAGGCTGGTCTCAAACTCCTGGCCTCAATTGATCTGCTGGAATCGGCCTCCCAAAATGCTGGGATTAGAGGTGTGAACCACCACACCCAGCCAACACAGTTATTTGTTCTTGAGGTATGTGCTTGGTAGACCTCAGAAAAAGAAAAAAAAAAAAAAGGCTCATCTGCTTGGAATCACTTGAAGATTACAGTTTTAACTATGGGTTTCAATTATTTTGATATTCAGAAATCATGTGCAATTAAAATATAAATAACCCTCAAAGAGATTATTTTTAAAAATCTGTTAACACATAAGTACTTCAGATCTTTCCTAGAGTGTCAGTAAGCTCAGAATAACTTGTAGTGGTCATGGTCACTGCGGTGGGATGCTTAGGGAGAAGAGATCTTAAGTAGGGTCCATAGTATAAATTCCTGGGAATATAGGACCATTCTAAGGAGATTGGTTTCTCAGACTTTAAAGGAATAATAAGCAATGATGGAATTTGGGAGAAGTCTGGCCCAAAGAGGACATAATAGAATCTAAAAGTAAAATGTCTCAGTTGTAGTGTAGGTATGGGGGACAGGGAGGGGAAGAAAGTTTAATTTACAAATTACAAGCATACTTTGGAAAAGTTTCATTTCTCTTCATGCATATAAAGTACATATTTCAATATTACAGAATTTTTTCCATTGTTCTAAAAATGCAAATACATAAAAATTTCTTAGGCAGTTGTCCAATGAATGTTTAAACAGTAAAGTTAATTATCCTACAACTTAAAGTAATTTGTATTTGATCAAAACAGCTACGTTAGCATTGAATTCAAATGTTTGCTTACAAGAAATACATTGTTTTTAATTGTCTGTCACCTAACAAAACCCAAGGCATTTTGAAGTAAAATAAATTTGTATCTCCCATATAGATTTTTTAAATTACGGTTCGACTAAATGAGAAAGACAGGATTGGAAAGTGCCTCCAGAGGTCATTTAGTCCATTTCCACTTCTGGCAAGCTTCGCCTAAATCATTTCAAACATATGGCTAACTACCTTGTGCCATCTTTGTTAAGCAATCCCCGTTCTTGGCTGCCCGCATTAATGATGTGTGTGCCTACAAACTGGTTTAAGTGTTCTGTGTGATTTAGCTAGTCAAGAGTGTCTGATAATCTGTCTAGTCAGCAAGATATCTCTCAGTTAAATCAGTCTAACTGAAAATGTGTTCATTAAACTTGGCTAATTTTTTATTTACTTCACTGGTAAATACAATTAAAACACTCAATCAAGTGTAAATGTCAGAGACAACCAGTAAATCAGGATCTTCCTTAATCTAACTAAATTGTTTCCGACCTGATTTTAACCAAATTTTACTCAACCTACCCACTCTGGAGCAAAAGACTGTCAAACTATGTTCCTGTTCCTAAACGTCTTCAATAAGTCTTCTTTTCTCTGCCACTTTTGCAGGCAAATAAAGAGTCAAAGAATGAAACAGGGATCAGAATGAGCCAACCAAATTTATAAGGAAACCCAAAGAGAGGTTTGTTTTATTTTTTTAAATGAATATACTCAACAATATTCAAAAGAATAATACTGAAAGATAGAAGTATGCAGCGATAAAATACGTCAACATGTTTGCTATTTTCTCTATATTATAGCAGTTATTTCTAAAAATAAGAATTTCAGACTATCTCCACCATTATTTTCTTTTCATATTCCTCTGAAGGTAATGAACTAAGTTTTAAATTTGCCTACTTTTTAAAGTAGAACACTTCTCCCTTAAAATCAAATTTAAATATATAATACTAAGACTTAAATTTTTCCTCTGCCTTAGACTAAGATCAGATTTTACATATTGCTCAGAGGCCGAACCCTAAGGTCAAATACAGTTGGAGTTTACTTGACTCTACTGTTAAAAGGTAAAACAGAGGCATATAGACTCAGATGACAGTCTAAGATGATCTAGACAAAAAATGCAGAATCACAATACTATACTATAATACATAAAACATTTGAGTACTATTATTAACATTGAGACTGTCATTTAAGATATTGTGTCACAATTACCAGCATGTGAGATGATTCTTCGGTTAAAGATTTCAACCAGAAAAAAGATGTTAATCTTCCCTTATAATTATACAAATTATATTGACATGTATTGACAATACATGTTAATAAATACTCCAAAATATGGAATTGCTGAAGTAGCTTACATTAGAAAATACCAAAGTAAATTTGAAAACAAGAATATCAGTCTTAAATATCAGTTTTTTAAGAGCCAGCATTTAAAAATATTCAATACTGAATCTGTTACTAATTTGTAAAATTAATGGCATGCAACTCCAAAGGAAAAGAGACATTTAAGTGACTCAGATTTGGGATAATATCATAAATTCCTTTCAGTGGCTGTAGCTAGTGTTTTAGAGGGTAGGAAATAATGATGCAAAATCAGATACAAATTATTTCAGAGACATGAGTGATCTTCAAAGTGAAATATTAGAAGTGATGTTATGAAATACAAGAAATGTGACTGAGAGCTCCTAATCTGATATATGGCAATATGTTACCACTCATTAAAGCCCAATTTTAATGTGTTGACAGCTAACCTCAAAAAACAAGACATCTAACTTCAATCTTATAATATTATTTGGTGATATATCCTCACAATATCGTACAGGCAAATAAAATGTTCAAATTTGAATTTAGCACTTTTTCTCCTGACAGCTCTAGAATTCCTTAACTTAGTGAATATAGCCACAATCAATCCAGTTGTTCCAGTCAGAGATCAGGTAGCCATCCATGTCAAATCCCAAATCCTGTCAGATCTCCCTTATAATACCTTCAGGTCTCTCTCTCTCTCTCTCTCTCTCTCTCTCTCTCTTTCTCTCACCCCCTCCCTCCCTCTTCTCTCCCTCCCTCCCTCCCTCCCTCCCTCCCTCTTCTCTCCCTCCCTCCCTCCCTCTTTTCTCCCTCCCTCTTCTCTCCCTCCCTCTCTATCCTGCTACCCACTACAACTCTAGGATAAACTCTTATCATCTCTTGCCTGTATTATAACATCCTCTTAAATGGTCAGGCTACACCTGCCTCTCCCACCCTACCTCCTAGACACCTCACCCCTAGGTTTCTCGCTTTCTACCATTCTGTTCTCTCCACTGTAACCAGAATGCTTTTTAAAAACAGAAAAGCTAATGATGGCAGTCTCCTACATAAAAGTATTCAAAGGCTTCCCGTGGTTTTAGTGAACTTGGCCTTTAATGCAAAGACAATTTTGTCTCTGCATATCTCTTTTGCTTCATCTAGTGCCACCTTTTTCTTTGTTCAATAGATTTGAATTGGATTTCATCTAGCTGTGTCTTTTACCTGGAACAAGCTTTCTCCCTCTTCCTACTAGATCCTTCAGAACTCAGTTTAAATACTATTTATTATTTTAGGTCATCTTCCTTCAAGATTCCTCAGACTAGGTGAATATTGTCTGACATAGTCTTCCATAGACTCAACATACTTATAATGTATTCATTATAAGCTACATGAGAACATGAGAATAGAGACTCAAAGCCTGTCACTATTCCTGACGAATATGTTCTTATTAAATGCATGCTGAACATTCATTAAGAGCTAAAAATATATAAACAGGTTATTTTTCTATACATGTAGTCAAATTAGTGCTCAGTGGCTGTTCTGATTATTTTATCATTACAGGTTGAGTATCTCTTATCCAAAATGCTTGGGACTGGAAGTATTTCAGATTTCTAACTTTTTTTTGGGGGGGAGGGTGATTTTTGAATATTTGCATAATACCAGTTTAGCATCGTAATCTGAAAATCCAAAATGTAAAATGTTCCAATGAGCACTTCCTTTGAGCATCAAGTTGGCGTTCAAAAAGTTCTGAATTTTGCAGCATTTCAGATTCTGCATTTTCAGATTGGGGATACTCAAACTTTATTGGAAATTATTAGTGACTTATTCACTGTTCCTTAAATCAGTTGAGTGAATGAGGGTTCTCTTTCCTCTACAATATTCAGATATCTACTGTTGTCATTTCTTCTGCTTATCCTCTCCATCACTAATTATTCCTGGTGTCATTTTATTTCAAGACTTCTGTCAGCCTCTTTTCTTCATTATTAGAAATAAAACTGTGAAGTCCTCCAAAAATTCTGATCCACCTTCAAATGATCCTCTTTTTCATTCCATCACATTCAATTTTTCAAATTCTTTCAAGGCTCTTTCTTGAGAGTGACATATCAAAGAGCTAGTAATAAGAATCTTCAACACCCCAAATTATAAACAAGTTTTATGCCAATAAGGGCCTAGTGCACTGCACTAAATGTGTAACAGGCATACACTACAAAACATTAAATAAACTACAAAAACATTAAATAAAATATTGCCAATTTGAATAAAATGGTTTATTCTCTTATTACAGGTCTTTAACCTCACATATCTGAGTACCATCCATAAGATTCATATCGCTTTGTTTATAATCAGTGATTAGATAGATGGAATTTGTAACCTCCATATTTTACATGCTAAGATTTTAAAGTCTGACTTCAAGGAGTTAAAAAAATTATGCTCACAAGGACCAAAATATGTAAACCAATTATAAGATCATCTTTACTGTTAGTCAAACCATTTTATGTATAATGTTATTCACCATATTGGAATATGTCTTTGTAAGGTTAATGAAAACACACCTTTTTATAATAAAGCCTACTTTACCAGACATAATGAAATAAAATTTCCATAGGCATAGCTACTTTCTAAGTGAAAGTTCTATGTTACTTTTTAGTCATTGATAGTTATTACATTCTAAAAAGTTTTACTTACTGAACTAGAAAATTTTCAAATTTCAAATTAGATTATCTTTGTTATATTGAGTCAGCATTATCACTAGAGAGTTCTTTAGATGGTGCAATCAACTTAGATAATTTCTATCTTTTAAGAAATGGGGGCAGCTGGGCGCGGTAGCTCAAGCCTGTAATCCCAGCACTTTGGGAGGCCAAGGCGGGCGGATCACGAGGTCAGGAGATCCAGACCATCCTGGCTAACAGGGTGAAATCCCGTCTCTACTGAAAATACAAAAAAATTAGCTGGGCGTGGTGGCAGGTGCCTGTAGTCCCAGCTACTCGGGAGGCTGAGGCAGGAGAATGGCGTGAACCCGGGAGGTGGGGCTTGCAGTGAGCGGAGATCGTGCCATTGCACTCCAGCCTGGGCAACAGAGCGAGACTCCGTCTCAAAAAAAAAAAAAAAAAAGAAGAAGAAGAACTGGGCGCCTATGATACATAAGTGTATTCATTAGGTCTTGAAAATTATTCACACCACCATCGGTTCCTTTGCAGTGAATGTTGCAGCCCTTAGGGTCAGTGTCAACCAATTAAAATTCAAACACATAGACCTGAGAGAAGAAACCCTGTTAATCTATTTCACATCCTAATGATGAAAACCTTTACCTTAAATGAATGTATTTTGGATAAAGTAGGCCATATTTTTATAAAATATGATATGCCTATTTCAGATCCGAGTATTATTTTAGGAATTAATAAACTAAATCTAGTTCCCATTCATTCTGAAACTATTTTCAGAATTGTATTTTGAAAACACACATAGGCTCACAAACACATATAATATCCTAATGCATCTCAATTAGACTCAGTTGGCTAATACCAAGTTTCCCTAAAGTTCACTACCCCTCCTTGAGGATCAGAATACTGATCAACACAGCCCTAAGGGCATTTTTTTTTTAGATTAAGATAAACCACTGTATAACTACCAAGTTTAATAGCAAGTATAAAATTTCACTAGTAAATGTAGTTTCATAAAACAAGGGTTTAAGAAAGTGATTCTCAAATTTTACACTATATAAGAATCATGGACAAGACTTACTACAATACATATTGCATGTCATATCCCCTTTTTCTGATTCTGTGGGTCTGCTCAAGAATTTGCATTTCTAACCATTCCCCAGATGATGCTGATGCTATTGGCCTGGGGACTACACTTTGAGAACCACCGATTTAATGAATCGTCCATTTTTTTTAATGTTACTGCAAATGAGTTTTAATGTTACTTTTTAAAAAATGTAATGTGTATTAGGAAACAGAAAATTTTACAACCTAGTTGTAGGTATATACATATATGTTATGTATGTTATATATATTATATATAATACATATGCTATATATGTTATATATAATATATAATACATATGTTATATATGATATAATACATATGTTATATATGATATAATACATATGTTATATATAATATATAATACATATGTTATATATGATATAATACATATGTTATATATGTTATATATAATATATATAATACATATGTTATATATTATATATAATACATATGTTATATATGTTATATATAATACATATGTTATATATGTTATATAATACATGTTGTATGTTATATATGTTATATAATACATGTTATATATGTTCTATATATTAAATACATATGTTATATATGTTCTATATATTATATATGATACATGTTATATATGTTATATATTATATATGATACATATGTTATATATGTTATATATTATATATGATACATATGTTATATATGTTATATATTATATATGATGCATATGTTATATATGTTATATATTATATATGATGCATATGTTATATATGTTATATATTATATATGATGCATATGTTATATGTTATATATGTTATGTTATATGTTATATATGTTATATATGTTATATGTGTGTTATATATTATATATATGTTATATGTTATATATATTATTTATTATATATGTTATATATATTATATATTATATATGTTATATATGTTATCTATAATATATGTTATATATTATATTATATGTGTTATATATTATATATAATATTAGATATATTATATATATTCTTTTTTATTTCCTTCTTTGGCATAATTCTAATTTCTAAATGCTAATTTCCCCTATACTCTGCAAACTCAAGACAGACTAGTTATGTGAGGTACTATTCAAAATTGAAATAGAACTTTGTTAATTCTTCACATTGATTTGGGCATTGGAAACAGCAATTCCTCAGTTTTCATAGTTATTTATCTCAGTTGTCTTTCTCCTGAGTATTATAATCATACCATCAGCCCATGTATATTGAGATCATATTTCAGTCTATATTTATGTTATGTGGTTTTCCATGTACATTTTGTTCATTTAGTCATTATCTTTTCTCAGAATTAGCTGAAAAAGGCTATTGGACAAATGGTGAGAAATGAAGGAAAAAAGGACAAATAGAAAAATAGAACAATAATGCCTTTGGTCTTAAGCCTTTCCTTATCTTTCATGGTCTTATCATGGACAAAGGCCACATCTTTTAAAGGATTCATACTGAGATACTCAGGAGGTCTCACAGGAGTCATATACTATACTCATTAGTAGAGTGGCTTTATTTTTATTCCCAGCTAGTCCACCTGATATCTGAAAAGTTTGCCCAGTTACACTGAGGACCGATCAATAGTGTGATATCTGAAAAGTTTGCCTAGTTACACTGAGGACCGATCAATAGTGTGATTTGCTATCCATAGGGAGGAGGGGAACACCCTCTGATATTTCCTATTTTTAAACAACTAAAGTTGTTTTGTATTCCCTAAACCATATTGATCCATGAAGCTAATGATAGTTTTTACGAAAGCTCCCTTTTGTAAACTCTGTCACAGAGGAAACCTTGGAAAATTACAATTAACGGCAGGAAAAATGTTGGAAATCTATTTTACCATGTAACTTTCCTGCCAGCTCCTGCTATGTACAAAATAAAGCAAGACCCACATGTTTTTCCCTCCTGGGTTTGGATATAGCTGGACTGATGCAATGGCAATGAAGATGGCTTATATTTATAACTCCAGGGTGCTTTTACTCCTCCCAACTAATTTGCCATCTTGTCCATTATGTGAATAAGCTGTAACGGCTGAATTGGCATTGCCCCCACTTTTCCATTTCAGCAGAAATTTTAATAGGAGGTTGTCACTCTGTAGGCTCAAGTGATGCCATCTGCTTTTCCATTTGGGGAAATGCACATAAAAATGGTGGGGGAGATGTTAAGTATTTAATTAAAGGTAGACTATCTGTTTCCCCAATTTTCTCTAGTTTAATACCTGCTGGGTCACATATAGAATACAAATAAGAAGATAGAAAACAGTTCATGAGATCTTGTGGGAGAAATACTAAAATTAGGTTGCCCATTAAACATAACAAATGCACGTTTTACTAGTACATTAAACCAAACAGAAAGGGTTTTTTTTAATGTGAAATACATGAGAACTCTTAGAACACTATAATTGCAGTTCTAAAGAAAGTAATCATATTACTCATATATGAATCTTGATTTCTAGACAAATATATTTCTGAAACTGTATGATAAAATTCATATTTAAAATGGAATTTAATAATTGTCATCAATAATGGATATCTTACTTTAATCTATCAATAAAATCACCTACCTAGGGATGTATGTAGATGAGTAATTCTTCAATTAGAATACTAAAAAATATGTCATTACAATTACAGCTTCAAGGGACCAGTAATGTTTGTGGTAGACTTTCAAGACTGTTGAGTGTGTAGTTTATCCAAATACTAAAGTTATTTTTTCCTTGTAATTCTAGAGCCACACCATTGTTTTGACTATGGCACAAATGTAATGCACATTTCAATAAAACAGTACAGCTGGGAATTAACAGGCTAATAAAAAGGACTTTAAAGGTGCATTAAATTAGGATTTAAGATGTCTCTTGCATTTGCAGCATAAATGCTAATAAAAATATAAATCTGTTATTAACTTTTTATAGTCATGCAAAGCAATAAAAGCTGAAAATATTGAAGATTTATCAGCACATATCTGCAAGACGGACAGAATAGAATAAAGGTAGAGAAAGAGAGATGTTAGGAAAAGGGAGAGAAATTTTTAGAGTAGAAATGAGAAGAAATAATTTATATATACTTTAAATAGTTTATACACACACACACACACACACACACACACTTTGTTTCCTTTCTAACATAATCATTTTTATTTTGATCCTCAAGAAAGTTTGGGAATGTTGTTTCATGAAAGTAAAAACCAAGAAAATATTTTCTATCATTTAAATGACTAGAGCATTAAGCTAGGAGATTCTGCTCCAAGGGCAATACTATGTTACCTGTTACTATTTCCCTTAGCTAACAATATACCACTTGTGTCAAATGTGTGCTGACAATACAGGCTTGTTCATTAGAATCATACAAACAGCTAGCTAGCAGTTTGCTTAATAATGCACTAACCTATTCAGAATGCTTATTGCTTGAGTCATAATTGCACAGATCTAATTGTTAAATGTGGCTGGGAAATTAAAATGGTAGTCCTTAGAGACAGCTCTGTTTCAAAATTAATATAATCATTAAAGAAAAATAAAAACATATATTTTTGCTGGCATATCTGAAAGTTTTTAAGAATTTCTTATGCAAAATGTAAAAGAGAAGTCATGGTTCTCGAAAACAATATAAAAATGATATACTTCCATCTATTAAGCCACATGGAAGATAAAAGTTTTGGGGTTGTAGCCTCAGAAAGGCTCTAAATTCTTAATGTTGATAAACAATAAACAACAATCATTTGTTTTCCACATTGGTTATGATTAATTGGTATATACTGAATTTTTAAAAAATGCATTAAAAATATAATATAGGCAGTCCATGGATTGCCCTCATGCTACTTTGAGAAGCTGAAAAACCACAACACATTAAATTGCAGTAAAATTCAAATAAAGTTTTATAATTTGTATATAGTGCATAAAAATGTTTATATAAATTTGCCATTAACTATATCAAGTATTATTTCATTGTAGATAGTAACAGGATCCTCACGTGTCAGAACAAATTATAAATTTGGTGTTATTACTCTTTTCTCTCTCCTTTAAAATATCAATTTGCCAGTATTTTAAAAAATTCTGAATAGCAACAGTTGTTAACTATAATTTGCATTAGACAGCTGACAATTACTCAAGGTGTTACTTTCTAAGAAAATCAAACAAATAAATATGCTCAGATTTTAAAAAAAGACTTGCAAAATACTTAATCCGCTACTTATAGTGTATCACATAACAAGTTAGACAGTCACAGTATTATTTTTAAAACTATTTTTAATTAGGCTATTTTTAAATTTAAATTAATTAAATAAAATATGCACACCTTTTAAAGGCATAATTGTTGTTCTTATAATATATGTAAATCAATTTAGGCTTCCTAATTTATTAAAAATAGAGGTGGTTAGAGTACGTAAGAAAATTCTCTGGAGCATAATTTTTAATATGACACAAGCATAACTCATAAGTTCAATATTGTCTTCAAGCACATTAACTTTATATAATAAAAATAAACAACAAAAACATGGCTTACCATATCCCTATACTTAATCTGTATAAATAATATTAAAAGCGTATTTCAAAGAACTCATTTCAGAAATGTTTATGTTGTGAGTTACCAAGGAAACATTAAACAGACCAGAACCAAGGGAATACATGATTGAATAGTCCTGGTTTCCTTCCGTTATAGAGTTCTTTCCTTTATGTCATAATTGAGGAATAGGAGTAGTTTAGGACAATGGAAAATTTTCTTTTTAATTTAAGATAGTCCATCATGCATTCCCGGAAATTTTCATCCAAAAATAAAATTATGTAGACACATGTCAACATCTAGTTAGACTAACAAAAGCAATTTTAATGTGCAGTTGACCCTAGAACAATGCAGAGGTTAAGGGCGCCAAACCTATCCCCACCACCGGAGTCAAAAATCTATGGGTAACTTTCGATTCCCCTAAAACTTAATTACTAATACTCTACTGCTGGCTGGAAGCTTTACCAATAACAATTGATTAAAAAACGATTTTGTATGTTATATGTATTATATACTTTATTCTTATAATTAAGACAGCCAGAGAAAAGAAAATGTTATTAATAAAATGATAAGGAAGATAAAATATATTTACTATATTCATTAAGTGGAAGCAGATCATTATAACGGTCTTCATTCTCATCTTTATAATGAGTATGCTAAGGAGGAGGAGCAACAGGAAGCATTGGTCTTGCCCTCTTAGGGATGGCAGAGGCAGAAGAAGGGGAGGAGGTGAAAGGGGAGGCAGGAGAGGCAGGTATACTAGGTGTAATTTTATAGAAAAAAATTCATGTGTAAGTGGGTCCATGTAGTTCAAACCTGTGTTGTTCAAAGGTCAGCTGTAATTTATAATAGTAAAGTAATTTAGACTAAAAATTCTAAATGATGCAATATAATTATATATTGTACAGGAGGTAAGGAAAGAAGCAGAAATCTCATAAAAGTACTAAACCTGATGGAATAGTACTGTTTACTGATCTGACATAATTTCCATCAATTTAAGCGATTCCTTTGACTATACCTTAAATGAAATAGTATGGTTTCATCCTAAATTCAAACTCTCATAACTGCCCAAATTAATAATTATGGTAGCTAAACTAAATGTTGAATAAGTATGAAGTATTTTGTTATTTTTGATATACAGGAAATTCTTGGATTGACATACGTGTATAAATCCAGAACTTTCAGATTTTGGATAAGGAAATCAGAGCATATACCATATGTCACGCCTCACCCGTGCTGGGTAGCAACCCACATTTGAAACCAGCCTAATTCTCCCATAGAACTGATGTCTACGGGTTGTTTTTTTTCTTTTGTTTTAAATAAACATAGAAATTGACCAGTTGCTGCCTGCTGACCAACTCCTTTATACACCCCTAATTTTAGTCAGCTGGGGGAAGAGACAAATTTGAGAATGGCCTGTAGTGTCCCAGCTGACATCCTCCAAATTAAAGCTTTTCTTCCCTGGCAATACTCATTGTCATGACTAGACCTAAGCCAAACTGCTGGTATTTAGAAACATATTCAATTGCCTTAAATATTATACAATAAAACTTATGAAGATTCGCCATAAGTGGGAACAATAAAGACACAAATTATTCTTAAGTCAGCTTAGGTCAGGATTTTTCACTAAATAAATTTTGGAGCCAATTTAGAAGAAAACTGTTAGCTTTTAGAACTTTGTGGATTTTAGAATTGTGGGTAAATGATTATGGGCCCAGTTTTCTCATTTAACCCTAACCACACACTTATGCAAAAGGTAATTTTATTATCATTTTGTATATGAGGAAACTGAGGCTTAGCTCTGATAAATATCTTGCTCAAAATTATTTGGCTCATACCATAAATACAGAACAATGCTATTAATCAAGAAGTCTGTCTCTGAATCCCACAATAATTTGGAGAACTGCCCATAATAGGTTTGATAGTGTCACAAATGCCACTGTGTTTATAACTCCAGATTTTGTATTGCCTTTTGTGTTTAAAGCCATTTCCTGTTTTAGAAGGGTGAGCTGGAAATTTATGTTTGCTGAAAGCCCTGTAACTATATAGCTAAGTAGCATTTTTGAAGGGTCTATGAAAAAGTGAATTAGGGAGCATACTCTGAAATTCCTATTTATTCCTCTAAATTCTAACTTGAAATTGTTGATTAAACTTACTGTTATAACTAGAGCATTTTCAGTCAAGTGGAGAAAATCTGACAGAGAAATAAGCATTTTAATTTTTAATTTCATGTAGTTAAGACAGATCCCCTCAAGAACCAAACTATGAGGCTGCTAAATGAAGAACACACTTCATATGGGGATTCTTTTGAGAGCTGAGCAAATAAACTCAAGTGATACATAATATGCCGTAATGTATAGAAAAGAATGCTCATATGAGAATGTTTAATTGATAGAAACAGTATTCACTATCATAAGGGAATAATGATCTTTATACTACTGAGATTGTCTGAAAGTTAACTTTTGAAAAATGTTTGATTTTAGCAATTGGGTTTTTTAAATTGTGATATAATATACATATTTACCATTTTATCCATTTTTAGATGTACAATTCAATGGCATTAAGTACATTCAAGTTATTGCACAATGATAACCACCTTTCATTTCCAGATATTTTTTATCTTCCCAAACTGAAACTGTCTGCCTATTACAAAATAACTTCCCATTCTCATTCCCCACAGCCCCTGACAACCACTATTCTATTATGTCTTTATGAATGTGACTAGACTATTCCAGGTAACCTCATACAAGTGAAATCATATAATAATATTTCTCATTTTATGACTGGCTTATGTCTTAAATGGTCAATCGTATTGTAGTATGTGTTAGAATTCAATCCTTCTTAGGGCTGAATAATATTATACTGTATCTGCCATATATAGTTTTTAGCTGGAGTCTTGCTCTGTTGCCCAGGCTGGAATGCAGTGGTGGGATCTCAGTTGACTGCAACCTCTGCCTCCCGGGTTCAAGCGATTCTCCTGGCTCAGCCCCAGTAGCTGGGGATTACAGGTGTGTATTACCACGCACTTTTTTTTTTGGATTTTTAGTAGAGATGGGGTTTCACCATGTTGGCCAGGCTGGTCTCGAACTCCTGACCTCACGTGATCCACCCACCTCGGCCTCCCAAAGGCTGGGATTACAGACATGAACCACCACGCCTAGCCTATAACACATTTTTTATCCCTTCATCTGTTGATGTTTATTGGGATTGTTTCCAGCTTTTGACTATTATGAACAATGCTGCTATGAACATTAATTCACAAATATCTGTTCGAGTCTCCACTTTCAATGCTCTTGAAATAGAAGTGGAATTACGGTAATTTTATGTGTTTAATTTGTTTTTGGGGAATCACCATACTGTTTTCCACAGTGGTTGTGTCATTTTAAATCCCCACTCACAATGCACAAGGGCCTCAATTTTTCCACATTCTCATCAATACTTGTTAGAAAATATTTTTATAATTTTACATTGTACAGGGACCCCAAACTATTTACAACCATTAACTCACTACTGATCACAGACCTCTTTTACTTTGACCTCTGTTTACTTTCTTTCATATTGTTCTATTTATCTTTTTCACTTCTAGTGTATTGTACAGTACCCATTACATTAAGGTAATAGTAGCAGCTTCTTATAATTTGAATGAATGAGTGAGTGAGTGAACCTCATTAGTGACTTTAAATATTTTAAAAATAATCTACCTGGATCCCCAGAACATAACTATTACATCATAAATTATATCACAATTTGTAGTAGATACAGAACAAACTTTGAAGTCTCCACAACTTACGGCTGCAGAGGAAGGAGACTGTAAACCAAATTACTCAGGCTAGAGGTCTTTCTTAAGCTAATTGTCAGTATATCATGAAAGAATATTCTTAAGGTTATAATGCATTATAGAGAGCCTGGTTTATCTTGAGACCAGCTTTATCTGAGTAAGCAGCTATACTTCAGAATTCTACGTTTCCTCAGTACTTAAATCTGCTCATGAAAATATTCACCAGAATCATTAAATTTTTAATTTATTAGAGATGAGCAATTCACAATATCCAGCTCATATTTAAAAAAAATAAAAACGATTCTCTTGTCTGAAGGACTCCAGGGACAGCCAATGAACCAATCAGAATTCACTGACTGCCAGTCTGACCTATGTCCCTAGCATGGAGTCAGGCCAGCGAAGTATGAAAAGATATTAGTGGACAACAAGCACATAGCTAAATAGTAATTCATGAAGTTAAACTGTATGCAGACATGTTACAGTACTAGGTAACTAGAACTGAAGAATTTTTAACAAAACAAAAGTTTACTGAAAATCCTCAGCTATCTAGATTCTCCTTGTTTAAAATTCTGTTAAAGGTCATGGCAGCTGGTAATTATAGGACATTAATTTCATCTCACAAATCAGTAATGGTCTCCATTTAACTAAGAACCCCTTCTTCCAGACTACATAAAATAGGAAGGATCTATTTAATATCATTCTACCTTGAGGAATGACCCTACCTATATAATATTCAGAGGCAAAATATCATATAAAGGAATATAAGGGAAAAGGAATGTGAAGAGAAATAGGAAAAGTTACATATGTAAACTTACAATCTCAATAATAAAGACTGTATAATAGTTTTTCCTAACAGTTGTAATTACATCTTTAGAGAAAATATTTATCTTGTAAAGTTTTTCAGAAATTAAAAACGGAAAACTATCCAGATGACTATTGGTTATTTTTATTTCAGTATAAATAAGCTTCAGTACTACTTAACAGGAAAGCTGTATTAATTAAAGTTAAGCACTCATAGTATTTACATCATAGATTTATTATAAGGATTAAACCAGGTAATAATTGTAAAAAGCTTGGAACACTGTATGGCTGAAATGTGTTTTGCCATGTAAATATAAAAGTAGTGCTACAGTAGGCCAACTGGATAGCAACTTTGCAATACTTGTTAGTCAAAAAGTGTAAGAGAGTTTGCTGGCATGAGAAGCAAACAAAATTTTAAAATGATTATTATTTATTGATATTCTTTTCCTAATAGAGAATATCACATTTCCTCCATAGGAAAATCCAAAAGGAAATATTTTCACTTAAGACAATTGGGGAAGGTGCTAACTAATTAGTATCACACAACCAATTAATTA
Organism: Pan troglodytes; assembly: GCF_028858775.2. NCBI lineage: Eukaryota > Metazoa > Chordata > Mammalia > Primates > Hominidae > Pan > Pan troglodytes. Next base: position 114,442,246 of record NC_072411.2, read on the forward strand.
GCATTCCACATACCTATAATTAGAAAGTGTTAAACATGGTCTACACCAGAGTGAATTTATAAACCTTGCCTGAGGAATCAGTTACTCAGTAGGGTAGTGCTTGTTTCTGAGTTTGAAAGTAGCACTTGTGAAAAACATTTCCAGGAAGAATTTGCACGAATGTCTACTCCTTTAAATCCAAGTTGAAAGAAAACCCAACAAAAATTCAGATGAATACATATTACATTTCTATTTTTTTAGAATTAGTCAATTAGATATTAAGAAAGTACTTTTAAAATTTAATTATGCAAGTTTTCCTTCTTTTATAACTTGGCCTGATGCTTAATTACCCTATATTTGTTGATTATTTTCCATCCTTCTTATGAATATATTAGCATGCAACCATAACTATGTTAAATTACCTTTAAAAACACATAAAAACTAATGGAGCATGGTGTTTTCCTCTTCATAGTACATGAAATCCACTCTAAATAAATTAGGATATTTTAACAGAGTTTGGGAATGTTTATTTTAGCATTGATTCCAAACAGCTCTCCCATGGATTCACCTGATAGTGGATCCTATCTTTCTCAGGATGGTATTCTGGACTGTTATAAGGTGGATCCTGGGTGGATTTCATTTTTTTCACGCTTGCTTTAATCGATAAATATTTTCAGAAATGATGAGAAAAATGTAAGACTCTAATTATTTTCTCTAATGTTCTTTAAATAATATTGATTCATTCAGAATATAGCTATGTCAAAATATTTCCTTCATTTAAAAGGTACATTGGAATTACTGAAGCATGTCCTATATTTTAAAATTCATCTAAAGGAAATTATTTTTTTGATCCATTCTTCATTCTGTCCTCTCTGGATACTATGGTAGACAAACTTACATCTCTTAACTGGTCCTTCCTCTCTACAGTTATGACTTGCTGTCTAGAAAGCAGTGGCTTATTAAGTAGACTATCAATTCTTTGAGTGTTGTCTCTCTTGTGGAACTGCCATGACTACCATAAGCTTAGTCATACAGCCCTACTATTATTCCTTTTGTTTTGTTGGCACTTATATGAATTATTTTATTTACATATATGTATTGGTATGTTTGTGTATGAGAAAGAAAAATTGTGAGTTTGAAGGGAGAAAGATCACAGTGAGAAGGACTTTGCCTTATTCATTCTGTATACTGAACAATAATAGCAACATTCATGAAATGTTTGCTAAATGAATACCAATTCGGTTACAAAGCTAGGTTTGTAGTATGGATTGCATTTAAAATGTGATAAATCCATTTAAGCAAATACATCATTCTCCCTCCCTTCATTTAAATCGATATTTAATTTTATTTAAAATGGTGGTGCAAAAGTTTATAAATGATAGTAACTTTCTTTGGTTTTATCAATAGTGCATATTCATCATTTCTATGTTCATTTATTCACTAAGTATTTATTGAGGACCTACTATGTATCAGGCATACATAGGCACTGAGGATGTGTTTTGACATGAAATATTAATTTTTTATTTTTATTTTTATTTTTTTGAGATAGGGTCTCTCTGTCTCCCAGGCTGGAATGAAGTGGTACGATCATGGATCCATGCATCCGTGACCTCCTGGGCTCAAGTGATCCTCCTGTCTCAGCCTCCCAAGTAGCTGGGACTACAGGCATGAGCCACCATGTCTGGGTATTTTTTGTAGAGACACGGGTCTCGCCATGTTGCCCAAGCTGGTCTTGAATCCCTAGGTTCAAGGAGTCCTCCCACCTAAGCCTCCCAAATTGCTGGAATTACAGGCATGAGCCACCACACATAGCCCAAAATATTTAAATATATGTATTAAGTTTATCTTCATGATACAATACAGATTAATCTAATGTGGCAGTATTAAAAAGTCTCACTTCACTAATTAATCCAAAGAAATAAAACTTCAATCCAGGAAAGACTGATCACTGTCAGAAATCTGATTCTGAAACATGGAGCAACCATATGTTTTTTAACCAAAATAAATGACTATTGAGAAGAAAATCAATAAAAACTATTAGTTTTATGTATATTAGTTTCTGGTAAAAAGTTTTTACACATCGGCTAATTATATTAATAGTATTACATTAATAACAAAACCATAATACTATACATTTATGTAATATATGTTACATAACTTATTTTATTTACATATATGTATATATTAATTGAACATCTACAAGGTGCTAGGCACAGAAGATACAAAAGTGAACGAGTCAGAAATCTGTCCTCTTTGAGAGCTTACATTTAGGGGAATCAACTAGAAATAAAAATTAACACGGACATTGTACAGTATGTTACAGTAATATATAATAAGGAGAACAAATGGGAGAAGAGATACAAGAGTTGAAATTCTAGATAAGATAGCACATGGTAGGCTCTCCTGGAAAGTGGCTTTTGAGTAAAAACCTAAAACCAGGGAAGAAATTAGCTATACAGGTGTAAGAGGAAAGCACAATGCAAGCAGAGAGAAGAGCAAAAGAAGTTCCTAAGGCAGAAACATGCCTGCCCTGATAAAGAGACATGAAGAAGCTGATGTAGCTGAAGTTGAGTGAAGGAGAAGGCAGAGTTATAGGAGATGAGCTCAAGACACAATGAAGGCCCAGGCCACGTAGAAACTTTCAGGCCATTATCCAGATTTTGGCTTTTACAGTGTGAAAGATGGGAAGGCACTGGGAAAGTTTTGAAAATAAGAATAACATGATCTGAACAACTTTTTAATGAATCATTCTATACTTTGGAAAATAAGATGTGTGTACATATTTTGGCATCACAGACCACCACATCAATACTCATGAAAAGGACAAACTAGTAATTAAAATCCTTGCTAAAATCTTCAAGCCTAAACATACATTTTAATCCAATCTCTGTCCACTTCCTATCTTTTTGGAAGAAGGTAATAAGTCACTAATCAACCACTTAGCTGTTTCTCAACTTTACCTGTCATTCAGGTGGCACAAAGATAACACCATTGCTTTCATCTTCCATCCTCCCTGACACTAGGAGATAAAAAAATGAAGATACTATTTTTAACTTTGTTTCTAGATAAATGACCACTGACAGTCACATACTAAGTCACTTGACTGAAAAGTTATTTGCTGTAGTATTCATCCCTTCTTATTTTTACACATTATTTGATTTGTCAAAAGTTAGTCAAACATGCATGAATGTTCTAAAATTATAAAGATTATCAACTTAAAACATTAAATCACTTTAATTTAAATATTGAATATGGTAAGCTGTTGGAAAAATTACTCGGATCTATTTTTTCTCTACTTGTAAAATAAGTCACTGATTTGATTTTTTAAAAATCTGATTCTTGGAGCATTTTGCCCTCTACTTACTAATGATTCTATTATCGCTAGAGTAAATTATTTCTCACATTGCTAATTGGAGATTGGCTTTTCAATGAGGCAAAAGACTCTGTTTATTTTTCCATTTCCTTTAAAAAACTTTTAAAAATATTATTTTGTTTTAAACTTAATGTGTCTTTTTTGCTTTCATTCTGTTTGCACATGGATAAAGAACTGTGAACTTCTGACTTCTTAAAATATCAGTATTTGTGGGCCAGGCGCGGTGGCTCACATTTGTAATCCCAGCACTTCAGGAGGCCAAGACAGGCTGATCATTTGAGGCCAGGAGTTCAAAACAAGCCTGGGCAACATGGTGGAACCCCATCTCTACTAAAAACACAAAAATTAGCGGGCGTCATAGTACATGCCTTTAGTCCCCGCTACTTGAGATGGGGAGGCACAAGAATTGCGTGAACCTTGGAGGCAGAGGTTGCAGTGAGTTGAGATTGTGCCATTGCACTCCAGCCTGAGTGACAGAGTGAGACTCTGTCCCCCACAAATAAAACAAACAAACAAAAAAAACAGTATTTATGATTGTCTTCCAGAAATAAGATTAACATCAAGTTGGAACACAGTTCTAAATCTTTGTCTCCCAAAAGATATTATTTATTTGAAAACTTTTTTTTTTTTTTTTTTGAGACAGAGTTTTACTCTTGTTGCCCAGGCTGAAGTGCAATGGCATGATCTTGGCTCACCGCAACCTCTGCCTCCCGGGTTCAAACGATTCTCCTGCCTCAGCCTCCCGAGTAGCTGGGATTACAGGCATGCACCACCACGCCCGGCTAGTTTTGTATTTTTAGGAGAGACTGGGTTTCTCCATATTGGCCAGGCTAGTCTCAAACTCTGGACCTCAGGTGATCCACCCGCCTCGGCCTCCCAAAGTGCTAGAATTACAGGCATGAGCCACCATGCCTGGCCAACTTCCAGACAGAGACAGACAGACAGACAGACAGACAGATAGACAGATTTTGTTTGTTTGTTTGTTTGTTTGTTTGTTTTGAGACAGAGTCCTGCTTTGCCACCCAGGCTGGAGTGCAGTGGCAGGATCTCTGCTCACTGAAGTCTCTGCCTCCTGGGTTCAAGCGAGCCTCCCACCTCAGCCTCCCAAGCAGCTAGGATTGCAGGTGTGTGCCACCACGCCAGCCAATTTTCGCATTTTTAGTAGAGACGGGGTTTCACCATGTTGCCCCCACCAAGTCTCCATAGTTTTATTTCTACTTTTGTTTCTAGACAAAGCAGAAAAAAGTAAAAGCACTAGGTATTATAAATTTCTACACTTTCCTCCATAAACAACAAAAGGTCATTTTATGATATTATAGAAACCATTTTAAAGAAAATTATACTTTAAAAAATAATTTTTACTCCATTAGTGAAAATCATGGCATTTACTTTCTGAATTCCAAAAAATCCTCAAATATTAAAATTAAAATTGATGCCTACAAACTGACTCCATTCAATTATTAAATACCTTATCTTTATTTGTCATAAGCATTGTTACATATCCACAATAACAAATACACCATCTTTTACATGTAGGAGGGTCTTATAGAAATAAGTAGTCAGATACTTAGGTAAATCATAGAGAGAAAATTTGAATTTTTAAAATTTACTCACTGGGCATAAAGAATCATGTTTTAAAAGCAAAATATGTGGTTAGAAGTTTCTGAAAACCGAGTTGATAAAGTACCATTTCAATCTGATGTCAGATGTCTTTGTTAAAGAGCTTTCTAAGTAGTAATCTTAACATCCAAAAAGTAAAGCTATTTTGGTTTCTTCAAGTATCCTAACACAGGGGAGAGAATTTCCTCTTGTGAGTCCTTATAATACCTATGATAATTTTATTTATATCTTTATAATTAGTGGTTCTGATTTCTCATAATTTGTGTTGGTATTAGCAGGCAACTAATAAAGATTTGCAAGTTCACCCAGTTTTTATATGGCCCTGGTTCTACTGACCTGTTTCATGGTTACAGACCCTCACGCATAGCCATGAACAGTTATCTCACAGCTATACTGTATACCACTGTAACCTCAGCCCCTAGCACAGGATCTGACACAAGCTGGGGAGGGTGCTACTTAGAGGCCGTCAAATCATGTTTGAAAAAGTGATATCACTAGAATCAGGTTATCTGGGTTCAAATCCTAGGATTGCCCTTCTAGCTCTCTGACCTTAGGCAAATTATGTAGTTACATTTGTAAAATGTTTTAGTGTTGGTTACAATCGCATGGGATTTGTTACTATTGCATGGGATTAAATGATGTAATGCATGTATTTCACAGTGAGCCTTTTATTTAAAATCTCATTATTATTATTATAAATTGAATTTTTTAAAGATAAAAAACTAGGGATAGCTTAGATCTAATGACATTTTTGGTTCACAAGCACTATGAACTGTCTCCGTCTGGTCTGTTCTTTTTTTTTTTTTTTGAGATGGAGTCTCGCTCTTTTGCCCAGGCCAACTGCAGTGGTGCTATCTCGGCTCACTGCAAGCTCCGCCTCCCGGGTTCACGCCATTCTCCTGCCTCAGCCTCCTGAGTAGCTGGGACTACAGGGGCCCGCCACCGCGCCCAGCTAATTTTTTTTGTATTTTTAGTAGAGACGGGGTTTCACCTTGTTAGCCAGGATGGTCTCCATCTCCTGACCTCGTGATCCGCCCACCTCGGCCTCCCAAAGTGCTGGGATTACAGGCATGAGCCACCGCGCCCGGCCTAGTCTGTTCTATTCTTAAATGTTTCTTTTACTCATAATTTTAAGGAACCATAAGTAGCATGATCAATTTTATGGATTGCAATTAACCATGTTGGTTTCTGAGAAGTTTCAAAAAAAAAAAAAAAACTTTTGATGAGTTTTTTGTAAGCACAATTAAGTAGACTGACATTTATAAATGCTTATAGTATGTGAATTCATAAACTGAAATTGTGTATAAACATATTCCAGAAAAGCCATCTCCTCAAATTCTTTCATTTTGTTTTTGTTCAAAGTAATCATAAATGATCAGTGATGGTATAAAGAAAACTTATTATTAAGGATAAAAGAGCTTCATTAAAAATATCCTGTGGTAACAGGTAGAATAAGAAATCTAGCCAGTTCAGTCACATTAAAGAGATAAGAAAGTGGAGTCAATATAAGCAATGATAGTTGATCACAATTTATATTAAAAAGGCTTTTCAAATAATGGAATTATCTGTTTGTTTTCCAGTAAATAATCTTATGCATTTGCAAGCAATAGCATCTGTTTTTATATGATAATATATGACAGAAGGAGAATTAATTTGTCTGTTGCCATGTGCTACACAACATATTAAGAGTGAACTCAAAGAACAGTGAAGCTTTATTTCAACTGCAGTGGAATCTGATCTAAGTTAGTTAATGTTATTCAATCTTACACTAAATATAATATATCAAGAAAAAGTATAAGCAGTGAAAATTTGTTAGGGTTTTTTTGGAATAGCATTGCTTATGTATAATGTCATAAACAAATTACATAATTATGAACTGTGTAATCTATATAATACGACAGTGTTAGGCTTACAATATATTACTTTTCTAATTCTGGGCAAGACACTTGAACTCTCTACATCTAATGTCCTCCTCTTAAAAAGGATAGAATTTTACCTGCTTTATAGTAGGTAATTTACTTAAAGAGTTTATAGACCAGGACCTAATTTTTTATTATATAATTAAGTATGAGTTCCTTTCTTTCATACTGCCATTCTTTTCTTAAAAGTATATGATCTTCTGCAATTTTTAAATTTGTATTAAATTCAATAATTAGAAAAAAAGTAAAATAAACTGTGCTAATTAAAGCCATATACTTTTTAAAATCTGACTCTCAGAAGTTAATGTGTGTTATTGTAATACATAAAAAACAGCTACTGAACAAAGACTTTAAATATCTGCTTTTGTATTTCTATATAATCTATTTACCTTTGGAGTTATATCACTTTATTTAAGGAATATCTATAAAGCTTGAAAGAGAAAAATGAACTAATTGAGGATTAGTCGCTTGTTTGTGCCAGGAGTATTTCTGCCTTAGGGTCTTTTTTGCCCTGGACTGTGCTTCCCTCTTACTCCTGCAAGGTTAATGCCTTTTATTGCTTTAGGTTTTTACTAACAAGTTACTTTCCCAATGAAGCTTTCCACATGCCCATAAAATTTCAACCCATATCCTTCTTTTCTCATTATTTGTTCTTCTTAGTATATAATAATATACCATATTATATAATATACTTATCTATCTTGAAGAAAGATTCAATGAAAGGAAAGAGTTCTTGATAAAAGAGAGACAAAGCTTGAAAGATATAAACAGGGCTAAGGCAAGAGATTATATTGGAATAGGACACAACTGAGAATTTAGAGCCAGAGGAAAAGAATTATGATGATAGGGAAGAAACTTCTCTAGTCTTGAAATGCAACATAATAATGATGGATTTAAAGTGAAGATCTTGAGGATGTTAATAGGTGGTTAGAGGCAGTGGGAATTCAAAACATTAAGAAGACAAGCTTTAGTGCTTGCTGAATTTGTCAGGGAAGGAGAAACTGCCAAAGGATGCCAATAACAATTATGTCAATTTAAACAATCCTGTAACACTTCCAGCCTTAAATAGACACCAGATCATCCAAGGCAAAGAACGTATCTAACTCCTTTGTTCCATACTTTCAACTAAATGAAAAATAACTCTGTATAAGGAATTAAATATATAGCTTAAGGACCTTTCTTCTTTTTTATTCTTTTACACTTTAAGGAAACTATTCAGAGTTTCAAAAAATCTTTTAAACTGAGAAAAATGCTCTCCCGATTTATCTCCTATGTATTTTATTGGATAAAACTTAAATCAGCTTGTATCTCAGAACATACAAGAAAAGACGTAGACCTTCCTTTCCATTTTCTCAACTTTGATAGCATCTGTGCTATATTAGAGACTTTCTGACCTCATAATTTCTTCACATGCAGACTCATAATCCTTTCTGTGGAAATAAAATTAATGTCAGACACTTGAAATGTCCAACTTAGATGAACTCTCCATAACTGAATTTGCTGCATATGAAACATTCTCCTTACTTAATAGCAATATAGAACTGAATGGTAAGACATTAATCACAGCCATTTTAAAATGCATATTACTTTTTTCATCTCAGTGTATATATGCTCTTTTTTGATAGGTGAAGAAATTAAGTTACAAGGTTATTATCAAAATGGCTAATCTAAAAACATATTCCCCTCAATTTTAACATTACTTTTGTTTGTTCTACTACTGCAGTGAAAATCCTGATCTTATGATATACTCCTGACATTCCACAGTGGGTATATTTTGCTCATCTACTTTCAGTGATGCACCAGAGACTAGAGGTTGAGAGAGTATCTACTAGTAATGTGACTACTTGGGCTAAAATTCTGAGCTTCTTGCTTATTAGCAGTGTTATGAACTGAATAGTGTTCCCCCAAAATTCATATGCTGAAGCCCCAACCCTTAGAGTGACTACATTTGGAGACAGGGTCCATAAGGACGGAATTAAGATTAAATGAGGCCATGAGGGTGAGGCACTAATCCAATAGGCTGCTTTTCAATATATATGATTTTTAAGAATAATAATAAAGTTTGCCCTACTAGTTGCACAGTGTTCTCTTTTACAGAAACTAAAATGTGGTAAAAGAATTTCATGGGGCAATATGTATGTTGTTTCCCATCCAATAGTCCAGAGTAGAGAAAAGACACCCTTTCCTCATTCAAACCAGTCAGCCTATTTCCTTGTCACTTGCTTGACTGACCTGCATTATTTTTCAGCTGAATCAGATTGTGGATATGGAGATAGAATAGGTAGAAAAGTCAGCATGGAAAAGATAACTTGCTCAGAAAGGTCATTTAGCCTCTGGCTAAAAGGACATATTGGACACTCTTGGGAGCTTGAGGCCTAATCTCATCAAATAACCTATCATAACATCATGTTGTGCGCAGATATGCAGAAAGTGATGAGAGATAAAAGAAATGAAAGTAGGAAGTTAAGAACCAAGAAAAGAGAAAGAGCAGCAATGCTAGTGCAAAAAAAAAAAAAAAAAAAAGAATTTAGAATTTAGAATTTACCTTGTAAGTACAATGAACAATTTCCCATATGATCTGATATTATGTTAATTTAGAAATAATAAAGGAGCTCTTCGAAAAATACATTTAAAAGTAATGAAACTAAAACAGTAAATAAAAGAAAAAAATGAGGGTAACTAAAGAGTCTCACTTGTCAGAGGCTTTGCCTATGATTCTTGAAATTTCCTAATGTCACGTTTACTGGCTTCAAGAAATCCTCTGTCTCCTATAAGATTTTCAGTTTCATTTTGTAGCCACTTAATATTTTATTTACACTATCTAGTTTATGATATCCATCAGTCAGAGAAACAGATGATCCAAAAGTGGATTGAATGGATAGGGACAGACAGCAGGTGGGATTTGAAAGCAGAATTATTAATTATTACTGATTAGTGAAATTTTGGTGACATTTTGATGCCTGCTTTTTCATGAAACAAGAGAATTGAGAGTCAGATAATGGACATTTTGATTAAAAGTTTTCCCTTCACCACCTACTCCTCAATTTCTGCTCTAAGTTTTCTCTTCTGTTTATTCCAGAAATACTCTCTGAGGGATGTCATGGTTTCATTTATTTTTAATGTATTGAAGGCTCTTGGTTCTATATCTCCAACCTAGACAATATTGCTGAATTCACAATTTATATTTCCCAGTCTGTAGAACATTCTCACTTGGCATCTATCTCTCTCTCATGCTCAAACCAAAGTCCATTATATCTCCTCTGCCTTTGCATTTGTGTTTGTTTTTCCTTATGCACTCCTTGTATACATAACTGGCATCTCTATCCATTCTGTTTTCCAACCCAGTAAGCTGATGGTCATCCTTGGTTTTTCTCTTAGCCCCCACATTAATTACTCACTAGTGCTATAAACTCTACATAGTAAACATCTCTGCATCCATTCACCTACTTATTCCACTGTGTCACTCAAGGCTACCATCATCTAATGCTTGCACTACTGTAGCTTCCATGAGTGTCTCTGCTTCTCAGTCTTTACCTGACTTCCACTCATCCCTCCAGTTTCCATTTAAACACATCTACTGAAAACACTTTCTGGAGAGAACACACACATATGCATGAAGACACACCACACACATACATACTCAGGCTTCTGATAACATCCTACATAGCACCTGTGCTGCAAAAGACTCAGCTTTCAAGGTTGCAATTAATATCAGCCTTCTCTGAAAGGCTATAAGACTATTTTTCTGATTGCTGTGTCCTTAGTGCTTAGCTCTGAGTTAGACATGTAGTCTACACTTTATAATAAAATAGTTACAATTCACTTAGTGAATGAAGTAACAAAACCTACTTGTGAGAGAGACCCAAAGTCTAAACAGCAGAAGTTTCCATTTCTTTCTTTAAAAAAAAAAAAACTGGATACATGTATAGAATGTGCTGGTTTGTTACATAGGTATATGTGTGCCATGGTGGTTTGCTGCACCTATTGACCCATCCTCTAAGTTCCCTCCCCTCCCCACTCATACCCCAACAGGGCCTGGTGTGTATTGTTCCCCCTCTCTGTGTCTGTGTGTTCTCACTTATGAGTGAGAACATGCAGTGTTTGGGTTTCTGTTCCTGTGTTAGTTTGCTGATGATGGCTTATAGCTTCATCCATGTCCTCGCAAAGGACATGATCTCATTTCTTTTTATGGCAACATAGTATTCCATGTTGTATATGTACCACATTTTCTTTACCCAGTCTATCAGTGATGGGCATTTGGGTTGGTTCCATATCTTTACTACTGTAAATAGTGCTGCAATAAACATACATGTACATGTGTCTTTACCTTTGAATGATTTGTATTCCTTTGGGTATATACCCAGTAATGGGATTGCTGGATCAAATGGTATTTCTGGTTCTAGAACCTTGAGGAATCACCATACTGTCTTCCTCAATGGTTGAACTAGTTTACATTCCCACCAACAGTGTAAAAGTATTCCTATTTCCCCACAGCCTCACCAGCATCTATTGTTTTCTGACTTTTTAATAATCATTATTCTAACTGGCATGAGATAGACAAGCAAAGAGTCAAATCATGAATGAACTCCCATTTACAATTGCTACAAAGAGAATAAAACACCTAGGAACACAACTAACAGGGCATGTGAAGGACCTCTTCAAGGAGAACTACAAACCACTGCTCAAAGAAATAAGAAAGGACACAGACATATGGAAAAACATTCCATCCTCAGAGACAGGAAGAATCAAAATCATGAAAATGGCCATACTGTCCAAAGTAATTTATAGATTCCATGCTATTTTCATAAAACTATCATTGACATTCTTCACAGAATTTAAAAAAAAAAAGGACTTTACATTTCATATGGAATCAAAGAAAGACCCCTATAGCCAAGACAATCCTATGCAAAAAGAACAAAGCTGGAGGCGTCAGGCTACCTGACTTCAAACTATACTACAAGGCTACAGTAACCAAAACAGAATGGTACTAGTAACAAAACAGACATATAGACCAATGGAGCAGAACAGAGACCTCAGACATAACACCACACATCTACAACCATCTGATCTTCAACAAACCTGACAAAAACAAGCAATGGGGAAAGGATCTCCTATTCAATAAATGGTGCTGGGAAAACTGGCTAGCCATCTACAGAAAACTGAAACTGGACCCCTTCCTTACACCTTATACAAAAATTAACTCAAGATGGTTTAAATACTTAAATGTAAAAGCCAAAATCTATAAAAATCCTAGAAAAAACCTAGGCAATACCATTCAGGACATAGGCATGGGCAAAGACTTCATGACAAAAATGCCAAAAGCAATTGCAACGAAAGCCAAAATTGACAAATGGGATCTAATTAAACTAAAGAGCTTCTGCACAGAAAAGAAACTATCACTCAAGTGAACAGGCAACCTACGAATAGGAGAAAATTTTTGCAATCTACCCATTTGACAAAGGTCTAATATCCAGAATTTACAAGGAACTTAAACAAATTTACAAGAAAAAAACAAACAACCCCATCAGAAAGTGGGAAAGGGATATGAACAGACACTTCACAAAAGAAGACATTTACACAGCCAACAAACATATGAAAAAAGCTCAACATCACTGATCATCAGAGAAATGAAAAATCAAAATCACAATGAGAAGTTTCAGTTTCTATATATGAGGGTTTAGTGATAAACTATTGTCTTAGAAATGAGTAGAAGTTTAACAGGAAGTTGTCTTAATTTTATGCTTGTAATGAAAGCACAGTTTTTAATGTAGATCTTATACATTTATAGGGGCAGCTAAAAGATATTGGAATGAGTGGCTAAGCCCTCTCACATCATCCCAAAGTGCTGACATAGGATCTACATGTTAGAAAATATTTACGTTTCCCTATGTGATTGATATTAGTACAATGCTAAAGTAATTTTGTGAAAAAATACAAATATAAATGCACTCATTCAATTTCTTAAGTCAAAATAATTTTGCTGATCTAATGGCAAGGGCTCTTCAAAAGCAGGGTGAAGGGCATAATCACCAGGCCCCAACTTTCCTGATATAGTAACTCCATAACCACTCGTACCAAGGTCTATAGGCTATTTAATTGCTTTCTATTTTAGGTTGTAGCTGTATTCTTTAGAATTTCAAATAAGGTTTTCAGGCCAAAAGGCAATGGGAGTGGCTCATCAAAATTCAGAGAATTCAGATTTCTTTGGTGTTTGCAGGTTAATCCCTTTGTTATACAAAGTTGATTGACACGGAGGATTTTCCTTAAATCACCAAGCCATGCAAGGACAGTGCTAGGACTACAGTTGAGGTATTCAGAATCCAAGAACACCTCACGCTGACCTTTAATTCTTGATCCTTACAATTGGTTGCATGCTACATTTTATCTAGTTTCAAAAGATAATAAGGCAATAAAATTAAATATTCAAATTAACACAGAATTTTTATACATATGGGAATAATTTTTTAAAGCTACTTAATAGAATGATTCAACACATCTTCCTGTGATAATGGAGATGTTCTTTATCTGCACTGCCCAATAGAGTGACCAACAGGCACCTGTGGCTCTCGCGTGCTTGAGATATGTCTAGTGCAATTGAGAAACTGAATTTTTACTTTTAATTAATTTAAAATGAATTAAATTTAAAGAACCACATATAACTAATGGCTACTGTATTGGATAGCACAGTTTTAGAATATATTTTGGGACACACACTACATTATCTTGAATAGTTTTTATACTTCATGGACATCATTAGGAGATTGCAAATTTATATTTCCAAGGTCTATAATTACATAAAGAGTGCTATATTTCATTAATAATTAGGAAAATACATTTACAAATATATTTAAAACCACAATAAGATACCATCACACACCTGGCAAAATCAAGCATTGGCCAGAACATAGAGCAAGAACTGGAATTTCCATACATTGCTGATGGAAGTGTAAATTTGTACAATCTTTTTGGAAAATGCTTTGGCAATATCAACTAAAGCTGATCATATGTAAAACTTATGACTTAATAATTCCACTCCTATATATAATCCCCAAGAGAAATATTCTATATGTGGGCACCAAAACACACGTACACAATGTTCATTGCTCTACTGTTTGTAATAGCCCCTAAATAGACACAACTCTATGTTTACTAATGGCAGAAGTGTAAATAGATTACAGTATATTCATACAAATGATATGACACATCAAGGAAAATGATTAAAATACTGGTACTTAATCTCATGAACATAAATTTAATTACATGAAGCCAGAAACAAAAAAATGCATACTTTATGAATCCCTGTATATGAAGTCCAAAACAGGCAAAGTTAACCTATAATGTTAAGGAATCAGGTTGTGATAACTTTGAGGGGAAGAGGAGCAAGCAAGAGAGACTTTACAGGTGCTTGTATATCCTGTCACCTGATTTGGGAGGTGATTACTGTATATACAGTGCCTCCTTTGTGAAAATTCACAGCATTTTATGCTTAGGATTTGAACAATCTTCTGTTCATATGTAGTACTTGAAATAAATGGTCAAATTTTTCATAGAAATTCTATTAAATCACATATATTTGTCACAGCTTAAATATTCGTGGAAAACAGTCACTATATAATTATGTACATTGAAAAATTTAGAGAAAAGTGATAAAAGCTGAAAAGTCTAAGAGAATCATTTTTTCTAAGGCTCAAATTGCCATTTTCATCATAAAAATTCTTGCTGTGTGTATTGTGCAAATTTTAGAGAATGCATTGTATAAAATGAGTTATGATTTCTTAATATTTCAACACAAGTCTGGTATATTTTACATAGCATGAAATAGAAATAATAACATTAAGAATAATAATTTCAGAAATTCAATTCACAAAACATTAGTTTTTGTGTTTTTATAGTAATTTTCCACCTTGAAGGTTAAAAAGGAAAACAAGCTTTAGAAATATTACTTATTATCAAGCTGTGAAGTCACTAACAAGGACAATACTTTGCTAAAAAAAACCTTGTGAAGGAAATCCCTATTAGCAATTTGATGCAAGTATAGTTTGCATATATTATAATTATCTAACATTTAAAACCTCTATACTGAATTTTTGCTTTTCCTTTGGCTATGCGCCTACTTTTCTTAAATTGATTTATTAATGTCCAAGGTTGCTTTGCAGTTTTATCCTTTTAGCAATAATAGATGCAATATATCACAAAAACAAATTTTTAAGAGAACATCATTAGAGTGATGTAGCACTGGTAATAAACCCCTTCACACTTGGATGAACTTAAATCAGTTTCTCTTTATTGATTTTTGGTCATAACATAATTTTAAAGTTCAACTCAGTTAATAAAAAAAGATTTGCTCTGGTGTTATGGGCAAAATACTTGTGTTGTAAGTTTCCACATCATTTGTGGAAGAATGTTATAGTTGTATCATATATGGATCTTCGATAGATATAGCAATGAGCATATTATTTTATGATAATCCTTATGTTTAATATCTTTCCCTCTCCTTTTATTGATGTGAATCTTTCAACATCCTTATCATAAGATCCAATGTCACCATTAGTATTTATTTCCTATTTATGCATATGAATGTGTGTGAAAGATGTAAAAAATGCAATATGTATCAAATATACACACAGTAAATCTATTTAAAATATTTATCTTATGCATATCATGGCAACATTTTAACTATTTTTACTAATAATGTGATAATTTTCTTTAGAATGATTTTACATCTTTATGCAGGATTGTCACTCCCATGTAGAGAGTGGGTTGATTTTTTATCTTGTAGTTCATTCAAAAAGTGTCAAAAATCAATTAATGTAACCTGTTTTTAACATGATGAATTACAGACTTATGAAGGGTCTATGCCATCAGGAGAATTAATATCTTCATCCAGAATTAAGTAATTGAATATACACAAAAAAAGAAAAAAATAGGTTAATATGAACTCAAATATGGGTGTCAAACTTCTATTGATTGCTATTCTTCCTGTGAAGCTGTATCTACTATAATGGTTCTCACTTTCTCCTCACTACAACATAGCAGATTATGTACACAACATGTTCCCCTGGGCTCACTCAGATATGGCCCACAGCATTTATAAAATTCTCAGCTCTCAACCGGTAATTCCTGGCCTTCAGTTTTTCACACAAGGAAACCTATCAGAATGCAAGAGAGCAAGAGTACACTCTAATATAATCTTATATCCATTCTATAGTTTAAAAAATAAATTATGCACAAATTTCCCCACTTCATTTTTAAACATTCCTTGCAATATCCTTCACATGCATGTGTTAAGATTGCAGATCAAAGCATCTGGTCTGTAATGCCTTGAGCACACAATAAAGAGAAAGGTAGCATCAGACAATTAGCAACCAATGGCTTGAGGAGAATTAAAAGATAATTTTATTATCAGCTTGGATGCTAGAATATAATTTTCATTGACTGTTGTTTTGACAGTGAAAAAGGCAATGGATACTTGCTCTATTTTGCAGCAGCCTAAAATGTACAAGCCCTATATCACAATTTATCTAGCAATAAAAGGGTCTTCTGTGGAATTGATCAGAGCCAAAACCCCAAATTTGTCTCCAATATCTTTCTGTCATCACCCACCAAAGCTTCTTAACATCTTTGCAAGTTCAAATGTTATTTAACCCTTAAAACTGACGTTAAATGTGTTCATTCATTCAACAAATACTAATTGAGCACGGCATTTTATATTAGAGACTTAGAAGAAAAAAAAAGACATGAAACTTTCTTCCAAAACAAAAGGGCAGACAATTTAATTTGAAGCAGACATGGAGAGAATTTGTTAGTATAGGAAGCTATGTCTCTAGAGGGTAGCCAGGGTAAGGCTAGGCAAACAACATATGTTTGAGTACCAGTTTCCAAAGGAAAAAGAAGGAAACGGTTCGATTTCTCACCGTGACAATCTATTGTCATCAGAACACATCAAGTACATTCAGAGGGAGTTTAAACAGACCCATTAAAACATAAGCTCCAGAATCATAAAGAACTAGTTTGAAATTCAAGTTTAAAATACTGGTCATTTTGTTGAGTCTTGATAGTTTTTATAATTTAATTAAGCTTCCATATATTAATTTATAAAATGAGATTAAAAGGATTTTTGTGATGACCGAACAAGATAATATATGTAAAGCCCTTAGGTCTTAGAATATAATAAATGCCCAATAAAGTATATATTTCTTCTGGTGCACTTAAATCTTAAGACAGAATGTTGAATCAACACATATCATGACAACCCAAAGATCAATAACTATTTGTAAATTAGATGAGAAAAAAGTATATTTATTGAATACCTAATACTGTCTGCTTCTGTGACATCATGTGACATGATTATTACGAAAAGTAACATAATAAGAATAAAGTAGTTATTTACTATAGCCTCAAAGTCTCCATTGCTAACGAGAGCTGCTTTAGAAATATTGGCATAAAACGTTTTTTATAAGTTGCACATAATTACAGGATCAACTTTGAGTTTAAATTGGTAAGAATTTCAGTTCTGTGTGGCCTTAATGAATAATATCTGAAGTACAAATTAAATTTTTTCTATCAGGAGGCTTATTCAGAAAATTATAGGCCATTTATTCCTTCCATAATATATGAGAAAGTTAAATTTTTCCCTAACTCTATTCTTCAAAGAGTAAAACATCCTGGCTACAGCATTCATCCCTTTGTCTTGTCTGTCTGTTTGTTTGTGTGTTTGTTTGTTTGCATCCTTGCTTACTATTAAGGAAGCCTAGATGGTAAGACAATAAGAAAATAGAGGGCAAAGCCAGTCCATGTTCTCATAAGATTTAAGCCTGTGAGAGAACATCTAGAATTAGTAATGTGTGAACCTGGAGCTAGTCAACCAGCTAATTGCCTTCAACAGTGTTCATCATTAATCCAGAGATTGCCAGTCCATTTTAGTTAAATAAGGAATTTCACATTGGCAAAAGTGAGTCTATAGTATTCATATCTCACTCTAGGTTGACTGCACAACTTCACAGGATGCCAATGGCTCATGCTGGCACATATCAATATCATGGGATTTATCCTGGTAACCTAGGTTTGTGTGCATCAGAAAGATGAGTTTCATGTATGTTTCTTAATTTACACATAATATATAGAATGGGGATATTCAGATTTCCCAAAGATAGCCATGTTTACTGTTTTTAAAGTCTCAAAAGATGTTTTAAAAGTTCACCATATGTACTAGAACTTTTATCCTTGAATGTATATGCCATTTTTTTAATCACTCAAACGTAAAGCTACAGGGACCACACAATGATTCGTGTAGATTCCATTCCTTTTTATGATGCCAAAAATGTTTCAAAATAGTATTTTCTCCCCCGATTTAAAGAAAGGAAAGAATAGAGATTTTGTAGAATCATAAAATCATGAAGTGTCAGAGTTTACAGATTACAATCTAACTACTTAATGTTAAAAATGAAAAGAATGAGACCCAAAGAAGTTATGATTTTAAAAAATTGGTAAATGGTAGAACTAAAACCATTTCTTATTTTGTCCTCTAAACATTATTGCATTTCTGAAAAGTATATACATATGAATTATAAATGGTAGGGTAAAGTTTGTATAAGGTCTTTTTATAGCAATCAATAAATAGGTGACTATGTCACATTTATATTGTAATTCTGATGCACACATAATACTTTAAAAACTGCTAAACAAGCATGTCAGAAAGACCTAAATTATAACATTTTTCAATATTATTTAATAAAAAATAATAAGATTTTTAAAGCAATTCCCTCCACTTGTGATTGACAAGATATACTATGATTCCAAACAGTCCAATTTTTGGTCACCTTCTCTCACTTGTGTTAGTTAAATCCAGAATGGGGGAAAAAATAAAAAATCTAATTATATTATTCATGCTAGCCTTGTCTGCAGCATTCCTCTGCCCCTTACTGAGCCTCCCTAGAAGCTAGAAAGAGCCAATGGACAACTACATCACACACACACCCCATATCCTGATCATTCAACCCTGAAATTCTGTATTCTTTACTCCTATACCTTATAAACAGTAGTGTAAATTGTGTGCATGGCCAAACTGATAACACAAAACACTCTTAGGAGTAAAATACAAACCTGCACAAACCCTCTGGTTTTGTCAATGAAAACAACCTTTTAGTATAAAGTGACAGTTTTATAACTTCAAAAATAGGCTTTAATTTTTATAGAACATTTAATTCAGGAATGAAAAATGTATTTTTATCAACCCGCAAAAAAAAAAAAAATGGGATTTTTCATCAGTGTTGCCAGAGGTGAAGGGAATTTACATGGTGAATGAAGTAAAAAGCCTATTTCAACTATCACAGTACCTTAAGGATGAAGAAAATAGTTTTAATTTTGGATAATAAATCACTTTTGTAGCATTTCAAAGATCAAGAAACTTGCTTATCAAAACAGAGTGTAGTCATCATAATGCAAAGTCCTCAGGCAATGAGAATTGCAGTAAAATCTTTTTCTCCTTTTATAACTGGATCAATATTTTTGAGTATATAAGAATATGTATTCATTAAATCACTTTCACCTACTATATTTCATATTTGCTACAAATTACTTAATGTCACAGGAGACTGGAAGATCTATTTTAAATCTAAACACATAAATACACTATCAAGTGGACACAAACAAGCATACACAAAGAAAAAGCTTTTTATTCGCCATTCCAAATGCCCAGCATTGCTTTGACCTAGTTATAAAAACCAGAGATTTGGTTTTATTTCCCAACCTAAGAGTTAATTCTGATGATTTTAGCAGAAGGGAATGAATAGGAATATAGCATTCTCCTAAGCCCTCTTGTTCCTGGGATAATATACACCAGGTGCTGACTTCTTGTGTGTATCCCTAGTTCCCGTCTTGTTTGAGATGGCAACAGATGATATGTTAACAATGACCAACCATTTGCCAAAATGTCTTTGCACATATTTTTCTCTGGCTGGAAGGTCCTTCCCTCCCTGCTATATTCAATTAAGGCTTTCTTATCCCTCAGTGTTCAGTCAAATAATAATCCTGGGGTAAAATTTTCTGACCAAGCTATATCTCCCAATTATATACTTTCATTGTTCCATGTACCTCTGTACTTATCCTGTTGTTAATGTGTGATTGATGAATTAATATCTTACTTCTCCATTATGATCTCCATCAGCACAATGAGCATATTTATTTTTGCTACTTTTGAGGTCTCTGGCTTCTATAAAAGGATGTGAAAACCTAGCAGGTGTTCCATATATTTATTTGAAAAATATTAAACATCCAATTCCTGACATTTTGTCCAACCCAGTATGTAGGTGACTTCCACACAACCTCCCTACTTAGAGACTTCTGAAAGAGCAATTGTATCTCATACTCTGAACCATGGATCATGAAACAGGGGGTGGCTTTTGAGTGGCAGTCTCCAGTTGCAAATATATAAATCTAAGCATTACAATGAAAGTGCTTGGAGTTTATAGCGTTAGGGGCCACAGATCTGTAATGCAACTTAGATGTCAGCTGCTAGAATCAATATGAATGATCATACGCTCAAGAGACTCACGTAATTACTAAGCATTAAATGAATATGTAACTTTCATCAATATGCATTGTATTTCTTTAGCAACAAGGATGTTCTTGTTAAAATTTACATTCAAAAACTGCTATGCTTGCCATTTGGCAGATCCACAAAGAGAAGTATAAAATCAGAGACCCATACATAAGGTATAGGTATCAGTCACCTAATGGTATGGCAGCAGTCAGGTTTGGGAATACAGACATCTCACTGAGTTTCAGAAAGGTGAATGTAACTTTCCTCCAATAGCTTTATTTATGCCAAAGACATAGATAAATATACTGTATCATTAACGTCCTCATTTAAAGGTCCTCCCCCTGTTGCCATGAAGATTTGCTGAGCAAAGAGGGAATAGCAATCTGTGCCTGTCAAAAACAAAATATTCCTGGGAAAATTAATCCATTTGAAAATCTTATCCTAAATTTTATCATAAAATTCTTTGCTTGTTTAGTTTTCCTCTTCTGTAGGAGAGTCTCATACTACTACTATTCCTTGATGCTAACAGGAGACCCAAATGTGACTTTCCTCCTAGCACCAACACTATAATTATACCTCACCTATGCCTGATTTATTACTTCTATATCCTCCAAAAATGGTTCTCTATCTCTTGATATTTGTAAAGAATATTATATAAAAATTATAAGGTAAGGCCAGCTTCTTAATTCTCTTTTTCAAAGTATCCACATCTACAGTATCCATATGCACAGTGTCTGAAGCATAGTATGTCCCTCATAAATACTTGATTAGTAAATTGAGTAAGCAATTATAATAGTAGCTTTTTAGTTTATAAATTCCTATATAAAGGAACTATATGCTAAGTATATAAGTGGATTATTTTTTAGGATTATCATATGTGTCATGTTTTCACTATCTTTGTATTCCAGCAGTGCTGAATGACTATATTATGACCTTCTGTTGCTATTAACATTAATGCTTTATTATCAGGAAATTCACAACCAGAAATGAGGAGTACGGGTTAATGGTCAAAATCAGCAGCAAACATTTTTGCCATTCTAATTGCTGTTAATATATTCTGCTTCCTTAAAAGCTCTCATTCACATTTAAAAAATTACACAGTATATGAATTTTAGTAAATAAAATTAATTCCTTAATAAATGAATTAGAAAAATTAAGAGAAATCAACTCACTCCAGTCTGGTATTAGCTCCAACACTACTCTTGCTTAAGTTATCAATGATTTCTTTACTGCCAAACCTAACGGAAACTTTTCAATTCTTAACCTACTTAACTTTTTTAAAGCAGCATTTAACACAAACACTCTTCTTAATATACTATATTCGCCTGGTTTTCATGACACCATATTCTCTTGGCTTTTTTTTTAATCATGATTTTCCACTCTTGCTCCTTTGGGTCCCAGTTTAAATGTCACTTTTAAGTCTTTCCTGATGGCCTTGACCTAATTTGAATTTTCCTCTTTAATAAAACTGCAGTTTACCTTCATAGTTGTTACTAATATTTCCTAATTTTGCATATTTTGGGGGGTTGTTACGTGTTTAATGTCTTTACCCCATACATACCAGACTGTAATCTCCAGAAGAGATAGTACTATGTTTATTTCGTTCAGAAGGATCTTGCACTTAATTCAAGAATATTTGTTCAATGATTATTGGATAGATAGTCACACTCCTGTTAGTGTCTTTAAAGATGCATATGCTTTTGCTTTTTAAACTCATTAAGTGCCTCTTATATGCTTCTCTCTACTTCATGCCCTGGCCCCTAAACCCTGAAAGTGGTTTAAAATAACTCTTAGGGGGCTAGGGTTGCAATATTTGGGGCATGCATATAAATATACACACTTACACACATATATACCTACATCCATTATTTATCTGAAAATCTAATTTAACTAGACATACTGTATTTCTATTTGTTAAATCTGGAAACTCATCTGATCCCATTTACTAGTCAAGTAATGTTTCCCTAAAATTGTGAAAATTTGGCTTGTTTCTTAAATACAATACTTTTCCACAGCTCTATAATTACCTTGCATGAACCTTTATTTTAGCAATATCCTTATTAAGCTTATTTATATATATATAATTGTCTTTTCAGCAAGATAGATATATACCTATATTTATATCTTCATATATATTTATCAAATATATATGTATTTTATTTATATACATTTCTTGAAGGTACTTCTTGTCCTCCTGAACCAAAAGTTCATTACTCTCTATCTTGTTCAGCCACACACAGATTCAAATTATATATTGGATCAAAATTATTCACATGTTTTTCAATGATCAAATCCTCAAAATATTGAGGAAATGATTTAGCATTTAATTTGGAAAGCCACTGTGACTCCATGTTTGTAAGTGCCATAGTTACCTCAAATCTATCTTTGTGTTGCATTCTTTCTAGCTTTCCCTTGAAGACTTTAAAAAATTGTTATTTACTCTCTTCTTAAAAATTATTTTTAATTAATATTACATTGGTAAATCACTGTCATCTGATATATAAGCTTTTATCACCCAATGTAACACTATCACACTGAACTAGAATATTTTTCATTCTCTCATTGAACCATCAGTGTTTGAATTTAGTCAAAGCCAGGAAAATGAATCCTGAGGGAATAAATACTTCGCATAGATTACCTTCCAGCCAACACAACGATTAACAGACATAAGGCTTGTAGTTACATAAAACATCTGTAATAGATTGCAAAATTTCTGCATTTATCCAGTAGTATTCAAAATTTTACAAAATTTTTATTTTATGCATATAAGCATTATCTGAATCTGTTATATTTACGGATCAAAAACTTTAAATGATATAATCAATCATGTTTATTCTCATACAATTAAATGCATTTTTGCTATTTTTGTTATTTAAATGTAAATTTACACCAAATAAAAAGCCAATTCAAGAATTTTATCAATTTCTTCTCTCTTTTTCAGTCTATATGAACTTCATTGTTCCAAGACTTGTAAAATAAAGTTGAAGTTAAATGTATCAAGTCAAGCAAAGTCAGCGTACTGTGACTTTATATTTACTATCCTGTAGTTCTCAAATAAAGGCATTTTCATTTGGATCATGAGTTTGACATCTAGAAATAATGTGGGTGGGATGAAAAAAGCTGTATTATATTTATTTAGGGTGGGGAGTGAAGATAATGAAGCCAAGATTGCTGGTATAAATAAAAATGAAACCCAATTAACTTCTGCTGCCAGCTGAGCAAAAAAGGGAAAGGGGAGGGAAAAATGTATTGCTCTTTTGCTTACCCATTTATTCTTCACACACACAAGAAAAGGAGGAGATATATTAAATATGTCTATCGCACTAATATCTCGGCAACAACCCTAAGAGAACAATTAACCCCTTTCCCACTCCCAGCTGAAAGGAAGAAGCAAACATCATGGTGGCAGGCAACATGTAGCTTAAAAAGGCATATAACAACGAAAAAGTAATGAATTTAATGTTACTACTCTCTTCTAATGTGAATTTGAAAAAGATGCAAGGAAGGGAGCACAGAATGATGTAACTGAAAATTTACTGTCTGAACAAGTTTTTTTTTTAAATTTGAAATAATATTTTGAATTTGCATTTAAATTTTAAGAATTTGTTGAGTCATACATTTTATGAAAATATAAAATAAAAATTTAAGAATGTGTATTATCATGCTCTTGTTCTTTATACTGTTGAATAATAATTCTAACTAGCACACTAACTAATGTCAATAAAAATTCAATTTTTTCCTGAACCATTTTTTATTAAATTAGCTCTATATTTGCTATATGCCAATCCATTTATATTTTGGGTTTCTTTTAGAAGTTATATGAAAGTTTTTATGTCCCCTTTTTCCTCCTAGGATTTCAATACACTTTACTATATTAAAACTTTCATCCTTAAATAATTTTTACAGCTTCTCTGCTTAGAAAAATTGTAATTGTTCTGTTAACAAATCCAACTAACATTAGAAAGTGAAAAATTTAACTAACTGAAATAATTTTTGTTACTAGTTATTTTAAGAAAGCATCAACTCTAAGAGTTTACAAAACTAAATATGTGATAAGGAAAAAAATGTTTTCTCAGCATTAGGGGAGATAATTTCTTCATTGCTACCATTTACATGAGGCTGGAATAAATTATCTGGCTAGAATCTGGAAAGATTCATTCTATCATAACTGTGCTTGATCTTTTGAATTATGAAATGCCTCATTTTCTGTCAAAAATAAGTTCGAATCATTTTATTGTCACAAGAAAACTAAACAAAAATCACTAGTATTTTGTCATTCGGCATGAGAATATCTATCCTATAGAGGTAATTAGGATTTGCTGAAAACAATGTATTTAATGTGTAGATATATAATTTTCATATGTAATATTTATATATCACATAAAATATTTAATAATTAAATTCATATATATTATACAATAAATGGGAACTTTACATTCAATGTTTTCCTATAGGACACTTTTACTATTCTTCCCTCTCTCACTGCTTCCTTCTTTCTTTCTCTTTAAATTATTTCCAAAGTTAAATGGTCCCTATAAGAGGCTGAATCCTCAGATGACCCCCAAGAATCCTGCTCTGTGTTCAGGCTGTGTGTAATCCCCTCCCCTTGAGTGGGTATGGGTCATATGAATACACTGTAGTTTCATTCCCAGAAGTATGTTATTTTCTGCTGTTTGGAAGAGATTTTGCAGATATAATTAATATCTCAAATCAGTTGACTTTGATGTAATGAAAAGGGAGATTATCCTGGTTGAGCCTGATCTAATTGGGTGAATCTTTCAAAAGTCAGAGAGATTCAAATCGGCAAAGATGCTCTTCTGTTGGCCTGGAACAAAGCAGTCATGTTGTCAACTGTCTCCGGAGGAAGCTATATGGCTAGGACCTCAGAATGGCCTCTAGGTTTGGAGAGCAACCCCAGGCTGTTGGCCAGTAAGAAAATGCGGATCCTTGTCCTATAGCTGCAAGAAGCTAAATTCTTCCAACAACCTAACTGAGCTTAGAAGAGGACATCAGTCACCAGATGAGAACTCAGCACTGGCTGATATCTCAGTTTCAGTTTTGTGAGACACTCTGAGCAGGATCTAGCCATGCTATACCTGTACCTCTAACCCATGGGAATTGACATAGTAAAGACATGGGGGGGGTTGACCCATTAAATTTGTGATAATTTATTACACAGTAATACAAAACAAATACAATCCCAATGCTTTATCTGAGTCATAGAAATTTTGTTCTCTAGGAAAGAAACCATAATTACATAGTTTTAGGAAAATTTACTAATTCTTATTTCTATCCAATGAAGAACAATCACTGATAAACTTGTTACTTGCTGAAAGACAGTGATAACTTTATACTACTCCTTTATATCAGTCTATCTAAATACCCTCAGAGATATGTCATATTAGTCTGTTATGTAGAACAAAAAGTTGCTTTTTTTAATCTGTCTTATCAGTCTTATCATATAACTGTCATATGCAAAAATAAATAAATGGAACACTAAAAAGTTAATGCAGGCAAGTCAAGCTCCTAAATTCATAGAGGTTGAAATTCCTAAAAGGACTCACACATTCACAGCAATGACAGGAATATCATATACCTCCTTTAAGCTATTTGTGGATTTCCATTAATATGAGGGAACCTAGTTCCCACATGGAAATAGAGATAGATTCTAAGAAATATTTTCACAGGCCTGGGTGTGATGGCTCACGCCTGTAATCCTAGCACTCTAGAAGGCCGAGGCTGGCAGAACGCTTAAGATTGGGAGTTTGAGACCAGTCTGATCAACATGGTGAAACCCCATCTCTACTAAAAATACAAAAATTAGCCAGGTTTGGTGTTTCATGCCTGTAATCCCAGCTACTTGGTGGCTGAGGCAGGAGAATTGTTTGAAACCGGGAGGTGGAGGTTGCAGTGAGCCAAGATCAGACCACAGCACTCCAGCATGGGCGACAGAATGAGACTCCACCTCAAAAAAAAAAAAAAATCATATAGTAAAATGGAGATTACAAGCAGCAATAAGCAGCAATATGAACCTCAACAAAGCTTCAGGAAGAATAATCTCTACACATGGAAAGCAGGCTCAAAACCTGAGAAAGTCATGATTCCCACATCCCCTTTTTGTTCAGAAAAGGGGATATATGATGAGCTCTTCTATATTCATGAGGTGTTAATCTCTCCTGAACAAAGCTTTGCTAAATACATGTCCACCTCAGTATTTCTTTCAGCTTGTAGATAATCAATGATTAATTTGAATAGTTACTTTATATATTGCAAACCAATTCCTTCAAAATAATTGCTTTCTTACTCCTTCTTTCTCCTCTTAACCAATGAACATTAATTGAGCATCCAGACACTGCAGAGCACCATAAAAATAGAAATAAAGAAATACATTATAAGTAATCAAGTCTTTGAATGGTGCTATGTGCTATTTCCTTACCTTTAGCTTTAAAAATCCAAATTATTTTTATCAATCTAGACTTTTATAAGATTAAAGGCCGTGGACAAGGAGGAGAGTTTAAATGAAACCTGATAGATTACTGTCCAGTATAAAAAAAAAAAGTCTTATGGGAACTCATTTTGAATGAAAATCAATGCACACTCACATAGCATAAATAATAATGAGATTTACTGTGATGCGACAGCATGCTTTGGCATTGTGCTGTCAGAGGCGGAGAGAACTCGTGGCTTTCTGCCAATCAAGCTGAGCTTAAAGGGCATGTCGCAATGTTCAGATCATGTTACATTAATGAAAAGATTACACAAAAGAGAAACAGATATCTCTGTTTCAATATTCTATGAAAAATTATAAAATACTCCTTTTCACCTCCCCCTCCTTGGTTTGTGTGATCTTTCTTCTGATTTCTATATATAAAGCTAGAAAGCACCATGAAGATTTTAAAAATAATCAACTTTGGCAACTAATACTATTTAACTAAAATAAAAGAAGTATAGATAATCATCTAAAAACTTCTGATGGGAAAATTAGAAGAAGATGACAAAACCAGTGTAAATTTCTGTGGAGGTTTTCAAACCCCAAACCTGAACTTTAGATGATTTGAGAATTATAAAGTGGCGAAGCCTCCTCAGAGAACTCACCCTGTATACACAGTATTGAGTTATGATATATCTTAGAGTACAATACCATAGAGTGGAGGAGATAATTTATAATTAAAATCGCATATTCCCAATAGAATTATGAATCTTCAAGGTCTTCAATGGATATTTTAATTCACACATTCTTTCAGCAAGAACATTTTTATGGGACTATTGTATTCATAGCACTGCCCAGAATTATAATATTGGAGGGAGGCAGAAGCAGTAAAGACTATTTTCATCCTGCAGAGCCTACCATGTATGTGAGATGGCAGATAAAAAAAATATATAAACAAAAAATCAGTAAACCCTACCTTGCTGCTACAGTGCAGTGGAAAGTAAATGGAGAATAAGTGTGTGTCCATATAGCACCAGTTATCTGGACAAACAAACAAAACGTCACATAATCAACCAGATGATGATATATGCAATGGCAAACTGCCACGTGCACCAAAGCTTCCAAATTGTTTATTTTTTTTCTGTAAAGTTTAGAGTCATCTAGACAATAAATTTCAACAAATTGGATCAGCTGGGCTAAAAATTTATGTATATGTGAAGTATGCTGGCAAGTTAACAATGCCTGTCTTAAAAGACCTGGAATCTCTGTACTTGAAAAATATTGACAAAATGCCCAAGGAAGAAAGGGCAGCATGAGCTCTGTGTATTGGCTTGGAATTGGACATATCAGTATGGATTCATGGGAAGAGAGAGAGACAGAGCACTGTAAGTGTGTGTGACACATAGGTGAATAATGTACAGTGTTGCAATTAAGGAACACAGTCTAATGTGGAAAACATAATGAGGGAAACCTTAACAATAATAGAGAATGACAAAGTTAGAAGAGAGGGAAACAGAAAGTACTGTAGAAGCAGATAATTAGAACAACTAACCAAGTAAAAGGGGAAAAGGGGGCTCAGGGATCATTCAAATAAAAAACAAAAAGATGCCTCGGTGAAGTCTGGATGGACTCAAGTCAGAGCTGAGAAAGGGTTGGGGATATTTGTTGCTGATGGGCAATGGTGCTCTAGGTAGAAGGAAACATATATGCAAAAGTGCATAGTTAATGCCATAGCCTGTTCCATTTGAAACACTGCAGAAAGGGATGAAAATGTGGGAAGAAGCGATAGAAAGGTACTAAAGGGCCAGTAAATCAAGCTCAGTATTTAACTTTTCCAGTGAAGTCAAAGAGGGTCAGAAGAGTACTGAAGAAGGGGTGTGTCATAGTCAGGTTCAATTCACGGACATCTCTCTGGCAGCAGAGGCTTAGAAAGAGGTAAGACTGAAGCTAGAAGGGAAGTTTAGGGCTGTTACAGCTTATCCAGGTGATAAATAATGAGGGTCTAAGAAACAATAAGTGGTTCTGGAATAGAAAAGAGAGAAGGAGAGACGTGTTATATGTATTATTTTACAGTATTTAATGTTTGATTTCATGTAGAGGTGAGAGTCAAGGAATGGAAAACGAGTCCCATTTTCCTGACTCATGCCATTCTTTGGATGGCGGTCCTATTAAAATGATAAAGAATGTAGAGAAAGAAGGAAGTTATAGGAGGAAGATTATGACTGTTGGCCAATACCTAAGCAAAATGCAATAGAAATGCACAGAATGAACAGAAATCAGAATATAGGCTACAACCGCCAGGTGCGGTGGTTCACGCCTGTAATCCAAGCACTTTGGGAGGCTGAAGCAGGCAGATAACCTGAGGCCAGGAGTTCAAGATGAGCCTGGCCAACACGGTGAAACCCTATCTCTACTAAAAATACAAAAATTAGCTGGGTGTGGTGGTGAATGCCTATAATCCCAGCTACTCGGGAGGCTGAGGCAGGAGAATTGCTTGAACCTGGGAGGTGGAGGTTGCAGTGAGCTGAGATCACACCACTGCATTCCAGCCTGGGCAACAGCAAGACTCTGTCTTGAAAAAAAAGAAAAAAGAATATGGGCTACAACATGGAAGTCTAAGTGTAGGTATGCTGCAAAACTATTACTTTATCCATAATAAAATATGCTACTATCTCAGTTAATTGATTTCCAATGGATTTTGTATTGTAACAGATTCAAAATTTAAATGCAAAATTGGCTTTCAGAGGCTATTGAGGTAAAATATATTTTTGTCAAATTGCCAAATTCATTGTCAAACACCATCACAAACATCATCAAGAATATTCCATTTTCGAAGTAATTACTGTTTTAAAATGTTAAAATACAGAAAATATGTACCACACAACTGTGTCTAGGATTCAGATGAATTCCCCTACTTAAACGTATGACAGTGCGTATGGTTTTCTGAACATATATTTTACAAAATCTATGTCTATATAATATGAATCATACTACTTATTCAGGTTATCTTTTATCTGTCTCTCCATCTGCCCATTCATCTATCTACTGACATAACTATTTAAAATCGGGAGTTATAATACAAAAGTTTTTCACTAAAGATCAGCATGATAAAGAGTCTAGAGTCTCAAAAATCCAATGAGCAGTACCTTCCCAGGAACCATAGGGAAATGATGTACTTATTATGGAACTTTTAAATTAGATTATACATAAGTTGATACCATTAAATAAACTAATTTGATTCACTGATACCTAAAAAACTTTGCAAAATACTGTCATATTTACCCAAATTTAAGAAATGTTGAGTTATCTTTCTCTTGAATCTTCAAAATACAGTTAGAGTATAGTTAGGGTGTAGATATGAACAATGCCAGAAATGTTTACCTAAATACCTTATTTCAATGATTTGGTCTTCCAAAAGTAACTACTTTGTTGTTTCAGAAATTTTTTCAAGAAGTGTTACAGAACATCAGAGATAACTAGATATTTAATTACAGACATGTTTTGAAGGAACGATTTCACACTAAGAATGAAGAAAACAAAAATCCAGTCATCTCAAACGGACAAAATCTGAGGGTGTCCGAAAGGAAAAAAAAAACAGGTTATAAAACCTTTTCACTTCATTTTTGACATGTTTTAAATCATTTGTCTGGACTCCTGATGGGCTTAAACCTAAGGAGACCTGGAACTTTAAAAAGAAGAGAATATTTTTCTTTCCATCTTTGATTACTTCAGACTGAAATGGCAAAGTGCCCATGAAGGTGAGTGCCAGAAGCAGCATTAAAAAATTGGCTCTTGTTAAATGCCTTCGAAGAAACCTCTGTTTTCATCAGGAAATGGCAATTACATGGATAATATGGCCTGCCAAGGTTTATTCTGAAGAAGAGGAATGGTCCATACTGTGGATGTTTTCCTTATGTTTATTAACACTTCATAAACAGTCAGGTCTGATAGAAGCATATGACAAAAATTAGGATAGATAAGACCCAGAACTATACATACTGCTGTTTTTTTATCCCTATAGTTTTTACTCCTCCTGTAGTAATACAACTAATACCAATATGCATGTATTTATTTTGACAAAGTCTTGCAATCAACTAGGATAAAAAAATGCTTTGGTTCATTTTTCTACTAACCTTTTTCTTCATTATTTATTTAACAATTCATTTTTCAATCTCCCTTTTAAGTGAATACACCAACTGTATGAGTGAAATAATTTTCTTCATTTAATCTGAAGCTTTTACTTATTGTTTTTATGACCCTGAACGATCTTAGACATGTGTACTTCGCCTCAGATGAAAGGCAGTATAGCACTGTTTTAGATTCAAATTTCCTGTATTATCTGTGTGACAGTGAAGAAATTAATTGAACTCTTTATGCATCAGTTTTCTCATCTGTCAAGTGGGTTTGATAATAATAGTACTTTTTTTCTCAAGGGCTGTTATTATAATACAATAAATTAACATATATATCAATGAGTTAACATATGTTGTTTTTATATGTTATAAAGAAACATTATGAAGACTACATAAGTGTTTCATAATACTTAAATATTCTAACCTTAATGGGAAACTCAGTGTTTCCTGCTCTTTGATTCCATTTTCAAAGAAGAAATGCTGTTAAATAAAGGCTTTGAAGGAAAACAATAAATCTACTTAAGTAGATATAAGAGTTTTCAGGGGAGTAAGTAAAGATTTTACTTTTTACTATTATTATTATTTTGAGACAGAGTCTTGCTCTGTCACCCAGGCTGGAGTGCAGTAGCATGATCTCGGCTCACCACAACCTCCGTCTCCTGTGTTCAAGCGATTTTCCTGCCTCTGCCTTCTGAGTAACTGGGACTACAGGCGCCTGCCACCACACCTGGCTAACTTTTTATATTTTTAGTAGAGACGGGGTTTCACCGTGTTAGCCAGGATGGTCTCCATCTCCTGACCTCATGATCCGCCTGCCTCGGCTTCCCAAAGTGCTGGGATTACAGGCGTGAGCCACCATGCCCGGCCGGGAGTAAGTAAAGATTCTAAATGGAAGTGAACAGAATCTCACTTTTCTTTCTCTTCTACTCACACAGATAGCATGGTAACATGAGACATAGCAGTGCCTCCCTTTGGGAATTGTCCCCATCCTTAGAAGACCAAGAAGAAAACAGGGTAAGATCCCTGAAGTATCATTTGTCCCTTGCGCTACAGAAATTTTTAATGCAATTATTAAAATAAAATTCAAAAGCAACAAAAGTTAAAAAGAAATACTTACTGTAAATTCTAGACAGAATTGGAAGAGATCTTCAGGGCAATACTTATTCCTGAATGCATTGAAAAGTTCACAAATATTATAAGAGATCAGAAGAAGATACAAGTTGGGTAGGTCCAAAAGAGATTGGAATATTCAGGACATGCTATTGGATTCCTTTTTTAAATCACTATTTTTGAGATCCACTTTTAAGAATAATATTAATAATGATATAATGACCATGCTTTACACCTATAGCATGTACTTTCTAGCAAAATATTTTACAAAGAAAATAGGGTTGAGAGAGTTTCACTTCAGGGAAATTCATAAATCTTGAAATCCACTCTAACCCGACTCATTTAGGAGACCAAGACTTATGTGGTGAGGTAGGTAGGAGCAAAATTTCATTTGAAATAACTATATATGTATATATTTGAAAGCTTTCCTATAACACTTATAAAGCTCATTCTAAGTTATTTTTCATACTATTTTCAAAATTTTAATTCCTGAAATGATTACGTTAGCCTCCTTAATGGATATGTTTTTACTGAGTATTATGGAAAGGCAAATATAACCAGTAAGTTGATATTAAGAAACATAAGAATCTGAGTTCTAAAATAACACCTTAAACATGCCAATTATTTAGACAGATTTATCACTATCACACGTTTATATTTACTTTTATTAAACACTCAATTTCTGTTGACTTCTTTTTAAAATTTTGTTAGAAAGTAATTCACATAAGAGAATCTCATTGAGATGCAGCCTCTTGTGTTCTATAATATGTTGGTTTTATATTCCCTTTTAATTTTATAGCAGGTTTGGCCAAATTATGAGCAAGTCAAATAATTTGACCAAAGCCAAGTTGAGTTGGTAATTCTGTCTACTTACACTTTTGTGCATGTATTTATCTTATTTGGGAGTTTGTTTCTTTCTACATTTGACTTTTCATTTGTGATTAAAAGTTATCCAGAGTTCTGTCCTAAATTATCTTAACAGTATTTCTCTAGATGTTTTTGTATATGTCTCTTTGCATTTATTATTATTAGTAGTAGTATTAGTATTAGTATTATACTTTAAGTCTTGGGATACATGTGCAGAACGCACAGGTTTGTTACATAGGTATACACATGCCATGGTTTGCTGCACTCATCAACCCATCACCTACATTAGGTATTTCTTCTAATGCCATCCCTCCCCTAGCCCCTCAACCTCTGACAGGCCCTGTTGTGTGATGTTTCCCTCCCTGTGTCCATGTGTTCTTATTGTTCAATTCCCAATTATGAGTGAGAACATGCAGTGTTGGGTTTTCTGTTCCTGTGTTAGTTTGCTGAGAATGATGGTTTCCAGCATCATCCATGTCCCTGCAAAGGACATGAACTCATCCTTTTTTATGGCTGCATAGTATTCCATGGTGTATATGTGTCACCTTTTCTTTATCCAGTCTAACATTGATGGGCATTTGGGTTGGTTTCAAGTCTTTGCTATTGTGAACAGTGCTGCAATAAACATATATGTGCATGTGTCTTTATAATAGAATGATTTATAATCCTTTGGGTATATGCCCAGTAATGGGATTGCTGGGTCAAATGGTATTTCTGGTTCTAGATCCTTAAGGAATTGCCACATTGACTTCCAAAATGCTTGAACTAATTACACTCCCACCAACAGCGTAAAAGCGTTCGTATTTGTCCACATCCTCTCCAGCATCTGTTGTTTCTTGACTTTTTCATGATCGCCATTCTAACTGGCATGAGATGGTATCTCATTGTGGTTTTGACTTGCATTTCTCTAATGACCAGTGATGATGAGCTTTTTTCATATTTTTGCTGGCTGCATAAATGTCTTCTTTTGAGAAATGTCTGTTCGTATCCTTTGTCCACTTTTTGATGGGTTTGTTTTTTTCCTGTAAATTTGTTTTTCTTTGTAGATTCTGGATATTAGCCCTTTGTCAGACGGATAGATTGCAACAATTTTCTCCCATTCTGTAGGTTGCCTGTTCACTCTGATGATAGTTTCCTTTGCTGTATAGAGGCTTTTTAGTTTAATTAGATTGCATTTATCAATTTTGGCTTGCGTTGCCATTGGTGTTTGGTGTTTTAGTCATAAAGTCTTTGCCCATGCCTATGTCCTGAATGGCATTCACTAGGTTTTCTTCTAGGGTTTTTATGGTTTTAGGCCTTACATTTAAGTCGTTAATCCATCTTGACTTAATTTTTGTATAAGGTGTAAGGAAGGGGTCCAATTTCAGTTTTCTGCATATGACTAGCCAATTTCCCCAACATCATTTATTAAATAGGGAATCCTTTCCCCATTGCTTGCTTTTATCAGGTTTGTCAAAGATCAGATGATTGTATATGTGTGGCATTATTTCTGAGGCCTATGTTCTGTTCCATCCATCTATATATCTGTTTTGGTACCAGTACCATGCTGTTTTGGTTACTGTAGCTTTGTAGTATTGCTTGAAGTCAGGTAGCATGATGCCTCCAGGTTTTTGCACAGGATCTTCTTGGCTATCCGGGCTCTTTTTTCGTTCCATATAAAATTTAAAGTAGTTGGTTTTAATTCTGTGAAGAAAGTCAATGGTAGCTTGATGGGGATGGCATTGAATCTATAAATTACTTTGGGCAGTTTGGCCATTTTCAGGATATTGATTTTTCCTATCCATGAGCATGGAATGTGTTTGCATTTGTTTGTGGCCTTTCTTATTTCCTTAAACAGTGGTTTGTAGTTCTCCTTGAAGAGTCCTTCACATCCCTTGTAAGTTGGATTCCTAGGTATTTTATTCTCTTCGTAGCAATTGTGAATGGGAGTTCACTCATGATTTGGCTCTCTCTTTGTCTATTATTGTTTTATAGGAATGCTTGTGATTTTTGCACATTGATTTTGTATCCTGAGACTTTGCTGAAGTTGCTTATCAGCTTAAGGAGATTTTGGGCTGACACGAAGGGGTTTTCTAAATATACAATCATGTAATCTGCAAACAGACATTTTGACTTCCTCTCTTCCTATTTGAATACCCTTTACTTCTTTCTCTTGCCTGATTGCCCTAGCCAGAACTTCCAGTACTATGTTGAATAGGAGTGATGAGAAAGGGCATCCTTGTCTTTTGCCGGTTTTCAAAGGGAATTCTTCCAGCTTTTGCCCATTCAGTATGATAGTGGCTGTGGGTTTGTCATAAAGAGCTCTTATTATTTTGAGACACATTCTATCAACACCTAGTTTATTGAGAGTTTTTAGTATGAATGGGTGTTGAATTTTATAGGAGGCCTCTTCTGCATCTACTGCAATAATCATGTGGTTTTTGTCATTGGTTTTGTTTATGTGATGGATTATGTTTATTGATTTGCGTATGTTGAACCAGCCTTGCATCCCAGGGATGAAACCAACTTGATTGTGGTGGATACGCTTTTTGGTGTGCTGCTGGATTCAGTTTGCCAGTATTTTATTGAGGATTTTCACATCGATGTTCATCTGGGATATTGGCCTGAAATTTTCTTCTTTTGTGGTGTCTCTGCCAGGTTTTGGTATCAGGATGATGCTGGCCTCATAAAATCAATCAGGGAGGAGTTCCTCTTTTTCGATTGTTTGGAATAATTTCAGAAGGAATGGCACAAGCTCCTCTTAATATCTCTGGTGGAATTTAGCTCTGAATCCATCTGGTCCTGTGCCTTTTTTGGTTGGTAGGCTATTAATTACTGCCTCAATTTCAGAACTTGTTATCAGTCTATTCAGGGATACAACTTCTTCCTGGTTTAGTCTTCGGAGGGTGTATGTGTCCAGGAATTTATTCATTTCTTCTAGATTTTCTAGTTTATTAGCTTAGAGGTGTTTATAGTATTCTCTGAAGGTAGTTTGTATTTCCGTGGGATCAGTGGTGATATCTCCTTTATCAAATTTTATTGTGTCTATTTGATTCTTCTCTCTTTTCTTCTTTATTAGTCTGGCTAGCAGTCTATCTATTTTGTTAATCTTTTCAAAAAATCACCTCCTGGATTCATTGCTTTTTTTGAAGGGTTTTTCATGTCTCTATCTTCTTCATTTCTGCTCTGATCTTAGTTATTTCTTGTCTTCTGCTAGCTTTTGAATTTGTTTGCTCTTGCTTCTCTAGTTCTTTTAATTGTGATGTTAGGGTGTTGATTTTAGATCTTTCCTGCTTTCTCCTGTGGGCATTTAGTGCTATAAATTTCCTTCTAAACACTCCTCCTTTGGAGGAGAAGAAATATTCTCACTTTTGGAATTTTCAGCCTTTCTGTGCTGGTTTTTCCTCATCTTCGTGGATTTATCTACCTTTGGTCTTTGATGTTGGTGACCTTTGGATGGGGTTTTTGTGCGGACATCCTTTTTGTTGATGTTGACGCTATTCCTTTCTATTTGTTAGTTTTCCTTTTAACAGTCATGCCCCTCTGCTGCAGGTCTGCTGGAATTTGCTGGAGGTCCACTCCAGGTCTTGTTTGCCTGAGTATCACCAGTCGAGGCTACAGAACAGCAAAGATTGCTGCCTGTTCTTTCCTCTGGAAGCTTCATCCCAGAGGGCCACCTGCCAGATGCCAGTTGGAGCTCTCCTGTATGAGGTGTCTGTCGACTCCTGCTGGGAGATGTGTCCCAGTCAGGAGGCACGGGGGGTCAGGGACCCACTGAGGAGGCAGTCTGTCCCTTATCAGAGCTCGAATGCTATGCTGGGAGGTCTGCTGCTCTCTTCAGAGCCAGCAGGCAGGAACATTTAAGTCTGCTGAAGCTGCACCCACAGCTGCCCCTTCCCCCAGCTGCTCTGTCCCAGGGATGTGGGAGTTTATCTATAAGTCCCTGACAGTGGCTACTGCCTTTCTTTCAGAGATGTCCTGCCCAGAGAGGAGGAATCTAGAGAGGCAGCCTGGCTACATCGGCTTTGCAGGACTGCAGAGGACTCTGCCCAGTTCGAACTTCCAAGTGGCTTTGTTTACACTCTGAGGGGAAAACCACCTACTCAAGCCTCAGTAATAGCGGACGCCCCTCCCCCAACAAAGCTCAAGTGTCCCAGGTTGACTTCAGACTGCTGTGCTGGCAGCACGAATTTCAAGCCAGTGGATTTTAGTTTGCTGGGCTCTGTGGGGGTAGGATCCGCTGAGCTAGACCACTTAACTCCTGGGCTTCTGCCGCCTTTCCAGAGGAGTAAACAGTTCTGTCTTGCTGGTGTTTCAGGCACCACTGGGGTATGAAAAATAATTCCTGCAGTTAGCTGGGTGTCTGCCCAAATGGCTGCCCAGTTTTGTACTTGAAACCCAGGGCCCTGGTGGCATAGGCACCCAAGGGAATCTCCTGTTGTTGGGTTGTGAAGACTGTAGGAAAAGCATGCATTTGGGCCAGAATGCACCATTCCTCATGGCTCAGTCCCTCATGACTTTCCTTGGCTAGGGGAGGGAGTTCCCTGACCCCATACACTGCTGTGGTGAGGCAACACCCTATCCTACTTCAGCTCACCCTTCACTGGGCTGCACCCACTGTCTAACCAGTCCCAGTGAGATGAGCCAGGTACCTCAGTTGGAAATGCAGAAACCACCTGCCTTCTGTGTTGATCTCGCTGGAAGCTGCAGACCAGAGCTGTTCTTATGCAGCCATCTTGCTAGCCACCTGCATTATTATATAAATTTCAAACTTAAATAGTTTTTAAAATGAAGAGCTTGACTGAAAACTATATATTATATTAAAACTAAATAAATTTATAACATAGCTTTTCCAAAGAGAATATGGGGCTATATCTCACATTTTCAAATGAGTCTCAAAACCATGAGTAATAAGAAATAAAAAGACTTCATAATTTTTAAGCAAAGAGTTTAAAAATTTTAATGGTAAATGATACAGCTATCAGCAAGACTTCTATGTTGCCAGCAATTTTGTTTTTTTGTTTTTGTTTATTTTTCAGGCTTCCTATATCTCATGTCAAATATAATGGCTTAAAGAATCTGAAATGTAATATTCGGGTCTTATGTAGAGTGCTAAGTATACTTACTCCCAAAAATCTTCATGAAAAGAATAATTGAAAGAAAACTGAATTTGGAGTCTGGGCTTCAAGTTCTGGTTCAGTTCAAGCACTTATTAATTAATGGCCTTTATTAAATCCCTTAATATCACTGAGATTTAATTTCTTTTTTAAAAATTTTTAAAGAGACAGGGTCTTGCTCTGTTGCCCAGCCTGGAGGGCAGTGAGGCAGTCATAGCTCACTGCAGCCGCAAACTCCTGGATGATCCTCCTGCCTCAGTCTGAAGTAGATAAAACTACAGGTGCATGCCATCATGCCTGGCTATATTTTTTTATTTAAAAGCCAGGATATTGCTATGTTGCCCAGGCTGGTCTCAAACTCCTGGGCTCAAATAATCCTCCTGTCTCAGCATCCTGAGTAGGTGAGATGACAGGCGTGACCCATCACACCCAGCTAGATTTAATTTCTACACATACAAAAAGGAGTAATTGCATATGCCCTACATTTCTGACATGGTTGTGTGAATGTTACATGGTACAATTTGTAGCAAAGTGTTTTGTAGGGAGTAAATCGCCATCCAAAATATTATCAAAATAATGATTTCTACCTCAGTCAGGTTCCTAAAGCTACTCCTGAAGGTAATTTTCATCATCTTCCTCTGAACTAGTGAGAAATTTTTAATGTGGCTTCCAGTCCCACTGCTACTTATTACTCTCAAGCTATCTGACTGAGCTGCAATCTATTCAAAGTACTTCCTTGCTGGAGAGGATTGCTTTTATTCATAATCTCAGGTCTGTCTCCACTTGAAAGCACAATTCAACTTTATTAGGAGGTTTTTGTAATGATAATGTGGTATATTCCTTCAGACATAAAGAGGTATGAAATAGAAAATTATGCTAATATATAAATACAAAAGCAAGAGAAAGACAAGAATGTTTTTATCTGTCAGAACTCTAATCCTAAAGGAATTAAATAACAAGCTTTTTAGGGGGGGAAAATCAAGTTAAATGGAAAATATTGTTATACATTAAGAGGCAAACTAATACACAAAGAAGTAAAAATGGGAAGTAGCAGGATCACCTAACAAGAGGTTCTAAAATCCAAATCTTAGATTAAAATGTGCATATTGTTACTTCTGTAGCTATGGTTAGATACCTGAGTCATTCTGAGGTGCTTATTGTGAAATCTTGTACCGATACTCTTAGCAAATTAAATAAGTCTTATTTGATCTATTTGATCTTCCATGAGGCTAGGGTAAGATTAAATAAAAAGACCATGAATGTTTGCTTTTGATGGGGTTCAGGAACACTATCCCAAAATATGGTACCTTGGCTTTTTAGAAAACAGCAGAAGTAAAAACGTCACTCTCACCTTCCCCTCACCTTTCTCCTTCGATGCAGATCATAACACACTTATTGGAGAGGTGCCCTTCCTATTCTCTAAGGAAGAGAATATCCTTATCTCTAAAGACGAAGGGGGCAGGAGCTATGGTTCACGCCTGTAATCAAAGCACCTTGGGAAGCCGAGATGGGCGTATCACGAGACCAGCCTGACCAACATGGTGAAACCCTGTCTCCACTAAAAACACAAAAAAATTAGCCAGGCGTGGTGGTGCACACCTGTATTCCCAGCTACTCAGGAGGCTGAGGCAGGAGAATCGTTTGAACCCGGGAGGCGGAGGTTGCAGTCAGCCGAGCCGAGATCGTGCCATTGCACCCCAGTCTAGACAACAGAGCGAGACTCTGTCTCAAAAAAAAAAAAAAAAAAAAAAACAGAAAAAAAAGAAAAAAGGACAGATAATTAACAGATGCTAAGTTCCCCCCAGTTTATTGCCATTAGGTCATATCGTTTGCCTTTCAGTAATATTTGTCCACAACTGTCCCTTCTTTATCAAACCTAAGCATAAAATACACAAGTTCACATCTTTGGGTCTTGATGTTAAATGGCTTCCATGTCTTGCAAGACGTACATTTCTCTTATTAGTCTGCCTCTTGTTATAGGGTCCTCAAACATGGACATAGTAATGGATAAGGAAATAAATTTTTTCCTCTCCTATACTTCAAATTATCTAATCATTGAGAAAATTGGTGATGGGCATTTGAATGCTTTCTTGAAATCGGACATAAAAATGTAGATTTATTTCCAGGAAATAACTAGAAATTAAACTTATTTCCAAGTAATTAATAAAATTAAAGCACTCAGAGCTATGCATACTGCCTCATGCCTGACATTCCAGCTCTTTGGGAGGTTGAGGCAGGAGGTTCGCTTGAGCCCAGGAGGTTGAGGCTGCAGTGAGCTATGATCATGACACTGCACTCCAGACTGGGTGAGAGAGTGAGGCCCTGTCTAAAAAATAAAAAAATTAAAAAATTAAAAAAATTTTAAAACCATTCAAACAGTAGGGAAGAGAAAACCTTGGAAATGGATTCAAATCTTTATATTACATCTTTATATAACATCTATATGTAACATCATCAAAATGATCTTAAATTGTATAAAGCATGTATATGAAACAGGTCCAAGATTTCATTAACTTACCCACACTATATTAAGAAACATTTAACACAGGTAATAACCACATTGTATAATTTCATCTGATTGTTAATATTAGCTATTATCTTAGAAACTAATAATAACAATGTTTCTATCCAC
Organism: Pan troglodytes; assembly: GCF_028858775.2. Lineage (NCBI taxonomy): Eukaryota > Metazoa > Chordata > Mammalia > Primates > Hominidae > Pan > Pan troglodytes. The sequence goes on from NC_072411.2 coordinate 114,482,945, forward strand.
AGAAAGATGTAACAAATTCCAGTGCATGATTCTGTTGCTTTTCCCATCATTGGCTTTGATGTGCAATATTTTTCCTTGGTAATTATTTTAGTTGAGTATTTTCAATATTTGCAACCATATCTTTTAGTTATTTGACATATTGTCTAAAATCAGTAATTTTATTGCTTTGGTAAATCTACCTATTATTTCTATTTTCCATTTAAACCTCAACAAAGTAAGTGTTTGTATGGCCTAGAGCAACTTAATCTTATTTTTATCATGTTTCTATTTAATGTGTATTTGTATTTTCATGTGCCATGTGAATTGATTCAACATATTATTAATAACAAGATGATCTAAATTTATTATATAAGTAATAAAGGCTAAACATTTATCAACACAAATGAGTCCACTAGAAATAGGAGTCATAATTTGATGAATGAAAAAAAATTCAAATATGATTTTTAAGCCATAAACATTTTTATACTAGGACATTGTATATGCTATAGATTAAAATATGAATAATCATCATCATATTGGTTTTACATTTCCAAGTTAAACAAACCTAAATCTCAACATAACAAGTTGTTTAGCCTAAAACCTTACAATTTTATATACCTGATTTAAATCAGATTCAAGTAGGCAATTTTTTCCAGTTATATTAAGGAAAACATTCCACTTGTTAAAGAAAAGAAAGCATTAATATTTAAAAGACATAGAATATTGTATTGATTTGATCAAGTAGTTCCGAGTCCTAGTTATAATTTTAAAATATCTTAGTAACATTTTACTAAAATTCACCTAGCATAGACATATGAAACTAATTGATACTATATTTTATTAAAACATGTACAACTTTACACAGTCCCTATGAAAATAACTTTAGAGTCATAAAGATAATAATGGTAATTATAATAAACAATCTCTCATCTCAAGAAAATAGTTTGCTTTAAATCCATCAAGATCATTAGCCCATAAACTTGATCTTATTGGTAGAAATTTCCAATGAGAGGTGAAAAGGTAGCTTAATATTAAGCAGGGAAAAATAAGTGAAAGTGTATTGATAAGTTTTGTCAATTTAAAATAACACAGAGATAATCCTTCTTCAGTTATAGCATGTTACCATGAGTAAAAAAACAAAAAAAAAATTACACTGAATTCTCAAATTTGTATTAAAGGTGGCACAGCAGGTTGTAAATTTTAACATAAGCTGGTACTGCATGTTTTGTTTTTTAGCATTTAAATTGTGGCACTACAATTTGGAAGCTGTGCAGCTTGTTACTCCAAGACCAATCTCACCTAAGAGGATATGGCAGCCTTCCACACTGTGGTCTGATTGCATTAGACCAAGTACGGCTAAAGAAAGAAATATTTTGACAGGGGAGATTGCACTTGAACACATCAAAGTGTCAGTTCAGATATGTGGCATCTGAAAAGCACCCTCCCCTTTTCCCTGTTGCATGAAATTTGCCACCTCTCATTGTCTCTTCCAGATGGTGTACTGAGTTCTCTTCAGCTTTATTCCTAGAGAGCTCAAGTTGACATCAATCTGTTATGCCATTTTCTTGTAATACTAATGTGGCTTATTTATCAATGCCAATTAATCAATGGCACAGAACGGGTTCTTCCTTAGCAGCTAATGTTGTTTCATTTTTTTAATATTCAAAAAAAATTTTAAGGGCAGCGACCAGATTGGGAAGCCACGCATCTGGCAGACTGTGGCCACTTAGGAGGCATTCAACTGATGTAAAGGTGAAGCCATTTATTTCAAAATATGATTAAGAAGCATATTGGGAGGTTATTATTTCTAGCAGAAGGGTGAGAGTAATTCTGTGAGATAAGAAGAAATTTAATTTTTTTGTAATAACAAATCATGTCTGTCTTAATGACCTTGTATCACCATATAAAGAAAAAGAAAAGCCTATCATATCTGTAAATTTTTAGCTTTTAATTAATCTTAGTGCAGCATCATTGCACAAAAGATATAAAGAAGTCCCCACATCTACTACAGTTATACTTTATCACTGTGATCTTCTTTTTTTCAGAGTAAATATACTGTAGGATAGGACTTATATAATAAGAGATACCCAAAATGTTATAATATTTTCAGGCAATCTAGGATTACTGTAATAGTTGCTCTGAATTTCAGTTCTGGGGGTCATATCCAAATCACCTACTTTGTGGGCCCTAGAATTAGGGCAAAAATTACATAAGATATCAAATGATGCTACCATCGATGGAATAATAGCTATTGAGCCAGATTCCCCAATTCAAACAAGAAAAAGAAGAAGAAAAAATTACTATTTAGCCTCAGTAATTTGGATCTAATAAACAATTATAAAAATGATCTTAATGATCCCTAGTTCCTTCAAGTAGTTTATCAACCTCATTATAGTTGTATGAGGAAAGGTGTACTTTGAAAATATTAGAATGGAATATGGTATTCAAGTTAATTTAGTGTAAGCATTCTAAAATCAATATTTTGTACTATCTACTTAATATTGATTATGTACACAATATTCTAGGGGAGGTCCTAGCAGTGTAAAAACCTTACGGTTTCAACAATATGATAAAGAAAATATGAGAGAAAGAGAGACTGGTATAATTCATTAATAATGAATAATGGGCATATTAACAAAAATAATTTTTCATGATACATAGAAATTTATGAGTTATGTGGAAGAAAATAAATAATGAAATCATTTTTTTTCCATTGTAAATCAAACTCATAAGTCCATCTTTTTTATCCCTGACTTCCAAAGGCAACACGGCGGAAGTCTAGCCAAAAGACTGTTAGTTTTACTCTAGAATTTGACACAAAATGAAATTCACGGGTCATGACTGGAGCATTCTGACAAGACATGCAACTGTGATCTTGCCTTTGAAAAACTCTGCAAGGCAGAATTTGAGATCAGAATTAACTAAAAATGTTAAAAAGTTGGGGAATGGGCATTGAGAAAGTAATTTCTGCTTTACAACCACCATGCCCATCTTAACCTGTTTATATTTTCGAGCACTATAAAGAGAGACGTCTAGGAGAAAATATATTTCTCTAAACCTTCTATTTCACCATATGTTTTATTTGACCCAGAAACTTTCCCTTTCTCAAACTTTATCATTTCCCTCATGGTTTGCCATTCCTCTCACCTTGCACCAAAGCAAACAAAGTATCTTTTCAGATTTTATCTATCTTCTACAGTCTGGTTTAACTTTAAATTCTTCCAAAACCTTGCCAGAGAATGCCAATGATCTCATCCCACTTTCTAAATATGTGCCTTGTTTCCTTCCTCTATAATAATTAATATGTTCTAGCTGACATTAATTAAGCACTTACCACGTGCCAGACACACATTCTTACAAGTGATTTACATGTATTTCCTCATTTAATCCTCACAACAACCCAATGAAGTTGGGTTACTATCATCTCCCTTTTATAGATGTTAAGGGAGTTTTCCAATGTTATACAAGTGCAGAGCCAGGATTTGAATCACAGTTATTTTATTGTAGAACCATAAAAAAATTCTCAGAAGTCTATAAATTATTTCAGTAAAACTGTGCTTTAAAAACAGTGTGTATCTTTTCAAAGTAACATTTTCCTGATTATTAAGGAAACGCACACTTATCATAGAAAATTTGAAAACATGTGTAAAAACAGTTGAAAAAAAAGTCTTTTATAAATCCTCCTCCTGACTAGTATTAGGTCAGAGTATTTTTTGGGTGTATTTTGAATGTGGATGTACATGTGCCAAAACCTTTGTAAAATATTGATCACATTGAATATATAAACTGGTTTTCTACATTTCCTGTTACGATCTCATGAAAATTTTCCTTATGCTTGAATAGTTTTGAAAAATAATTTTGATAATCGAATGGAAGCTATCCTCCTATAATGGTAAGTGAGTAACTCAAACAGTTCTCTATGTGGTTGTCATATATTATTAATAACAAAAGGTTATATCAGATATTGACATTAATATTATTCATATTGTCAGTGAAATCTTCTTGCCAACACTGGGATGAAACTGTAGAGAAGGTTTAATTCTACTGTAAAAGGTGAAATTATATCACAGAATCACAAATGATTTTCCCATTACGGAAAAACATCCTGAGAATGTCACGAAGGCCTGATATCAACTGCTGTTTCCAAGAGTTTAGAAAACAACTGTCAATGTTCCTATCCAGAGAGAAATCTGGATTGTGCTGCCAATCTTATAACCTGGCCCTCACCTTGCTTACAGCGGCTTGTCAAGGAAAGAGAAAAATCCCAAAAGAGCCCTTTGCTCTTTTTCTTGTGCTCTCTGAGATACTCCCCTTTCCTTCTCACCATTTACAAAAGGGAGGTGGGAGAAAAATTCAGGGGTAATGTATTTTAAATGATTTCTATGGCTAAGTTAAATGTTGTGGGGGGTGTAATTTTCAAAGGATGTAGGCATCCTGAGTCAACAGGCTTTGCATCTGCCAGTGTTCCTTTGAAAACCTCAGGAGAGTCTTTAAAAGCAAATAGATGATCCTCTATGGGAGCCGGCTTAGATATGTGCTGTCTCCAAGAGCTCTGTAAATGTAGATTAACTGACCTCTCTGGGTCCTTCTCTTAATCCCATGCTCTGAATATGGAAATGACAGTTCACGTGTAGCTCCAATGCAACAGTCAAATAAATTTAACTTAAAGGAATTAATTTATGCTAATAAGACTTTCAGCAAAGATGAGAACTATAAATTGCTTTGTTTTAAAAGCTTGAATTAATTGGATTAATATTTCATTTTAAGCAGCTTGAATATGGCCACATGACTAATAAATGTGCATGAGGTAAAATCTATTCACTGAGTGTACTATTCCTTCTTAAAAAATAACTAGGATGTTATCTACATTTTAATAACAGAAATCAACATTGCATTCCATTTATTTATTCAACAAATATGTATTGAACACAATTAAATGAAAAAGCTCTGTTGAGTTTGCAGGAGATGAAAAAATGAATATGATGTAATCAAGTAGCTTACAAGTTAGTGCAAGAATATACACAAAATACAAGTTAGAAAGAGATGTCATGAAAGATGTAGCTTAAAAATAAGTGGTGTGCAGAAGATGAGAAATAATCGACAGCTCTAGAATCAGAAAGGGCCTTATGAAGAAAGTAATATTCCAGCTCTGTCTTGAAGGGAATTAGAAACGTGATGCTGAGGAATAAGTACTCAAGAAGAGAAAAAAACAATAGGAAGAAAGGCACCAGGGAAGGAAATCTTTAGTGTAAATATAGACAGCAGCACAGCTTCTTTACTTCCTATGTGACTAAATTTCTTCAGGTGCACAGTAAGTTCTCCCAGTATTTACCATCTAAGTTATTTCCTGAAATTTCATTCAGTGTTTTTGGGAATGCCTTATGTCTCAGTTTCCTCAACTGAAAGAAACCTATAGGGTTAGATGATTTACAAGTTCTTTCTGGTTCAAATCTCTGAAAATGTGAGTCATTCAAAAATCATGTTGATTAAATTGATAACCAAATACTTAAATAATTTTAGTATCAATAAGTTATAGGAAATAAAATCATTTACCAAGAGAAGGCAAAATAAAGTGATAGTTTGAGAAAAGGCAAAATAGAGAATTATTGTGTCATTGCTGTTCATTTAAATTCTGAAGAGATATGGATGCCTTATTGTATCTTCCAATTAGTATCTGATATTTACCACAACCTATGATTGCGATCTAAACTAAAGCATCTAAGTAGATATAATTCTTCTGTAGAAAACATTTAGAATTGCACCTTTATGCCCTCATCTATTACCTCTAGTGGAATGTTATTTGTGTTCCCTTTTCAAAAAAAAATTACTGCTTTATGAGTAAACTATTAATATTTCAAAAATATTTCTAAAGTTTTCCCCCTGATATTTGGGGTTAAGAGATCTGTGGCTGAAAATTTCTAATTAATGTTGTCATGATTTTCAGCATATTTTTATTTAGAAATACTAGTTTGTGTAAAATTATTAGAATTGGTTGAAAATATTTGATGTATCTACTTGCAGGAGCCTTCAACATACATTCAAAACTTTGCTTGTCTAGAAAGCAATTAAAACCAAAAAACTAGTTTGTTTTCTCATTTAATATTTTATCATAGTACTTTAGAAATAATGGTGTATTAGGCCGGGAGCGGTGGCTCATGCCTGTAATCTCAGCACTCTGGGAGGCCGAGGCAGACAGATCGCTTGAGGTCAGGAGTTTGAGACCTGCCTGGCCAACATGGTGAAACCCCATCTCTGCTGAAAATACAAAAATTAGCTGGGCATGTTGGCGGGAGCCTGTAATCCCAGCTACTAGGGAGGCTGAGGCATGAGAATCACTTGAACCTGGGAAGCAGAGGCCGCAGTGAGCCGAGATCACACCACTGCACACCAGCCTGAGTGACAGAGTTAGGCCTCATCTCAAAAATAAAAAATAAATAAAAATTAATGGTGTTTTAAAGCAAATTATCTACAGTGATTATCATTGTGGTTTGAGTTTAAGAAATACTGGAGATGTTAATTTAAAATGTTTATAGTATACACTTCTGCATGGCTTGAATTTTGTTTTTACTTTTGTGATTAAAAAATCAATAAAATTAATAATTAAAATAATTTAAAATATAGATCAACATTTAATGAAAGAAATATGTGTTTAGTGCCTTCGTAATCATCAAAATTAAAGAACTTACTTGAAGACTTTTTGAGCCTATGCCAAATTTTTGAGTTTACATATATGATCATTTTAAGGTTCCATGTGGTACAGCTTTATATGCACCTAATATGCCTTTTCCTTAATTTGGGCTTTGCTAAACACAACTTTTTGTGTCCTCTGACAACAGGTAAGTGTTCTTGTCTAGAAAGAGTATATACTTGGTTTATGGCATGGCTATAATAAATGGCTGAGTTCTATACTGTCAATGATAAAACTTGGTCTCACATCAATATAATGGCCATGCCGTCGTATATGATTCTTGACTGTGATATACTTTAACAAAGGCATCTACCTATGCTGCCTCAAATTAAGAAGTTTTCCCAAGTCCAGACTACAATCTTGGAGTTATCCTACCTAGGTCACCACAAATGTAATCCGCCACGTTAAGAGAAAATTTAAGATGTGAGAAAAATAAGTAAGATATATGTAGAAAGGTACAGGTACTCAGCATTGTCATCAAAATTAGCTAGATTAGTACTAAACGGTTCCTCAAAATGTCAACTATTTCAACTTTAGATTGGCTGACTGCTGCTTATTCTTAGGAAAAAAAAAGCAGGTTTATTGATACATGATTCTTAGTAAACATCCTTAGATGACTGAGTTTCTTTTTGCTCACCAACAGGAGCTATAGTATCTGAAGCCACCTATTAAATACGTTTCTATTTTCTCCTGAATCTTTTGGTCATATTTATCTTTTTCTTCAAAGTAAAATGGACTATGCATATAATTTTGGGAGTGGGGTATTCCATTACATAGTCAAATGCCTGATTTCTACAATGTAATTATATCATTTCTAATTTATATTTGGGGTTATTTTAACAGAAACTAGACCAGCAACAGAGCTTCATTCAACTTGCTATTAGCACTCACTGACTTGGCTTATTGTTTGTGATGAAGCATAGTAATTAGGTAAATTCACTGTATTCCTGATAATCATCAAAATATTGGTGGGCTTTGATTTCCTGCTCAGAAAAGCAAGGAAGGTACAAATCTCCCACATATTGCTAAGGAAATTGTGTAAACCATATTATTTATTCATACATATATATGTATGTATATGTGTGTATGTTTTTATATAATAATGGAGAATGGAATGAAATTTAAAATGTAGGAAGACTCTAGATAATTAAATTTATATAGTAAAAGACATTGTGACAATCAAAAGGAAAAATATCATTCATGATATAGAAAAGATAGGTTGAAACATACAATTAGCTAGAGGGAAAAGCAAGCAGTTTTTGTCTATCTTTTTAGCTTCATGTCATTTTAGTGGGAGAACAGTAAGGCAATAAACTAAACTGACGACATTGCAAGGGAGAAAAGTTTATTAAAAACACCATAGAATTAAAACAAGGATGTTTTAAACAGAGAAAAGTTACTGAGCTGCTGAAAGCTGCTGCCCCCACCTGGGCATTAAACAACAAAAACTTCACAACTTAACAGCTTTCTCTATATTTGTAAAATTCTAGGATTTCTCATTTATGGGTTAAGCCACAAACTAATAGGAAGCAAACATTGTATTATGCTTGTCAACCAACATACAAGCTGACCTCAGAATCACTGCATATGAAAAGAAATCAGCCAACATTTTTTCTTATTTATGGCAAATCAAATACTGACTTATGTATATGAATATAGTAAAGAAGCTTGACAATGTCAAACAGCTTATATGCAATTGGCAAGGGAACCAAAATCAGTTGCACAATGTAAAGGTTTGAGTTGTAGATACCCACCTGATACCGTGTATATGTATTGCAAGATAAATATGCATACCATTATCAATTTAATCATTGAACCTAAATCTAACTTCTGTTCATACAATAACTAATTAAATTTATTGGGGCTTAATTCTTTCAACATCACTACTTTTAAGAAAAATATTTTAGATGTTTCCTCCTTTGTTGTATCAGCTGTAATGTCTCTAAGCTTTATTTTTATTTTCATGTCTCACAATTATATTTGTTATGGGTTTCTATTTCATTCATTGCTACCTGCTGACATTTGTCTCAGCTGTGAATGTTTTTACCTATGAAAGATAATCTCCTTAAACATCTATTAATTTACACTTCCAACTGGGTGTGGAGTTTCCAACCTTATGTAATTGTGAGCAAATCTGTAAATTAGCACTAAGAAAACTGTTACAAGTATAAGGTGTTTGAAATTTCTCTCAATGACTTTTTATGGTAGTTTTGGCTGCTCAGGAACCTCCTTATTTGCTTCCTCATTTATACTCTGTTCTAGATAAATGAGATTGCGAGATATTTAACTTCATTGAGTAATGAAATTATATTTTAAATTTGGGACACAGAATTAATAACAGGAAACATCAGACAAATGTAAAATGATACCATCTGAATTGATAATATTCTAATAACATTCAATCTAAATTCATGCATTCACTTATTCTTCCATGTTAGACAAACAATTTTTGAATGAATGAATTCAAACATCTTCCCTTCACGTTCTAGCCAGACCACACAGAGCCCTGTTGTTTTCTGTTTTTAGTCAAAAATAAATAAATAAATAAGATTATGGTGAAAAAAAAAAACATGCTATCAGTTCACAAGGGTAAAAAGTAAAAGAGGAAAAGCCCTTCTCCCCTGTTTTCTTATTTCCATTTGTCAAAATTAAATACTACTAACACAAAGTTATTTTTAAAAAGATTTTCACAAATAAATAGTGGTGTGAATTTCTGATATTGACTGAGAGATTGTGCAACAAGGGGAAGTTTTAAAACTCTGGCACGCAATTATGGAGTTAGTTTGTTTATCATATAGTCTAGGGCTGGCAATAGCAACTAAGCTTCAAGTTGATGGGTACAAAATTATTTCAAATTTTCTGAGTTGAAAACTTGTTATTCTATTGAGGATATGCTTGACTCAATCTAAAATGCCTTTACATCCTGAATTCCAGTAAGACACAAAATTTCTATTAGGAAGAATTATATATACAGTTTGCTTTTTATTTGCAAAAATGCTCTTATTAGAAGCTTATTGAAAACTGCCATATTAGTCTAAGAAGTTAAAAGCATCCAGCATGTATACATTCATTTGTTTATTCATTCATTTATTTGATAAACATTTATTCGATAAACATTTATTCATATTTAATATGCAGCAGGCATCATTCTAGGCACTTGAAAAACAGCAGGGAATAAACTAAAAACATAATCCCTGTCCTCAAGTACCTCATATCATAGTGAGAAGAGAAAACAGACACGATAGGTAAAACATAACATGCTTTTGACAGTAGTAAGGAATAAGGAAAAAATAAAAAGCAAAAATGAGGATCAGTAGCTTTCAGGAACTTATAAGTTTTGATTGGAGGACTTTTGGGAAACTAGATGAAGAAAGTGAGAGAGGAAGCCATGCAGACATATGATAGAAAACTATACAGGCAAAAGGAATAGCAAATGCAGATATCCTGAGGTAGGGGTATGCCCAATATATTTTAGGTATTTAAAAAAAAAAAGGTTAATACTTCAGAAGAAAAGCAAGCAAGGGTGAAATGGTAGGAAATGAGTTTAGAAAGGTGACAGGTGGTCAGACCATGTAGTTATTTGAAGATCCATTGCTGGCCATTAGTCAAAAAGATATAGGAAGCCATGGGAAGTTAACCACTAACCAGAGGAGTGCCATGGTCTGATTTACATTTTAGCCCTCTAGCTTTTATACTGACAATGGATCACAAGGGTAAAAACAAGACTAGACAGAAAGCCACTGCAAAAATCCAAGCAAGTGAGAAGGGTAGCTTTTACAAGGGTAATGACAATGGAGGTGTTGAAATGTGGTTGGATTCTAGATATATTTTTAAAGTAGAACCTCAAAATGTTTGGCATGTGGATAAGGGCAGTGATGAGAAAAGGTCAAAGATACGTTCCAGGTGTCTGACTTAAGCAACTAAAAGAATCTATTTGCAATTTACTGCGATGACATATAAATTTGAGGGGTCATTTATATACAGCATTAAATAAATCACGACGATGGATGTGACTGTAGATAGAAAAAAGGTATCCTAGAATTAATCCCTGTGGGGAACTCCAACATTTAGAGGTAGAGGAGGTAAACACAAATGAATGAAAGAGATTAAGAAGAGCAGAAAGGTAGGAGGAATTTTGGTGTCATGAAAGCCATGTTAAGAAAGTGTTTCAAAAAGAAGAGAATGACCGTCTATGTCAAATGCTGCTGATAGATCAACGAAGACTAAAACTAAAATGTAAGCATGTCATATGAAGGTCATTTTGGACTTTGGTAAGAGTCATTTTGGTAAAATGGTAAGGTCCACTGGCTGACTGGAGTGATTTCAAGAAAAGATGGAGGAGCAAAATTAGAGATAGTGAAATTCAGCTAGACTTCTAAGACTTGTTTTTTCTTGGAAAGGAAAGAAATCAGGATGTAGCCAGGGGAAAAATTGCGGTCCAAAGAAAGTTTTTAAAATACTGGATAAATATCATCCTTTTATGCTGATGATCATAGAGGAAAGAATAATGAGACTTTTAGACAGACAGGTCATCTATAATAAAAAGAGAGAAGATAGCATATAGAGTCACAGATGCTATCACTTACACATGTAGGTGTGATGGCAGAAGCTTCTATTCCAATGCAGACATATGTATTGTAAAAATTAAAAGTTGAAAAGTGACACATATCTTTAGAGTATCATCTACAGACATTAGACGCTCAGACACATAATCAAAAGATACATTACAATGAGTGAGCATCTTGTGGGAAAATTTGCATAACATCATTTGCATTTCTTCTAATATTCATGACAGTTTGACATCTACATCCTATGTTTACATTGAGAAAAGTCGTCAGTTATATATTACATGCTTCATTAGCTTACTTTTCTTAGAATCAAATGTCTGTAGATTTATTCTATTAAATGTGAATAAACATCATGAGTAGCAGTCGCCAAAGTGATACCACATAATCTGTAATCGTTCTGGGGCTCCTTGACTAACATGTTCAATTAAAAGTTGTTACAAATTTCCTGGTAACCCTCTTATTTTGTATATGAATTTAACAAAGCAATAAAAGTGAGATGGGATTGAAGCTGTAACTACAAATAAAAATTAAATATTTAATAATGCTGAAGTAAATGAAAATTGAGTGAACATCTCAGGTAGTTATTATATGACTACATTTTGGTGCATTTTTCTTGATCTTATCAGTTTTCTCATTACTTTTTCCATTACATTAAAAAAACCTATAATAAGTAAATTTGCTTCTCTTCTTCATCAAAACCAGTTCTTCTCAGAATTTCATGTTCATAGGAATCACTTAAGATCTTGTTAAAATGTAGGTTCTGATTCTGTAGTCTGGAGTGGGGCCCATACTTTTGCATTTCTAACTAGATTTCAGGTTTTGCCCATGCAGCTGGTTAGCAGAACACACTTGGAAAACAAGGGTCTAAACCACTCTGTCCTTGGCATTTGTGCAGAGGTTGAGATAAATTAATCATTTCATGCCTAATTTTTGGGTTGCCATTAAAAAGTTAGTTAAGTAGTTAAGTAAAGTCATATGCCAGTTAATGAAGGGGATATGTTCTGAAAAATGTATCGTTAGGCATTTTGGTCATTGTGGGAACATCACAGAGTGTATTTACACAAGTCCACATGGTGTAGCCTACTACACACATAGGCTATCTGGTATAACCTATCATTCCTAGCCTGCACACCTGTATAGTATGTTACTGTACTGAATACTGTAGGCAATTGTAATACAATGGTATTTGTGTGCCTAAATGTATCTAACTAAACATAGAAAAGGCACAGTAAAAATTCAGTATTATAATCTCAGGAGACCACTGTGGTAGAGGTGGTCAGTCATTGACTGTTATTATGCCACACATGACTGTAAAATTTAAAAAAAAAATTTAGTTGATTATCAATATGTATATTCCTAGAAGACCATATAAGTACATACAATTTTAAATCCTACTTAAAATATTATGGCCTCTAACTAAAAACAAATAAATACATTTTATAACAATTCCTCAGTCCAAACGTATTTGCTCATTATTTTATTTACCAACCCAGTGCCTAATTTCATACCAGCCCACTCGCTAAATAACAAAATCAAAGGAATGAAGATTAAGTTAAAATGCGGACAGCTATGTTGAATCTGACACACTGATCACACCACAGAGGAAACAAACAACTCAAATAGTGTTATTTAAAATTGCAATCCTGTAAGTGGCAGTGAACATTTTGCTATGACTATGCTGTGCTGTTTTCCCCACACCTGCTCCCACTTGCCAGGTTAGACTGGCTCAATCTGCTCTACCGTGGGATCACAATCATTTGAACAAACCCCCTCAGGGCAGTAATATCCAGGCAGCCAGTGTTGTCTCAGAAGAGCTCCTGACACCATTCCCCACGAATCCGTAATTTTGTTTATGTATAGTAAAAGCATGGCATAGGAAAAAAGACAGCATGCCACTGATGGGAAAACTTTCTAACCTGCTTTCACAAAGCACTAAGATATCTCTGAAATATTGTGAATATTCAGGATGTGCAGTGTTTATGCATTAAAAGAGGATAAGGGACATGTCGTAAAGGTCTGATTTCACAAGAGTCATTCTAGATGGCTAGTTATACAAACCACTCTTGCAGCTTAAGATTTAAATAACAGATATACTGTAAATACTTTGTTATAGTGTGAGAGATACTCTCTGAGAAAGTCTAACTTTTTCAAAACATTCGGATGTCACCTAAGAGCCAAGTAAGGAGTAATTCATTCTACATTACATTATTTCATGGGTATAGTGTTATATCTTAATCCACCTTTATACACATGTGCACACACATCTACTTATGCATCTATCCATATTATTTAGACCATCAAAGGAGGTAGAAGAGAGTTCAACATTTTATAATACTTTCATCCTTCTTGCTGTTGTGCATTAGGCTGTATACCTGAAAATCTTCATATTACTGAATACTATACTATTAAGAGGAAAAAATAAGAATAATATTTTACCACAATGACTATGCATTATAACAATTTTTTAAAATTTGAAAAATATATGTGTGTATATATGAAAGACAGTAAATGTGCTGGGGGAAAGAGTCATTCAACCCTTTTTAAAGTGGCTAATTCAGCAAAATTTCATTTTCTAACTAATGTAACTACAATTTAAAAATCCATAATGTTATACTACAAGGGCACAGTTGACCTAATCTGCCAATTATGTTTGTTGTAGAAAAGAGAAACCCAGGGCAAATACATAAATAAAACAATTTGTATTTTTAAGCCCAAATAGTCTATCGGTTCTTGCTGTAAGAGGTACAGGTTTAGTGTTCCTTAACCAAAATGCTTGGGGCTGGAAGTACTTCAGAGCTTCAGATTTTAGGTTTTTGGTGTGTTTTTTTTTTTTAATATTTGCATTATATACACTTACTGGTAGAGCATCCCTAACCTGAAGGTTTGAAATCTGAAATGCTGCAATGACCATTTCCTTCTAATGTCACATTGGTGCTCAAGAAGTTCAGATTTCAAATTTTTGGACGTGGGATGCTAAACCTGAATTTAAAAATATATTAACTCTTTCAAATCACTGGGTAAGTGCACATAGAATACTTTGTGTCATTTTTTTAAGGGACTGGGTCTCCCTCTGTTGCCCAAGGTGGAGTGCAGTGGCATGATCATAGTTCACTGCAGCCTTGAACTCCTAGGCTCAAGGGATCCTCCCACCTCAGCCTCCTGAGTACCTGGGACTACAGAAGCATGCCACCATTCCTGGCTAAGTTTTAATTTTTTTTTTTTTTTTGCAAATGGGGGTCTCACTCTGTTACCCAGGTTGTTCTTGAACTCCTGGCGTCAAGCAGTCCTCCCATCTTGGCCTCCCAAAGTGCTGGGATTACAGGTGTGAGCCACTGTGCTCAGGTTTGTGTTGTTTAATATAGATTACATTTATTTATTCTGCCAAAGACAGCATTGATTTTTGCCATATGTTTCTCATCTGATTCTCACAAGCACTTTAATAACATAGTAAATGAAAATATTGCTTTAACTAGCAATTTTCATGAACATTAATTTTTATTAACATAATATAAAGCACTAGTATTTATTAGTTTTGGTTTGATGAGTCAGATAATTTGCCTTATCATCGTCATCATTTTATTATTTAAGGAATCATATCAATTGCCTCTTGTTGGACTGTAATGAGTTAGGTCAAAAGAAAGTGAGTTTGATAGTCAGAAACAAGGGACTGTAGATCTGCATTACCAAAATGGAAATGGGAAAAATAAGAAAGTTACATGTGTTCTTTTGGAAATCTCTTTCAGAGGTGGAAGGGAGGTGATGTTATTAAACATTTATTAAGGATCTGCACATATTAAGCACTATGCTATGTGCTTTGTTTAATTTACCTAATAATGCCCTGAGATAGTTATTGTCATCCTTAAGTTATAGGTAAAACAAACACAGAGGATAAGTCAGTAGCCTCGCATCTCTGGGCCAGTGAGGAACAGAACCAAGACTCCAACCTGGATCTACATGATTTTAAAACCTAAACATTTTTCTCAACTGGGTAAAATGAGTGAACTAATAAAGTTAGTAAATTTCCCAGATAAAATATTTTTCTTTGTCATAATCTAAGCAAATATCAAGAATATTTTAATGTTTGATGGAAGGGGACCTGTTAGAACCAGCGTTTGTGTTATTTAAATAATTTCAACATTTATTTTAGATTTAGGGGGTGCATGTGCAGGTTTGTTACATGGATATATTGCATGATGCTGAGGTTTAGGGTACGAATGATCCCACCACCCAGGTAGTAAGCATAGTACCCAATAGGTAGTTTTCCAGCCCTCCTCCACCCAGCAGTCCCCAGTGTTTATTGTTCCCAACTTTCTGTTCAGTGTTCCCAATGTTTAGGTCCCACTTATAAGTGAGGACATGCAATATTTGAGAACCAGTATTCTAATAACTTAAATCCAAAACTTGTAGATTCCAAAAAGACTGAAACAAGTCAATTTTACTTATAATTTAACTAAAGATATATTAATAGATCAATTTTCACTATGCTTTAGGTGATATGGAATCTTAAATAAGCTTGAACTTCATGATAATGTTTTCCATGTTTCGTAATTCTGAAGTAATTAGGGTTCACTTTTTCCTAATCAAGGCCAAGATCTTTCAACAGTTAAGATAATTCTAACAAAGAATCATTAATAATCAGCAACCTAACTCTTTTGTTATCTAGTACTTCACTTATTTAATATTCAGTTTCTATTATTTTAGAAACAAAACTTCAACTCCTATCTTCAAGGTCTTTAAGTGCATTTATTTCTGTATTCCTGAAAGACAGCTTTTATCCAAGAAATAAAATTTACTAAAATGTTAATACCCTAAGCAGTAAGACCCGAAACTTTAACCACCCTGCTCAATGTTGCATAAACAATCAAGGAATTGTTAAGAATTCACTCTAAATGCGATGTCACGTGTTGAACATAAAATTCAACTCTCTTAATGAAGCAAGTAAACAAACTTCTTTGCACTTTGTAATATGTATATATTATCTACTGTAGTAATCTAAGAAGAAATAAATTCAGTTCCCACTTGTAAACAGAACCTCATTAAATGCATGAATATGTGGAAGAAATGTAAAAAAAAAGCATGGTCTAATGGTTAAGTGACTGTGATTGTCAGTCAATAAAAACGGTCCCCAATCTGTCACTGACTCCAGTATTTGTCCTTGGGAAAATATGCTGACTCTTTCACAGCTCTCAATTCATCCTGTTTATAAAAGTGGTTTATGAAGTATTTTAGATTTATAATGTGCTTAACAATATTTCAAAACCCCAGTGTATGAATTATTACTTGTGAACAAAACTATTTATAGGAATGTCAGTTTCAACATAATTAAAAATTAAATATACAGTTATAATTCCCTATTTTTAGTAAAAATTAGATTTTTAAAAAAATTTCAAGGTTCTGAATACCCTAAAAGTATTAGATAATTTCATATGCTATTTGCAAAATAATATTTTCATGCATTTTATTTGTTTTCAAAACCTCTCATTAAAGACTACTTTTTAGTTACATTAACAAAAATCAAAGAAAATAATCTGAATCTATAATGATCTTTTAAAAATTCAAACTTGGTTTACCTAAACAAAACTGTATCATAGAATTTTAACAACAATAATGAAAAATACCGTCCACTGTCTCAGTTAGAACTGCGCATCAAATGATAAACAGTTTACTTTCCAAATAATAAACAAAAATATTGACCCTAAAATAGTTATGCTAAAATAATATGTTTTAAAAAATATATTGGTAATAAAAGGTAAATTTTAAAAAGATTTTCATTCCAACAAGCCAGGGAACATACTTGCCAATTTCTCTCTAAAAATATATAAGATATATATAATATATATAATAATATATAATATGTTTTTAATAGAACATTGAGGCAGTCTAGTTAAAGCTGCCTAAATAACAAAATCTAGTCTCAGAAATGTGTTTCTGGACATTATTTAGCTAGTGTTCAAATAATAGTACAACCTGCATTACAAGCACCTCTTTTCTTTTTCAGTGCATACAAAACTCATGAGTTGGCATATATGATTTTGGTAAATACTAAAAGCTTTTGTATCTTCCATTAAATTTATTACACAACTTTCCTGTGTCTCAAACAATGATCATCTTAGAGGAAAGTAATAAGAAAAGTCATCAAGAAAATCAAGAAACAAAATAGGATAAAAGTGAAGTCTACTGGTGCTCACCATGCTGTGAAATACATTTTTTAAAAAAGATTGACTTATGGATGGACCAATTGGAGCATCTAGGAGGTGGGTATAAAATTCTTCCAACTTTTAAATATATCTGAAATTTTTTTGACAAAATATTAGAAAAGTAGAATCCAATTAATGTTCTTCATCAGAGCATTAAGTTCTAAAGGTGAGATATGAATGTCAATATTTTCTTTAGTATTTGTCCTTTTCTTTGAACATGCAATATTAAAATAACAGTCTAATAAAATGATTTAAGAAATCTATTAACCAACACTTCCTCTTTCCATCTCATAAATTATACTTTAAAATCTATTCTGGGACAACTACTTGAAAAGCCAATGAGTCCCCTCCCAACATACACACTTAAGTTAAGAAATTCCAGGTAAAGCCCATTAAATGCTCTGACCCAAACCTAAGAAAGCAACACTTGTTTAAACAATGACTTCTCTTCCTATCCCTGAAATTAATGAGTCAACCATGTGAATACATTTATTGGTAAGAAGAAACAAGGACAAAAGTACGGATCTGTTGGTTCAAATAATACAATATAAATTATAACTAAAGCAAAATAAATTCATTTAAAATGTTTCCTTTGAATAACAATCTAAACATTTAATAAGTTCCAATTTCTAAAAATCACACAAAAATAAAGGCAAAGAATATTCCAGGATTTTTAATGTAAGCTCCCTTTGTTCAATTATACAAGAGTAATACTATTCCTCTATTTTGAGTATTTATTTTTAAATGGTACGATTTCTACCGATGGAAAGAATAACAGAGAATAAGAAATATACTACTTGGGCCTGGTGTGGTGGCTCACGCTTGTAATCCCAGCACTTTGGGAGACCAAGGCAGGTAGATCACCTGAGGTCAGGAGTTAGACCCCAGCCTGGCTAACATGGTAAAACCCTGTCTGTACTAAAAATACAAAAATTAGCTGGACATGGTGGTGCATCCTGTAATCCCAGCTACTCAAGAGGCTGAGGCAGGAGAATCGCTTGAACCCGGGAGGCAGAGGTTGCAGTGAACCGAGATCGTGCCATTGCACTCCAACCTAAGTGACAGAGCGAGACTCTGTCTCGGAAAAAAAAAAAAAAAAGAAAGAAAAGAAAAGAAATGTACTACTTGTACAGACATATGAAACAAACTCTCCTTTATGAAATACCCACCTTAAAGGAGATATGAGAAAATAAAATTTTTACTTGTTTTTAAATGAAACTGTCTGGCAAATAGAGTATGGGGATATGTATGCTAAAAAGAACTAGAAAATTCAGAGTCCAAAAGGATATTTGCAGAGGAGGAAAAGAAACAAAAGAGTAGAGAGCTGGGGAAAATAAAAGATAGGCTTAATTTGGTCCTGCTATTTGAAATTAGGTTGTATACTTGATTACTGGAGTTAAGAAAAATATTATGACCAAAGTTTGAAACAAAGTTTTCTACAAATTCATAGAGGACAAACATTTGGTCTATAGCATTAGCTTACTTCAGCGTTTTCAAAATGCCATGAGCAGCTTGTAAGTAATGGTGATGGTAGTTAAGAAAGTAGGCCCTCTGCGCAGTGGCTCACGCCTGTAATCCCAGCACTTTGGGAGGCCGAGGCGGGCAGATCACTTGAGGTCAGGAGTTCAAGACCAGCCTGGCAAACATGGTGAAACCCCGTCTCTACTAAAAATACAAAAATTAGCTGAGCATGGTGGCGGGTGCCTGCGATCCAAGCTACTCGGGAGGCTAATCCAGGAGAATTGTTTAAACCCAGGAGACGGAGCTTGCAGTGAGCCGAGATAGCGCCACTGCACTCCAGCCTAGGCGACAGAACAAGACTCTGTCTCAAAAAAAAAAAAAAAAAAAAAAAAAAGTAGGCGCTCTAACTGTCTCTATAATGGTTTTAAATGGTTATTTGAAGAAAAGGTTGACAGGAAAATGAGAAATTATTATTCTGAAAGAAATGAAAGTTATGCATAAAGGCCTAGATATAGATATGAGTAAAGTATGTATTACAGGCATAAGTAATACAAATGACAGTGGACTCGATCTGGACCCAGAATGCGAAAACCTGGGTTCTATAATAATCCGGACTTTGCTCCAACAAAGCACATCTCCTCTTTGAAGCAGCTTCCTCCCTGCAAGATAAGAAGTCCCACCTGAATGTTCTCAAAAAGTCTTTCTGCATGTAAAATTTCATGTTTCTGTGGCATCAAAATATCTGGAACATTTTTAACTTGTGACCAAGATACTGTTTGATTATATACACAAAGGATATATTTGATTACATACAGGGACATGTGGAAAAAAATAGGAAATCACATTGAGAAGAAATGAGGAATGCTCAGTGGTTTAAAATTCAGATGACGATGAACAACTTATGAGGATCAATCTTAGGTAGGACTGAGTAAAGTTTGAACAGAGAGATACGGATAAAAAAGTTAACAACTGTGTCACCTCTGCATCCCTGAAAAAAAGAAATTACAAAAATATGAGGATTTAGGGAGTAAGAAGATAACGTCCTGGACAAGAACAAATCCCAAAATAGAACCCAAATTAACATCTTTTTCATAGAAATTAAAATACTATCCACAATAATTTTGGTCAAAGACAATCAAAGGAAATGAAGAAATAAGAGATAAAGGCAAAGACAATCCACATATGATGATAATTCATGAGGGATAAAAAGCTACTTAGTGCTCAGATGCTTTAATGACCTAGAGAAGTTAAGATGGGTAATAATATAAAGGATATCTGTGTAAGAGCTTTGTTTTATAATCTTATTTCTCAAGAGAAAAAATTATCAAAAAACAATTGTACATGTGTTATATATGTGGCATTTTTGTTTCATTTTGTATTATAAAAGAAAAGTTAAAAGTAAAAATGGACTCTGTTTTTATGGGTTTTGATGCTTATAAAATGTGATGAAACCTCTTTATAAAAAATATAAAATTAAATTTACAAAATTAGGTACAAATGTAAAAATTTATTTTTACTGCGAAACTAAATCACAACAGATTTCTTTCTATAAATCCAACAAATACCAACATTATCACATATTCAATTAGAAATATCATAGTTTAAATTATTGATTAACTGATATAATCTTATTCTAATTGTTCCCACTTTTTGGCTGTGTACTCTGACCACCTCTTTACATGATGAAGATTTTACAAAATCATTTTCTATAGGGAGAATAGGAAAATCATTCAAATCATAAAAGTAGATGGCTTTTATGTTTCTTTCAACTTCACAACCTATTATCGGTTATTTTGTGTAAATTCTTAGAACACCTGCCAAACTTGGAGAAACATTCATCAGGTTTATTCTATATGAGCTGTATGATTCAGAATAATTTTCTGGCTCCACGCATTGCAAGCCTTGTTTCTCCTCCATTATCCACATATATATATATCTATAGCCAGGCATCGTTGTGCATATGAGTGGCATTCTCCTGTCTTTGGCCCTTTTTAAAATATTATGAAGAGAAGTACTATGAAAGAAAAATCATGAAAAGAGAGCAATGTCAACTAACTATGGTTAAAATATATTTATATCATAATTTTAGAAAACCTTACAATTATGTGAACCCATTGTTATGCTCCCTTCCAATGCTTTGAATAAAGGTAGTTGGCAAAATTTCATCTCACAGTGGATATGGCTCTATACAAAAGTGGCTTTATTTAAAAGAAGAAGAAGGGGTAAAGAATAAATCCATTTTACAGCCATATAAGGGTATCTGTGAAGTGCAATGGGTTTGGTGAATTGGATCCATGGGCTCATATATTTTAGCCTTCTCTTTATTTTCTCTCTGTAAGCTTATGGAACACGTATAACAAAAACTATAATTCTAAATAATTAATTATATGTAAATGTATGTCTGGAACTATATATTCTTATCAAACGAGAAACAAATAAAATACTCAGGAATCTCCTGATACATTCATGTTCATTTGCAGTTATTTGTATTGGGTTGAAGATTGTCCCCTCAAATTCATTTGACCTTATTTGGAATAAGGTCAATTTGCAGATGTGATTAAGGTAAAGTTCATGATAAGACCACAGTGAATTAGGGTGGGCCCTAAATCTTTTGAAATACCTTACAAGAAAGAAAAAAGGAGAAGATAAGGAGAAGGCTGCATGAAGATGGAGGCAGAGGTTTCAATGGTGTGTCTACAAGCCAAGGAATGGCAAGGAATGCCAGCCACCACCAGAAGCGAGGAGAGAAACGTGTGACAGGTTCTGCTTGAGAGCTTCCAAAGGAACCAACCCTGTTGACAACTCAGTTTGGGACTTCTGGCTTCCAGAACTGTGAGAGAACAAATTTCTGTTGTTTTATCCACTCAGTTTGTGATAATTTCTTACAGCAGCCCCAGGAAATTAATGCACTTTCTATATAGAAACATTGCCAAATTGGTTAGCATGACAGTGGATTTGTAAACTGTCTTTTTATATGCGTGCCTAAAAACTCAAGAAATAAAGGGATTCCTCTTGGATTACAGCAAAAATATTTTCACAGTGGACTTCTATGCACCAAATTGCGATTTTGCAGCCCCTGTAGAGCAAACACTGTGTTAAATGTTCAAACATCTGAGATGTCAACATGGGAAAATAAATGATCCTTCATTTCTGGAAAAAATTAACAATTCTATAAAGTAAATTGCTTTTTAATAAAAACTGTATTAATACATTATAATATAATCTTATGCTTAATATATTTTTCTCTAATTTTCAAAATTTGTATTGGTCCCATAATAAATGAGTTCCGAAAACTATGTTAATAACCCATCCCAGGGAGAAAAAACAGTAAAAGTAATACTTGACCACCAGAATCAACTTTCCATTTTTCCTTTTTTTCATAATTAGATTCTCTCACATTCTCTCTTTTCACTTGTGATTGCAAGATTCTAATAATAATAGTATTAAATATTAATTAATAATCACTTCTCAGATGCCATTTTAATTGTTAGAACCTTTGTAATATCTATGGCTTGTCTGTCCTACTAAATGGTAAGCTCCTATATTGCTGTGGTCATGTTGTGTACAACTTTTTCTTTGCTTACTATGCCTGGAATAGTGCTGGAAATCTCTTAGATATATGTTATATGCTTATTGCCTTGGTTGAATTTGTTATATCAACTACAATGTGGATGGCTCCACAGAAAGGGGCTAAGTTTCAAAATCTCTTCAACTGTAATGGACTACCAAGCAATCCATGTGAGAATATTTGCATTCCTGTTAGCACAAAATTAACCCATACCCAATGTATTTAGACAGTGCTCTGTAGCTATGCGCCTGGCTTTCCTTTCACTAAGGAAAAGCTCTCGTTGGTCATATTTAACCGTGCTGGTGGAAGGCCAAGGAAAAGCTCTTCATTAACATATACTCAGTAATTACCAAAGGCACATAGACACATCTCATTTCTACCCTGCCATTATGCTCACTGGCCTGGAAAATGGGATTGGGCCAAGTGGAACAGTCCCAAGCACTTGCACTGTATATTCCTGGAAGAAGAAACACACAGTGTGCTCTACAGACAAGAACTCTCTCTGTGTACCTAGCAAACTTCCTGTGGACAGTTTTTACAGAGGTCCTGGTCAAAATTATCAAGACAGGTTTACTACTAGGCATTGTCATTCTGCTTTAAACTATCATGATTACATTAAGGATGTTATTTCAATTAAAATGATTTTAAATTATTAAATTCATAAATATTATAAAATGGGAATTAAGTTTCTCTCATATTTTATTTTATGTCTAAATCTGAGATCAGAAAAAAATCACCATGAATATTATGTGTAGAAAAGGTTCACATTTAAATCTTTAGTCTACTAAATGAAAAGATAATAGAAAAGTAACCTGAGTAAATGATCACGTGAATGAACAACAAAATGCTGTCTACAGGCTCATTATAAAGTCATCTGAAATAAATAAACTCTGGATAGCTACTGGTGGCAGTGTTTCCTTCATCATATTTCCACGTAGGAATGGAAGTGGAATTAGACTAGTTGGCTGCCTCCTACTGTCTCTATTCTTCCCCTGGAAAATCCCCTATGTGGGGAGGGGCCCACTGGGGTCCATTCTAACATGCTGCAGGAGAGGCACAAGGGTAGATATGTGCTATCACTTGTTCCTTCTATCAATAGATATTCAGTGCTCAGGACACTACACTTAACAAAGGGAAGACAAATACGACCAGGCCCCTGCCCTTGAGAAGCTCACAATCTATAGCATAAAACAGAATATATATTATACTTATTTTCTATAGGTCTCAATGCCATGGTACGTGTATACACATGACACCCTAGGAGACTGATAGAGATAAACAAAATGAAGCAATCATTTTATGCTGTCTGAAAGGTCATAAAAGCTTTCATCGAGAAGGTGAATTATTGTACATGTGTAGATATCTGAGTCGATAATGAGATATCAATTATTAGATTTCTTTATAGATTTAACTTAATAACAGTAAAAGAAAGAATCCATTTCCTAAGAAACACATTTATAGCTCCTATCCTAAGAACTGCAAGATAGAGTAAGAGAGAAGTGGAGTCTATCTCATTGGCTTTGGGGGTCTCTAATGTTTCTTTAAAATATAATCATATCTTTCAGTTTTTTTCTTCACTGCCCAAAGATGACACTGTCCTCTCAGTTCCATTCAAGGAGCATAAAAAATTACAATATACAGATCCCAAAACTTATTAATGTAACTTAAAAGACAAGAAAGGGAGATTGAAAGCTGAATTTGCAAAATATACTCCATGATACAATAAAACCCTTCTCTGCTTAGACTGTGAACCAACAGACTGTGTCTAATCCATCAATTACTTTGTCTTTCTGAATTAGCTTAAAAGTGGGTGGTAAATGATCAAACACATTTTAAATATAAAGCCAGCAGAGAGTCACATGGGGTCCTTTTATGAATCAAAGTTTTCACTTCTCCATGTCCTATGTGTTACTGTAACCACTGAAGCGGCATATAGTATATAGGACACAGAGAGCCACCTCGCTAATCGGTCCCCACAGACCTGATGGTGCTCTCTGCTGCAAAAGCAATTTTCATTTTGAACTCCAATACCCTTTAAGAGAACCCTTCAAAAATAATCATATCACAGTTTGAGTGACTAGAGCCTCCGTCTCAATTGCATGCCCACCTCTCCTATTCTCTGTCTCCTTCCCCCTTCCTTTGCCCTTAACTTTATGCCGAGATGAAATTCCTTTCATTTTCTTTTCCTGAAAACTAATACGAGGAGGAGGGATATTGTTATACTAGATATTAAATAATTTTTTTCTCAAATATCTTTTCTTTCAAAATAAGATATAACCATACCAAAAGAAAGACTCCTAATCAGAGATTTCTATCCTGAGGCAGAAGAGCTTTTCTTTTTGAATGGAAAATCATTCTATGAGGAAAGTCTGCATCAAAAATCAAACAAGGACTGTTGTTACAAAAGAGAAACCTGCCAGCAGTTTCAGGGTAACTTGATGGTTCTTTCTTGGGTCTTTCTTAGTGGGCTCTAAAGAGGCTTTTGATTTTTTTAAAGCAGAATCTCAAGGCAGTTACCTCCTGAAACTACTAATCTTTCACTACTGCTGCTAAGAAGCATGCTTTCAAATGGAACTGCACAGCCTCCTCTCTAGGAGATCACCCTACAGATGAATGAAGTGCTGGTAAAGAAAAAGCCTCATATTTCACCTGAAGAGTAGAATTGGTGACAGGATTATTATTATTATTATTATTAGTGGAATATTCTCAGACTATTTCTTCAGGCTGACAAAAGATTTCAAAATAAAGAAAATATTGCCAACTAAGTTTGAAATTAGAATGACAGCTAAATTAAAGCTGATTATAAATTAGGTTTTTAGATTAAATAAAAAGGTTTAAAAAACACAACAAATTAAATGAGAAGTTCTATTCAGTTTTGTCCACATAGTATCAGACATTACCCACACTATATTCTTAATTTTGATTTATTTGCATCGGACTTAACGAAGAGAACCTATGCTAATCCATAGTTATGTAACTAGTGTACACCTGAAGTTTGGGGCTTTGAAATCTGAATTGAGCAGATAAACAAATGCCTAAATATGTAGTGTAGATCATTAAATGCTACTCGGAGCTTTTCTAAATTACAGCTGTGCACACACAGAGTATAAAAATGCCAAAATATTACACACCACCAAATTCAGTTGCCTCTTGCTCAACAAGCCTTAATCAAATGGGAAAAGTTAAATTGAAGAGCTGCTTTGTGAACATGCATTTCAATAAACCATAATGTTTGTAAAATCAGAACATGGGAAAAGAGAATTATCAATAGAAAGAAAATAATTCCCCATGAAAATTACCATTTACCATTTTTCAAGTACAAATTTAGGGAATATTACTGCATACTGATACATAGTGATGGAGGCTCATAGATGAAAAAAGATTCCAGAATCTATATACAAGTTAAAAACAAGAACAAAAAACTTCTGTGACCTATATTTGAATAGGTCTAGGTTAACAGTTTACCTTAGCTTATTTTAGTGTATACTTTTCAGGTGACTGCTTTAGTAGAGAAACTCAGCATTGAAATAAGGTATTTTCATTGGTTTACATTAATAAAATACAACAGCCCCTACTCCCTAAAAATCATAGTTCTCATTTCTTTTTTTTTCTTTTTTTTTATTATACTTTAAGTTTTAGGGTACATGCGCACAATGTGCAGGTTTGTTACATATGTATACATGTGCCATGCTGGTGTGATGCACCCATTAACTCTTCATTTAACGTTAGGTGTATCTCCTAATGCTATCCCTCCCCCCTTCCCCCACCCCACAACAGGCCCCGGTGTGTGATGTTCCCCTTCCTGTTCTCATTTCTTTATCATGGCCAGACTTCAAAATTTCTATACCTGGCACTACTAGATCTGGCACCAGATAGAATTATATAGTCCAACAGCAATCTATTTATCATATTAGGTAATTCTTAGTAAATCAGGGATATTTTGGGAGATGACCATATCACAAGACAGGGCAATCTTAATTACAATATCTACGTATCAACAGAGTGCTATGCCCAATACAGAACAAATCTTTTTAGCAGAAAAGGCTTAAACATCACCACTATATCAAATGCCTGATGCAATTTCTAGTTAGCATTCTCTAGAAGAGGGTAGGAACCATAAATGTTATCTCACAAAAGCTGAGGCAGTTTGGGAGGGGGAGTAGAAAAGTTTGCCTGAGGTTAGCATGTGGCCAAGATATTTCACTGCAATTCTCTGTATGATAGCCTGAAATTTTCAAGAATAGAAATTGTTTTGATTATACTTTCAATTTAGATCCTCTGATTTAATGAGATAGAAATGACAGATTTTAAGAAAAGTGAGATAAAAAATGGAATAGCACAAAAATCAAGACCTTAGTGGGAATAAAATCATATAAAGTTCCTTGCAGCTCTTTGAAACATTAATTTTCATATGTGCTGTGCTAACATGCTTTGGGACACATGATTCAATATAAATATACAAATATCTATGTATTAGCATTTCTATCAAAATACACAGGGACATAATGAAAAAATTGCATTTTTGAAAGAATAAAGTAAAAACATTATCTAAGTTAATTCACACATGCATTTCATTCTATTTCAAGGGTCAAGAAACTTCTGCAAAGGTTTGGATAGCAAGTACTTTAGGCTTACTAGGCCATATAATGTCTGTCAAAAGTACTCAAATCTATGTTGTAGGAGGAAAGCAGTCATAGAGAATAGATAAACAAATGATTGGAGCTGTTTTCCAATAAAACTTTATTTATAAAAAACAGCTGGTGAGCCAGATTTGATCCTTGGGTAATAGTTTGCCAAATCCTGCTCTAGTCTCATGAACTAGGAGGGATGCTGAGCTGAAATTTTTTCTGTATAGCATTATAAATTATTCACATTGTCACACTTTGTTCCTTTTTTATTGAATTATCATACCAGAAAGAAACACTAGTAGTACTCAAAATAATTCCAGGGAGTTTAACTTCTGTCTATTCAAAAAACCATTAGCACTTTCACTCTTTTGCAATAATAAAATGATTTAAAATATAGGCAAAAAGAAAAAAATGTAGTTTTAAAATCGTTTCAGTTATATAATGCACATGATGTGCAATGGAAAATAAACACAAATGGGTACTTGAAAGAGAGAGCAGAAATTCCCAGAAAACAATGGAGACCTGTCACCATACAGCTACATAAGTTTCTATAGTTCAAAAAGGTTACTTGCCCTTTTAATGTTGCTGTGATTCAATTGTACAGATGGGAGTTACACTGACTACACGTCCACCTTAATGCCATTTACTCACGTCCCCAGGAAGCTATATGCCAGTGAGAAATCAGAAATATAGGAGAGTAGATCAATGAACATGCTTTGTGTTGAGTATGCCCAATTCATACCTTAACAACATACAAAATCAGGATGCAGCTCTACCCATGTGTGTTCATACTTATTCATGTGTGGGGAAAGCCAGCTGATTGGCATAATCCACATCCATCAAAAGCATGTGGATATGCCATCAACTGATAGAAAGGAGTCTTGCAATACTTACAGTGTAGACTTTTGCCCTTAGATATTATTTGTGCAATTAATTATATGTACTCAATTTAAAATTCAATGTAATAAGGTTAAATACTTAGAGATAGCTATGGTCATACAAATAAACATGGGTTGAAGAATTACAAGTTTTTGTGTCTAAAGTGTTGATATAATGAGATTCAAAGACCCAGAGTCAAGAATTGTAATACTCAAGTCTAGTTTCTTTCTACTTTATGAATAAATAGTCACGGAAGTGTGAGGAAGAAATATCACAACTTTTACATGCTAAGCCCAATTGAGTGTTCACTGATTGATTCTCTACTCTTTGCCTTGTTTCCTGCTGGTAGGTACACTCCTTTATTCTCTGTCCATAATTAGGCTCTGTAACACCAAGTGCCTCTAAGTATCACGTCAAAGAAATTCAATATTTCTGCCTGCTTCCTCCGTAGTTTTTTTCTTTACTGTTGTGTGTGCTTAGTGACTATAGCACAGAGACTAAGAAAACTATTCTGTATCAGAAATTCCATAAAGTGACTAAGGAGTTTTGTCATTTGCTCCTCTGAAGCTGCATTTATCAGATTTTACCAGGGATGGTAAATTAAATAGAATTTTTATAATCTGTGTCAGAACTGTCATTAATAATATGCAATATACACTTAAAAGATAATATTGTTGCCACTTCTGATGACCAAAAGAGTAGACACGGCAAGAAAGTATTGACAAACAAAATAGATTATGACATTAGAGGAAAAAATGTTAGTATATGCTAATAAAAAACTTAAAATGGAAGGATTTATGCAGTTTGGATGTCTGTACTGAAATTGTCACTTAGCTCAAGTCACAAGATCTTTGCACTTGAACAGCTTTCTCCAAGTTCTTCCTATGGCTTGTTCTCTTTCATTCTTTACTCCTCAGTGAACATATCGTTTTTACCTCGCATTCTCTCAGTGATTCCTCCTCCCATCGTTTATTTTCTACGGCAGATTCAACATTGTTGGTAATTCTTTGATAGTTCTCCCATTGAAAAATAGTGAAGGAGTCAATATTTGAATCTGGACTGCACCATGACCAAAAGTGAATTGCCAGAAACGACACTATGCCACTTCTGGTCTAATCTTTAAGAGGCCTGGAACTTTCTACGTTTTTTGGCCTTGAAATATTTACTCTCGGAGCCCTAAACCACCATGTAACAAGTCTGATTTCCCTGAGGTTCTTATGTTGTAAGAAAGCTCAAGCTAGCTATTTGGAAAGGTCTGTTCAGGGAGAGAGAAAGGGGGGGAAATGAAGAAAGAGAGAATGATTGAGAGGGAGCTATTGGGAGAGGAGGAGAGAAATAGAGAGAGAGAGAGACCTGACTATTTCCCAGCTTTCCAGACCCTGGACATTCAATCATTTAAATGGAAACCCTAGACATCGTGGAACGGAGGTGTGCCATCCACACTATGTCCTGCCCAATATCTGTCCCAGAGAATGAGATAAAATTCTGTTATTATAAATTGTTTTTAGCCAATGAGTTTTGCAGTGCACTGCTATGTAGTAATTGATAACTACAATTATCTCCATATTCTAGTATCCTATTTTATCGAGCAGTTATCATATAATACATAATATTTGGAAACTTGTGAATTTACTTATCTAATGCCTTTTGATTACAGAATGGAAAATCTATGATGACAGAGGCAATACCTGAGTTAGACTTTCAGCATTGTTATAATGCCTGACAAAACAAGTAAATATTTGTTAAAGAAAGGAAGAGAGGAAGGTGATCTGATTGCTAATAATACTAGCTCTTTTTTATTACTTCAACGTCTTACCATGCTTATATAAAAGTGACACTTAGGTTAGAAAATAGGTTAGGAAAGTATTTTTTCATACGTGGTATTTTTCTAAACCATGTGTATAGTACTTTTATCTACAACTTTCAGAATTTCTCTCTGGAAAATGATGCCAAAAGTTATCAGAAAGGTAAATTTCATTTTATGTTAATAAATTTAAAGATTTATCAGTATCTTTAATAATTTTCTTACTATTAAAATTAATCTTTCAAAATCACAAGGCAAAATAATAGTCAGTGATTGAAAAACATTACTATGGGCTACGTATACCTTCTAAAATGATTTTTGTTTACAATTGTCAATGCATCTTTCTTGTTCCGAACAGCAAGTGGAAATCAAGAGGTCACTTCCCAGTAGACTTCTGACAAAAGCCTGCTCTTTATCTCACAAATATGAACTCCACATTTAGAGCTGGAATTCCTCCAGATAGAGTTGGTAATAATACCCCAGGAAGTTTAAGGAGACGGTTGCCAGGTTGATACATATCTACATTCTGCTTCAGAGGGAGCAGAAGCCAAGTTAAGAGATGCAAAGGCAAGATGCTCTAGACGTTTAGCAAAGATAAATATTAGTATTTTTCATATTTTAAAATGAGGTTCTCTAGCAAACTTAAGAGTCCGGTTCCCCTATAAGGATTAAAATTAACTGGTTACCAATTAACATTTTTTTTAAAAGACCTATGCCTGAGGCAGAAACTTTAGAATGTGAAAACAGAGCCTCTCCCAGTTTTCATAGCAATTAACCTCAGTGTTTGCCAATATACCCTTGATTTAACACTACCTGTTTATAAGGCAAATCTAAGATTTGCCTTATAAATACAAACATATATATTTATGTCTGCCTGTATATTCTAACATACACACACATTTTGCCAAAAAGGTATTTAATTTAATCCTGACATATAGCTAAATATATGGATCATTTTAAAATAAAATTTTAAAAAGCAATGCACAAAAGTTAAACAGTCCAGAAGTATACACAAAGCCAACTGCTCAACAATTCCCATTTATTTTTCCTCTTTCTGGGCATATAAACAGATTTTGCATTTCACTCTTCCCTATAGTCAGATGGGGCAATGTGAGTAGGTCGTGGCCATTGAATTGTGAAAAGGAATAATGTGGCATTTCCAGGCCCAGAGAAGGGGGTTCCCCATACTCACAGGTTTTCTCTCTTGCAGTGACCTGCAGTTATCTGTTCCATATGAAGTAGCCCCAGGCTAGAGGAGAGTCACCTGACCAACATCAGACTATAATGTCAGCAAGAGAAAAAAAACTCTATGGGTTAAGCTATTAGGAATACATAGTTTGACTGATGTGCCAGCTTGCAGTAATTGCCATGAGCCATACTGATAATGCAAGTTTCAAGATTTGATTCAATAATCCATAAAATTATGAGATCAAATACTTTTTTCTTTGCGTAGAAAGATTCTACTGTTTCTTAAAATTACAGATTAATATTTTCTATTTCTGTATATGAAATTAAGAAAAAATCAACTGAACTTAGATTTCATTATTTATATTGAATATATTACGTATTTGAACACAGTTTTACTTTAAAAATCAGCTGTTAAATATAATTTAATTATTTCTATTATTATATAAATACCCTACTATAAAAACCACTACATTTTACTTACTTGGCAGGTTAGGATGGCCAACATATTTCTATAAGGGTACACATTGTTTATTGAAATATTTACATATGTTTACTGACTAGGGAGGGCCACTATTACGACTTTGAGTATGTGGATTTTCTGACCAACATAGCATTCTTTCTTTCACCATTTCTGGAAAAAGAAAGAACATAATTTGCCACTCCAGATATATTGCTTAGTGGCTAACGTTAAAGTAACATGAGAACGTTTTTCATCCAGAAAAGAGTATCTTCACATGCAAGAGTTTCATGTGAAGTATTCAAACTGTGTTTTTTATTATCCAATTATATACTTAAATCATATGTAATTTCACAGTTAGCCCAATTCATTGATAAATAGCAAGTCAATAATATTATCTATTCAATACGTTGAGTTTTCTTCACTTCTGACTAATTGATAATGTTAAAAATGCTAGCAGAAGCACTCCAGAGTTATTTTTGAACTCATGGCTTAAGAAAAGTCCAGATAGAAATAGCAAATATGCTAATAGCACTTACTACAAGCCAGCCATTCATGGATCCATGTGGTTTACATCCTTCCAAGGTCCGTACAATCACATTAGCAGGCCAGAATATTATTACTCAGATTTTAAAGACGAAGAAATTCTCATCATAAAGTAACATTCATCCCCACACAAAAAAGTAATCACTAATAACATTTAGTTAGCTCTATTTTGGATCTGTGTCAGAGGTAAAGTATTATAATACTTCAGGGATCATAAAAGTTTTGGATGGTTTCCTTCACATATATGTTGCAGATTATAAACTTCACACCTTTGTAAGGAAAGGATTTTAAAATCAAATGAAGAAATGAGCCATGAAAAAGGTTCACTCACTTGTCAGAGGTCACATAGTGAGTAAGTGGTGGAGGCAGGATTTAAACCTAAGTATAATGTATCTTTGAACAACGTAGGAGTTAGGGGTGCTGACCCCTGTGCACTGGAAAATCTGAGTATAACTTTTGACTCCCCCAAAACTTAACTAATATCCTACTGTTCACTGGAAGCCTTATTAATAACATCAACAGTAGATTAACATATATTTTGCATGTTACATGTGTTACATACTATATTCTTAAAGTAAGCTAGAGAAAAGAAAATGTTATTAAGAAAATCACGAGGGGAAAATAGATTTACAGTACTGTACTGTATCAATACTCTAACTGTATATTATCTCTTTACAAGATGAATCCTGTCTGAAAGGTCAGGAAACTGCAGTTGCAAACCTCAATCTACAGCACATATCAAGCAGTTCAACTTTTTCTTGTAATGTTAAGACATTTCTCTCCTTCTTGGGAGCACTTCCAGCATCACTAGTGACACTTCATATGGGTCCCATGGTGTTATTCAAGGTTTACGGTATTGCACTAAACACAATGAACAATACAGGAGAACTGTGACAGATCACTTTTTACTGACATCCACAATTTATTGGGAGATGAACTGCTCATGCTGAGATGATTAGCATCACATGGCATGTTAGGTGGCTATTCACATCACTTAAGCTCACCACAATAGCAACTAGCAGAGGCTAGAAAATTAATACAGTAATTCAGTATGTAATGCAGTTAATTTTATGCAATTATGATCTAATATGGCACCTTAACATTAGTTTATATTTCTCTCAACTGCAAATGGCACCATGTATGGTCTGCAAGTGTTACTGTGCATAAGTTTTAATAAACTTTAACTTCTTATAATAGGTTTGTGTATATTTTATGGCCATAAATGAGAAAATAGACTAGTATCTACAATATTTTATGTATCTATGACATACTTAACTTTTTCTTAATTTTTTTATTACACTTTAAGTTCTGGGGTACATGTGCAGAACATGCAGGTTTGTTACATAGGTATACACGTGTCACGGTGGTTTGCTGCACCCATCAACCCGTCATCTACATTAGGTATTTCTCCTAATGCTATCCCTCCCCTAGACCCCTACCCACCAGCAGGCCCCACTGTGTGATGTTCCCCTCCCTGTGTCCATGTGTTCTCATTGTTCAGCTCCCACTTAAGAGTGAGAACATGCAGTGTTTGGTTTTCTGTTCCCTTGTTAGTTTGCTGAGAATGATGGTTTCCAGCTTCATCCATGTCCCTGCAAAGGATATGAACTCATCCTTTTTTATGGCTGCATAGTATTTCATGGTGAACATGTGCCAAATTTTCTTTATCCAGTCTATCATTGATGGGTATTTGGGTTGGTTCCAAGTCTTTGCTATTGTGAACAGTGCCGCAATAAACATACGTGTGTATGTCTCTTTATAGTAGCATGATTTATAATCCTTTGGGTATATATCCAGTAATGGGATGGCTGGGTCAAATGGTATTTCTAGTTCTAGATCCTTGAGGAATCGCCACACTGTCTCCCACAATGGTTGAACTCATTTAGACTCCCACCAACAGTGTAAAAGCGTTCCTATTTCTCCACATCCTTTCCAGCACCTGTTGTTTCCTGACTTTTTAATGATTGCCATTCTAACTGGTGTGAGATGGTATCTCATTGTGGTTTTGATTTGCATTTCTCTAATGGCCAGTGATGATGAGCGTTTTTTCATATGTTTGTTGGAATTTCATATCCAGCCAAACTGAGCTTCATAAGAGAAGGAGAAATAAAATTCTTTACAGACAAGCAAATGCTGAGAGATTTTGTTACCACCAGGCCTGCCTTACAAGAGCTGCTGAAGGAAGCATTAAATATGGAAAGGAAAAACCGGTACCAGCCCCTGCAACAACATACCAAACTGTAAAGACCATCGACACTATGAAGAAACTGCATCAACTAACAGGCAAAATATCCAGCTAGCATCATAATGACAGAATCGAATTCATACATAACAATATTAACCTTAAATTTAAATGGGCTAAATGCCCCAATTAAAAGACACAGACTGGCAAATTGGATGAAAAGTCAAGACCCATCGGTGTGCTGTACTTTTAATTTTTAGTATTTCTAGGCTATACAGATTGTTGAGTTTTTCCAAACTGCAGAAACTTTCACTTTGTTTCTAACATATTTATTCAAAAATACCCTCAGATAAGTGGACCCATGCAGTTCAAGCCAGTTGTTCAAGGGTCAGTTCTAATGTGGTTCTAGGGTCCATATAGTTAATGAAAGCATTATTCTCTCAAATTATTTCATCACAAACAAAAGATTTTCCTTATCCTAAGTGTCTTGAGTTTGACTGCTTCTTTTTCATTTTTTGTTTACCCATGGTTGACCAGAATGCCTAGAACATAGTAGTCAAAAAGGATTTTTAATTTAATTAAAGAAATGAAGGGAGGATGCCACTTTAGATATCTGTTCATAAAGAATATAGTCATAAAGACTATATTACTATCTGGAGAGCAGAATCTAAACAAACCATCACAGATTTGTAAACCCAGGGCTGTGAACTGTTTCTGTTCCCAATTCAAGAGACTAAGCTGGTGTGCCTTTTGGAAAGTAAGTGAGGACCTTAAGCAAAAATAGATTAGGTAATTAAACAGTCATGTAAGACACATGGCTTAGACACAGCTTCCCCATGGAAACCAGTCATTCACAAAGGGAAGGAGCAATGAGAAGAAAGTTTTTTGCAAATGTGCACAGAGATTATGGTCAATAGTATACATGAGAAGACTTCATTCTTAAAAGTAAAGAAACAATTTAACTATTCATACTCGTTTCTGAGATCATCCAGGGCCAAAATGTGCTCGCTATCAGATGAGTAACTCATAGTTCAGAAGAAAATTACTATGAAACAAAGAGAATTATTTTTCTCTCTGATTACAATTTTAAACCTTTACTTTTCAGGCACTTTAGCCCTAAATTTGTTTTCACTATTTGTTTAATTTAATTCCTTAGAAAAGCTATGTCATAAGCCATCTGATGACTTTGTAAATGCAAAGGGCCAATGTTGTGGAACAGACAATCTAATGACATAGTGTTTAGTGTTCCCTAAAGCAGGAGACAGATGAAGAGAAACGGTGAACCGGCAACCTTAGCATAATTAAGACAAGCCTGAGTGCTTGCCATGGTGCCATTACATTAATCTCACATCAGTGGCACCTGGCTAAAATTTATGAGATATGTAAAAAGGGCCTTTCCAACTGACCTTGATAAGGCAGAGTTATTTATCACGTGAGAGAATAGTCAGCAAGCTAGGGGGAATGAGGTATATTAGAAATAAGTTGACAGAGAGATTTAAGGGCAGTGGGCTGCGATACACATTGACTGAAAAGATCTAGAGAAGCATTTCCAGCACTATCAATCTTAAACATCTTTGACAAGTAAAATATAAAATCATGCATAATGTTAATAAACAATATATATGAGAAGAGGTAATAGTAAATGTCAAGTTTTAAACTGATGCTAGTTCATTCATTTAATATTTTTTGATGTGTGTTTATTGAGCTAATATAACAGAACTTGCAACCACAACGGATTCTACACGATTTCACCCCCGAATAAATAAGCACAACATATTCACCGTGAGTTCTCTGGGGCACTGTCTCATTTTATTCATCATTTCATTTCAAGGGCCTAGTGTAGAGTCTGAAACAATTTAATCCCAATAAATACCCAGATCTTTTTAATGGCTAACTGCTTCCTGTTCTTCAGGTCTCAGCTCATACTACAGAGAGTCTCCTACCCACAGAGGAAGACCACAAAGTGTCCCCTGGCCACCTCATCAAAAAGACTTACCACTGTATTAAACTCTCTTATGTATTGCCTGCATGCTTATTATTTGCTTTTCCTCCCTGGACTCTAAGATTCCCTTTCTTGTTCATCTTTATATGCTGACACAGATTCATTATTAGAACAGGACGTGGTAGGTGCTTAATACTTGCCAAGTGAATAGAAGAAGGGGTGCTTATTAAATAAATTGTGGAAATCAGTAAACAGAGGAGTATGATTATGTTTCAGGTTATATTTTGGAAATTACATACTTTCTTATTTTAAACCATTGCAATATCAGTAGGAACAACTTGAAAAAAAATCAGACAATGGCCTTTCTTCACTCCGGACTTCACTGGGATAAAATTAGTATCACAATAATTCATTATCGATTGTTGATTGAAAAAATATCTCTTTTCTTTTCAGCAGTTGCCACTAATATTGTTAAATAGAACTAGGCTTTTTAGGACATAAACAGTTTTGTACTTGAAATGTTTCAATAAGAAATAGGAAGGGAAACAAAGTGGTTTGGTTTTGGTTGAGGTTTTGTTTGCTTTACTTCCATATAAAATGTACACATAAAATATTGCTAGCTGCAATCTGTAGAAATTGCCATAATATAAGTGACATTTTACTTCTGTTCATGGGCCAACTCATCAGCACAAGGGTCCTTTATTTTATTTTTTGTGTAACAGACAATTTGAAGATTTCCTTTTGACTTTATCAAACATAATTGAATTTATACTTCCACTAAAATGGAGATGGATGGGTAAAATTCTATCTTTATACAATGAAAGCCTTATGGTCTTTTCAGTGAGGGGAAACAGCAGCACAGATTTAGAATGTCACATAGAAAAATCACATTGGGCCAAGCAGACCTGAATGATTTTAGGCCACACCAGCAAGAAAATGGCTTCTAACATTTAAATTCTACTTCTTCACCATTGTGTACTTGGTAACTCTTCTATGCAAAAGCACAGACTAGCTGAAAACAGCAAGTCACAAAAAATAATCTTAACGGTCTTTCATTATATCTTAAAATCTGTATTAAAAGTAAGGCACATTTGGTAGCTAGTATTTTAGAATGAAGGTAGAAAAGCAATCTTCACTTTAAAAAAACCTAAAATTAATAAAATGAATATATCGATACTTGAAAGAAAAGGTTAACTTGCCTCAATTCCTAGCATAATCGGTCACTTTATAATCCCAATTAACATTCATTCCCACACAGAAAATTAATCACTAATAACATTTGGTTAGCTCTATTTTGGATCTGTGTCAGAGGTAAAGTATATAATGGTACTTCAGGGATCATAAAAGTTTTGGATGGTTTCCTTTGCATATATGTTGCAGATTATAAATTTCACACTTTGTTAGGAAAGGATTTTAAAATAAAATACATCAGAATAATTAAATCTCTCTCTTTTACTGTAAATTTGTGTGTATTTTTAATGCAACATAATTTGCTTAATTTTAAAATAAATATTGTATAAATAATGAGTTATGAGTATAGAAGAGAGTAGAATTAATGAAATTTCTCTACACTGTCTCCATTTGAACTGAATTTCTCTTGCTTTCTAGAACTTTTGCAGAATAAAATTAAAAGGTGCATAAAATATCAGATTTAATATTTGCTGCTGATCTTACCTAAGTCTGGCAGATCTCTACTGAAATTTACTTATTTTAATGATTGGAATTCCATAATGAAAATTTAAAACTTCATACAAATAATAGAATGCTGCTGATTTCTATTTGTAATGAATACACTGAAAGAGGGTAAAAGGGGAGATGAGGTTTATATTCATAATTCCATAACTTAGCAATCCTATCTTAATTAAAGAAAATCTGCCATATACTTACCCCATAATTATCATCAAAGCAATAAGTTTTCATTATGATTCAAAGGCTGATTCTATGACCATTTTATCTTGTTTCTATTTATCTTCATCCCATCAATTTTTGCTAACTTTGTCTTCAGATTAATTTTAAAAGATAGCTTTTGCTTTTTTAATTAATCAAAAGACCTGTGGTATCATCCTTCTTCAAAAAATATGCCAATATGAGTCTTACTTTTCTTTCAAGAAGTTGGTGAATCTTGATCTTTTTTATTGTTTGTGATGAAACAGACATTTCTTTTTAAAATTAAATTCCAACGTCGTGAATGTATAGGTCATTGGTTTCTAGAAAAAGTCTTTAAATTAAGGACAATATTTTAATCTAGAAAAGGATACAAAAAGTTGTTGCATATAGGCCAAAAATGTTTAAGTGTGAAAGAGAAATGTAATTACATTATAAAGTTTTAGAAAATAATTATTTCTCCTAACAAAACTCATTCATTTCAAACAATAATCAAACAACATCTAGAATAATTTTGATATCTGCAATTGAATTGCAATGTAAAGAAATTTTCTTCAAAAAGAACTTGAAAATCTGCCTCAGAAGATGGGAAATAAATTATTTGAAAAATAAAATAAAATCCTAAATCACAATGTGATACCAACACAGACTGAGTAAATAATAAAAGGTGGTACCTCATTACCTGTTTGAACAACCAGCCACCCAGTTGCTCTCAAAAATATAGTAGTTGTTAGATATGTAGGCAATTTTTTCTAGTAGAACATATTCATTAATTTTTTCCTGTAGCAACCAACATATTTTTAAGGCAAGACATGAAAATCCATTATTTAATTTATCTGTCAATGCCTTGGGTCTGGGCATCTGATCTCCCCACTTGGAATGGTTAATTCACCAAAAATGTCTGAGACAAAAAAGCCAAAATTCTTTAACACTTGCTGAAAGGTTAATGAAGAATGAAGTGATTCATAGTTTTCCCCAAAGTCAAGCATGTAAAAATCAATATTCTACATCTTAAATTTTTTATATACAAATTAAGCCAAATTTGGGCCAATCACCTTTTAGACATAAAAAGAGTTGCTCCTGAACATGCCTCAAATGTCCTCTCTGCGTTTCTGTTGCTGTTGTTGTTGTTTTCCTGAAGTAGGCAACATTTTTTATCAGGAGTATTACAGTTAGATAACTTTATTCACACTGAAGTAGATTCCAGAATAATGAAATCATTGCCAGAAAGAAGCAAACCACAGTGGAAAAAGATGCAGGCATGAAGTAAAAGCATCATGAATTGAATGAAACTAAAGATGGACTAAAGTCATAGAAACTGTTAAAACCAGGAGGACCCTAGAGATGTTCTCACTCAAAGCTCTCATTTTAGGAATCAGAAACTGAGGATCAGAGAAAGTGTGTGGCTTTCTCATGATCAGAAGAACCAGATCTAGATCTGCGGACTTGACACACTTGGTTTTGTACTGTCTATACTCCATCTTTTGACACTTAATGAAATTAAGCAGGAAAAAGATAAGAAAATTTTTTTTGTAAAGTCACATTCCTCTAGGAATTATTTACTAAAATTCTTCTTCACATCTCCCCCTCAGAAATACTGAAAGCCCTTCTTTTCTTTTTCTAAAAAACATATTTGCAATTTAAGAAATCTGAAATCTTCTGAAACCGTCACAGATCTCAATTTGCTCTTCTATTATCATTAGTCTACTAATTTCATTAATATAATTTAACTGATTTTCTTTAAGAGTCTGATGAATTTGCCTCCCTCTTTCCAAGATGTTTAAAGCACTATGTGAATTGCTTTATTTGTAAAATGTAGAAGTGAGATGTTACGGGAATTAGTGTAAAATTTTAAAGGTGTGCAATAGGTAAAAAGTTTTCCCTCAAGAAGTAAAATCCTACAAGACTAAGACTTCTAAACAAATGCCATCCCCAGTCACATATGGATATTTGGGAAACAGAAATCATCCACAGAACTGTTGATTACTCTGTGAGCTCGCATTTTTAAAATTTCTATTTGTAGTAGTCAGGATTACCCATTTCATTTACATCAGTTGCTCTAGCTCTCTGTGTTCCAGCCATTTGGGTCACTCTGGTTTCTTTCAGTTCTTTCCATCTTGTTCTCTCCTTACAAGGCAAGCATTTAAATAGCTGAAGTGTATTGTTTCTAGAAAATTTCTGCATTGAAAGCCTTGAAGTCTCTATGGCACATTATGTGGTTCATCAAATAACCTGGAGCTTAAATTAGTATATTATTTTTCCATAATTTACCAAATAGCATCTTTCCATCTACTTAAATTCTGAGCCTATATGTGTGACATAGTAGAATTTTAGGCCTATTTACCTTCCAAAATAGTAACAAGGGTAATTTATGCAACTCTGCTTCAATGTGTTATAAAGTGTAAAAATCAATTGTCTAACCCAGACTGCAAAACCTATGCCACTCAATACACGATACGTTTATAAAACTAAAAGTCAAAAAAAGTATGCATTGTGTGCCAGAGTATAAAAATATATTTTAAAAATCATTTGATAACATGCCCAACATTGCAATGAACAATTTGATCATTTAGAAGTTATACTTGAGAGAATGCCAAAATTCTCAGGTTATCATAATGTTCTCTGATGGTCACAAAATAACAATGAAGTGAACAATTCTACCATCTGGACTTTGTTACGTAGCCCGATGCTGCCCATAGAAAAGATTAACCTGGCAGGCACCACAGGGATATGTATTTTTTCAATTCCCTCATTTTATAGGCAAGGCAAATAAAATTCAGAAAGCTAAAATAATTGTAAACTTGGTTACAAAGTGACTTGGCAACAGAGCTGGGAGTAAAACCCAAGTCTCTGAGTTGTTCATTACAATGAGGCTACTTTCACCTTTGAACTCTGGAAAGCACTTTTTAAAAAATATTTCTCTTTATCACAACTGCACTTGAGGTAACTCAGGTGTTACCGCCCTGATTTACTATGGGCAGATACAAACTCTATTTGATTATTCGACTTGTATGAAGTAACCCAGGGACCTCGAGTGTGTCCATCATATTTATTTCATAAACATTTCAAGGCCAATAAGGACAAATAATATATTTGTTATTTACTATGGACAAAAATAATGGGATATATTTTATACCACTTCACGAGTGGTTTTCCAGCTTGGCTAACCTCCATAATCATTAGAGTCACTTGAAATCTTCTGGCTTTGCCCCAAACCCACTGAAGCAGAATCTCCAGGGAAAGTGCCTGGGAATTTGTATTTTTAAGTGGCTCCCCCAGGTGACTTTGGTAATTAGCCAAGTTTAGGAAACCTTGACAATATCACTGGAAGTAACAGGATGCTGCCTTACGTGTTCAGAATATTCAGAAGCAAAATGTACCTATTGTAAAATTGACCCAATCCAGTTTCTCTCTTTTACAAATGGGGAAAGATAGATGTCTTTGTCACAAGTGGGTAGACAAACTGCCAAATACCACCTATATTTTTGGGTCAGAGACAGATTGGAACTCCACCAAGAGAAACTGGGCATTCATACTCAGTCTATTTCCATGGCAGGGACAAAACAATTCTAATCTTACTGATCATTTCATTAAAGAATAAAGCAATCTCAGGGCATTAACTGCTGACAGTAATGCAGACCATGGATTTCACGGATTAACCAA
Source organism: Pan troglodytes (assembly GCF_028858775.2). Classification (NCBI taxonomy): domain Eukaryota; kingdom Metazoa; phylum Chordata; class Mammalia; order Primates; family Hominidae; genus Pan; species Pan troglodytes. Next base: position 114,524,579 of record NC_072411.2, read on the forward strand.
ACCACAAACAATCTAGAACATGCCCACAGAACAATTCTTTGTTTGTGTAGTACAGGAGGCAAAAAAGCAATCAGTATGACTTGAACTGCTGGGTTTAATTACTCAATATAACACTTGCCATTTAAAAATCCATATGCCCATCAGCATGGCAACAGTCTCTCATAAAGATTCCGGTATCATATGGCACAATTTGTACAGTAATCCCACATTTCCCAAGCACTTTCACATATATTAGTGCACCTTATCCTTACAATAGCCCTGTGAGGTAGATAGTAATTCTTGACAAACTGAAAGGTTTGTTATAATTAAAAGTTTATTACTGGCAGAATGCAAATATCCTGAAATGTATCTGATATACTCTTGGTTTCATGCAAAATAAGATATGTATCACCCCTTAGAGTTTGTTAAAACAATTTTAAATCCTAAAATATTCATTAAGTTTTTTTAATGGAAAATGATTCATGCAATGCTAGTTTAAATGCTGAATTTGAGGTTAAAAAAGAAAATGTATCAAGTAGTCAGCCTTTACTACTTTGAATATCAAGCATACAGATCCTGATTTATTTCATCAAAATGGTTTCCTAGCTATACCAAAGGCTAGATCCTTTTCCCTATACAATGGCTCAGCTGAAAAATAGTTACTATAGTGACATACCACAGTGAAGAGTTGAAAAGTTGAAGTTTTCAAAAATTAATATTATGTTTGTTCACATGCTAATTAAAATGAATCCACAGTTGTTATTCCTCATTGTTATTGTTTATTGACACTTTTACCCTTTCTCTTTCCTAAAGCCTCAAACTCTCTAAATTTTGGCAAAACTTCTGTGTTATTCTTTCTGTGAGAAAAAGTTCAAATAAACTTCCAAAATTTTTTTTCTGGGTACAGTGAACATAGCTAGAACAGTTACTATGTGAAGAGAATGCTATTAAAGTCAATTATTACAAAGAAGCACTTAGACACACAATAATTTATCAAAGTTTTTATTCAACGTAATATTATCAACAGGTTCAGATAAGAATATAAGTTTTTCTCATGGGAGAAACTCCATCTGAGTCTCTAATTAAATAACTTTTGTATAGTTCCTTTTCTTCTCTGCACAAAAGATCTTTTTTCTGTCCATTCTTGCCCTCCTTCTTTCTTTGTTGATACTATTTACTCCCAAGCCTGCCTCTGAACTCTGTCTAATTAGCTCTTGATAGATCTGCTGCCCTGTTTCCACAAACATTTAATTCTGCCGTCAGTCCCATTTACATTACAGCATGTTGCATTGTCTTTTACCAGCCTAATTTTGTTTGAGTGAATGTAAATCCCATTAAGCAGTCACCTATTAGACTATGGCATATAAACTCCAAAAGCCTCTTTATTACAAGAGTGAACATAAGGCCCAATTGATAAAAGATTTCTGGGGCATTTCCATTTGTGGTCTACTTCAAATATTCTGTCTGCTTTAAACTTAGCTCATGTTTTTGAAGTATTTGACAGACTATTTGAGTATCTTTTTGCCTGTGTATTCCATAGCATGAAATACATAATCATCATTTGCTTGCTGTCTTTGGAAGTTTACTTATACCTAAACATAAGTTAAATATGTATTTCTTCCTCTTTAGTTATTTTATTTTTCCTTTGTAACCTAACCACATTATTTTTTAGCATTGCATAAAGGTGTTTACAAATAACAGGATGGCTGGCAGAATCTTCTCGGAAAAGCTCTTTATGAATACTAAATAATTGTCCAGAAGTTCAGTAAGCCTCAGTGTTTTAAGCTGAACTTTCTGGAGAGAGGTAAGACATAGCATCTTGACAGGCAGCCCTTCAAATGGCAAGTAGCTATGGGCATCAGAGACAGACAGGTTTCTCTCATAACCTTAATGTAATTTGATAGCTCAAAACGAATAAAAACAAGATGTAAGATATCATTAGAAGCCTTGGAAAGACCAGGTGGTCTGATATTTACATAAATATGATCAATATACTCAATCAGATTAGTGCCAGGTACCAGTTTTAAATGAAGGCTCAGTTATAGACTTTCGCCAAAACAGAGCTAATCATTCAGCACTATGGTCACATAATCACGTGGTTGAAGGTAAGGGTGAGAATGGCTCTCTTTCCATTTCCTCCTGGTAATAAACTCAGAAAGACATCCATGAAGTGCAAACCCTCACACACAAAATTATTTCTCACCCCTGCAGGCTTGTCAAAGCCAATATTTCAGGAAAGCACAGGTTGCTGAAGGGGACTGTGATTTTTTTTTTTTTTTTGCCTGCTGTGAGTCCCTAAGAACAACAAACATTCTAAGAGAGACTGTAGCCAAAATTGCTAATAACTTCACACAGTTCTTTTGCCATAATGACAAAATTCAAGGGAAGACTGAACAGAGTAGTGGGTTAGGTGGTAAGCCAGTTATTTGAGCAGGAATGAAAATATATATGGTCCCAAATGCTAGTTACGAAGTCAACCTGGATTAAAAACCTAAAAAATGATTATGACAAATATATGGAATGCAAAGTCAATAACAGATATTCAGTTTGTTAAAACTGAGGTCTTACAATATTTTAAGAGGAGGAAAAATTATAAAACAATTCAGTATCAAAAATTGATTTATAAAGTAAGAATTTGCATCAGTACCTAGCCATACCTACAATATACAGCTTGGTATTTGAGTAGAATAGATTTTATATAACTCTAGACTCTTTAATATTCAGGCTCAAAAATACCCAGTAATAGATATCAAAACAAATTTCTTGGATGATAGGCCCCTTATTTCTTTCTACATATGTTTTGATTTGGGTCAATGGCTTGGCTAGATATTATATGTATGATTTGACATGATTGTTTATCTTTCTGTCCTTTACATAGCATTAAGGACATTTATTCGACATAGATATAGTCAAATGTCATAATGGGCAACATGAGTTACACGTTGGCTCCCTTGAGTGTCTCCTCATAATCACTTCAAATCTTACTGAGACCGAGATTTCAAAGCAAGAGGTACATATTAATTCAGGGTTACTTGTTAACAAAACAGGCAGCTAACTACTATTACATTGGTTCTTACGATTTACTGAAGCATTAAACATTAACATTATTGTTATGAAATACAACCAATATCAGAAGGAAATTATTTTTTAAAACAGTACAAATATTTTAAGTGGGCCTACAAGAAACCTTAGTGATTCATAATAAGTATATTGAACGAATTTGAAATTCAGTGAACACATGAAAGTTTCTAGACCCACATAAGTTTCTGTACTACCCATAACATTTATAAAAGCAACTTCAGTAACTTTTTCAAAAAGGTATCTCTGTGTTATATCTGGACACAATACATATAAAATATAAATATAGATGGGTTGCATAACCTCTCTGAGCCTCAGTTTTCTCTTTTACAATGGAGAAAATGCATATTAAAGTTGTTCAGATTAAATGCGATGATTACATAAGTAAGTGCTGACTTTTTTTTTTTTTTTTTTTTGACACAGAGTCTCGCTTTGTTACCTAGCTGAGTGCAATGGGGCAATCTCGACTCACTGCAGCCTTGACCTCCTGAGTTCACACAATCCTCCTGCCTCAGCTCCCCAAGTAGCTGGGACTATAGGCGGGTGGCACCATGCGGGTTAATTTTTTTTTTTTTTTTTTTTGTAGAGACGGGATTTCCGCCATGTTGCCCACGCTGGTCCCCAACTTCTGAACTCAAGCGATCCGCCAGCCTCTGCCTCCCAAAGTACTGGGATTACGGGCGTGAGCCACCGTGCACAGCCAGTGACTTCTTAATATATATCCTAAAGCGCAAGAGGCACTGGATATTTGTGGAGTCTTGATAACCACCAGGGAGGGGACCCAGGTAGGAGAGAACAATTGTTCTGAGAGACAAGTAACCATAAACAACGCGCTGACACAACGACCTTGCTCCACAGGTAGCCCAAATGGCACAACCTCGATCAGCATGTAGCCCCCTCCAGAAGACCTTATAAAACTTCCCTCCAGCCCCTGCCTCTTTGCAGACAGCCCCTTCTCTGTAGTGCTACATATTGCACCCTTGCAATGAATTTTCATAGTTTCTCTAATAAATGTGCCTTTATTTTTCTCCCCCTACAACTGTCTTGGTAAATTCCTTTACCACCGGCAACACCAGCCCCAGCCAGTCACACTTGTAAGAGTACTCAGCAGTGAGCAACACTTATTTTTCACAGAGCTATAGGTGAGAAGACAGACAGAAACCCATATGTAAGTATAACTTTTGATAATTTTTGTCACAAACAGTAGTAGCCATAGTTTTGCCTCTCAAATATGCTTTTTGTTCACCTTTCTATTAACATAATTTTTTATGTTTTAAAATGAATCTGCTCCAAAAGATTCTTGTGAACTGATCCCTCTGCCTACTCCAAACAGGGGGTAACCACAGGCTTCATCGCTAGTCAATGAGATGACCTTATTTCCCTATCAATAGTGATAGGAGGTATCCGGTAAGAGGCGTGCTCTTTGCAATAAAAACACAACTATGGATATAATATGAAAAAAAGTAACTGCTTTGAACCTTTTCTGTCACAATTCCAGAAAAGACTGCCTAAGAATTAGGCCAATAAAAAAGAACGACATTATGTCCTTTGCAGGGACATGGATGGAGTTGGAAGCCATTATCCTGAGCAAACTAACATGAAATACTTAACATGTTTTCACTTATAAGTGGGAGTTAAATGATGAAAACACACGGACACATAGAGGGCAACAACACGCACTGGGGCCTTTTGGAGGGTGGAGCATGGAAGGAGGGAGAGCATCAGTAAAAACACCTAATGGGCACGAGGCTTAATACCTGGGCTATGAAATAATCTGTACAACAGACCTCCGTTACAAAAGTTTCCTGTGTAACAAACCTGCACTTGTACCCCAGAACTTAAAATAAATGTTAGAAAAAGAAAAGGAATGAGATGAGAAGAGAGAAAATCAGAGTCGAGATTTTAAGATAGTAAGAGTGTCCTGCTGACATGAGACATGGTTTCAGCCCTGGATCTATGTGTGCTTAAGGCCTAATATGCTCCTGGACTTTCATTTTGTGAGTCAAGAAAATCCCTTTGCTTGTGCTAGTTTAGACTAGGTTTCAGTGTCCACAATGCTAATACCGCGAGGCACAGGGGACAATGGCAAAATGAGAATAGGTTAGTGTTTCAAGGAGAGAAAATATTACGAGGGCTCTATCTAAGGAAAATGTTAGTGTGCTTGAGGAACCACGAACATACTATTAACATCACTGTCACTACTACTGAGACAGCCAAGTAAAAAGTGCTCCCTGGCAGAAGCCCCCACTGGCCTGAGCACTGGGAGGAATGCGCACTGGGGTGGAGCCTCAGGAAGTTCACGCCTTTTGCAGTGGGGAGGAGCCTGGCCTCTCCTGTTCCAGCGTAGTAACCTGGAATTCAGCGTGCGAGGTGGAAAACTGGCTAGCCGGCTTCTCGCTTTGCTGATAGTCCTTCTTTCCCTTTTCATCCAATAAACCCTGTCCTGGTCACCCTTCTAAGTGTCTGTGAGCCTAATTTGTCATGGTTGTGTGACGAGAACCCCGTTTTTAGCTCAGCTAAAGACAAAGTTCTACAACACCACTATAACACTTTATAGCTTCTAGATCTTGATCTAAGGCCCTGGGAATGATACTCCTACCTAAAAAGAGTTTCCCACCAAGACTACCTGTTTATTTCCAATTTGTATCTCATTTAATCTATTGTGCTATCAAATGCAAGGACATTTTTCTAGATGCAGATGTTATATATTAAAAGAAAGGGAGGAAAGAGAAAGGCTTGGTTCTGGAAGAGGATAGAGAGCATGAAGCCTAGTAAGCCACCAGACTGACAGAAAGCCGTGGGCAACCCTAGGAGACTGAGAAAAAGAAACCTCCTGACAACACAGCCTAGCAGAACACCAGAAAGAACTACCTACGCCCCAAGTTTCCCTAAGGCCAGCCGTGGCTACATAATTCGTCATATACTATAAATGAAATGGGGGTAGTTTGAAATATTGCTTTCCACTAATATTAATTTCAAGAATCTACTTTTTTAAAATGAATATAATAACTTTGAAATCTGTTTTTGCTTCTTTTCCTGATTTTTTAAATACTCATACAATAGTCTGGTAACTGGCATTCTTTTTAAGCAGAGAACTCCTGGATTCAAATACCTGATAACTAAAGGATCTTTTGATATTTTGGCAGTTACTCTCACTAAAAGAAGTTACATTCAGCAGATTAGAATGATTCATGAGAAATTCTTGGTTAGTAAATATTTAATCCAGATTTTATAATTGCCTAAATCTCTTTATAGGTTATTTCTTGCAATATTTCAAGATCCTGAGTCAGCCATGCTTATACAAGCAAACTTTTATTTACTGTGTTTCTTCGTGTATCTCTGGTGTCTATTAATATAGTACCTGAATGAGACAGTTTAAATTCAAAGGAAGTTTTTGCCTGAAGGAGAACAGAAGAATTGGGCTCAACGGGAATTCTATATGAGTATCTGAGGGCAGAATTTAGGCTACAGGAAGGGCAGTTAGTAGCTTGGGATTTAAACCACTACAACAAAGTTTTAAGGAAGAAAAGAGGTGGCAATATTATTGGGGCTTTTTTGTTCCCTTACTTTCCCCAAGTAGAATTATTTTGAAAAAACAAAAAACTTAATTGCACAGAGTATTCTCAAATTATGTCATCCTGAAATCTGTCTTGAATGTCATTCAGATTCTCTATAGTACAGCTTTTATAGATTTAACTGATACCAAATCTTTCAGCCTTGCAGAAGTAATATGAAAATATAAGGAAAACAACTCCTCTATTCATAGCATATGTCTAAATACTTTATTATAAAAATGTCATATTTAAGTTTAAGAGCCAATAATTTATATAGTAAAATTCCTAGTATTTTTCAGCAGAAAAAAGAAATATAACACACACTTATTTCCCCAGCATTAAATTAGCATGTTTCATCCTTAATATTCTCATATTTGTATTCTTTTAATTACAGAAATCATACATGTAGTTTTATATTTTTTAAAGGCAAAGAGTGGGGAATAAAACAATGTTCTTTTTGACATCTATAGATTGTTCTGTTTCCTTCTTTTCCTGTCCACAAAGCCACCACTGTAAGTCTGACCAGTATCGTTCCAATGACTCCTACGTGTACAGATATATATGTATACGCATAGTAGTACATAGCATTGTGTGATATATATATGAAGTAGTCTTTACCACATAAAAAGATAAAGTGAAAGAAATTACAAATTTAAAATCCAGAAAGTAAACTAAAAATTCTAGATTCAGACTTCAGTGGAAGGAAGAAATAATCTCTCTTGTTTAATAGCAATAGATTCTGTGCCCTAGGGAAGGGAAGCTCCTTAGGGCACATAGCTAATTAGTGAAAGAGTTCTAGTGGGACAAGATCTCTTATTTTCTAGTGCAATGCATTTTCCATAGCAACAGGCCAATAATCGCTAAGTCACGTATCACATACTATACTATATTTTTCGTGTGTGTGTGTGTGTGTGTGTGTGTGCACGTACGCATGCAAGTGATATTTGAGTAGAGAAATCACATAATGGATTACTTAAGTTAAAAAAGAAAATATGTGACATTCTGTTCAATGTAAAAAAACAAATAACGAACATATACCATGCAGTAGGCATTATGCCAGCCAGTGTAAGAGCAAAGAAAATCAAAGGAGAAAAAAAAATGTCTATTCTCATTGGGCTTATAGTTTAACGGAACAAGATTGAAAAACACAGCCACAATGATTGTGAGTGTGTGTTTTAGTGTGTAAAAAATATTAATTTAGTTAAAAGTTACACAAGACCCCAGAGACAAGGCAACTGTTTCCATACCTATGTATGTTTTCTATGGCTACTTCTTCCAAATGTGGCCTCTACCAACACACATTGCCCAATAAAGTAGGGAACTTACTATGGGAAAAGGAGCTGTGCCTCAGCAATGTAGGCACGAGTATGTGAACGTCAAGTCATAACACCCATATCTCTCCAAGCATATTTAACATTGAAATAACTTTTACACAGCCCATGACAAGTTTAAGGCAACAACACTTCCTATAGACTCATGGCAAGTGTTCCTATAGCCCATGGCAACAATACTTCCTATAGACTATACTAAATAACAAAGAAGAAGTACAAATGATTCTAACGAACGGTTATATAAGTTGATAGTCCTGAATATATTTTGATCAGCTTTAGCATAATCCTATCATGTATTTTAAAAAGTCTTTTTAGTAGATATTTTTAATGGAAAGTGAACAATTTGCATTAAAATTAAGTTAATTTTGTTGTTAATGCTAAATTAGACCCATTTGTGCAAGGATGATAAAACATGCTTTAATTGTGTAGTTGCATCACAGATGCCATTTAGTTTGTTCTTTCAAACATTATCTCTGTAAATATACATATTTTTTCTTTCTTTTATATGGAAGTAAATTAATTAGATGTCATCTGTAGCACAATGCTGGACACAAAGCAGGTGCTCAAAAATAATCATTTGATGAACATTAGAGATTTTTGGGGTTTTCTGAGTTACAAAGTCTGAATATTTATAACCATATACTAATTTAAATTGAATACTTAGCCAGAGAAATCAAATTTAACAGACTATATAGCAAATTCCTTATAGCACTGTACTCATAACATCTTAAATGTTGCAGGATGTTTAACTCTATTTTTCAAAAATGTTTTATTAGGCTCTTTCAGGACAATTGTAGGGAAGAAAAGAAATTTCAGAAAAAGGAACAGTTTGTAGTTTGTGGACTGTTACAATTAATCATTACACTATGAATTAGATCATATCTGTTATACAGATGAAAGAACTGAGGTTGAATGACTATAATCCTTAATGCCTTTGGTTGTAATTCTGGAAAAACATTTCTGAAAAAAAGCTAATTTTGCTTTTTTTAAATTTTTTTCTGAAAAACTGAAACAATTTTTAAGTCAGAAAATCCAACGTTCTCCATTATCAAACACCTCTTCTGACTTCTACTTATGATTTCTAGCCGCCAGAAATGCCTCTGGCATAAAGATTTTTGTATATGTTTCTAAAGTATAATTTTAAATCACACTTCTATTTGATAATTGGAAAGATGCTTAAAAAAAGATCTTTCCCAACCTTTTCATCTTATACATAAAAAATGAGGCTCAGAGAAGTGAAATATTTTGCTAAACATCAGAATTTAATACTGGCAGATGTGTAACAAGAATTGAATCCTCACTACTAGTTCAATGATCTCTGAATGCTCCATTTCTACCAATTTCCAGAATTAATGTTGCAGTTAATCTCTAGTACCTTTAGTGACATAATTATAGATAAAAAATAGTAATGACATAATCAAGGATGCCTTAATATCCCTATTAAAATTAGTTTAGATCTAAAATCAACCAATATCAAAAATTATGAAAAATACAAAGTAAATTGGGTAATAGGAAAAAAACACAGTTATATTTAATTATAAGTACACAGCAGCAAACAGTTCAGACTGTTGATGCTTTTGATGACCATTAATGCAAAAGGATTATGGATTATGGCACTGTATTATGAATAGACAAAAAGATTAGTGAAAAGTTGTTTAGCCTAGTAGACATTTTGACGCTTTCTGCGTGAAATGGAAAGATAAACCAGAGAACCATTGAAAGTTCATGTATCAATAAATAGGTCAAGTAAAAATGTATCTAAAATTCAACAAGAAGAGATTGTTTTCTATTTCAGTTTTCAAATGCAAGGTAGTGAACTGAAATCAAATCAACAAAATAAATGGTCCCAAGGACTCTTATTATAAGTATACAAATGTGTAACTCCCAGGAAATGAAAATATAAATGGGTATAAATGAGAAGAAGCTATAAAAACAAAGCAATCTAAACTACAAATAAAGCCTAATCTACTGACAGTAGCTCCACATAATAACCTAGAACAATTTTTAAATAAATAAAACTCAAGCATTATCTGACAAAAATTATGAATGAAGACCTAAGAAGTAAAAAAATCTACTTAAATATATTTCCAAGCATATAAGTATTTTTTTAACTTATGATGTGGGAGCTGCCCATTGTATAAGATTAATAAAAAGGATTTCAGAAAAATATTTACTTAAAAAATCATAAATATTAATCATATTTTTAAAATTCCATAGTAAAAATCTCATCTCACAATTTAATGTAGCATATATTAAAAATATTCCATAATAAAAATCTGATCTCATAATTTAATGTAGCTTTCAATAATAGAAAAATAGCTCCAAATCACCTTCTAAAAAACTTCATTAAACTGACACAGACAACAAACCTTATTAAAAATTTATACAAAACAACCATCATCATATACAATTTTATTCACATCTCAATAAACATTAACTAATGCAGTTGAGTGAAAGTCATACATATTGGCCGGGCATGGTGGCTCACGCCTTTAATCCCAGCATTTTGGGAGGTTGAGGCAGGTAGATTGCTTAAGGCCAGGAGATCAAGACCAGCCTGGTCAAAATGGTGAAACCTTGTCTCTACTAAAATTACAAAAATTAGCTGGGCATGGTGGTGCATGCCTGTAATCCCAGCTACTCAGGAGGCTGAGGCAGGGGAATTGCTTGAACCTAGGAGGTGCAGGTTGCAGTGAGTCAAAATAGCGCCACTGCACTCCAGCCTGGGTGACAGAGGAAGACTCTGTCACAAAACAAAACAAAACAAAACATACATTTATAAGTGCATGATGTGTATAAGATGATGATGGTATGTGTGTGTAGAGAGAATATGAACTCTCTCCAGTCAACGAAGTATTTTTCTATACCAGTTCCCTTAGAAAATCAGAATCAGAATTGACACTAAATACAAAAATTTATATTTTCTTCAACAGTATTAAATTTACCAAGTAATAAAGAGGATAATCTCTTGCATTTACTGTTACTATACCATTATAGAAATAAAATAAAGCTAACTTCCAAGGATATCATTTCTGTTCTACTTTTATTTTGCTGTTAGGAATATACAAAAGCGGAACAAATACAAGGTTTTATTACACAATTCATTCCAATGGAAAAACTATGTAGAAGCATCTAACATGCAAAACATTTTATGGATTGCCTATTTATTTTATTTGAAATAGTAAATATTAGAGATAAAACAAAAAGTACACTAAAATTGAGAAATTCGTGTCTCTATTTCTACCCAAATAATCTTAAATATATTCAAAGAGGGATTTTATTTGGAGTCAATCATCTGATTTTTGTTGTTGTTGTTCTTGTTTCAGCTCACTTTGTCTAATAATATTTTGTCTTAAATATTAAAATTAGAGTAATTATACTGAAATTATATATACAAAACTGTATTTCAACCTGTAAATTATAATTCATACTAGCCATTGTCAATCACTCTATGAAAAGTTGTATTGCTTTAAAATTTGTCAGAAACAGCTTCTTTTATAAATCTGTTCTATCAAAACTATACTTACAATATAAAACACTCTTCAAAAATTTACTTTTTAAAATTCCAAAATGTTTAATACTGCCTAGAAATTTAAAATTGTCTTAAAGTTAGAAAAATGATTAAAATATGATAATTAAAAAGTATACTATAACCAAATTTTAAAACACCTTATATATAAATAATACAGCTCTATTTGCCTACTCGAAACAGCTTCTAAAGTCAAGTCAGGAAAGCAAATGACTGTAGGGGGTTTGATAGAGTGTAAAATCTTGGATGCATAAATCTCATTCAGGTTCACTTCCATATGCCCTGAGGGCAAAGCCAGGCATGAAGCCTTTGCCATATTACCTACTGAACTGGGTCATAAGTGGTAATATTTGCTGTATGGTCTTGTGATGAGGCAGCATAGGGAGAACCAGCTGGCCAAGGCTAATGCACCATCTGGACTGAAAAAATATTGCCAATTCCATTGGCAGAGCAGAAACAGAGTTTGTAATCGAGCTATAAATCACAAGCAGGTCTTGAAGTTGTCAATTAAAAGTCTGATATATTGATGTCCTCAATGCATGGGTGACTTCTTGCTTTTAAAATATTGCTATTTACATAATAGAACTCTTTTAAATATCAATCTCTACCTAATAAAAAATTACTCAAAGCACCCATAAGAAACAAATTCAGCACATTAAGAAATGTGACTCACAAAACCACAAAAAATGAAGAGAAGACATATATGTTGATCACACAGCTATAGTGGAATTTCTGTGTTCAAATGACACAGATTTTTGAACCTCAAAATTTAAAACTTCAACTCAAAGAATTTTCACTGATTATATTATCTTCATGTTTCTCTCTGTTTCAAATGAAAAGAAAACATATACATATGCACTTACTCTTTCATACACATACACACACACAAATTATTGTACACTATGCCGCCAAATTACTGACATCATGACACAGTGGAAAGAACAGGGGTTTTAGAGTCAAGTAAACCTGAGCTCAAATTCCTGTTCCATTGCTTACTAGTTCTATGGTATTGTACCAGTTACTTAATATTTGTGAATCACAGTGATGCTGCAGTGATGTTAGAAGGATTAGCAATAATATATGTAAAGTAACAAGTACATAGTAGCTGCACAGTAAATGACAGCTGCATTACTGTGACGTAGGCAAATGATACATTTGGACAATCTTTGATTCTTTGATTTAAATGTTGTATGCATGTTTCTAATCAGAATAAATACGTGAATTTTAGCCAGAAAGCAGAGAACATAAAATTTAAATTGCTTAGTAATAAAGTTTTTGCCAGCCATTCATCAAAGCCATATTTCATGCAGTTAACTCTTAATGTTTTGTTGTTGTTTTTGTTTTTAATTTGTTTTTTGAGGTTATCTCAATTAGATGATCCCAGGATTGATCAAGCTCTGTTGTCTATCTGTAAGAACTTCTTGGATAATCACTTGACAACTCAATCAATACGTAATTCATTGAGCATTCGATAGGTGAAGCAGCACTATATTAGGTACTTTATAAATTTAAGCTATAATGATGTATTAGCAATCATAGGGAACACCGTGACGGTCAGTGTTCAGACTTGATGAAGACTGAAGCATGAGAGAGGGCCAGACAGATGTTGTAGAGTCCTTGCAGCTTTCTACTAATTTCTATTTACCAATAAATATGCCTGGGATAATACAGGAGAATTATAGAAAGGAACAAGGAAACTAATCAAGGAGAAAGAGGGTGGTTTCCAATGAGAGAATTTCATCTGCTTCTAATCTAAAAAAAAAAAGACATTGACATATTCAATTTGTAGTGTCATATATAACAGTTCTTCAGTAATGTAAAGAACTATTTCAAGGTCATATATTAGCATTTGGAGGAATATCAAAATAAATATATTCAAGATAACAGAATTAAATCAGTATACCCTCTCCATCCTCTTCTCTCTCTGCCTCTATAACAGATAATTTGCACACTCCCTTCCCCAGTCCATTATCTGCCTTGCGCCATAACTCTGCAGGCTGACCCTCTGGACTGCATCTTGTTTGCCAACTGGCTTCAATCTGAATGTAGACAATCTGAGGAAATCCTCAGGAGAAGTTTGGAGAGCAAGAAGACAGAGACTTTCAGGTGTTCACTAAGGCTTGGACCAGGGTGAGGCAAACAAGGCATTCAGGGCATGAAATTTATGGACAAAATCAACCTTAGAGACTAACCACACCCACCAACTCCATCCTACGTCTTTGCAACCCTCAAAACTACAGCTCTCTCCAGATAGACTCTCCTTCATGATTTCAACTCTCCTTGGACTGGTCAGCCTGAAGGGTGGTAATGACTCTGATCAACGCTACTAATCCTTCTTCACTGTCCCTTATTTTTTTCCCTCCCAGGCTCATAACTCGAGGTTAAACTCTCTTTTATACAAGAACCCTGTCTGATGAAGCATCATTTCAGAATTTTAAGTCAACTTACAAATGTGGTATTATTCACACCTGAGTACAAATTTAGGACTACTATCATTTATTGAGTATACAAATATTTATAAAGATCACTATTTTTGTATAAGAAGTGGCCTTAAAATTAATTGGTAGCAATACATAATCCACTTTAGATTGTCCAATAAAACAGTTTTGGCTTTCGATTAAAATTAATGTGTGTGTATGGTACATGTTTGCACAAAAACCACTTCATTGGAACAAAGAACGATTTGTTGTTGGATTACATTTCTAGTTCTTCATCCCTAGCCAAAATGACATTTTTAAACATTAATGTAACCTTTGTGATAAAAGCAGATTAAATCGATGGTATATATGTGATCCAGTTTTGCCTGTTTCTTAAAGCTAACAATTCATAATTCATTTGGTCATAAATGTTATAACACTAAAAGACACATAAGCTTTTTATAAACGGATAATATATCTAAAGCTAATATTTTCATTTTGCAAAGGATAAACCTGAATGAAAGACACAGAAAGACTTGAAAGATCAAACAAAACATTATATGATCACTGGCTACTAAAAAATAAACTTTTACTTACAGTTTTTAGATAAACATGTCTAATATTTTAATAATCTCAAATAAAGTAAATATTTCCAGAAAACCTAGAAAGATGATGAAAAAGGGTGTATATAATGCATACTCAAATCTAATTTTAAGTTAATGTAATTGTATATATCAAATGACCAATAGCAATGAGTCCATTATTTATTATAAAGATATTTTTGACCAAACTTCCTTAAAATACTACATGAAAAACTGATAAATGCAAATTCAATGTAAAAATATTTGAATTTTGAAATAAAGTAAGTTCAATATAGTCATAAAAATAATGAAGTAGCAAATAAGTAAGAACATTTTCTTATTTGAAGATGGAAGACAGTGCTGAAATCTGATGCTTTAATTATGTTTTGTTTGAAATGTAAAATATTGAGGAAAATGTATTATTATCTTACTACAATTTGTTTTCACTAATAGTTCTTTTTAACAAGAATCTTTTGGAAACTGAACAAATCATAAAGAACTTAAAAGACAATTGGACTGCTCTAGGTAGAATATTGCCACTTTTCATTAATGTTCTTTTATGCTGCTTGAAGATCAATCATATTCTATACCATCTAGTAAAAAAAGATCAGTTTCTACATGGAGTGAAATGCTCTGTATGTGCTTTACATCATGAATAAATACAATCACAGATTTGTTTATCTTTCTGTATCATCTAATTCAGAAGATAAAAATTGCATATTTGCTGTGTTCTAACTTTGCTGTTAGGAATTAAAAAACAATATTCTATGGCTATGACAATTTTTCTTTCAGAGAAAGAAAAACTCCAGAGTAGCTTTTCTTATTGGAAAATAGTTTTCCCCGAGGAACTGTCATAACTAGTCCTCAGCCCCTGTCAAGTCTGCAGAGTCCTTTCAAGAAGCTCACTGTAGGCAAGACAAGAGTAGTACTTCTTCCCTATTTTACACTACCTGAGGAACTCACTGCCTCTCATGTCTAGGATACTACCATCTTTAATCTTTCTCATTATCCTCACTTAGAACCTTTCCATATGCAAAACATTTACTAAGAGCTTCACCAAAGGAAAACATGCTTTTTGCAGAGCTGCCTCCACAAGATACAACAAAATCAGAAGCAATAGCAAAATGACTTTTTTGTTGAGACAGAAATTAGGTGAGTAGCATTTTAATGGATATAGTAAATATCAGATAAACCAAAGTTTAAAGAAGCCCTCAAAACTGGGAGGAATAATTACCTCAAATAGTTATATGTCATTTTCTTCATCTGGAAATAATAGTCTAATGTATTCTATAGCAAGTTCTCTTTCATTGTGAAATACTTTACATGATAATAATTATCATAATAATAGCTAATATTTATTGTGAGCTCAGTTTTTAAAGTGTCAGTCACTGAGTTAAAGGCTTTATATAAATTATCTCATTTAACCCTCATTATAATTTGTGAGCTAGGTATTATAATTACTGATACCATCTCACAGACCAAAAGAGTGACGCATGTATGAGATCACACACAGATAATAATACAAGAAATGACTAACAAATCAGACCAACATGCTACACTGCTTCCCTACATTATAAATAAGACAGGAGCTCACAGCTCATAATGACATCAATTACTTTTGCCATACATTTTGGAATCATTATGGTTCATTAAATCCTAATATTGGTATTAATGCTGGCCAATCCCTTTTTGAAGAATGCAATGATTATCTTCTCAATTTTAAGAAACAATTTATGGGAAGGTTTAAGTTGTTTACAAATATGTCATATGAAAAAGTATGTAAAGTACTCATTGTTTTATAAACCATATAAGAAGGCATACATTCTCATTAAATGCATGTATTTCTTCCACGAATATTTGAGTGTCGACCATGTAAAAGGAACTGTCCTAGGTGCTGTGAAACCTTCCCCTGAGATTTTCCTTTGAGTCTCATTACTGAATATCTATATATAATAATGGCAGGGACACAGAGGTAATGATATAGCATTATTTACAAATAATAGCCCAAATAATGCCAGCATGGTATCACCATCTTAGGCATCAGAATAAGCAGCAGACCCCTGGAAAGAGATTTCAAGCACTAATGAGCAGTGATAGCCAACCAAACAGCAGTCTGTTGTTTGAAAAAGATTGGTGAATCTTTATAATAGTTTTTCACAAACTATCTATCTCTTTCAATTCAGTTTGTTTTGTGCATAATACTGCTGCATAGCATGGCAGAAATTTTGTTTGTTTCAAGTTTGACATTTTAACTACCCTGTCCTACATTAAATCAGTTGGAGATAGTCTTCAAATGTGACTCACAGAAAACAGCAAATCTTTTCACTAAAATATAAACTCATAGCCCCACATTTTCATTTCCCCCTCCCTTGTTACCTAAATCATTGAAGCAAAAATGAGAAAAGTCATTACATCAGCGAATTAGTTCGCCCAAGCAGTAGCCTCAAACCACAGGTTAATTTGAACTGTTCAAATATAATTACTTAAAAGAGGAAAGGATTCATTACTTTTGTGGTGTTTGCTGGTTCACTGCACCATTGTTGGAGATTGTCAATAAACAAATTACATCTAACACTGTACCCTTCTGCTGAACAGTCCCCTGAGAATATCAACTTGCACACTATACCTTCTTTCATTTTGTGTGTGTGACCCATATTCACATGCTCTTGATTTTAACATTTTAAAACACTGTCAATTACATAAAACCAATCTAAGCAGTCAAATATAAATAGGACTATTAAATAAAACATATATGTTGTTATACAGGGTTCGCATGTTTTTTAACCAAGAGCTTCACAAATGTGACCCTAAAATTTTAAGTAGAGTAGTACATCTGAATTTTTCTTGTGAGAATGTCCTTAACTTTGATTAGATTTTTAAAATATCCCAGCCTACAAAAAATATCAAGAAAACTGTTTTGAATAATGACTAAAAACTAAGAAAGCAGTAAATCGAGATGTGATAAGAGCAGTGGGGTGACGGGAACCACTTATTCACCACAAACAAGGTGCCAGAGTTAAATATATCTGCTATATTATCTCATGAGACGCTCAAAACATAAGGGTGATAGAACTACCTCGATTTTTAGATGAACCATTAACAATGGACTAAGAGAACCTGGGATCGAATCTTAATGTTTTTGACTCTTGCGTAAACGTATCCCTTTAATGTGCAAATATCACTACTTCTGTCTGTTTCACTCAGACATTATAAAGATAAATTTTAGAAAAATACCGCAGTACCTCTGCATGTGCTTCACTCAGGTCTCTACAAAGTAAAGACCCTTTATAGGTAACAGTTTTGATTCAAAAAGATGTCTGGAAAGCAAAATATTTCTTCATTGATGTCCTTTATTAAACAAGAATATGCTTCCATTAAAAGTGTTTCCCATAAACTATGTTAAAAGATTTGTACTTTTACAAATTTGTACAAGTAGTTAGTACTTGGCTGGATCATTACTGTTAGATAGTTTGCATTGATATGCTTTTTTTTAGCACTTTCAAAACATTATAAACCTTTCCTTTCCTGATTCAAGGACCTGCCTTCATCCTACCATGTCTTCCTCTATAACAGTTATACTCTAATATCTGAAAATCCCCAGATATTATATTATCGCTTCTATTTTTCCTTTACTTTGTTTTTTCTTACAATGTTAAACAAAAAGAAACTTAAACATCACATGTATTCATTAGGCGTATCCCAATTCCCTGTAATGTATAACCTGAAAATTTTAAATAGGGTAAAATGAATTGAATTAAAGATTAGAGACCAATATATCTCACTGAACAAAATACGAGCACTGTAATACATCTCACAAATTTGTCTTAATCTGTGTTATATCATGTGACTCTGAAATAGTTTATTCAATCAACTAATATTAATTAAGCATTTAATTTGGCCAGTCATCCTGCTAGGTGTTGGACATATCTTGGTAAACATGACAAATTTGGAACTCTCTCCAGTGTAGTAACTTTTGTTAACAGGACCTAATATTGTCAGTGCTGATGCATATGGATTCATAGATTACACACCACACACTTCTAGGCATTACCATTTGCACATAAAATATTAATGGTCCCCCCATGCAAGTTCCCTCAGAGGTCCTGAAATCCATATGTCATCATAATTCTCTGCTTCTTAAAAATGAATATGTGGCCCAGGAGGCATGTAACTTATGGGGTAAACATAGTTTTGAGCTTTGAAAAATAACATCACATCTTATTTTTTAAAATAAAAACATAAAGTTGAAAATCCACATACAACTTTTAAGATAAAAGACTTTCAAGAAATGCAACGCTATTGACAAGGGTAACATTGGCAGGGGTATCCTATGTCACTAAGGATATAAGACATACTTGACCAATACTGTGCCTTGTTGCTTTTGATACACTCTCATTATAACCATTAGCTAATGTGGGGTAGTTGGAATATCATCTGATTTAAATTTGGGCAGACTGATTATGCCATTTACTAGACATGTGATCTTGGGCAAGTTACTTAAATGTTGTGAACCTCAGTTTACCCATTTGTATTATGAAGCCAACACTACCTTCTTCAATAAACTGTTCACTGGGGTTTTATATCTAGATCACCTGGTACACAGGAAATTGAGAAAAGTCATCAGTTCTTTACATCTCTCCCTGGAGTTATTAGATATGTGCTGATAAGAAGACAATATATTTAATACAAATGTTTAATAATCGCTTGACATAAGCTATAGAGTAAACATAAGGTATTTGTATAAAATCTCCTTGTTGTATAATATCTACTCTAGCAGTGTTCAGTATAACAGAATCAATCTTGTGGTATAACAGCTATTCTTCCACAACTGCATGTGTTTGAATTTACAAGCCATCAAAATAAGGGGTGAATTAGAGTCCATTTTATTACCTCATATAATTGCAGTACGATAAAACATTGGCAAAATATGAGTTTCAGAATTTTCTAAGCAATCACCTTCTCTATTTTTATTAGGGAAGCAGTATCTCAAAAGTCAAATACTTTCTGTAATTGAAGAAAGAGATGAATGGCTCTTGTGAACCTCCAGAAGGATAAAATATTATGACCTTCTGTAAAACATGAATAAATATTTTAGATTTGCCTAAGTAATTCATGGGATTTTATTTTAAGATAGCACTTAATTGTGATTGTTAAGAAAACACACATGAGCATGTATTTCATTTCCATTTAAATGAATTATCTTTCCTTAATTCTGAAGCTATCATTTCTATGTACAGACATAAAAAATTGTTTATCCCAACAAGTAATAGAGGAGATTCACTCCTGAAAAGGTGTTTAGGAAGAAAAGATGAAAGGGGGGGAAGAGAAAGAAGAATAAAGGAAGCAGAAGAGAAAGAAGAGAGGATGAGGGAAAAATGGGGAAAGAAGAGGAGTGGAGGGAGAAAGAAAGACCTAAGTTTATTATTTTCTTAGGTGGAGGAAGATTCACATTTGCATTCCAGGGGTAAGTGGACCAAAAGGAGGCAGAAAACCACCCTGAATTACCCCATCATCACTTAACTGTCATTTATAGAAAGGGCAGGAAAAGCAATGCCTTTCAGCAAAAGTGAGCATTTCTCCATATTTCTGTCTCCTTCAGTGCTTAATGGAATAGGGAGCTTCAGACAGGAGGGATGTTCAGGATTTCTCCCTATTTCACTTTATTGACAAAACACTCCAATTGTGTATATTTGATTATACCCTCTGCTAGATCATGTCAGTATAGGAATGGATCTTTATCCACAGCTATAAAGACATTTATTACTTTCTAACAGACTTAAGTTCACAAATTGGGAGGAACTTTGTTCTACTGATATTTGATCCTTGTAAATCCTGAGAACAGACTCTATTTATCTAGCACGTGTTTAATACTGCTTAAGCCCTGAAAGTTGTAAAAATTGGTAGTAGTCTTATGGAAGTCTTCCTGAATGTTAAATACATCTTAGAATTACAGTTTAATTTTGTAATAGATTACTTATTCAAGCCACTATATTTTTAATATGTGACTACATTTCCCAAAAGTATAGTTAGTTTTGGTGAGTCCAAATCAAGTATTATTGATCAAGAACTCAGAATTGAGTAGTTTTAAAATAAAGACAAATATTTGAAATCAGAGTCAGCTTTTGCTACTAGCCATGTTCTTGTTTTCACAAAGCCATGTTTTCCCTGAGACACTTAGCTGATCTTATAAATATTTAATGCAGGGTAGAAGTGCAGGGAAGAAGAAATATCTTTTGAAATGGACTCTATAACAAAATTAAAAGTAGGAACAATGGAAACAGGGGGAAACCAACTAAAGACAAATGATTTAAAAAATAGATAACTTTCCTAATTTTTCAACTAAAAAAGTAGAAAGTATACTTTCTTCTTTTATACTTGTGCTTTGATTTCTACAGAGACATGATAAGCAATATCAGATACTGGAGATTTCAAACCGTACGTATACCAGCAATATTGTTGTGGAGAATGTGACTTGGTCAAAATGCTTTCAGCAGAATCAAAACTAAGGGATGTTTAGAAATTCAAGAGGAATGTGGAAGAAGAAATTATAAAATATTTCTGTACAACCAGTGGTGGTAGAGGAGAGGTGTTTGGCAACGTGTATTTTAGAACCAATTACGGAAAGCCCGTGAAACTAATTCTCTCCCAATTTCCCCTGCCATTCCAAACTATACCTGAATATGGAAACATTCTAATAAACTAGTAACAAAAATACTTTGTTCAATGTCTTAGAAAATTTATTCCACACACTAAAGTCAACATGCATGAGAACACGTTTGGCCTGTGTCTGGGCTGGCCTGGGCAAATGGTACTGGCTTGATAAAGAACACATTTTTTTTTATTTGTAGCATATCCAGAGACTTATTTCTACCAATCAATCTAGGTGTCCAAATGTATTCTTAGCCACCCCCACAGAAATTGCCCAAAATGTGCCAAGTTATTGAAAAAGCATCAATGAGCATTTGATTTCTCATACAAGACATAAATCAGAACTGGACCAGAATCTAATGATGCCACAAGGGTGGAAGGTTGACACAAAATTCACATGGCCATTTTCCACCCTGTAAGGTTTCCATATTTAGTCCTCAAGAACCTGAGCCCTTCTAGTAACTAAAAAAGCTAAAGTTCTTTAGAGCAATTTCAATAGAGAAGAAATATTGAAACCTACAATAAAAAAGCAGTGTCTAGAAACCTAATTTATATGTAATCAGAGAAAGATTAGAATCCATAACAATTCTAAATATTAATTTTAGCATTGTGTGTATATGTTAGTATATACGTGTGTATGCGTACGTGTGTGTGTGTGTGTATATATATAATTAGCCAATAACAAGAGAGAAATATAAATTTAACATTAAAATACTAATAAGGCACTTAAAATATTTTCTTCATATAAAAAAGAAAAATATTTATTGAAACTTATGAATGCCCAACTTATAAATGCCATTTTATTATTTTATAATGGTTGATCCAGTCTCCTTTCTTTTGAAACCAGATACAATAATAACTAAGACTTCTTGATTTTTGTACATTTAGCAGAACCAAATCTATTCCCTAAGTCATTACTCTTTTCGGAGAGCCAGTACTCCCAAAATAAAGAAAAACTAATTGGTCTATTCTCAGTATTAATGTATGCTGTTTAGTGAGGACGTACTCTAAACAAGACACTTTGTGAAATACTGTGTATAAATTATCTTGGTTAATATATTAATGATTTTTATTCCACTAATAGTGATTTTATGAGTATTCTTCTAAAAATAAATAGTATTTAATTGGTCAAGATTGTACAGAAAAATACACTCCATATTTCTGTAATTCTGTTTCTACTACCTATATGATGGTTGTATAACTCCTCACATTCTTAATATTAGAGTCATATATTTTCTCTATCAAGGGAAACTACCATGAGATGAATCAAAGCAAAAAAAACCTGACTCCTTAATATTTTGAAAACATTTCCAGTATGCCTCACTATGGTAGAAATTGGAATGTAAAATATTATGACTTCGTTTGATAGTTTTTATGGATTAAAATGTCACCACAAAATAACTACATGGCAACAATTGATAAAAAATAAATTTTAAAAGTAAATACAAATAAAACACAAGCAATTACAACATTTACATAATTATAGATTATGTTCCTAATCATGTCCCTGTACATTAAAAGAAATGTATCTGTTAAGTACACAAACTTAATGAATTTTAAAAAGAAACATATTCAAAAATCAAAGTGGTTATTCTGAGAAAATATGATTGTAAAAATAGCCTCAATGTTTTTTAGACATGCTAAAATAATTTATTTGAAGCCAATGGTATCTGTATAAGTAAATCTGCTAAACATGTGAAATATTTACTTTGGTTGTTTATGCACAAACAGCTAATTAAGTTGTCAATATTATATTCGAACATGCACATATACATATATATTGATAAACATTCCCAGTTGAATGCTTTAAAAATATAATAACATAAGATTCCTGGCTTATGTGCAACAGTAGATAATATATAGTAGTATTCTGCTTTTATTTGATTTTCTTATAAAGAAGTAAAAACTCTATGTCTGACCACTCCCCCAAAAATACAATATTTAATTGCACTTGACATTTCTAATTAAGCAAGACTATTGTTTTCCTCCCATTTGAGATGCAGTATTTCAAGAAGAAAACAAACAAACTCTATAAACGAAAGCCTCTCTGAGTATACACACACTCACAAACCCCATCTTAGCACTGTGAGGCGCAGGAAACTCCTGCATGATGGATGGTTGCTTTGCTAGAACAGTCAGCCATGGACACTCTTTTGCCCCTCTGCCCCATTTCTTTATTTAATTACATGGCACTGGGAATACCAAGCAATGAAATTGCATTTTCATCCATAGCTGATTTCCATTTAGAGCTTGTCATGTTAATAGTGAAATAAATTGCTCTAATTGCCAGAAAACTTCATCAAATTCACATTTCTTCCTTATTTTATTCAATATTTATTAAACTGCATGTCCTAACGTGCCTGCCTGGTAAAAGCAGTCCAGTTTCTGAATAAATTTATATCCTAACATTTGGTGCTGCCACTTATTTTTTTTTTACTAGTGTTCTAATTTACTTCTTAAAGTTTGGATGCATTTATTCATATTGTTTTTGGAAATGTTTATTATGAAGAGTTACTTACAAATTTACTTACCCAAAGTTATTTGACACTTAGAAAATATAATAATTTAAATAAAAACCAATTAAAATTACTTATGTCTTCTGTTAATATAAGATTTAATTGTAAGATTTCTGGATGGCATTTTTAATTGACTAAAAAATATTTTGGTTCCTGTAACACATTATTCCTGAAATACTTCCAAAAACCATTTGAGATAGTTTAAAATGAAAGGTCAAATTATCATTAAATTATTGAGTAAGAGAACAGACTTCAAAATAAAAAGTACATCAAACTTGAAGTCAGAAGGCCTACATTCCAGTCAGAGCTCAGTTACTCATTATCTGTGTATCCTGGGCTCAGTCATTTAGTCTCTCAAAGCCTCAGTTTCCCCCTATGCTAACCAAAGAACTGGATCAGATGACCTTTCAGATCCCCATTAGCTCTAAAAGCTATCGTTCTCATAATAGAGGAAGAAGAGATGAGGAGAGCAAAGAGTTAATCTGACAGCAGGGTAGTTCCTCTGACTACATACAAATATTAGCTCTTGGATCCCCAGGCAAAAATAAATCATGCTGACTATTGGCAAAAAAAAAAAAGGAAATTTTAACTAATGCTTTAAAAATATATTGCAATAGTACTTTGAATTGCATAATAAAATTATTCAATACTAGTTATAAAAAGTATGCAGAAATAGCTACCACTTTGCCCTTTTTTATGTCCACCAAGAACACAATATTAGATTGCTGTTCTGAAATGCATTTCAGCACAGTTTTTATGTAATACAGACAAGGTTTTCGATTTCTAATCATTTATCTACATGAAAAGCATAGAGAATTGAGGAGAATAAACATTTAGTATGTTTCTAGGACTGGTCCTTTCAAATAAGAATTATTTTGTGTCTTTTACTATCACATACACCATATGAGATTGAGATCACAGTCTAGTGTTTAAAATACAGAGATTTCATGTAGTTGCTTTAAATAGCAGGTAACATGATGCAAATTAATCTTTTCTTTTGAAAATTAAAATATTTGATTTTCTTTGCCCCAGAACAGGCCACCACACTTTATTTCAAAGAGTTCTCTAGGAGCAGCCTAAGGTAGACTAATGTTTTTGAACAGCAGCATTGCATCTTCTCACATGTTTAACGGAATACTAGATTGAAGTCCCCGATCCATGCATTATAACCAAGAGACAACGTTATCTGAATTTTTGAGAAAGGAGTTGTTGTATTTTCTACCTCTATCTTAATTCTCTCCAAAAAAAATTCCTCCACAATTTTATAGAAAAATTGATACAGAGCTGAATGAGCTCAGATGAGAGCTGTCTAATAAAAATACTTGGTTGTTGATTTTGACATAAATGCCAATCACTGAAAAAACATACGCACACCGTCTGGCATGTAATAGGTATTAAATATTAACTGAATCTGAATTAATATGGACCTCATTTTTCTGAATATTACCAGCCAAATTATAGTATATTCGGAATTATTCACAAAAATAATTAGTTTTTCTCATTCATTCATTCTTTGCAGAGGACAGCAAGAATCCTGAATGTATAACACTTCATATTATTTAGATACTAGTTATAAATGAATGAGTCTGAGGAAACAATTTTGTTTATAACATTTAGAAGTGGCATTTTCTCTATGAAACCTCTCATTGCTACCTACATCCATTCTCCAAGTGGTATTTCTTTAAAAGGTTCTGAAGAAGCTTTAAAAGACCAGAACTATTTGAAGTTATATAGTTTGACCTCTAGACATCTTCTGTTTAAAGTATTAAAGGTTGATCAATATATTTTGCTAAAATATCTTGCCCTCAACATCTTTTCCCCTCAACTAAAGAGAAAAAAGTTAGCAATGATCACTAGAAAAAAGGCTGTATGCCTAAATCCTATGAGTTCTCTATGCACGATACTAGGTAATGAAACCCAGGAATGTATTTCCTTGAGGGTAAAGTGGATTAAATGTGTTGAAGCAATATTCAATAGGCTTAACATTCTATAATTTGGCCAAGCTATAAGATCATCCTTTTGGTAGTCAAAGTAAATTAAAATTTGCAAGCATACTGGGAAAACTACATTAGAATAGTTAACTAGGGGAAATATTTCCGTAGGATTTGGGTCCATAACCCAATATTGGGTAAAAATAACCCCAGCTGAAGAAAAAGTAATCTCCCTTGAGGAGGTTCTTTTCAATTTAAAGTGTATAAAATTGCTACAGTAACTTAATTTGAGGGAGGATACTCTGGTTTATCAAATTTAGAATGAGCATCACAGAACACTAAATT
The DNA here is from genome assembly GCF_028858775.2 of Pan troglodytes. Lineage (NCBI taxonomy): Eukaryota > Metazoa > Chordata > Mammalia > Primates > Hominidae > Pan > Pan troglodytes. Next base: position 114,550,488 of record NC_072411.2, read on the forward strand.
AGAAGCAAGCTCACCTACCATCAGTGCAAATTTTAAAACTGGAACAATGACAGTTTATGAAGAAATATGGAGAAAAATAACTATTTAAATATCTTGATAAGTTAACACCCTCTGATTTGAGAACCAGACTATTTACATAATCCAAAGAAAAATACGACCAATCAACACTTTTAGTCTGTTTTGATTTTCCACTCATTTAAACCTGCAAGCACATCAAGGACATAATCCTTAAGGAATTTATAATATACACTGATTAACATATTTATCCACCAAATATTCATTGAATACTTATTATAAAATAAATGCTTGGTTAGGTACTTTAGCAAAGATGAATGAAACAGTTTTAGTTTTAGTCCTTTTTCATGTTTAAAATAAAGACAATGAGAATTACCTGGTGAGATTATCATGAGACTAAGAGACTAGAATGAGATGTTTATAAAAAGTATCTAGCAGAGTGACTGGTGAATAGCAGGCACTCAATCAGTATTTGTTATCATTCCCTAGCATAGAAAGCAAATAAGTACTCTTTAAATAGTAATTTTAAGATGATGTAACTAATTCAATAACCAAATAACAATCAAAGACTCTTCAAGTCATTAGTTACATATGTATTTGCACCTCTCTGCTGCAAATCTGTGTCATGGTTTTCAATGCCATGGTAAGCTTTGAGGGTATTTTTTTTTAAGCAATCAGAGACTTTCAAAGATTTGTTTTTCAGAATAAAATTAGGACAGTTGTGTTCTTATTAATGACAAGTGACAAATTTTAAACTGTATTCTATTTAAACTCAGGAGATGTTATCATCCTATATAATAAAAAAAAACTTTTAAAATACTAAAATTGTATATCAACATGTTGGGCCATGTTTATAGTGCTGGAGTTCAACCCTTGAAGTAAAATTTTAAGGCTCTAACTCCCCAAATGTTAAGGTATAATGTAACTGATTCTGTAGAAATAGATGCATTTTTCTAAGTAAGTAAACAGGTTTCTATAATAAACTGCCCCTCAGTTAAAAGTCAGTTTATTTTCATAAAGTCTAATATAGGGACTATTCTATTTTTAATTATTTTATCACATCTAAAATTAGAAATTCACCATTCTCCATAACTATAATTATTAAAATTAACACTATTTTAATATCTTTCAATTTGCATTTTCATTTATTCAAATATCATCATATTGAACACTGTTAATTATACTCTATTGTTCAAGACATCAAATTTATGTCTCTTTATAGTGGCATCAGTAGAGACACTGACAGATGATATTCAGCCTCCATCTATTGGGGAACAAGGCGAAAACATTAACCTGATTAACCCATGTTACTTCCCTGAAATTATTAGTGAATATTTGTTTTTCTTTTTCATGCCACCAATATTTGTTACTCCTTACAGCTTATTATAGGCATGTGTTTGAAAGCTATGAGATTTCAATTTGCTTTGTCTGGCAGCTGTTCCCTAAGTAATTTTGCGTGAACCATCTAATCTCTCTGTTTTGAGCTTCATATATATGTATATGTGTGTGTGTATACATATATATATATATATATATATATATATATATATATATTCCAGAAGTTTATAGTCCAAACTAAACTAAAAATTGGGAGAAAAATTAACTGAAAAATATTTTATTTTCCAAAAAAACCCAGAAATTTAATGATTGCTATTTTACCATGAAAATCAGGAAATATTCATGAGCTATCCAGTTCATACAGCACCAGTGTCTGGTAGAAGTAGAATGTAAAATGTTCTAGCAGTGACCATTAAAAAAGTAAAAAAAAAAAATGAAATTCATTTACATAATATATTTAATATATCCACATAAAATTATCAATGAGCTATTTTACATTCTTTTCTATGTAGTAATCTTTTAAATCTGGCATCTATTTCACATGTAAAGCATAGCCTGTTTTGCACTAGTCACATTTCAAGTGCTCGATAGTCACAGTGACTTCTGTACTAGGACAGATGTTGACAGTACAAACTTCCTTGAGACTAGGACTTTGTTTACCTATTTCTAATGACTAGGACATTACTTGATACACAGTAGAAATCCAACATTTATTAAATGAATTTGTCAAATTAGTAACTTAGGTTAGAGATAGGGGTCATCAAATTTTTATATCCAATCAGAGGGGCTAACAATATATGCCGGAATACTACTGGCAGAATATGTAATAAATGAATAGGAAAATAGAGAAAAATAAAAATAATATAGAATGAGATAAAAGTGAAAAAGAAAGAAACAAAGGAGTTATACAATGGAACAAAAAAGAAACAGATATGGAAGAATGAGGGAGAATCCCATCAACTGTTAACACATCCATCCTGAGTTTTAAAATAAATCCTATCATCATAGAGTTGCAATTTAGAAAAGAACAGGCTATTGACTGCCCATTAAAGCTATATATCTGAATATGTCACTGTGTTTAGCACTGATCATTTTTAATACCAGTTTGTAAAGATAAAATGAATTTGTTTCTTTAAATGCCTACTTTCAGACTATTGTCTGGAGAGAATAAAACTATATGAAAAAAGTAGACTGATCACATGCATCCACCTCTCCTCAAGTCCTAAATTTTTTAAAAACCACAAATGGGACCATTTTGCAGAATATATTCATAACAATTTTGGAAATAAAAAAGCTTCTATCCATTAACCAGAAGCAAAAAGTTTCTATCAGTTAACCAGAAGCAATGACATTTCCCAGATGGAAGAAATTAGATGACATCAAACTAACAAATGCAGAGAAAGCCACATCTACAGCCTAAAATGTGCACAAGAGAAATCTATTAGAGCAAACATAAAGACACATAAACTTAACTCCTGGTGAATAAATACAGAAAGGGAGAGGATGCCCAGGGGCAACGGTCAAGATCGTGATTTAAAGATTTTCAATCCAACACTGAAAACAGTTCAACTCTTCAACCCATATATGAGTAGATTTTGCCTTGAGATAAAGCCACCCAGTTGTACTCTGAAGAAAGTGACGATTTTTCCTGGATAGGCATAGGGTCCTGAAGTCTCTCTCATAATCCTATGTTTCACATTGTAACTGCAGGGGGAGAAAGCAAATGAAATGACTTTCCCTTCAAGGAACTACTCTAGGATGGCCCCGGTCAGAAAAAGACCCTGTTTATTTGGTGAAACTGGGGAATTCCTAACTTGCCTGCCTTCTCAATATGAACATTGTAAAGTGAGACTACTCTTATTTGCTGCCATATATACTTGAATTTTTTTTAATTTAGTGAAAGTTGTTGAGTGGTAAAATTTTCAAGACTCATTGAATTAGAAATTATGCAGTTTGTCCATGAAATTGTGTATTATCCATCTTCCAATTAGATTATACATTCTAATAAAATGTCTATTTTAGCCTCAAATTCATTAATTTAGTGCACTAAAATTTTTTTTCTTGCTACTGATATTGTTGGCAAGTACTCTTTCCAAATTACATAAGAATCAATTGTCAAATTAAAAAGCAAACATTCTAATTAAACTATTTTAAGCATGCAAGCAATATATATAGTTCTTTAAAAATTAATATAGAATCCAAATATATTCAGAAAAAAATTATCTTGTTTTTTATTGAAGTGATTGATCAAGATGGAAAACAGCAGGTATATATCTGAATATATTAAATTGAACAGGTTTAGATTAGAGTGAAGCAGTTTGGCTTTATTCTTATTTGCTTTATTTTGCTTCTCCTCCTCCTCTTCTTCCTTATTTTAGAAGCAAAAGCAGAACTGAACAACATAGTATTAATAAGGAAAAAAAATAAAATCATTTTGATTGTAAATTTTCAGAAAAATCAGTACATTTTTAAAAGTTACTATGAGCTAAATCAGTAGTAAGCCCTTATAGTTTTAAATTCATCCACTAAAGAAAAATTAATGTCTTTTTTTAATTTTCAAAGTACAGTGAATAATACTGGAAATATTTTGGCAAGTTTCTTTTCATATGGTAAGGACAGCGGAACATGTAGACAATTTAGAAATTAATGAAAACATATTAAGGTAAATATATCCCATTTGGATACCATATAGTAATCAATGTTATATACCAAAGTGTTCTTCCATTTACAAACCAGTCTATAACATATTTTTGTTATGCATAAATGTTATTACTGACACAAATTAGAAATTGAAAAGAGCCAATAAACATTCCAGAGAATACCAACACAATATAACTTTACTATCAAATAAGGTAAATAAAAGATATCAACTAGAGGTCTTACAACTTTTGAAAAATTAATAAATTTATTCTGCCTACATGGGCTTATTTTGTGACAGCATTTTCATTTACATAATTTGATTTTCATATATTTTATATATCTCAGAACATGCCAAGTGTATAACTAATTCTGGTATATATATATAACTAACTCCAGTATATAACTAACTCTACTGTAGCTCTTCTTTTTTACTGTCAATGATTCTAGTTTATTAATATCATATAATATGTATACTTTGATATTAAAATGTCTCAACTTAAAATAATAGATGTAATTCAATGCTACGCTCGTCTATCCCATCTGTGTAGAAGCACAATTAACATGCCATTTTATGAATATCATGAAATCTCTTAGAATGGCATTTTAACACTATTCCCACAAGTCACAATTTAGTTTTGTTTTCCAGAATTATTCATTGAGTGAATTTTTAAACTATCTTTGTTTCTTCATTTAAAAATTTGTCTTTATTCTTAATATCCTTGGGTAACATCTATTAATTTGGACCCACTTGCAACTTTCATTAACTACTGTTCAATCTCCTGAATCATCAAGGTGTTAAATGGGATAGAATCTCAAAGTTCTTGAGGCATTTTTCAGCAGGAATAAATTTTCATTTGTGATTATCTCCCCTTCATCCCACGATTTAAACAATCTACAAACTTTCAAATACACTTCCAGATACTAGCCAAACAGTGAAAAATATAGTTAAATCAGTTATAAGACCAGAGGTCTTCTCGCTAAAATAAAGTAAGATCCTACTTTAAGTTGGCTAAATTTATCTTTCCCTAAAATGCTGAATTCACTAAGACACTGAGTTATGAAAGCATGTTATTAAATTATTTTCAAAGTTAACTGAGATCAGTTTTGCCAAAAATATTTTTAAAAGCATTGAATTGAAAATCTTGTTTTTAAGTTTGTATGAGTACATAGTTTCTCAGACTTTGTCTATCCCTTCCTCAACTTGGTTGACATTTTTACGTTAATTTTTTTCAAGCACTTTTTTTCTGAACACATTCCCAAGAACTGATGATTCAAACTATCACCTCTGGTGAGTTAACAGCATCCCAAAGTGGATGGCAAGAAGTTTAGATCAAAGTCTGTGGTATAACATTAAAAAAAAAAAGAAAAGAAAAATGAAACAGTTAAATTAATTCATTAGAAAAAAATTAGTTATTTGGTTATCTTGAAAGTTCTTATCAAGCCTCAAAAATTTTCAATTCTACTAAGCAGTATAGAATTTAAATATATATATATCCAAAATAACCATAGTTTGGTGATTTTTTTAAAAAAGAATCAAATTTTGAAGCTTCAAAAGATATTTAGAATAAAAAACTAATTAGCATGTGAATTTACTTATTGCTTAAGTTACTAAGCGAGAAATTAAAGGAAAATATCAATTAATAATGAAAAGTATTATTCAACTGCTTAATTGTGATCTCCATCCAGGTCTTTTAATCCAGAAAGAGTCTTTCTCTTTCATTTACTATTCCACTCTTGGCAAGTCATGATAAATCATCATCAACATTATTTCTTTCATTACTTTCCATTGCTAACAGATGTAGGGACCAAGAGCTTAAATTATAATTGTATAATGGACTGAGGCTGAATTAATTAACAATCCCAAGCTTGTGGGAGAATTTAAGCTAATTTATTTGGTTTTTTAAAAGGCTAGTCACAGCTTGAGTTATCTTCCTATACTTTGAGATCATTGAAGTCATGAGGGAACAGGAGCTTTGAGCATTATTACACACCAAAATAGATAAGTTTTAAGTACTGTAGGCAAGGATTTCAGAAAATGGGTATTAGCTACAAGCCTTTTAATTTTTTTTTAATATTTGATTCTACTTTACTGCTGTTACACATAACACTTCAAAAATATAAAAGTATAATATTATTTTGCTCCTCTGATTTTATAATAACTCAAGAAATGACAATGAGCAAGTAACACATCATTTTGAGTATCCGGGCTAGAGATTCGCTTTCTCTTAATTAAATTAGTCTCAGAAAGACTGCAGCAATTCAAAATGAGAATCCAACAGGTGGCTTGTGAGGAAATTCTAAATAAGATACACATAGACACACATACACAAGTATACACAAATGTTTACACATATAGCATACACATAATTATTATTTTTCTCTTCTAAATTTCCTTAAAATTATTTTTAAAACAGGTATATAGCAACAAATAACTTTGATTAGATACTGATTCTATGCTGGCAAAATAGTAATAATATTGTACAAGAACTCTAAAGAATTTGATGTGTCCTATTACAGTTATAGTTTCTTGTTTGCAACTTTTCCGGAGCTATACAAATATCCTGCCTTATCTGGGTAGAAAGCACAGTTGCTTTGGTTTTTTACATGGTCTGTGTCACTTTTCCAGTTCACACAAAGTGGTACTTAGCTTTCCTCATCACCAAATACAATGTCAGATTCCGGGCATTTTGTTAATACATGGATTTTCAACTTTGAATTCTGATGCCAGTGGAGAGCTGCATATTATACAACAAACTTTCTGACACAACAGAGAGCCAATTATTTTCTAAAAGTAACAATTGAACTCACAGAAGACATATGTACATTACAACATGAAGCTAAATATAAATTCACAGTCAGCTGCATTATTAAATTCATCTTAATCTATTAATAGATATATCTCACCAAATATATGAGGAAGTAAAAAGCTAAATATTGATTCCTAACAGACAAATGAAAAAAAAGAAAGTTCCAAATAACTATGTGAGTGACCAGAAGCATAAATAGCATGCTCATGGCTTTAAATAAAACAATTATCCCAGAGAAAACTATCGATGATTCACAGACCATCTTTTTTTCCTATGTATCTTTTACTATTTTTCTCCTAATACTATCCTCAAAAACAATAACTACTTTTTGGATGATTTTTTTTCTGTTACTTGGAGTAGTATGGTGCACTGTAAGAGTCACACACGCCCACATGCATGTACACACACACACTGCAAGGGTGCCCTTTTGGATGCCATAGAAATGTGTATTTCCTTTTACAGAGGTGGGAATCACTTGACAATTGAGCATTAAAGAGCATCTGACCCCAAAGTAGTCTTTAATCAAATCTGATGGCTATGCTTTTGCAGAAAGTGAATCTGAAGTTCCCCCTTTTTTCCATCATCAATCTTCTTCAGCCTGGCATTCATCAAGCTGCATGGAAATTCGCATTCACGCTAAGTAAGCTTTCAGGTGAATTTACTTTGGAATCCCAAATGATCCAGTGTAAATGTCCAAATCATTCTTTCACAGAATTGCACCCAGATAGCCCCTGGCATTCTGATAAAAGTGGTTTGTCAATAAAATGCTGAGTGAAATTGCTTGTTTAGATGTATGGTGTCAGTTGAGAGACTAGTAGCTGAGCAAGCATCTTCCTAAAAAAAATGGAGAAATTTTTGAGTGGTTAAAAAACACTTGCTTGTGATGGTTGCAAAACTATGTGTATACACTAAAAACCACTGACATGTACACTCTAAACAGGTACATTGTATGATATGAGAATTATGTCTGTTTCAATAAAACTGTTTTAAAAACTACTTGCTTATAGTTCTGTGAATAAATGTTAGTTTATCATTAATCTATTTTATGTACTCAGCTGCAAGTCGCAGGAGCTATTCTGAGGTGATTATATTAAAGATAACTAGATTAAAATCCAGATGTTTTTCTTCCCTTGCTCATTTGTGATATGTTCTTCATTCGATATTTTCAAAATCCCGTAATTAATGAAATTTTCCAACTAAAAATGTAAAATTGTTGAGTGTCTGAGAAAAACTCACAATGTCCCAATAAAGTATTTCAGCCATCTCTTTACTTTTGTTTCCAGTAAGTTCAGATTTTTTTTCCAACTAATAGAAAATCAGCATTTGCAATCAAAAACATAGGCTAAAAGGAACCCCTGGAAATTCCTTGATCTTTTCAGAATCTTCATTCAGGTAGGAGAGTAAAAGAGCTTTGTGATGGTTTAAAAACTTTTACCCCAAGATATTACATTGATTAAAGAATCATATTTTATCCTTAATTCCAAAGCAAGAGTTCTTAAATTCCAGTCGTCACCTAAACTAGGAATCACTTGAACAGCTGGTTAAAAACAAGATTCCAGACCACATGGCTAAGACTCTGATGCTTTGAAGCTGAAGTGAGTACCTACAATCAGCATTCTAACTACCACCTCAGGTGATTTTTAACTCAAGAGATCCTTAAACTATATTTTGCAAAATTAATCATTTTTGTATTATACTATATAGCCAAAATATGTATTTCACCCTAAACATTTAATTTCACAGAATTCTTAGAATTACAGAAGTTTCTAAATAAAGAGAACTTCAGGAAAGTATCCAGTCCAGTCCCATGCTTTACAGATGAAGGACTTAAGATCAAAAAGGATAAATGTCATGCCTCGAAGCACACAGATACAAAGTGGTAAGGCTAGGACTAGAACTTACTCACTGGGTTTCAAATTTTTCTGTTTAGTTTCTTCCTGTGCCTGTCTACAATGAAAAAAAATTCTTTAAATAAATTAACCCATGGAAAAAGAAGTTTAACAAATAGAAACTACAGAATCACTTTAAAACAATGCTCAAAACTTATCTTTCAAAATCCACACAAAAGAAGTTAAAAAAGAGACAGCAAAACTATATGCTTTATCCTTCCTTAAGTTAATTAAAATAAAGGCAAACTTTCACTGAATACTTATACTTGATCCAGATAGCCATAGGCTAAATGTTTTATTCTTATAATCCTATGAAGTAGATAAATTTGTTATCCCTAGTTTACAAATTCAGTAAACTGAGTCTCAGAAGTATTATATAAATTGCCAAGAGTCACACAGCCAGTAAGAGGGAAAGGCAGCCCTCAAATGAAGGTCTAAATGAAAAAGCCTTTGTGCTTAAGGGTTCAGTATGTATTGTCTATAAATACACCTGCTTAGTTTGGGTTATATTGTTAAATTGGAGGTATTTAAAGTTATCTGATATAATTACTGTTGTAATCAGCATTTCTTTCATTTGCTTGTTTTGCAAAATTAGGAACACAAAATAGCACAATGAGGAAAGAACTTTTTCCCAGTCCATTGTTTTATGTCTTTGATTTCTTTCCTCCTCAAAGGGATTGTTTTCAATTAGTTATTTCTTTTGCTCAAAATAAAAGTTGTTACAAATAAATTGGGTTAGTCTCTATAGAAAGAGAGAGAAAAAGACAAAAAAATCAGAAAAAAAAGAAGTGTAATAATATATCCTCCTTTTTGCAAATTTTATTTTATCTAGAACATTTTACCAGCTTTAATAGTTGTTTTATGTTTTGTGGGTAAACTGAAGCTGACTCAGTGGATTGGAGTTGAGAGAGTTGCCTAAAACCCAAGTAGATTGTTACTAAGTTATATTAATAACAAGTAAATCTACTGAACAGAATTATGTTTCCTGTGGTTTTGCTTAAAAGGCTTCTTATTTTTTATCATGTAAGTCTTGCCCGAAGCTGAAACTTCCGGTCTTCTTACCTACAACAGCACATAATGAAGGAGACAGAGAAGGTGAAAGATTTTCACAGCATTACTGGCCAATGGCATTTTGCTACATGCCATGGCTACAGAGAGCCAGTGGGGACCAATCCTCACCATTTTTCAGTGTTCTCTTTGCTTCAGGTTCTTGGGATAATAGATATACCACACTTTCAATCCAAATTCAGTGATTCCAGCTATGACATCACTGAAGTCTATGTCACCTCCAATACCTCAGGACTGTGAACTTACTACCACTCCAGGCAGCTCATTTTGTGGCACAAGTCAAATTGCTCAAAATTTATTCCTCTTTTAGGGTCAAAAATGGGTCAACATATAATAACTTCTACCTATTGTTTTTACTTTTATGTAGACAAACAAAATATGTCTAACAGTTTTCATACATCACAGCCTTCAAATGTTTGATAGTAAGGAACAAATACACCCACCCCCTTCCCACAGGAGTGTAAATTTTAAACATCCTCAGACATTCCAATTCACTTTTCCTGGGTTTAGTTTAACTGTTCTGGTTTGTTTGTTGTTTTTTATGATTGCTGTTGTTATTTTTGTGTTTGTTTATCTTCTTGCTTTGAGGTTAAATTTGTTTGTTTTACACAAGTACTTGGCCCAGGTTTCTCAAAACATTCAAGTTAGTTTAATATGTAACCTTTCTAAATGATATTTCTGTAGCAAGCATAAGCATTTAAATCCATGTAAAATTGAATCTAGCTGTCACTTAGTATATTATGGCCAAATGGCAAAGCAACTTTGCATAAGTGAAACATTATTTGTTACAGGAAACTTTGAATTGCATATAAGTATATTTTTATCTAATGTCTCAGTTTATGATTGAGAAGACAGAAGCTCCAATGGCTACAGGTTATAGCTCAAGTCATATGCCTCCTGTTTTCTTCTAAAGGCTGATTTCCAAGTTAGTAAGCAATTAGAATGTATCTCTTTATGTAAATAATGCCAGCCCCTTTCTCAAGGCACATCATTTAAAACATATTTGTTCTGTAAGGGTATTAATGGACTACATTATCAAGATAACTTCATGTCGTTCCAAAGCTAGGGGCCAAGAACACAATATACTCTCATCTTTTCAAGATCTGAATAGGAATCCAAGCATCCTCCATTCCTTCCCCAAAAATCCCACTCCAGATAAGTGGGTGGAATTTTCCTCCATACAGCCCCAAAGCAGTTGTTTCTGCATCTTAAAGCACCAGTGGACAAATCCAAGCAAGTAAAAGTGATGGCACTGTATTGAGGTGAGGGAAAATTAGGGATTAGGGTTCCAGGTTTGCAGGATGGAAAAAGTCTGATATGTTCTGACTGGGTAAATCTACCAGGCCGATTACTGGGTACATCTACCAGGCAGATTTGCCCAGTCATACTTTTTTTTTTTTCTGTGGCTGCCAGCATATAGCCTACCAAATCCCTTACCTACTTTCTTAGGGGAATGAAATGCAGTTTCAAGTACAGTCTTTCTTTTTTCTTCTTCTTCTTCTTGGTAATAGTGAACAAATAAGAAATAAAGTATTTAGAGAAAATGTACTCTGATCCTCCAGTTCCTGATCACGTTCCTTCTTAACACTCCATAGGCAAGAGAAAAGTGAAATAAACATTAACTACAGATTTTCTCACTAAAAGGACTAAAGGAAAATGTATTTACATGACAGAAAAAAAAAACAACACAAGATTCTGGCTATTATATTCTGAGTTCTCAGAACTGGAAAGAAGGAAAGGTTGAAAGTCTCTGAGGGCAGGAGTGAAGCTAGGGGAAAGGCTTGAGGGTGCTACCAAAAAGACAAGCATTGGGACACAGAAAGCCAGGGCTAAAGAAAAACAAAGAAGCTATCATTCTTATACTTTACTCTTTTTCTCTCTGGCCCTAAGGCCAGGTTTGTTGTTTTGTTTTGTTTTAGTAACAGGAGGATCATGATTACTTGCCCTATATAACCTCCCCGTGTTGTTGTGAGAATCAAATGAAACAATTACAGTAAAGTGCCTTGAAAATTGTAAAGCATGACATCAATATATTATTATTACTTGACTCCAAAGTCTTGTTTGGTAAGAAAACGAAACAAAATAAAACCTGAAAAAACTGTTTCTTTTTGTTGTTTTTATATTTTTATTTTTAAAATACAGATATGAAAAGCAGAAATATACCCTATTACCAGAAGTTAAATGAAAAACTCTCACTGTAGAGTTTTAATATGAGATAATCACAGTGGAAAAGGAAACCGATGGTAATCATCTACATTAAATAAAGTTTGTGGGCTACTACAAAAAGGTGCTCTTTTACTAATACTGTAACATGCACTATGTTATTACAATGTTTTAAGTTTTATATTTTGCCATCGTGTAATTATGATATATTAATGCCTTATAAAGTGTAAAGTGATTAAAGAACAACTACGTTTATTAACAAATTAATTGAGGGACTACAGATTCACTAAGGTAATAAAGGTAAGCAAATTCCTACCAAATACATGTTTTTGTAGAAGTTGACAAGAGCTTAACTTAATTAGAATCTAATATAATTTAAGACACTGAACTGTTTATATGGCAGAATTAAAAATAAAACAACAGACTGGGCATAGTGCGTCATGCCTATAATACTGGTATTTTGGGATCCCAAGAGTTCAAGACCATCCTGGGCAACATAGCAAGACTTCATCTGTATTAAAAATACAACAAAAAATTTTGATTAGCTGGGCATTGTGGCACATGCCTATACTTCCAGCTACTGGAAGCTGAGATCACTTGCACCAAGGTGTTCAAGGATGCAATAAACTAGGATTGTACCATTGCACTCCAGCCTGGGCAAGAGAGCAAGATTCTTTCTCAAAAAGATAAAACAAGAAAATAAATAAAACCACAACAAAACCTGTATCTTTGCTAATAGCTACACTTAAATTTGAGAATCTTTGAAGTACAATTAGGCATTAAAAACACGCCTGGAATTATGCACAGTGACTTAGATGTCTCGGTATCATTCATGGAATACCCACCAAGACATACATTCTTCATAATTTCTTCAAAATGCTAATAAGTTGACTTTGTGTTATTAAAATGGCTACAGAGATGGAGTGTTGCCTTCCTGTGGTTGACAGTTTAAGAAGAATAATATAATTGAGAATAATACGATTTTGTTGGTACAATGCAAGCTTATAGATTTCACAGAGTGGATACAATATTTATGGTCCTTCTTTCATCTTAGGAGTCATTATCTTATATAACTCTGAACTTTGAAAATTAAGCCTCTATACATGTATGTAAAATGCTGAAATATAACCCTAAAAATATAAATATAGTTAGGCTTTTCTGTTGAGGCTGGAACTGAAGAGTGAACTGGCTTAGGAGAAGACAGAATTGGCCTGGGTTCTAGACATGTGACTTCGGGCAAATAACTTCACCAACTTGATCTCTCTTTTCCTTATGTGCATAATAGGGATAGTAAGATCTCTTAAACAATGCTGCTGTGAAGATTGCCTATGACAACAGGAAAGGTGCCCAATTTCTGTCACCTGGTAAACACTCAAAAAATTAATTGCCTTTCTCTTAAAATCCAACCCTCTTTAAAAGCTATAAAAAAATCCACTATTTTAAAAACAACTATTTTATGTGATTACTAAACATCTTCTAGAATATCTAATCTTTATTTAAAAGATATTTTAATGCGTATACATTTTAGAACTCCTATCACATTCACTGCATGCCAAGTAACTGTTGGGGAAGAGGTTATTAGATGAAAATAAGTCTGTTGTAAAAGATTTCCTTGCAATTACTTCACTACCATTATCCTGGCCACACGCTCATGCAGCTTTTCAAATTAATATGCCTAGATTACTGAGCCAGTAATCAGAGCAGTGGAATTCTATGAGGAACTCAATTACTAAAGAAAATGATCACTCAAGCATTTGAGAAATTGGGGCTACATATAATTTTGAATAGTGGATCATTATTGATATTATGGAAGCATTCAGTACAAACATTTGGACATGTAGCACCAGAATAGTGTTTCATTTTATATACATACGGTAAACAGAACTAACTCCTTGCTAATATTTCTGCTAAATGTTATTCTCCCTAGCCGGAAAAAAAATCAATCTTGAAATCAGTACTTAAAAAAAAAATAGGGAGCTGATTGCTTGATTGAATAAAAATTGGATTGTTAACTCACATTTAAAATAAACTATTTAATTTTTCTACTTCAGATAGAGTAATCCTTTATACACTAGAAATACCTATCCAATGAAAGCAAATTTAAGAATTTTTGTCACTGTATTTCCATATCACAAAACTGCTTAAATCCTTTCATCAGTGCATTTTAATTATTTTATCACCAAAAGAACCTCTTTTGACTAAATTATTATGAGATTCATGTACCATGTTTTTACTCATTTAATAATTTTTAATCAGGACTTTATTTCCTCCAAATTGGCCATCATCCTATCTAAGCTCAGTTGCTTTTGATGAAAATTATTTTTCTAATTCTGATTTTTATCTAAGATTGAAAGCAAAGACTATTTTAAGAATGCTGCTATATCTTTTTTAAAAAGCATGGGAGTTAGGAAAGGTAGTGTAGGGAAGGGTATGAGCTTGCTATGCTTATTGCTCTTTGCTCTCTACCAAGGCAAACAGTAAAGAAAAATCATCAATATCATGATACTTTCTAAGAAATCCAGCAGTCATCAGCTGTGTGGCCTTCAGGAAGTGACTTCACCTCTCAAAGTTTAATAATATAACATAATAATGACAATGATTAATGGTGGTGGTAATAATGTAGATACTGCCAGCATTCCAAAAATTTTATAAACACAAAGTAAACAAAGTATAACAGTGCTTCAAGAGATTATTATGATTATTGTCAGTTATACTTTTTAGAATATCGGTTATTTATCTTTTGGAGCCATGTACCACACTGAAAATATGCTGAAAGATTTGGTCCCTTTCCCCAGAAAAATGAATATATATGCAGATTGAAAACATTAATAAAATCTCAGAAATCCATGGCTTTTCTGGCACCTCTTTATTGACTGACGTGTTGAAGAACTACATCATGGTAGAAGTCACTGGTTGCCCAGTCCGGAGCCATGCCCACCACACCTCACGCCTTAGTTTGCTCTGCCTTCATCACTAAATCCTGAAGTGTTCCAGTATCCAACAACTCATACGAATTTCCAGAATATCGTAAGTCAACATGTGTATGACACTCCTCAGTGAACTGGTAAACTGTGACTTCTTTCCCTCTCCTGCTGGATGTGAAAAAGGCAGCATGCTATCACAGTTGCTTTCGGCAGCCGTCTTATGACCACACGAATAACCAGCCAGGCCTAAGGTAAAGCCAAAAGTGTTAATGGCAGGTAACATAGTTAAGCCTCTAGAAAAGTTACCCGTATTACTCTAAACTTCCTGTTATATTAAATAAGAAATTACCTTTACACATCCTTGAAGTCTCAGTTCAGACATTCACTTGGTGATGATGTCAATGGACTGAACCAAGAGGAAATAGTCCGTCGGCCTCTCACTTTGAAAACATCTAATGTATATAGAGCTTTATTATTTAACCCAATCATTGTGTTTAACATTGAGAGTATAACGAAACCATGAACAGCTTAGGAGCAGCGGTGTTTTTTGTTTTTGTTTTTTTTTCCTTTAGTTGATTATATTATTGCATTAACAGAACAATGCCTGCTACATAATAGGAATTCTACATCTGTTTAGTGGATCAGTGAATAATAGAATGTGATTGATTTTGAAAGACATAAATGAAAAAAATAGGTGGATCTTGCCTACATCTTACTGAATCTGATAATTAGATTTTTGGTTCTAATTCTTTCTTCTTATGAGAAGATTAGACAGAATTCTTCATAAAAGCACAATAACAAATAATGTTCATATCAGGTTTTCTAAAGTGATATCAGTTACTTGCATGGGAAGAGGGGGAAATACTACATTCAGTTTTACAGAATTTATGGAAGATGAACTTTAATAATTTAGGGAGATATCCAATTCCTAATATTCAGTATGGCTCAAAAATTTTTTCCTCCTAAGTTCTGGTATAACATTCATAAAGAAAAGTACACAAGTCACGATTATACAGTTTAATGAGTAAACACCGATCACACCCATATAAACCATTGCCCAGGCCAATAAGTAAAATATTACAAGCAACCCAAAAAAAAGTCTAGGCCTCTACCTTTAGAATGCGTTTGCAGTATTTAAGACTATTGTAGTTCCAAAATTACTAAAAGTAATCAATCATTAATGTATGTGTATTACACGTTAGAAATTTTATTTATTTTTTGAAGCATGCATGTTTATCATTCTTAATATACTTTCTCCTGTTTAATCTCTTATAAACCTTAAACTGTAGTGACTCTTAGGAGAGTGAAATTCATGAATATAAAGGTAGTCCATAAAACGTGATTTGTAGATTTTAAATCTGAAAAACATTCTCATATGCACTATAAATTTTGTCACTGTTCTATTTGATTTGCTTATCTCTACAGTGAATGAATTGTTTCTCTGAAGAGGATGGGGAAGCTTTCCCATTTAAGAGGATAAAACTGAGGGAAATGAGAAATATAATAAGAAAGAGAGATTAAAATCTTCTGAAATTGGTTAATTGATTGCCTGACAGTTATAACAGAAATGCTTTAAATCTGAAACTCATCAGTTCTAGGCTATGTTTTTCTTTTCTACTTAATTAGAAAAAAATAAAACATAAATGCATTCTTGTTTAGTTCGAACGGTGGGGAAATGCATAGGAAGTTGTAGGCAATAAAGTACCAGCTGCTTGTTTGGTGCTAAGTTTATCAGAGAGTTTAGAATTTATCATTCCTGTGTATTAAAGTTTTATGAGCTGCTTAGGAGAGGATGTAAGCAAAAGCCATGTTATCAAAACTGGGTTAAAATGCAGCACAGAGGTAAAGGTGTGAAATGGAGTATCATTACTAACCAAAGGTGCACTTTTGGGTTGGGGAAGAGGTGTATACTGACAAACAAATATAGGAAACATTTTTTCCATATTATTTTCCAAATGAAATTGTTTGTTCATAATTTTATCGGTCTAAGTATTTGGCAAAAAACTACACCTATTACCAAGACATGCCCAATTCAGAGTTCTGCCTGTATACATTATAGAAGATGACAAAGCTCCAATAAGCCCTTAAGTACAGAGCTGGAGGCCCAAACAGCCAGCCAAATCTTGCTGTATTTTATCCACCATAGTATAATCCAGAGACTGTGGACCCCAAATTGGGATGCTTTTAAAATCCAAAGTAGTTCTGTATACGCATTTGAAGAAAAATGCTGTTGAAGAAATGTATCCATAAAACACTTCAGGTCAAAAAGCAAAAGATTAGCAAGAAAAAGTTTAAATAATATGATTCCTACTGGTTTTAGATCATAATTATCATCCTATATTATTTATATTCGTATCACTGTTATCTTTCTCTGACAAATAATTCCGAAATACAATACATTTTAAAGTTATGCAGGATTTTAAAGACCTCATCTTCAAGCAAATACAAGAAGTTTAATAACAAACTTTAAATAAATGCTCATTTAAATAAAAGTTTATTTTTCTCCTGGCCAAATATTTGGTGAATTACTTACAAAGACACTTTCAATGATTAGATTCCTTAGCTTAAAAAAAAATTCATTTGAATACGCTTTAGCCCAAAAGCTCCTTACATATTTTCGCATCACATGGAGACAGAGCATCTCATATCACAGTGATGGGTATGTTTTTTAATTTCTATAGAAATGCTATTTTATATAAACATAGACGCCCTCAGTCCCTAATGCATAACCCTTTGTACCAACCAGGGCTTTGATTTTCATGCTGTCCCAAAGTTGCAGACATGTTCATGACACAGCTGCATTTGTTCCTTCATCTTGTTCAGCAACCTTTGGTAAGAAACTACCATATTTAAGATTGGTATTCTAGATCCAAAAGAAAAATGCATGTGTTTGCTGTGTGTGCATGTGCACATGTATGTGTATGTCTGTCTGTAAGGATAGAGAATGGCTGAAAATTCACAGGTTTTTAAATTCTTAAAAACAGGAACGAAGGAATTCTAACAGCTATGACTCAAAACAAGATTCTAATAAGTTCCATGACAAGTAAAACAACTATTCATTGAGATGTTAATAGCCTTGGTACCTTATAATGGAAAAAGAGAGATTAAGCAATTAGCTCATGGGTACACAGTTTCTCATTTGTAAATACTGATGATACCACCACCTGCTTCATGAAGTTTTTGAGACGATTAAATGAGTTCATACATGTGAAGTATACTTCTGGTTACATGATAAACACTCATTAAATTATGGCTAATATTACTGTTACTATTAATAACACTGAGCACTGTTCTAAGTACTTTAAGTATATTATTTAACTTGATCTTCATGATAGCCTTATGTGGTAGGTAATATTATTCTAATTTTATAGATGAGTAAATTATGAATTACAAAGTTAGGTAACTTGTCCAATGACACATAGTGTGTATGTGCTGGAAATAGAACTTCAATAGATGCAATCCAAGGCCTGTTCTCTCAAATAATGAGTTATGGACTCTGAGACTAAGGATACTCTTGGAGACCAAAGCAGAAGCTAAGTATTAACAAGAAAAGAACCCAGACTCAGTTAGTGCTCAAGGCAGCTCCAGATCTACATGTTTTGCTTGATCTCCTGGTCTTGAATTCCCTATGATTCTAAAACCAAACCAAAGTTACGTCATTGTTTATATAAAGGATATAATAAAGTTAAACATTAAGTGGGTCTGGGGAAGAGGAATTAACTGCAAGTGGGCACAAGGGATCTGTTTTGGGAAAATAGTCTAAAACCCCTTTAACGATTCTTTTTTTTTTCTTTTTTTCTTTTTCTTTTTTTTTTTTTTAGGGGAGAGAAACGTTCTAAAATTAGATTCTGATGTTAATTGCACAATTAAGTCATAAAAATTATTGGATTGTACACTTAAAAAGCATAGATTTTATATGTAAAGTATTCCTCCAAAAAGTTCTTATTTTTTAATTTTTGAAAAAAAATAAGGCATAGATACTCTTTCTGCTTTAATCACCCCTTTAATTCTCAAATTGGGCCTAATGATTTAGTATTTGTCATCTAAATCCAAAACAGTTTTCCAGTTAACAAATGACCCTAAAATCTAGTGTCTTAAAACAACTTAAAAAAAAAAAAAAGTCACAATTCACAATTTGTACAGGGCTACACTGGGCATTTCTTCCATTTCTCAAGTCATTTAGGAAACTCAGTGGTACTCATCTGGCAGATGGGTTGGTTTGATGGATTCAAGACGGCTTCAATCATGTTTGGAACCTGGGCTCTAAGGGTTCAAAGACTAGGACTACTAGCAAGGAGCATGTACCTGAGGCCTTTCTGTGCAGCTTAGCATTGCCAGAAGGCTATGGCCTCATAGTAGTCAAACTACTAATGCAGTGGCTCAGAGCTCCAAGTGTAAATGTTTTAGTGAACAAAGTGGAAGTTGCATCATCTTTTATTACCCAGACTTGTATACGACTTAGCACCGCTTCTGCTATAATCCATTACTCAGAGAAATCACAGCCCTCCTAGATTCTATAATTAAGGAATTTTGACTTCATCTTGTTGGGGAATAACAAGGTCACACTACAGAGTAGCATATGAAGCTGGAGATATTATGGTCATCATTTGAAAATATGTGTCATAATAGTTTATTATAATAATCACCATTAACAGAGGATTCAGAAAGGTCTATAATTCTTTAAAACTCAAATATCTGAAACACTGAGGATTTCTTATACCATATAGTATGTAGGCTAGGAGGAATTTGTGGGGAATTCATACTGATATTCTGATACACTTCAAGAAATTTATGCAAGAAACCTCCTTTAGAGACAAATCTAAATTTTTAGGGTATAAGAATAATTATACACTAATTTCCCTTGTGCTATTTTATATGGAAACATTTAGTTTACATAAAAATTTAGTTTCATTTCCTTTTAGTTTTTGATTATAATGTGGCAGCTGAATACAGCTGTGAATTCTCTCCTTATAAAACATTTAGTGCTGACTAGGGCCATTTTTGGACATGCATTTTCTAAACTGAACATGATATTTGATAACTTTTGCCCCAAATAAGAAAAATTTAAATTACAATTGTAAATGCCTTATGTTTATCCCATTTTAGTGAACATTTTGGAGCATGTGAGAGAAACACATTGTACTAAGAACTTGTTTAATTTAAAACCACTTCAGTTTACTGAGAGCTTGTTATTTCATTTTTTCACTTTAAAGGTACCAGACAACTTAATAATGAAGGAGTAACTCAGTGTCATGTGAGTTTAGATCTTATTTTGCCATCTGCAATGAATAACAAAGTATTAAAAAGAAGAGAGGAAGAAAAAAAAAACTAGGCCTCTTGCCTGAAGGACAGGATAATTCACACTTACTTAAAGAATGTCATTTATAGGATTTTCTCACAGCAACTTGAGACTGTAGAATTGCTTTTTTAGCTTTTACACACAGTCATTAGCAATTTGTAGTGCCAGAGAACACTGTAATGGAAAAACAGTATGATAAAGTATGAAAGTTCATTGATTACATGGTCATAGCCTACTGAGGTTTGATTTAGTTTTTAAAGAAAGATTTCTGTTCTGTTCCCACCTGTTGAAAATACCTTGAATTTTTACTCATGTAACCCAGGAGTTCTCCACCCTGGCTATATGAGAATCAAATTGGACTTGTAAGAAATAGCAATGTCAGGCTCCAGCCCTAGAGATTAGATTCATCAGGTGTAGGATATGTCTTAAAGTTTAAAAACCTCCTTACATGATAAAAGTGGGCAGCCAGGTTTGTAAAACAGTGATTTAACCTGTTACTGCTTCTGCTGGCCTAGTGTCACTTACTTCTGAGAACAGCATGTTGTCTAAATAGTTATCAAGATAATTTATAAAATCTTGAATCTAACCCAATCAGAAAAAGGTTCCTGAAGTGCCTCCAATCCCTTTAGAAAGAGAAAAATCTATCAGTCAGTATGCTCAGATGACAACTAACTTTAAGTTACTTTAAAATTCACCAACTTTTCCAGTGTTACTGAGGATGTTCTAAAAGAGTCCACTGAAATCAAAAACCATCTGGCTGTAGATCAATCTCTGAAGTTCCACCCCAGTAACCTTTTCCAAAAAGCGAGTTAGATGAAGGAAGTTAACAGTCATGGTGGAGAAAACAAACTGAAAGACAAACATTTCAACAAGGGAGAAAAGAGGGAGTTTAAGCTTTGATTTGGCCACTAACAACCATTGTGTGACCATTCATGGGCCACTTAGGGCTTGCTGGATACTATATTCCTCTGAAAAATGAGGGGTTGAGCTGTATCTGTGTTTTTCGTTTGCTTGTTTGTTTTGTTTTCTGTTGGTAATGGTGAAAGTGTTATGAGTTAAGCAGTAGAAAACACTTTCCAAACAAAATACATTAAAACAACCTACAAGATTAGGGGGCTAGCCGTGGTGGCTCACGCCTGTAATCAACAGCACTTTAGAAGCCTGAGGCTTGCCAATTGCTTGAGCCTGGAAGCTGGAAACCAGCCTGGGCAACAAAGTGAGACACTGTCTCTATAAAAAAAAATAAAACAAAGCAGGCATGGTGGCGGGTGCTTGTAGTACCAGTTACTCAGGAGCCTGTGGTGGGAGGATTGCTTGAGCCTAAGAGGTAGAGCAGTGAGATGAGATCACACCACTGCACTCCAGCCTGGGTGACAGAGTAAGACTCTGTCTCAAAAACAAATCAAAACAAAATACAAGATTAGAGTTGTTCTGATTGATCAGTAGGTGGGGGCATGTGGAGACCCACCTATCAACCCTCCCCATTCACCAGCTGCTCTGCCTCTGTATTCCTACACTAAATGCATTTTTAGAGATAACTACTGTGTAATCTTATTTTCAAACCTTATGTTTTAGTGTTTTAGACATGGTTCCTAATGACCTCTTAAAGTGCAAATATTCCTAGGAACTAGGAGTTCCTACTGGGTAGATTTTACCACAAGTGCGATTACCCTAATGGGTAGAATCATATATATATATATATATATATATATATATATATATATATATATATATGGCTCAGTGAGGTTTATTAATTTGCCTGGGGTCAACAAGCAGCAAGTGGTATATGCAATATTTGCAACCAGAAGGATCTGAAGCCAAAGTATGTGCTTTTTCCTGCAATATTAAAATATTGTATCAGTAAATTTCCCATATTTGTAATTTGTATATATATATATATATACACATATATATATATGCCCATAACACTTAATCAGTATATGAGTTTATGCATTTTATTTTGCATGGGCATATATAACTTTACGTGTAACACTTATTGACAGACCACATAATGATGTATATGCCGCATCTCTTGAACCAAAGAGAACAGTTAAATCTTGAAATAACCTATTTCTATAACTAATAGAAATAAGTCATTATAATATAACTAGTATGAATAATACTTTTGTTGACTTAAGCATAACCATACAACTAATTAGTATATAAAACTGAGAATGTCTCAATGCTGACATTGAGGGGAATCTCGCAATGTTCTGTGTTGGGGGAATCTCGCAAACCAAAACTGTACACACTCAAAATATTAACAAACAGTAATAAAAATTTTTAAATAAGAAAGCAACGTAGAGAAATCTATTCCCTCTCCTTCAGTTTTTATATCATAAAACTAGAACCCAGGGAGATAGAAAAAAGCATTTTTAAAGGAAATAACAGATCCCAATCTAAAGCATCTTTCTATTGTATACTGTAGCTAGAGATAATATTACCAAACTCAATCAAATTACCAAACTCAAATTATTATCAAATCAAATATTACCAAACTCAATCAAATTAGTGTGTGTGACTGATAAGAACCTTACTCTCTCAGAGAAGTACAGATTTTAAATACAAATCTTCTTTTGTTAACTATAAACTCTTTGAGGGCAAAGATTCATGTTACATAGTTTTTTTGGTCATTTTTATACAGTAATTTACCTGCTGTAATAAATAGGAATTTATTTGACTAATAACAGAATCTTAAACCAAAGTACAGGCTGTAATTCAATATTTAAGCAGAATTAATTCTATATTCTGCTGGAGAACTTTCCAGAAGACTCCCCCAATCATACCTCCTATTGCTGTCTCAGGTCACCCATATATAAATTAGGATACCTATGGCTTTTTCGAGAAAAATTAACTAATAAGATAAGTATAGTTTGTCTCCTCAGTAGTGATACGGTTTGGCTGTGTCCCTACCCAAATCTCATCTTGAATTCCCATGTGTTGTGAGAATTTAACATGAGGGACTGGGAAGGACCCAGTGGGAGGTAATTGAAATATGGGGGCAAGTCTTTCGCATACTGTTCTCATGGTAGTGAGTAAGCCTCACAAGATCTGATGGTTTTATAAGGGGGAAACCCATTTTGCTTGGCTCTCATTCTCTCTCCTGACGCCGCCATGGAAGAAGTGCCTTTTGCCTTCTGCCATGGTTGTGAGGCCTCCCTAGCCATGTGGAACTGTAAGTCCATTAAACTTCTTTCTTTTGTAACTTGTCCAGTCTTGGGTATGTCTTTAGCAGCAGCATGAAAACAGACCAATACAGTAGTAACTACTTAAATTATTCTGAAAAATGCCTCTATAAGCCTGAGGGCAGTAATCATGCCACTACTCTGCCTTCACTCTTGCAAATCAAATATAGATTATTCTAAATTTATTTTATTTGTCCTACTTTTAAAATCTATAATTAATTAATATAAGTAATGCTGTCATTATTATTTTATTATTCTGAGACTCTTTCCAAGCGTTCTGGCATTATTCTTATGATCCACACAGATAGGGATGAAAAGAGTTCATTTCTTTCCTGGGTTGTAACTCAATCAGCCACTTCAGTTCCAAAGATTGGTGGTCTTTTTAATCTCAAAACTTAGAGTAATAAGTTAAAGTTTATAAGAATTGGGTTAATAAAAAGAATGGCTATTTGGATTTCTTTATGGTACCGTCCAAAAGAAAACTTGAGGGTTATTTTTCTGCCAAAAATCACTAGAAGCTGTGATGTAAATCATTGAAAAGGTGAGTAGTGATTTTTTCCCCTTCTTAGGAATTCTGCAAAGAGGAGAACATGGGTATAAAAGAAATGGGTATAGAATTTAATAGTAATGATCAGAAATGGAACTAAGATCATGACTCTAGCTTCTTTGGATAGAGAAATTCTAACAATCCCTAGAGAAGATTTGTGTTAGGTGGTTAAAATGAAAAGCACACACATGTATACTTGCACACATATGCTTAAATTCAGTAGATGGGTATAAAATATCAGAATTTAGTCACTCATTCAAAAAATAATTTCGAAGTGCCTACCTCTACCAGATTGAGCCCTGGGAAAAACTTCCTGGTTAAGAACCCTCACTCTAGTTGCCAGTGTTTGGAGTCCCAGTTGATCATCCTCTTCATTTCTTATTTGATCTGAAATTCCTGAATCCGGGTGGCCATAACTAATCCTCCGGAAGTAGATCTAAAACCTGTCCACACAAAAGCATAATCTGGGTAGCTTTAAAAATATATATATTTCAGGCTGGGCATGGTGGCTAATGTATATAATTTCAACACTTTGGGAGGCCAAGGCAGGAGAATTGCTTGAGCCCAGGAGTTTGAGACCCACCTGAGCAATATGGTGAAACCCAGTCTCCACAAAAAAATACAAAAAAAAAAAAAATTAACCAGACATGGTGTCATGCACCTAAGTAGTCCCAGCTACTGGGGAAGCTGAGGTGGGAGGATTGCTTGAGCCCAGGATATTGAGGCTCCAGTGAGCCATGATCTTGTCATTGCAATCCAGCCTGGGTGATGGAGTGAGATTCTGTACCAAAAAAAAAAAAAAAAAAAAAAAAAATCCTTCCTTGGTCCACCTGTATATCTACTAAATCAGAACCCCAGTTTGCAGGGATGGAGGAAAAAGCCTGCATAATGACCAGAAGGTCACTATGATGCAGCTTGTTTGTGAACCAGAATTTTGGAACTACTGATCTTGGGTTCACAATAATAATTCCTAAGAAAAAAACCTTCTTGACTAATTCAGCCAAGTCACCTAATACAGAAACCTATTAGTTTCTCCTCCACATGGACTCAGATAGTGTCACTGCTATGTACATTAACATTACAAGCACACTGGACTGGAGGCTCAATGCAAAAATTAAAATTTCTTAATATTCCACTCGCTTAAAATTATACCATCTTTCAATTTATAATTCTAAAAAATCTTCAAATATTGGTACATGCAGATATTGCACACACAGGAAAAAGACATACGGATGATTCAGCTTTTTGAGGTTCTCTAAGTGAATTGATGATAATGTTAGCTAGAGTCAAATTCTATTAATTATTTATCACTCTTAATTCCTCTCTCTTTTGCTCTCTTCATCTCTCTCTTCCTCCACTATTTTCCTTTAACTACTGAATTCCTACTTATCCTTCAATACTCAATTTACTTACAGGGAATATTTTCTTTATACCACTAAACTGTAATCTCTATAGCACAAGACATATTTGAAATTTTGTTCATTGATATATTCCCAGAGCAAGAACAGTGTCTTGCTCTGTACAAAGAAGGTACTGAATAATTAATTGTTGAATAAGTGAAAGAGTGAATGCATGTATATATGCATGGATAAATTAATCCTATAATTTCTGTTCCTATAGCATCAAGGAATTGTTAGTTAAAATGTATTTGTTTGTTATTTGGTAGCAGCTAATTGCAGCTAATATAGAATTTATTTTAGCACTCATCATATTGCATTATAATTATTTGTTTCCTTGACTGGATCAAGCCAGGTCTTATTTTTATAAGTATTATATCAGTCTCATTCAGTGTACTGCATATGGCAGACATTCAATAATGTTACATGAATGAATGAACATAAAAAGCTACCTCTCAAGATTCATATTTATTAAAAATCTGATGCCAATGAATTTAGATAATTTAGACATGATCCAGATACAGTAATTTAAATGCTCATTTCATTTCATGACAACATTTTCTACTGGTTGAGAAAACATAAATTCCAAAGGGACATTATAAATATGTCTGGGGACCATCATTCATTTCAGTGCTCATATTTCATAATTAAGCAGGTAAACAGTTCCTAAATAGATCACTATATCAGGGTTTATATTTGGATAAATTCTTGAAAAAAATATAGTTTAAAGAAAATGCTGTCTTTTAATTTAACTTACTGCTTACCAGTTTTTGCCATTACATTTTTGAATCCTGAATGAGAGCTATTCTGTAAAACATAAAATCCAAATATTCTCTATAGTGATATATATGCCTCTGTAACCTTTTTAATGTTTCAATTAGTATCGGTAGAGTCAGAGGTTATATTTAAACGATAAAGGTTCTAAAATTGTATAAAGAGGAGCTACATATTTGGAGGGTCTCAAAATAAGGCACAGAGTAATTGAAAATCCATATTATATAATACATAAGATTCATCTTAACAATACAAAATTGATATGTTTTAACAAATAATACATTTTGGAACAGATTCCTGATTTTACTCATGAAAGTAGTAGTGGGTTACAATATGATATGGAATACAGAAACTAATGATTTGTAATTTAAAAAAGAAAATTAGGGTAATTTTTTTTTAATTCAAAAATTTAGAAAATTGCATCTATGTCAAGTCATTCAGGAAGAGTGAAATAAAAATTATGTATGAAAAACCTTGTTAAGTTACCCATAAGAAGATGCATTTTGGTTTGATTCAATTAATAACTGTTATAAGGAATGTCATTTTATGAATTAATATGGAATAAACAAGAAAAATTTTACTTAACATTTCGTAGGAGACAAAGTAACCACAGCAATCAGATTTTTCTTTGGGTTCGGATTAGTCATGGCACTGTGAGCCAATAATTTAAAACGTAAAGAACGAGATACTATGAAATTCACGAGTGGAACGAAGAACAAAGGCTATAGTGAGAGAGCAAGCATATGGTGCTCCCTTTTGTTACCTAGTTCTCCTTTCCTAATGTGTTCAGGAACTAGTTTTAATAGGCATTTCATGAAAAAGAAGTTCCACTGTTAATTTTTTTGAAAACTCCAAATTGAGCAAAATTAAAAAGGTATCCCTAATTCAAGTCTACTCACAGTCTTTATTGTACAATGCCTAATATACAATTAGTTCTAAGTTACTAAATAAACATTTATTCAATGAAAGGGGAATAAAGTATGTAGCGTTTCTCACACTGCTCCAGTTTTTAAGCAAGCACTGGGGGAACTGGGGGATACATGGCGGAGGGTCGTATTAATGTTCCACAGGAAAAAAATTAAATTAGCATTAAATTCATGTTTTACCATATTTCAATTTGTTTTCATTGTGTTTTTGGCTTATCTGTGACAGCTTTTCCATCAGCTTCCTTTAATTGAGGACTTGACTTGGTTTCTAACTTTTAGCATTTAAATAATCTTTCTGCCATCTTTTCATTAAGAAGTCATTATTATAGACTGAAGACAGTCTTATAAATACACCATCTCCCTTCAGGTTTAAGGAAATTTGTCTCCTTGATTTTTCTTTACTTTGCCTTTACTTTTAGCATTTACGTGAGTTCTATATTTTTCTTCCAGAAACAAAACTCTGCCAATTATATATTGAAAGCTCATAAGCACAAAATGCACTCTCAACCAATACTGGTTTGTAGGTATTTGATGCCAATGATACAATATTGTTTACTACACTAAAAGTCATTTATGACATAGAAGTACATTTCTTGTTTATTTTGATAGCCCGAAATCACAGACAAAATTTTAGTCTACTCTGAGGACACCACACTGCACTGAACTCCCTGAACTGCCAGTGAAATGTTCTTTGCTTTTCTAAAAGATGTGCTTGTAAGTACTTCAGAATCATAGCAGGGCTGAAATTTGAATAACAACATTTTAGTGGACTCATTCTAACTCTTCACTTTGCACTGAGATTAGGCTTCCCAAACGGAAACAAAGTTTTCCTCAGGTCAGACACTTCTACTTGTAAAGCAATGTCTCTCAAGCTCTAATGCACCTGTGAGTGACTTGAAGGTTCTAATAAAATATAGATTTTGATTAAGTAGTACTGAGGTAGGTCCTGCAATACTGCACTTCTTATAGGTCAGTACTGTTGGTCTATGGATCTCATTTTGAGTAGCAAGATAGAAGTGCATAAAATATTACTGTTGACTTAGAAGCTAATTCCATCAGTTTCTTAAGAAGTTTATTGCCTAATATCCAGCATACCATAACTTAACAATTGTGAATACATTTATTATCTTTTTTTTCCAATAGATTTGCTTAGATTTCTATTTTAAGAGTCAGATCTGGTCCAATGATTTCACAGGAACTGCAAATAGTTTGGAGTTATTCTTTTGGAATGCTGTTTTCCCCTAAGGCATTCTTCCTTTTGTATCATTTGGTAAGGGAAACTTTCATACAATAGGATTTAGCAAACGAATTAGCTGTGTTCTTGATCTATAATAACCTTTCTCTTGTACTCAGGACATAATGAACAAATTTATATATTTCAATGCAAAGATGATTAAAATCACTCGGGACTAATGAGGATAGCTTTCAAGTCCTTTAAATTTGTGTATTTATTTGTATTTTCTACGCAACAAATCCGCTTTCACAAAATTGTAGATGGCACCTGTTTCTTTCAAACTGCTAGCTCAGCCCCTCTCCCATCTCTATTACAATGTCGATTATACTTTAATGTGAATAAGAATCACCAGGGGGCTTATTAAAATTGCTCATTCCATGCTCACCCCAGAAGAGTCACATTCTGTATGTCTGGAGTAAAGTCTGAGAATGTGCATTTTGGCAAATACCTCTCACATATCTAATGCAATTTGAGTTGGGGAAACACTGCCTTAAGATCAGTCCAGACCTTAAGCAAGAAGTTTCAACATCAATCCACTCTTGCTACTTAAAGCCTGATATTATTCCATCTTTGTAACTGAGTTTTTGCACTGTTTCAAAGGTTTTGTTTTCAAATATGCTCCTAATCTACAATTGCTCCCTTTGTTTGGGTCTTGTCTTGATAATCTGCCTGGTTTTGCCATTGCTCCTTGGATGAAGGAACTTAACTCATAAATCTTCTCTGGGGACTACAGCTTATCTTTCAAAGCAGACACTTTTGAGAGTAATATTGAATGCCATTAATAACTGTGCCAGGATAATTGACATCAGCTGAAACTGTCCAGGGCAGACTTTATGTCATACTGATCTTGAATCCCAATCCAGGAAAAAATGTTAACCATACTTCAGACTGGTGGCAGATGGTTATCCACTTCTGAATTCTCCATCCCAGTACTATTCTGAGATAGAAAACTCCTACAGGAGTTTCAAGGTAGATCTCTAGCTGTCACTGCTATGCTTTACTACCTTCATTCCACACTCTTCCTTCATTCTATTTTCTAGCAGACATGATACTCTTAGTGTCTGGCGGTGAAAATGAGCCTGTCTTCTAAGACCCAGCACTACTGTGGCAGTAAGTTTTTTCCCAAAGCATCCCAAAGTGGTTCCTCAAGCTACAGATAATTGGGATATGAAAGACCATATGCATATACAAGGCAACATTAAATTGAGGTGGCTGTTTTAATTATCCATATTTGAAAGATCCATATATTTAATGTCTCATTATGATGAAAAATAATAGTTCAAAGTATAAAAACACTTCACCAGATAAATGTTTTACCTATTTTGTCATCTTTCTCTTAATGTCATCACATGTGAAATAACTCATGCAATTCAGAGAAAAGAGATACGCACTAAAATATATAATATTTTTCTAGATATACCTACACAACTCATTGACAAGTGAAATCAAGCAACTGGACATTTATTTAGGCATTGCATCAACATTGAGTCATGTCCCTCTCCTCCAAGTATTGAATTATCTAATTATTCATAAAAGAAAATTCAGAGAAATAACTCTTCCCAATTGTAAAAGAATTAAAGTACATTTAAATGGATGCTTCAAACATTCATATGGAGAAATTCAGGACAACGCATACACGGTAACATGAAATTAATTATACAAAGCATGAAGGAAAATAGACCCATCCATTCTCAAAACCACCTCATTCCCCTACCTACTATATTCAATTGGGTTTTTTAAAGATAATTAAGATGAAAATATCACTTTCAAAACATGTTCCTAGTGCATTATTATTATTATTTTCTTAATTTTTAAGTTCCGGGGTACATGTGCAGGATGTGCAGGTTTGTTACATAGGTAAATGTGTGCCATGGTGGTTTGCTGCACCTGTCAAACCATCACTTACATATTAAGTCCAGCATGCATTAGCTATCTTTCCTAATTCTCTCCCTCCCCAACCCCACACCTCATCAGGCCCAGTGTGTGTTGTTCCCCTTCCTGTGTCCATGTGTTCTCATTGTTCAGCTCCCACTTATAAGTGAGAACGTGCAGTGTTTGGCTTTCTGTTCCTGCATTAGTTTGCTGAGGATAATGGCTTCCAGCTCCATCCATGTCCCTGCAAAGGACATAATCTTGCTCATTATTTAAAAGAGTACAATAAACTAAGAATGTTTTAAAGTGTAGTATAGTATTAGTAAATCATATACTCTTGGCTAACCTTACAGGTATGTGTTGTTTTTATAAATTAACTAGAACTGGTTTAACCCTAGGGTCAGGTTCAAGTGGTGTACACCAGCAATCAGATTACAACTTGATGCAAATTTTGTCTCATTAAAAAAGTCACGCATCCCACCACTTCATCTGCAAAATAATTGTGTACCTGACCAAGGTCAGAGAATTTTCCCTCTGTTTCTTTCACTGAGTGAGCTCAACTTATTAAAATGCAGCTAAACTGTGAGAAAGATTAATTTTTTTTTTCATTTGGGGAAATAACAGGGGAGAGCAAATTTCTAAAAACTTGGGGTTTTATAGTAATTTCTGATTTTCATGTTTAGAAAAAGAAATCACATTAAAAATATGCTTTTTTAAAATTTTGAGATAGGATACACTATAATATTATTGTAGTCCAGAAAATCTGTATACTATAATTCCTAGGGAAAAAGAGAAAATTATTAGTGTCAAAATATCTATAATTCCCACAGTTACGATATAAATTTTTAAAAATTGTTTAAATACACAAACAATGATGATGCTGTCCTACTAGAAATGACAGAGCAGAGCTTTTACTCTCTTCAAAATGCATTAACACTTTCATATTCCTAGTTCAAATTAATATATATATATTTTTTAAGACAAGGTCTCACTCTGGGCTGAAGTGCAGTGGAGTGACCAAGACTCACTGAATCTTCAACCTCACAGGCTCAAGTGATCCTCCCACCTCAGCCTCCCAAAGTGCTGGTATTATAGTTGAGAGCCACCACACCCAGTCCAAATTCATATTCCAAATACTCCATGATCTCAAATTATTTTCAGGCCCTCTTTCTTCTATAGCAATGGTCCCCAACCTTTCGGGCATCAGGAACTGGTTTCGTGGAAGACAATTTTTCCACGGACAGAATAGGGAAGATGGTTTCAGGATGAGTTAAGCGCATTACAGACACTGTGTACTTTATTTCTATTATTACTATTATATCATACAATAGAATGAAATCATTATACAACTCACCATAATGTAGAATCAGTGGGAGCCCTGAACTTGTTTTCCTGCAACTGCATGGTCCCATCTGGGGGTGATGATAGACAATGACAGATCATCAGGCATTAGATTCTCGTAAGGAGCATGCCACCCAGATTCCTTGCATGCGCAGTTCACAAAAGGGTTTGCACTCCTATGAGAATCTAATACTACTGCTGATCTGACAGGTAGGCAGTCTCACTATGTTGTCCAGGCTGGTCCCAGGAAATGCGAGCTATGGGAAGCAGCTGGCTGTAAATACAGATGAAGCTTTGCTCACCCACTGCTCACCTACCTGCAGTGCAGCCTGGTTCCTAACAGACCATAGACTGGTCCATGGCCTGGGGGTTGAGGACCCCTGTTCTATAGCTAAAATCCAATGATTTAAATATAAATACATATTTGTCTATTCGATGCTACTAGTATTTTCCTAGGTGACCATTTATTTTTATCATCTATCTCAGTTAAGATTTTTAGATAATCACAATTGATTTAACTCACAGGATTTATCAAGATCTTAAAAGGTATATGTAGGGCTCTTTGCTTTATTTGAGAAACAAATAATCACTGCCTCACAACTATGGCTCCATGTGTGTTATTTAATAAAATATTTAATCTTATTGGAAATCCTTTTATATTTTTTTCTCCACAAAGGACAAAGAGCTGAAAATAAATATGAAACAGAATTCTTTGTGGGAATTATAAATAAAATAAAGGCTAATATTTGCTAAAAGAATTTGAAATGTATATGCCAAAATATTTGCTATTATATAAAAATATAAGTATTATTATATATTTCTTTTTTGTCCCAAAAGATGGTACTAAGTATTATCTTAGAAGTGAAGTTGACTTTAAACATGGTTTTCATAGAAATCTAGTAACTAACAATTTTGAAAATATCCAGAAATGTCTTAAATTTTTTTTTGTAAGTTATATTATTTGCATAGGTATAGCCCCTACAGTGTTGTTCAAATTCTGAACTTTTTAGCTTCCCTTTATTTTTCTTACTATTTAACAATATTAGATTGGTTATGTTCCAGGAACAAATTTCAGTCCGTGGGTAAGTATTCAATGTGAACTTATTCACTGATTATAATAGTTGTTGATTGTTCAACAATATGAGGGATAGATGAGAGCTCCATCCATCATATTATAAGAGTATAGACTGTCTTTGTTTGACTAAATGACATATTAAAAGCCTAATATATGTCCCATAAAAATACTAATATAAGGCATTTTGCAATTTCTTTATTTAGTTATTTCAAATTATATTGTAGAACATGAATAAACAGAGAAATCAAACTGGTCAGAATCTATCTTAATTCTTATCAGCTTGATCTCTGAGTTTACCTTGGGCTTCAAAGGACCAACATAGAGCTAATTGCAAGGGAACCAGTAGGTATAGATAATCTAGAAGATGCTGTGAATCCTCTTAGAAGAGCAACAATAGCACTGTTATTAAATAATCAAGATTTTATTTTTTAGAAATAATATGTTGACCAAATATATAATAGAAAACTAAAGTGGTTGAGGGCTGGACATGGTGGTTCAGACCTGTAATCCCAACACGTTGGGAGGTCAAGGCAGGAGGATCACTTGAGCCCAGAAGTTGGAGACCAACCTGGGCAACATAGGGAGATCTCATCTCTACAAAAAGTAAAAACAACAAAACATCCAGGCATGTTGACATGCATTTGTGGTCCCAGCTATTTGGGAGGCTGAGATGTTGCTTATATTAAAGAATCAAGAACCTCACAAATTTAATACAAGCAACATAAATGATATGATTTGGCTGTGTCCCAACTCAAATCTCATCTTGAATTGTAGCTCCCATAATCCCCACATGTCATGGGAGGGACCTGGTGGGAGATAACTGAATCATGGGGGTGGGTTTTTCCCGTGCTGTTCTCATGAAAGTGAATAAGTCTCATGAGATCTGATGGTTCCATAAAGGGCAGTTCCCCTGCACACACTCTCTTGCCTGCCACCATGTAAGATGTGCCTTCACTCCTCCTTTGCCTTCCGTCATAATTGTGAGGCCTCTCTAGCCATGTGGAACTGTGAGTCCATTAAACCTCTTTTTCTTTATAAATTTCCCAGTCTTAGGTATTCCTTCATAGCAGTATGAAAATGGACTAATACAACAATGATGCTGGAAGTGTGAATTTTTAGCCTCACATTCATGAAAACAAAGCCATATATCTGGGTTTTCAATTATAAAGGGGAAAGTAATGCACCAACAGTAATTACTCATACCTGATTATCCCAAATATTATCATAACAAGCATTATACTCTATTTTTTATAAGTTTACTAGACTTCTCATCTCTTTAATAAATCATGAATCAACTATATTGTAGTTTCTAAACAATTACTTTGCATTATACAATATTAGAACTTTGTAAACACATTTTAAAAGTACTATTCTTCTTATTCATATCTAACTTCTGATCTATGAGTAAATAGGCCCAAACTTTTACATCTTCCATTTATGTGTTCTCTTTTAATCTAAACCAGTTGAATTTTTCCATTAATATTTAACTCAAGAATTTCTATTTTTTTTCTCCTTGTCAAGTAACTCTCAATTCAAATGATCAACAATAAACCTCACTAAACCTCACAGTGCTCACCTAGAATTACGGTCTGAATAATTTGATAGAGTCTATTTTTTATTTCATCAGCCTGGTCATCAATGAACATATTTAACAACTGTATATGCCTTTGGAACATCATTCAACATTTCCTCGACCCGCTGCTTAGGCCTATGCTAACATTAAACCACTAATAATACTCTTGAAATTTTTTATTCTATGTGGATCTAAGTCTCAAATAATTTCAACCACACACACCTCCATATCATGTGAAAATGAAGTCAATGCTGAGAGAGAGAAACAAAGTGTCTATTGCTTTAATCTATGCTTGTCATTGTGTCACAGTCCAGAGTATTCAGGTGAAATTAAATTGCTAATTTTGTTCAGTCATTTTGATGCTAAAATGATAGGAATAACACATGATTTCCCTGTTAGAGTCAAAAGGATGCTATAAATCACTACATTCTACAACATACAACTCTAAATGCATTGAATAGAACATAAATTTATAACGGGATTTACTGAACAGGAAAGAGGGCCAAGAAAGCACAGATTCTGACTTGAATAAGTAAAACACCTAGAGAAAGAAATCCCAGTCATCTTATTCTAAACACATC
Organism: Pan troglodytes; assembly: GCF_028858775.2. Taxonomy (NCBI): domain Eukaryota; kingdom Metazoa; phylum Chordata; class Mammalia; order Primates; family Hominidae; genus Pan; species Pan troglodytes. The sequence continues at coordinate 114,585,136 of NC_072411.2, forward strand.
ACTTCAGCAGAATTTGTCACAAAAACAAATCATAACGTTAGTATTACTCATAGTTATTTGCAAAGTTTTAACAGATTAATGTCTTTTCCCATAAATACTGAAATAGTACCTAACCTGATTCAATAAATAGCTGCAAACATTTCACTGGTTGACTAGGTTAAATTTAATTTTATGTGTTAATTTTTCATGTTTATCTCATATTTTATTTTTCTAGTTATATTTACTTTTACCAAAGCCTCATACTGTTTTTCATATCACATAGGAACTCATTTCTTACAATAAATAATATATAAGGACTAAAATGATTCCAATGCAAATTTTTTTCCATTTGTATATAATTGCTTTATCTTAAAAGCGAACCCTGCATATTCTGTCTTCCAGAGAATAAAGAATAAGAAATCATTTTAAATTTATTTTGCATAATTTGTTGTTAATGGGAAAAATTTAGGGGAAAAATATGGTTATATAGATGGGGCCACCAAACAAAGCATTATATACAGGTAGTTATTAACGAAATACAAAGGAATTAATGTCTCTAAGCTTAGTGCTCAAAAATAAAGAGTTAAAGCAAGTTTATTGGCCTCTGAACTACTGACATCATGGGGCTGGATAATTCTTTGTTGTGGGGACTATCCTGTGCATTGTAGAATATTTAGCAGACTCCTGGCTGGCATACCAGTAGATCCCAGTAGCATCCCTCCTCTACCCAGTTGCGACAACCAAAAATGTCTCCAGACCTTGCTAAATGTCCCCTAAGGCACATAATTGCTCCAGATTGAGAACCACAGGATAAAAGAGCTGTTAAACACAAAGACAGCTACTATATATATGTGTGTGTATATATATGTGTGTGTGTGTGTGTATATATGTGTGTGCATATATATGTATGTGTGTATATATATACACACACATAGTGAAGTATAAGCAAGTGGAAGAAATCCTAAACCAGAAAAGTCTTGGTAATTTCGTAATACAAAGAAAAATGTTTTTTTCTTTTCTATCAATGCATCAGGTAATAGAAACCACACCTTATTTCAGCTCTAAAAGTCCTACTTTCATGGTATATAACAATGCAGTTAAAATGTATTGCATCATTTAATTTATTGTCTCATGATCAAGTACGGACAGAACAGTAGAGTGTCTAAGAGTCTAAGAGCCCTGGCTTTCAAATCAGAAAGACCTAGAACAAATCTAATTTTGGCAATTACCAGTTGTCAAATTTCAGTGGGCAGATAATTAAACTCTAAGACTATTTTGTTATCTTCAAAATAAGATAATGGTAGTACATCTCTCATAGGGTTGTTGCAAAAGTCAAATAAAATAATGTTTATAAAAGTACTAAACACAGGTCGGGCGTGGTGGCTCACGCCTGTAATCCCAGCACTTTGGGAGGCCGAGATGGGCGGATCACGAGGTCAGGAGATCGATCGAGACCATCCAGGCTAACACGGTAAAACCCCGTCTCTACTAAAAATACAAAAAAATTAGCTGGGCGTGATGGCGGGCTCCTGTAATCCCAGCTACTCGGGAGGCTGAGGCAGGAGAATGGCGTGAACTCGGGAGGTGGAGCTTGCAGTGAGCCCAAATTGTGCCACTGCCCTCCAGCCTGGGGGACAGGGCGAGACTCCGTCTCAAAAAAAAAAAAAAAAAAAGCACTAAACACATTGCCTAGCATGTAGTGAGTAATCAAATTTCGCTATTTTGTTATTATTGCTATTCCTAACAGAGTTTTATACTTTATTCTATGGTTTTCAAAGTGGAGCAACTGTGCTCCCACAGGAGACATTTAGCAATGTCTGGAGACATATTTGGCTGTCACAACAGATGGAGAGGTACTAGCTCAGATACACAGCTCTCTGATACTGTGGCTTAATTTGGGCAAAGCTTTAAAAAATGGAGAAACTACCTAGACTTTAGCTAACATGCCGTAAATGTCACTTCTCTCGGACAGTAAGTTTTTATAGTTTTGAAAGTGGCATGAAATTTAAAATTATATTTCTGGGTAAATAACAGGTATATAATTATTCTCTATTAACAGCTAAATTTGAAATGATATACTAAAATCACATAAGGGGAGTTAAGAAATTAGGTAAAATAAAAACTTTATCAAAGTTGATTTTAACTGGCTAATTTAAATCATTATATGTAAATTTAAAATGTAAATCCTAAAATAATTACTTTTTCAGCTAGAATTTCCCCAAACAACCTATGAATTTGGGTTCAAGATAAGTAATTGTCCAGTTCTGAGACCAATATATCTGGAAAATGAAGGTCAGAAAATATATTTGAATTCTCCGAAAAAGATACAGAGATAAATACAATGTATATTTTATATTATCTATTAAGAAATTTAAGTTTGCAACTGCATTTTAAAATGCGTATTCTATCAGAAGTCCATGTACTAGAAAGCTTATTTAAGGTGATAATCAGTAAGCTTTTTGCTAATATTAATTGTCTAGACAGTTTAACTTCCATTTTAGAAACACACTCTCAGAAGTAGAGATAACCAGTTCTTTGTCACAGCAGATAAAAAGCTCACAGCCAAGAATACCAGAGCACTATTTTTGTCAGGTGCATATCAACATTTATGTTGTCACCCTGGGCCAGCAAAACATTTAACAGATCTGCTGTATCTATGTTTTCTAAGTATTTGATACCTATTTTTATATTTCCTCAATGATGGCCCCCCAAAAAAAGCCACAAATTGGCAAAGAATGTGAAGTAAAAACATATTCTCTTAAAGCCAAATACATAATGTCCAGATTTTATGTTTATGTGTATGTGTTTAATCTAGTTTAAGGTGACTCAGTTTTCAAAATCAATTCACACTAAACTTTGCTATCTTCCTTCATACCAAGCACTAAAACATTAAAATGTTTTAAAATATATTTAAAACATTAAATGTTTTAAAATATATTTAAAACATTAAATGTTTTAAATGTTTTAATGTTTTAAAATATATTTAAAACATTAAATGTTTTAAATGTTTTAATGTTTTAAAATATATTTAAAACATTAAATGTTTTAAATGTTTTAATGTTTTAAAATATATTTAAAACATTAAATGTTTTAAATGTTTTAATGTTTTAAAATATACTTAAATGAAAGTTTGCATAAACTTTTCCTGAAACAATGATTCAAAACACCAACAACCATCATTTGAAAAAATATTGTCAAGTTATATTTGATGGAGGTTTACTGGTTATGGGACATAGTATGTAGTTCTGTTACAGCACTATCGCAATGTTTCGTAACTTTTCTAGATCTATCACACAATATGTGTTGAAACTTTAATGCACAGGAAGGAGCCTACCATTTGTAATTCTGAGGGCCAAGGTACTTACGAAAGAATGGAAATAATTAGGGACAGAAGGAAAGAAATAATTAATAGACCTCAAAATGATTATTACTTTTATGAATACTAAGCCACATTTACATTAAAATAAATATTTTTCTAGGCACTTTTGCAACAACATTCTTTTTATTGTACTTATTGAAAATAAAACCATGTGGTTTCTGATATATGAATTAGCTTGTCTTTGGAGTTGGCAGAACATGAACTTGTCTGGCACTGCCTTATCTAAAAGAGTCATATCAGATAGGCCTAAGTGCTAACATTGTAAGTTACAGTGTTGGGAAAAATGCTTTGGCAATCTTTCCCAAACACTTGACTCTCTCCTCATGGAAATAATAACACATTTCATTTTTGTAGAGATTTGATATGCAGATAAATGCCAAAGGAAGAAAAATGCAGTTATATTTTGCCTTTAATTTACCAAATCTTCAACGTATAAATTATGACCTATATAATTGATTATAGTTATTTCAGAAGTGTCCATGTTTTCTAAGACTTCCGTTATTCTCTGCTGCTTTTAGTAAATAATTACAACTTTGATAAGTGATTTCAAAATATTCCTAACTTTGTAATTTCAAAAAAAAGGGCATTGGGAATCACTAATATACCCAAAATGAACTCTGAGGAAATGACAGATATTGGAGTGTTGGATGGAATAGAAATAGTGTGACTTTATTTAATTGTTAGACTTCCTTATACAACTCTTTCCTTTCAGATCTGAAGAACTAATCCAGGTTGAGCATCCCTTATTCAAAATGCTTGAGACCAGAACTGTTGCAGATATTTGATTGTCTAAAATTTTGGAATATTTGCAGTATGCAGTATATTTTTACCAGTTGAGGATCCCAAATCCAAAAATCAAACGATCATTTCCTTTGAGTGTCATATTGGTGCTCAATAAGTTTTGGGTTTGGGAGCATTTTAGATTTTGGATTTTGCATTCTCAACCTGAATATGAGAGAAATAACTGTCCATTTATTAATTTCAACATTTTAATTAATTCAGTATATAAAATAAGTTTTAGTGGTCTGGTCTTTTAAGGGGGGAAAGTTCAAGAATCACTAACATTTTATAATATAGATATTTTAAAGTAGAGTTTAAAGGCACCTCCAGTCCATACAGCTATTTTTAGGTGAAATAGCATTCAATTCCTATTTTTATATATGTTGGATGGATGGAGGGGTATTTTGTCATTTTCTTTATAATCCAATGAACTATAATGCTTAGTGTCAAGAAACAGTTTAGAACTCGAAAAGAAAATAAAATTTTTATTTTATAATCAAGTAACTTTCATCCAAAAATGTCACAGGAAAAGGAAGATCGTGATAGTCTGTCATTGAAACTGAGCTCATACCCTCAAGTGAAACACCTGGGTGCTTCATTACCAAATTCATGTCTTTCCTATTCTGAGAAACATCCTCCAAGAGGCTCACCTATTTTGGTAAGGCACCTACTTATAGAGTCAGATATTATCACATATAGCTGCTGGAAAGTGTGGCCACAATACCTCAAATATTATCACTTGCCATGAGTTAAAGTTTCCTCAAAATCAGCACAGGAAGATGAGAGTGAAGTTAAACACATATTCATTAAAGAAGGCTGAAAAGAAAAGAAAGGGATTAGTGTTATTACTTAACAGCTAATAATGAGAAACAGTTAATTGTGTATCAAAAAAGAAAATAAACTATTGTTTTAAAACTCAAATTCGTAACACATCGTCACATTCTGAGAAGCAAGGAACATCTGTTATAGAATGTGAATAAATTATTTCTAAAAATAAAAATGTAAAAATAGAAGAAAGTAAACATCTAAATTCAGTGGACAGACTTGGTCGGAAATAGTTTCAATGCCTAGGGCCACCGTGTACTGCAGGAACTGGTGGCATTACTGACAATCTATGTTTTCCTTCAGTGTGCACAGTCTGCCATTTCAATCACACAATATTCAGTTCTGTCCTAAGCAAAACCTGGTTTTAAAAAACGATTCAAAACCTGCTCATAATAAAATTAATGACAGGCAATGAAACTTCTGTAATGATAATCCAAGACTTAGGCAAATAAGTAGGAACTATAACTGGAGTATTTACTGAAGTTTTTAACCAAAACTCCACTAAATTCACATAAAGAAAGAGAGCAGAATCTATGAAGAAAGCCAGTCTGTGTGTGGTGGTCCTATAGGTGGACCTCTGCTTTCACAAACATGATATGATTGTCAATATTTTATTTAGAAAAGTATATAATGATTTGTGTCTCAAAAGTGGTGACACGAATATAGGTATCATGAGGTGATATGTCACAAAATGTCTTCTGAAGATGGAGACATTAATTTACATTTTTTAGAATAGAAGAGTTGTAATTGTTCACCAGGTTTTATACCTGGGCTGTTAATCACTAGTCACATGTGGCATCTAAATTCAAATTTAAGTTAAATAAACAATATAAAACTAAGAGTTCAACTTCTTAATCACACACACACACACACACACACACACACACACCCTTCAAGTGTTTGACAGCCCTGCTGTGACTAGCGACTACCATATTGGACAGTGTACATATTGGACATTTCCACACATTGGAAAGGTTTATTGAACAACAGTTGTTCTAAAATGTATACAATTGTTAACAATTAGGAATACATTTGGCTAAAAGTAACAGAAAACCTGACTAACAGATTAAGAGTTAAGTTTTCTGTCATAGTAAGTGCAGGGGTTAGCACTTATTGATATTGACCTAGATGGGAACTGATGTCCCCAAGAAAGCAGATTCTTTTAGTATTTCCTTAGTGCTGTGAAGTCTGCCCTTATGCTTTTTATTTCCTGGATGCAAGAAGGCTGCTGCAGATACAGATATCCTTGCACATTCAAAACCAGAGGAAAAGTAGAAAAGGGAGTAGAAGTTGCAGTTATCCCTTAGTAAAGCAATTGCTTTCCTAAAAATATCCCATAAACTTCCACTTATATCTTGGCCAAAACTATATCTTATAGTTGCTCTAAGAAATGTTCCCAAGAAGACTGGGAAAGCAATCCCAGCAAAATCAAGGTTCTGTTAATAAGGAAGAAAGGGAAAATAGATTTGGAAAGGCAACTCACCATGCTCATCACAGGCTTCCTTAAGATTTGTCCTTGAAAAAAACAACTTGATGAAAAAATGAACAAAGGTAAATATAGTTCCTTCCACAGAAAAAACTTTTAAAGAGGAATTTTAAAATCAATGCTTAAAAATTAACCTCTTTTTTTTCTGCCATGTGAAGAAGTACAGTTTCTAAATGCAAAGAACTTCCAAGTTATTAGTTAGCGTAAGGCATTCCAACAAAAAGTGCTATAATTTAATCAAAGTAGATTAATACTTCAAATATGCTCTCATGTTTTGATTAATCATGTGTGATACGTTCTTTATGTGGTATAATATAGAAATGAATTTTCCTGGCTGACAACATAACTATTTAGTTAAAGAATTGGGGCTAAGACCTTAGAGTGTAAAGCTATCCATTTACACAAGAATAGTTTCCTTAAGAGGAAAAATACGAGGTTTTCCCTCTTTCCCTTAGTATGTTTACTATGGAATAAATATTGCATGAGATGAATTCCAAGAACATAAGCAAATGTTTTGCTGTCTTTAATACTAACATGGAAAGATATAGCAACTATTCTAGAAAGTTCTGCGTAAAAAATATTTAAAACATGTGCCAACTAAAAGAGATATTGAATGGCTCAAAAGTAATAAGACAAAGACATTAAGATTATATACCCTTCATATCAGACATTTTCCCTATTAATATTAGAAAATTGTGAAGCGATATTAAGTCGTTCAAATCTTTCATGAGTTCTATGATCAGTAAAACACAAATATTTATGTCATGAGTTTATAAAATTGCCTACTATTCTTAGAATGACACAAATTTTCAAGAAATACACATCATAAAGAAGCATATTAAGTAAACTATAAATAAGGTGACAAATTCAAAATAAAGACTGTAAAATAATAAAAAATGCACATTGTCAAGACTTGCAATAAGGCTGACTTTAGATAATCTGCATTGACACTGTGTTCTAATGAGTAAAAATATGATCCCACTTTGAAATAAAAAGCAAGCAAGGTGCAAATGGAAAATGACCTGCACACATATCTCCATGGAGCAGGGAAGGGCTATTATTATCAGCTAGTGGGTATTACTGGCTGAATCATATCCCCCTCCAAACTCATGTATTGAAGCCCTAATCCCCAGTACCTCAGAATGTGATCGTACTTGGAGATTCTACTTAGAGTATGTACTTGGAGCCTTTAAAGAGGTGATTAGGTTAAAATGAGGCCATTAGGGTGGGTCCTAATCAAATCTGACAGGTGTCCTTATAAGGAGAAGAAATTAGGGCAGAGACTCTAGGGATGTGCAGGCACCAAGGAAAGACCACAGGAAGACACAGAAAGAAGGTAGCTACCCACAAGACACAAGAGGGGCCCGAGCAGAAATCAAAACTGCCAATGCCTTTATCTTGGACTTGTAGCCTCCAGAACTATGGTAAAATAAATTTATGTTGTTTAAGCTACCCAGTCCATGGTTAAGCTACCCAGCTGTTGTTATGGCAGCTTTAGCAAACTACACAGTGAGAATGACAGAGAACAGAATGAATTTCTGAGTTGCTTCAAACAGTGTGTCTTTCAGAGCTCATGACATTAATTTGATTTGATTTATAATATAAAATTTGAGTTGATCATTCCCCACAAGTTTTTAAGCAGTGCTGTGCAATATTTTGCCATTGGCTATGTGTAGCTGGGTAAATTCAGGTTAATTAAAATTAAATAAAATAAAAACATCAGTTCTGTAATCATGCTAACCACGTTTCAAGTGTTTAATAACCACAATAGCTATTGGCAAGAAGGTAGTCATTTTTTTGTCTTTCTACACTTTTTCCACTAATGGAGCATATAATCAAAGCATGTATAAACATCTTCGTTGCTATGTATTATACTGAGATAATCATGTTGCTAAGGTCATACATTGCAAATGACCCTCACATAAATGAATTAGCACAGTGTCATCTTTTCAAACACAGAAAGACTTTATAAAACAATGGTAATAAATCAACCTAAATGTCTATCAGTGGTAGACTGGATAAAGAAAATGTGATACATATACACTGTGGAATACTATGCAACCATAAAAAAGAAGGAGATCTTATCCTTTGTGGCAAGATGAATGGAGCTGGAGGTCATTATCTTAAGCAAACTAATGCTGGAAAAGTAAACCAAATAGCACATGTCCTCATTTATAATTGGGAACTAAACAATGAGAACATATAGACAAAAAGAGGAAGACAACAAACACTGGGGCCTCCTTGAAAATGGAGGGTAGGAGGAGGGAGAGGATCAGAAAAGTACCTATCAGGTACTATCCTTTGTACCTGGGTGATGAAATAATCTGTACATCAACATCCCAGGGTGTGAGTATACCAATGTAACAAACCTGCACATGCACCCCTGAACCTAAAATAAAAGTTAAAAAAAAAAAACACTTTATTTTAGATTGAAAAAAACAAAGAAAAGAAAAAGAAATCAAGACAAAAATCTTAACCAACAGACCAGAAGTTCTTCTTTGGGGAAATAAAACTAATAATTTATTACAAAATGTTTATCAAGCTAGTTGAAATTTCAAGTTTAAAAAATCTTAATGTTTGATATATTCTTAGATTCATTAAATGAAGTATGCAAATGTATATGTGTAAAACCATAGAAATAAAATGAATTTAATGAACTGGCCAGGTGTGGTGGCTCATGCCTGTAATCCCAGCACTTTGGGAGGCTGAGACGGGAGGATCACAGGAGGTCAGGAGCTCGACACCAACCTGACCAACATGGTGAAACCCCATCTCTACTAAAAATACAAAAATTAGCTGGGTGTGGTTGTGGGCACCTGTAATCCCAGCTACTTGGGAGGCTGAGGCAGGAGAATCATTTGAACCTGGGAGGCAGGGGTTGCAGTGAGCTGAGATCATGGCACTGCACTCCAGCCTGGGTGACAAGAGCAAAACTCTGTCTCAAAAAAATAAAATAAAACAAAATAAAGAAATAAATTGAATTATAATTTAACAGTAGCACAATTTTTTTTCATGGGCAAATTAAATCACTCTAAACCAATGAAAATGAAAATGAAAATATCCTTCCTTAGTAAAATAACTGTTAAAAATCCTTTTACTGTGGTGAGTTGCCTGGAATACTGGAAACTTTCCCTACCCCCACCTCACAATTCTAATTTCATGTTTTTCTGTGTCAAATGCAGCCGTCAGGACCAGTTCTAGGGGATAATTGTTTTTGTTAGGCTTTGAATTCTCTGGCAATAAATGCATGTCCTTAAACTTTAATGATTTGGGGCCCACTAAAAATCATGAAGTGTTATACAAATTATCAGAGATTTTGTATCATTATACAATACAAAATACAAAATAATTTGTATCATTATACAAATTATTATAAAAGATATACAAATGTATATAATATATGCAAAGATGTATATAATATGTACAAATGTATGTATTATACATATATGTGCTGTGTATAATATATACAAATAAAATTTGTATAAAATATTATATAAATAAAAGTATACAATATAAACAAATATTTTATAATATATACATATATAAAATACAAATTATTTCCTAGACAGATATAATCTATACTAGCTTTTTCCTATTAGTTTCCTCTGTACCTTCTGAAAATTTGTACTCTAAATTTTCTTTCTAAAAATTTGTACTTTAAAAATCTATGTGATGTGTCTGAAAGTGCTCACTAGAACACAAAGCTGATAAACGTTGAAAAAAGAGGAAAGAAATCTACACTCAAATACATTTAGTAGTACAGTGTATAAAAGTGTGTGTATGGGGAAATAAATTATGAAACATCAGGCTGTAGAGTTAAGTGGGCACCAGATCATAAGACTCATGGGACAGGCTAAATAAATGTCCCACGTTACACTGAAACCATGTAACTAAATCTGGCCACTCAACTACAAGCAGAAATAACTGTTGTAACTTCTGGACCAGTGCAGTTAAGAAGCAGTGCACCTCCTTAATTCCTTTCTTCTTCTTATACAGGGACTTGGGAGTCCACATGTGCTAGATGGTGTAGCCACAGGATGGAGAAGAGTAGCTGACCTATACTGAACATTTCAATGAGTGAAAAATAAACCTGTGCTGTGTTAAGCTTCTGTTCCATTTCAGAATATTTCCATCGCTACAGGATTGATCTCTTACCTGGCTCATCCTTACCAATGAAGGCTCTTCATATTTTTTATTCTACTGAGATATTTGTAATTAGTCTTTTTTCACATGCACTTGATTAATCAAAATTATACATAATTATTGTATAAGTGAGGTTTAAAGCAACTGTCCCTAAGCAGCTTCATACAGGTAAATGTCTACAGTCAGGAGCTGGCAGCAAGTTTGAATCTAGGTCATGTGATATTTTTGAATGATTGAAGAGCTGTGAGACTCCTGAGGTGCTTTGCAATTATTAATAGGTCATAAGGAAAGGCGGCCAAAGCCTGAGCATGAGGGGTGCCACATGAAAGAAGGGTAGCAAATGTAAATTTCTAGATCTCATGAGGTGGCCTACCAACTGGTACTACATAATCTCAGCAATATATTTACATGCAATACAAAGATGTACACATAAAGTCCATGTTGACATATTTACACATACACACTAGGAAATAACTTGGATATTCCTGGGTATCTCATTCTTACACCAGCAATTTCAAAAGAAGAAATGCTTTTTATCTTTAGACCTGACTTCCAAATCTGTTTACAGACAGAGAGTGAGGTGAGCTATTGTTCTTGAAAACCAACACTGCCATTATCAAGTATTTCTGAGACCAACAGACCCTTTCATGGTAGCTTTCATTTACAGAAAGAGAAGCAAAAAAGGTAATTGAAGAGAAAGTAGGTAAAAATCTGTTGAAGTTTCCAAGTGGCTTTTACCAACTTAAGTTGGGTTTGGAAATACTTATATATCTGCTGGTTTTTTTTTTTTTCTTTTCCTTTGTTTTATTTTCAGGAGGCCCCTATTAGCTATATATTAAATACAAATACTTGTGTTAGGCTTATGAGTGCTACAATGTTAAATAAGGCCCAAGTCCCTGTCCTGAGGGAACAATGTAAGAGGGCACATGTGACCTTGATATTTAATTTAAATTGCATATTTTAAGATTATTGTCTATTATATCTATTATAGTTGTCTTGAATAGTTTTACAATAAAATGTGACCAGTCAGTATTTAAATAATACAAGTCATATTTTCAACTTCAACTATTTATGCTATCTATACTTCATAGTACATAAACTCCATTGCACTTAGCACTTTGTGTATAATTTTACCTTGTATTTTATAACTAAGACTACTACATCTTTGGTAAAATTATCAAGAATAATAACAATTTATTATTATCTAGACCCTAGGGTTTTGTACTACAGTATTGGGCTATAAGCAAACTATCAGCTCCATAATAAATTTTAGAATGAGCTTCTGCATGGTGAGGGGAAACATGGTTTGAAGTAAACTATGAAGTTTGCTCCCTTTGGAAATAAAAGGGTCTTGATCTACAAACCTACTGAAGTCTTTAAATAGTCATTGTATGTTGAGTGGCACTTGGCCCAGCTTTGGCTTAACAGCTATGGAAAAATCCAGGGGAGATAAGAAATCACCCTGCTAAAACTTTAAGGCATAGCAAGGCTGCTGGTTATTGTAATAGTTATGAGCCTATTTTTCCCAGCTTCTCCATAAAAGACATTTTAAAACCTTGCATATCATTGCAATATGCTCATAAATAAACAGGTAGTCATCTTGTCAGTATGGAGTTTATTATAGGTTGTAACTAAAACGTATCCTTTAAAGGGTATATGTTATATTAACTGTGATAGATATATATGCATGTGTGTATTTATGTATTATATATATGCATGTATGTATATGTGTGTGTGTGTGTATATATATATATGTATATATATAAAATCATCTAATATATTCCAACCTATGGCATCACCTATCTGTTCCCACCTCACTTCCAACCTTTGCTAAGGAAGTTAGTCATGTCATTTGTAAGGGTAAATTTGAAATGTGCAGTTCAGTCCCACTGACACTAAGGAAAAAAGCACTAAACAAAATTAAATTAATTCCTCTTTATATATAGTAATACATTTCAAATAAACTCCCAGAGGGTATAAAACAGTTATTGTTTATCCTCACAATTATTATATATTCAAGTCTGAACATAAAAGCAATTGATCTTTTCTGTAAAATGCTGATTCTATTAACAAACCCACCTTTAAATATTACTCGCTGTTCCAAACTGCTTTTTGTAGACTGCTTCAGCCAGTACGTTGGAGGGGGCAGTCAACCATGTTGCTGTACTGATCTTCACATAACTACAGAAATTACAAATATGTTTTCACAGAAGCAGCAAGACCCCATTAATCAAGTTGTACACACTTCCATCAGCCATAGGCAGAGCCAATGGGTCTGTCTCAGATGTCCCACCCTAAATTCTGTATTTGTTCACTTTAGTTTATAGAGAATAAAGCCTTGTAAAAAATAAATCTGATGGCTCTACTAATGGCATAATTTGTTTTTCTCAGCTCCTCCTCCTCCTCCCAATGGCAAATTACTTTTAAAAGTAAGTATCAAAAATACATTTCACAAAGCATGATCTTCATAATTTATCGCATAACATTTGTCTCCTAAAGTAGGGGTTTTTTTTGTTATTTTACCTGCTTATCTAAAAATAAGTCAATACATTTAAGCATCCTCTTTTTGCAACTGTCTATACATGCCCTCTATTTTTAAATCATAATCACTACTGAGTCACAGATGGACAGATGAACCCATGTAAAAAAAACATTCCTTGATAAATCGATCTTTCCAACTTTTATCCTAATAGTATGAATGCTCATATTCAGTCAAATTGCTTGAACATCACCTATGATGCTATTTTTATGTGAAATAAAGTAAAAATAAATTTCTTGGTTTTGCTACCTTAGAAACATATACATAGAAACACCCTACTGACTAAAATGCATTATTAAATTCTAGATCATATCAATCAAACATAAGTATATTTTCCTCTCATTATCATTTTAAAGGATTTTTGTGGCCTAAGAAAAAATTATTTTAAACATGATCATTTGAATTTTAACATATGTAAATAAAATCATAAGATACATAATAGTGTCTTATACATAAGTGTCTTATCCTTCAAAAATTATGTGAGCAAATTTGCTATTCCTGAATATCATATGTCTCTCAGCTTTTGCTTTTTTCCCCATTTTCTTTTTGTTTACAATACAGGTCTGTAGTATTTCATTCAGAACAATGAGCTTTAAAATAAAAAAAGGATTCATTTTCTTTTAAATATTGTATGGTTACCTCCTTATTATGATAAATTATAAAGTTCATTTAGATGGTGCCGTCATATTATTAAGATAAATTAGGCCAATTTATCAAAGAAAAGTGCTCAAGTGGATCCATCTGTCCATCTGTGAAGCATGAATGCTGTGAGAATACGACTTTAAAAATAGATTCGAAGTATAAGCGGTGTACAAAGTTATTTAAATATATTAAATTATTATAGGTAAATTATGGTAAATAGGCAAAAGGTAATTCAGCAGAAATATACAATAAAAATAAGCTTGTTTTATCAAGCTCAATATTTAAAAACATGTCACCTTTCTTTTTCCCATATTCATTTTATGAAAATGTATGTTTGCCCACAGAGAAGCCCAGACACTGAAAATGGTCTCATCAACACAACCAACATTTTCCTTTGACTAACCTCCTTCGAACTGTTTTAACACTGTAGAGTGCAGAAATGTAGCTTTCTATCAAAGACACAGTGTGCTGCCCTCCACTGTGTGGGAGACTTAAAGTTGTTCAGCCCCACGGTCACTTGGTTACTACATTACACTGCAAGAATATAGTAGGTAAACACAGTGTGGTGTGGGGGGACAAAGTATCCTTTCTGAGCAGGGAGGTTTAGGTAATGGTCAAACAATAATGGATTTCATGGTGTCGGATTCATTTGATTTCCACTGGCCTCACCCAGAATCATCTTTAGATTACTTTTGAACATCGTGTATTCATTGCTCTCCTATTTGTCAAAGTACATTTTCTAGGCCAAATTTTGTTTTTCAGAGCATTTCTAAATGACTTCCCACAGATGTCTTCAGGTTTCTGAGACAAATTTGCTTGACAGGGAAAATATTCAAACTATTATTTATAACCTAATTTCTAAAAGAACGGACACCAATTTTCTCATACATGAATACATTTTTTTAAAAAGAACTATTTAAATCTTTCCTGAAGGAGAATTCATAAAATACTTAAGTGACCTGTGCTGATAATATTATCAGATTAATATTTTTAACAACTTCATATGCTTAAATATTTTAAGATCATGTCTTTTCCTACAATTTTACATTTGGTAATCAGCAAACAGCATTTTGTACCAAATAACACACTCGGTTCTTAGCACATTTAAAAAAAAAAAAACAGTATTATGTTTACCTAATAAAACACAGACAAGGAAGGTACACTTGTACAGTAGACAAATAATTTGTACAAAAAGTGTGCCATTCAAATAGCTGAAGATTATAAATGTTCATATGGGAGTAAATTCTTATTCCTTGATTAAATCATCTTAAATGACATCTTAGGTAATTTATAATTGGAGTTTTCAATTAAAATTTCTTGATTAATGAGGTTATATATGTTTTCCATTCCTGGAAATTTTGGTGTATATATTTACCCTGTTTAAATTAGGAATCAATGATTTAAGTAACATGAAAAATGATAGAATAACGAATACTTAACTATCTCACATCACAAAGGCTAAATGTTGTTATTTTCACCAATTCATTCAGAGTGAATTTAAAGAAAAGAGGTATAGAAATTCTCATGCTTTAATAATTTCTTAGCAATAACTCACCAGCCTTAAATATTGGATTCAAAATCTAACCTTCATTATGAAACCTTGGCTGTCAAAAGATATATACAATATATGAAAAAAGATGAATACATTCACTGAATATATATTAAGTTTAGAAAAGTATATTATCCTAATTTACTGCATGAGTAACTGGTATAAATTATTCTATTTCAGCTACATCTCTGCACAACTCATTTAAAACTGATTATGAGAACTCTTCTTCTAGAAATGCAGAGGATGAGGGAAAATAAACCAATGCAACATCATATTTTGCCACATAATTTCACAACAGATATTGTTCTAAAAAAATCATGAAATCTTCAACAAGCCCACTTTAAAATGTCTTGACTCAGAATACTGTGCAATATCTTATTAAATACTATTGTATATATCTAAACTTGTTCTAAATGTGATATATAAAAGGAAGTCAGAAATATTTACATATTTTAAAAACTTGTATATATATATATACATATATATCTCCATCAATCTATATCGCTTTGATAGAAAATTTGATTATCTGTATTGAGAAGGCAGTTTTCTATTCTGCCTGAAGGTTCAGATAGGTTTCTATCAGAAATAAAGTGGAAGGTTTAGAAGAAAATCAACCAATAAAATCTATTTCAAATTGCTGAACATGAATTTGCAGGGTTTTGTTTTGGGCTAATGTATCTGTTTTTTCCTAGTTTCCAACCTCACAAAGAAGAGCAGAGGGCTGGCAAACACTGGCTTAATTATCCCCATCAGTCTCAGAGACAAGGCGCTTAAGAGTTTTAGCTGCTGTAAACACTCCCCTGATAGCAGATAAGGAATCTGCTGAAAGGCAGTTTTGTCTGGGAAACCTCAGGGGCACACCAGTTAATCATTAGTGCAATATTGTATATGCATTACTACATCAAAGGAAACAGAACCCAATATTCTATTGTGAAGATTGTCTGTGTTTTCTTAAAGGTAAGAAAACAAATGCTAAACCAGAAAATAAAAGATAATAATTACATTCACACATTTACCACAGAAACAAAGAATGTTCTACTTTACATTTTTTTTTCAAGAAAGAATAAGTCATTATTGCTTTTTATTTTTTAAATGTGCCCACTGGGAAAAAAGCTTTCCACTGAAGTCAAACGTGTAACTTTTGTCTAAAGAGAAATTTGCATCTTTGTACCTAAAAACATTGATCAGAATAAGAGAATATCACATAACCTTATTTTATCACAACACTAGAAGTAAAACAATGTTATTCTTCCATATCAGCACTGTGTTTGTAAAGGGATCTATTTGTGGAAAACTGACACTTCACTGTCCCTAACAAAGAATCTTTCTATCACTTCAAAATGAAGGCATCCACAATGACCTACTATTCTTTACATCTAATAGACTTCTCATAGTCCCATATCAGAGAATCTTAGAGGTTTCCAAAGCCTTCCTAGCATGAGTCCAGAGTTAACTTCCACTCTCTCTCAGCCCTTCTGTCACTGTGTGCAAGCCAAAGAAAAGTTTTCAGCATCAAATACTCCTTGCCCTTTCCCACATCCTTGCCTTAATTAGCACTATTTCTTCTGATTGGATGTCTATTTGCTAGCCCCATCTCTACAGGTTTACCTTTCCTGGAAGCTCCAAGTCTCATATCTGAATTCAAAACAATCTCTGTTGCTTCCCTGATGTAACTGGAAGTAATTTCTTTTTTCCTCAGGACTCTTGTAGCAACTTTTTTCCATGCCTAATCTAATGTTTGGCATATCATGGGCTCTCAGTAAATGCTGCTAAATGACCAAACTTAGTAGCAACTGCTGATTTGTATTAATGATTATGTATGGATATTTACCAAGATTTTAAGGAAAATAAAATGACCCTTTCTACCACAAAAAGCATGGTCACTTTCAGTGACCATACTGAAAAATCTTTAAAATCTACATAAGATTACTAACTCATGCTACTCTTTCAGTGTGTCTAAAATCATCTAAATTCTTCACTTTTTTTCCTTGATGAAAAATTCAGTGATTTAGACTGAGACTTACTTAACTATTTGTGAGTTAATCAGGCTGAAACAGAGATGTCTCAATTAGGTATTAATAAGCCCAGATTTTGCTACTGTCTGATATGATACAGTCCCATCTTCTTAACAGATTTTTCTCAGAGGAAATTTTTAGTTTAAATTTTTAGTTTACAGCCAACTCAACATGGATTCTAAACAAGTGAGTTCAACATCCAAACAAAAGTTACCAAAAGTTTTTTTTTTTATTCTATGTTTTACAAATGTGTAGTCTCAGTATTATTCCAAGTCTATCCCCAAGGTCCGTAAAGAATTTGAACCCATACTTTAATTAAAGTTTCAGGATAAGGGAACTTTTGTGTAACAACATTTCCATTTGGTTCATACGATTTAATTGATAAAGCCTTCCTTGATTATTCTGATCTGAGGCTTTCAGGAAGACTCTACATTATTTGAATCAAACCATATGTGCCTCCATGCTTTCTTTGTCTAGACACCACCAGTCAAATAGCCTAGGTAAATATTTCATACTGATGAAGCAGTGACATCTTTGAAAGCTGACACCAAGACAGAGTGGCTCTTTCTGGAGTTAGTATATCAAAGAGGGAAGGTTTTGCATATAGGCTGTCTGTAAAGTAAATAACATCATAACTGCAATTTTGACCTTCAAAAGCATTTTACTCTGTAAAAGTAATGTTATGACAGATTAACTCTTTTACTGGCACTGTTACTACTCAGACATATGTGCCAGACTTTCTATAGTGGAAGACAAAATTCACAATGTGTGAGAGTGCATGGTTAGAAGAAAGCTTTTCCTTAACAAAGTAGAACAATAGTTAGGGCAAGGGGCTTGTAGCTGAACTACTGCCATTTTGAAATCCATTTTTGGTGAATGTTATCTATACGGCCTTAGGCAAATTATTTAACCTCCACAATCCTCAACTGATTCATCTACAATAAAATAATAACATCTATCCGACAATGTCTGGCATGTGGTTGTCACGTTATCATTTGATTAATATGAAAAACAGCAGAAGTGTGAGTTTCACTCTGCGTTTGAAAAGTAGAACAGGGTAACAAGGTTTCTAACTCATATAACATTTTAATAGACAATATAATAAAATTTGATGAATATGTAAAATAGGTTATATCCATTTAAAGCATATAATTTTGTATATACATAACATTTTAAAAGTTTCACATAGAAAGTTTTTTTTACTGAGGTTAGGTTATAAAAATGAGACAAATTGTATAATTGAAACTTTCAAAGAGTTATAATAAATATTTAGTTTTAATCTATAAAGATTTTCTACTTTGTTATTATAATGTTTTAAATTCAGTGGCTATCATTTTTTATTTTCTGTACTGGCAGATCTGGTAAAAGTATGACTTTAAATCTGTAGCCAGATACTTCCATCAGTATACTAAAATAAGGACTTTGTAACTCAATGTAATGGAGAAATAAATTTAAAAAGGAATGGCCAAATTAGTGGCTAATTTTAAAGAAAACACAAATAGGGCTTACAATACATGTTTTTAGGTTATCTACCACCTGTTTTAGCTTTTAAACATATACTCACACATTATATTTTCTTAGCAACTGCAAGCCCATTTTGATGTCCTAAGAATTTAATCTAGCTCTTTAAAAATTAATGTACTCTCTAATTGGTAAAAAGAAAAATGTCATGTAAGCTATCTAGTGTGACTTGTTTTCTTCCTGACATTCATGCCGAATGTGCTTAGATGCTGATGGGTTATGACATCCAAAGAATGCTATTTCTCAGTTCTTCAATTAAAAAATGGTTTATAAATTGCCATATTTCAGAATATAAAACTTCATTTTACCAATGCCAACACAGCCAATGCCAGCACTATCTTTATAAAAAATAAATAATACAATAGAAATATTGAATAAAATTTAGTAATTTTGGTCTCAGAGTAGCAAAAACATAATTTAAAACACATATACAACTGTATACCTAAATACTTCTTTCATAAAAAAATATACTTTTTAAAAGAGCTATTAAGTTTTAATTATAAAACAATTGAAATTTAAAGGTGATAGGCAATTGTCAAATATTACTTGCAGCCTAATTTTTAAAATTTGTGCCATGAAGATAAAAATATGGGCATTTTACTGCCTATAAAAACATAAATTTGAAACATGAAAAAATATATTTACTGATTGTATACAATATACATTAATTTAAAAAACAGCAGAGATTAAATTTAGCAGTTTGGTATATATCCCACTATAATATCAGACTTAAGTATCAGATTCCTATTTACATGATGTAATATTACACAATTTTTAAATTTAAATGTTTTTGGATAGTATAGCTTTTAAAGGTATCCTATGGTTGTAATTGTGTGATCAGACTAAGTAGCCCATGCAGACTTGTATTTGCAAAATATACAATATAAAATCAATTTCTTTTCATCATATCTTGTTAAGACATTATTAAGGAAATGATCACTTTTGTGTAACTAAAAGATAGAACATGAAAATAAGTAGGCTTTTAACTGATATTTATTTTACCTCGTTATCACTGACAACAGAATCATAGCTACAGATAATACCTAGATAGATTTATTCATTGAAAAAAATACATGGATGCTTAAAAATTAAAGAACATGCTATTATAATCATCATTACACTGAATTCTTAATATTTCAAAATGTAATATTCACATTTAATCTGAACTTCACGTCCAACTTAGACACTTAGATAAGAGTAAACTACAGCCAGATACCTATGAAAAAGATAAATGAAAATAATTTACATTTGACAGCAAATACACCTAAGGCACCTATGTTTGTTGCTTTCATAAAAAAAATACTTAAATATTTGGAAATGAGTTACATAAATTTTTTGTTAGATAATTCATTTTAAATATGGATTTACACTGGAAAATTAATTGGATTTACAAACGGATTTGCACTACTTCACAATTGGTAGTGTGACAACTAAACCAGCTTCTATACATGATTATATATACATTTACGAAACTTTTAAGAACTACCAATTTATTATTGTCCATGAATTCCACTGTAGATTTGAACTTATGACTCATAGTTACCAAACAGCTAATGGAAAGAGGATCAAGGATCAGAGAAATTGTGCTTCCAGATGCCAATATGTTGAATATAATAAGAACTGTGAAACACATCTAGTGTACACTGTGGAATGACACAATTCTACACATCTCTGGTAAACTGGTTAGTTAACTGAGGAATGTTTAAAATTTACTTCAAATATAGAATATTTCATATCTCAATTCTGGGCTGCAACTTTCCTTTCTTAAGTAGTTCTAGTTCTTTATGCAATTAGCCATTCTTTTGAATCAACCTAGCATACAGCTAGTTGATTGTTTAGGGAAATGGGAGGAAAGGGAGATGGGAGAATACCCGGGAAGTGATTCAGAGCATGTATTGCCAAAATTTTTACACTGTGCATGCTTTGCTTTTCCAAGTTGTCCTGTGCCCAATTAGAACCTGAATTTTTTTCTTTCAAAAAAATGAATTTCTGTCTAAAGCCCCTTGACTCCTACTACCGCTAATAAAGAATTCTCAGTCAGCAATTTGCAGAGTAGGGAAGCCAGGGATAATGCAACTGGGCAGCCTTTACAAGCAAAACAAAACACCAAAGAAAGGGAATAAAAAGACTGACAACAATGTAAGCTCTCCCAGAAGGCTCATACTTATTTTTCCTCCTCTAAAATGTAATATTAAAGAAGCTGAATCAGCTGTGACCATAATGATGCAAAGTTTTGATTATTATGGCAAATTATACCTTTGCTATTCAGGAGAGGGCAAAAAAGTTTTGTGGCTCATCAAAAGAAGCAAGGAATGAGAGCCAAGGCCACTGACATTTGTGGTGGCAGATTAAGCTGTGAGCAGACTCTAAATAAATTCCATTCTCCCCCATCCCCAAAATACACTATTCTGGCTATTAAGACTGACTTGCATTTTATGCATGCCAGTACACTATCCATTCAGGATCACTTATTTCAGTGGGAGACAGGGAGGGTAGTCTTCTGAGTTAGGAAGCTGTAACAGATTATTTGTGTGTGCATCCGTGTGTGTGTGTGAGTGTGTGTGTGTGTGTGTGTGTGTTTATCAGACTGCTAACTGAATGAATTATAGTCTCTGCTTCAAGTTTAAATAAGTATTTTATAAAATAGACAAAATATTTAAATTTTATTTAAAGTCAAATATTTTATAAAATATTTATAAAAATTTCTGGTCATTTAATTTTTGAAAAAAAAATGCTTAAAACAGAAATTAGCCTTTCTGTCATTCACAATACATGACTAAAATCCTTTCTTTTAGGAACACAAAATAAGGTTTGCAAAGACATGTAAATAATTGAGTCAAACTAAAGTTCTCAAAGATATATAATCTATATAAGAATAAAATGCTCAAATTATCTTGTGAACTCTTTGGTTTTCTTGATTAAATGATGTTTTCTTTTTACATTGACTAACGTTCTTTACAGTTGTTTTGGAATAATATATCCCCATTTAGAAGAAAAATAAGAATATATCTGTCATAAGACTAATGGGAAAATATGAAGCAAGTAAAGAAAATTATAACAATTCTAAAATGAAATTATAGAAAGTGAAACAATATTAAGGACCATAAACCAAGTGTCATTAAAAATAGTGACAATCTATTGCAAATTCAGCATTACCAGTCAAACTAAATTGACTGTAAGTACTGAGAAAAACTTTACAACTTCATTTCAAGCTTAATTTTAATAAAAATATTTCCTTAGCTACAAATAGCTTTATAAGGTATAAAAAAAGAAGAAGTATATGTAGGAAATATTATCTTTGATAAGTCAGTAAATCTGACTCTTCCATAATCAATGATATATAACCTGATATCCTTGTTTCAGTTTATACATATGCTTTATATTTGTTCATCTACGAATCATGATAATGTTTTTAAGCTAACTAGCACACAAAGAACTACAAAAGTTCAAATTTACAAGGACTCACAAATAACTTATAAGTACATACTGAGGAGAACACGTTTCTATTGAGGAAAACTGTCTTTAGTATTCAGAAAGTGTACCTTGAAGGGAAAACCCTCCACAATCAGACCAGCTAAATCAACAATGACAATTAAGCATATAGTAGAAAAATATCAAATATCAACAACGACAATTAGGAATATAGCAGATAAATACCTTCAAATCTAAGAAAATGCCCTAAAAATTTTGATATGTCATTCAGTGGCAGTGAGGCAAAGAAGACAGGGATCACCATCTCAAGGTGCTAGCCTCCGAAAAAATATAAATTTGATTGGCAAAATCTGCTCAGAGACCATTTATATGCTATTCATGGAATAAGAATGAAGTTGAAACAAGTATTAGAGTATGTTCTGTGATGCTCACTACTGCATATCTGATATAAATTATGATTATATTAAAAAGCTTGGCAGTTTTCACTGTGTGGCCTAGTTTGTGCAAGATAGGATTCCAAATATTGTTTTCTCCAAAAACTACAGTGAATTTAAATGACAATTTTAATATCATTGGACTGCTTACACATCACAGAGGATATAAAAATTATGGGGAAAAAAGAACAGTGACTTTAATCAGCTCCATGTTACAAATTATATCTTTCAGTGTTAAGGATACAAAAATTCCTTAAAGGGAAACCAGATCATAAAACACATGAATTCAGGGAGATCTATGGCTACCACAAACCACACTGTCCAGCTATTGGAAAGTATTGTTATAAAAAAGTTAGATTGTTAACAGATTTCTGAAATATTTCCAGGTGATTTTCTCATTAATAATATATTTTTCCCATAAGACAATCACCAATAAAACGTAAGATACATAACTTAGAGCACTTGATACTACATTTTGAATAATATTATCAAAAATAGCTTTTAAAAATATCTCTGCTTTTAACTCTATGGATTAAATGAATTTATAAAGCACAGATTTATTTATATGGATTTTAACCATTCTTTTAATAAAACATTATCAAAATTATAAAAATATTATTACATTTTTAAATAAACAATGATTACTATAGTTGTATAAATGAATCCAAAATTGATAACTGATCTCTCTATGGACTGAATTGTGTCTCTTCCAAATTTATATGTTGAAGCCCTAACCCCCAATGTGACTGTATTTGAAGACAGGGCTTTTCAGGAAGGTTAAACAACGTAATAACGTCAGAAGAGTGAGGCCTTAATCTGATAGGACTGGTGTCCTTATAAAAAGTAGAGACACTAGATAACTACACCCCCAAAACCCTGTCCCAGCATGCAGAGAAGAGATCATGTGTGGACACAGTGTAAAGACAGCCATCTACAAGTCAAAGGAGAGTCCTCAGAACAAAACCTATCTTGCCAGCATCTTGATCTTTGACTCTGGCCTCCAGAACTCTGAGAAAATACATTTCTGTTGTTTAATCCACCCATCCATGGTGTTTTAATGTGGCAGGCCTAGAAAACTCTTAATGGTGTCCAAGCAAACAAAAACATAAAGTGGGGAAAGGACACCCTTTTCAACAAATGGTGCTGGAATAATTGGCTAGCCACACGTAGGAGAATGATACTGGATCCTCATTTCTCACCTTATATGAAAATCAACTCAAGATGGATGAAAGACTTAAACTTAAGACCTGAAACTATTCAAATTCTAGAAGATAACATTGGAAAAACCCTTCTAGACATTGGCTTAGTCAAGGATTTCATGACCAAGAACCCAAAGCAAATGCAATGAAAACAAAGATAAATAGCTGGGACTTAATTAAACAAAAGAGCTTTTGCACAGCAAAAGGAACAGTCAGCAGAGAAAACAGACAACCCATAGAGTGGGAGAAAATCTTCACAATCTGTATATCTGAATAAGGACTAATACCCAAAATCTACAACGAATTCAAATCAGTAAGAAAAAAGTAAACATTCCCATCAAAAAGTGACCTAAGGGCATGAATAGACAATTTGCAAAAGAAGAGATACAAATGGCCAACAAACATATGAAAAAATGTTCAACATCACTAATGATCAAGGAAATGCAAATCAAAACCACAATGTGATACCAACTTTCTCCTGCAAGAATGGCCATAATCAAAAAATCAAAAAACAGTAGATGTTGGTGTGGATGTGGTGAACAGGGAACACTTCTACACTGCTGCTGGAAATGTAAACTAGTACAGCCACTATAAAAACAACGTGGAGATTCCTGAAAGAACTAAAAGTAGAACTACCATTTGATCCAGCAATCCCACTATTGGATATCTACCCAGAGGAAAAGAAGTCATTTGAAAAAGATACTTGCACACACATGTTTACAGTGGCACAATTCACAATAGCAAAATCGTGAAAGCAACCCAAATGCCCATCAATCAATGAATGGACAATGAAATTGTGGTCTATACATACAATGGAATACTACAGAGCCATAAAAAGGAATGAATTAGCAGCATTTGCAGTGACCTGGATGAGATTGGAGGCTATTATTCTAAGTGAAGTAACTCAGGAATGGAAAATCAAACATTGTATGTTCTCACGGATATGTGGAAGCTAAGCTATGAGGATGCAAAGGCCTAAGAATGACACAGTGGACTTTGGGGATTTGAGGGGAAGAGTGAGACAGGGGCGAGGGATGAAAGACTACAAATATGGTGCAGTGTATACTGCTTGGGTGATGGGTGCAATGAAATCTCACAAATCACTATTAAAGAACTTACTCATGTAACCAAATCCCACCTTTACCCCAATAACTTACGGGAAAAAAAGACTCTTAATGGTGTCCATCAATATTAGCTTTTGTTCTGTAACTGCATCGCTGTTTGAGGCTGAAGAAGTCATTTAATTTCTCTGAATCTGTTTCTTCATTTGTAAAATGATCAAGCTAGGCTAGCTAAATATAAGACACATATACCACCACTCTTTTTTCCCATGCCCAGAGAAACCATACTATTCTTGGTAATCATAACCAATCAGTGGGAATTATCTTGGGAGATATGGCCTATTCTCCACACCTGAGTTGGAAGACATATGAGCTCGGTTTTAGTACTATTAATAGCACCGTAGGTCCCTACTACTACAAGTGCGGCCCATGGACCAGCAGCATTGGCATCCCCTGGAACTCACAAGGAATGCAGAATCTCAGGCTGTAGGCCAACCTTCTGAATTAGAATCTACCTTGTAACACTATCCCCAGTGCACATTTGACAAGCACTGATCTAGGACTCATTAAGTTTCTAAAACAAAGGTTGCAAAAGGTGGCAAACCACAAACTAAATGTGGTCTATTACATTTTTTGTTTGGTCTCTACACTGTTTAAAATTCTTGAATTATTTGCCAAAATTAAAAGGAGGAAAAGTTCATAAAAAGAGATTAATTTATTGATAAATTGCATGATTATATAAAAATAGGCTAACATTTCTGTATGACAACAGTGGAGCTGAGTGACACTGCTTCTTTTACAACAGAATGCTACATGTTCCCTGTGACAGGATTCATTGCAGTCCTCTTCATTTACTTATGTTATCTACCTGACCCTGGTATGCATTTGACTTTCTAATCTCTGCTGTCAAATTTCCTTTTCTTACATGTAGCATTGAATTAAAAAAAAAATAACAATAAAAGATTTTCAAATATATAAGTATCTGTCCAAAATTAATAATTCCCGTTATCATTTTTAGTTTTCTATTTTTCTTCACTCATCTCTACTTGTTCTTTCTTTTTTAATTTTAAATTTTCTTTTATCTGAATCTTACCATTGCTTGTTTTAATGCCTGTATATTATGGCATTTGCTTACTTTAATCCATCAGAGATTTTGTCATTTAACCTTGCTCTCTAGCAGTCTAGTAATAAATAATTTTGTAAAGTAATATACTACCTTTTTTTATTTTGTGGGGACAGGGTCTCACTCTGATGCCTGGCTGGACTGCAGTGTAAGATCATAGCTCAAAGCAGCCTGGAACTTGTGGGCTCAAGAAATCCTCCTGCCTCAGCCTCACAATAGCTAGGATTACAGGCATGAGGCACTGCATCTGGCTGGAATATACTAATTTCGTTTAAAGCAAGTTATCTCTTTTGCTTCATGTCTTGTAAAATCATTGTGAAAAAAATGTCATGTCTTCAAATGTTTTTAGGATCCAGGGAAAATTTAGAAAAAAAAATGAGAAATTAAAGGGAGATATAGAGAGAAATAGTAAATTAATAAATTGGTGATTAGCTGATTGACATGGTTTGGCTCTGTCCCCACCCAAATCTCACCTTGAATTGCAATAATCCCCCCACCTGTCAAGGGCAGGTCCAGGTAGAGATAATTGAACCATGCGGGTGGTTTCCTCCATGCTGTTCTCAGAATGGTGAATTCTCACAAGATCTCATGGCTACATAAGGGGCTTCCCCCTTCACTCAGAATTCATTCTCTCTCCTGCTGCCCTCTGAAGAGGTGACTTCTGCCATGATTGTATGTTTCCTGAGGCCTCCCCAGCCATGTGGAACTGTGAGTCAATTAAACTTATTTTCTTCATAAATTACCCAGTCTCAGATATTTCCTCATAGCAGCATGATAATGGATTAATACACTGACCAAACACTAAATTCAGAAACGTGCAAGGCACCAGCCAAAAATCTAATTACAATAACTGCCTCTGGTAGCTAATTGGATATATAAGGGAACACACTGCCCCAAACATATTTTTATAGAAGTTACGAAAACTGATACATTCTTAGCTACTTTGGGCCTTGAATTTAAAAATTTCCAGGGTGATAATTTTCATTAAAATTAATGGAAATTAGGAAAATATGTAACATAGTATTATTTTCATTTCAATTCCAATTACCTTAGGAATTTTATCTTCTTATTCTCAAATCCCAAGTCTTACTACTATTTTATTGTTCAGAATCTTAAAAGCCATTTACCTTCTGTTTTTATATAACCCTTAAACACTGATTCCCTTAAACAATGAAGGTATCCACATAGTTTTAACCATAATGTCAATAGCAATAAATGATAACTCTTTACCTTTAGTTATATTTATCCCACTTCTCAGTCTTTACCTCTTTTCAAATACCTAAAATTTTATCTGAATAAATTAAAGTCACCTCATACTCAATATATCTAGTACCTAATTTCTCCCACATAACCATTATTTTCCCTTAACTGACTGTTGATGTAAAAAGCTATTATTTGAAGAATCTCAAGATGACTAACTGGATATGAACTAGAGATATGAGTAAAACATGTCCACAAATCTCAGCAGTTTTTCAGTGAAAGCCTGTTTCTTGTGTGTACCATCCTCCAGATTTTTACTGCCCAATCACGTTGGGCAAGGTGTTCTTGGTTTTTCCCCAGCCTATGGGTTCCATTGGGACCTGCCTCTTCCAGTCCTCTCATCTACCATTTTTAGATTAATCATTAAATATCACTAGCATAATACTTTCATATTGAAGCATCAAACCTCCATTATTACATTATAACAAATGGAATCTAAATTCTTGTTCACTTTAAAAACTTTCAAAATCTGACAATACTCTATCTAAACATATCCTCTGCTCTATGCAATTCAGTTTCTTTACAATGTCAAATACATGCCATGCTCAAAAGAGAGGTTTTTAAAATGTGCATGCTTGTTTCCATCTCCTACATGCTGGTTTCTTTCTTTCTCATTTTGAATTAAACAAATATGCATTTATTACCCACTATGTACTGTCTTCTAAAATCCAATGCAAGTTCTATTGTATTTAGGAAGACTTTCCTATGTCAGCACTCATTTATTTGTGGCCATCACTACTGATAATTTCAATAACTACCCTTTGTGGAGTGCTTACCACTGCCAGACGGTCAGTTAAGCAATTTATATACATCATCTCTTTTGTTCCTATTGATATCTCTGTGAAGTACATATTACAATTCCCATACTATAGATGAGGAACCTGAGGATCAGCGCACTTTTGGCACTTACTCCAAACCATGAAAAGTCTTACTTTGAGCTGAGAGGCTCATCCTCTCCACTTAAAGAGAAAGAAAAAAAAAGCATGAAAGTGATGAAGAGTTACATAGGCGAGAACTTGGTTTGTGTGACCCAAAGGATAATTGCAATTTAGTAGCAAGCTCATTTTACTATAAATATTTTTCTACTTTGTAAAGATGGCAATAGTATATAAAATATTTTAAATTTGTGTAAAAATATGTTACTTTTAAAACTTTTAAAATCTGATATTAGCATAAACAAGAAGACCTGGGCCTTATTCACAATGTTGAAGAGGCTGGATGGCAATAGGCCAAGTTTGAACTAAGTCCTCCACCAACCAGTCCTGAATCTCATAGCCCCCTTTTCCTTATTTAGTTGATAATACACTAGGTTCAAAGCAAGGACATCAGACACAAAGTATAGCTATGTTCTCTCTTTTTTGTCAACAGTTACTTAAGGCCTTCCCAGGCTCATGGATGCAAATTGAATTTAAATTCATAAGCAGATTCCCTCTATTGCTTGTCTTCATCACAACGCAAAATATGGAACTATAGCACATTTGATTTGATTCAAAATTAGGACCTCTATTGGCCTAAGACAATTAACCCCTTGTTGACCTTAAATCCTACAAGATCCAAGCTTCCTTTGCCTAGCTCTGAAAGCCTGTCTTAAAAAGATGCCTGGCCAGGCGCGGTGGCTCACGCCTGTAATCCCAGCACTTTGGGAGGCTAAGGCGGGCGGATCACAAATTCAAGAGATCAAGACCATCCTGGCCAACATGATAAAACCCCGCATCTAGTAAAAATACAAAAAATTAGCTGGGTGTGGTGGTGCGTGCCTGTAGTCCCAGGTACTCGGGAGGCTGAGGCAGGAGAATCGCTTGAACTTGGGAGGCAGAGGTTGCAGTGAGCCGAGATTGCACCACTGCACTCCAGCCTGGGCGACAGAGCGAGACTCCGTCTCAAAACAAAAACAAAAACAAAAACAAAACAAAACAAAACAAAACAAAAGCCTGACCACATCTTTTGAGCTATGTCCAGCTGTCTGTAGTTCTTTATACACTACATTTTACTTTCTTCTCCCATGCCATTGTTCATGCTCATCCCATGCCTGGAACAGCCTTATTCACCCAATCATCATCTCTCAAGACAAGATTAAAACTATACATAACAGGACAAATTTAAGACTGTACTGAAGAGCAAAAACAAAAAGCAGTAAATTGGTATAGAAAATAGAAGAAACTTCCAAAGTTAATCTATTAAAACAATAGTTTCTGTACTTAACTATTACAATAATAGAAATGATAATGATGGGGTTAATGACAACACTAAATACATTTATTAAGTGGTTAGTATATCTCAGATTCTCTGTAAATCATTATATACTTTATCTAACACCAAAAATAAAATTAAAATAAGCTCAAGAAAGTATGCATTATATTATCCACATTTTAGAGATTAGGTAGAGAGTACAAAGTTTTAGTAACTTGTCCAACATTGTACAGCTAACTAAGTTGACAGAGCCTAATTTGAATTCAGTTGCAACTGATTTGTGAGGAAAGCATAATAAACTCCTATAATACCTCTTGTTAAATTATTAATCAGATTATAGCAATGACTATTTTTAGGAGCCATTTTTGCAGTCAATGAAACTGGAGATAAAATCATAATAATGATAGTAATAGTTACAGTTTTCATTATTATTGTGTGGTTTTCCATTTACTCAAGGATTATTTCAGAATTTTGACAGCATTTACTATAGTTTGTTAAGCAAAGTAATTAATAATGAAAGTACTAAGAATAATGTTGTAGCAGTTTAAATAACTTTAAAAGTGAAAAGGATACAAAATGGGAGGTATTAAGGTATCAAGTTATAGTTCTATTTTATATGATATGGTTGAAAGGTAATAAAACCAATGGAGAGAGATATATATATCCATATATATATCCATATATATATCCATATATATCCATATATATATCCATATATATATCCATATATATATCCATATATACATATCCATATATATATCCATATATATCCATATATATACACATATATATATCCATATATATCCATATATATATACACACACACATATAGCTACTGTGATTTGACATAAAACATGTAATTACTGCAAACATGTGTTTATACATAAAAATAGGCAGACAGACATTATTCAGTGGCTAATTTTTAAAATACCAATAATAATGCTATATATTATATTACATCCATGGCTAAAACATTTCAAAGACCTTAACAGTGACTATTTTGACTTTGAAGGAAGTTGGTGATGAATTAAAAATCCATAAAATAAATACAGGAATAATAAATAACAAAAAGATTAAGGGAACAGCACATTACAGTATAGCAACAATAACAACAAAACCTCCAAAAATCTAAAAAGTGAAAGTGCATCTCTTCCCATAATTTCTCTGTGACCAAGTGTGAACTTGCATAAAAGCAAATGATGTGTGTGTGTGTACACCACACATATGCCTTCATTTGTTTCAAAGTCATCATTTTCCACATATCATTCATGTTTTTAGAAGGCTTCAAGTTTTAATGAGTCAGTCTAACTGAAAATTTTACAAATATAAACACACACACACACACACATATTTGTAAAGAGGAAGAACTAGAGTGCCATAAGAAGAATGGCGTCAGTTCCATTCTTGGCCTCCAGAAAGGTTGCTATTAGTTTGTCCTCGGCTTTGGAAACTAACAAATAAAGAAAATTGCATATGATTTGGGGCAAGAAAATTTACTTTAGTCACCGATTTACTCTGTGGCACAATCATAGCAGATAGTGCCCAAATTGAAAGGGGAAAGTAAGAGGTCTGTTAATTTTTATATTACTGAGAAGATTTTTAGAAATAAATATGGGGAAAAAAAGAGTGAAGAAGAAGTGATATTCTCTTTCCAGATCAATAAATACATGATTAAAGATGTTTGTCAATGATTATGTAATAAGTCTGGGTTAGAGGAATATATTGACCTGCAACATAAACCTAACTATAGGTCAGATAGCCTCATATGAATCAATTATTAACTTACTCTAATAAAACACATACTCTAATAAAACACATTACTCTAATAAAACTTACTCTAATAAAACACATAACCAAGCCAGATAAATATCATGTATACGACAAGTCTTACAGAAGTCTCAGATTATGGAGATAAATCTCCCAAAGTTTAGGTATGGTACTACCACAGTAATATAATTCTGCTGAATATTTTAATGGCAATAAATACTATTAGGCTGTTTTGTTGTAAACAATTGGCTTAGATTCAAAGAGTTACATGTATAACTAAATCAATGTGAAATTCATCTAATGAAGAACAGTTACTTGACACCTAATCTTGCCTGATCTTTTAACAACAAATAAAATTGTAATGCAACAATTCTACCATTAATACAACTTTTTTCACTAACGCCACTTGTGTGTGTGGTTCGTGTTTAGAAGTTACATCAATAGCAAGTTTCTGGGCAACTACATCTCTGAGAGTGTAAATGTGGATTATTACCTGATTCTGGATGTTACAGTTCTTAGAAGAAAGCAGCCTATATTTTTTCTTATAAGGGGGACTTCAAAAACTTCATGGAAAATGAATATTATGAAAAAGCTATGCATGTATTTCCATTTTTGTACCAAAATAAACTCATACTAACTTGATATATCACGTCTGAACAGGAAATAGTTTGAGGCATTAAGAAGGATTAGACATCAGTTTGAAAAGAGCCCCTATCAGAGCAAAATGAATTCTGCTAAAGTTGAAGCAAGAGCAAACATAAAATTTAGGGTGAAGCACTGGTGAAAGAATGATGAAATCAGTGATGCTTTATGAAAAGTTTGTACAATGTCCCAAGGAAATCAGCAGTTTACAAATGGATAACTTGTTTCAAGAAGTGAGAAGACCATGTTGAAGATGAAGCCTGCAGTGGCAGACCCACCCACATCAATTTGTGAGAAAAATAAAATTCCTCTTGTTCATGCCCTAATTGACGAAGACCAATGATTGACAGTAGAAACAACAGCCAACATCATAGTCATCTCAACTGGTTGAGCTTACGCAATTCTGACCAAAAAATTAAAGTGGAGCAAATTTCCACTCGATGGGTGCCAAAACCATTGTGCCCAGATCAGCTGCAGAAAAGAGCAGAGCATTAATGGAAATTTTAAACACTTACAACAGGAAATGAAACATGTATTTTCCAGTATGACCCAGAAGACAAAGCACATTCAATGCAATGGCTACCAAGAGGTGGAAGTGCTCCAGTCAAAGCAAAAGTGGACCAGTCAAGAGCAAAGGTCGTGGCAACAGTTTTTTGGGATGCTCAAGGCATTTTGCTTCTTGACTTTCTGGAAGGCATTTTGCTTCTTGACCTTCTACTTATTATGAGAATGTCTTGAGAAGGTTAGCCAAAGCTTGAGCAGAAAAACATCTAGGAAAGCTTTGCCACGGAGTCCTTCTCCACCACAGCCATGCTTCTGCTCATTCCTCTCACCAAACAAAGGCAATTTTGTGAGCGTTTCAATGGGAAATCATTAGGCATCCAACTTACAGTCCTGATCTGGCTCCTTTGGACTTCTTTTTGTTTACTAATTTAAAATATCTTTAAAGGACACTCATTTTCTTCAGTTAATGATGTAAGAAAGACTGGATTGACATTCTTAAATTCCTAGGACCCTCAGTTTTTTAGGAATAGACTAAATGTCTGGTATCATCATTTACAAAAGTGTCTTGACCTTGATGGAGATTATCAAGAAGCAAAGCTTATATTTTTATCTTCTAATTTCATTTTTCCATGAAAATTTTGAAGTCCCTTCCCATATGTTCAAAGAATGAATAAGAAGCAGGCAAACTATTGAGAAAACACAATTTTATTTCATCTGTCTTTATTTCATTGCCTTTATTTCATCTGTCTGTACCTAACTTCTGGGCTGTAGACACAGAATTGTTGGGAGAGAGATGAAAGAACCTTCACTATATCTTCTCCACTGCTTAACTTATTGTACATGGATATTGTTCTGTTGACATTGCCTTTGGTGCCACTGCTTAAGGCACCTTGTAATATATAGCTCTTATGTGATACTGTAAAATCATAGAGGTAGTACTAAAATGACTGAAGTTTGGAAAGCACTTAAATGTTCCTGGCAAATATATATATATATATATATATATGAATATATATAAAATAAAATAAAGTTATATAAAATATATATACAAAAATATATAATAAATATACATATGTATATACACACACACATACTCATGCACAGCTCTTCTATAGAGATATGTTCTGATAAATGTGTCATTAGGCAATTTGCCATTGTGCAAATATTAGAGAGTTTACTTACACAAATTTAGGTGGTATAGCCTTCTACACCCCTAGGCTGTATGGTATAGTCTATTGCTCCCAAGCTACAAACCTGCACTGCATATTATTGTACTGAATACTGTAGCCAATTTTAGCATAATGGTAAATGTTTGTGTATTTAAACATAGAAAAAGTACAGTAAAAATGCAGCAAGGATGATAAAAATGGTACACCTGTCTAGGGGACCTACCTTGAACAGAGCTTCCAGGACTAGGAGTTGCTCTAGGTGAGTCAATGAATGGGTGGTGAGTAAATGTGAAGGCCTAGGTCACTACAGCTACTACTGTAGACTTTGTAAATGCTTTACACTTAGACTACGCTAAATTTATAAGAAATATTTTCCTTTCTTCAATAATATAACCTTAGCTTACCTTAAGGTTAAATTTTAAAAATCCTTTGTTTCTTACTTCATAAGTTTTTTAATTTTTTAAAACTATTTGTCTTTCTTGTAATAATACCTACTTTAAAACACAAGCACATTGTACAGCTGTACAAAAATATTTTATTTCTTTATATCCTTCTTCTATAAGCTTTTTCCTATTTTTATTTTTTAATTTTTTTTTTTTTGTTAAAAACTGAGACACAAATACACATTAGCCTAGGCCTACACAGGATCAGGATCATCAATATCACTGTTTTCTACCACCACATCTTGTCCCATTGGAAGGTCTTCACGGGTAATAGCACGCATGGTGTTGCCACAACATTATAATGGTTACAATGACACTAGGCAATAGAAATTGTTTGGCTCCATTATAATATTATGGGACTACCGTCATTAATGCAGTATTGTTGGCTGAAATGTCATTATGCACCTCTCTCTCTCTCTGAGGAAGACAGAAGAGCTGCTTTGAACAGAATACTGTTCTATATGCCATCTGCATATAGAACTTCAAAAGTCTCAATAGAACCAATGTTCTTTGTCCAAGTTGATAAGGTAAAGAGCCCTGCATTGAGCATTAAAATATCTGACTATCCTGTTTTAGAGATGGAGGTACTCACACTATCAGGAAACACTGAGATGTTTAGCAATTATTAACAGTGAGAAATACTTTCTTATGTATGATATAGTCCTCCGTTGGCCTTTTGTCTCCAGCAAAGATACTGGGGTACCATCTTCTGGGAAATCAGCCTTGAGAGAGTTATTTTCACCTAAAATTTGAAGGCCATCATTCAAAGCGCTCATTTTTTTTTTCCCTTCCCTGGTCAAATTCACTCGCAACTAAATATTTTTATTCAATCTTCTTTATCTTTTTATTATCTTTGTGGCTACATGATTAATATTTCTCTGAAGTTTGGTCACTATTAACTCAGTATAGTGCTGTACATTTATACTAACACATGGTCTACACCAGATCAAAATTATATCATATGCATTACCAATGTTCGAGTTAACAATTTATAAACTTCTGCACAGACATGCAGTAGTAGGCATTGCCATTTATGCTAAATTTCTGATACTAATAAACTATTTAAAACTGATGATTTTAGTTCCATTAAAATGCAGAATTTAGGTGAAGTTCTAAAATATTTTAATATTCATCGTATGGCACCCAGTTGTTTTTTCTTCTGTAATTTTGAAAAATTTTAAATGTCATTACATTTATAGTAGAAATAATCAAAGTCCACTTTCATTTACCACTTAGTTTCATGAGTAAAAAGTTCAAGTGAAATGTTCAATTTTTGTGAATTCACAATTAAAACCTTCAAACATTAGCTGAAATTTCCCAGCAATATATTTTATTTGATTATCTAAAGAAGGGGAACAAATTCTAATTGTAGCAAAGCATTAGTAAAGATAAGTGAAGCTCATGTAACAGTTATCCTCAAAGTCATTATTAAGTTATCTTGTGCTCATTTGCTCATGTTTAAACAAGATTTTCCATTTGCACACAGCAACAAAGTAGTCGTCAACATGCCAGTAACCACACAGTGATAAGAAATAGTACAGCTATGTGAAGTT
The DNA here is from genome assembly GCF_028858775.2 of Pan troglodytes. Lineage (NCBI taxonomy): Eukaryota > Metazoa > Chordata > Mammalia > Primates > Hominidae > Pan > Pan troglodytes. The sequence goes on from NC_072411.2 coordinate 114,620,771, forward strand.
TAGAACAGCTCCTTTATTCAAATATCTATGAAATAAGAAAAAATTTGTAATGTACCACATATAAATGCAGTATGACGAAAAGTTATCAATAAAAAATATGGAAATAGAGTCAACATTTGTGTAGACTACCTTTACTAATGTCTAATCAGGAATGATCACTGAATATTATCTTGAGACAGAAAGATCTTTTAAAAAATTCTTTGTCAATCTATTGCCAAGAAGTCCATTTCCACAGCTCTTTATCTTTAATAAACTATTTTTGGCAATGGGAAAAAAGAAAATGGAAAAAGAAATCAAGTGGAAATTATCATAACAAAATAAAAGTGACACAATGAGAAAGAATCTTAAAAATTAATCCCCCACCCTGATATTTTGGGGGAAAAACACTCAATTTTTCTATCATATATCTTTTTCTTTTCTCTCTCTCCTCTGTGTGTGTGTGTGTGTATGTGTGTGTGTGTGTGTCTGTGTGTGTGTGCATTTTCCATACTACCAATGGGAGGCTGAAAGCAATGAAAGACAAAACATTGTAAGCATTTTTAAATATTCAAAATAAAATACAAAATAAATGTACCGCAAAGTCACACCTACCAGGCACCTGTTTCAGTTCTACTTTGAAGATACAGAAAATGCTAAAGAGTTGTTCAAGTAGTAGGGCTAAGGACAGTAAGTCTCTTTATAGCTGCCATCTAATAAGGTTTTTTAAATTTTACATTTTTCTGCTACTCTGCTGCATGATTATACACACACACAAACAGACACACATCTACATACACACAGTTGGTCTTCTATATCCATGGGTTCTACATCTGTAGACTCAATGATTAGTAAATAGAAAATATTCAGGGGAAAAAATGTGTCTGTACTGAATATGTACAGTCTTCTATTTCTTGCCACTATTCTACATCTAATAAAGTAAAAAAAAACTATTTAAATAGCAGTTACATTGTATTAGGTATTACTAGTAATTTAGAGATGATTTAAAGTATATGGGAAGATGTGCATAGGTTATATGTAAATACTACCATTTTATACCAGGGACTTGGGTATCCATGGATTTACCAATACCTCAGATACTGAGGAATGACTGTGTGTGTGTGTGTGTGTGTATGATGTTATGCTAAGTGATAAAAACAGATTTACAACTGATGTATTTGTTTAGGAAATTGACATCAGGAATGCAGCTCATTTATTTTAAGATAGTGTACTTGATAAAAAATACACTTTAGTTATACTTAAATATATTTCATTTATGTTAAATATATTTTATTTTAATGTATTAAGAGTATTTATGTATATATTTTCTCACGAGAATTTAGGCTCTTTGAAAATGTATCATACATCTTTATCATTTATAATTACTACCTTGCACCCTTTTTCAATAATTGTTAAAATCACATCTGGAATCCCATAGCAATTGATGACATTTGGTTATAATTAGAGATTAAATCAAATATATTGTATTTACTTAAAGTTTATTCAAATAATATTTTCAAAGTTAAAGAAAGGCCCATTATTTATTTCACAACACAAAATCATATATTGGGTAGTCGGAATTAAAGCAATTCAAATTTCCTAAAGCAAAGGAGATAGGTTTCTTTTTTCATTTTCATTGTTTCAAGTAAAATGATTGTTTTTCCATAATTTAGAAAACAATAGTATCTTCACTGAAAAAAGTCATAGTTAAATGTCTTCCCACATCACACAAAAGATTTAAATTAATTATTGCTTATTTTTTCCTGTTTAAAATGCTAACAAGCTTAAAACATTATTTATATTTCACAGGAAAAATGATTCAAATTATCCTAATTAATTCAAAATTACCAAACCAAAGTCTTACAAAAATTAGATGAGTCAGTTCAAAAAGTTAGATAAAAAGTCAAAGGTTGGCTCAAAAGAAGCAGTTGTACCTAAATGATTAAGTAACCACTTCTACAGAGGTATTTTTCACTCTGCGTTGGAAAGGTGCACTGAAGTTAATCTAAATGTAGCCTTTTTCATCTGTATACCAGTTTCCAGACTGTCTTGTGTGGTATAATTTACTTGTTGCTTGGAAAACCATAAACAAAAATAAGTGACACTATTACATGTATATGTGTAGTGAGACATTACTTTTTCCATGTTTTCTCCTCTAACCTAAAACTTTCTTAACTCTCCAAGCAATTGCAGCCTGTCTTCAAATGCCACCAAATCAACCATTTTGAGTTAAAATTTGGCTCTCTGCCAAGTAATTAGTCATGTCTCCAATTGCCTTATTAGATTTATTCATGACGGAATCATATTATGACCAGAAAAAAATCAGAGCCCCAATAAAAATCCAGTTGAGCTGTCTAGGCATCACTTAAAATTAATGTAACAAAAATAAATTTATTCATAAATGCATTATATACCCTCACAGATAACCAAGTCTTGAAAAAGTCAAAGCTCAGAATTGTAATTATTTTTTGATATTTCAACTACCCAGAACTAACCTACATTAAATCTGTTTTTATATATTATAACTTTATATGACTTCATTCTTTTTTCCCCCTTAACATTAAAAACAGTTTCCCATAAAACTCCAGTGCCTGTGTGATATTCTGCAGATCCTCACTACTCAAAGTGTTGTTTATGGAGCAGAAGCAACAGCATCACTTAGGAGTCTGTTAGAAATACAGAATTTTAGATACCTCCCCAGGCCTACTAAATCAGATTCTGCATTTCACTATAAATATATATTATTATACACATACACACACATACATATACACACATAAATGTATATTATACACATACAATATATATTATACACATGCACACATACATATAAACACATATAAATATATATTATACAAATATACACACATACATATACACATATATACACATTATATATTTACTATATATTTATACTATACACATATTCATACACATGTATACATAAATATTCGTATTATACACACATGTATATACACTATATAAAACACATATGTGCATATACACTTATTAAAGTTTGAGAAATATTTTTGTGAACTCTATGTAAAAATGTGTGTATTTTTTCCTGCAATAAAACAACTTTATAATATGACAATATGTAGTATACAACTGCATATATATTTATATAGTTCACATTGTCCTACTATAAGTTCAGGTTGTTTGTAAATGTATCTAGTATTAGGAACTGTTCAATGAATATTTTAATTTATATGTATATTTTCCCTGAATTTCTGAATCTTTCCTTGAGAATGATTAATGAAAATGAAAATACTTGAATAAAGAAGTCTACATTGTAACAGTTGAGACAGACACTTCCAAAGTGTTTTCTAGATTACAAGAATAACAGCGGTATTTTTTCTGCACTAACACCTACATTATTACTTGTTTAATATAGATGTTTAATAGCAGGAAAAATAGTATCTCACATTAATTATAATTTGTAATTATTTTATTGCTAGAGAAGTTAAACAATTTATCATGTTTTGTCTTTTTGTACTCTTCTTTTGTGAATTTTTCTGTACATTTTATTTCCCAATACATTCAGGACTTGGTATTTTACTTACAATATTATAACCCTTTTAAATATTGAGGGTGTTATGTCTCTTTCTGTGAACAAGTTGCATTTTTTTTTTCTACCTTACTGTTTTTTATATTGCGATATGGTGCTTTTGACTTTTATGTAGTTAATAAAAACTAACAACTTTTTCACTTGTTTTTAAGCTTAGAAAGTCTTTACCCATTCAGATACTGAAAAATAATAAATCAAGTGTGTTTACCTTCTTCTATAGTTTGATATTTTCAATAGCCACGATTTTGCATTGAATTTATATTACTATATGCAATGTAATAAAGACCTAACATATTTCTTTTTCCCAGATGACTTACCAGTTAACCATCAACTGGTCTAACTACCTACACCCTACAATTAGTTTATGAAGACAATCTTGTATTTATTAAAAATATACTGATTAATTCTAAGAATATAGGCACATATTTACTTCTTTCCTATTTCTTATAAGTTTCTACTTATTCATATTTCTTAGAAGTTTCCACTTATTCAAAAGAAAGAATGAAAGAAACAAGATTATCAAACTTTTCCCTAATTTGTGAAAAATATGACTGCATGTTTTAGTACAGTCTATTAACTAGTAAATCTTTTAAACAATTATTTTATGCTTGACATTTTAGTGGATATTGTGGTGGATACAAATATAATTTTAACATGCAATGTTTAACCTCAGGAAGCTAAAATTCACCTCAAGAGACAAAGCATACCAAACATTTAGATGTTAAATCTGCTAGCTTTCAGGAATTCAAGGAAGGGGAAAAAGAATGATGAGAACAAAACTGAAGAAAGCTTTGTGAAAGGTTAGAGCTTTTCCAGTAGTTGGGAAGCACAATTCAGGTTGAAGTCACAGCAAGTACAAAGTACCTTTAGTTATCTGTGTTATCGAAGACAATTATTCCTACATTTATTATGATTAATTAGGCACATGTCAGGCTTCCTAGTTCACCACAGATTAATTTTAAGGACCACAGTTTTACATTTCCAATGTCCTACAGAACTCTGAACACAGTGCATTACCCATTGTCATTGCTTGCTTGACATTTGTTCAATTAAATTGCTTTTGATCTTGTGCACGAATTTTTATACATATTACTCCTGATGGGCTAGTATATATTTTACCAGTATCTCTGTGTTGTATTTTAGAATAAAGGTGTCCTAAAGGTTATGAGAGTACTGTTAATCCTTTCCAGACCCAGTGGCTACAAACTCTTAATAAGCACAGAAGCTGCTTTTCCTTCCTCCAAGCGAAACATCATAAAAAGTAAGTGACAGCAATTGTGACCCTATCTGTAGAAGTTTATGAGACCAATTTAAGGACAGATTGAGTTACAGTGTTATTGTAACACCTCATCAAAATTCTTGTCCAGATTTTTAGCAGTGACTTAAGACAAGTAGACTGGCCTGTTACTGCTGGGATCACTTCCAGCATCTTACCCAGAGCACCAAATTACCCTTTTCAGTTAACCCCAGTTATTTTTCTCTCTCCTTGTTGTGACGGAGAGAGTATATAAGAAAAGGGGCTCTTTGGCTGTCTAGGGCAAGAGGCAAATTCTTTTCTACCATTCTGCTTCCAAAGAGACAAATTCCTGAAACTACTGTGACATTACATTAGCAGAGAAACTTATGAAAAGGTCATGTCTAAAGACTTCATTTGATTTCCTCTTATCAGCCTGAAGCCATTTAATAGCTACATTTTAGTTTTATAACTATTTCAAAGAGCAATATATGTACAAAAAATTAACCATATTTAGCACAAAATGGCAATAATTTATGCTAGTGTAATGACATAATTACAGCATTCATTTTCACCATTCATTTCCACCTAAAGTTAGTTTTCTAAAGGTAATGGGAACCAATATGGATTCTCCTAAGAAAACATCTGGCAGTTAAATTTCAGGAGTGAATTTCTATATGAGGGAATGTTGTAAATGCCAAGGAAGAATAGAATTGTTGTTCTTAAATTCCATGTTTGTGGAATATATATATATATATATATATACACACACACACACACACACACACATATTATAACTACTACCCTACAAGGTGTTCCACAATATATTATTTTTAAAAGAGAGATAAAAAAGAATTGTTTGTGTAGCTGCAATCTTCATGTTTATGACTGAAAAATTCAACAGTGTTTGCAAACTAACTGGAAGATTACACTTTAATGCAAATAAACGGCTTAAGTAACCTAATTCAGCTGTGATGGATCTCGGGCTGACAAATTAAAAGACTGCAGGCAATGGCTGTAAAAATGCTTTTTCTGCAAGATTTACTTCAGCATGTTGAATAAATATATTATACCTGTTAGGCTTAATTCTATATTTAAAATAAATCCTGGATGGTGTGGGATTTTGATAAAGGTATTCAAATATATGGAATATAGTGCTTTTAACAAAGGATTCCCAGGAGGAAATCAGTGGACAACAATGTTGAATGTACTCCTCACTCATGGACAAACCACGTTTTCCTTTCTAAATAAGCTGTGAAAATCCTATCTGTCTATGTGAGTCAACATCCCATTCAAAGATTAAAACAAGCCCATATACGATCACCTTTTTCTGTACAAATTAAGCAACTCTCTTCTTGATATAAACCAAAAAGAAACCTAGTTTATTTTCAAAATCAAGTTTATACTCCTGAAATAACTTTGAGAACTGAAATTTTGATTATTCTTATTTACACCTTTCTGCTTGCTGTTAATAGTATAGATGCCAATCCCTCAATCACAAGAGAAAAAGTAGTTACGTGGGTCTTTTTTGTTTTGTTTTGCTTTTTTCAAAAAACCTATAATATTCATATAAACTTCAAGTAGAAAGAATGAGGAAAACAGTAATCCTATATTTGAGGTAAAAGCAAATAACAACAGATGAAACCCAAACAGAATTTATGTATTGAACATTTTTATTTTAAATTATTCCATATCCAAAATTTCACAGTCTTACATATAGGCAGACTATTGTTTTATCCACACTAAGAAACAACCTCTGAGTTACCAGTATTTCTTTTTATAAAAGTAGCTTTGTTTAATATCCCCATTTTCCATATTTGCCAAAAGGGTAAGACAATCAGTCTCTATCTTACCAGCGAAGACCAGTCACTCTCTCTGTGTCTTCCTCTCCCCAGGTCTTCCAATCCTGATCCTTAAGTTTATTTATGTGTCTGTCATCCTTTATCACTTGATAGCTTTTAAAATACAAAAAAAATACACTTTTTTGTATTTTTAGAACTGAGTGTTTTTTTATCGACTCCCAAGGATTCACCTTCCAGGTAAACACTTATTGCCAAACTTCTATATTTGGCCCACACCTCTTTCTTAAATTCAGTTGCCATAAGATATTTGTATTATCTCTCCATGATGTCTCATAGGCACATCAAACACTAACTTATCACATACATCCTAGAATCTCTCATTCTTTCTCCAGGTTTGGGTGGGGAATGGCACAATCATCTACTTATGTCCTTAAGACAAACACCAGGAGTCAAGATACTCTGGTAATCAAAGCTGCCAAATAGATCTTAAACTTATTTCCCTCTCTACATATGAACAATTAGAAAGCTACTTATTCATTTTCCACACTACCAAGAGAGTTCTATTTTGTAAAAGCAAATATACTACTTCCTTTCTTTCTTACAAAAAAAATCCATTAACTTTCATTACCTTCTCCTCTGGGACAAATTCCCTAGCATAAAATGAACAGAACTAGGCCCCAACTACACTTTATCTTGTACCATTCATCCTAACTTGCCTTGTTATTGCATGCAACACTACTTCCTCTACCTGGAATAAGCTCACTACCCTCCTTGTTTTTAGAATTAAGTTACCACCCCTTATTCAAATGTGTTTCCTTGTTTCCATAATACTAACCATATATAGAGGTCATTAAATTGTCTTGAAATTGTGTATCTCTCTGATTATCTTCTTACTGTTCCAATGATTTTGTCTTATTCATCTGTACATTTCTTACATAGTGGCATGGCTATAATAGGTTCTTAATACATTTTGAATGAACCCTTAAGTAAATAGTAAATGACTGAATGAATGAAGCTGACCACTCATTTTGGAAGAAAGTGGGGTATTTTAACCATACATAATCACCTTTTCTTTTCCTTCTAGTATTAAAAATCAAGCAAATAAAATAACCTGAATTCATCCAGTTTAGAAATACTTCTGAAGGTAGATATTATATGTATCTGTCTACAAAGGAGGATGGTTATTTGTATCTTTTTGGTTTGGTGTATGGAACATGATAATATCTTATTTTCTGGATACAAAGCTAACTATAAATAAACCCTTAGCCTTTTGCTGAATTTTAGCTAATATCAAGCATAGTTTTAAAGTGCCAAAAGCCACAAGAAGCAAAAAGCAAGAATGCATACAGCAGCGTTCAAGAATTTGGGCCTCATGTCTGGAATTCACCATAATAAGGCTTTGGTACTTTTTATCTCAACTGAAGTCTTACTTTGATACAATCTGCCTCTTGCAGTTAGAACACATTTTTTTTTTCTTTTTTTGAGACAAAGTCTCAGCTCACTGAAACCTCTGCCTCCTGGGCTCAAGCAATTCTCCTACCTCAGCCTCCTGAGTAGCTGGGATTACGGGCACACACCACCACGCCGAGCTAATTTTTGTATTTTTAGTAGAGACGGGGTTTTCTCATTTTGGTCAGGCTTGTTTCAAACTCCTGACCTCAGGTGATCCACCCACCTTGGCCTCCCAAAGTGCTGGGATTACAGGTGTGAGCCACCATGCCCTGCAAATTAGAACACATTTGAATCTTGAACATTTTGAATTCAGTTTATTCTGAAATATCTGTGAGAGAATTAAGTGTTATATCCCTTTGTATATGCTTTGATTTTTCAAGAATACACTTGTTTTGGTTAATGTGAACAACTCAGCAACAAAGATGATTAACAGCAAAGATGGCTGCATACATACTATATTCAGAGCATTGTATAATTAACTAGGTGTGTATAGAAACCATGCTCAAGACAAGGTTTTCTGATCTCTTGAGGCTCACCACCTAGAAGTAATATCAATATTAGAATTTTCTGAAATATTATAACATATTGCAAGCAAATACCTTCTTGGATAGGCCGTTAGAGAGAATATAATGCTTCTATATAGATCCCTTGATATCTGAAATGGGTGTTAAATACTCAGTTGAGGAGTAATCAGTAAGCTCATGACTAATCTGACTGTACTAACTAGAGTTTTATATAAAGATACAGAGAATTTATTAAAATAGGAAGAAGTAAATGATTTTCTAGTTCAGTTGGAAGTAGCTGTAACTCAGAAGTACTAATTGGTTGTTGCATGATTTGAAATAGATAAAATGGATATCAGAAAAGATTTTCTTCCTAAAGCATTTTATTTGAAGTGGTCAGAATAGGACAAAGCATATGCTTTCAAATAATTAGATTTGAAAGGGAAGAATTGCTAAATAGGAGGATCTTGAAGCCAGCATTAAACACATACAGGCTAAATACCTCAAGAATGGTTCTATTCTTCTCAGAGTTCTTCGTGCTGTTATACCTGGAACTGGGCAGAGAGGAATTCTGAGCAGCCAGAGCACAAAGGGTAAACACTAGGGTTAAAGAAGTCATGAACATTTTCCTCCAGAGGGTTGTCATGGATGGACTGGAATGGACAAAGTCAGGCATCAAAAAAATGGACTGAACCTAGAAGCAGAAGAAATGCCATATTTCATGGGATATTTTTCTCACTTCCTATCTTGAGAAATGTCATCATTGTGGGCATACATGTACATATACTCTTAGGTATTATGAAACATTAAAACACAATGCCTAAGAATAACAGACAGTTCTTAGGGCCAATCTTGAGAGCCTTGACTTACTTTGTACCACAAATTTGTTGATGAAAAGAATTTATTTTCTAATTTCAAAATATTAGATGGCTGCTGGGTTTCTCTAACAAAGAAGAATCTGAACCAGAAATGGACCAACCTAAATAACTGAACAAGGCATCTCTAAATATAATTCAACTTATATATGCTGCAATTTGTACCTGCTTTACAAGTCAATAAGCAGCTTTTATGTGATCTGAGAAACTGGTGAGAAAGTGTATAGACTACAGGTTAGGCAGTTTGGTCAGAACCGCCTTTATGGGGCAAAATCTCAAAATTTCAGGTGGCAGTTTCACAAGCAAGTGCCTAAATCTGATGTTCCAGCATAACATTTAGCAAACCCCTCTTACATTTTGGTAAATGTGATGTAGTTACATAATGATTATCCAATAAGCTAAAAGAGGAGACAAAAAGTGTGATTTAAAAATAGATACATATATTGAAAATGAGTATTCACCAAAATATAATCCTACCTCTAAAACAAGTATAGACCATATACACATACAGGCATGTTGTGTCAGAAGTAGAGATCAGTGTTCAAAAGTTGCTGATTTTACTTAGAGTTCAAAGTATACATTAGTAAAGCCTGAAAATACGATATCAAAAGCAAAACTACATCTAATATTTTCCTTATTTTCTTGTTGTGCTTACAGTTACCATAAGAAAGCCTGAAAAATTCAACTCTCTGGTCAATCAGCACCCTATGGGATAAAAGAACTCACTCACTCACTCATTTCTTTATACAATACTTTAGCAAATATGGAACACTGTGTATTTGCTACGCACTCTCCCAGGCACTGGAAATATAACAGTGAGCAAAACTTACAAGTCTCCATGGAATTTGTGTTCTAGTGCATAGTACATTAATATTACTAAAATTATTTTAGTAACCATTTGTTGAGCATATATTGTGTACTTGGCATTATATTAAAATTTAGCTCTCTTTTGTGTGTATAATTCTAAATTATATTCAGAGCTTCATGTGATTGCTAACTTTCAAAAACATACAACAAATAATTTTACATAAGACAGGTGAAATTCAGCTAATGTTATTAAAATGGTATAATAACTCATGTGCAGAGTTATAACTCAAACCCAGGTCTGTCTTATTAAAAAAAAACTCTGCTCTAGACTCTGCTGTGCTCTCTAGAATAAAAGAAATAGCCCTCATTCACCAATGAAAAATGAATGGTTCAGAGAGAGTAAATGATTTTCCTCTTTAGTAATATAATGGCCAAGTTGAAGAGGCTGGAAAGAGAAATGTGTTACTTTAAATGAGGAAAAGCTGAAATGCAAAATCTTAAATGACTTATGTAACTGTAAATTAAAATGTAACATCTCAGGAATTTTCATTTAAAACATATCTAAAATGTAGTCATACCACAAAAGAAATTTTCACTGTTAATTGAGTTTATTAAGGATTTGTACATTGTACCTCTTCAGGGCAGGGACTTCATTTATTAGTATTTTAAGTATTATTAAAGAGTATGTAAATCAATTTAAGTAGACTAAGAAACATTCTAAATATCAAGTTTTATTTAATTTTGTTTTTCTTGTTATTGTTTTAAATAATGAAATCATTTTTCACCTGTTATCTCTGAGGGAATTTACACACATTAAAAAAATCATATATAAAGTCTTTCTCAGCTAACAATTCTGCCAAAACAATATGTTCAGAACATCTATTCTTTTTTCTTTTGCTTCATTTATATTGCTCAAATACCACTAGTGACCTAGATGCTAGAAAGGAAAGCTATGCTATGTCCTTCAATATATAATGAGGGATTACAAAATGTAATTCACTGAAACAGAAGATTATAATATCTAATACCTATGCATTTTTCTTCAAATGGATTTATGAACACTTTCTCTAGGACACTGCTCAAAAGACATCATATTTCCTTAATTTCTTTATTGGTGCCGGATATCTTCCACAAGTCTTTTTATTTTTTCTTCTTTAGGCTTAATACTTTCAGATACAAGGAAGGTTAAAGTTCAAAAAAGGGACATTAATTGTTTTCATGGTCCAAAGGTCTTACTTTATATATAGCACAGTTTTATTGTGAACATTCTATGCAGAATTGGTTAAATAAAAATAGTTATTTTCATGGTTTTAAAACAAATCTAAAAATGCACAATTCCTTTCATGTAGACACATTTAGCTCTCTGATGAAATTCCTAAAATATGTGAAAGTGAGATAGCATATAACCTCATCAGTTCACTTTCACTGCTGTGTTTACGTCTTAATAAATGACCACCATCCATGAACTAATATTTCCATTACTTTAACACAGACAACTTCAAATTCATCAAGATCTTATGCCTTATCAATAGAAAACAGATGTCCTAAAATACACCAATAAAATTGTTTCTTTTAGGCGTTCTACTTAAAACTCCAACTAAATTTAATGTGCAATAATTAGAACAATAATAAGTTTTATGAAATTCTCTGATTGTCTATATGATTAACAGAAGTATAAATCATTATCAATAGTAAACTATATATTTAAAGGTAAGATTTATTTTGGTCACCTTTCTGTCAGCAGTGCCTAGTAGAATGCTTCATTCATAGCTGATGTTTAATATATTTGCTTAATGAGCAGACTTTAATTAAAATAAATTATGTTCTCTCATCGAAGTAAAACCTTATCGGCTCCCAAATTGAATTTTAACCCCTAAACTAAAATATTTAGACCTTCTGCATTGTATGGCCTCATAGATATATCACCAACGGCATTGTCTATAAAATTATGGATTCCTCAAAGTCTCTCCTGTACAGCAAAGTGAATATTATATATATTATATATTATATTATGTATTATATTTTATATATATTATATATTATATTAGATATTAGATATTATATTGACATATATATTATATATATGACATATATATTATATATAATATTGACATATTATATATATGTCAATACATTATATTGACATATAATATTATGTGGGATTATATATAAAAGAAGTTATATATGGTACATGTAAATTTAAAGTATCTACATATGATTGTCTTTGTTCTATTTCACAGTCAGAAACAAGACTCCCCAAAATTGACAAAATAAATAAAATAAGCAATGCGAAATTTTTAATTTAAAAGGATTATAGGTAAATGACCTACTATTTAGCTATTTAGGATGACTGAATAGAACTTAAATATTCACCATCTTTACAGTTTTTATTGGCACATTTTATTGGTTACTATAGACACGTAACCATCAAAATGAATATAAAAAGAAGGCTTTTAAGAGGGTCTGTAAAACATACATCAATGATAAAAAAGGAAAGGCATCTCTGTTTCTCCTAATCCATAAGACTACTCAGAGTGACTGTGAATCACTCAGACCAATGTCCTTAGTCCCTTCAGAGAAATCTAAGGCATTTAAATTATAGAGTCATGCCTCAATTACATGGTCAGTGACTCAAAAATATGTTTCTTATTACATAAAATAAATCTTTAAAAAAATGAGTCAGGAAAATGGCAAGAGGGAAATGTAACATAGAAAAGAAAAGAAGCCAAGATTCCTAAAATTAAAATTTAAGAAAAGGCATACAAGAAAGCAAGAGATAAATTTTCGAAATTACTTAGGAATTGTATGTCTTAACTCATTCAACAAACATTATTAAAATCTACCTCTCTGCTGAGACCTGTTAGGTAATAAATTCTGCTAGGTAACAAAGATATACAGAACTCAATACAGCAAACAGATGCATTATCTGGGCAAAGAGATATTTAATGCAAGCAAGTAAATTAAAATGTCATTCGATATTAAGCTAATCTAAAATAGCACAGAGAATGAGTTTCCGATCATCCTTTAAGACCCAGCTCAAATGCTTTCTTTATGAATCCCTCCTTTTTCTGTGCAAATCATTTTTGTGCAATAATCACATATTGCTTGCATTATAAGTGTTTTATATCATATTACATTATTGGTCAACAAACTATGAGCTGTGAGCAGAGATTATATTCTCTGCTAAGATGATATTCTCTAACTAAGACAGATTGATTTAGGATGGCATCAGAGATTTATTAGGTGGCTGCTCCCCTATCATTTTCTGCTTGTGCCACTTTTGTTCCCTGGCAATCACCCTACCTTTTATTTTCATGCTTTAAGGTCTTCTAGGACTGACAGAGAAAGCAGTAAGATAACCAGGGGAACTATAATAGCCACCAAAGCAAGCCCTGGGCAAATTGGCATGGCTCATATCCCTTGCATTTTCTTTTTTCTACCATTAAATATGCCTCTCTGCTCTCTCCAAACCTGAACCTACTTGGGCCTGTTCAAATTATTCTGTCCCATGTGGCAGACCTTGCTTACCTACAAACTAAAGTGTCTTTGGGTCCCATTTTCTCAAGAATCTGTTTTATAAAAGTTCCAATCTTTAAACCAAAAATTATAGTGCCTATTTCAATAGGGAAGAATAAATTACCCTTATGAGCTATCCCACATTCATTTTTAAGGGAGCTTTTTATGAAAGCTTTCTATCCATAAAGCAAACTCTACATATATGAATCAAAACCACTGAACAGGGAGCATTCTTCGCTGGCAAATAGGTGAGAGGATTAATTTACTTATGATATGATAATAACATATGAAATAATAATATATCATTACTTAACAATAATAAAAGTACCACCTTTGGCTGCACACAGTCAGACACTCTAGGCACCTTATTTACATTACTTCATTCTATTCACACAATAATCTTTGTGAGAATAGGGTATGTGGATGTTCTTGTCTCTATGATACATATGTATATATTATGACAAAGAGAAGGTAAATACTTTTTCCAGGATTACTCAGCTGGTACAAGAAAGATCAAGATTTGATCTTAGATCCGCCGGACCCCGAAATAAAATCTCTTTTTCAAAAATTTCCCTAAAAATGTTGCTGTGGCAGATTCTGTTGGTCGTATATTAAAAATAGTTCTTTTTGTCTACATTTCTTAGCTTCCTTTGCAGTAAGGTGTGAACATGTGCCTGAGTACTAGGCCAATGAAATAGTAATAGAAGTCATTTGTTCCACTTCTAGGCCAGATGCAAAAATGCCTCCCATTTCCCCTCTGCCAGTTGGAGACTGTTAAGTAAGGCAACCTTGAAAGTCAAATGCTAAATATGGCAAAATTTCTATTAGTCTGAGTTGTTGAATGACTATGTGGTATAGAATCCACTTGCATACCCTTTACCTCTAATGCCACTGGATCTGCCTTAAACTAGTGAATGATTAAAATATTATTTTCTATTGTGCTTGAGTCCTTATACATTTTTAAATTCTATTTGTTACAGCATCTAGCCCACCCTAACTAAAATGGTCTCATGTACAAATGTAGTCTGAAAGGACTTCCCTGAGGAAATAAACTCTAGGCTAAATTATACTCATGACTATGTTTTCCAAAGTTTGGATAATTTAAAATAATAAAAGAAATTCATTTAATATTTTAAATGTGGCATCAAAAATATTAAATTTACAATGAGAAAATTATTTTGGGTTAATATTATAATGGTACTGTCGCTAATATAATGTTAACCTCTTGCCTAGGAATTATTAACCATTTTGTCAACACGAAAATTCAAGTAAATAAGGCCTCAGATATAATAATAAAACTGGACCACCATCTTGACCATTTATATTTTCCTGTTATTATTCTATCAATATTCATTTTAAAATGTGCATTTTAGAAACATAATTTAATTTATAGACCATTAATATTCATTTTGAATTAGAGATCAAAAAAGATGTTTACTACCCCTTCACTACTTATGTTAAATATTTTCTTCCACGTGCTTCCATGTGCTTATTTCATGTATTTCCATAATTTTCTCTATACTTACCTTGTTTAGTGTCTCATTCAAGCACTAGAAAATTTATAAAATAAAGTATTTTGATTGTGAAAGCCCTGTAACATGAATGAAGACATAGAGAAAACTGAATTGAAAAAATATTCAAAGCAACTTTAGGAAATGACGCTGCATTTGGAAATACAGTTTAGTAACGTAATAATCATTGTCATAGTCATATTTTGACTTTGGGATACACTGACCTGAAGGAGAAGAATTGGATCAAATCTAAGTTAAGATCAAGTGGCCTTAAACGTCAACTTCCAGATCCAAGTAGTGATTATCAATAAGCATAATATGAATACATGAGTAAAACATAAAACTTTCACAGGTTTGCTGCCAAATTTTAAACAATATCTAAAAGTCACTATTCTTAACAATTGAGTATCCATACTGAAATGGCAGTGTCTGCTATATATATGTGTATATATATATTCTTGAGTTATCTAATGCAGTATAGAGTAGGATTCTTTGGTCTCCTCCTTAATTGATATGTTATCTACTAAAAAGTCAAGGTAGAATCCTCGCATTATTCTTAATTTTTTATCAGATTTTGAATAATACTTCAAATGGTGATTATCTTTGTGGAGGAGAGGAGAGAAAGGCAGGTGAAAGAATAGGGAGGAACATAAAGCTTTATATATTATAATAATATTTTACAATTGGCTGTGAGTTTATAAGCATTGATTATATTATCAAATAAATAAATAAATATAAAAGAAAACAGAGGTGTGTCACGTAAAGGATACTGATACTGAATCATGATGATGAATTCACCTGTTGACCTAATGTCCTAAAATAAAAAAGAATTAAGCCTATGCTAAGGAAAGATCATACCTTTATGCTTACCGCTATGTGTTAGCATCTTTGGCTTGGGAGTATTAATGACAGGACAGAATATCAAACAGTTACACTCTTTTTTTTTTTTTTTTTTTTGAGATGGAGTCTCGCTCTGTCACCAATCTGGAGTGCAGTGGCACAATCTCACCTCACTGCAACCTCTGCCTCTCAGGTTCAAGCAATTCTCCTGCCTCAGCATCCTGAGTAGCTGGGACTACAGACATGTGCCACCACATCTAGCTAATTTTTGTATTTTTAGTAGAGACGGGGTTTCACCATGTTGGCCAGGATGGTCTCTATCTCTTGACCTCAACTCGTGATCTGCCTGCTTCGGCCTCCCAAAGTGATGGGATTACAGGCGTGAGCGACCACGCCCAGCCAGCTATACTTTTTTACACAGCATGAAGATCAACCCAGTGGATAACTACTGAATCTTTTAGAGATACTATGAGAGTCTTATATAGGAGTGGTGATTGTGTGTTAATTATAACTGATGGTTTTATGTGCTTTAGGATGTTTTTAATACTTTTAAGATATTCTGCCAAAAATTCTGATTTTTAAGCGTGTGCTCAAATAGAAACAGTTGGGAAACTACTTGTCTGGAAAACATTGAAAAGAATGAAATATTTTAGCAATATTCTCCTTTAAAATGCTTTAATGAACTCCAGAGGAGTCCTTAAAAGATCTG
The DNA here is from genome assembly GCF_028858775.2 of Pan troglodytes. Classification (NCBI taxonomy): domain Eukaryota; kingdom Metazoa; phylum Chordata; class Mammalia; order Primates; family Hominidae; genus Pan; species Pan troglodytes. The sequence goes on from NC_072411.2 coordinate 114,637,564, forward strand.
GGACAAATGTATATTTTGCTGGAGTCTATTAGCACATTCCAGCCCAAAATTCAGAATGAATCCAGAGATGATCCTCTACAGTTACTTAAGCTTCTCAAAGCTTTTTAAAAGCCTAACTTAAGAAGCCATATAGTTCAGTGATTCTAATGCTGGATTGTCTGAATTCAAACCCAAGTTTAGCCACTCACTAACTCTCTGGCCAGAGCAAGATACCAACATTCTCTCTGGTTTGGTTTCCTCCTCTGAAAAAGGGGGATAATCAAGATACCTATGATATAGAATTACTGTGAGATTTAAGTTAATATAAAGTTCTTAGAATTTAATGCCCCACATATAGTAAGAACCCCTAGATATTAGCTATCATTACCCTTACAGAAATTTCATGGCCTACAGAGATCTCCAAAAAAGGGGTTTCAATTATTTTAATGTGGCAGATATTTAGATGGGACTGGTTCACAATACCTACTTAAGCCATAGCAGACCCAAACCAATTATTCTAATATGTATTATATTTTTTACTTAATGACATGAGTAGTTTTTTTGAATTGTTTCTTAAAAGAAGTTCTTTAAACATCTCTAATTGTGATTTTTACTCCTCAATCCACAGAGGAAGATAAAGTTTAAGAATTTCTTCAAAGTTTTCATCATAATAACCTCCTACATTTTAAACAAATAAGAATGTGTCTATACATAAAAACAAAAAATAAAATCATTCTGATGTATAATCTGATTGTTTTCAAAGAACAATAAATGTATATTATTCCATTTTAATGACTGCATATTAATCAATTGGTATCGTATATTTATGTAACCATTTAATCCCATATTTTAGATATTTTAAATAATCTTTACCATACTTTTTTTTCTATTGTTAAAAAACATATAAATGTCTTATTTTTCCAGATGTCAGAATATTGTCCTGTAATATAGTTATAAAATATCAGAATGGCCTTTTAAAATACATATTGCTAGGCAGGCCATGGTGGTTCATGCCTGTAATCTCAGCACTTTGAGAGACTGAGGCGGGAGAATCACTTGAGCCCAAGAGTTTGAGACCAGCCTGGGCAACATGGTGAAACCCACTCTCTACAAAAAATACAAAACAGCCAGGCATGGTGGCACGCTCCTGCAGTCCCAGCTACTCAAGAGGCTGAGGCGAGAGTATCAGTTGAGCCTTAGAGGTCAAGGCTACAGTGAGCCATGATCTTGACACTGCACTCAGCCTGGGTGACAGAGCAAGCCCCTGTCAAAAGAAAGAAAAGAAAGAAAAAAAGGAAGGAAGGAAGGAAGGAAGGGGGGAAGGGAGGGAGGGAGGTTGCAACTTTGTCTTCCAAATCAATGGGATTTTACAAGGTTGCATTCATACCTTGTTATTACACTCCTCTCTTTCCTATATCTTAACAACATGATTTTTAAATTCTGCCAAGCTTATGGTCAAAGATTATAGAAAAGTGTTAATTCTATGTGGATATATTTGACTAAATATGAACATTTCTCACATTTTCAATTGTTGTTGTTTTTATATTGTGTTCATTTTTCTATCAGGGCATCTATTTATCTTAGTTCCTGGAAAGGTTGTAATCTATTAAGGATATTAATCAATTGTCAAATGTAACAACTAACGTTTCCAGACTTATTTTAATATTGTTTATAATATCTATAGTGTTGTTTTAAAATGGGAGAAACTGATAACTCTTTACTTGCCAAAATTAGGACTATGAAACATCATATGGCCATTTCAAAAGTGTCATTTTTGAGAAATGTTACATGAAAAGGAAAAATGTGAATAGTGATAATATCTGAAAAGAATAATCAGGAAATAAACTCATATATATATAAATTAATGATCACTGAAATAAAACCTGATACATATATATGTGTGTGTGTATATATATATATATACACATATATATATACACACATATATATGTATTATAACCTCAAAGTTGGAAAAGAGAATGTATATTTAAGGCAGTAAAGCTATATAGTAAAATATTCATTATCTCTGGGTAATGGGGTTATGGGTGTTTGTTTTGTTGTCTTCTCTTTATTCTTTTCTCTGGAGCACATATATGTGGTTTTTAAAATCAGGAAAATGTATTAGTAAAACCAAACTTTATTCAGTGACAGCTTGAACCAAATATCCAACATAAGAAAAGCTGATGTCACTTAAAGATTTCCACACTTCTCTGAAAACATAATAAAATTTTATGGCTATACAAGATCAACAGTTCATCCTAACAAACACGCTCATCCAAAATGCCAACATGATCATTGTAATGTTAATTAAATTTTATTGTCACAATAAGTTAAGAATGGCAAGACTGCAGGCTGAGATGTTGATTTAAAGATGGAGCTAAATGTTTTATTGCTAGATTTGCTTATAGACAGAGCTAATTAGTTAAATTACATTTACATGTTTTTGTTACTAAAACAATTGTATTTGTAAAAGACAGTGCATTTAAAAGAAGGATAATTTTACATGCCTCTACAATTTGATCAAGTTATGACAATAATTCATGAAAGCATTTAATGAGGAATCTCATCTTAAAAAAAAAAAGTGATTACACCAACTCATTGATTCTTATTCAAGATTTTTCAAGGCTTAAAAGACCAAAGCAGATAGCATATTAATTTATTAGTGTATAAATATGTTTTCTGAAAACAACTTCTATTTCAAGATATGTCTGAAAATATTTATATTGTTCATTCTATTTATTTTATTATTATTATTATTTTTTGATACGGAGTCTCGCTCTGTTGCCCAGGTTGGAGTGCAGTGGCGTGATCTTGGCTGACTGCAACCTCTGCCTCCTGGGTTCAAGCGATTCTCTTACCTCAGCCTCCCAATTAGCTGGACTAAAGGTGCCCACCACCACGCCTGACTAATTTTTGTATTTTTAGTAGAGACAGGGTTTCACCATGTTGGCCAGACTGATCTCAAACTCCTGACCTCAAATGATCTGCCCACCTTGGCCTCAGAAAGTGCTGGGATTATAGGTGCGAGCCACTGTACCTGGCCCATATTGTTCATTCTAAACATTCTATATTAAGATCTATATTATTTACCAATCCTACCTATAAAAAGAAATGATATGAGGCAAATATTTTCAGACATAATTTGAAATTAAAATGGTTTAATTATTATTGTTCTACAGTCCAAATGATACAAAAGTATTAAGGGGTGATTTACTTTAACACTTGTTTATGATGAAATGTGATTCTGCACAATGGTGATCACTCAGATTTTGTCAATCTATTCACCTTCAATCTAAGGGCTGCTATTAATAAGTCATGCCTCCTCTGATATATATTTTATATATAAATATGTATATATTGGGCGTGGTGTCTTATGCCTGTAATCCCAGCACTTTGGGAGGTCGAGGTGGGTGGATCACCTGAGGTCAGGAGTTCGAGTCCAGCCTGGCCAACATTGTGAAACCCCGTCTCTACTAAAAATACAAAAAAAAAAAAAAAATTAGCCTGCTGGCATGGTGGCATGTGCCTGTAGTCCCAGCTGCTCAGGAGGCTGAGGCAGGAGAATTACTTCAATCCAGGAGGTGGAGGTTGCAGTGAGCCGAGATCGTGCCACTGCACTCCAGCCTGGTGACAGAGCAAGACTCTGTCTCAAAAACAAAAACAAAAACAAACAAACAAAAAACAAGCACAGTATAGTATATGAACATCATGACAAAAGTTCAGAGTGCTTTGAGAGTCTATGGGGGCGGAGAAAAATTTTAATGAAATCAAATGATATGTTAGGCAGGCTGAAAGGACTGTGAACCAGGAAGGGGAAGTGCCATGAGAAAACCTGGAAAAAGCGAAGCTAGAAGTTATAGTGAAGGAAAAGTGGCAAGATGTGTGGTTAGAAAGATGACAAAACCCTCAGTCTGTGCCAGAGTTTGGACTTTATACCAAGGACAATAGGAAACCTTTGAAAGATTGTAAGTAGAGAAGGGACATGATTACTTTCGCATTTCAAAACACTCTTGCTGGAGTGGGGAAGAGGATTTGGAAGGGAACCAGCCAAGAGGCTACTGCAGTTATGCTGTGGCCTAATGGGGAGGTGGTGAAGCACCTAGGGCCTAGCTGACCTGGAGAGACATTTAGTAAGAATCAATAGGACTTAGTGAATAACAGACCATGACAGTGAAAGACAGGAGGTGTCAAGATTGACAGACTGCCAGGCTTGGAGCCCCATATCTTTATTTTTATAGAATACAAATAACTTCAAATCAGTGATCACTAAAATTTAACCTGATACCTAAAAGAGTTCTCTTGATAAAATCTTATATAGTTCCCTTTTAGTCAGCAAAGACAAATAGTTTAGATAGATCATCAAAATTTTACATTGAATAGATTTTTCTTATTATGTATTTTAGTATACATTAACAAAACTATGGGATTTGGTCTCTGAAATTGAAGCTATTGAGGAGAGCAATATTGAGCAAAGAGAAATGAAATTTTATAAATCCACTTTTTCTGATTATCTGTGTAAGAACAAGATATTTTCAACTGACCATTATTTGAACAATAATTTACCCACTCTGTCTCTGAACTTTAATAAAAAGATATAACTCTTGAAAGATAAACTGGCTACTTGGGTCTGGGGCAACAATTTTTTGTTAAAACTCTTAGCAAACTCTTCTCAAAATTAATTAATATTTGCATGTATATAGTACAACCTAAAAGAGCACCTCTCATATTAGTAGCTCAATAAATGCTAGCTGAATCTGAAGTAAATTGCTAGAGAATGCTATGTTTTGGTTTATAACGATACAGCACTTAATGCCAATTTTAAGTTAGGTATAAAAGAGTCTTCATACGGTAAGCATTAGCCTTAAAAATTAATCATGGACTTTATTATTTACCCAATGTCTGTGTATTCATTTCTGCTTTCACTAGGCAGAACACATGGATCCAGCATTAGACATGGATCCCAGTCACAGTTTCACCATTAGGCCATTATTAGCTCTGCAGTCTTGAACGAGACTTAACTAGCAATGTAGTCAGAATTTCTTCATTTGTAAAATACCATGACTTCCTTACAGAGTTATTGTGAAGATCAAGTAAGATAATATATATGAAAAGATAAAACCCAATATAAATAGAAGATTAGCTTACTTCATGACTGGCCTCTAAATAAATGTTTTGATTAGATATGCCTTCTCTACAAAAGCTGGTTTGAAAGCTCATATTGATTTGAAATGCAAGTGCTTTGAAAAAGTTTTTATATTTGTTAATATATTTACACTACTAAAACAGATCTGCACAATATGTGGTATAACAGTTTTTGCAAGTGTACCAAGAAATGACTGAACATACACCAAAATAAATGAATGAAATAAGCTTAGCTTATGAAGTATTTATAATAATAAATGTTCTCATTTCAGAGAAGAAATTAACCATTATGTTTATTAAACATGATGATAAAAGTATAATCTTATTTTTGTACATGGATTGCGTTATTATATAATTTTTTAAATTCTCCTTGGCAATCTATTACTGTGGTTTAGAGTATAGAGTAAGGCTCTCAGTAAAACTAAAAGGCCACAAACATAATTATTGAAAACTCGGGATGCCATTACATACCTATCAGAATGGGTAAAATAAAACAACAGTGACACCAAATACTGACAGGGATGTAGAGTGACTGGAACAAACATATATTACTACTGGGAATATAAAATAGTATGGCTACTCTGGAAAATAGTTTGAGGTTTCTCATATTTTTATATACAATCTATTAATTGTATTCTCGGCCATTTATTCCTGAGTTATGAAAACTTACATTTACACAAAACCCTTTGTACTAAAGTTCACAGCAACTTTATTTGTAATAGTCAGAAACTGAAATCAGCCCCAATATTCTTTAACAGGTGAATGGTTTAATAAACAGTGGTGCATACACACTTCAGAAAACTCAGCATAAAAAAGGAATGTGTTGTTACACATATAACCTGGAATGAAACTCCAGAGGCTTTATGCTGAGTGAAAAAAAGTCAATCTCAAAGATTCCATACTTTATTATCTATTTATATAAAATGATTTATATGATAAAATTTCAGAAATGGAGGACAGATTAGTGATTGCCACAGGTTAGGGATTGGGCGGGCTTTGGAGGAATGTGGATGTGGTTATAAAAGGTGAATAAATGGATCCTTTCAGTATCCTGATGGTGGTGGTGAACACAAGAGCCTACACAGGTGATAAAACCATGTAGAACTTATACACACGAGTTCAAAGAAAACTGGAGAAACCTGAATAAGACCAGTAGATGGTGTCAATGTCAACTTTTTGATTATAATATTATACCATAGTTTTGTAAAATGTGACTACTGTGTTAACTGAGCAAAATGTACAAGGGCTTCTGTGTATTATTTATTACAACTGCATGTGAATCTGCAATTATCTCTTAAAATGTTCAATTAAAAGTCAGTAATTTGCATAAGTGGTATTAAAAAAACAACTGCATGTGTATAAATACAGGGGTTTGTAAATTAATAAACTCTAAAGCCTTATTTTTGTTTTATTTTGTACAAAAAGAAATAAAAACATTTTATATAGTTTTATCAATAAATATCATACCAAAAATAATTAATGAAACACAGCTCATTAGTTTTTCTTCATGATATATTTTGTTTCATTCAACTTTTACGTGATACCAGCATATGTACTTTGTTATAATTGTTTCCCACATGCAAATAAATGTCAGGGTTGGAAGACCTGTTATTTAGTTCAGAAATAAGACTAATTATATCTACTAATTAGTCATTTATTGGCTTTGTAAAACAATTATTTTATAAACAGTTATAATTAAGTTATCTCAAGAAATTCAAATTTCAAAACAGAACATTGGTGAACTTGGTTTTTATTACTGTAGTTAGTAAAACAGATCAAATAGATTTTGTGAAGGCCTTAGAAAGTTCCAAAAAAATTGTTAAATGTACTTCTTTTCTCCTAGGTTTCATTTCTCTGGCTGCAAAAAGTAAATATTTTAATGAAAGTGTCCTGCTTGGATCCTCGGAAATTTTGGGAGATTTCTCGATTTGAAAGCAAATGCAGCTACTATGAAAAGCAGTATAAGGTTCTTCAAACAATTAAAAATAGAACTACATACCAGCAGTCTCACTGCTGCATATCAATCCAAAAGAATTATAATCAGAATCTCAGAGAGATATTTGTACTCCCATATTCATTGTAGCACTATTTACAATATCCAAGATATGAAAACAACCTAAATATACATTGGCAAGTAAAATGTGTCATATACATAAACTGGAATATTATTCAACCTTAAAAAAGAAGTAAATCCTGCAATATGTGACAAGAATGAACATTGAGGACATTATACCAAGTTAAATAAGCCAGTCATAGAAAAACAAATACTGCATGGGACAATTTATATGAGATACTAAAGTAATGAAATTCATAGAAGCATAGAGTAGAATGGTGACTGCCAGGGACTAGGGGCTTGGGGAAATGGGAAGTTGCTAATCGACAGGTACAAAGTTTCATTTATGGAAGGTGAATAAATTCTAAAGTTAATACTAATGTATTATGCACTTAAAAACCTCTTGAGGATACATCTCATGTTGTGTTCTTACTACAATAAAATAAAATAAACCAAATTTTAACTTGAGTTCTCTCTCACATCTTCTTTAGGCAGGCCTGCTAGCCATAACTTCTCTGATACTTGCTCCTGACATCTTCCTGAAGTTTAAGAAGGCAGGTAAAGGCATTGTAGACTGAACGTTTCAGATGGCTTCAAACTACTTAATAAGAGCCATTATTTTTAAGTAACCCCCTAAATAATAGGTTTTAGAGTCTGATTAGTTGAGATGCAAAGTTTATTCACACAAGCCATGAGGGAAGAGAGAAAAGCAGAATCCTAAAGTGGAAGTGAAAACTATAATACACCCTCAGTTCCAGCAGAAGCTCAAAGATAGTAAATCTTGCCACAAGTCAATGGCCAAGTCAAGACTAGAATTACTTTCTCAAGTCATCCTTTTTCCTCCTCTTTCTTCAATACTCAATAAACTACTTATTTTTCAAAACTTAGATCAAATTCTGTTAATCCTACCTGGACCCCAGGCAGAAGTAATCACTCTTCCCGTTGTTCCCATAGTGTCCCTCATTATTGATTCACTCATTTATCCATCTGTTCTTTCATTCAACAAATATTTTTGAGCAATGAATATGTGCCCAACACCTAGTGCCAAGAAAAAAACCTCTGTCCTTATGACACTGGTAGTAGTGAAAGGGAAAACAGATAATAAGTTTTTAAAAAGTAAAATACAGAACATGTGAGTTATGGCATGTTAGAGGATGACAAGTAAAAGAAAATCAGCAGGGAAAACAGCTGGAAAGTGTGCATTTGTTGTAGTGGGATTTTTTTAACTTTTATTTTAGGTTCAGGGGTACATGTGAAGGTTTGTTACATAAGTCAACTCGTGTCACAGAGGTTTGCAGTACAGATTATTTCAGCACCCAGGTGTTAAGCCCAGTACCTAATAGTTATCTTTTCTACTCCTCTCCCTCCTCCCACTCTCCACTCTCAAGTAGTCCCCAGTATCTCTTGTTCCCCTTCTTTGTGCTCACGAGTTCTCATCATTTAGCTCCCACTTATAAGTGAAAACATGTGGTATTTGGCTTTCTGTTTCTGTATTAGTTTGCTAAGGATAATAGCCTCCAGCTCCATCCATGTCCCCACAAAATACATGATCTCATTCTTTTTTATGGCTGCATAATATTCCTTGGTATATATGTACCACATTTTCTTTATCCAGTCTATCATTAATTGGCATTTAGGTTGATTCCATGTCTTTGCAAAGTATGCATCTGACAAAGGTTAAACATCCAGCATCCGTAAGGAACTTAAATTTACAAGGGAAAAACAAATCCATTAAAAACTGGGCAAAGGACATGAACAGACACTTTTCAAAAGAAGACATACATGCGGCCAACAAGCATATGAAAAAAAATTTGATATCACTTATTATCAGAGAAATGCAAATCAAACCACAATGAGATACCATCTCACACCAGTCAGAATGGCTGTTATTAAAAAGTCAAAAAATAACAGAGGCCGGTGAGGTTGCAGAGAAAAGGGAACACTTATATACCATTAGCAGGTGTGTAAACTAGTTCAACTATGTGGAAAGCAGTACAGTGATTCCTCAGAGAACTAAAAGCAGAACTACCGTTGGACTCAGCAATCCCATTACTGGGTATATACTCAGAGGAATTTAAATCATTCTACCATAAAGACACATGCACACGAATGTTCATGGCAGCTTTGTGCATTTGGAGATGAATACAGTTCTAAATAGGACAGCCTGGAAAGGCCTCAGTAGAAAGAATAACACTTCATAAAAGATCTGAAAGAGGTGAGGATATATTTTCACAATTAATCATGCACATCTGTTTCCCTTAGATCTTCAAAGTTATGAACATACTTCAATTATTTTTGTATGCTGGCTCCTAGGGAGCAGCCACACTTAGTAAGTACACATAATGTTGGATGAAATATCTCAGGTTTCTGAACTTAAATTTCAGTTGTCTTTCAACTACACAAGGCTTTGTACTTCAGAAAATTGATGAATTTGAATACAACACTGATGTAAATCAACAGCACAACTAGAACTTCTACACTCTCGCTGCTCAACAATTTAATTTAATAGGGGTATGATTTTCTAAATGTTGTAGCCCAACACATGCAGGAAACATGAAGAAAACTGAATCCTAAGAATATTGAGGGACAAGCCCAAAACCATACACAGTGTGAACTACTAAACCTCCTAAACCTACATTTCACAACATGAAAAAGAATGAAGTGCTAAGTAATACATTTGATCAATTTTTGTCTCTATTTCTGATTTTATTCCCATAGTATGGCCAATTTTATATTTAGCACTACTACCATCACAAATAGGAGCCTGAGAAGTTTCATGCACGTTGTACCTGTGTACCTGTGACTATAGGCTAAGTTTAAGACATGTGTGCCTCCAAATACCTGCCGGCAGTGATACCTTATGTCCTAGTACATCGAAATACAAAGAAGAACTCCTTGAGAGTCTAAAGGAGACTACAAAAATCGGTTCACTTTGGACAGATAATATGACCACACACAGATCTAGAACTAGTATGACCACTCAGTCTGGGATGATGAAATGGCCAATTTCTTGGTATAAAATGAGAACAGCACATATGGCTGAAAGCCATATTAGAGGCAAAATTACTACTACTTATGTGCTGTTACAAATTGCAGATAAAAGATGATTACACATATTATAGTTATCTAGTTTTCATTATAAGGACTAAATGATTTAAGATTACAGAAAAGCCAGACTGAATGAAGAGTAAAGGACGGGTACATTAATGAAACATTCGCCTTTGTTGCTCACTGTTAAAAACCTCTCAGAGACTCATCGTTGACTGGGAACTGACTCTGGTTGTCATTTGGGATAATGTATTTGTGAGTGAATTGATTAATGGTTCAAAAATACCAATACTTGCATTATGAGTCCTTCAGTGATTCTCCATTACCATCAAGAAAAAGCCCAAACCCCTTAGTACAAGATACAAATGTCTTCATGAGGTGACTCTCCTCTTCCTCTCCACACATTCCACACCCTTCCATTCTTAGGTCTCTGAACATGCCATGCTTTCAACACCTACTTCAGTCTCTTTGCACATACTCTTCTCTCTGCACAAATCCTTTCTCCCTCACCTCCCAACAGGGTGAATTCCCTTAAAATAGCTTAAGCGTTATCTTCATTTGGAAGCCCTTCCCGAACCCCACTGCCCATATTCCCTATGTTAGGTATCTCTTCCCCTTCTAAATACGACTGTTAAGCTTATCACACAATATTAACAGATTATATAAATAATATACATTATATATAAATATACATTATCTATATGATATAACATATATAAATACATATATGTATGTATGTTGCCTTCACTGGATCAAAACTTCTGAGCAAGTTTTATTCATGCTTTAATAAGCAATACTATAGAATTGAATACCTGAAAGTAAAACTAAAATAGTGGTAACTAATATTTATTGAGTGCTTAATAACTGTCAGACACCCTTCTGAAGCTTTAATTCATTTATTGTCATAACAATCTAATCAATACATAACTAACATTATTCCTATTTTACAGATAAAGAAACTGAGGCAGGGTAAGTTTAGTAAACTGTCTAAGGTTACAAAGCTAGTAAACGACAAAGCCAGGGTTTGATCCCAAGCACTCTGACTTCAAAATGCATGTTCTTCACCACTGTACTACAGCTACTTCATATGTATATATATGTATTTAAGTGTTTTTAAGTAAATAAGTAGGCATATATATAAAATTCAAGAGTATGTGTAATATATGTATATATGTATTTACTTGGGTATATACGCATTTACTTGGGTATATACATGAAAAACACTGGCTTTTAAGAATGAACTCTAAACAGCAGTATAAAGTTACTTCAATGAATTAGAAGTTTTGACAAAAGACCATCTGCTGTTCTAGAAATTGTCTTCTTTTCCACTGACATATTATACTATTCTAGTTAATAATTTATAAAACATAATATCAGTGCACATAGACTTTAAATGCATTAAGTAGATATGCTTTGTATTGAGAATATGCACTTATTATGTACTACTAGGTAGCTTAGTAAAAATTTGAAAATTTAGGTATAAGGTAATCATTACAAGATTAGTTCTGCAAAGTACTTTCGCATGTATAGACAATTACTGAATAAGTGTTTTATTCAGGAGAACAAAAATCTATATTTATAAAGATATTAAAATATTTGTTTCTCAGTAACATTTTATTTTTATTTATTTTTATTTATTTATTTTTAAGTTCTGAGGTACATGTGCAAGATGTGCAGGTTTGTTACATAGGTAAATGTGTGCCATGGTGGTTTGCTGCACCTATCAAACCATCACCTAGGTATTAAGCCCAGCATGCATTAGCTCTTTTCTCTAATTCTCTCCCCTATCCCCACCCTCCCCCAATAGGTCCCAGTGTGTGTTGTTCCCCTCCCTGTGTCCATGTGTTCTCATTGTTCAGCTCCCACTTATAAGCGAGAACATGCAGTGTTTGGTTTTCTGTTCCTACGTTAAGTTTCCTGAGGATAATGGCTATTATTTTATACTCCAAAATTTTAAATTCAACATTTTTAATACAATGGGTTCCCAAACATTGCCATATACTGGAATCACCTGAGGATCTTTTAAAAATCCTGATTCCTGAGGCCAGGCATGGGGCCACATGCCTGTAGTCGCAGCTACTTGGGAGGCTGAGTCAGGAGTATCCCTTGAGCCCAGGAGTTCAAAGCTGTAGTGAACTATGATCGCACCTGTGAATAGCCACTGCACTCTAGCCTGGACGATACAGTGAGACTTCATCTCTTACAAAAAAGAAAATACTGATGCTGACACCACCACCGCCCTCTTAACCAGACATTCTGATTTAATTAATGATGGGCTGAGTCATGAATATTAGGATTTTTTCAAAGCTTCCCAGATGATTCCAGTATGTAGCACAGATTGGGAACCAGAATTTTACTAAACTTTCCCTAAATTCACTCTGAAGTTTACAGGAATTTCTTCTATTATGACAGTTAAAAGCAATCCTGACAAAAACATTATTTCAAGTGATCAGCAGCAGCAATGCCAGAAATCCATATGTAGTTTCTCATATCAACTATATCACCTGGCTACTACATTCTTCAAATAGAATTCCTTTCCTCTTGGCTAATTCTCTTTACAGGTAATACAAATCATTTCTTTACTAAATCATTTATTCAAGAACACAGACAAATTCGCAACCTAATCACCAAACTTAATTAGGCAGAATTTTACTTCATTTTAATTAAGTATCCATTTTCATGTGCTTGAAACAGAAATGAATACAGCTTGGACAGGGAACAGGTTATTTATAAAAAGGGAGATTTAAATGAGGGTAAAAATACATGGAAAGACACACCTTGCACACCCTTCTCTACCTACTTGTCCATTTTAATCCCCGTTTATAATCTTAGGTATCGGCTCAATTTCAAAGCAGTAAATAAATAATACTAATGTTTATGCTGATGTGGAGATATGGAGATGCGGAGATTTTATATCAGAAGTCTTCAATGTTTTAAAGTCCTTGAGATTTGTGGGTTATTTTTTATTGCAGTGTAATCTACCCAATCTTTAAATTCTATATGTAAGTATGATTGTATATGTAAATATAATATCTATTTCAGAAAAAATATATCACATGTGTAAGTGAAATTTTTAGATTAAGAATTAGCATGTCCTACTCTATTCAAAGTGCATGTTCTTTACAATGTTTGTAAAACTATATGCAAGGTAAAACAGTGATGTCTGGTCTATCTATAATGCATGATGATCAAAGAGTTTTGTTTATCACATACTCATGCTGAGAATTCATTAAGCACTTTCACTATTAAATTTGCAGAATGAGTTGTTGTCTCCACTTTACTGACACCATGAGTCACATTCATCAGTCTCCAACAGGATGATAAAAGACTGAATGATTCAATGAAAATGTTGATCATTATGGTTCAGTTATAACAAATGTGTGACTAAATCTGTACTCTCATAATACATCACATCAAACAGAAATTTTAGGGTGGAATGGTTCTTCAGGCTAAATAGTGAAGCACTTTGAAATCTAAATTCGTGTATTCTAGTTATTAACATAAACTCTGAAAGAAATCCAGGCTTCATCTTCAGAAAACAATAAATCTAAAAAATAAACTCAAAGATTGTTAGATGTTAAAGAAACTGCCTGGATTAAAAAAAATAGAAATAACAGTGTTTCTCTTTAATCATCTGTATTTTGAAGTATTTTAAAGACAGAAGTGACACATTTTATACAGCTATACAATGTAATCACCAAAAGACTATATTGGGATGACTTTTTATTAAGAAATGTATGATACCTGTTACTGTCATTAATGGTGACTACTCTGTAATGTATTTATTGCTATGTTTATTTGTGTTAGTGTGAGTTAGAATTAGAGAGTAAAGAACAATAGTAAACATATTCTAGTGCACAAAATAATATAAGTGAAATTTCATTATGTACAAATCATCACAAATAAGTTGTTTTATTTTTGTAAAGAAACTATCATTCTGAAGACAAATTTAAGCTAAAATATATGGAACATATGTATGTATAAATATGGATTTCTTTTCAGGAAATCATACGTTTTAGTGTCTCATTTAAGTTTTCTGTGTAGTTTGGAAAATCCTGAACGGCATTAAATATTTGTTTTTAAATTATGCATAAGGCTTATCTACAGCATGAAATGCATGTGTGTTCTCACTGAATAATATTCTCCTCTCATTTTCTCATCTAAGTCTAAGATTAACTTAAGGCAACAATTTTGTGAACTTTTTCAAATAATAAAACGGTATATATTCGCTTAAAAACAAAAACATGAAATTAAATATAAATATGTATTATAAATAGTTATATTACTTCCCCCTTCATACTTGTTTCATTTAAGATTATTTAAAATGCTGGTGAATTAAACTGCTTTTGTATTGACTATTCACCATGTAAGACTCTAACATGTACACAAACACACACATCTATTTTTATGTACACATATTCAGATAGTTTCTCAAAGATTATTTACTGTTAATTTGTAGCCTCAAAATAATGAACTACAGCTACACTTTTTGATATATGACTTTTTAAAAACTAAGTAAGCAAAAGGTTTACAATTCTATTTACACAATTTATATTTAGATAAATTAAAACATTTCAGTCTTAAAGGTATAATGTTAAAAAATTAATTTTAAGTAAAATGGCTTAAACTATTTCATTGTAGTAAAATAAACACAGCTCAAGTTGAAGTAATACAATGTCTAAATAACTAGAAAACAAACAAAAATATCATTATTTATATTTTAAAAATAAATTAATTGATCAGATATGGAGAATTCTGCACTTATACCTACTCTGTTGGTTTCAAACTTACATTTTTCAGTGCCATAACCATGAAACAGGCTACAAGCAGTCCTTAAATGCCTCTTATCAACTTCAACTACATCATCTTCATAACTTTTTTCTACCCAGAGACCTCCTATAAGTTTTAGAAATTCCCATTATATTTGTAAAACCTAACCTAAAGTTAGAAAAAATATTTTAACATATAAGGAAACTACATCAAAATAATCAATACATGTAGATAAATATTTATGGTGATATCTATTCTGATGAACAAACACTGCTACCAGGAAAGGAATGTGACAGCTTTTCTCCCTCCCTAGAATATGCTTCTACCTCTTCTCCCTCAGCTTGCCAATGCCAATTTTTAAAATCCTCTGATTTTGGATCATAGAGGAATAGAAAAGTTACTTGATTGGTGAGGATCTCGTGTTGGAGCTCTCAGAACTAAACACTTGTTTAAAGTGATTCTTCTCCCCTAGGTATTTTTGTGATCTCTGTGGGGAAGTCAACAGTCTCTCTCTCCCTTGCACCTTTAGTTGAGATATTTCTTCCTGAAGTTCCCCTGACAAGGGTGAATGCAGCAGTCTTACTTAGTCCCTAATTATAGTATCTGCTATACTATACTATACTATACTATACTATACTATACTATACTATACTATACTATACTATACTATGCTATACTATATTATAAAGTCACTTAGACCCTCCAGACCATCCTCTTAGACAGGACCCAAGATAACACCATGCCAGTTCTTTCCTGTAGCCCACATCTGGTCTATGGGAAAGACTTCTTCTTCTTCTTAGATCAACTCCGGGAGTTCAACACAGTTTTGCTCCAAAATAAAGGCAATTAGTTAGTTTGTTTCTCACATATCAGTCCACCATATCCTGCAAACCCTCTCTTTAATTTTCTTAAAGACATACTCATGGAAAGAATCATGCCCACACCCATCCCCTTCTTGAGGGTGTGAGAATAGAAATCAAAGCTTACAAGAATCTCACTTCATAAATCTTAAATCTCCCCCTCAATTTTGGTAAAGTATTTACCAACTTTGGTAAACTATTTTGTTCTCTCTGTGATATGGTTTGGATCTGTGTCCCCACCAAATCTCATGTTGAAAGGTAATCTCCTGTGTTGGAGGTGGGGCCTGATGGCAGGTGTTTGGATAAGGAAGGTGTTTCCCTCATGAATGGCTTAATGCCCTCCCTTTGGTAATAAGTGAGTTCTCTCAAGATCCGAAAGTATGTGGTACCTCCCCACGACTCCTTCTCTTTTGCTCCTGCTCTGGCCATATGACGTGCCTATTCCTGCTTCACCCTCCGCCATGAGTAAAAGCTCCCTGAGGCCTCTCCAGAAGCTGAGCAGATGCCAGTGCTATGCTTATACAGCATGCAGAACTGTGAACCAATTAAACCTCTTTTCTTTATAAATTTCCCAGTCTCAGATATTCCTTCACAGTAACTCAAGAACAGCCTAACACCAACATATCTTGGTTTGTTATTTCAAGTCAAGCATGATAGCCTTGTACCTTGGAATGAATTTCCTGTTGTCTTTAGATCTCAGCTGAGATTTCCATTCTAAATTACTCAATTATATATAAAATTTGAAGTGAGGACACTCTTGTCTCACAAAGTAGATTAAATGCATTTGTGTACAACGTTAGTGTATTTAAAAACAAACTATAACATATTCATTCACTACTTACCCAAGTTTGCTAATCTACATCAGCCTGATGAACAGAATAATTCCCTCTGTACTGGTTTGTGATATGTAGAGTATTTTTTTTCTTTTTGTTTTTTGTTTGTTTGTTTTTTTGAGACAGAGTCTCGTTCTGTCACCCAGACTGGAGTGCAGTGGCGCGATCTCGGCTCACTGCAACCTCTGCCTTCCAGGATCACGCAATTCTCCTGCCTCAGCCTCCTGAGTAGCTGGGATTACAGGCACACACCACCATGCGTGGCTAATTTTTTTTTTTTTTTTTTGTATTTTTCGTAGAGATGGGGTTTCACTATGTTGGCCAGACTGGTCTCAAACTCCTGACCTCGTGATCTGCCCGACTTGGCCTCCCAAAGTGCTGGGATTACAGGCATGAGCCACCCCGCCCAGCCTATGTAGAGTATTTTTGCAGTGCTTTACTGTAGGCAAAGTCCTTGTACTTCTACTCTCTTACTTACTTGTGATTTCAAATCAGTGAAAAAGCTAAACAGCCACATATACACCTGGCTATATCATTAAAATAACACAGGATATTAAAATTTCTCCTCTGTTATATTTCATTTATTTAATTGGATAAGCCATTTTTAACCAAGTTTAATTTAATTATGGTGATCATAATTAATAGTGATTGGAAGAATACAACTGTAAAACAGTTCTATGGTTTGTATACCTTATTTGTCTTATATGTGTTAATAGAAAACATCTCAGTAATTTCAAAACTAGTAATACAATATGGGAACAGTATGTTATAGCAGAAAGGGCCCTGGGCTTGAAATCATTATTCAGTTCATGTTTGTATTCCTACTTCTCTTATAATTTGGACTATTTAATAGGTATTATCAAAATTATTTTAAAAAGTATTTATTTTTATATGACATGTACACACACATGTGCATTATAAAAAGCCACACAATACTTCAATTATCTTCCACTGATGATATATTATCTATAGTGATTGTTACAGAAAAATAAATCTTCAAAATGATAAAACAAGAGTACAGCCTACTCAAGTCATAGCTATAGAAATCAGGTATATTTACTTAATCTTCAGATTCTCAGTTTTATTCATCTGTGAAATAGTGATAAAACGCTGGTTTACAACTTTCCAGAGTTATTGGGATCTCATGAGTTGACAGTAAATTGCCCCATTAAGTGGTACATATATAAAGTGGTTATACTGAACTCTTAAACATGCACACATGCACACATGCACACATGCACACAAACAAAAATATTCAAAAACAACTTTGCATATCTCATGGGAATTCATCTCTGAAAATACCTGACTGCTATTAAAAATCTTTTAAATTTCAATAGTTACATGCCTTACCACTAAATAGCACCACTTAGAGTACTTTATATAGAGGAATGTTTTGTAAAACTTCTCAATTGGCAGATTCATTGCTCTATTAGTGAAAGGCTATAAAATTTATGTTTTCATTCTATATTCTTTTAACTAAGGACTTTTAAAAATCAAAATGATTTAATATTTGCAATTTAGCAGCCTGAATGCCTTTAGTCGGAAGAGGTGTCTTGCGTACCAGAAGTTCATCTACAATTTGAAAGGTGATCTTCCTCTAAGAATTCTGAAATGCTGTAATAACTTTATATGGCTCTGAACTGTTTCATTCTAAAATCTCAGGGCTTTTCTAATGTGACAGGCTTAACGAAATTCCAAGGCTCCAATCTTAGTATTTTAAGCTAAATTGATAAATTGGACCCTTAACTTTAAAATTTCTAATCCTAATAAAAATATGAGGTTTAGCAATTCCTTCCTGGTCCTGCAATATGCAGAAATTATAAATGAGTACAGACTTTCTTTACTTCCTAGCTTTCTTTCTGTTTCATATGAATCTAAACTAGAAAGCATATTGAATCGATTTAAACTGGAACCCACAGAAAGAAGCTGGCTAAAGACATGGAGGCTAACTCATAGTCTGTGACCAGACTGGTTTGTCTAATGATGTAGTTGTTGTCACAATAAATGGCTACACACACAGATTTCTGTCTGGTTAGACATTTGGCTTGAAATAAACATTCAGAGAATTGAATCCAAACATCGACTTTAAGGCCAAAAGTTGCCTTAAACTCTGCCAACCTGATGCTAATTCAACTAGGAGTAACATGCTTTTTTGTTTGTAACAAATGAGTCCTTGAATCTATTAAACTGAAACTGATGATGATTTCAGAAACATGTTTGATGAGGTCATAATCTCATTGCAGTAGGTCTGGAACCTAATTTTCTTGTCAAACGTCACTTACGTACTTTGGTATCCTAGAAGTGAAAGGAATGATCCAAGAACTGGGAAAGGAAATACTTTGGGTCTGTAATTTGATTTATAAAAAAGGCCTGTTTAAGCACTTACTTTGTGAATGCCTGTTTTACAAGTTTAGAGATTATTCCTTGTCTGAAATTAGCTCTACTCCACCATCCTAAAGCCTTAAGAAAAGCAGATACTATTAGATTAGATACTTAGAAAAGAAAATAGTATTAATGAAAAATACTAGCGTAACTAAAAATAATTTAAATAGGGCTCTGTTTGTGTGTGTCACTTATTTTGGCATGCTGTATACCTGTATTTGCAGATCTTTTATTCAATACAGTTAAAGGAAATAGCATTTAGAAATCATCGGAAAATATTAGTAAATAAAGAACGTGACACACAAAGTTCTTTGGATGGAAGAAAAATATGCTAAACAAGAGATTTTTCCAAATTACTTGAAAACTAAAAGGATATATATTTATAACCAAGAATAAATGTATTTATTTAGAAGACATTGATACACTATAATATTTTATGACAAAATAAAGAGAAAATACTGAGTTAAATATGAAAATGAGTGTCTAGTTAAATATCACCACAATATTTTCTTAACTGAGTTTCTAATGCTATTTATCATTCTCCTCTTTAAAATAATTTACAGAGTGCTAGTTTTCTGTGTCGATATCCAAATGTGGAATGGCTTTTTATTTGGAACATACAATGAAAAGAAAGTTTATTTTTCCATTCAAATTATGATATCATTCATGGGTCCAGGGCAAGCTACAAAATTTGTGGAACTGAGTGCAAAATAAAAACATGAAGCCCCTTATTTCTTGAACTAAGAATTTCAAGACAGCAGCAACAAAGCACGAATCTCTTCTTAACACAGGGGCCTGTGTAATTACATACCCACAAAGCTAGCCATGAATGGGACCATCAACAAAACTTTCTATTGACTCGCATTTGTATTGCTAGTGTGATTGAAGAGACATGAAAGGTAGTTACTAAAGCATCTTTCTGTACAAACTAAATCAACGGAAAGTTACCCTCCAAATGAGTCCACCCATACCTATTTATCTGCCATATCCAAATGAACAAGCTGTTGAAAACATGGCAGCAAGGGCAAGAAGTAGAGGAATTAAGATACACATCAAGCCCTGCAGCTTCCTGCCTTTGATAGAAATGTACAATAGTGTACTGTTTGCAACATCCTTTCATTCCTCTGCTAGAGAGTTCTGGCTCACACCCACTGGAGCCTTGTGAAAAGATGCAACCCGTACTTAGGAAAGGGGTCAGACATGTTTGTTCATTTTCAATATCTTTTCTTTTTATATTAAAAAAATAGAGTAAAGATCTATAAACCTGAATTAAAACTCTTGAGTTTGAAACTGCCTCGTTCTTAAATCTTCAACCTCACATAATATATTCATATAAAATACTAATAAAGCCCTTAAGACCATGACAAGATTAATTTAACTCATATATATTAATTTCATGAAACACCAAGTTCAACCCTTACATCATTATTAGCACTGCAGTATATTACTGACATATATATGTAGTCTGGGGTCACTTCAGAAATTGGCAAAGGAAATTACTCCCTTAATGCAGTCTACAGGCACACCTCAGTAACAATGACACTTTTATCTTTCACTTATTGGCAAGTTTTATTCAGTGTTTCAAAGCTTGACTAATCCACAAGATAACATCAGCATATTTAAATCCTTAATCTGATCAAATCCAACTTTATTTGGTAAATAAGGATGATTTCCACTTCCTTTCATCCAAACTCTCATGATAAGGGCTTTGATAAGATAGTATCATAAATTACTTTCCTACAGGGAATATGTTTCTAAGAAAAAGTATACTACCTAAATGAGAGGGAAAATGGATTTATACTTTAAAAGAAATTTTGAAAAATTAGCGTTCAAGATAGAAAGATCAAGAGATGGGTTTTATCTTCCTAAGTTTTGAACTACATACTATCAGTCCAATTTGAAAGCTCATTTTAGTTTTACCTCGTACATCATCAGTTAAAGCAAATGGTAGATAAATATTTATTTTGTAATTTATTTTATACTTCTTAGCCATAAGTATTTGTGGCAGATGAAGCAATATCTATCAGTTTCTTAAAAGAAAAAAAAGTCAAGATTGTCCACTTCTTCACTTATACTGTCTTAAATTAACAAGAACTAAATAGTGATCAGAAAGAGAAAAAGTAACTACACATGGAGTATTCCTAATCCAAAAATCTAAAATCTGAAATGCTACAACATCCAAATTTTTTTGAGTGCTGACATTACACTAATAACAAATGCCCATTAAAGCATTTCAGTCTTTGGACTTTCAGATTAGGTATGGCGAACCAGTAAAATTGTCTACTGACTCATTTTTACCAAAAAATCCCAAATCTAAAACACATCTTGTCCCAAGCATTTTGGATAAGGGATATTCAACCTGTAATGTCAGTCTGAAGCATAACAATTAACCTATGCAGCCAAGGCTAAGCTATATTAGAATCGTAATAGTTCTCAATGAAAACTATGAGCTCCTCAGTATCTTTGAAACCTGATAAACTACTTTATCAATTAGTACCTGTGTACTATAACAGATCCTTCATAAGAAATAATTTGCTTTAATGACACAGAAATAAGCTACACTTTAAATCAATATTCCTTTTCAGCTAACTATTAATATTTGTATTCTCTCAATATTCATATACTGAAGCTCTAACTCCCATGGGATAGTATTAAGAGATGGGGCCTTTTAGAAATAATTAGGTTTAGATGCAGTCATAAGGGTGAAGCTCTCATTATGAAATTAATGCCTTTATAAAAAGAGAAAGAGGCACCAGAGCTTCCCTGTAAGGATACAACAAAAAGGCAGCCATCAGCAAGTCAGGAAGAAGGCCCTTACGAATAACTGAATCTACTAACATCTTGGTCTTGGACTTTCCAGTCTTCTGAACTGTGAGAAATAACTGTATTGTTAGCCATTCGGTCTATGGTATTTTGATACAGCAGCCTGGGCAGACCAAGACAGTACTCCAGAAAAAATTTAGAAAGTATGCTGACAAATTCCCACCATATTAATACTAAGTAAAAATATCAATGGTATATGAAGAAATACTTATTAATATTGTAAAATCCAGTTCTTGGTAATTTCCAGTCTAATTCACTTAGTTAATAACATTTTCTAGTGTTTTCCATATTCAGCAATTACAATATAATGCCTAAATATATCCTTTAGAGTAGTTTAAGGAGTATTGCTTAGAGTAATCCAAAATTGTGTGTTCTCCACCTGCTAAGAGTCTAAATTTTCACACTAGTTTTATTGTAATTTTCAATCAATAGAGTCTGCCTTGCTAAAATACAATAAAATAAAATAAAATAAACATATATATATATATGTATATTTGAAGTCCATAAAATAAAATGCTTTAGTTCCCTTGAATCATAAGAACCATTATAAAAACAAAAAAAAATATTAAGGAAAGAAATTAAATACACTTTTTGAAAATGCTAAATTACTAACTTGAGAAATGCTTCTTAACAGAAGTAATTGTGCCTCCCTAGATTGTCAATTAAATAACTATAATTAGAAAAATTTTCCTCTTTAAAAGGCATAAATGATTTACCACAAAATCTTCGTAATAACAAATTTTAAACACTAGATTTTAATGTAAGGCAAGATGTATCTGGAAAATAGGTGTTTCTGAAGTGTTTTAACTTTTCATTAGATCCCATTGACATGGTCCTACAGAGTTCATTTTACTATAATTAAGTTTATTAAATATTGAATTTCAATGCAAACATGAAAGCTTCAAAGAAGTAGAGCATTTAAGCTTTCCTTAAAATGTATTTTCATACGTGTGAAAACAGACATATCCTATACTCTGCCTATACTTTATTCATATTTGCACAGTATTTGCTAACTTCTTACTATGTATACAGTACTCTTCCTTCATTTTTTTTTAACATTTCAGTTAAGGGCACATTCAAAATTCACTCTGTTTCTACCCCAAAATTGCTATAGAAAAACTGTTGAACTGAACGTTCAAAATTAGTGTTTTTCAGACCAGACAGATAATGTGGTTTTCAAGTCAATCTACTAATGACACTAAATGCTGTAACATGTAATCACTAGATTTGGAAGGGGGAGGCAAAGAGTTGCCTGCATTTGAAAGTAGTGAAGACAAACATATTAAATAGGAAAATTTGCAGACATCCATTAAATTGTGTATGTATGTGGGTTCCAATAGACTGACATTTTCAGAATCATACTAAACATGGAAATAAGCCAAAACAAAAGAGACGGATTTGACTTTGAATGATTCTTCATCCTAAATTAGACATACTACCTGTGTTAAGATACTATGTATGTGTGTGTTTGTATACATATACATATAAATGTATATGCATATATTTGCCTTTAATGCATATTATAATATGCCCTGTTTTCAAGAGTTCAATGTCATTAATGTAGTAATTTAATTGAGTCACTTATTATTTTTATAATATTTCATTTAATAATCATTTAGAGGACTTACTGTTGTGAGGAATGAAATGTATTTCATTGGCTTTTATATATTTTATGTTTAAGACATCTGAATATATTAGGCAATCAATCCATACATAGAACTGAATTAACATCCTATTCAATAGTTAATAGTATCCAAAATATTTTTTATGTCTGAGATTCTTTAAACCTTCTTGCATTGAAACACTGCTATCAGCTCTGGTAGATGATATTTTCTACTTTAAAATATAATCTCTACTTGTTTACACTATTTTCCTCAATGTATTTCTTAAATATCTTGTGCTATACTAAAATGAATTCATTCTAAGTGCAAAGTTATAAAAACTATGTTACTGCATACATTATGAAAACTGAAACATCTGCTAAGCTTTCATAAAAGGTGCTGAGAATATGACACATTCATGCCTTTCTCTAATACATAAATAGATCATTGTGATATGTATTTTCATTTTATAGCATTCATTCCTAAATCCAAATTTCAGCAATGTTATATACAATATTCACCAAAAGTACAGCCAATTATGTCTTCTTATACATTAATATATTTCTGAAAACTGTTCCAAGAAGTAAATTCAAGACTGCACGATTTATTTTCCACTTAGGAGACTAATGTTAGGCATATAAGAAATGATATGCTACAGCCAGCCCACAGTTATGCTCAGGAATGGCCCCGCCATACAAATAAAATTGAAATCTTAGGTCACATACATTTAAAAATGTTTTTCTGTAGGTCAGATTCATTTATTTGAATTATTTTGAAACCATAATGTCTGCCTTATTTGGTCAGTTATTATACTTACCTCTTCAAAGTCATGCACGTATTTTAATTATGAAAGAATGGCATCTGCCCAAGTTTTCCAAATCAAAAAATCAAAAGTTTGAATCATAAGCACACAGGCTTTTGTCTTTTCAGAAAAGGTTTTTGCTTGTTCGTTGTAATCATATCCTCTTATAGAAGTTTCTTTCTGCATCTGACTCAAAGGAACACTCTCACTATTCTGAGGTCCTGCTCTAGCCTTCCTAATAAACCATCCTCAGGCGTTATAAAGAATTTTGCAAGGTAACATTCAGACATCCTTCATGACATGCATCAAACTTATCATTTCTTGCTCAATGGCTGTCTTTCCAGACAAATGAAGAGCATTACGAGGACAGAGGATGTTTTATTCTTAGCACACATCACAGTGCTTGGGTCAATAAATGTTTACTGAAAGAATGGCTAGATGAAAGCAATAATTGTATTGATAATGTTTTTGTTTTTAGGAATCTTTTGGTTTCTGCAAACTTGGAGATTTTACTCTGGACTGACACTTCTTTTCTAGAAGTTATAAATATGCCATATAATTGGACACATTTGTCTCCAGTTTGTGGTGATGTTTTTTATTTCCTATAGTCAGAAATGAAAATTTTTTAAAGCCTAAACATAATTCATCAACCACATACCTTAAAAGATGATATATTTCAAAGAATTTCAGTGGAAATTATGGGTCAATATATTTTTAAGAAGGTCCTTATGAAGACAATATTGCCTTCCCTATGCCTGGTTATATTTGTTTAATTGGACATTCTACTCTTTTCTAGAGATTTTGCTTACTTACAATCAGATGAATTGAAACTCATTGGTTTGCATTCCACATTGTTCCTTCTGGAAACCCTTTTTAGGGTCACACTGACAGCTGCCAGTTATCAGACTAAAGGCTCTTCATGCTGATAAACTGCATACATATATTGAACCAACAATTCCACAATTTCAATTGACTTAACACTTTTCTTATGTCATCTAGTCTTGTTTTCTATATCTAGTGTCACAAGTAGTACAAAATGTTCAACATATTATAGTATATGAGAAACCACTTTCCTTGGGAGCTGTCACTTTGGGATATTGTCAGTAAGAATGAGGAATTCTCCATCATGCCTGGTTTCTTACACTGTTCAACTGAAAATCAGTGTTTTTCAAAAATGTCTTTAAGAACCACTAAGTGGAAGAAGATGGAAGATTGTCAAAACTATCCACATCACCACACTAGGAAAATTTGAAGACATGAAAAATGGTGTGGTTTTCTGTAGGGTTCTCTGTTTGAAAACACAGAATTTTGACCTTGATTGCATAGCTCTGGATAATAATGTATTGGAGTCATCTGTGTAATCAAAAGAGATTAAAAATTCAACCACTAAAGTGAATAAATGTGTTTAGGAATACTGTTGAAAAAGTCTAAATAATTTCAAATGCAAAGTATATTATCTACACAACTCTAATTCAAAGTTTGCATCAAGAAGATATCTAAGGAACACACATGCAGAAAAGAGTTATTACTTCAGGGAAGGCAAATATGATGGTGTGGTGTCATAAGGGAAACATGCAGTTTTAAAGATGTCCACAGTGATAATTCACCGTTGAAAAGTATCCCAGATTTAGAATCTTCTAATATGACTAAATCGCAGATTTCTAATTGCTCAATGGGATAATATATCATCTGTCCTTAATATTTCCTGAATGCTGGTGAATTGTCACAAAAGCATTCATGATTAAGAAACAACAGGGAAGCCTGGGAGCAGTGGTTCATGCTTTATTCACAGCACTTTGGGAGGCCAAGGCGGGTGGATCACTGGAGGTCAGTAGCTCGAGACAAGTCTGGCCAACATGCTGAAACCCTGTCTCTACTAAAAATACAAAAATTAGTGGTGGTACATGCCTGTAGTCCCAGCTACTCAGGAGGTTATGGCAGGAGAACTACTTGAACCCGGGAGGCAGAGGTTGCAGCGAGCTGAGATCATGCCCCTGCACTCCAGGCTGGGCAATGGTGTGAGACTTGGACTCAAAACACACACACACACACACACACGAAGCGGGAAAATATCTGGTGCTTTGCAAAGTCATCACAATACAAATCAAAATAAATTTGTCTTAAGCCACTTAGACAATACTAACCAACTTTCGCCAGGTGCAATCCATGCACAACCAAAACCTTTTACTGTGAGAGCAAAGCTCTAATGGAGTTCTACCTCATCAGTGATCTACCATTATAAGATATAAAAGACTAGTAGATTCTATTCAGAAAACCATTTTTCTTTGCTTGGTATTAATTTTGGTAGGAGATGAGTTACCAAGTTAGAAATTAGTGTGGTCCCAAATTAAAACATTAAAAAGAACCACCTAAGGTAAATATAAATATGTGATATAAAATTGTCAAAACGAATCCTTTCAGACTTTACATCATTTTCAATGGGAAGTATATACCAGTCATTGCTAATAGCTGGTTAATATTATGTGAAATACCATAGAGTACAATAGCTTTAAAGAATTTTTTATTCTTAATATATGAATTCTATATTCCATATTTTTAGAAGAAACCAAAATAATAACTTGAGTAAGAGGATAAACGATGAAAAATGTAAAGTAATCTGTGTAAATAAATACTCTGAGTAAAGCTAGTAACATAACCATATCTATGACACTTAAGTATATAGGGTTTAGGTAAGTGAAGGGGGCAAAAAAAAATGCAATTATAAGCAAATTCAGAATGATCAGCATACGTAGAGGAACAATTAGTCATATGGGCTGAAAACATGTTACAGTCACCAAACACAGCACAAAGAAAAGCTTTGTAACGCAGCCACTATCTTTCTAAAAAGTGACAGCAGAAGATGCCAAAAGCTACAGTGATTATCTGAATCACAGAAAAAAGAGGTGTCAACTTTGAGCTGAAAGAAGACCATGTATAGAGGTTCAACTAGTAATGTCAAGAGTTGGTAACCATTGGCAAAATAACATGCATCTTCAGGGAGAAAATGCCATATTGATCATTTCAGTTCATACTATAAGTAGAAAAGCAGCAACTAAGTATGACACGCATGTGCCTTATTTTTATCTACATATAAGTTGTCTGCTGTATAAAGTTTCTGGGTTAGTGTACAAACATATATATGAAAATGATTAAATGCTAATTGCTACCCATATAGCATAATCAAAATAAAAATAATTGTAATACTGCATGCATGTCTATTTCTAAAATTCTTTAATTGAAGTCTGTGCATTTGATGCTGTCTCTTGATAGCTTTGTGTTTGTATATTCAAATTTAAGGAAGGTGATACACCATGCAAAGAGAACCCTTCATTAAGGTATACTTTCACCTGATGAGAGTAGACACTCACTTGACTTTATGATTTGAATTACTGAACCAATGCTACAGGAGAGTGTGCCTATGGCCCAGATTTTGTACATGAGGTATTTTTTCGCAAATTCCCAAAAGTTTATTATTAAAACCTAAATAACTTTTTGGAATTTTATGTTTAATCATAAGCTTTTAAAAGTAATAAATTCTAAAATACAATCTACAATTATTAATTAATCATAATCATTGGCAATCATGGCTTAATATAAGCTATTTCTTATTAGATGTTGTTTAGCATTTCATCTTAGAATTCATTTTGGTGTCTGAGTCTCCTTGGGGTTAATACAAAGTTGATGTATAGGATACATCAAGTCATCCTATAATCAACTACCTACTTAGCTATTAGAACCTAAGAGACTATCTTTGTTTTACTTTCAAGACTTCAGACTGATTAGTCATTAAATAAATATGTACTGAATGCCTACCTACTCTGTGTCTGGTACTGTGTCTGGACCTTACAATGGTAGGACTTTCCCTGCCACTGGGGAGCCTACAGAATGAGTGAAATTCTGTGTCATTCCTGTTGACTCCCCTTCAAGCTATTCCCCATGCGCATATATCCATATATATCCAAAAGAAACAGGTAAAGTCCATCTATGCACATAAAAGCCCACTTATTTTTTCTCCCAATTATAAGAGAACAACTTTTCAAGGCTATATAAAAAAGAGAGCCTTGCTATTTTCTAACAGGTATTTTTACAGACAAGTAGTACATAGTATATATACTAAAACTTTGCTAAACAAATCAAGTTGATTTCTTACTGGAGCAATGAATTGACCTCTAATAACAGCTATAGCTCACCTATAGTAATCAGATAAAACTAGATTACCCTGGATTAACAAATAATTATTTTGATTTCTTTTTTTGTTTGTTTGTTTGTTTTTGGTGTAGAAGGGGAATGTTGTGAAAGAGAAGAGTTGGAAAACCCAAAAATATACAAATCCACAAATACTTAGTTTATGTCTATAAACAAAGAAAAAGCCTTTTACTTATCTTCAGAAATGAAAGTATAAGCACAAAGACTATTGATCAGATTGTTAATTGTGGTCTTCTACTGGAGACTATGACCCATGTCATTTTAGTTATACATAAAGAAAAATAATGGTGTAGGTGATACCTAATGTTATCCATGTATCCGTGAAGAAAAAGTACTGCACAGAAATATGAACACAACTAATCAGATTTATCTTTTATATATGACATTTTATAGATGCTAGCAGATTTTTCTAAGCTTCTGTCATTATAAAATATTTGTAATACTAAAGTCAAGAATTTAATTTAGTATCATGGATCTAATTCATTAACTCTTTTGAAGTAAAAGTAAATCAAATTTTAATAAACTTTAGTCTGACAATATTTGCTCACATTAAAAAAATTATTTAGAACTTTAACATGTGTGATATATAATATATAACAGATATATATTTTACATATAATATATAATATATATCATATGTGTTGGATAAATATATAAGGATACATATATATGAACATATATGTATACATATAGATACATATGTATATATACACACATATGTATCCTTATATATTTATACAATAATCAGTATATTATTACAAAGTAATTGTGTATTTCTCCAAAAATAATGAGGCAGTGGTTATTTAAAACAATAATATCAAAAAGTCTCCTCAAAATAAAACACATCCATAATTTAACATAATTGCAATTTGGTCATATTGGTTATAGTATAAACATAATATTGATTTAGAAGGACACATTTTTCAGATCTTAGGAAAATTACATGTAACAAATTCATCATTCCTCCATCTCCCTCTTCCCTTCTTGGTTACACTGTATGTATCTTTATCACTTCACTATTTATAAAGTGATCTACCAATGAACAACATTTTTTAAATCACTGTCCTTGCTTCATTCTTTTTCCTAACATTTTCTTGCTAGTTGGTATCCATCATTCTTACCCGCATTTGGGGAGATAGAAAAGTTTTTGTATTCCTCATTTTGTTGTACCTATCCACCTAATGCCTTAAAAATCAAATTATTAACATGCAGGATAAGTCACCTAATCATGAGAATTAGCAGCTTTTTGGTTTAATTATAATCATAAACTTTTCTTCTGAATCAATGTTCACGTATTCAATCATTTATCTTCAGAAATGTCTTCTTATATCAAAAATTCAAATCTGAGACTTTATCTCCTTTTACATTTTACAATGTCTGAACTTCTTTATAATCTATTTTAGACTCTAACAACTTTGTAAATATATTACTTGTCATTGTTCTCTACTTTTAAGTTTGAATGTGATATCACTCTTTATAGAAGGCTCCAAGCAAACCTGAGAATAAGTTTTGAATTGATTTAGTTACTTTTTACGTGCATTTATGTCCAAATATACACTAAAATATTAGGTTGGTGCAAAAGTAATTACTGTTTTTGCCATTAAAAGTAATGATAAAAACTGCAATTATGTTCGCACCAACCTAATAGTTATTAGAAAGATGGTGGTTATACAAATTAGATCTCTTTCATCACACATTTTCTTCTAAATGTATATTTTCAAGTATCTTAGTAATTTCTTGCAGCTGAAATAGAGAAGCTGATATTTTTATTAAATAGTTTTCAGAAAACCTCAATCTCTTTCTTTATCTCTACCACTGCTCTTCGGCTTTCTCTAAACATACATCTGTATGCACCATAAATATATTTATTGTGAATATGAAAGTTCCTCAAGGTTCCTGTGTGTTTATATCTAACATCACTGATCTATAAGGCATATATTAAACTTTAATGTTTCTTTAGTAATAATCATGCACTTGTACCACCACCTATCCACACTCTCACACAAACACCCCTTTTGAAGTAAAGCCTATATTTTAAAAATAACTATTACAGATTGTGAGTGCAGTCTAGGATCACATAGCAGAACTAAAAGCTAACTGGCCCACCCACAAAGTAAATGTGAGACAGAGGGCTCAGGGTAGCCATACTCTAGCCAAGTAGTGCTGACAGATACCAATAGATATAATCAAATGTTACACATTTGTGTTTGCACACGGGATAAATATTTTCCTGACCAATCTATACTTTTGATGATTCAAGCTACAGGATAAGTTGTAAAAATGTCTTTTGCACTTATCTACGTTACTTAATAGTATCTTCTTGTAATAGACAACTGTTTTACACCATTTTAGTAGGAAATCAATTTGTCATTCAATTCCATTTTCTAATGCAGTAGTCCAACCCAACCCAGAATGCATTATTGATATGGAAATGAGTGTAATTAGCAGCGTAAATGATCTGTTATTTATGATACAAGTCAGAGCAGTAAATCACCATTGGCTCACTATCATTACTATGCAAATAGAAGAAAGCAGTTAATGGTCCATGTGTTAAAAACAGGCCACTTGCTTGCTCATTTGCAAATGAAAGGCAAGGGTGAGAGTTTAAGGTAGAGATGACAGTTTATCATATTGTCAGTCCTGGTACTTGGACTTAAGAAAACCAAGACACACCAATCATTATGCTAGTTTTAAACGTTATCCCCTTTCTCTACTGTATATTCTGCCTCGAACCTATTCTTACAGCACCTTCAAACTTATTTTGGGTTCCCTGTGATTTGCACATTGGAAGTGGAAATAATTGTGAGAGTGCTTGTAAGTGTTTCACACTGTATGAGATAGTTTTTATGCCATATGGGAAAAACACAATAAAAATTCACTATTATGAAATAAAATAGCATCATTGGTCATATAATTCACTTCCTTTTCCTACAAATGAATTTTATTTTCTTGTAAGGAGAGAAACTAGCAATAATTTGAGTAGTTAGAGAATAAAGGAAATATTTGTGAGCCTTACTGGAATTTATTCAGTATACCTGAAAGCAATTGGTCTGCCTGTCCTGGTTGCTCTCTTTTCGTTTAACATTCCAGGGAATGTGAGAGCTTGTGGGGAAACTTGAGTGCATTAGCAGCAGGCCAATGCTTGCTTAGTGAAATGGGAACAAAGGCAAGACACATGAAAAGCTAGAGGAAGAAGAGGGATTGAGGGCAAATGCAAATTCTGCAAGCTTCACTTGCATAGATCTGATCATTTTTTAAAGTATTTGACAGACTTTCAGAAATACAGAACTGAGAAAGAATAATAATGTCTTTATATTGAAGGTGTACATAGTAGAAAGGATCTCAATCCCACATAGATTAAATTATCTCCATCTTTGCAAATATATAAATAAAACTGAAAAATCACTTATGAAACCTTATTTTGGTTTGTTGTTATTTTTATTAAGCTATGGATTCAAGAATGACATACAAATTGGGCATGAATTTTATATACAGGAAATGATAATAATATTTAAACAGTAGAAAATACTTTTTCTTATACCAACATTTTTTCTTAAATTATATGTACAGAGTGGTTGGAACAATGCTTTAATTCATCTTTCTTATCAGCTTATGTTTTGTAAATATTATATTTTTCTTCAATTCCAAGGAAATAGCTAGGCCATTGTATTTCCTTGCCTCATTGGTTTTTCCAAAGATAATCTTCCTTCTTGGCTTTTGTTTTTGAAACCTAAACCAGGAAGAAAGATTATATGAGGAATCTGAAAAAGTCAAATTCATAGAACCAAAGGGTGAAATGATAGTTGTCCAGGACTGGAGAGGAGAAAATGGGAAATGGCTAATCAATGAGCATGAAGTTTCAGTAAAGCAAAATTAATAAGAAAGTCTACAGATCTGGTGCAAAACATTGTACCTACAGCTAACAATACCATATTGTATACTAAAAATGTAAGAAAATAGATTTCATGTTGTGTTCTTATCACAATAAAATAAAATTTAAATAAATAAAGTAAAATAAAACCTTAAGTCCAGTGAGAAGTTTAAGCTAGAGGAAAGGTGGATGGTTTTGGGTTGAGCCCATGTATTTGTTATCAAGAAGAGAAGAGACAAGTGCATACTCAATAAGTCTGGGAAAGGAAGGGACATCTGTAGGCATAACAGATAGAGGGATACAAGTGCACTCCCAGGCAGCACTCAGGAAATGAACTGACTTCAGGGGAGGGGTTATGTATTCCCGAGTGTATCAGTCAGATTCCCAGCAACTACTTTATGAGACATTCAAATTAGGATAATTTAAAGAATGTTAATATAAAAGTTATTAATTTTAAGAGTTTGCGCAATGTAAAGGAATTACTAGGGACAGTGCAGGAATGAGAGCAGTTTATTTGAGCTGGCATTAGCCCCAGGCCCAGCAAGACTAAAGCAGGGAAGAGAGAGATTATAGAACAAAGAGAAACTTACAAATGCAGCTTCCTTCAGAGCAGCAATGACCTTCCCTTGAAAGACACAGATTAAGAAGATCTCACAGAGAGGGAACCAGGAGAACAAATACTTAGTTTCACTGTCCTTTCTCTCTCTCTGATTCCCTGCTGGGGCTTTCCAAATGGGTCATTGGACAATCCTAAACAAAACCCAGAAAGCACAGGAGTCTACTGATAATCATCCACACAGGCCAGCTTCCAACAATCAGAACACAAAGCCAGGATTTCTGAGGACACAGTGGAGCTTTCTGTCTTCAACGGATTATACAAGTGTGGATAGCTGAGTATATCAAAGGAGGAGGCTGTCATAAACCAAAAACTAAGAATCCCCCTCTAAAATTTCATATGACAGTTACCAAAATTTACTACATTTACTAAGTTCTTATGCCCATGGATTATGCTAAGCACTTTATATAAATTTTCTTCTCCCTTACAGTATTTTCAGGTAGGTCCTATTATTCTTCTTTTTTGACAAAATAAGAAACTGAGGCACAGAGAGGTAATTATCTTCCTAAATAACACATGATGAACACATGATGAAACCATGGCAGTTAGATTCAAACCTGTCTAGGTCTGACCCCAGAGCCTGTTCACCTAATGACCTCATATAATGCTTCCCTATATTTGACATAAATATGCTGATAAGATTCCCAATTGTGGAAAGTAATTAAAATAAAATGCGAAAATACTTAAAACTATTCATAATTTGAATTAATAGGTTCTTTTAATTAATATTTGTTATAGTTTGCCTTCTACACTGAAACATTAAGTTGGAAGAGAGGCAGAAGTAATGGGATACATTACTGGGATACATTACTGGGTGCATAAGCAGAATTGCACCATTGCTTTAAAATGAAATGAAGATGAGAGAACCACTTAGACATTACAGTTGTTGGACAGATTAAATAATCCACTTTGCTAAAATGCAACTGGTAAAGAAAATAAATAATGCTTATGAAAGGAACTAGATTCAGGTCTATTATTTAGCTCGGCTTTGAACATTAATTGTTTTTCCTCTTATACTTGTGTTTTATATACATACATACGATGTGCTTTATTTAAGTAGGAACCATGTGTTAAAAATGTGTAAGTAAAGTATAACTAGCAGTCATATTATTAAAATCTACACCATGTCTATATCAAACATCTTATTTAAGCCAGAAGAACATTTTTAAAACATAAAACTTGTTAATAAAGAGAAATTCCATAAAATGAAAAATTGCTTTCTATCTACAGTCAGTTATGTCTCTTTGCAGGTTGCAATTACTTTCCATGTTGGTTTTTTTTTTTTCTTTTCTATTAAATGAAGTCTCGCTTTGTTGCCCAGGCTGGAGTACAGTGGCGCGATCTTGGCTCACTGCAGCCTCCACCTCCTGGGTTCAAGCGATTCTCCTGCCTCAGCCTCCCAAGTAGCTGGGATTACAGGTGCCTACCACCACACCTAGCTAATTTTTTGTATTTTTAGTAGAGATGGGGTTTCACCATGTTGGCCAGGCTGGTCTCAAACTGCATGCTGTTTTTATATTCGAAGAATATTATGTTGTATACATATTGAGATCCCATTACCAATCTTGTTTAGCATGAGACAGCTAAGTCATTGAGTACAGAGTTATTTTCCAAAAGTATTCAATCTCATGTTGAGAAAGCAAGAGGAAAGATGAGGTGGGAGATGGGGGATGGGGGAAGCAAGAGAGAGTGAGAGGGAGAGACAGAGACAGTGACACAAAGACAAGGAGAGACAGAGACAAAGATTGAGATTGTGGTGCTGAGTTTTAATGACCTTCTGACCCCAAACCTGGTCACATTGATGTAAATAATAAATACACGGTTGCACTGCTTTTCCTTAGAAGGAAACATAGACTTACTCCTGTATCTCTTCTCATATTCTTGATGTTTTCTGAATTTTTTATTCAGACTGATTGACACTGATTCCCTCTTTGACAGACCTCTCTCCAGAACCTCACGCTCCTATATCCAGGAGGACGAATGCTACTCAGCCTCTCTGTTTGGATGGCAGGTGGCATAATAAGCATATGTCACATCAACTCCTGATCTCTTGGTCTATATTCTCATCTAAACAGCTCCTTTCATGGTCTTCTTCATCTCATCTCAGTTGATGGCAACTCCATCCTTCCAATTGCTCATATTAAAAAACAACAACAACAACAACAACAACAACAAAAAACCTTTGTAACTATTTTTATTCTTGTTTTCTTTGAAATTTCATATCATATCTCTCAGTAACTCCTGCAGGCTCCCTCTCCCTTTAAAATGTATACAGAATCTCATTGCTTCTCACCACCCCCACTGCTTCTACTCTGGATAAAGTCAACACAATCTCTTACTTGGAATATTGCATTTGCCTTTGACTCTGTTCAGAGTATTCTTAACCAAAGAGCAAGAGTAATCCTGATTGAATGTATATCAGCTCAGGCCACTCCACTTCTTAGCACTCCTCAATGGCTTCTCCTATGTCTGAGAATAAAAGCCAAAGTCTACTACATGCCTTTCCTTCCCCTATTATTCTATGATGACATCTCTCATGACTCTTGCATTTTCTTATCCCATCAACATATAGTGTTAACTGTTTCCTTGAACTGTCATCACAGGGCCTTCATACTTGCTGTTTGATTAGTCTGTACCATGCTTTCACCAGCATCTTCACTTCCTTCAGATCTTTACTCAAATGCCACTTCTTCAGTAAATCTCTCCATGGGGCATCCTATGTGAAACTATAATCTCCCAACATTCATTGTCCTCTTTCCTAAATTATTATTCTCCATAATACTTATAGTCTAGGCTTCCATATGTTTTACTTATTTTGTCAACTTTTAAGAAAATATAATCTCTACCAAATCAAGGATTTTTCACTACTTTGTCCATGATTGTTTTCCAATGATTAGAGCATGTATTGAAATCAATTAAAAGGCAAGTGAAAAACGGGACCTCACTGTCATTTTGTAACCCAGGTTGTCTGTTCTTTGATCTACCTCTGTTGCTATCACCTTGAGGGATGGCCTTTCCTGAAAGGAGGTGGAATCAAAATTTCAATGGTCATAATAAAATACTAATTTTTTTATGCTTGTTAATAAAGATAAACAGAATTTTATAATTTACAAATGCCATTTTAGACAATAATTGTAAATGCCTTTTCTTCCAGAGTGTAATATTAAAAAACAGTCAGCAATTTTATGTTTCTGTGAAATATATTACTGGTTGCAATTTGCTTTTAAGTTACTTGTAATATGATTAAATAGTAAATAGTTAGGATCATGGTGCTATACAACTTTTCCAGCCAACTGTGAATCAGTTTATGTCTAAAAATTTAATGGGTGCTCTCTCTATATATAATGTGATCAGAGGTGCATTCTGCTAAGTGTTAAATAACTTGACTTCTGTAAATATAGCCTTAAATTTTCTAATTTTAAGGCAAAATTAGATTTCAATATGTCTAAATATCACCAACAGCAGTAATTAGCAGCTATATTAGCTCACTGCAAATTAGTTGATAAGGATCAAATTAGATTTTTAAATCATCATTGCAAATTATGAAGCTCTATTTTCAAGAAACACATTTAATATCATTAATAACCCACAGAAGTTGTGAAAGGTGAAAACTCTTTTAAAGAACGACTTCTGAGAGACAATCCTTTAGTTTGCCCATTCACTGAAGAATCACT
This sequence comes from Pan troglodytes, assembly GCF_028858775.2. Lineage (NCBI taxonomy): Eukaryota > Metazoa > Chordata > Mammalia > Primates > Hominidae > Pan > Pan troglodytes. Next base: position 114,674,224 of record NC_072411.2, read on the forward strand.
CATGTAATTAACTTGCCTCATCTCTTCCCTGAGTTATTCAGATGGTCGGTGAGGATAGTAATGGCAGCCACAAACTTCTGGAATCATCTCGAAGTCTGATGATACAGTGTTACGTGGTATTTTCTACCACATAACCAAAGCTGTGGAATATATGAAGGGGTATCTAGTGCTTACATTTGTAACATCGAAGGGTTATATGTACCCCTTCATATGTTCCAGAGCTTTGGTGTGGTAGAAAAGTTATTTATAACATACAAATCCAATACTACAGTATAGAGAGTTACATATTATGCACTCTTAAAGCACAATATTTTAGAAATTTTATACTGCATTTAGCTAAATACTTCATTTACAGATAGAGTAGCCTTTATAGGATAATTAATATTTTCTAAAAACTTCCACTAACTGACATTTTTACAATGGATTTTGTTATTTAAGTTTCAGTTTACATCAATTATAAGTGTGAGAATTCGTATGGAATCTGTATAAAAGAAGAGAAAATTTTCTTTTTACCTTCCTATTACATGTAGAACTTTTTCTTCTACTAAGACTAAAATATTCCTTTAATAAATTCAGAAATCATTGGTTAATTTCAAATTTCTCACCCCTGCAAAAATTATATATGATTTTGAAAAGGCCAACATGTTCAATCACCTGTATTTTTATAGATCGAAAAATATTCACATTTAAAAATTGCCAAATTACAAAAAGTTGCAAATGGTGTTCCTTTAATACAACTTTCAGGCCTCATTTATTCCTTACTTGCATACCAGGTTCTCAACAAGAACAGCTGATCCAAGAAAAAAATAAGTCCTTCGCAAAATTTCTTTATTAGAAGAGCTATAACTATATACACATCGTTGGTAGTAAAATATATATATTAATATCTTGAAACATTAGAAAATATCTATCTTAATTCTATAGTAAATCAATAGAAAGACACAATAATCTTCAACATAACAAATCAAACACATTGAACTCTCTGTATGTTGAGGTGATGAATATATTCTACGCATGGCAGTGTGCATTCAAATTCAAAGCCTTGTTTACCATTGATTTTTGTCATGTACTCTAATAGTGTCATTACATGGAAGAGGGATGCCCAAGGAGATACTTTAAGTTTGAGAATTATTTTCCTCTGTTCAGCTGTTAAACTACCTCTCAGGAAACCAATAATTCACAAAGGGAAATTAAGCAAGGTGACTCAGTTATGTGACTTTATGTTCCAGTTCCTGTCCATGCTTTTAAAAAGCATGTTTCAGATCATTTTACCCCTTAGGGGTCAGCAAGAGAATAACCAATCTAAAATAGAATTTAATAGTGCAAATTCACATCCATGTAATCTAAATTGTGTCCTCTGGAGTTTTAGAGACCACTAACAGTTAAAGCATAGTGGATGTAGTAAATTCTGAAATCCCAAGAATGAATGAATACAAATATGATTTCATATGACTGGACACTGTTTGAATTACAGAGCTGCTAGAAAGCCAGAGATACAGTCAAGTGAAAATATTTTTCCCTAAAGTATCTAGATGGTGCTTATGGATACTACAAGTCTTCTACACCTTAAAACATTATGTAAAATTGCTAGAATTCCTATTTTCCCTATATAATTTGGAATATCGAAGAATTAAATAACACATATTTTTCTCACATAGACTCTCAGGTGGTCTTTGGGGTAAGAGTAGGGGGAGTGTGGGGGGAAAAATAACTACACTGCTTTTTACCATGACTTGGAATCCACGGAGTCAAGAGATATCACCCATTTATATACACACAGAGACACATTCATCTTAGTAAACTTCAAATTCTCAAAGGGAATCCTCTCTTGTGGCAGGCCTAGTTTTAAGAATCAGAACATGTTCCATTCTCCTTCAATGTTCCAGCAGACACTTCTTTTGTAATCTTATAATATGGAATCAGAACAACAAGGTTTCACATTCTTCTATTATGTAGATCATTCTTATTACATACAACTGAGAAGAGCAATGCAAATGTGCAGCTATTCTAACCTGCCTATTGGATAAAAATGTAAAATATCAACAAGTTTACTGCTCAACATTTTCCATCTTTTATTCATTTGCAGAAGAAAAACAGAAAATTTTCAAGAAACAAATGATTTAAAGTCCAGATTTCTTTGATCTGAAGCTGAACTCAAACTTTTTTCTACTTACAAGCATGTTTATCAAATAACTGAAATAATTTTTTAGGCATTCATTCATATTTCTTATAGGAAAGAAACAATTTCATTTCTAAGTCTCATAGGAAATTGTTTTTAAAGCTATGAGTTTAGAAGAGAAGATCTGAAATCAAGACATGACCAGAGGAAATTACAAAAAAAGATGACGTTGATATTCCTTCTGGTGCCCTCCTGTTTTCAGTGCCCATCTCCTACCATACTACCTAATCCCCAGGAGAAACCTTCTCTAGGCCTATTACCACACACCTTGATTTCCAAGTATTTCTTTTCTAGCTAAGGGAATATCAACGGAGTTGTTGTCACTCTCTGAGTAGCCTCCAAGACTTACAAACCATAGACTTGATGTTAAATTTTGGACACCATAAATAATTCTGGGCAACACTTGTAGAGAGAAGAAGAATTCTACACAATGTGAACACCTATTTATTTTTATCACATAATATTGCCTTTCTCTGGAATTCTAAATGGTGATATCAAAAGACTCCTGTTTATAAGAAACTAACGTACATTCTTGTTAATTTTTCTATCAGAGGAAAATGGAATAAATGGCATAATTAGAAGAAATCTATAGTGCAAGAATAAAAACATGAATAAAGCCAATGATAAAAGCTAAACTTTATCATGCACACACGAAATCCCAGGTTCTAGATGAAGTCTTTTCCATATATTTCCTAATTTACTCATATTTGCCCTGAGATATATGTTAATATTATTTAGATAAGAAAACATAGTCTTAAAATTATACATGGCTCAAGCTCCAGACCTAGGATTTGATCCCAGGGTTCTCTGACCCCAAAGCTCCAGCTTTTAAAAATTATATTTTAATACTATGTAAATTGACTTAGCACTTATAAATTTATATTTAAATATTTTGGTGAAAGAAAAAAATAAATAATAATCCTTTGGTGTGTCCCAGAAAATTCCCAGATATGCCAGGGGTTAAAAATGATTCTCTATTCAGAATCATCCTCAATGAATAGAAAATTCAGTATATGGCCCAAGACAACAGAGTAATTATAACCATAAAAGCAGGAAAATGTGCCATAAAAATTTGTCAATCATTGTATATAACATAGAGAAAACAAGAAATTGATGAATAAATGAGTACATGTAATCTCTAGAATAAGTTTCTAGTCAACACTGTCAGCCATATAAACAGGACATGGTAAATAAAAAACCTCAGAAAAAGCAATCGGTAAGATCTTAAAACTGAACTGAATCAATTCATTTAGAAACTAAAAAGTTTATATCCGCTATAAATCACATATTAAAAGAAATAAATATGACATCATTCTACAAATGAAAAACAAAAAATTTAGAAAGGCACATTATCTCCAAGTAGGCATGACTGACATCCACCAAATATGATAAGAAAATATACTACAATAATTAAAAGACTTAGCCAGCTTACATTGATAGGTGATTCAATTTCCAGGAGAAATGCACTGATATTTCCTCAAGAGGAAAAAGAATAAGATAAATATTTACTAAGTAGCTATGTGATCTTGTGACAATCTCTCAGAGATTTCATTTCTCCTTTCTAAGTCTCAGCTTCTCTACATTCAAGTTTTAAATACAACAGTTTTATAGAATATTATTTGCCATTTTTGACACATGGGAAGAAAATATATAAATGAATTCTTATGTATTCAGCTCAAGTAACAAAAGTTAAGGTTGACACAATAAAACTCAAACTATATTTGCCAGTAAACCTTCAAACAGTAATCCCATGAACATAACTAGAATGGCCGAACCTTTCTCAAACAAAAGAGACTTTTGCAGGTTAGACTTAAGTTAAATGCTTCATCATTAATTCCAGCAGGCAAAGAATGGAAGTGGGTAGAGCACACCAGAGACAAGAATAGGTTGGAGGCCAGGCAAACTAGAGGTTATAAATGGAAGCACTAGAGGCTAGAAAAGAGTGGGTTGGAGACTAGGTAAACCAGAGGGTTTTAGTACAAGCAAGAGGGTAAGGCTAGAGATCCCAGGGCCATGTAAACACCAAAGACTGGTTGTAAAGCAAACCGTATAATCTCAGGGCAAGGTAAATTATCTACAGTAAGGACATTCACAAAACCTAGCAAAGACCAAATGTAAGGTAAAAGAACACTTGCATTGTGCCCATCCTTGGTGGTCTTTTTTCTGCGTTCCCCCCATTAAGAACTGCTCCTAAATAAGTTTGGCTTAGAAAATACAGAGAGATTACTAAACAAAGCAGTCTGCTAGAACTTATTCCAGCTCTCTGGGATACAAGGATTTCCCTTACGCCTACCTGCTCTCAAGCTAAAGGATTTCACATTAATGGTAAAGTTCTCAGCTGGAGAATGAACTTGACAGTAAAATCAGATGGCTTATGTAGCAATGTTTGAGTTCTAAAGAGCTGTAATAACTAGAATTCTCCTTTCCTGTACAGGAAGTGATAAGCCTTTTAAACTATGCTACTTATATTCATGTTCTGATACAAAAAAAAAAAAAAGGAAGATTGGTCAAAAGTAAATTTTTAGGATAAACTCATTTGTCTGGCCCTGTCTGCCTAATTATGCCTCCCCTTCCCACTAAAAGCTTTTAAGAATTCTCTATTGTACATGCTACAGAATAATGTTCAAACGCCTTTGTAGGTCACAAAAGGAACTCCATAATCGGGTTAACATCTACCACCTAGGCCTGATCCTGTAGTGACTTTCTGCCTTGCTCTTTATGCCTTAGAAACACTGTACTGTCTATAGAGTAGTTTTTGTCCACACCATTCTGTTTCTTTCCTCCATGACTTTTATTCTATGACTTCCTCTAATTAGAATACCTCATCTTCCTTTTCATCTATCTTATTTATTCTTTATGACTTACCTTAAAAAAAATCAACTCCTTAAGAAAACCACCCTGATATTTCATCACAATCACTCTCTGGTTCCTCAGAGTACCTACTCATTCTCTAGTTCTGCTTACATAGTATCCTGGGCATAAATTTAGCCCTATGTACCATGTTATCTCATGTGTATCTGTTCGCGCATGTTTAGAGTGAGTTTTACATTTATGAGGCTAGCCCTATGGTGGCTGCTTTGTTTGTTTGTTTGTTTCTAGACTAGTGCTCATAATTCAGATAACATCTACCAGGTAAATTTAATACATTTTTATAACTGTGAGGACAGATGTGATATAACATTCTATAATGGGAAGAAAAAAAATGTGTTTTGGAGCCAGACTTAGATAGTACTCCTAGCTTTAATTATTGCTTACTATATAAATTCTAGTAAGTTACTATCCACTTTCAGTTGTCTTCACATTTATAAATACCAGGAGAAAAATACCACTAAATGTTGGTTCTTATAAGATGTCTTATGAAAAGCTACTGGCAAAATTCCTGGTGAACAAATATCGATCATTTCCTTTAAACTATAAGCTCCTTGATGGTAAAGCATAATGCTGTGTGTGTTGTGTATGAATTTTAATATCTTCAACCATTAGTAAGCACACAGTATGTGATATAATATGGGTACCCTATAAGTGTTTGTGAATGAGTAAATAATTATGAATAAACACATACATAAAACAATTACAAGTTAAATTTCTAATAATCCTAACTTTGGAAAATATAAATTGAATTGAATGAATGGAAGAACTGAGTAAATGCATATCAAACTGTTAATGATAATATAAACACTTTCCTTAGCTTCCCGTTAATCTGTATATTTAATATAATTTCAATCAAAATTACAATTTGGTAAGATGGTGGTTTTGGAGAAGGGATGAAATTTGAGGGATATTGTCATTAAACCAGAAGAATGAATGTATAGCAAGAGCCATTACATCTTTTAAAAGTTAAACATTATGATACTGGCTCAAAGACAGACAAATAGAATAAAGAAGCAAAACAGGGAATCCAGAAACAGATTTATATATTTATGTGAATTAAACATGATAAAAGTAGCATACCAAACCAGTGAGACATGGTGCGTTTTGCAATAAATTGTGTTAGAAAAACTGGATGCCCTTTCAATATTCAGACAGACCAAGTAACTCTCCAATAATCACACTGTTAGAAAGTAAGTAAGCACTAGCTTTGAAAGGAACACACTTTCAACAGTGTTTCACTACTTCTCAAGATTTACCTTAGATAGTGTGTACAAGTCCTTGCTGAGATAGGCTCAAATTTACAGATGAGTAAAATGAGGCCAGAACATGTAAAAGACTGCCTCGAGATTATTCTGCTAGTGGTTATGTTGCAAGAAATACAGCTGGAATACCTAGCTCATCAGCATACAAAATTAAATATTCTGCCTCACTTCTACGTTTGCAATAAAATGTATCTCTAACTTTATCAGGTTTTCCATTAACTCAACCAAATTATGAAGACTTGATCTTTAATACACAAATTCAGCTATGACAAATGTACCTTCTCCAAACTTACTATCTAGAAGACATCCATTGGTTATGAATTAATGGATTCTAGGATATACCTTTCTCCCCATGAAAAAAAATCTACCCATTCAGGTTACTAAGGTATGAAATTCTGCTGCTATAGCTTTGGTATTTTAATTTAACACTGTTCTCTATTGTTGAAATGCATTATTTCTGCAGGTATGAAACTTACAAAATATTAGACATGTATTATTATGAAGAAAACAACAATGCGATAGAAAGTTTCTGGTGGGGTTAGGATAAGAAAGTTTTTGGTTTAATAAAAATAACCAGAAACAGCCTTCTGGAGGAGGTAACATTAGAATTTATTCTAAGAAGATGCAGGTTGTCATTCCAACACCTGAGGAAAGTATTTACGAATAAAAAAATATAAAAAGCCCTGTATAAATGGCCCTGAAATTTATTAAAAATGAGCTTATTTTACATTTGAAGGACAAAAAGAATGCTAGTATAGTAGCATGGTAAATCAGGGGTGGGGAGATGTACTTGAGTATACTACTAGAGAGATATTCAAGTATCGGAATTTGGTGCCCTATAGGATACAATAATGAGTTTGCAACTCAAATAAAATCCGAAAGTTCAAAGGAGGATTTGTGTCCAACACATTTAGTAGAAAGATAGTAACAATACCATCACTAACTTATCCAAAGAAAAGTAGATGTCCTTAATTAGCCAGGTGTGATACTTAATACTGAGTGTCAACTTGATTGGATTGAAGGATACAAAGTATTGATCCTGGGTGTGTCTGTGAGGGTGTTGCCAAAAGAGGTTAACATTTGATTCAGTGGCCTGGGGAAGGCAGATCCACTCTTAATCTGGTGGGAACAATCTAATCAGCTGCCAGCAAATACAAAGCAGGCAGAAAAATGTGAAAAGGAGAGACTGGCCTAGCATCCCAGGCTACAACTTTCTCCCATGCTGGATGCTTCCTGCCCTCAAACATTGGACTCCAAGTTCTTCAATTTTGGTACTCGGACTGGCTCTCCTTGCTCCTCATCTTGCAGGCAGCCTGTTGTGGGACCTTGTGATTGTGTAAGTTAATACTTAATACATTCATATATATCCTATTAGTTCTATCCCTCTAGAGAACCCTAATTCAGATTTTGGTACCAGGAGTGGTTCCTGAGGAACAGAATATTAAGGATGGAGTTCTTTCATCAGTTTTGGGGTTTCTAGAGTTGGCTGCTTAATATGACTAGACCCCAAAATGCTATGGAATCTCCTTCTAATCATATGGAGAACACCGATAGTACTTGACATGAACTGTTTAGAGAGTTATGCAAAATAAATGCATTTAACACTCCTGATTCACCACTCAAGAGAGGCAAAGAGTTTAGTGACTCTATACATACATAACACCTTTGACAATATGTGGAGAACCAAGGAACATAATGAAACTGGTTGCTTGCTCCTAAGTTTAGTGGACAAAGTGATGAAAGAAAATGATGAACTTAGGGATTCTGTCTCTGGGCTTTAGAAGCAGATACTGAGCCTCAGATCTCCTAAGATTGCCCTGAGGGAGAGTCTTATCTCCTCTAGAGAAAGAACTGAAATTGTGGAAAAATAGACATGCTATCATGTGAGTGGCTGATCTCCAACGAAACGTGCATGCACAGCCTCACCAAGTGTTTATTGTTAAAGTGAGGGCATTGATTGGAAAAGAATGAGACCCTGCATCTTGGAATGGGCACATGTGGGTGGATTCTGATGAAGCTGGGGATACTGAGTTTGTAAACTCTGATGAACCTTTTTTGTCAAAAGGAACAGCTTCCCCATCCCCAGTAGTGGCAACATCCCCTCCCAACCCATGCTGTCATCAGCTTTTCCACTTTTGTCTGAGGAGATAAACCCTGTGCTGCCTGAGGCAACAGTGATAGCCTCCCTGCTCTGCACGAGGCAATGGTGATAGCCTCCCCTGAGGCAGTTGCCAGGCATGATAATGTTGATTCTCCTCAGGAGCCACCCCCATCACCTCTGTTTGCTTCTAGATCTATAACTAGACTAAGTTCCAGTAGGTCCCTAGAGTTTAGGTTGACAATGTGACTCATGAGGTGAGCTACACTCAAAAAGAACTGTTTGAGTTTTCTAATCTATATAAGTAGAAATCTGGAGAACAGGCATAGAAATGGATATTAAGGGAATGGGATAATGATGGAAGGAACATAGAGTTGGATCAGGCTGAATTTATTTATTTGAGCCCACTAAATAGGGGCTCTGCTTTTAATGTTGCAGCTTGGGGAGTTAAAAAAAAAAAAGGTTCTAATAGTTTATTTGCTTGGTTAGCTGAAATATGGATTAAAAGATGGCCCACTGTGAGTGAGCTGGAAATGCCTGATCTCCCTTGATTTAATGTAGAGAAAAGGATCCAAAGGCTTAGGGAGATTGGGATGGTGGCGTGGATTCATCACTTTAGACATACTCATCCCAGCTGGGAGGGTCCAGAAGATATATCCTTGACAAATGCCTTGTGAAACACATCGGTGAGGGCAGCACCTGCTCTTTGAAGAGCCTGTAATTGCTCTTCTCTGTATGTCAGATCTAAGAGTGGGAACCACAGTCACTCAACTACAAAATTTAAATGCATTGGAGATAATTGCATCCAGAGGTGGCAGGGGCCAAGTGGCAGCACTCAACCATCAAAGGCAAGGTGGGCATGGCTACCATAATGGACAGCAGAGACAAAGCAGCAATAAGAATAGTCTGACTCGTGTAGAGCTCTGGCATTGGCTAATTAATCACTGTGTTCCTAGAAGTGAAATTGATAGGAAGCCTACTGCATTCCTACTTAATTTATATAAGGAGAAAACTTCTAGGTTGAATGGACAAAAGACTAATTTGAATTACAAAAACAGAGAATCATGGCCCTTCAACCAATTTCCATACTTCAGTCACTTTACACTCCCAGAACCCCTTGAATGAAGGGGAGGCTGGGTCCCTTTGAGGAAGGACCCCACTACATTACTGACAATTTATGCACTGCATCTTTCTCCCATCCTTCCCCAAGGAAACTTAAGGCCTTTTACCAGGGTAACTGTGCACAGGGGAAAGGGAAATGGTCAGATATTTTGGGGACTACTGGGCACTGGCTCTGAGCTGACGTTGATTCCAGGAGACCCAAAAGATCACTGTGGTCCTCCAGTTAAAGTAAGGTCTTATGGAGGTCAGGTAATTAATGGAATTTTAGCTTAGGTCCTACTTACAGTGGGTTCAGGGGGTCCCCAGACTCATCCTGCAGTCAATTTCCCCAGTGCCAGAATGCATAATTGGCATAGACATACTTAGCAGTTGGCAGAACCCCCACACTGACTCCCTGACTGGTAGGGTGAGGGCCATTATGGTGGGAAAGGCCAAATGGAACCCATTAGAGCTGCCTCTACCTAGAAAAATAATAAATCAAAGACAACATCACATCCCTGGAAGGACTGCAGAGATTAGCGCCACCATCAAGGACTTGAAGTTGCAGGGATAGTGATTCCCACCACATCCGTGTTCAGCTCTCCCATTTGACCAGTGCAGAAGACAGATGGATCTTGGAGAATGACAATGGACTACTGTAAGCTTAACCAAATTGTGACTCCAATTGCAGCTCTTGTACCAGATGTGGTTTCATTGCTTGAGCAAATTAACACATCTCCTGGTACCTGGTATGCAGCCATTGACTTGGCAAATGCCTTTTTCTCCATTCCTGTCCATAAGGCCCACCAGAAGCAATTTGCTTCCAGCTGGCAAGGCCAGCAATGTACCTTTACTGTCCTACCTCAGGGGTTTATCAACTCTCCCGCTTTGTGTCATAATCTTATTCTGACAGACCTTGATCACTTTTCACCTCCACAAGATATCATATTGGTCCATTACATTCATGACATTATGCTGATTAGATCCAGTGAGCAGAAAATAGCAAACACACTGAACTTATTGGTGAGATGTTTGCATACCAGAGGATGGGAAATAAATCCAACTAAAATTCAGGGACCTTCCAACTTCGTAAAATTTCCAGGAGTCCAGTAGTCTGGGAGTCCCGTTGAGACATTCCTACTAAGGTGAAGCATAAGTTGCTGCACTTGGCCCCTCCTACAACCCAGAAAGAGGCACAACGCCTGGTAGGCCTATTTGGATTTTGGAGGCAACACATTCCTCATTTGGGTGTGTTACTCCGGCCAATTTATCGAATGACCAAAAGGCTGCCAGTTTTTAGTGGGGTCCAGAACAGGACAAGGCTCTGCAACAGGTCCAGGCTGCTGTGCAAACTGCTCTGCCACTTGGGCCCTGTGACCCAGCAGATCCAATGGTGCTTGAAGTATCAGTGGCAAATAGGGATGCTGTATGAAGCCTTTGGCAGGTCCCCATAGGTGAATCACAGCAGAGGCCTCTAGAATTTTGGAGCAAGGCCCTGCCATGTTCTGAAGATAAGTATTCTCCTTTTGAGAGACAGCTCTTGGACTATTACTGGGCTTTGGTGGAAACTGAACATTTGACCATAGGTCATCAAGTCACCATGTGACCTGAATTGCCTATCATGAACTGGGTGCTTTCTGACCCATCAAGCCATAAAGTGGGTCATAAAAATCAGCATTCCATCATCAAATGGAAGTGGTATATACGTGACTGGGCTCAAGCAGATCCTGAAGGCACACGTAAGTTACATGAGGAAGTGGCTCAAATGCCCATGGTCTCCACTCCTGCTACCCTCCTCCTCTTCCCCAGCCTGCACCAATGGCTTCATGGTGAGTTCCCTATGATCAGTTGACAGAGGAAGAAAAGACTAGGGCTTGGTTCACAGATGGTTCTGCACAATATGCAAGCACTACCTGAAAGTGGACAGCTGTAGCACTACAGCTCCTTTCTAGGATACCCCTGAAGGACAGCAGTGAAGGAAAATTTTCCCAGTGGGCAGAACTTTGAGCAGTGCACCTGGTTGTGCACCTTGCATGGGAGAAGAAATGGCCAGATGTGCAATTATATACTGTTCATGGGCCATAGCCAATGGTTTGGCTGGATTGTCAGGGACTTAGACGAAGCATGATTAGAAAATTGGTGACAAAGAAATGTGGGGAAGAGGTATGTGGGTGGACCTCATTGAGTGGTCAAAAACTGTGAAGATATTTGTTTCCCATGTGAGTGCTCACCAATGGGTGACCTCAGCAGAGGAGGATTTTAATAATCAAGTGGATATGATGATCCATTCTATGGATACCCCTCAGCCTCTTTCCCCAGCCACCTCTGTCATTTCCCAATAGGCCCAGGAACAAAGTGGCCATGGTGGCAGGGATGGAGGTTATGCATGGGCTCAACAACATGGATTTCCATTCACCAAGGCTGACCTGGCTACAGCCACTGCTGAATGCCCAATTTGGCAGCAGCAGAAACCAATGCTGAGCCCTCTGTAAGGCACCATTCCTCAGGGTGATCAGCCAGCTACCTGGTGGCAGGTTGATTATATTGGACCTCTTCCATCATGGAAAGGGCAGAGGTTTGTCCTCACTGGAATAGACACTTACTCCAGATATGGGTTTGCCTATCTTGCATGCCATTCTTCTGCCAAAACTAATATCTGTGGACTTGCAGAATGCCTTATCCACCATCATGGTATTCCACAAAGCATTGTCTCTAACCAAGGCACTCACTTTATAGCTAAAGAACTGTGGCAGTGGGCTCATGCTCATGGAATTCACTGGTCTTACCACGTTCCCCAGCATCCTGAGGTAGTTGGATTGATAGAACAGTGGAATGGCCCTTTGAAGTCACAATTACAATGCTAACTAGGTGACAATATTTTGCAGGGCTGGGGCAATGTTCTCCAGAATGCCATGTATGATCTGAATCAGCATCCAATACCTGGTACTGTTTCTCCCATAGCCGGGATTCACGGGTCCAGGAATCAAGGGGTGGAAGTAAAAGTGGCACCACTCACCATTAACCCCAGTGATCCACTAGCAAAATTTTTGCTTCCTGTTCCTGCGGCATTACATTCTGCTGGCCTAGAGGTCTTCGATCCAGAGGGAGGAATGCTGCCACCAGGAGACACAACAATGATTCAATTAAACTGGAAGTTAAGATTGCCACCTAGACACTTTAGGATCCTCCTACCTTTAAGTCAACAGGCTAAGGAGGGAGTTACAGCGTTGGCTGGGGTGACTGACCCAGACTATCAAGATGAAATCAGACTACTACTCCATAATGGAGGTAAGGAAGCATATGCATGGAATACAGGAGATCCATTAGGGCATAGCTTAGTATTACCATGCCCTGTGATTGGGGTCAATGGGAAATTATAACAGCCCAATCCAGGCAGGACTACAAATGGTCCAGACCCCTCAGGAATGAAGGTTTGGGTCACTCCACCAGGGGAAAAAACCCACAACCTGCTGAGGTACTTGCTGAAGTCAAAGAGAATACAGAATGGATAGTAGAAGAAGGTAGTCATCAACACCAGCTACAACCACATGACCAGCTGCAGAAACGAGGACTGTAATTGTCATGATTATTTCCTCTTTCTTTTGCTAAAAACATGTTTGTGTATGTATACACTTGTACTAAGAAAATATCTTCATTTTATTTCCTTTTCCTTTATCATGTGACATAAGATTTATTGACTTCGTATCAGCATTTAAGTATAGTTAACTTTATGTAATAGTATTTGAGTTGGGGATTGGTGCTTTTCCAGTTGTATGAAGGATAGTTGTATTATGTTAGGCATAATTATGACCTTATTGTCTTTACTTGTATATCATGTGTGATCTCAATAGATCTGTATGGGTTCAAGTTGACAAGGGTTGGACTTGTGATGGTTAATACTGAGTGTCAACTTGATTGGATTGAAGGATACAAAGTGTTGATCTAGGGTGTGTCTGTAAGGGTGTTGCCAGAAGAGATTAACATTTGAGTCACTGGGCTGGGGAAGGCAGATCTACCCTTAATCTGGTGGGCACAATCTCATCAGCTGCCAGCAAATATAAAGCAGGCAGAAAAAAGTGAAAAGGAGAGACTGGCCTAGACTCTCAGCCTATATCTTCCTCCTGAGTTGGATGCTTTCTGCCCTCAGATATCGAACTCCAAGTTCTTCAGTTTTGGGACTCAGACTGGCTCTCCTTGCACCTCAGCTTGCAGACAGCCTATTGTAGGACCTTGTGATCATGTAAGTTAATACTTAATAAACTCCCATATATATATATATATATATATCCTATTAGTTCTGTTCCTCTAGAGAAACCTGACTAATACACCAGGGTATGTGAAAACTTAGCATAGCCTTTATTATAAAGAAAAAGTAAAATTCAGCATATTTAGGCTCCATGTGCTTCACTAGTTTTTCTAAAATCTGGTAATTTTACCAATGGATGAAATGTAATTTAATTAGGTAAAGCTGAAGTTCAAATATAGAGTGGAACTGATAAGTAATAAGCCTAACCCATATGATTGTATTCAATATATTTGAAAAGTGTCATTGGAAATTAATAGGAGGAAATAATATGATCAATTATTTTGTAAGGAAAGGAAGTCAATGGAAAGAAAAAAATACTAATTAATACCAAATTTTTCTTTTTTTTTTTTTTTTTTTGACGGAGTCTCGCTGTGTCGCCTAGGCTGGAGTGCAGTGGCGCAATCTCGGCTCACTGCAAGCTCCGCCTCCCAGGTTCACGCCATCCTCCTGCCTCAGCCTCCCAAGTAGCTGGGACTACAGGCACCCGCCACCATGCCCGGCTAATTTTTTGTATTTTTTAGTAGAGACGGGGTTTCATTGTGTTAGCCAGGATGGTCTCGATCTCCTGACCTTGTGATCCGTGCACCTCGGTCTCCCAAAGTGCTGGGATTACAGGTGTGAGCCACTGCGCCCAGCCAATACCAAATTTTTCAAAAGGTGAAAAAATACATTCCACTGAACATTTCCAGTCAACTCCTCCACTTTGTCCTACAGAAAGCTATTTTTTCTATTATAAAAAAATGTGACTTATTAAACTAATGAGAACTAATAATTACATTTTCCCAGAAAAAAAAAGTCAAGATTTCCACCCTCTCTTTTATTATGAGCTAGTATTTGTAGCACGGAACATGTTTTTCATAAACATTCTTAGGTATCCTTAAAAGTTAATAGTTAGTGTCCATCCTGAACATTTTACCTTTCATCTGTATTCAATTAATCCAGTTTTCAGATAAGTAATCAACATAATAAGCACTATGATAGAGGTTTAAGAATTACAGGAATTTTAAGTAAGTGTATGGATATTCTAATACACATTCCAGTATGGGCCAATATAAGTATAAAGCTAATTTTCTGTCACTTACATAGTACACTAAAATATAACTCTTCATAAAAGATCGTGTGTGTGTGTGTGTGTGTGTGTGTGTGTATTCAACATGGGCAACTAACATTTCTTTCTTCAACATTGGTCTTCAAACTGCCAAAACTCTTATACTGTGTTCTAATTATTCTCATATGCTTAGCGGAGACCTTTCACAAAAAAAGCTCTTCAAAAATTGTCATTATATGGAATTGAATCAAATCACACTATTACTTGTCATGAAGTATAATTCAGTATCACATAGAATGTCATGTTAACCTGTCCTGTTTCAGACTCAAATCCAGTGACTTCAGCGGTATTCACAACTGAGTTTTTCAAAATACTCCATAATGAGAAGGTACTTAATATGGTCTCTTTAACTGTAATCTCTAAGATAATATTATCATGACATGTCAGGGTGCAGGCACTCTTTTAAGGTATACTTGCACACAAACAAACAGTAATGATTTTAATGCATGTGTCAAATCTAAATCTTTGTCCCTACTGTTTTGTGTACCCAACAGAGGTGACTTCAAAGGAAGAAGACTGGAAGAGATACACACATGAATTGGGTACATCAGAATGAAATGTCTATATAATTTTGAAAATCAAACTGTTTATAAACTGTTTGAAAGATTCATTTCGGCCTTACATTTGCTAATCACACAAGATGTTACAGAATACCACCATTTGTTATCTACGAATCCAACGAACAAATGAATAAACTGTATTCAGCCATGTGTATAATCGTCCCTCAGTTGATCCTCAGTGCATTTATAGCATAGTGGGAGTGTGGCTTTTTCTGCCTCTTCTCTGTAACATATAAAAGGTATTAACTTTCACTTAAAAAGGAAATAATGAAAGAAAGAAGCAGCAGCTTCTGTTGGTACATAAACACCAGGCATGGAGATTCTATACTGCATCCTAGGAGAAACCAGGGAACCAAAATAATGAGCTTAAAACCTCAGAAATCATTGTTTATGATTCAATTATTTGAAAGCAGTTACTAAAAAAAACTCTTACATGATACTAGTATATTTTCCTTTATAATATATGCTACTTTGTTTATCCATCCCAGAAATTTGTCTTTATTTTAATTGCTGTTAAGCTCTTTGCTGGAGGTTTTATAGTTTCATCCTCTCATACTCCCAGGTTTTCTATTTGGACTTCGTAGCTTGTGGTCACTGAGGCTACATTTGCTTTTCCTCTTTTATGTTTAGCTTCATTGCCTCAAACTTTTCTTTCCACTGAATGCATATGAGGTCATTTATCTCTTCATATTTCTATTCAGTCTAAGCACAGATTGTATGTGTGTGTTTTTTGTTGCTTGTTTCTTTTAATAGAAGTGTGGCTTCTCTCATTCTTTCCTAACTCATTAAAATATCCAGATTTCTTTTACTAGTGCTTATTTCTTCTTTATCATGGAATAGCACAAAACATCACCACTATGTATTACTTTGAAATAGATTTAGCCATCAATTTATTGTATCTTAGAAATGTATTTCTAGTTTGTTATAAAATCAAATGCACATTAATCAACTAAAATACATCAGCAGAATTATTTTATTGCCAACGATAAATATCAGCAGACTTCTGAAATTTTATTGGTAGGAAGAGGTAAAAAATTTACTAGACACTAGCTGCTTTTGGTAATTTGTGATTTTAAAAAGCAATTTATATAATAGCAAGTAAATTTTATTGAAAGAAAAAGCTAATTAAATCAAATGTGCATTTCTGTTAAAAGATTGCAGGCTGTATTTAATTACATATAGCTTTCCCCAATAAGATGATAATGATAAATATTACTCTAAATTACAATTGCTACCATATTTTTTCCAATCTGGTTTGACTACATTTCACAATTTTTATTATTGCTTTTATTGTCATTATCATTATTTGTAGTTACCTAAGCTTCTTTGTAGACTATATTAGCTATTCACATTGCATTAATTTTTGACCCACAAGGGCAAAAAGTATCAAATTCTGTTCACTGATCCATGACCAGCATGAAAAATGACATTCAAAGGTATAAAATATTCTTGGACAGGTACCAGGCTTGGATAAACACCCCCTACTATCACAAATTTTTAAATTATAATTTATAATTATAGCTACTGATATAGCTATAATTAATATTAATACAGCCAAAATAGACACTTATTGTAGGTTTGGGATATATGTAATTTTTGTAAGCTTATTGTAATATCCATTCCTTTTTCTCCCATTCAAGGCATTAGCAGAAAGAGCATAAGTTATGGGAATGACCTTGCCTATACACTAACGTGTTTAAAAAGGAATGAATCATTTAAAAAGTCTGGTTACAAATTACTTGCTATGCACTTCAGAGGTGATGTTGACATGCTGGTGTGCCTCATGATCCTAAGAACCACTAAACCAGAATTTTATTTCAAACACAACAGAAGAAGAGCAATGGCAATAATAACCTAAATGGCAACAGAATGGGGAGAAAAAGTATGACTATATCAATGTCCTTGTGATAGGCAGAATAATGGCTCTCCAAAATGGGCACACCTCAATCCTTGTAATATGTGACTATATTAACTTACATGGCAATAGCGATTTTACAGATACAATAAATGTAGGGTGCCTGAGATGGGAAATTGTCCTGGATTATCTAAGCGAGCCCAGTGTAATCCTTTTCTGGGTCCTTTTTTGGGAAAGAAAAAGAAAGTTCAGAGTTAAGAGGAGATGTGAGGACAGAAGCATACTGGAGTGATGAGATTGCTGACTGGAGGCCATAAGCCAAGGAACATAGATAGATAGGCACCAGAAGCTGAAAAAGAAGAAACTGATTCTTTCCTAGAGGCTCAAAAAATACAGTTCTGCTGACTCCTTGATTTTAGTCTAATGAAACCCATTTTGGACTTCTGACTTCCAGATAACAACATGTGTGTTGTTTGAGCCACTATGCTCTTAGTAAGTTGTTAAAGCAGCAATAAGAAACCTACACAGTCTTCAAACCAGTAAAAGCATATTACTATATACTGACTCTAGTTATTAGGCAGTATATAGTAATAACTGTATATAGTCTGAATGACCTACTGCCTAATAAGAATTTTGTCGATAATGACTCCATTACAGATTTAATGCAGGAAGATTTCAGCCAAGAAAAAAAAAAAAAAAAAAAAAACAAGGCCAGGCATGGTGGCTCATGCCCATAATCACAGCACTTTGGGAGGCCAAGGCAGGAGGAGCTCTTGAGCCTAGGAGTTTGAGACCAGCCTGGGCAACATAGCAAGATCCTACCTTTACGAAAAAATACAATAAAAAATTAGCCAGGTGTAGTGTCACATCCGTGTAGTCCTGGCTAATTTTTTAATTTTTTTGTAAAGGTGATGACTATATACTAGGCTCCCTATTATGAAGTAGAAAGTAGAGAATGAAGAATATTTTAAGAAGAATCCGAGAAGGAGGCAGACTTTTTATCTCAGTCCAGTTGGGGAGAAGGCCGTGAAAATAAATGTATCTATAGAATTGTTGAGGATTATGACAAAGACTTGGTATATGAATAAACCACAAATTTTCTGTGAAGCTGGAGAGTATTTCAAAGAAAAGTTGATATTTGCACTGTGTATACAAAATGAAAGTATGAGAAGAATTTATAGCCATGTATCATAATGTTGGAAAAATCATAAACTACTTGTTAAGACCATTTGATATTAGATAGAATTTACCGACTGAAAATATCCTCAAATAGAACTGACCAAATTGATACAATCATGTCTTTGACCTATGTAAGGGCCTCTTTATAATCAGCTATGACCACCTGTCCTCATATGTTTTGATGCAATAAAAATCAAATTATATAGTCATCAGTAAGTTGCTGTGGATTAAAAGAGTAGCTCTATTTTCATTAGTTATTAAATTTTAACTTAGTATTAAAATTGACACACACCTAGTTTATCTTTAATAGTGTTTTTTAATAACCTAACAGTGCTACACAAATAAATTATAGCAAAACTAGAAAACATATATTTTTAAAACTTCACCACTTCAAATATTATTAACTCTAGTATCTGAAGTAATGTACCAATATTTTCCAACATTTAAGTATAGCCGAACATCAACCATGTAGTAAAATACTATACTGCAGACTTAAGCATACATTCCTTTCATTTCTGTCTAGTTGCTACAGGGCACAGCTATTCATATCTACAAAGCCAGTTAGATTTACATGTGAGGGGCAACTGGGTTGAAATGAAGGTTGCATCACCAGAGAAAGCATGTAGCACAATAGAACAACAGAAGGATTGTCTCAGGCACCTCTTTCCTACATTGCATGGCTTGTGAGTGTGCAGGTTTTTTTTTTTTTTCCAGATATTTATCAGAGGCAGTTACTATCATTCTTTTTGTTGTAGAAAATAAATGGATGGGTGGGAAAAATGTCATGAGTAGAGCAGAAAGTTATGTGTGGAATGAAGGGGGAGGATGAAGGGAGGGAATATCTTACCAAGGTTCTTTAAATCATGCCAGCTTAATGACCTTGCAT
This sequence comes from Pan troglodytes, assembly GCF_028858775.2. Lineage (NCBI taxonomy): Eukaryota > Metazoa > Chordata > Mammalia > Primates > Hominidae > Pan > Pan troglodytes. Next base: position 114,693,629 of record NC_072411.2, read on the forward strand.
ATTTTATTAACACATACACTTTCCAACCCCCAGAGAAACTTAAAGCCTTGTGACAATGTCAGTCTTCTGAAAAGATTAAACTATAATTCTTTTAAACTTAACATTTTAAAATAAGTAAAAATAACATTTAACAGTTTTTTGACACCTTTGCATATGAAAACATTTGTGTCTACAATTTTGGTCAGTTTACAAATTACAAATGTTTTAAACTACTACACACACCCAAATGTGCAAGGGAATATGACCTAGAAACCAAAAACAAATTTAGCTTTCCTGGCCAATATATAAGTCAGTGAAATTTAATGGTAGCTCAGGACATCTTTATAGGAATGCGTGGGATGATATGAGTAGGAAAATTAGTATTTAATTGGAGAGAATAGAATCTGTTATCATTTTAATGCACTCAGACCTACATATTTAAAAATAATTTTAACATATATACACAAAGAATATGTATAAAAACAGAGCTTAGAATCAGCATTTAAAACTGCATCTTACAATTTGCTTACTCTGTATAATAGAAAAAACTGACTCTAAGTTTAAAATTCATTTGACCAATTAATTCCTCTCCACAGTGCTTATCTACATACTAGAAATATTAAAATAAGAGATAAAAAGTTAAAATTTGTTTTTAAAACATAAATATTTTAAGACATACTACAATTATTTCCATTCAAGGAAATGTAAAAGGTAGCATTACTAACATAGTTCTCAAAACTGTATAATTTCTAATAGAAAAATGTAGTTCTCTGTTAACATTTGTTAATTTATCTTACTGGAACAAATAGACCCTACCATGAGATAAAACATGTTCAAACTCTTGCTCTGACATTTTAAAGTTGTATAATTTGGGGCAAATCACTCAACTAGTCAAATACTTGTTTCCAACTAGAAAACAGGGATTATATCTACATACCCACAGGATTGTTATGAGGATTTTCTGACTATAAAAATGTTATATGATGATAATCAAGTATCAAGCATATAACTCTATAGGTGTTGCTTCTTATATCTTCCCCTTACCCCCTCCGCATATAGACTCTAACCCTTGCAAGTCTACTTTGTAAAGAAAGACCTATATTGATTTCCCATTTAAGGTCCATGGGACAAAAAGAGATGCTCAAAGGCAGACTGAAGTGATACAAACTCCTTCTGCCTTCAAAAATGGAGACATTCAAGAATGCACCCAAGCTATATCTAGCAATTGTACTCATTGATAGAACAAGCAAGAGAATTTCCAAAAGCAAATAACACATGATCAACATTGCACTTGTTAGGTTCAGTGTTTTGTTTTTTGTTTAAATAGGGTTCTTATTTAAATATATTGCATTGATATCTACCAAAATTTGATATTAGCTTAATTTCTTTTGTTTTTGTGAGATTTGTGTTAAGCAACTTGTCACCTCTTTGTATAGCAAACGAGGTATGCTTTTTTAATGTTTCCATATGATTATTACACCAGGGTCTTTTGTTATTGTTGTTATTTTAAAATTTTAAAATAATTTTACCTAGTTACCATAGAAATGTTATTTACACATTGCTAAAGGAAATCATGAAATGAGAATGTAGGACTACAGATTTTAATCATGTTTAACACATTTAAATGTAGTTTTATCAACCTGTCAGACATCTTTGACAAAGAGTACTAGAAAAAGTATTTTCTCTCTTCTTTCCAGAATCACTGGGTGCATGAATTGCAAATCTTCTATATATCAACAGAAACAATACTATATTCCTTAACATTTTTTTTTTTTTTTTTTTTAGACAAAGTCTTACTCTATTGCCCAAGCTGGAATGCAGTGGTGCGATCTCAGCTCACTGCAACCTTCACCTCCCAGGTTCAAGCGATTCTCCTGCCTCAGCCTCCCTAGTAGCTGGGACTACAGGCATGCACCACCATGCCCAGCTAATTTTTGTATTTTTAGTAGAGATGGGGTTTCACTATGTTGGCCAGGCTGGTCTCAAACTCCTGACCTCATGGTCTACCCACCTCGGCCTCCCAAAGTGTTGGAATTACAGGCATGAGCCACCATGCCTGGCTATATTCCTTAACTTCTATAACTTACTGTGGTGACGCACTAGGAAGCTGGCAATTTGTCTTCTTTTCCACTGAGAAGACAGACTAATTTAAGACAATTTCTCTTTCACACAACCCAAAACATGCTGTCATATTGAAAGACTCAATGAATGCTTAGCATGAAAATGCCAATTTTAAAAGCTAGCTATTATCTGTGGGTTTTCCCACCTCTGCACTTGATATATTTCAGAGGAGAGTATTTATGCATAAACCACAGACTTTGTTAGAATCTCTATAATAATATGAAAACTTTTGATTTGTGAGCTCCTGTGGAAAAATGAAAATTATTTCTGCAATAAATAATATTTTATCTGTTCTAAAATAGCTTAATGATTCCCATAAGTCTATTATGAGAACTCTTCATTAATCAAAATTTTCACTTCTAGTAGACATAATCACAATCTATTAAATTTATATTTCCTCCAGTGCTAGGAGTAAGAGCAGCAAATAGGACCGATGTAATCAAGTATTGTGGAGAGCACATCAACTGTATAGGTAGTTAAATCACTTTCACTCTAGGTCTGTTTCCACATCAACAAAGTGAAGCAGTTGGACTCAATTTTTGTGACAACCAGCTTGATTCTACAGTTCCTTTAGGTTTTTGTTTTTTTTTTTTTTTCTTATTTTAATAAAACTCAGGAGAAATGACCGCCACCCTCACTTCATTTTAGGGAAAACAATGTGTGACATACATTATAAAACAGAATGCAAAATGTCAATATTATTATGATATTAAGATGTAATATTCATTTAGCATGACGAATTTGATCCAAATCAAATAGGTCATGAGAAATTCTCCATCTTCCCACCTTTGGGGGCTAAGTCATAACTTAATGGACCTTGCTGCTGTATTTGAATTGAGGACTTCATTACCTTTTTCCATTCAAGAAACAGTAGAGACTTTTGTTTACATGATACTATTTTCTCATTTTTCTCCCACGTTTCCAACATCCTGATCACCTTCAAGGGGTTATTTTTAACACCTAGGTGCCTCCCAGGATGTAAGGCTTCAATCATTCAATCACCTATTATGCTTCTTTCCATTCTCTCATTAGGTGATCTCATGTATGAATATGCATCACCCTCCTAATCTTATCGTTTTCTCAGTGTCAGTAGCAGCCTCTAGCCCTGAGTTAGCCAGTAGAACTTTCTGCAATGATGAAAATATTCTCTCTGCATTGTCCAATATGGTAGCCACTAGCCACATGGCTGTTGAGCATGCAAAATGTGGCAAGTAAAAAACTGAATGAGAAACTGAATATTTTATTTTGACACTCTAAATTCCTTCACCTTAAAAAAAAAAGTTTTGCTGTGTACTCAGCTCCTGCTGCTTTCCATCACCAAAGATGGAAGAGAGAGAGATTTTGAATAAAACTTACTCTTACTAAAGTAAAGAAAGAAAATTCTAAACCTCAGATGCAAACTCTATTTTTTTACTTTATTGGATAGAAAAGTGAGTTTTTAAAGTGTTACTTTTTAAAATCTTAGTTACAAAGCAATAGGTAATACATTTCCATTTTATCCTGTAAGAATAAAATAAGTATGAAAAAATTTATTGTTAAAAGTATAACATTTATTCATTTATTTGTTTAAAAAATATTTATTGAGCACTTATTATGTTCAAGGGACCATGCTAGGTGCTGGGCATCCTGCAGAAAAATAAATGATCATTCCTGACCTCAACACCTTTAACATAATGGCTTCTTTCCCCAGCTGTCTTTCTTTAATGGTTTAAAATTTCAGGTTTATTTCACCCTTGAAGGAGAATTGAAAACAAAATTAAGAAAAAAAAAGCATAAATATTTTTATCTTAAGGAAATAATGGTTTATCAAGTAAACTGTAGTACACACTTCCTCTAGAGCATTTTTAAAATTAAATCTGATTTTTATAGCAACATTTTGCAATGAAGAAAATGTAATTTCAAAAACAGCTTCAAAATAATTCTTCTAACTCCCTAACATAAAATAAAACTGGTATAAAGAATGACAATATGTAGATTAAGAAAAATCTGAATTGATGTATTTCACTTTTATCAAAATCACTACAACAAAACTGTATTTCAGTCATCAGAAAATATTGCCTACCCTAAATAAGTGTAAAATATTTTTGGAGCTCAAATCTGATGGGATAAATAGAGTACAAGATTAAGTGACAAGTAGAAGAAATAGAAATCTGTAAGAGATGATTAATTATTACAGAATTATATTCTCAGCTGATTGTTCTTAAGTATAAAAAGACTGAGTCTGCTGTTTATAAATACCACAATGCTTCCTTCATTAGTTATCTTCCTCTCTTAAAAAAAAATAGAATATGAGGTTGATTAATCGTGAAGGTTAGGAAACAAATATTTTTCTAAGAGTTTTTAAATGTAGAACTAACTCATGATTAAAATAACAGAAAAAGTATAGTGTCATTTATATTTAAGGGATACAATTTTGGCAGAGCTTTTAAGAGCAAGAAATGTTTTTTATCAAATTATATAAAAATATATAAAAACAACATATATCCATTCAGAAAATTAAAAAATAATTATTGGTGGTGTGTTCAACAATATGTTATCAAATAATAATTGTAAACTGTAATTTTCTCATTAAGTAGACAGACAAAATTGATTATAATGGCCGTTTTTCTCCCCTAAATATTCCACATTTTACATGTTCTATTATACTTAAGGTTTTCTTTATAACTTTGCCCCAAAGTCTGCACAGCTCATCTACCACAGTATTTACTCTACAGGTGCCCCAAAGGATTTTTTTTCACAGAAATGTGTAATAACTTTCATTATGCCAACTTGAAATGGTAAAATGGCAGGGGTACCTAAAAGATATCCTAGTAATATTTAATGATACATCACAAAATAAATATTTTTAAATGTTTGTATAAATCATTCCTACACCTATGAACCATTTCAGGCTAATAGAGACAGGTGTTGTATATATGTTTTTGCTCTAAATATATATATTTTTAAGCCCAAAGCCAGAAATAATATAAACAAAATATTTTAGGATTTTTGGGATTCCTAATCATAGCACATTTCTGTTCTCTTCCTTCCTACATGAATGTTTGCTGGTTTAATTTTCTTTATCCAACCATCTACACTATCTTTCAGATATTTCCAACCCCTTCTTTACAGACTGTTCCAAATTTTGTTATATATTACTTGCACTGTTATCACACAGAGTATCCTCTCAGAAATGGATAACCCCCAAGCTTTCTACGAAGGTGATAATAAGCTTCATTCCATGTTAATTGCTTTCTTGCTGATTGTCCTGTGATATCTCTAGAATTAATACCATTAAATCACTACCTATCACTCTATTGGCATAATTTGGCTTAATTACTTCTACATCTGTTATCTTTAATACATTAAAATTTATTCAACATTGTTTAAGCAACTCAGACAAATTTCTCCATGAATTCCTTTCTCTTTGGCTAGAACCATTTGAAAGGATGATTGAGATAACTTCCTGGTAAAGAGTATTGACTAGAATTAGGCCTATATGTGAAATCCAAACACAATATTCTTTTTAATTTGCACTAACATCCTGGAATCAGAGTAAAGTCTTGATCTTAAAGATCATTGTTAAAAATAGGATACTGGCAATATCTGTAGGCACCCTAGTAATATTTACAAGGATTTTTCTTTGCTAAGGTAAATATTTATTATTTTTTATTATTCAGATTTAACATTATTTATGATATACAAAGTATTCACAAAATAATGTTCTTCTATCGTATGTTCTAATTTAATAGGAAATAATCAGCTAGTGTTCTGCCTGCCTTGATTCCCTACTGTTTTTTAAAATAATTCATGTCAACAAATATTATTAGATACCTACTATGTGTCATATACTTTGCCATTTGCTGAGCATGTAAAAACAAAGCAGAAACATTGGAAAGCAAATGAGTGGAGCAGGAGAGAATGATTACAACAAAAAACTGTAATATCTTTTGAAAGGACCATGCAAAGGCAGCCAAGGGGACAATTCCATTTTTTTTAGGGGGTAGGGAATCAGGGAAAAAAAATGGTAAGAATTCTCTTTTTAGTTAGGCTCTGAAAGATATATAGAAATCTGTAAGGGACATATGGTGAGGAAAGGTGGATTACGGCATTCAAGTAGAGAAAGGTGCATGCATGAGAAAGTGTATCATTTGTTAAAGAAAACTGAGAAACCCAATTTTGCAATAACGAATGAATCAGGCATGTAGAGAGAGGAAGATGAGTCTTGAAAGGCAGAATACCAAGAGGCTGTGAAAGACCTGTAGGTTGTGCCTAGAAATTTGGACTTGATTCTCTGGGCAGTGAAAGTTTTAGGTACAAGAGTCACACAATCAGGTCTCTACTGAAAAAAAAGTCATTCAAGCACAGTGTAAGACAGATTTAATGGGGAGATGCTGGAGGGACTGATTTGGAGACAATGGATTATAAGGGTTCCAGATAGAAACTACTGTGGGCAACAAATAAGGCAGTAGAAGTTAAGAAGGAGAGAAGGAGGTGAACAGATGAGGAAAATGTTTAGAAACAAAAATTAATAAACTTTATAGATATATTTGGGTGGGAAAAGAAGAGAATAATTTCAGGAGTGTCCTAAGGAGAAGAACATATCTTGTTCATGTTTGGACCCATTGTGTAGCACAGGCATATTATAGGCATTTAAATAGCTGAGAATGAATGAATGAGTTACATTCATTCTTACCATTAGACATTTATTAAAAGCTCCATATTTTCATTCGCTAATTAGCTCCTTTGGATAACCAAAATAGAAAAGGGATTTAAGTATAATCAAATGTTTGACAAGTAAATTTGTACAGGGTGATTTCTGAGGCCATATATCTGAAGGCTTTTGGGTTTTATATATAAGAAAACTTTAACCTTCATATATGAGGACATAATTAGTTTGTACTCTTTGAGTTGTTTTTTTTTATTTTATAGTATTAAATGTGCACAGAATATTCCCATAATCTCATCAAGTTAATTATTTCCCCATACACAACTGTCAATTTATTAAGGAAAGTCAGGATGACAACCTTTGGTAATCAAAACTACACATAATTTACACTAGCCACACTAATGTAAAATACAAATAAAATATTAAAAGGAATAAATTTAAACAAGAAGGTGAAAGATCTCTAAAACTATAAAGCACTGATGAAAAAAATTGAAGAGGACAAAAATAATGAAAAGACATACCATATTCATGAATTGGAAGTAATAATTCTGTGAAAATGACCATACTACCAAAAGCAGTCTACATGTTCAATACACTCTCTCTCAAAATACCAATGACATTCTTCACAAAAGTTTCTAAAAAATTTTGAATGGAACCACAAAAGACCTCAAATAGCCAAAGCTATCTTGACCAAAAAAAGAACAGTGCTGGAAGCATTATACTACCTTACTTCAATTTCATACAAAGCTGCAGTATCCAACATAGCATGGAAATGGCATAAAAACAGACACGTAACCCAATACAACAGAATAGAGAACACAGAAATAAATCCATATATTTACAGCCTACTAATGTTCAACAAAGGCACCAGAACATGCATGCGAGAAAGGACAATCTTTTCAAAAATTTTGCTGGAAAAACTGGATACCCACATGGAAAATAATAAAACTAGACCCCTACTGATATGATTTGGCTGTGTCCCCACCCAAATCTCATCTTGAATTCACATGTGTTGTGGGAGGAACCTGACGGGAGGTAATTGAATCATGAGGGCAAGTCTTTCTCATGCTGTTCTGATACTGAATAATTCTCACAAGATCTGATGGTTTTAAAAAGAGTAATTCCCCTGCACAAGCTCTCTCTCCTTGCCTGCTGCCATCCACATAAGACATGACTTGCTCTTCCTTGCCTTCCACCATGATTGTGAGGCTCCCTCAGCATGTGGAACTGTAAGTCCAATTAAACCTCTTTCTTTTGTAAATTGCCCAGTGTCAGGTATGTCTTTATTAGCAGCATGAAAATGGATGAATACAGCAAATTGGTGCCAGTAGAGTGGGGCATTGCTGAAAAGATACCCCAAAATGTGGAAGCCAATTTGGAACTGAGTTACAGGCAGAGGTTGGAACAGTTTGGAGGGCTGACAGGAAAAATGTGGGAAAGTTTGGAACTTCGTAGAGACTTGTTGAATGGCTTTGACAAAAATGCTGATAGTGATACGAATAATAAGGTCCAGGCTGAGGTGGTCTCAGATGGAGATGAGGAACTTCTTGGGGACTGGAGCCAAGGTGACTCTTGTTATATTTTAGCAAAGAGGCTGGCATCATTTTGCCCCTGCCCTAGAGATTTGTGAAACTTTGAACTTGAGAGAGATGATTTAGGGTATCTGGTGGAAGACATTTCTAAGCAGCAAAGCACTCAAGAAGTGACTTAGATGCTGTTAAAGCATTCAGTTTTGTAAATAGAGAAGAGCATAAAATTTCAGAAAATTTCCAACTGGACAATGCAATAGAAAAGAAAGTCCCAATTTCTGAGGAGAAATTCCAGCTGGCTGCAGAAATTTCCATAAGTAATGAGGAGTCGAATGTTAATCACCAAGACAATGAGGAAAATGTCTCCAGGGAATGTCAGAGGTCTTCATGGCAGCCCCTGCTATCACAGGCCCAGAGGCCTAAGAGGAAAAAGTGGTTTCTTGGGCAGGAACCAGGGTCCCCATGCTGTTTGCAGCCTAGGGAGTTGGTGCCATGCATTCCAGCTGCTACAATCATGGCTGAAAGCTGCTACATTTCAGAAGATGTATGGAAACTCCTGGATGTTGAGGTAGAAGTTTGCTGCAAGGGAAGGGCTCTCATAGACACCATCTGCTAGGGCAGTATGGAAGAGAAATGTGGGGTGGGAACCCTACCCCCACAGAGTCCCTACTGGGGCACCACCTAGTGGAGCTGTGAGAAGAGGGCCACCATCCACCAGACCTTAGAATGGTAGACCCAGTGACGGCTTGCACCATGTGCCTGGAAAAGCAGCAGACACTCAAAGCCAGCCTGTGAAAGCAGCCAGGAGGGAGGCTGTACCCTGAAAAGCCACATGGACAGAGCTGCCCAAGACCATGGGAACCCACCTCTTGCATCCCAGCGTGACTTGGATGTAAGAGAAGGGGTCATAAAAGATCATTTTGGAGCTTTAAGATTTGTCTGCCCCACTGGATTTCAGACATGCATGGGACCTGTAGCCCCTTTGTTTTGGCCAATTTCTCCATTTGGAATGACTGTATATACCCAATGTTTGTACCCCCACTCTATTTAGGAAGTAAGCTAACCTGCTTTTGGTTTCACATGCTCATAGGTGGAAGGGACTTGCCTTGTCTCAGATGAGACATTGGACTGTGGACTCTGAGTTAATGCTGAAATGAGTTAAGACTTTGGGGGACTGTTGGGGAGGCATAATTGGTTCCAAAATGTGAGGATGTGAGATTGGGGAGGGGTCAGGGGCAGAACGATATGGTTTGGCTCTGTGTCCCCACCCAAATCTCATCTTGAATTCCCACATGTTGTGGGAGGGACCTGGTGGGAGATAACTCAGTCATGGGGGCAAGTCTTCCCCATGTTGTTCTCATGATCGTGAATAAGTCTCATGAGATCTGATGGTTTTAAAAAGAGTAGTTCCTGTGCACAAGCTCTCTCTCTTTGCCTGCTGCCATCCATGTAAGACTTGACTTGCTCTTCCTTGCTTTCTGCCATGATTGTGAGGCTTCCCTAGCCACGTGGAACTGTAAGTGCAATTAAACTTCTTTCTTTTTCAAATTGCCCGGTGTCAAGTATGTCTTTATCAGCAGTGTGAAAATGGACTAATACATCTACCATATACAAAAACCAACTTTATCTGGAATAAAGACTTAAATGTAAGACCCAAAACAATGACACTATTAGAAGAAAACGTTGGAGAAACAACACTTCAAGACATTGGTCTGGGCAAAGATTTTATAGTTAAGCTCTTAAAGCACAGGCAACAAAAGCAAAAACAGACAAATGAAACTATATCGAACTAAAAAGTTTCTGCATAGTAAAAGAAACAACAAATTGAAGAGACAACTGGCAGAACGGGAGAGAATATTTGCAAACTATTCATCTGTCAGGGACTAATATGCAGAATATACAATGAGCTCAAACAACTCAACAGCAAAAAAATACATAATCCAATTTCAAGATGGGTAAAGTATCTGAACAGATATTTCTCAAGAGATGACATACAAATGGCAAACAAGCATATAAATATGTTCAATATCACTACTTATTAGATAAATGGAAATCAAAACCCCAATGAGATATCATCACACCCCAGTTAGAATGGGTATTCTCAAAAAGATAAAAAATAAGAAATAATGACAGGGATGCCAAAAAAGGAGAATTCTTATACAGTGTGAGTGGAAATATAAATTAGTACAGGCATTATTGAAAACAGTATGGATGCTCCTCAAAAAAGTAAAGATATAACTACCATATGATTCAGCAATTACACTACTGGGTATATATCTAAAGGAAAGGAAATCAGTAAGCCAAAAACATATGTGCACTGCCATGTTTATTGCAGCACTATTCACAATTGCCAAGATGTGGAATCAAACTAAGTATCTATTAACAGATAAATAAATAAAGGGAATATGGTACTTATACACTATAGAATACTCTTCAGCCATAAAAAAGAATGAAATCTGTCATTTATGGCAACATGGATGAGCCAGGAAGAAATTATGTTAAATTAAATAAGCTAGGCACACACACAAAATAAATACTGCATGTTCTCATTCATGTCGAAATTGAAAAAGTTGATCTTATGTTAAGTATAGAGTAGAACAGTGGTTTGAAAGGCTGGAGAGGATCGTGGAAGGAGGTATGGGTAGAGGTTGGTTAAGGGATGCAAAATCACAGCTAAATAGGAAACATAAGTTCTAGTGTTATACAGCACTGTAGGGTGACTATAGTTAACGACAATTATATATTTTCAAAGAGCTAGATGAGAGGATTTTGAATTTTCCCAACACAAAGAAATGGTAAATGTTTGAGGTGATGAATATGCTAATTATCCTGGTTTGATCACTACAGATTGTGTAAATGTAAAATAGCACAATGTACTCCAGAATATGAACATTTGTGTCAATTAAAAATAATAATTAAAAACACATATATGTATATATGCTTTAGATTAAGATATATCTATCTATCATCTCTATATCTCTATCTCACTGGGCCATATACTAATCTCATTATTGACATGCTTTTCTGATTATAAACATTAAAATTATTTCATCTACCATAAAATTTCCGTATTATTTTTACATGTTAAACTTTATTTATACCTGAAAAGGCTTATTTGATAGTAAAAGAAAAAAAACCTCAAAAGACTGAAATTATTATTCTGCGTTAGTGTTCTTCTATGTGGTAAAATGATACATTACAATGCCCCAATACTGACAATCTGAGAGGCACAAACTAATTATTTTGTGTGTATCCCCAGCCAGTTTCATTCAATTAGCTCCATGAATCAGTTCAAAAGGTGATTAATTGGCCCTGTTTCATATTGCAGAATTACCATCCTATTTAGGATACATGGAAAGACATTGAGAAACTTTAAATTTTAGTTTAATCACCTTGTCTAAATATTAAAGAGAAATAAAAGGAAGGGTAACTGACATGCAAACCTTCTCTTAGCTAGAACAATTTCCTACCTGCTCTTATCCAGTGATACTTTCTGCACACAATATACAATATCAGCAGTCAACACCTCTGCAAGTGGAATATAGAAACTGCCACTTCTGCTTAACTAGTTGGAGTGATGTGACAAGGATTAGTTATGCGTGAGAGGGTATCAGTAGACCCATGTGGTCTCAAAATAATGACTTTCCTTCTTACCCTGAAATCAAATCATCTTAGCTGGGAATGATTAAAAATATTTAATTATTGCTTTGAAATCAAGTATGTTATTTGGTTCTACTTTTTTCACTATTGTGTCATATTTTTAAGTATAATTTTAAGAACCTCACAAAAAATATTGGTATAATTCCATATATACTGTAAACAGATTTATTTCTGAGACCAGAAGCTCTCTTTTTTATGGGTAAGTAAATATTTGCAAGCATGGTTCCATTCCAGTAGAATCATTTTGCAGTCATTTGTTTTGTTTGTTGTTCATTATTTTTGTTTTATACATTTGTAAACAGGTAAGAACAGATTTTGTTCATAGCAATTATGAAATTAATACTTAGACATTTTAACATGGGAGTGCCAGTTTAGCTGCCTGAGAACCAATAAAGAATTTAATTTCCTATTCTCATTTTCACATTTCATGGATCGTAGTTTCAAAGGAGTTCTAATTATAAGAGTACCAATGTCTGTCAATTAGTAATTCAATTTGACATAGCTAGAAGTACATTATATATTTTAAGCAACTATGTCAGTTTTCTAGAGTGAAACTTCGAGCCTATTGACCCCAAATAAGTTTTGTTACCTACAAAGTTTAAACTGTTTCTTTCCCACAAAACAAATGGTGGTCAATTAATAATGACTTTTGAAAACAGCAACAATGATTTACATATAGTCGGCACTCAAAACTATTTGTTTTAATCAAAGATCATAAAGGTTTTGCAATCTATTTAGAAAGGGAAATATCACACACACACACACACACACACACACCCCTTAGAAACTAACACAATACAAATTGACAGTCAAAGACAATCAGAAATATTATAATACAACGATAGTAAAACTCTGTTCTTGCCTAGTTCTGCCAACATCTACCTATGTGAGATTTTCCAAGCCACACACTTGAAATAAATGTAAAGTGAAACGGACAGAATTACAATATTGAAGAATTAGCCCAGGAGGCTAGGAAATAAGATACCTTGGTTAGCAATCCAGCATTTATATAATTCTCTCTAGACTTGTTTCCCGATTTTAAAAGGAGGGTTGAACAAAATGACCTCCTAGGTCTTTTCCATCTCAAGAATGATAAATTATCATGAAGAGACCAAAACCAATGGCATAATCAAAATTGCTAAAGTTAAGCCCTGACAACTTCCTAAGTTTGATTTTACTTAAAATTTGCTGAAGAAGGCAAATATGAATAAATGAAAGGGAAAGCAAACAGTCATGGTCACAGCGCACCTCTTTGCTGAATGGATGAGGAAGCAGAATCAGAATGACAATGATAATCTATATTTTCATATCTCTGTATAATTTACAAAGTGTTTTCCTACAAAATATACACACACCTATTTTAGCCTAAAATAACTATTTAAAAAACTTAGTAAGCAAATTACCTAGGATCACTAAAGCATATGAAAATTGGAGCCAAATTTCAAAGCAAAGCGTTTATAGTCTAGCCTTGCTGTTAACCATAGCTGTGACTCAGATCAGTACCTTTTTCTCCACTTCCTATTTTCTTCATTACCTCCCTAACCAATATAGTTTTGTGCTTTCCACCATTTATACCTAAAGTAGTCATCCCCTGGCTATGTGTCTCAAATATTGACATACATCCATTTTATTGTCCTCTTTTCCCCATCCACAGTCTATTCTCTAACCTAGTTTGCTACAAACAAACTTCAAATGTTAAGTGGAATTTCAAATAGAAGAAATACTTGAAGTTCTTCTATTTGAAATTCTATTTAACATTCAAAAGTAACACAATAGCTAATAAGTTAAGCTCTGTGTTCTGACAGCAAATAATAAAAAACTTTAAGTGAGACTAGATATAAGAACCAGAGCCACCAATTTCTACACATCCTGAAAGTATCTTAAAAGTTTGCAAGACACTTTACTGTTTTAAATCAATCTGTTTTACACCAATATTCAAGAAACTATTATTATTCAACTTTAAAAGCTTAAAATCATAATTATAATTCCAACAGTAGTGACTTTTGTTGTATTATTCCATCTTCATTAAACATAAAATTACTGTTGACCCTTGAACAACACAGGTTTGAACTGCATGGGTCCACTTATACGTGGATTCTCCTCAACCAAATGTGGATTGAAAATAATGTATTTGCAAGATTTGAAACCCAAATATATGAAGGACCAACTTTTGTATATACTTGGTGATATGGTTTGGCTCTGTGTCCCCACCCAAATATCTTCTTGTAGCTTCCAAAATTCCCATGTTGTGGAAGGGACCTGGTGGGAGATGACTGAATCATGGGAGTGGGTCTTTCCCGTGCTGTTCTTATGATAGTGAATGGGTCTCATGAGATCTGGTGGTTTTAAAAATGAGAGTTTCTCTGCACTAGCTCTCTTAGCCTGCTGCCATCCAAGTAAGATATGACTTGCTCCTCCTTGCCTTCTGCCATGATTGTGAGGCCTCCACAGCCATGTGGAACTGTAAGTCCAATAAACCTCTTTCTTTTGTAAATTGCCCAGTCTCAGTTATGTCTTTATCAGCAGGTGAAAATGGACTAATGCAGTACATTGGTACCAGTAGAGTGGGGCACTGCAGAAAAGATACCCCAAAATGTGGAAGCCAATTTGGAACCAGGCAACAGGCAGAGGTTTGAAGAGTTTAGAGGGCTGAAAAGACAGGAAAATGTGGGAAAGTTTGGAACTTCCTAGAGAATTGTTGAATGGCTTTGACAAAAATGCTGATAGTGATATGAACAATAAAGTTCAGGCTGAGGTGGTTTCAGATGGAGATGAACTTGTTCAGAACTGTAGCAAAGGTGACTCTTGTTATGTTTTAGCAAAGAGACTGGCAGGATTTTGCCCCTGCCCTAGAGATTTGTGGAACTTTGAACTTGAGATAAATGATTTAGGGTATCTGGCGGAAGACATATCTAAGCAACAAAACATTCAAAATGTGACTTGGGTGTTGTCAAGGGCATTCAGTTTCAAAAGGAAAACAGAGTATAAAAGTTTGGAAAATTTGCAACCTGACAATGCAGTAGAAAAGAAAATCCCATATTCTGAAGAGAAATTCAAGCTGGCTGCAGAAATTTGCATAAGTAATGAGGAGCCGAATGTTAATCACCAAGATAATGGGGAAAATGTCTCCAGTGCAAGTCAGAGACCTCTGCAGCAGCCCCTTCCATCACAGGCCCAGAGGCTTGAGAGGAAAAAGTGGTTTCATGGGCCAGGCCCAGAGTCCCTATGCTGTGTACAGCCTAGAGATTTGATGCCCTGCATCCCAGGTTGGCTGGCCCCTTTCAGCTGTTCCAGATGTGGCTGAAGGGCCAACATAGAGCTCAGGCTGTGACTTCAGAGGGTGCAAGCCTTAGGCCTTGGCAGCTTCCATGTGATGTTGAGCCTGCCAGTGCACATAAGTCAAGAATTGAGATTGGGGAACCTCTGCCTAGATTTCAGAAGATGTATGGAAATGTCTGGATGCCCAGGCAGAAGTTTGCTGTAGAGGTGGGGTGCTCATGGAGAACCTCTGCTAGGGCAATGCAGAAGGGAAATGTGGGGTGGAATCCTCCACACACAGTTCCTACTGGGGCACCACCTAGTGGAGCTGTGAGAAGAGGGCCACCGTCCTCCAGACCCCAGAATGGTAGATCTGCTGACAGCTTGCACTGTGCACCTGGAAAAACTGCAGACGCTCAACACTCGCCCATGAAAGCAGCTGGAAGGAGGCTGTATCCTGCAAAGCCATAAGGGCAGAGCTGTTCAAGACCATTGGAATCTACCTCTTGCATCAGCATGACCTGGATGTGAGACATGGAGTCAAAGGAGATCATTTTAAAACTGTAAGATTTGACTGCCCTGCTGGATTCTGGATATGCCTGGGTCCTGTAGCCCCTTTGTTTTGGCCAATTTCTCCCATTTGGGATGGCTGTATTTACCCAATTCCTGTACCCCCATTGTATCTAGGAAGTGACTAACTTGCTTTTGATTTTACAGGCTCACAGGCAGAAGGTACTTGCCTTGTCTCAGGTGAGACGTTGGACTGTGAGCTTTTGAGTTAAGGCTGAAACGAGTTAAGGCTTTGGGGGACTGTTGGGAAAACATGAATGATTTTGAAATGTGAGGACATGAGATTTGGGAGGGGCCAGGGGTGGAATGATATGGTTTGGCTCTGTCCCCACCCAAATCTCATTTTGTACCTCCCATAATTCCCATGCACTGTGGGAGGGACCCGGTGGAAGATGATTGAATCATGGGGTGGGCTGTTCTTGTAACAGCAAATGGGTCTCACACAATCTGATGGTTTTAAAAATGGGAGTTTCTCTGCACAAGCTCTCTCTTAGCCTGCTGCCATCCACATAAGATATGACTTGCTCCTCCTTGCTTTCCACCATGATTGTGAGGCCTCCCCAGCCATGTGGAACTGTAAGTCCAATAAACTTCTTTATTTTGTAAATTGTCCCGTCTCAGGTATATCTTTATCAGCAGTGTGAAAACAGACTAATACACTCAGTTTCTCAAGGCTGACTTCAGGACCTGGTATATGCACATTTTGGTATTTCACGAGAGTGGTAGAACCAATGCTGGGAGTATATCCTATGAGAACCGTACTTTTTTTGTGGGCAAGACTGAAAACTGTCAGTTCAAAGGAGAATTATAAACATCCAGCAGAATTCAAAATTCAACACAACCATTTGAACAGGACAGGATATATTTCCTTTATAAGTTATCTGCCACATTACCAATTTACAAATACAATTATTCAATGGTTACAAATTGTTCCCTTATTAGGAAAAAAATTATCTTCTCTCTGTATCAGTAGGCCATTGTTGATTTGTAGACTGCTATGTGGGTCAATCAAATCTTATTTTTCTAAAATGTTAACTGTGTTTCAATATTTAATATTTCAAAAGGTGAATCAAAAGAAATCAAATATCCAAGAAATAGATTTCTTTCTTTATATCATTTAACTCACTAAAAAGAAGTGCTTTTCAAAATCTACATATAATACAGTGATGGTATTTTTCAACTACTAAACATCTGAATAATCTGATTGCTAAAAATAGTATCTTACTTTCATTATTTGTAGACATAACATAAAATAATCTTTTAAATGTTTAGGGCCAAAAATACTTCAAAGTTTTCTCACATAATGAAACCATTATGAAATTTCTACATTTGAATGTCTCTTTCAAAAACATAGTTTTATAAGATTAGGCACTTAGAACTACTTAGGACAAATTTAAATGGATTTATATTTCTACACTACTTGTAAACTTCCTTTTCAGTCTATGTCCTGATAATGATGCATCTGCTACATAAATATTACTGGAACTCTTTGAATGTCATTGCTAGTTCAGAGAAATGTGATTGTCACTTTTTAGTGGCTGTTCTAAAAAGATATTATGTCTTGCGTTCCAACAGTATGCTTAGCACCATAAAAAGCTTTTTGAATTCTCTTATTTCCTCAATAACTGCACAGGTAAATCTCTTACAGCTATTCATGATATTACTGATATTACTGTTTTTTAATTTTTTGGAGAGTACTACCTCAAATTTGAGACCAAACAGTATATTTTTAAAACAATACGCACACATTCAGATTTTTCAATGCCTTCCAAAATTCTAGTGTGATCATGCATACTTAATCTTTTTTTTCACAACAATTTCCAACACTACAATGGACCAGTCTCATTGTTTTTGGCACATCCTGCACCTATTCCTGTTTCTAAAATATTCCCTATGCTCCTCTTTTCAGATGGAACATCAGTTTTCTTTAGCTCTTTAGCTCTAATTATTAATACTGTATTATTCTAAGTTAAGTCAAACTGAACTTTTCAAAACCTTCAGAAGACTATAGCACATAGTGATCCTGAAATTCTCTGAAAATTCTATTGTACATACAGTCTTCAATATCACATAAGTTCACAATATATTTTTTTAAATGTCTGGTTTGTCTGTTATACACCTACAAGTAGATTATAAATTTCTGGTGAATAAAGGCAAAGACTGCTAATTCATTATTTGTTGTCACCCATACCCAACCAAGATATAATTAGCTGTAAGCCCTCATACTGCTTCAAATAAAGTAAAGATTATGTTCTTACAACACATCTATCTGGAAAATAGTGCCAGCCTCTCTGTGCTTCTTCACCCAGTAACTGGCCTATCATCATTAGCTTTGAGGTGAAAAAAAATACGTGCCTTATTTGAGGAACCTATTTTCTGCTTACTCCAACTATGTGATTAAAATAAGGATTGCCTATCATAGGACCAACTCCTCCCAGCCAAACATACAGTTTTACAATGAGACCTGGGCCAATCAGAGACCTTCTCTGAGGTTTTCCAAATTGGAATTAAGGGAAGAAGAGAGCCTTATTCTTTGAATGGCAAAGTTAAGAAGATATGAGACTGGAAGATGTTGGCAGCTATTGTCCAACTTTGTAGACTTAATCTGTGAGAATAACACTAACACATGGTGAAAAGCATAGATAGATGAGAAGGAAGAAGAGTGGTTTCTGGATTTTCTAGTTCCTGTTTCAGTTACTTCTGAGGTCCCGAAATGTCTTTGCCCGTTATTAGCTGGGTAACTTCAACCCTTTGGGGGAATTACACTAAAGGGCTAACAATCTAAAAGAAGAGATTATGGATTATCTTAATGTATTTCTTTTTTATTGTGGACTTTTCCTAAATTTAATTCAAGAAACATTTCTTTAAAAAGAAGCAGATACAAATAAAAGCTATCAATTAACATGTAAATTACATTACTATTTATAAGTAAAATAGTGTAATAGATCAAACTAATACTCTTTCCTACAACTAACCTAGATGCTTTATAAAGTATGGAAAGACAAGAAAATACTACACAGGACCTAGACAAGAATAACAACATTCATGTGAATCTTTGCTATGATTAAAATAACTCAAACATGAGAGAGAATGAGGGCAACTACTTTGCCTTCAACCCAATGTTTTGACTAGAGACATATTTCACAAAGAAAATATGATTGAAGTGGTGCCTTTGTCTGTAACAGTAACCTTCATTCTTGAATCAAAATTAATATCTTACAATCCATTTCATATTGGAGAAATGTTCTAACTGGTTTTTAGAAATATTTTATTACTTAAATAGTATTGTGCTCATTGTCTATGTTCATCAACAAAATTCTAAGAAAGAGACTCTTTGCAGAGTCTTTAGCCTTTAATCTTAAAATATCCCTGCCAACTAGACAAATAGAAATCCATTAATACAGAAATACAATAATCTACTACAATTAAGAAATTGTCCAAAATATTCTTGCAATTGCTATTACTATGATTACTACAACCAATAAATCGAGATCTCTGCAACATTGAAAATTAAGTATGATCTATCCAATGCCTTCAATTTTACGTTCTAGAGCAGTCCTTTCTTATCCATCTGTGCGAAGAAACAACCTAGCTTATTTTAGTGGATAAGACCAGATTGTTTTGAAAATCTGTTACTATAATATAAATGAAAACGCACAACTTTCTAAAAATAATCTATTCCTTTTTGCACTTATTGCTGTTGTTATTAGTTCTGGAACAAAAATCATAAAGAAGATTCAAAGTTACATTTTGCATATGTAAATTATTTTGCAGGTAATTTGTTAATGCTAATAACACTGCTATAGTATATTTAATAATAATTGTTTTCTGTTTTGATGACAGCCAAAAGCAAATCTAGATTATATTTACCAAATTATCCAGTCAGTTAACAAGAAAATGAAAGGTTTTAACACCTGTTGTTTGTCACCTCCTCTGACTCAAATTAGGGGCAATGTCACAAGTACTTGAAACTCTCTCATACTTAAGTGAGTAACATCTATTTTCTGTAATAAAAATTAGGAAATCCATTTGTAAATCAACTATCATTTTATAACTAGTTGTAACTTATTAAGTATTTAATCATGCAAAATCCAACACATGTCATCAATCAAATATGTTCAACATAAATTAATAGTGTTCACGCTTCTCAATTGTGGTTTGTTCAATAAATGAGTATAGTACATTATAAAATGTGTATCTATAAATATTCTTTATTATTCAACTTTCCTACTAAAAGGAAGAGACCCAGGAGAGAGAGGACGCTAAAATGCACTGAAACCTAAAATATATTGGCACAACAACCTTTTATCATAGACGTTATTATCTCCATTTACAATTAGGGAAATAGAGGCTCAAGAAATGTAAATAAATTGCCTCCAATTGCACAGCTAGAAAGTAATATAGCTTATTTGAATCCAGATGTACGTGGCTCTTAAGGCTTTCTTTTCTTTTTTGCTATTGCTTCCTGACTTCTCATACTCCTTACAAATAGACAAATAATAAAAAGTTATTAAGCAATTTGAGATGTTTTGAGTTCCATATTAAAAAAAAAAACCTACCTTAAGTAATTCTTAATGAAGGAAAATGCAGAGAGGTAGAAAGTATATAATTGGAAAGAGCAGTACTTCTCAAACTATCTACACGTAAAGGAATAGTTTGTTTTAGTTTGAAACTGCTACTCTACAACACTTTTTAAATATAGTAAAAACAAATTACTAGAAAAAATGTCATGTGTTTGCATGTTATAAAAATGTCAAGCTTATAAAAAATTTCCTAAATACTCAGTCTCAATTTTAGTACTTATATCATAGAAGAGCAGCACCAATCTGTGGCCCATACTTTCAGTAATACTGAGCTATATGATGAATGAGAATAAGCCAATAATGTTAACATATATTAGCTTGTATATTAAAAGTATATTATGCATCTAGCTTTTATTGAAATAAAAAGTGATTCCTATCCCCCAAACAATTGTTGCAAATTCTTCTTACTTCATTAAGCTGCTGTTCATGCTAATTTAGTATGAAAAAAACACAAAGGTCTGTTTAAGAAAGTTGAATATAGAATAAAATGTATACTGTCTTAATAAACCAGGTAGAGAGAAAAAATGGAGACCTGTCAATTCCGATGATGTTCATTTTTGTTTTGATTTTATATATATTATTGTTAATAATATATATATGATATATTATTTATTATATATATTATATTATTTATATTATATATAATATATATAATATAATATATATTATATATAAATTATTTATTATATATATAATAAAAATTAACATTGCTAATTAATTTTGAATATGGTTTATTATTATTCTGTAGTTAAAATCATTTCATCTTTCTGACAGGCTCGGGGGTGTGAATTATTCTTACTGAATATATTGATAATCACTGCAATGGGAAAATAAGATGACTACTGTTGTCTTTATCCTTTCTGTCAAAGCTGGCACATAAAAAGAGGATTCCACACTTGCCATTTTCCAAAACATGGCAGCAGTTCATAATACATCCCTAACTGCATTTTGACAAAGTGAAAATTTGTTTTACATCATAAGATCTGGGCAATGATTCTAGAAAAAAGTGCCAATTAAATGAAGAAAATAGAAAAACATGAAATAGATTTTTCCCGTAGCATAGTAAGTAGCTTTGTATATCATACTACGTAACAACACTGTGATTCAATTTTTAATTTTCTTTTTCAAATGTTACTAACCATAGAGTATACTTTAACAACAATGCATATGGTAATGAGATCAGTATTTACTGGTTACTTTAAATAATTATCCATTTTTTATAACTTTGGAATAAAACTATCTTATTAATTTTGGTATATGGATAAAACTACAGCTTACTGATATTGGAATCTTCATTTATTTCATATTTTCTTTTTCTCAGAGTTCATAAGATATCTAATATGAGTTTATGGTAAAGTTTTGAATTAACCAAATAGCATCCATCAAAATCTATGCAGAGCTATATTATGAAAATAACCTTTCATGACAACATGAAATTTAACCATTATATGTTTTAATATTCATATTAATCCTGAATAGGAATAAAGGTGGCTTTGATAAGTACTTCATAATAGCTAACAAAATTCAACCAATTGTAGAAAATTCCTTAAAATTATACTTTGATAGTGAAATACAATATTAAAGTTTGAAAATCATAAAATAGATAACAAACACTTTTTTCAGTTATTTTGTAGATGACACTATTTCCACTTGATTGTCCCAGATAAAGAAAATAGTAAATTTGAGATGATACAGAAGCCAATTAATGGACCAATATGCCTCAAAAAATACAGGCAAAATAGTGATTTTTTTTTTTTTAGTATTTGCTCAGTGATGTCACAAATATGGTACTTTGCAAATAGGGGTTCAGTAAATGATTGTTTAATTGAAACATTTTAATATAGGAGGCATAAACGAGTAATAAGGTTCAAAGTAGCTATTTTCTGGTTACTGAAGTGACACTGACTGTGCCTGTCTCACACTGGTATTAACTTCATATTGTGTTGGCAGAGAAAAGCTTTAACTGATGTTAGTATTACTGAAATGGCCAGCATGGTATGGTATTAGTATGTCTCAGAAGCCAAAAAAATAACATGTGGCACAGAAACAATTTGTCCCAAGCTTCAAGGGGGGCATGGGCTTTGGAGACCTGTATTCTGTATTAAAGGCTTCTATGAATAAACTTTCTGAGAGTCTTGAGGTTCCTGAAGGTTTTGTCCTTGTCTTGCTCCTCTTCTCAGTCTTTTTGACCCACTCATCTACTTTATAATTTCCACATCCACAAAACTCTCTAGCCTTAGTCTCTCCTAATACAGTCAAGTTCTTATGTTGGGTAGGCATTTCCAATAGAATACTCCAGAGATATCTTAAAATAAACTTGCCAAAATATAAACTAATCACCATTTCCTGACACCTGGCCATTCTTTTTTTTTTTTTCTTTTTTTTTTTGTCAAGACAAGGTCTTGCTCTATTGTCCTTCAACCTCCTGATGGGCTCAAGGAATCCTAGCAGCTCAGCCTCCAGAGTAGCAGGGACCACTGGCTCACACCTCCATGCCCAGCTATTGGTCTCAAACTCCTGGCCTTAAAAGGTCCTCCCACTTAGGCTTCCCAAACTGCTGGAATCACAGGTTTGAGCCACCACAATGGGACCATTCTCCATCTTATAGCCTCTATTTCTGTTGGTTGCGTCAATATCACCTAAGCCCTCAAGTAGAAAGCTTACAAATCTTAATTCTTCTTTCTTCATAGTCTACATCTCCAACTTACTACTAGCACCTCTAGCTATGCCGGCTTTACAGACAGGCAACCTGTGCAGTCACACACAGTCCCTTGCTTGGAAGGGTCCAATGCTTCTCTGTGCTCTCAGTTGTTCTCTGCTCTGCAGTCATCATGAATCACTTCTTAACAAGAAGCTCTGCATTTTCTTGCACGAGGCCCTGCAAATTACACAGCCAGTCCCGTCTCCCATGTCCTTCATCCTCTGTAAAATATGTGTTAGCCTCTAATCATGCCATTAAATTTCTCACTTCCCTATCTTTGTGTTCATTTTCCCTCTGCTGAGAATGTTCCATTTGCTGATCAAATCCTCAAATACACATTTCTGGTGCCACCTCCTCCAGCAAGCCTTCTCTGCATAATTAAGCTAGGTTAAGCACTCACATAATAATTCTATCATTTCAATTATAAGAATATGCTATTATTACCTACTCATGAATCTCTTTTATTCTATGAGGGGAAGAAGTAGGAATTATTTCACAACTAAGCTAGTGACATGCAAAAAACACACAATTATGTGTTATTGTATGAATGAATAACATGATGAAAAAATAATATAACTCTGCTATTAAGTCTTATGAATTAGAACAAAAGTTATTGGGGTTTTATTTTTTGTTTAAAAGAAGATAATAATAATATTTGTATTACCAATTCTATATCCTAAACAGTTTTGGTATCTATCCACTTCTCCCTAGTTCCTTCTTTACCCTTACTCAGTCTGATCACTTTCATCTCTGAACTATATTATTGTAATGGACTCTCTTGCCTTCTCCCAGTCCTTTCTCCACAATACAGCCAGAGGGATCTTTTGAAATACAAATCAGACTGTGTACCCACAGCAATTATTCTTTGCCTATATCCTCCATATTTCAGCTTAAATATTACTTCCTCAGTGATGGCTGGAAAAGTTACTTAGCCCCATAAATTAAAACATGCCACATCCCCACCAAACACACACACATACTCTCTCTCTCTCTCTCTCTGTCACACACACACACACACACACACACACACACACACACCCCTTTAATGACTTTCATTGCATTTTCTCTTTTTAACATTTAGCTGACTTTGTAATTTATAAATTTAATAACTTAATAAAGTTTGTCTCCCTCACTAGAGCAAAAACTTTAAGTTAGGAATTATGTCTACTTGGCTTGCTATTCTATCACTAGTATATCTAGCAGATAGTAGGTGTCAAAAAACATTTTGTCAAATTAATGTACATAGCAGTATTAGGTAAACACACGGCATAGAAATTTTAAAAAACTCAAAAATGTACATATCCTGATGTCAAAATATTATTCTCTCTACCCTCTTCAATATAATTGTTTATGTTGGTTATACTGATTCATGGTACTTCATATTGCATTGAATGAAACTGCAACTATTTTAGGTATTTCTGAAGATTTCTAAAAATTATTCAGTAGTGTCTTTGTTTAGATTGTATGTCTCAGTTTTTCCCTGAAGACGCTATTGAGCAGATGAGAATTTAAGGGAACTAATGCCAAAGGTACCAAACAAAACTTTATGAAGTGTAAATACTACTTTCCTCATATATACATTAACACAAATTAAAAAGTTTTATAACTATGCAACTGGGATCCATAAAAATATTTTCCTATATCAAACTCACTGGGCTTCAAACATTATTTTTAAGTATATACCCTCAAGACAGCCACTTGAGCATACAATAACTCTTGCATCATCACGAAGCAAAACCTAAAGACAATACCACTTTAGCAGTCTATATAGAATTATGAAGATCTTATTAACTATTTTTAGCTTCTGTTCTTTTCATAATGGCCTTTGGAACGTTGATTCTTTCGCATTCTAACTCCCTAAGCCTCAGTTTCCTCATCTATAAAATGGTATAGTAATGGTACCCATATCATAGTGTAATTAAAAAGATTAAATGAAATGATCTATGTAAAACACTTAGCATAATGTTTGCCAACTTGTGAGTATCCAATAAATCTGAACAATAATAACTACTCAAAACTTCATTAGGGTCTAGAAATCACAGAAATAGAAATAAAAATGACAAAGTAGTACAAAGGTCTAGCTGGAAGGCAAAACTCAAAGATTAAAGAGTGTCTGTGTCTGTCAGGCAGTTTGACTGGTTCTCATTAGCTACTTTCTGGCACTTGTTTTTCTTCCTATACTTCTGCCACTTTGATAGCCAGGCAAAATTACACCTCCAATGTAATCAGATAACGAATGCGAAAGGAACCGTTACAATTAATCTGACTGAAAAGTAGACATGGACGATAAATGTGCAGTACACCCTCAGGACCACAAACACTTTACATTTATCTGTATTTATCCACATGTCAATTAAGGAACCAACTTGCTATAAGTCTTTTAACAAGAAGTATTCATTTCCAACTAAAGTTGCCAAATTCCTATAATTCAAATCTATATTTGCTGGTGACTTTTAAATGATAAGAAAACATGTTTTTAAAAGCAATGTTCCCTTCTTGAATATTTCCACTTTTTTGCTTTTGAATCGCTCAAGTTCAAATGAGACAATTAAATGCTGTGTCTTTTTTTGTTCAGAGGCGAGATGAAGGTAATTTGCTGCTTCATGCATCTGTTTCCTCATCAGCACAGTGAGGACTAGGCTAATTAGGGGATGAAAACAATATGGTCATATGGATAGGCCAGATTGCTTGTCACTCAGTTATTCAATATGTGGGCTCTGTTTTGAGGACAGGAAACAGATAATGATTTTCTGGCATCTCTCTTGCAATGTGTGAAAAGAAAGAACAGGGAAGTGTTCAGATGTTTACCTGCTTATTTTTAGCCTTCATCCTAGAAATAATCTTATTGGGCTGTGTCATTCATTTTGTCTTTACAAGAATAATCTTTATTAGAAAGCTTTGACCATGGCCAGTAACATCCAAAGAGAATGCAAGAACCCAATCTTAACTAACTTGAGTTCTGTTCAACTCATTCAAGTTCATTATTCTGTAATATTCTATGGGTCAGAAAAATTTTGTGCAAACACAAGTAAATGTGCCCCAATTTCAGAAAGTCTAATTTACCTAAATAGATTTAGCAAGAAAAAAATTAACATTTGAAAATATGAGATTAATTACAGAGGTTGTACCAGGCATGTTTTCTGGTACCAGTCTGTCCTCAGTCATTTATAACGGGGAGAATTCAGACTCAAGGACAGCCTTTCCCAGGCCTGGCTTGGAAAGGTGAGTTAGTACAACTAGGTTCTCTTTCAGCTATTTGAACTAGGAAATCCCAAAGAAAGTTGAAAATATGCATTGAGAGTTTCATAGGTTAGCACAAGCAAAAGTTATGAATAAATATAAAATATAAGTGAGCGAGAGTAGTTTGGTGATAGAGATAGAAGTCTAGAACAGATGCACAGAAATAAGCAGAAACATTCTGAGACAGAGAGAGAGATGAGGAAAGGGAAAGAACAATTCCGATTTATGACAGCTTTAGGTTCCCATTGCCCTGAAAGTTCCAGGTCCCTAATGCCAGGAAGCCTATAAATATCAGTTCCAATGGGCCTGACCATTCTGGATGCCCTATCTTTGAATTTTCCAGAGACCACTATCTCTCTTTTTAATAATATCATAACCTAAATGCCACCAAGTCCTCCAACTGGATAAGGTCACCAGTTTCTCAAAAAATAAGTAAAAATTGGCTGACATACCTTCATCTCAAATATTGTCAGAGACTCTGCATCTCTCCCCAAATCTCCAAAGATGAGTTTGTGGGCAGGAATGATGATTTAGCTTGTCTTCTTCAGCTCTGGCTTTGGGTTCCCACTTTTCCTACATTCTCTATCTGTACCCTAAATTTCACTTACAGCATTGGTATGCTTTTGTTGTATCATTATTGCCCCACTGCGCACTATGCCAAGCCCTTCATTCCCCCAAAGTGTCATATATTTAGGGATGTTTGTATGGCTGACTATATTAAAATCTGGAACCAGAATGATTGTTACATTACAGCCAATAACTTAAATGCCAGGCATCCCTATTCTTAAAATTTCTCAGTCATTCTTATCATAAAGGAACTTCTATTCATTATCTTCTCTACTTAAGCCCCATCTTCCTGCCATGTTGACAGACTCCCTTTATCTCCCCTGATTGCCTCTTTAAAGCCCCCCAATTCCTTATAGATCTCTTAGAGCTACCTCTTTCTCTCTTTCTCTTTCTCATAGCCACCCAGGCTATGACCAGGGCATCCTATACTTGTAAACCATGAAGGATACCAATTAAACCATGCTCTGAAACATAGTACCTTGTACCACCAAGAGGAATTCTTAAGTTGCAATTTAAGAAAAGCAACTTTTTATAAACACAAGAGCACCCAATATTGAATACTTACTGTGTGCCAAGAACTACACTTGAAAGTCATTAACTCATTAAATTCTTCTCTCTCTCTTAGTATGAAGGTTCTATTAACATCCCTACTTTAATGATTAAAATTTGTGTGCAGCTCACAATATTAGGAAGTAACGGCATCTGAACTAGAACCAAAATATCCACTCACAATCACCGTAATTCTGCCTGTCTGGTTGCCCTACATGTAACATTACAACAAAGCTGTGTGCTGATGATAGAAAATGCATTTAAAATTTATCTGAGATATATGTTCGGTGGAAACCATTAGCTCTAAAACTGGCAAGAGACTAGAATTGAAAGAGGTAGCACACAGAGAGGTTCTGATGAAAGTGAATGTCATTTTAACAGAGGACTTCATGATGATTGCTGCCTAATGGTAGGTCATGGCCTCACAAAGAAAATCTCCAATGTACATTCCTGCATTTATGATAATTCTACTTTTTTCTGTTATGTTGACAAACAAAAAAAATGTCCTATACGTATTTCTTCATATTTGAACTTCTCAATTAAAGCACCATTAAATTCTCACTTTTAACTCTTGTGGGAATTAATTATTACTTAGATGAAGAACTTATTTTCAACTCTGTCTCTAGGCAAGTGAACAACCTCAAAGGAAGATGGTACTTAAAATACCTGATAACAATTTATAAAAAATAATTTGTCTATTCAATAAAATATGACATTTCATTGAACATCTATGTAAAACAAAGACTCCTGTTACTTGTGAAATTGGACCTTATTAATATATGTATACTATCAAGTACACTTTGCTGGAAAGAAACAGTATGTAAAAAGCTTGGCACATTGAAAAAACCAAAAAGAGGCCAGTGTGGCTGTAGCACAGGAAAGAGGAGCAAAAGAAAGATAAGAAGGCACCAGATTATGGATGCAAGGCTTTCTCGGCCACGATGGAGATTTTGGATACTGTTTAAAGAAACAAATATAAAACTTCTAAGGATAGCTTGATAGTATTTTCCTTGAGTCTTGAAATAAGAACTAAAGAGCTACTCTATTCTTATCCCAGCCATTCAAAGACAGTGCCTCCTTATATAATGTGTGCCTTGCAGCATGTAAGTATCATGTCTGTGAATTGAATTGTAGTGTGCTGTTGCTTGTGCCAATAGCAGGGAGACACCACAGCAAGGCAAACAAGCAAGCCATATGTGCTGTTGGCAACATTGACACACTGTACAGTTATGGCATATGCCTTGAGTATCTCAAAATTATGTTGTTGGTAGTTTCATTGCTATATTTGATTATATATTTAAGTTTATTTGAAGGCTTTTAAAAGGAAATGATTTCACACTACTAATCTTATGATTATGCACTTAGCAGCTAATAACAATGTGCTATTTACTGGAAGGAATATATGTTTGTAGACAAGTTTCCTGAATTAGCTTTTTAATTTACATAAACATAATTGCCCTCTCAATTTTAAAGCCTTTAAAATTTTGTCATTTTGAACAAAATTTAGTATGCTGATGTAAAGTCACTTTAAACATCTATTCTAAAACCTTGACTAATGTTGGATTAAGTGTACATGTCCACATATATACAAATACACATATGTGAGTTATAGGTATTGTATTATATATCTCTTTATATCACATTTATGTTATAGAATATATCTGTAAATTACATACAACAAATTATACCATATATGTTATATATGTAAGTTATATATACATCTTTAAGTTGTAGATATTTATCTCATACACACACATACATACATGACTTTGTATACCCATATATATGAATGCTTTTTGAAAGCAGCTTTTAATGCATTAGTATGTTAAACATCTTCCAAAGGTACAATTTGCTCATTATTTTATTTAAAAAATCACTGCATGCAAATTTTATACCAAAGGATAAATTCTAACACAGAAAGCACAAAGAGGGGTACTTTTTAATCCTAGCATAAAGATTCTAGTAGAACATTTCTTTCTTTCTCTGCCAAATAAAACAAATGAGAAACTCTAAAAGAAGTCACTGACCCTTGAATCAAATTCCAATTTCTCTAATATCAAGTATGTGACCAATGAGAAATGTACCCCTTGAGCTCCAATCTTTTCAACGCTAAAACAACAATATATTTGCAAAGCTGCAGTAAGATTAAAGGAGATAATGCCTGACACCCAGAAGAAGCACAACAAATACTAATTTTCTTCTCATCTAGTTTGGAAAATGTCTTCAGCAGCATTCCACAAAAAAGTATTCATAGCAATGTTTCTCAAAGATGAAGTACCCACAAACAATACCTGCAAACCTGTAAAGTATTTAAAGAAAGCTGAAAAAATTACATTTTCATCCATATATTTCCAGATTGACATATTGCACATTTAAAAGAGTTCAGCACCAGCAAATTACACTTAGTTATTTAGAGAATTATTGATTTTAAGTCTTCTCTATACAGCAGGCCTGGTGATGGTAGCAGCAATTGAGTCTTGTGAACCCAAAATGTAAACCTAAGTTAATAAGGCAATGGCACACATCCCACTTCTCTATAAACAGTCTGGAGATTTACTCTTAAGTTTAGGTACATTTCTTTGAACATTTAGAGTAAATTTCAAACTGTGTTGACACTGACCACACTACAGACTTTCAATTCATAAGCATGTTGGTAAATAAGATGTGCTTCACTTGCAAATGATTGAATGCTGGCTGAGCTAAATTTAAAAACCCAAATCAAAAACAAACCAACAAAAACTCCCACCGTGCCTCTGATTGAATGTGTTAAAGTCTGCAGAAATAAATCCACAACTGAGTTTTCTTAGGAAATAGAATACTTCTTCAGCTACTGAGAGAATATGAATAAGGGTTTGAAATAAGAGGAAATGTGGTATAGCAATCAGCCATAACTTCCACAATTTGGATAGTATTTTAGAATTATTTTAAAATCTTTAATCTCATTTGATTCTTGCCAACATCCTGAGATGAATTTTATTATTTTACAAATGAAAACCTGAGACTCCAAAAGGTTTAGTAACACTTTGGGGATTATGCAAGGCAAATAAACCTTAGGAGAAATTTAACAAGATACTTGTAGTTAGAAGGAAGTAAAATATTTAACTCAACTTCTTTGTTTGTTTGTTTGTTTTTTGAGACGGAGACTTGCTCTGTTGCCAGGCTGGAGTGCAGTGGTGCTATCTCAGCTCACTGCAACCTCTGTCTCCTGGGTTCAAGGGATTCCCCTGCCTCAGCCTCTTGAGTAGCTGGGACTATAGGCATGTGTCACCATGCCTGGCAAATTTTTCTTTTATTGTATTTTAATAGAAATAGGGTTTCACCATGTTGGCCAGGATGGCCTCGATCTCCTGACCTAGTGATCTGCCCGCCTCGGCCTCCCAAAGTGCTGGGACTACAGGCGTGAGCCACTGTGCCCAGTCCCTTGTTATTTTTTGACCACTTAAAAATTTGATTAGGATTAGATAGGTACTAGAATGAGCACCTTCTGTTTCCCAGCCTAGCATTCTTGCCACCATATAGTTCTGCC
Organism: Pan troglodytes; assembly: GCF_028858775.2. NCBI lineage: Eukaryota > Metazoa > Chordata > Mammalia > Primates > Hominidae > Pan > Pan troglodytes. Next base: position 114,724,560 of record NC_072411.2, read on the forward strand.
TTGTGAGTAGACAGATAGAACAGGATGAATGGCCAGAGAGGCCAATCATTTCCCTACTCTCAGTGAGCTTAAAACAAAAAGACAGGTACCCACAGAGTGACCACTTAACCCACTCAACTCTCAAAGCAAAGGTCGTACCATCTGCTGAGCTTCTATCCCTGTCTTCCTGTGAAATTCACTGGAACAGATGACTGACATGATGCTCTCAGTGCTCATAATTTTTGCAGGAGGAAAATTAAACCGATAATTAAGTAAAGAGCATTCATGATTCATAAGTATTGTTGATTACATTTGAGAGGTGAATCCACATCAATCAGAGGTAATTCTCACTGAATTTCCCTTTTTACAATACTTCTTTTTATCTAAAGAAAAGTTATCTGGAGTGTCTTTTCCTAATGTTAGACTTCTTTGACATTATAAGTTTTTAAAAACCTCATAAGTGCTAAGGACGCTTTCTAAATTTCTTACGTATTTGTACCTAGTAAATGAAGTTCTTAACTAAAATATTTCAGACCCAATAGCCAATGCTCCACATTTCTCCATAGAAAGTATCTATATAGTTCAGAAACTAAATGTTTTCTCTTCTCTTTGTCTAAAGAGAATATCTTGATTTAGGCCTTTAACTCCTTCTAGAACTCTTTCAAGAAGCCTCACCCATTGACTCTTTCTAAATCTGCTATTAATTTCAAAAGCACAGAATCTAATCTTGTTATCATGGTCTTTTTATTTATTTATTTATTTATTTATTTATTTTTTTTCGAGACTGAGTCTTGCTCTATTGCCCAGGCTGGAGTGCAGTGGCGCGATCTCAGCTCACTGCAAGCTCCGCCTTCAGGGTTCACGCCATTCTCCTGCCTCAGCCTCCCGAGTAGCTGGGACTACAGGCGCCTGCAACCACGCCCCTCTAATTTTTTTAATTTTTAGTAGAGACGGGGTTTCACCGTGTTAGCCAGCATGGTCTCCATCTCCTGACCTCGTGATCCGCCCACCTCGGCCTCCCAAAGTGTTAGGATTACAGGCATGAGCCACCGCGCCTGGCCTGTCATCATGTTCTCTAAACACTTTTCAGTTGCTTCTGGAGAGGTATTAATGTTCTTTTACATTTTTCTATACATATGCTGTATTTCAATGAAAAAAAAAGCTAAAAATAAAAACTCAGTGTTCTAAATCCCAGTTGTGACTTCTGGACCATCACTTGAAACCTTCTATAAAATACTTGTTTCATTTAACTAAGTGAAGGGACAATAATAGAATGTAATCTAAAGTTCAGTCTTCCCTAAACTCAAAGTAAGATTTGCTTGTGGATAGTAGTTACTTCCTCTCCTTGCATGAACCAAGTTGCTTGTATTTTCTCTAATCTTTTTATGAGTTACCCGTTCACATATATAATAGAATCTAGAAAAAATAGAACATTTATTGTAAGGTGAACATATAAGATTGTCAGAAAGCATCAATATTTTGAGGTTACTCTTTAAATGAAAGGAATGCATCTTCTGTTGCTATCTTAATTTTTCAAATCAGCTACTCAAATTCTCTTTTCTGATTCCACAGAGAAAATCATTTTTAATAAGGTAAAAAGGTTTTTAAAATAGTGTTGTACATAATAAAAGTTATTTGACTAAAACAAACAAACAAAAACCTCAGTGTCTCCTTTGACTGGAAAATAAAAGAAAACTGCCTTGGCATTGCTTCAAAGGCTTTTTAAGGTTAGGCCTACCTCACCCTTTCCATCTTTATCTCTGTCTCCTTCCTACTCACACGACCCACACGCCTCAAGTATTCTGGTAACACTAAACCATTTACTGTTTCTAAAACTTCATTTTCACCCCTCCTGGACTCCATTTCTTTCACATGCTGCCCCTGCTGCCTGGAATGTTGTGGTGGCCCCTGCCTTTTCCCAGGGCTCCTTCCACCCACAACTCTTAGAACATGACTCGTTGGACCAAATAACCACATTGTGCTCCCTTTCTCTGGCCACAGTAACAATTCCAGAGATGTGCACATCATCAAAGTGCAGCCTTCTGAGGACCTGCTCCAATATTTTATCCTAGAGGGAACAGGAAAGCTATAAGATTACGATTTCATTAACAGTTAAAACCAGAGAATAAAGATGAGACAGAAAGCAGCAGAGAAAGAAACAGCGACCATTTTAGTAGCAGCAAGACTCTGATTCCAGTCACTGGAGTTCCAGGAAATACCCTATTTTCTATAGTTTTTTTTCTTCAATTCTATTAGCTCCACATCACCTGCCCTGGGAAGCCCTCTCTGACCATCTTTATCTCCAGTTCTTTACAAAGGTAGAGTCAGTCCCTGCTCTGTATCACTATGCCTCTCTCATAAATAGCACAAAACTGAAGTTATTTGTTTTACTTTTCTACATTCTCAACTAGAAATATAAACTCTTGGAAGGCATGCATTAATGTCAGGCCTAGTGTATCCTTTGTTCTTAGCACACAAGAGAAGGTTGAACAGCTACGGAATGAATTGTAAAAATGAACTAACCGGAAAGAGAATATAGAAACTGGATGACAGCAGCAGTAAGTGAAGACAGCAGGGGAATTTCAAGTACTCCAAGATGAATATGTCAGTAATAACATGGTGCTGTTAAAAAATTAAGTATTATAAAAACTAAAATAGTTTTCATTTAACCAGCACATTATCTTAGCCCACTCAGGCTGCTATAACAAAAATACCATAAACTGGGTGGTTTACAAACAAATAAGTTTATTATTATTTCTCAGAGCTGTGTATGCCGGGAAGTTCAAGGTCAAGGTACCTGCAGATTTAGGGTCCAGTAAGGGCTTTCTCATAGGTGGCACCTTCTCACTGTGTCCTCACATGCTGAAAGGTGCAAGGTACCTCTCTGGGGCCTCTTTTATAAGGGCACTAATCCTATTCATGAGGACTCCATGCTCATGACCAAACCACCTCTCAAAAGGCCCCATCTCCTAATACCACTGCCTCAGTAATTAGGTTTTCAACATATGAATTGGGGTGGGAGACCTCAACATTAAGGCCACAGCATACGTGATGAGAAAGAACATGCCGGTAATCACACTGCTACTCAAGAAACATTGGCCCTTAAAATTGCACAACAGTTTGGCAGTTTGGAAACTTTATGGGGATGGTGGAAAAACAAAAGCAAATACTAAGAAAAAACTTGCAAACAAAATAAGGGAGCTATAATAATAATAAAGAGATAAAAACAAAACTTTTAGGACATTAAAGTAACTGGGGGTGTTTAACTTGGTAAAATGAGGGGAGAAGGAGAGATTACAAAAAACATAAAACACATGAAGCTAAAATATCTAGAGTAAAAAGGCAGATAACCTTAATGCAATATTTTTATTAGAACTCAAGTAAAATCTTTAGGTCATAATGCACAGAAAATCAATATTTCTCAAATAAGGCGGGGGAGGTGGCATCTATGAGTTTTCAATATAAATAATGTTGTATTTGTTTTCATTTTCAGGGTAATCTGAATAATCAATAAGAGCATCATGACTGTAAGTTTTAATTAAGTTTGCCCCACACTTCAGGGACTGAATTTGCAGCTCCCGTTGCCTCTATGTAGTACCTTTTTTACTGTAATGTATTAATGATAAAAGAAAAGTAGGAGCTCTAAGACACAGATAAATTTGAACCAAGTAAAATGGGGATGAAAAGCACATTATAAAAAACGTGTAGTATTCTGAATGGAGAAAGTGGTGGGAAAACGAATCATCTCAGGGCAGACAGAAATATAAACACAACAGAGTGAAATCCAAAGACTCTGGGTCTATGGCAGTCAGGACCACAGTTACCTTGTAAGCAGCAATTTGGTTTCAGAAAAATAACACTGCTGCTTTAAAGTACAGATGTTCTTTTGTATTCTGTTGGTTTTATTATTTTATTTGAAAGCTATATTATAATACATTTATAATTAGCTTTTTAAGTTATACTACTACATTAAAAATAACATTTTAAAACACAAGATCTTAAAACAATAGTACAGAGAAGAAATAACTCCCCACTTTGGTTTTGCACATTTTCCTTCTGAAGTTTTTACTGTTACTCATGTTTGTGAAAAATATCTCTTAAGCATTTTTTTAAAATACCATGGGGCTAGAGGCAACTACTAAATTAGATAATCCCTTGATATTTCTTATAATTCTCTGATTCTACAAAGACAGTACTGTGCCAGAAATGCTTGGTTTGCTTTGACTGGGGAGAGGGAGGCAAGGGATTGTAACAGCATTAAACATTCTGTTTAAAGCTGTAATTCAGTAATATAAAACATGTCCTAATTATATATTGTAATATTTTATATACCAAATATCTTTTTCCATTTCTATTTCCCTTAAGTTTAGAATAAATAAAAAATAGCTTTTATGTCTTATCTCATGGAAAAACACTATAAAATCCTTATCAGAATATAAAATTCACTTTAGCAAACTTTTTTTTATAGGAAGGAAACTTAAAATGGGGAGGTGCGACAAATAAAAAATAAAGTTTTAAAAGTTCTGTACAGAGAGAGCTGAAACACCGTAGAGAAGAAGAAATTAACATTTACTACACTCCCACCAGGTTAGGCATGTATTTTTTTTTCAAAAATTCAGCAAATATGTGTTGAGAACCCATATGTGGCTGCAATATTCCAAGAACTAGGAATGCAACTGTGAATATAATCCATATTACATGCTATCAAAGAAATGAGAGGCTAAAGGAAGAACGAGAGAAATAACAAATGTCTATTTGCTGTAATAGCATAAAAGAGGAGCACCAAAAAGTGCAGTCTAAAATATCAAGCATTGAGCGTAGCCTACCTTATTCTCTACTCTCACAAACACCTTGTGATGTGGATACTGTTATTCCAGTTTTACTGATGAGAAAATTATGATGTAGTTGTCTTAAATCATGACTTTGCTCCACTTACTTTCTAGCTTCCTCAAATTTTTGATACTTTGTGTCTCTAATTAGTGGCTTCTATATTTTTCACTTTGCTCAATAACACGTGCTCTCTTATCTTCTCAGCCAAGTTCATTGGAAAAGAAACCTGCATTTTGTCAAGTTGCTCACCTCCAAATCAGTCCTCTGAAATGTGGCTTCTAATCCTACCATTTCACCTGAATTTCTCCCAGTTCACTGATAACCTCCAAACCTCCAAACTCTATGGATGATATCTAATTTTAATTCTTCTTGCCCTCTCTGTGCTATTTGACCCTTTGAATCACTCCTTTTATCCCTTTGAATATTTGACCCTTGGAATCACCGTTTGCAACTCCTCTCTTGGCTTCTTGAATACCACTCTGCTTTGCTTTTTTTCCTACCTATTTTCACTTTTTTCTAAGTTTCCTCACTCCTCTCTCTCTCTTTCTCTCTCTCTCTCCTCTCTCTCACAATATGCTAAAAATAACAATGGCCTTTTAATTATAGTCATCCCTCTAGTTTTAACCTCTATAGTCCGTCATCCATATTGTTGTAAAAATGATTTTCTAAATCACAAATCTCATCAGGTCACTTCTTCACTAATGCCTGGGAATAGTTTGTGATCTAACAGAAATAATTTGTAGACACTATACTTCAAGGCACCCTAGCAAATTGCAGTCAAGATTTGGGTTACAAAGGATAGAGACTGACTCTGGTTAACTAGAGCAGACAAAAAATTTATTAGAATGTTACCAGGTATCTCACCAAATGAACAGTAAGTTTGGACAACCAAGCTCCAACAAGAATCAAAGGAGGCAAGGCCAAAATTCCTACCACAGAAATACTCTCTGCTTATAATTACCCCATTGTTACAATGGTCACTGGACACCGATGACCTCATGAACAGCTGTTCACTACCTTGTCTCTGAACTCTTGAGTTCATTGCAAATATATTGAAAAATCTCTACTGAACCTTCCCACTTGTGGTCACTCCCTCAAACTGTAAGTCTCAGCAGGAGGATCTAACTGGTCAGCAAGAGAGAGAGGGAATAGTTTAACTTCCCACTTCGCCATTCATACTAGATGGCCAGAACCTGCCACCTACCTTTTTTAGGATACCCCCCAAAGAAGAATTGCATTTGTATGGTAGGCAATTGATAAAAGTTAATTGCACATTCCCATATGGCTCAACCAAATTAAGTACTCTAAAGCTAAAGAAAAAAGAAAAGGCATTCAGAAGTTTAAAGAAATAATAGTTAAGTATAAAATAAGACAGAATTGGCACAAATGATCTTTTCCCCTTATATCCCACACATAGCTCTGACGCCCATGAAGATATTTTCTTAAGAGTAGATGGAACTTGTGAGAGATATCGTATTACCAACCCAACATGACTTGCTTTTCCCTGTCAGCTCATTCTTAGTTGTTTTCTTGTCCTCATAGGTAACAAGGCTTGAGGCTCAATTAAGACTGAAAACCTCACTAAATAAGAAGGATACTTACCAAGAGAACCCTACTAACCAAGACTCAAGTCCTTATAGTACTTTTTCTATTGCTCACTCCCCCAAACTCTGAGCCATAAAATTAAAATCAACATTCTATGGGATATTCTTCCTCAAGTCCATTAAATCAGAAATGAAGTATTAAGTAGAGGATGTTTGTATTTCTTTGGGTCAGCAGATTCACCAATGTAAGAAATATAAATATTTATCTTGCTAGCTCCTGATAGCCAATAAAAATTAACTCTAATGTATGGTATATTTAAATAAAAACAATTATCTGAACCTTAAATATCAGTGGAGCTAGGACTTCTCTTTTTGGGAATTGAGGGAAAAAATATATACATATATATATTATTCTATAGAAGAAGAGTTCAGCAGAGTTCTCACATGCTGTATTTTTTTAATTCACATTCTCAAGTGTAAATATGAACTTTAAGAAACTGTCTAATAACATACATCTTCCTCTGTGACTTAAAACCAAGTCTCCCCATTGCTTAAAGGGCCATGCTCCTTTTTATGGTCACAGAAACCTCCTGGTCTAAAATCTCGAGTTGTCTTTTACTACTTCCTTCATTTTTCTTTCAGTGTGTTTCTAACAATATTATGTTCTAAGAATATTGAAGTACTTGCAGTTTCCCAAACCCATTATACTGTTTCTAGCCCCATCTCTTACCACTACCTAGAATGATCTGGGCTAATTAGACCTTCTGTCTAATTCATAAATATCTTGCAAGACCACCTTTGTAAAGGTTTCTCTTTCTTGTCTCCTGGGTGTGGGATGACCAATCATTTTCTTTGTTCTATCTCTATTTCACACGCATATTTCTATTAATCTATATACTATAGTTTGTCATAACTGAAGTCTACATCTTATCCATTGTTTCATCTCCAGCTTCTAGCACAATGCCTTGCACATAGTGAACTGTCAAATACACAACAAACAGATCAAATAACTGTTTGAAAGCATTGCCACTGTTTCTCTTTCCCTCTGCTTTTCATTCCTTTTATTAATTTCACTGTGATATTTTCATGCCCTCACTGTCTAGTTCTTTTCCCCTTGTATTCTACCCAGAAAATTACATCTGAAGTTTTACATCTCTGTATCTGATTAGTATATTATTTTTTACTCTAGAGTTAAAAAACCAGAGTCCTCACTATTTAATGACAGTTTGAGAAAGTGTTTTGAATCAAATTCAAAATGAATTTTTGAATAAATTATATTCTCTATACAATCTGAATAGCATGTGAAAGACATTTTCTGTAAGTAAATTTGATCTGCACATTTGATAGTGTTGTCAAACATAAAAAGTATCCTAAAGGTCTTGGAAATATGGTGAAGTTCAATAATATTCAAGATTTTCATGTAAAATATTTTCTTGTATAATTAACTACGGGCTTTAATAGCCCTTGCATAGTTTATGTTAAGAGCAATCAAACAGTAACTTTAGCAGTGTTTAGTAAATGGCTTTAAGGCCTCCATAAACTAAATACGCCTCTACTACAGTTTTTAAAACATTTGGAAATTACTGATACCCTTGAAAGTGAATAGTATTTTTGTTTTGAAATCAATCCAATTTCTTATTCTTTTGAGTCAGTCTAAACTGATTTTTTTCAGTCTTCTCCTTTTCACAGATGCTGTTATTACTATCTTTCTCTCTTTTAAAAGTAAGATAATCAACTATTAAAGAGTAGTGTTTCAAGGTATTCTAGCATCTGAGGCTGTCTCTGTAACTAAATCAAATGGACTGAATGATCATGAGTATAAGAAAGGACCCAAACGTCTGCATTGTTTTAGCCCTAGAACTTGTGAGGTTCGCAAATCAGTTTACTGTCAAGTATTTCTAGAAACTGATGTATTTGCATACAGAACCTATTATGTATAAACTTTTTAAAAAAGCAATAATAAGAATTCATTTTGTTTCCTAGACTCACTTTATTTCATTAATATTTAACATTACAGAATCAAAGTTAGGGTCAACACACGACCTTTATAACTCAGGATCCCCACCATTTTGAAGGCAATAGATTCTTCTTACAAGTACAGTAACATGTTGCTTAATTTGTGTTTTTCCCTTTGTACCATAAAAGGAAAGGAACTCATTTCACAGAGGTTATTGATTGAATTCACTGCTTTAAAGGAGGTGGACTTTGAAAAACATTATGCTTGAAATAGGTCTATCTTGATAGATATAATTTCAGTGGAACATTTAAATTTCTCTACAGAGTATATGGAGAAATAGATTACTGCCTTTCATTGATTCACTGTCTAGAATTTTCTTCTTTCAAAATTATAGTCTAGTAAGTTATTTTTATTCCTACTATTTAAAATCTATCATTTTTGGCATGCTCATCCCTCAGTTTCTACGATTTCTTCTAATTTACAAACTTAGGTGCAATGCTGTTACTTATTTTATCACCCTAAGCAATATGAACATTCAAAACTATTGACATTCCAAAGATCACATAAAAATCTGGATTATATGAATTTTCTAATGCTGGTCTCCATTTCACAATGTTCCTGAATACCCTCCCTGTCATAAGAACAGACATTCTTTGTTGTACACAATGTTCCATACAAAGACATTTATAAGCAGATTCTTATAATACTACTTTAAAAAATACCAATTTTGGCATGCTCTTTTAAGCAGAGACAAAACAGATATTTTGCCAGGAGGATTCAGTAGCAGAGAACAAAAATAACGTAAATTTTGTGGAATCAGAAAATACATCTTATAAAAACAAATATAAAACTCTGAAGAAATAATGCAATTTACTTAGGTAAAATATGAAATTGGATAGGATGTTGAAAGCTGTGTACCCAAACAAGATTATCTATATCTTCACCAAAATGTGAATATCTAACGAAGAGCAACATATATTGAATTTTAAAATAATAGAATTTTCAAAGAAATAGACCAGATTACATCATACAGTGCTTAATGACCAAAATTAGATTAATTTTATTGGAATTAAAAAATTATAGCACTACCTGGAATCTGGTCATTAATCTAAAATAAATTTAAAAAAATAATTTTCAAACTCCATAATATGTAATTTCATACATGTAGCAATAAATTATTCTACATAAAAGAAAGAAAATTAATTGCCTACATTTAATATTAGGACTGGATTACTAAGTACATGTTGATTTAAATGTAATTGAAAATAGTATGGCCTATGTCTTTATGTACAAAAATGATAAATCATAAGCAAAATAAAGGTATCCTGAATTAACATGCCTTTAAAATGATCAGATCTAATATGTTTCAACTATAAAACTCAGGTATAGGATAAAGGTGTCAGGTATGGAGAAAAAAACCCTATGCTTCAGTTTTAGCACTAGACCTATAATTTTGGAACTCTGAATAAGCCATTTAATTTCTCAATTTGAGTCATCCATTTACTAAAAGAGAATATGTTTCTTTGGCAGAAAGAAGCTAAAAGTACTTTATAGACTCCACAACACATGGTAAATATAAGGAAACAAGCTGTTACAGTAAAAGTAGAGGTAATTAATTTTTTACTCCATACAGTAGTCATTTATTAAATATTTTACAGAAGAATCAGTTTCAATTATAATCATTGAATTTTGTTGGGGTTTTGGTGTTTAGAAGTCTGCTAACTTCTGTCAAAGTTTATTTCTTATGTTAAATCCTTCAGTGAACGTATGGTGTTAAATACATTCTGATTATTTGGTTCACATTTCTTGAAATCTAGGTGTACCTATACTTATAAATAATAAAGAACCAAAGTTATTATCTAAATACTCAATAGCAAAAAGGCTAAATTTTATGCTTAAAATGACTTTAGTTATTTATTGAAAGCTGCTTTTATAAATGTGTCGCTATGTATACACAACACACATATAAATAAATGTACTTTATTTTCCATAGTAACTTCCACTAATTAAAAATCATCTTATATATATTCAAATTTTATTAATATTTAATGCAAAGAAATAGACAAGTATAGAAGTGTTATGTAGAGATAATATTAACATCATCAAGTATTTTTAAATAAAAATACAAACA